>NC_140718.1:1215000-2415000 GCF_050655825.1 Lonchura striata | reverse complement strand
TGTGTAACCTCACAGCGTCACTGTGACATTACAGAGGTGTCTGAGTGACATCACAGAGATGTCATTGTGACATCACAAAAAGATTTGTGACCTCAGAGGGTCTGTGCGACATCACAGCCATCTAAGTGTGACGTCACATA
Source organism: Lonchura striata (assembly GCF_050655825.1). Taxonomy (NCBI): domain Eukaryota; kingdom Metazoa; phylum Chordata; class Aves; order Passeriformes; family Estrildidae; genus Lonchura; species Lonchura striata. The sequence continues at coordinate 2,414,860 of NC_140718.1, read as the reverse complement.
GGTGTAAGTGTGACATCATAGAGATGTCACTGTGATGTCAGAGGAGGTTGTGTGGCATCACAGAGATGTCCGTGTGACATCATAGACAGCTCTGTGACCTCACAAGGTCAATGTGACCGCACAGAGATGTCAGTGTGACGTCAGAGAGATAGCTCTGGGACATCACAGGAAGTTCTGTGACATCACAGAGATGTCTGTGTGACATCACTAAAAGCCCTGTGACCTCACAGAAATGTCAATGTGACATCATGAAGGGCTGTGCAACATCACAGAGATGTCCATGTAATATCACTGTGAGCTGTGTGACGTCACAGATGTGTCAGTGTGGCATCAGAGAGATGTCATTGTAACATCAAAGGAGGATCTGTGCAACCATAGAGGAGTCAGTGTGCCATCAAATAGAATTGTGTGACATCACAGTGTTGTCAGTGCAACATCACAGAGAGCGGTGTGCCGTCACAGAGATATCTTTGTGTCATCAGAAAAAGCTGTGTGACTTTGAAGGCTCTCTGTAACATCACAGAGGTGTCTGAGTGACATCACAGAGATGTCTTTGTGACATCACAAAAAGCTTTGTGACCCCACAGGGTCTGTGCGACATCACAGCCATCGAAGTGTGACGTCACAGAGGTGTCAGTGTGACATCATAGAGATGTCATTGTGACATCAGAGGAGGATGTATGACATCAAGGAGATGTCTGAGTGACACCATAGACAGCAGTGTGACCTCACAAGGTCATTGAGACAAAACAGAGATTGTTGGAGGCTGCCGCGGGAGACAAGACTCATGCTCTCATGATCATCAAGTCTCAGTTTATTGTGACAGATTACACAGTTTATATATGTTTGTTAATTAGGTCATACATATTGCAAAAGCCGAGCTCATGAGTGGTTGCTATGTGACTTGTACTATTATCTTAAAAGTATCTTTGTGAATGATACTTGCCTGTCCAGCTGGCCTTGCAGCTAGAACAGCTTACTACTTCTTTGTTCTTCTCTATCTACTTCTACATACCAAGCAGTTTCAATATCCTGCTTTCTGCACACCATCTACTCTTCAGGGTCATGCAAACTTTGCAGCAGTCACGTAGCCCTCCCTAGTTGGATTAATATTACAGCATCATGTCCCCTGTTGTACAACCATACCTCGGTGAAGCTCTCTTCAAGAGATGTCAGTGTGACGTCACAGAGATATCTCTGTGACATCACAGGAAGTTGTGTAACATCACAGAAATTTATTGGTGACATCACAAAGATATAAGTGTGACATTCCTAAAAGCTGAGTGCTTTCACAGAGATTTCAGTGTGACATCACAGAGAGCTGTGTGACATCCCAGAGACGTCCATGTGGTATCACAGGGAGCTGTGTGACGTTATGGAGGCATCCGTGTTACATCATAGAGATGTAATTGTGAGATCAGAGGAGGAGGCTGTGTGACTTCACAGAGAAGTCAGTGTGACATCACAGAGAGCTGTGAACCATCACAAGGAAGTCCATGTGATATCACAGAGAGCTGTGTGACGTTCTGGAGGCATCAGTGTGACATCATAGAGATGTAATTGTGAGATCAGAGGAGGAGGCTGTGTGACTTCACAGATATTGGTGCAACATCACAGGGATGTCCATGTGACATCTCAGAGAGCTGTGTGACATCACAGAGATGTCAGTGTGGCATCTCAAAAAGATGTGTAACCTCACAGCGTCACTGTGACATCACAGAGGTGTCTGAGTGACATCACAGAGATGTCATTGTGACATCACAAAAAGATTTGTGACCTCAGAGGGTCTGTGCGACATCACAGCCATCTAAGTGTGACGTCACAGAGGTGTCAGTGTGACATCATAGAGATGTCACTGTGATGTCAGAGGAGGTTGTGTGGCATCACAGAGATGTCCGTGTGACATCATAGACAGCTGTGTGACCTCACAAGGTCAATGTGACTGCACAGAGATGTCAGTGTGACGTCAGAGAGATAGCTCTGGGACATCACAGGAAGTTCTGTGACATCACAGAGATGTCTGTGTGACATCACTAAAAGCCCTGTGACCTCACAGAAATGTCAATGTGACATCATGAAGGGCTGTGCGACATCACAGAGATGTCCATGTAATATCACTGTCAGCTGTGTGACGCCACAGATGTGTCAGTGTGGCATCAGAGAGATGTCATTGTAACATCAAAGGAGGATCTGTGCAACCATAGAGGAGTCAGTGTGACATCAAATAGAATTGTGTGACATCACAATGTTGTCAGTGCGGCATCACAGAGAGCGGTGTGACGTCACAGAGATATCTTTGTGTCATCAGAAAAAGCTGTGTGACTTCGAAGGCTCTCTGTAACATCACAGAGGTGTCTGAGTGACATCACAGAGATGTCTTTGTGACATCACAAAAAGCTTTGTGACCCCACAGGGTCTGTGCGACATCACAGCCATCGAAGTGTGACGTCACAGAGGTGTCAGTGTGACATCATAGAGATGTCATTGTGACATCAGAGGAGGATGTATGACATCAAGGAGATGTCTGAGTGACATCATAGACAGCTGTGTGACCTCACAAGGTCAATGAGACAAAACAGAGATTGTTGGAGGGTGCCGCGGGAGACAAGACTCATGCTCTCATGATCATCAAGTCTCAGTTTATTGTGACAGATTACACAGTTTATAGATGTTTGTTAATTAGGTCATACATATTGCAAAAGCCGAGCTCATGAGTGGTTGCTATGTGACTTGTACTATTATCTTAAAAGTATCTTTGTGAATGATACTTGCCTGTCCAGCTGGCCTTGCAGCTAGAACAGCTTAGTACTTCTTTGTTCTTCTCTATCTACTTCTACATACCAAGCAGTTTCAATATCCTGCTTTCTGCACACCATCTACTCTTCAGGGTCATGCGAACTTTGCAGCAGTCACGTAGCCCTCCCTAGTTGGATTAATTTTACAGCATCATGTCCCCTGTTGTACAACCATTCCTCTGTCAAGCTCTCTTCAAGAGATGTCAGTGTGACATCACAGAGCTATCTCTGTGACATCACAGGAAGTTGTGTAACATCACAGAAGTTTATTGGTGACATCACAAAGATATAAGTGTGACATTCCTAAAAGCTGAGTGCTTTCACAGAGATTTCAGTGTGACATCACAGAGAGCTGTGAACCATCACAGGGAAGTCCATGTGATATCACAGAGAGCTGTGTGGCGTTATGGAGGCATCCGTGTGACATCATAGAGATGTAATTGTGAGAGCAGAGGAGGAGGCTGTGTGACTTCACAGAGAAGTCAGTGTGACATCACAGAGAGCTGTGAACCATCACAGGGAAGTCCATGTGATATCACAGAGAGCTGTGTGACGTTCTGGAGGCATCAGTGTGACATCATAGAGATGTAATTGTGAGATCAGAGGAGGAGGCTGTGTGACTTCACAGATATTGGTGCAACATCACAGGGATGTCCATGTGACATCTCAGAGAGCTGTGTGACATCACAGAGATGTCAGTGTGGCATCTCAAAAAGATGTGTAACCTTACAGCGTCACTGTGACATTACAGAGGTGTCTGAGTGACATCACAGAGATGTCATTGTGACATCACAAAAAGATTTGTGACCTCAGAGGGTCTGTGCGACATCACAGCCATCTAAGTGTGACGTCACAGAGGTGTAAGTGTGACATCATAGAGATGTCACTGTGATGTCAGAGGAGGTTGTGTGGCATCACAGAGATGTCCGTGTGACATCATAGACAGCTCTGTGACCTCACAAGGTCAATGTGACCTCACAGAGATGTCATTGTGACGTCAGAGAGACAGCTCTGGGACATCACAGGAAGTTCTGTGACATCACAGAGATGTCTGTGTGACATCACTAAAAGCCCTGTGACCTCACAGAAATGTCAATGTGACATCATGAAGGGCTGTGCGACATCACAGAGATGTCCATGTAATATCACTGTGAGCTGTGTGACGTCACAGATGTGTCAGTGTGGCATCAGAGAGATGTCATTGTAACATCAAAGGAGGATCTGTGCAACCATAGAGGAGTCAGTGTGACATCAAATAGAATTGTGTGACATCACAGTGTTGTCAGTGCGGCATCACAGAGAGCGGTGTGACGTCACAGAGATATCTTTGTGTCATCAGAAAAAGCTGTGTGACTTCGAAGGCTCTCTGTAACATCACAGAGGTGTCTGAGTGACATCACAGAGATGTCTTTGTGACATCACAAAAAGCTTTGTGACCCCACAGGGTCTGTGCGACATCACAGCCATCTAAGTGTGACGTCACAGAGGTGTCAGTGTGACATCATAGAGATGTCATTGTGACATCAGAGGAGGATGTATGACATCAAGGAGATGTCTGAGTGACATCATAGACAGCTGTGTGACCTCACAAGGTCAATGAGACAAAACAGAGATTGTTGGAGGGTGCCGCGGGAGACAAGACTCATGCTCTCATGATCATCAAGTCTCAGTTTATTGTGACAGATTACACAGTTTATATATGTTTGTTAATTAGGTCATACATATTGCAAAAGCCGAGCTCATGAGTGGTTGCTATGTGACTTGTACTATTATCTTAAAAGTATCTTTGTGAATGATACTTGCCTGTCCAGCTGGCCTTGCAGCTAGAACAGCTTAGTACTTCTTTGTTCTTCTCTATCTACTTCTACATACCAAGCAGTTTCAATATCCTGCTTTCTGCACACCATCTACTCTTCAGGGTCATGCAAACTTTGCAGCAGTCACGTAGCCCTCCCTAGTTGGATTAATATTACAGCATCATGTCCCCTGTTGTACAACCATACCTCGGTGAAGCTCTCTTCAAGAGATGTCAGTGTGACGTCACAGAGATATCTCTGTGACATCACAGGAAGTTGTGTAACATCACAGAAGTTTATTGGTGACATCACAAAGATATAAGTGTGACATTCCTAAAAGCTGAGTGCTTTCACAGAGATTTCAGTGTTACATCACAGAGAGCTGTGTGACATCCCAGAGACGTCCATGTGGTATCACAGGGAGCTGTGTGACGTTATGGAGGCATCCGTGTGACAACATAGAGATGTAATTGTGAGATCAGAGGAGGAGGCTGTGTGACTTCACAGAGAAGTCAGTGTGACATCACAGAGAGCTGTGAACCATCACAGGGAAGTCCATGTGATATCACAGAGAGCTGTGTGACGTTCTGGAGGCATCAGTGTGACATCATAGAGATGTAATTGTGAGATCAGAGGAGGAGGCTGTGTGACTTCACAGATATTGGTGCAACATCACAGGGATGTCCATGTGACATCTCAGAGAGCTGTGTGACATCACAGAGATGTCAGTGTGGCATCTCAAAAAGATGTGTAACCTCACAGGGTCACTGTGACATCACAGAGGTGTCTGAGTGACATCACAGAGATGTCATTGTGACATCACAAAAAGATTTGTGACCTCAGAGGGCCTGTGCGACATCACAGCCATCTAAGTGTGACGTCACAGAGGTGTCAGTGTGACATCATAGAGATGTCACTGTGATGTCAGAGGAGGTTGTGTGGCATCACAGAGATGTCCGTGTGACATCATAGACAGCTGTGTGACCTCACAAGGTCAATGTGACCTCACAGAGATGTCAGTGTGACATCAGAGAGATAGCTCTGTGACATCACAGGAAGTTCTGTGACATCACAGAGATATCTGTGTGACATCACTAAAAGCCCTGTGACCTCACAGAAATGTCTATGTGACATCATGAAGGGCTGTGCGACATCACAGAGATGTCCATTGGATATCACTGTGAGCTGTGTGAGGTCACAGATGTGTCAGTGTGGCATCAGAGAGATGTCATTGTAACATCAAAGGAGGATCTGTGCAACCATAGAGGAGTCAGTGTGACATCAAATAGAATTGTGTGACATCACAGTGTTGTCAGTGCGGCATCACAGAGAGCGGTGTGACGTCACAGAGATATCTTTGTGTCATCAGAAAAAGCTGTGCGACTTCGAAGGCTCTCTGTAACATCACAGAGGTGTCTGAGTGACATCACAGAGATGTCTTTGTGACATCACAAAAAGCTTTGTGACCCCACAGGGTCTGTGCGACATCACAGCCATCTAAGTGTGACGTCACAGAGGTGTCTGTGCGACATCATAGAGATGTCATTGTGACATCAGAGGAGGATGTATGACATCAAGGAGATGTCTGAGTGACATCATAGACAGCTGTGTGACCTCACAAGGTCAATGAGACAAAACAGAGATTGTTGGAGGGTGCCGCGGGAGACAAGACTCATGCTCTCATGATCATCAAGTCTCAGTTTATTGTGACAGATTACACAGTTTATAGATGTTTGTTAATTAGGTCATACATATTGCAAAAGCCGAGCTCATGAGTGGTTGCTATGTGACTTGTACTATTATCTTAAAAGTATCTTTGTGAATGATACTTGCCTGTCCAGCTGGCCTTGCAGCTAGAACAGCTTAGTACTTCTTTGTTCTTCTCTATCTACTTCTACATACCAAGCAGTTTCAATATCCTGCTTTCTGCACACCATCTACTCTTCAGGGTCATGCGAACTTTGCAGCAGTCACGTAGCCCTCCCTAGTTGGATTAATTTTACAGCATCATGTCCCCTGTTGTACAACCATTCCTCGGTGAAGCTCTCTTCAAGAGATGTCAGTGTGACGTCACAGAGCTATCTCTGTGACATCACAGGAAGTTGTGTAACATCACAGAAGTTTATTGGTGACATCACAAAGATATAAGTGTGACATTCCTAAAAGCTGAGTGCTTTCACAGAGATTTCAGTGTGACATCACAGAGAGCTGTGTGACATCCCAGAGACGTCCATGTGGTATCACAGGGAGCTGTGTGACGTTCTGGAGGCATCCGTGTGACATCATAGAGATGTCATTGTGACATTAGAGGAGGAGGCTGTGTGACTTCACAGAGAAGTCAGTGTGACATCACAGAGAGCTGTGAACCATCACAGGGAAGTCCATGTGATATCACAGAGAGCTGTGTGACCTTCTGGAGGCATCAGTGTGACATCATAGAGATGTAATTGTGAGATCAGAGGAGGAGGCTGTGTGACTTCACAGATATGGGTGCAACATCACAGGGATGTCCATGTGACATCTCAGAGAGCCGTGTGACATCACAGAGATGTCAGTGTGGCATCTCAAAAAGATGTGTGACCTCACAGGGTCACTGTGACATCACAGAGGTGTCAGAGTGACATCACAGAGATGTCATTGTGACATCACAAAAAGATTTGTGACCTCAGAGGGTCTGTGCAACATCACAGCCATCTAAGTGTGACGTCACAGAGGTGTGGAAAAAATGACGGGAGACAAGTCCATTCTATAATGTCAACAAGTCTCAGTTTATTTCAAGCACACATGTATAGTTATACCCGTTATAATGAAGCTCATGCATATTGCAAAATTTAAGCTCATCATTGGTGTATGAAAAACAGGTCAACCCCGCGTTTGGAGCTTTCTAAACTTGCTTTGTTTTCCCTTACATTTATCTTTTTGCTGAACATTCTACTGTTGAGAACCAGCTTTGCCAAGGACATAAGATATTATTGCTACATCTGCTATTGCTGCACTGTGCAATTTTCAGCTACTGCTTCACTAACTGCACGTAGTCATGTCCTTTCTCACGAAGCTATTCTTCCACAAAACTCTCCATATTTCCCCCGTTTTTGTTTTGGACAATTAAGTTAGTTGTCCACATCTTTTGAACCATGCGTTCCACCAGCTTCTGAAGACAGTTAAACAGGCAGGGCAAAATCAGCAAGAGTAGTAAAACAACAATCAAGATTCCCACTGCATACATTATAAAAGTTCTTAGCCAAGGACCGATTCCTAAGCTTTTAAGCCATTCTTCTATCCCCAGACCATCTTCTTCTTTTAATTGATGAAGGCCCTGTTGTAGTTCTTTAATCTTAGCATGTATTGATACAGAATGATCAGAGAGATTCATGCAACACATTCCTTCAAATTCCTCACATCCATGTCCCTGGGCTAACAACAAAAAATCAATAGCTGCTCTGTTCTGCAGTACAGCATGATTTACACTTTGTACATCCATAGCAAGCATAGATAAAACCTCTGATGTTTTGTTAAGTTCATCTTTAGTCCAGCATCCCAATTGTTCAGCTAACACCATAGCCTTTTTGGCAGCTCCTCCTGGTAACAGGGTTGCCACTATTACCTGTTTTAAAGTACTCCAAAATTGAGGTTGTCCAACCTGATCACATTTTAAGTCATGCACATCACGCCTCTTCCTTGTCTTCCCTAGCCTGTCCCATTGCATTAGCAATGATATATTAGGATGGAACAGTGCTAGTTTTCCTAGGTAACAGGGTCCCCCTTGTGGTTTTACCGGAATTCCATTCCAAGCTCTATCTCCACAAATCAAAAACACACCCTTTGGCAACCTTAAGGGTTTGATTATCTTGGAACCATCACAGTTGGAATATAACTGTGATGCTACCCTACCTGAATCCAGTGAAGAGTCTAGAGAAGCCCATTTGTTTCTTGGGTTATTTACACTCTGCAAATTCAATGGAACAAAACTAAACCATCCTCCTGTTGAAACATTCCCTAAACTAGCATTAGCACTTCCAAAGAGATCTAATTCCTCTGGTGGAGATTGCAATGTTTCTTTAAGTGACAGTATCAACAAACATTGCCTATAGCCATCTCTTTGAGCTTCTGTATAACCAATATTCTTGTCTGGCCCTTTCACCTTTGCAAAATTCTTGCAAAGCATCTGATTCCTTATCAACCCACAAAATTCCTCTGGTCTCCAGACAGGAACACCTGTTAGGCAGGTACGAAATGGATTTGTCACTCCTCCCAAGCTAAGGCATAGTGAACTTTGATTAGTCATGTTAGCCAAGGTTACCCAAATATTTTCTCTGGGCTGATTAAATTCTATTAGTCCATGACAAAGATTAGTCAAAAGAACAAAATAGATTATCCACCTTATCGCTCTCATGATTTCTTCTGCTTGGATTTTAATTTTAATGTCTGCACATATTTAATAAGCTTATCTAATTCTATGTCTGGATTTCCTACTACTGGTTTTCCTAAATAAGATCTTATAGATACCTTCACTTGCTTTTGACACCTTGTTGATAAAACTTTTGAATTTGCTTGCTTAATTAATCTATCACAAGCGTGTTCTGCTTCCCACCTATAAAAAGCTAATATCTTTTGTTCTGGTGCTTCAAATAACTGTAAAGCTATAGCAACTCCTAAGCCTGTGTCTCGTATTAAATCTCTCTGCCAAGAATCTCCTCGTTTTTGAAAGTCACAATGTTTACACCAAAAATGTCGTTTTAAAAATACTTGATCTTCCCAGTATGTTTTTCCACAACCCCCACAAACAAAAGCAATCCAACTGTTACAATTAAAATTCCCACAACTAAGACACTCAGGATTCTTTGGTCCTGGAATATGAACAGTTTGTAAAGCCTCAATAGCTGTAACAATTGCTGTAAAAGTTAACTCTGAAGGCAAAAATTGATCAGTCACTGGGGAAAGTCCTCTTATCTCTTGAAGAATAGGTCCCACTGTGCGAATCAGCTTCTCTTCAATTCTCCTCTGGTCCTGATCCGTCAGGCGAGCTAAGAGACGACTCATCCAGAGCTGGTTTAGTCCACTTTGCTGGCACCCAGAGTGAACCTGTAGGGGTGGAAACACAAAGATATCCCCTTCCCCAATATAGAACATTTGCTGGGTTCTGCCAAATACCTGTTTTAGGGTCCCTATACCTGACCCATACTTCTTTGCCCTTTTTTCTCATTTCTTTTTGTCCATAATGTATCATTGCAGGTGGTGCCTCTGAATCCCCAAATACACACAAATGTTTAAGAACAAAGAGCACTTTCATTAATCTTTCCTGAACATCTCCAATCTCTCTATGTTTTTCCAGATATCTCTTCAAAGTTCCATTTGCCCTTTCTACAATTGCTTGTCCAGTGGGAGAATGTGCTATTCCTGTAATGTGCTTAATTCCCCATGATATTAAAAATCTATTCACCCTGCCACCAATGTATGCAGGACCATTGTCTGTCTTAATCTGCTTTGGCACTCCCATTACTGCAAAACAACTACACAAATGCCTTATAACATGTAATGCTTTTTCTCCAGCTTGAGCTGTTGCCCAGATGTATTTACTATATGTATCTATAGTAACATGAACATATTTCAAGCGACCAAAACTATTTACATGAGTAACATCCATCTGCCAGAGTTCATTAGATGAAAGACCTCGTGGGTTAACTCCCCATCCCATGCCATGACCCCCATTATGATGACTACAGGTAGGACAAGCTCTCACTATAGCAGTGGCATCTGCATGGGATATTCCAAACTCCCGTTGTAACCCTTTTGCGTTCTGATGAAACATAGAATGTGCCTCCCTAGCAAGCATTTGCCTTGATAAAGGAGAAGTTTGAGTAACTGTGACGAGCTTATCTGCCCGAGCATTACCCTCTCCTAAACCAATTTCCCATTTGTGACTTCTTATATGAATGATAGCATAAGGATGTTCTCGGATTTTTACTGCTTTTTGAAGTTGTATGAACAGTTCAAATAGTCTCTGATTTCGTACTTCCTTGATAGCAGCATCCTCTATTCTTTCCACTACACCAACTACATACAAGGAATCTGTAACAATATTCAAAGGCCCCTTCAGGACTGTTAGAGCCCATACCACAGCTGCTAACTCCAAGGTCTGAAGGGTATCTGAATCATTTGCAGTAAGAATTTCATGATTCCAGACTCCCTGCTCCTGCCACGTAATTGCTGCTGTTCTTGACCTCTTCCCTGCATCTGTGTATGCCGTTATTGCACCAGGAATCGGCTCCTTTTCTCGCTGTGGCCGAACCATCCAACTCAATTTTCCAATCCACTGTAATGGAGGATTTTTAATACTTTCAGTTATGACAGCACCTCCTATTCCTAGCAGAGCTTCTTGCAATTCTTCACTATTGACCAAATACCATTGTAAAGAGTCCTTTTTCATAGGAATCTGTATTAGTTCAGGCTCTCGCCCATCAACCTGCAAAATTCTCTCACGACCCCGTTTTATCAAAGCTGCTAACAGTTCAATTTTTTGAATTAAAGTTTTTGTTTGCTGAAGTGGAGGGGATAGCCATTCCAACACCCTTATCTCCCCCGTTTTTATTTCTAGCTGTGTTAAAGCTCCCAGCAAATGTTTTTCACCACACCATATAGTGAGATTAAGCGGGATTCCCAGTATTCGCCGATGTACACGACCCTGAACCACACAGTCTGTAATTTGCTGAAGAGTTCTTTTCTGCTGAGGATTAAGGGTCACTGGTGCTGTTGGGTCCGTGCCCTTCAATAAGGGTCTAAGAGAATCCAACAGTTCATTTGGAAGGCCCACTATAGGTTTAAGCCATTGTAAACCACCTAGTAATTTCTGAGCATCATTTAAAGTAACAATCTGTGTTTTCAGTTCTAATTTCTGAGGTGTTACCAAACTTTGAGACAATGTCCATCCCAAGTATTTCCAAGGAGAAGTTAACTGTATTTTCTCTGGGGCCACAACAAGCTTAAAAAGTCCCAGCAAGTTTTGTACATGCTTAACCTGTTGACTTGTAAATGACTTAGGCTGAGCAATCAAAATATCATCCATATAGTGATAAATGATAGCTTGTGGCCACTGTTGCCTCAATGGTTGTAATGCAGAATCTACGTAAAGTTGACACAAAGTAGGGCTGTTACGCATACCCTGAGGCAAAACCGTCCATTCAAATCTTTGATCTGGACCTTCTCTGTTCAGAGCTGGCAAGGTAAATGCAAAACGCTTTGTATCCCTGTCATGCAAAGCTATTGTGAAAAAGCAATCTTTGAGATCTATTATCAATAGAGGCCATCCTTCAGGTAACATTGCTGGATTAGGCAGACCTGGCTGTAGTGCACCCATTGGCTCCATCTGTTTATTAACCTCCCGCAAGTCATGTAGCAAGCGATATTTTCCTGACTTTTTCTTTATCACAAAGATAGGGGTATTCCAAGGACTTGTAGATAATTTCAGATGCCCTTGTTGATATTGTTCAGTGACTAAGGCATGAGCATGTTGCAGACTTTCCCTTTTTAAAGGCCATTGCTTTACCCATATAGGCTCATCACTTTTCCAAATTATGGGAATCGGGAAAGTCCAAGCAATGGCTATTATCCCAAAGGGTGCTCATTTGTCAGGACAACCCCTAACTGTGTCAAAATGTCTCGCCCAATTAGGCATTGCACCGTAGGTGGTAACTGAACAACAGAAAATATTGCCTTTGTGATTTTACCATCTATTGAGACAGTAAGAGATGGCGAGCGACTTGCAAGAGTTAAACCTCCAACTCCTGTTACTGCTGTAGCAGCTGGCTGTAAAGGCCAATGTGCAGGCCAACACTGTGGTGCAATAATACTTGAATCAGCACCCGTGTCCAGCAAACCTGTAAGCATACATTTTTGTCCCTTATATTCCAACAAAACCTCTTTTCTTGGTCTGTGAAGAGAGCCTGACAGAGGAATGGTTGAACGACAAGGGACATGATACTGTAAAATTAATCCAAATGGGGAGGGCTACGTGACTGCTGCAAAGTTCGCATGGCCCTGAAGAATAGATGATGTGCAGAAAGCAGGATATTGAAACTGCTTGGTATGTAGAAGTAGATAGAGAAGAACAAAGGGGGTACTAAGCTGTTCTAACTTCAAGGCCAGCCGGACAGGCATGTATCGATCATAAAGATACTTTTAAGATAATAGTACAAGTCACATAGCAACCAATCATGAGCTTGGCTTTTGCAATATGTATGAGCTAATTAACGAACATATATAAACTGTGAAATCTGTTACAATAAACTGAGACTTGATGATCATGATATCATGAGTCTTGTCTCCCGCGGCATTCCCTCTAACAACTGGCGCCCGAAAGCAGGGATCTTATCCGAGCCTAAGGCGAGAGAGGTGCTGCGTTGGGGTTCGGGTCCTGCAGCTGGAAGGACGGCGAAAATAAAGAGAAGAGGCGAAACGCTCTGCTCCGCGCCCTGAGTGACCGTAGAAGCGGGCTCAGCCGATACGTGCTGCCGAAGCCTGAAGGAGCCAGCAACAGTACCGACGTAATCATGGAAAGGCAAGCAGCATATGATTTATTTAGTGCTTCTCTTATAAAAAGGCAGATTAGGGGGATTGACTTAGATAAGGATCTCCCTTCGCTATTGCATCATGCTGAGTCTTACGGCTTTTTCGTTAACCCCCATAGTGTTGATAAACTTTCAGAATGGAGAAGATATAGGGATAAGTTGTGGGAATTAGTGTTAGATGAGGATAAACCGGGCAAGAAAATGAGTAAACTTTGGAGAGTGGTTGATAACGAATTGTTAATGTGTCAGGCAGAAAAGAGGGCGGTGGAAGTGATACGGACAGCTCTGGAGAAAAATAAGGAATGTAAACCCTCGCTTCTCTCCAGTGAACCAAACCCTCCGGTTCTCACAAATTTTCGCATTCCCATCTCTGCTTCTGAAATGCCTGTACCTCCCATAGACACTAGTAGCATTGAGGTGCTGGAAATTGAGATCCAAATTGCTTTATGCAACGGGACTGGGATCCCAAATTCACTTTTTGTGAACGGGAATCAGGTAGAACGGAGCAGGCACGGGGCCAGACAGAGCGGGGCCGGCCAGCACCGAGGCGGAGGTGAGCCCGGGGCGGAGCGGACATCAGCCGAGAGACGGAAGGCTCCTTGCTGCCGAGCAGCAGCGCAAGGGGGGAGAGGGGCGTTCCTGGGGCTCAGCTGCGCTGGAGTCGGAGCAGGCGGGGCGCGGCCGTGGCGGGGGTGTCTCTTCTCCCATCCACAAGGTGACACAACAAGGACGGGAGCGAGGCGGCGCCGCCCCTCATCTCCCCGCAGCGCCCAGCAATGGCGGCGGAGATGGCGGCACAGTCCTGGTTGCCATGGCAGCGACAACGCCGAGAGCAGCAGCGCCACCGGTGGCGGGATCGCAACACTACAGCAAAAATTTCAACAGCATCTTCCCAATTTCTTACAAGAGTCAGAGACGTAATGAAAAAGTACAGCAGGACCGAGTGTTTTCCAAGATACCAAGAAGGATGAACATTATGTGAATCAATGTTATTTCAAATATGATATAGATAAAAATCACTGTATAAAGATAGAAATTTTAGTAATGATTTAATTACCAAAAATGTCTCTGAAAACAAAGAGTTGAGAAAATGTCATCTGATGGAATTTTAGTATTGAGTTTGTAATCTCCGTCTTTGGGTTTTTATAGATAATAATATAAGTAATAATGATTTTTAAGTTTTATAGATAATACGATAAATAGTGATTGTTAAGTTTTTGTAAGTAATGATAAGTAGTGATTGTTACTAAAGTTATATGAGTGCTTTAAAAGGATTGTCTTAAACTATTTTAAACATTTCTTGTTAATAGTTTGATCATAAAATGTGAGTTGTCTGATTTTTGTGATAAGAATTATTATTAAGGTATTAAGGTGTTGTTATAGTATTTACAGTCAGTTTTCATATGTTTTATTGTCTCTTTAGGTGATTGATTACAAGATGTTTTTTCAGGATCCTGTGTTTTTGATTTTTTAACTACTCATGTGTTTTCTTTATCCAATCTTTTATGCAGCTGCAATTCATCTTCCTTTAAAAATTCATTGTCCAAATTTTAGTTCAAGATTTCAGACTTCAAATTTTCAGATTTCTGAAGAAAGGGTTTGTTGTATTTAGAGAATTTTTGTCTTGAAAGAGATTTTAGACAGGTTCAATTATTTGATAGTTTGATAAAGTTTTAATAATAAGGTTTTTTACTTATAACTGTTATTTCTAGGACTTTTGTTTTATAATGTGTTAAAACATATCCTCCAATTAGAGTTTGAGCTCTGGCCAAGCTCTGGCTCTACGTGGATGGTGTGATTGACCCAGGTGTTTTCTGCATCAAAAAGTATTCAAGTCCTTTTGGCTTGACAATTTGACCATATAGGGCAGCTGAGCCTCAAAAGGAGTTTTGGAGAAACATGATCCGGACATGTTTTATCCAGATCTCTGTTGTTTTAAGGTTTATCAGCTGCTGCAGACTCTGGGATGACAATTTGATAGTGTAGCACTTGGTAACTGTGATTTTATATGTAATATTAATTGTGTATTATCTGATTGATTTTTATTTGTTGTTAGTTTCTTTACTATATGCATTGTTTTGTTCTTGATGTTTTTTCATGTTTATTATCAAGATGTTGATATTTCCATTCCTTCATGCAAATTTTAGGAAACAGAATTGAGAGAGGACCCTCCAGTCCCTGTGGGGAGTGTTGAGTTTGTTTGTGTTTTAGCAGGTGCAGAATCTGGATAGATTTCATTGAAGAATGTTAAACTTATCAATTTCAAGAGAACACTAATCTCTCCACAAGTAAATCAGAGGATGCGCAGCAAAAGTGGATTGTGCAAAGATTTGTGTTTCACCCACAGAAGATTGTAGACTTTGGGTTTTTTCATAAGTGTGTTTTTAATTATGTTATAGACTTTTTTTACTAAGTTTTGATGAGTTTTAGTAATGCCTGTGATTTTTCTGTTCATTTTACCATTGCTTTTCAATGGCAAAAGAAAAAGAGGGACAATCAATTAGATAATCAAAAGCATAACATTAAGTTTATCATAAATATAGTTTGTATTTAGAATTAAGTTTGTTCCTTTCATGTTAAACAGAACAATCAAAACCATGAGAAATATGAAGTGGGGTGCACTTCTGTAATACTAACCTCATTTTTCACCCCACGAGTTGCTTCAGTGCAAGCTCTCATACAATTGAAAATCCTAGCCTACTGGACAGAAAAATAAATTAATATTTCATCTAAAATGTTAAGTGAGCTTGCCACAAATATAGGTAGTATCTGTCATGCAGTTCTGCAAAACAGAGCAGCTGCCACTAATTTACTTCTTCTAGCCCAAGGTCATAGTTGTGAAGAATTTGAAGGAATGTGCTGTATGAACTTATCTGATCACGCTACATCTATCCATAAGCAAATACGAAAATTGACCGAGCTAACTCAACAGTTAAAGGTAGAGGATAGATTAGGTTTAAAAAGATAGCTAAAAGGATTGGGGATCGGACCATAGTTAAGAGACATTATCAAATACAGCATAATAGTTCTAAGCATAATTGTGATACTTTTGTTTGTTTTGCCCTGTGTGTTTACTTGCTTGCAAGGCTTGATGCAGCAGCTTTTGCAGAAAATGCTGAATGCACACCTTCTTGTACAAAAGGAAAACGGGGGAGATGAAGAGAGCCTGACAGAGGAATGGTTGAACGACAAGGGACATGTTACTGTAAAATTAATCCAAATGGGGAGGGCTACGTGACTGCTGCAAAGTTCGCATGGCCCTGAAGAATAGATGATGTGCAGAAAGCAGGATATTGAAACTGCTTGGTATGTAGAAGTAGATAGAGAAGAACAAAGGGGGTACTAAGCTGTTCTAACTGCAAGGCCAGCCGGACAGGCATGTATCGATCATAAAGATACTTTTAAGATAATAGTACAAGTCACATAGCAACCAATCATGAGCTTGGCTTTTGCAATATGTATGAGCTAATTAACGAACATATATAAACTGTGAAATCTGTTACAATAAACTGAGACTTGATGATCATGATATCATGAGTCTTGTCTCCCGCGGCATTTTCCCTCTAACAGGTCTGTCATTCAGATCCAAAGTTAATAGAGTCAAACCTCCTGTAGATCCAAATCCATCTCCTCCACGGCTTTTCCGTGAGGATACAGCCTTAGTAACTTGCTCCAGAGGAACCAATTGAGCAATCCTTTGTCCTTTATTAATCCGAATAGGAGGAAATGGAGTATGAACCATAATCATAATTTCACCAGTATAGTCTGCATCAATGACACCAGGCAGCACAAATAATCCAAGCATAGAGGCCGATGATCTTCCCAATAACAAAGCTCCCATCGTCCTGCCCTCGATTATAACAGGTCCATTTACTCCAGTGGGGATCTTCTGCGGCTGTGGTGTCATTAAAGTCACTTCTACTGCGGCTGCCAAGTCCATCCCGAGGCTCTCTCTTGTGGCTGGACGCAAGGTGTTGCTGTTGGAAAGGCTGGAGCAGCTATTTGTGTCGCAGCGCGGCTGCTCTTGTTCGCGCTGTTTCGGGCGTTTCCCGGTCTCCTCTTACAGGCAGCAATGTTATGAGTATCCGATTTGCATTTAGGACACCATATTCCAGCAGCAGAGCATTCTCGCCGAACGTGTCCTGTCCCTCCACATCGGAAACATCTCATACGACTGCCGTAAACATTTCCCTGGGTTGCTACTGATGCTTGGAGGGGTGCAAGAGCAGCTAACACTTGTGTCTGTGAAGCTTTTGCCTGCTCTTTTAATCCCTCCCCCAGCTCTTTAATAGCCTCAACTAAAAATGCCTGTTGCCCCGTTGGTATAGTAGCCATCCTTTCTAGTGCATCTTCTATAGTCCAATTAGCTCCTAATGTGTTTAGCACACTTCTTGTAGAAGCATTACAATTTTGCAAAGCACACTGCTTCAACAATGATCCACGCATAAACTCAGGCACTCCAGCTCTCTCTATTGCTGCCGCTGCCTTATCAATAAATGCTCCAAAAGTCTCATCCCTTCCTTGTTTAATTCCCATATACGCTGGCAAACCTCCCGGGTCTTTCACCTTATCTATAGCCCTTCGAGCTAGTCGCATTGCCTCTCGACACTTCTCAGGTCCTAGCATAGCTTGTGCCTCAGTGCGAAAATATGGTCCTAAGCCCATCAATTCATCCATAGTTACTCCATGAAGAGGATCTCCAGGCTGTCTTTGTATAGCTACAGCTTCATTAACTTCTGCCTGCCAATGTGCACCAAACAAAAGCCTCTGATGTGGCGAAAAAATAAGCTTAGCAAGACTTCTACAATCTCCTGGTAGCAATATATTAGTACTCCAAACATAATCCAATATCTGCCTAGCCGGTTCACTAGTAACTCCAAATTGACTCACTGTAGCTCGCAACTGTGACAACAACTTCCAATCTAACGGTGTAATCTGAGCTGTTAACCCTCCGCCTGCCTGCTGCTGAAAAATTACAGGACAAACCAGTTCTGTTGCTAGTTCCAAAGCCTGCCCATCTCCTTTGTCCAGCTCCTCTCTTGCCAAAGTCGCCCAAACTTCCCTCCGTTCCCTGGCCAGAGCCTCCGTTAGGTCAGACTCTGCCCTAGGGGTCGGTTTACTGGCAGACAAACTTTGACGAACTGTCGATTTCTGTTCTGAGGGGGCTGGAAGAGCCGTGGGCTCACAACGCAACTCTGTTTCCGTATCCTCAGGCACAGGTCGCAAGGGAGGTAACTCCACTGTAGATACAGCAGGTGGCATGGAAACACCAGGCAACCAATCCTCCCCGTTAAAACCTCTATTTTTCTCTATTGCTGAAGTTCTCTGCTTGGCAGCTTTCTTTTCTGTCTGATGTTGTAATAATTCATTGTGAACTACCTTCCACCACTTTCCCAACTTTTTAGCTGTCTTATCATCATCTAAAACTTCCTCCCATAGTTTATCCCCAAACTTACGCCACTCAGACAACTCATGTACTGTATGAGGGTTTACAAAGAACCCCTTAGAATACCCATATGTTAATAACCCTGGCAGATCTTTTTGCAAATCAATGCCTTTAATCTGCCTTCTCTGCAAGAATGCAGTAAATAAATCATATGCTGCTTGCCTCTCCATACCTATATTGTCAGCGCTGTTGCAGCCCTCCGAGGTCGTCGGCAGCATGTATCGGCCAGGCTTGCCTCTCAGTCACCTGGGGCACGGTGCACTCTATTTCAATTCAGCACTTTTGCCGTCCTGGCTGCATCAGGACCCAAACCCTTATTCGTCACTCCACCGTGGCGCCTATCACGTCGATCGGGTCACCATTTTGTGGAAAAAATGACGGGAGACAAGTCCATTCTATAATGTCAACAAGTCTCAGTTTATTTCAAGCACACATGTATAGTTATACCCGTTATAATGAAGCTCATGCATATTGCAAAATTTAAGCTCATCATTGGTGTATGAAAAACAGGTCAACCCCGCCTTTGGAGCTTTCTAAGCTTGCTTTGTTTTCCCTGACATTTATCTTTTTGCTGAATATTCTACTGTTGAGAACCAGCTTAGCCAAGGACATAAGATATTATTGCTACATCTGCTATTGCTGCACTGTGCAATTTTCAGCTACTGCTTCACTAACTGCACGTAGTCATGTCCTTTCTCACGAAGCCATTCTTCCACAAAAATCTCCATACAGAGGTGTCAGTGTGACATCATAGAGATGTCACTGTGATGTCAGAGGAGGTTGTGTGGCATCACAGAGATGTCTGTGTGACATCATAGACAGCTGTGTGACCTCACAAGGTCAATGAGACAAAACAGGGATTGTTGGAGGGTGCCGCGGGAGACAAGACTCATGCTCTCATGATCATCAAGTCTCAGTTTATTGTGACAGATTACACAGTTTATAGATGTTTGTTAATTAGGTCATACATATTGCAAAAGCCGAGCTCATGATTGGTTGCTATGTGACTTGTACCATTATCTTAAAAGTATCTTTGTGAATGATACTTGCCTGTCCAGCTGGCCTTGCAGCTAGAACAGCTTAGTACTTCTTTGTTCTTCTCTATCTACTTCTACATACCAAGCAGTTTCAATATCCTGCTTTCTGCACACCATCTACTCTTCAGGGTCATGCGAACTTTGCAGCAGTCACGTAGCCCTCCCTAGTTGGATGAATTTTACAGCATCATATCCCCTGTTGTACAACCATTCCTCTGTCAAGCTCTCTTCAAGAGATGTCAGTGTGACGTCACAGAGATATCTCTGTGACATCACAGGAAGTTGTGTAATATCACAGAAGTTTATTGGTGACATCACAAAGATATAAGTGTGACATTCCTAAAAGCTGAGTGCTTTCACAGAGATTTCAGTGTGACATCACAGAGAGCTGTGTGACATCCCAGAGACGTCCATGTGGTATCACAGGGAGCTGTGTGACGTTCTGGAGGCATCAGTGTGACATCATAGAGATGTAATTGTGAGATCAGAGGAGGAGGCTGTGTGACTTCACAGAGAAGTCAGTGTGACATCACAGAGAGCTGTGAACCATCACAGGGAAGTCCATGTGATATCACAGGGAGCTGTGTGACGTTCTGGAGGCATCAGTGTGACATCATAGAGATGTAATTGTGAGATCAGAGGAGGAGGCTGTGTGACTTCACAGAGAAGTCAGTGTGACATCACAGAGAGCTGTGAACCATCACAGGGATGTCCATGTGACATCTCAGAGAGCGGTGTGGCATCACAGAGATGTCAGTGTGGCATCTCAAAAAGATGTGTGACCTCACAGGGTCACTGTGACATCACAGAGGTGTCAGAGTGACATCACATAGATGTCTTTGTGACATCACAATAAGATTTCTGACCCCACAGTGTCTGTGCAACATCACAGCCATGTAAGTGTGACGTCACAGAGGTGTCAGTGTGACATCATAGAGATGTCACTGTGATGTCAGAGGAGGTTGTGTGGCATCACAGAGATGTCTGTGTAACATCATAGACAGCTGTGTGACCTCACAAGGTCAATGAGACAAAACAGAGATTGTTGGAGGCTGCCCCGGGAGACAAGACTCATGATATCATGATCATCAAATCTCAGTTTATTGTGACAGATTACACAGTTTATATATGTTTGTTAATTAGGTCATGCATAATGCAAAAGCCGAGCTCATGATTGGTTGCTATGTGACTTGAACCATTATCTTAAAAGTATCTTTGTGAATGATACTTGCCTGTCCAGCTGGCCTTGCAGCTAGAACGGCTTAGTACTTCTTTGTTCTTCTCTATCTACTTCTACATACCAAGCAGTTTCAATATCCTGCTTTCTGCACACCATCTACTCTTCAGGTTCATGCGAACTTTGCAGCAGTCACGTAGCCCTCCCTAGTTGGATTAATTTTACAGCATCATGTCCCCTGTTGTACAACCATTCCTCTGTCATGCTCTCTTCAAGAGACGTCAGTGTGACGTCACAGAGATATCTCTGTGACATCACAGGAAGTTGTGTAACATCACAGAAGTTTATTGGTGACATCACAAAGATATAAGTGTGACATTCCTAAAAGCTGAGTGCTTTCACAGAGATTTCAGTGTGACATCACAGAGAGCTGTGTGACATCCCAGAGACGTCCCTGTGGTATCACAGGGAGCTGTGTGACGTTATGGAGGCATCCGTGTGACATCATAGAGATGTAATTGTGAGATCAGAGGAGGAGGCTGAGTGACTTCACAGATATTGGTGCAACATCACAGGGATGTCCATGTGACATCTCAGAGAGCGGTGTGGCATCACAGAGATATCAGTGTGGCATCTAAAAAAGATGTGTGACCTCACAGGGTCACTGTGACATCACAGAGGTGTCAGAGTGACATCACAGAGATGTCATTATGACATCACAAAAAGATTTGTGACCTCAGAGGGTCTGTGCGACATCACAGCCATCTAAGTGTGATGCCACAGAGGTGTCAGTGTGACATCATAGAGATGTCACTGTGATGTCAGAGGAGGATGTGTGGCATCACAGAGATGTTCGTGTGACATCATAGACAGCTGTGTGACCTCACAAGGTCAATGTGACCTCACAGAGATGTCAGTGTGACGTCACAGAGATAGCTCTGTGACATCACAGGAAGTTCTGTAGACATCACAGAGATGTCTGTGTGACATCACTTAAAGCCCTGTGACCTCACAGAAATGTCAATGTGACATCATGAAGGGCTGTGCGACATCACAGAGATGTCCATGTGATATCACTGTGAGCTGTGTGACGTCACAGATGTGTCAGTGTGGCATCAGAGAGATGTCATTGTAACATCAAAGGAGGATCTGTGCAACCATAGAGGAGTCAGTGTGACATCAAATAGAATTGTGTGACATCACAGTGTTGTCAGTGCGGCATCACAGAGAGCGGTGTGACGTCACAGAGATATCTTTGTGTCAGCAGAAAAAGCTGTGTGACTTCGAAGGGTCTCTGCAACATCACAGAGGTGTCTGAGTGACATCACAGAGATGTCTTTGTGACATCACCAAAAGCTTTGTGACCCCACAGGGTCTGTGCGACATCACAGCCATCGAAGTGTGACGTCACAGAGGTGTCAGTGTGATATCATAGAGATGTCACTGTGATGTCAGAGGAGGTTGTGTGGCATCACAGAGATGTCTGTGTGACATCATAGACAGCTGTGTGACCTCACAAGGTCAATGAGACAAAACAGAGATTGTTGGAGGGTGCCGCGGGAGACAAGACTCATGCTATCATGATCATCAAGTCTCAGTTCATTGTGACAGATTACACAGTTTATATATGTTTGTTAATTAGGTCGTACATATTGCAAAAGCCGAGCTCATGATTGTTTGCTATGTGACTTTTACCATTATCTTAAAAGTATCTTTGTGAATGATACTTGCCTGTCCAGCTGGCCTTGCAGCTAGAACAGCTTAGTACTTCTTTGTTCTTCTCTATCTACTTCTACATACCAAGCAGTTTCAATATCCTGCTTTCTGCACACCATCTACTCTTCAGGGTCATGCGAACTTTGCAGCAGTCACGTAGCCCTCCCTACTTGGATTAATTTTACAGCATCATGTCCCCTGTTGTACAACCATTCCTCTGTCAAGCTCTCTTCAAGAGATGTCAGTGTGACGTCACAGAGATATCTCTGTGACATCACAGGAAGTTGTGTAACATCACAGAAGTTTATTGGTGACATCACAAAGATATAAGTGTGACATTCCTAAAAGCTGAGTGCTTTCACAGAGATTTCAGTGTGACATCACAGAGAGCTGTGTGACATCCCAGAGACGTCCCTGTGGTATCACAGGGAGCTGTGTGACGTTATGGAGGCATCCGTGTGACATCATAGAGATGTAATTGTGAGATCAGAGGAGGAGGCTGTGTGACTTCACAGATATTGGTGCAACATCACAGGGATGTCCATGTGACATCTCAGAGAGCTGTGTGACATCACAGAGATGTCAGTGTGGCATCTCAAAAAGATGTGTGACCTCACAGGGTCACTGTGACATCACAGAGGTGTCTGAGTGACATCACAGAGATGTCATTGTGACATCACAAAAAGATTTGTGACCTCAGAGGGTCTGTGCGACATCACAGCCATCTAAGTGTGACGCCACAGAGGTGTCAGTGTGACATCATAGAGATGTCACTGTGATGTCAGAGGAGGATGTGTGGCATCACAGAGATGTCCGTGTGACATCATAGACAGCTGTGTGACCTCACAAGGTCAATGTGACCTCACAGAGATGTCATTGTGACGTCAGAGAGACAGCTCTGTGACATCACAGGAAGTTCTGTGACATCACAGAGATGTCTGTGTGACATCACTAAAAGCCCTGTGACCTCACAGAAATGTCAATGTGACATCATGAAGGGCTGTGCGACATCACAGAGATGTCCATGTAATATCACTGTGAGCTGCGTGACGTCACAGATGTGTCAGTGTGGCATCAGAGAGATGTCATTGTAACATCAAAGGAGGATCTGTGCAACCATAGAGGAGTCAGTGTGACATAAAATAGAATTGTGTGACATCACAGTGTTGTCAGTGCGGCATCACAGAGAGCGGTGTGACGTCACAGAGATATCTTTGTGTCCTCAGAAAAAGCTGTGTGACTTCGAAGGGTCTCTGTAACATCACAGAGGTGTCTGAGTGACATCACAGAGATGTCTTTGTGACAACACCAAAAGCTTTGTGACCCCACAGGGTCTGTGCAACATCACAGCCATCGAAGTGTGACGTCACAGAGGTGTCTGTGTGACATCATAGAGATGTCATTGTGACATCAGAGGAGGATGTATGACATCAAGGAGATGTCTGAGTGACATCATAGACAGCTGTGTGACCTCACAAGGTCAATGAGACTAAACAGAGATTGTTGGAGGGTGCCGCGGGAGACAAGACTCATGCTATCATGATCATCAAGTCTCAGTTTATTGTGACAGATTACACAGTTTTTATATGTTTGTTAATTAGGTCATGCATAATGCAAAAGCCGAGCTCATGATTGGTTGCTATGTGACTTGTACTATTATCTTAAAAGCATCTTTGTGAATGATACTTGCCTGTCCAGCTGGCCTTGCAGCTAGAACAGCTTAGTACTTCTTTGTTCTTCTCTATCTACTTCTACATACCAAGCAGTTTCAATATCCTGCTTTCAGCACACCATCTACTCTTCAGGGTCATGCGAACTTTGCAGCAGTCACGTAGCCCTCCCTAGTTGGATTAATTTTACAGCATCATGTCCCCTGTTGTACAACCATTCCTCTGTCAAGCTCTCTTCAAGAGATGTCAGTGTGACGTCACAGAGATATCTCTGTGACATCACAGGAAGTTGTGTAACATCACAGAAGTTTATTGGTGACATCACAAAGATATAAGTGTGACATTCCTAAAAGCTGAGTGCTTTCACAGAGATTTCAGTGTGACATCACAGAGAGCTGTGTGACATCCCAGAGACGTCCATGTGGTATCACAGGGAGCTGTGTGACGTTATGAAGGCATCCATGTGACATCATAGAGATGTAATTGTGAGATCAGAGGAGGAGGTTGTGTGACTTCACAGAGAAGTCAGTATGACATCACAGAGAGCTGTGAACCATCACAGGGAAGTCCATGTGATATCACAGAGAGCTGTGTGACGTTCTGGAGGCATCAGTGTGACATCATAGAGATGTAATTCTGAGATCAGAGGAGGAGGCTGTGTGACTTCACAGATATTGGTGCAACCTCACAGGGATGTCCATGTGACATCTCAGAGAGCTGTGTGACATCACAGAGATGTCAGTGTGGCATCTCAAAAAGATGTGTAACCTCACAGGGTCACTGTGACATCACAGAGGTGTCTGAGTGACATCACAGAGATGTCATTGTGACATCACAAAAAGATTTGTGACCTCAGAGGGACTGTGCGATATCACAGCCATCTAAGTGCGACGTCACACAGGTGCCAGTGTGACATCATAGAGATGTCACTGTGATGTCAGAGGAGGTTGTTTGACATCACAGAGATGTCCGTGTGACGTCATAGACAGCTGTGTGACCTAAAAAAGTCAATGTGACCTCACAGAGATGTCAGTGTGACATCACAGAGATAGCTCTGGGACATCACAGGAAGTTCTGTGACATCACAGAGATGTCTGTGTGACATCACAGATATTGTTGCAACATCACAGGGATGTCCATGTGACATCTCAGAGAGATGTGTGACATCACAGAGGTGTCAGAGTGACATCACATAGATGTCCTTTTGACATCACATAAAGATTTGTGACCTCAGAGGTTCTGTGCAGCATCACAGCCATCTAAGTGTGACGTCACAGAGGCGTCAGTGTGAAATCATAGAGATGTCTTTGTGACATCATAGGAGGTTGTGTGACATCACAGAGATGTCTGTGTGACATCATACACAGCTGTGTGACCTCACAAGGTCAATGTGACATCACAGAGATATCAGTGTGACGTCCCAGAGATGAACAGGAAGTTCTGTGACATCACAGAGATGTCTGTGTGACATCAGCAAAAGCCCTGTGACCTCACAGAAATTTCAGTGCAACATCACGAAGAGCTGTGTGACATCACAGAGACGTTCATGTGATATCACAGAGAGCTGTGTGACGTCACAGATGTGTCAGTGTGGCATCAGAAAGATGTCATTGTGACATCAAAGGAGGATCTGTGCAATCACAGACGAGTCAGTGTGACATCACAGAGATGTCTTTGTGACATCACAAAAAGCCTTGTGTTGGAGGGATGCCGTGGGAGACAAGACTCATGCTATCATGATCATCAAGTCTCAGTTTATTGTGACAGATTACACAGTTTATATATGTTTGTTAATTAGCTCATACATATTGCAAAAGCCGAGCTCATGATTGGTTGCTATGTGACTTGTACTATTATCTTAAAAGTATCTTTATGATCGATACATGCCTTTCCAGCTGGCCTTGCAGCTAGAACAGCTTAGTACTTCTTTGTTCTTCTCTATCTACTTCTACATACCAAGCAGTTTCAATATCCTGCTTTCTGTGCACCATCTACTCTTCAGGGCCATGCGAACTTTGAAGCAGTCACGTAGCCCTCCCTATTTGGATTAATTTTACAGTATCATGTCCCTTGTCGTTCAACCATTCCTCTGTCAGGCTCTCTTCATCTCCCCCGTTTTCCTTTTGTACAAGAAGGTTTGCATTCAGCATTTTTTGCAAAAGCTGCTGCATTAAGCCTTGTAAGCAAGTAAACACACAGGGCAAAACACGCAAAAGTATCACAATTATGCTTAGAACTATTATGTTATATTTGATGATGTCCCTCAACCATGGTCCGTTCCCCAATCCTTTCAGCCAGCCTTCTAAGCCCAATCCGTCCTCCACCTTCAACTGTTGAGTTAGCTCGGTCAATTTTCGTATTTGCTTATGGATAGATGTAGAGTGATCAGATAAGTTCATGCAGCACATTCCTTCAAATTCCTCACAACCATGACCTTGGGCTAGCAATAGGAAATCTATAGCTGCCCTATTCTGCAGTGTGGCATGTCTTACTGAGTCTACGTCCAAAAGCAGGTCACTTAGGGCCTTCGATGTAGTGTTTGTCTGTTTAGCTAACCAGCATCCCAGCTTGTTGAGTTGAGCTAATGCTCCTGCTGAGGCAACACCAGGCGCTAGGAAAGAGGCAGCAATAATAGCCTCAGGGGACCAAAATCTAACATTATCTTGACAGTTACTGGCAAAGTTATGTACACTGCGTTGCAATCTGCTGCCATGATGACGCCGAGCCATGTCTAATATCATTGATGTGTTGGGTGTCAGCAATGACAATCTTCCTAACGAACAAGGGCCTCCCTTTATTTTGGAAGGTATGCCAGCCCAAGCTCTGTCACCACAAATAAAGAATATTCCTCGGGGCAAAGAAAGCGGATTATTTGTTGACTTTGAAACCTTTTTGGCCGTGTACTGACACCAGATACTACTGTTTCTGTAAATTGGCAAAGTGGAATTAACGACAATTGCAGACTCATTGATTCTCTGTTGCTTGCTTGTCCAGTTAAAGTACAAACAGCAATCCATGCCAACTGCCCCCAGTAGCTCTAGCTCCTGGGGTTCTGCCGGGGCGATCGGTAAGTAGGGCACCCACCTGTCCCAATTATCTACAGTAGTATTGAAATTTAAATTATCACAAGTTGGAACACGTGTAGGACATGGCCATGTATCCAATGGTAGACCGACTAGGCAGGTGGAGAACGGATTGCCTGGGGAAGATAAAGCAAGACAGATGGACTCTTGCCCTGTTAGATTTGCCATTGTGACCCATACATTTGTTTTAGGTTGAGGTGGGACGTATGCCTGCACACTTAGCAGCACGGCTGTGACGACGAAACCTCCTACACTGCGTGTCCCATTCCTCTGGGTCAACTTGCCACTGAATGGGGATGCCGATACCATTCTGACAACAGGAATCTATAATCCCTGTCCTTTTAACACCTAGAATTTTCTTTACTAAGTGCTTTACCCTCCAAGCTAGCCTTCTTAATTCCAGGTCTTCTGTATTTTCTATTAATCTCAGGCTCTCGCTGATAGGCTGACCTGTTAGTTGTGTTAAAGCGTGCTGTGGTGAGTCAAAGCTCCACTGGCGCTGACAGGTAAGACACCAGAATGCAGAGGTAAGGTGGGGCTGATGAATCCACCAACGATGAGAGCACCCTCCACAATATATTTTTACCCAAGATTGGTGGTCATAACTATTGCAAGTCAAGCAAGCAAGCGAACAAAAGCGGTCAAAGTCTCTAGCTAAATGAGGCAAGAGGCAGTCTTCAACTTCTCTCTGCGAGTCAAACAGGAACTTAGTCTGAAACTCTTCTTCTAGATCATACAGGATCCTGGAGATCGTCCTCTGTAGGCGCTGCCTCCTCCTCTGCTCCAGGCTGGTCATTGGTGGGCCGCACCCACTTAGCTGGGACCCACACAGTACCTGCTGGTGTAGAAACACACAGATAGCCCCTGCCCCAGTATAATACTTTGGCTGGACCTTGCCAAATTCCTGGTTTTGGATCTCTATACCTGACTACCATTTGCAGAGGGGTAGGGGCTTTAGAGGCAAAATGAGTAATTGCTGCGGGTAACCCCCCATCTCCAAAAATACATAAGTGATTAAGCACAAACAGGCATTTCAATAACCTATCCTGCACGCTGACTGTATCAATGTATTTTTCCAGATATTGTTTAAGAGTTCTATTGGCTCTCTCTACTATTGCCTGTCCAGTAGGGGAGTTTGCAATCCCTGTAACGTGTGTGATGTTCCATGTTTGCATAAAGCGGGCAACACGTTTACTGCAATAAGCAGGGCCATTATCAGTCTTGATCCTCTGAGGCACTCCCATAACCACGATACAGCTGCTGAGATGTCGCTCCACATGAAGGGCCCGTTCTCCTCTCTGAGCAGTAGCCCATATGTAATGGCTGTAAGTATCAATAGTCACATGGACGTACTTCAAGCGACCAAAACTAGGTACATGGGTGACATCCATCTGCCAAAGTTCATTAGCTTGCAGGACTCGCGGATTTACCCCTATTCCCAGGCCCACACCTCTGTTGTGATGGCTACATATGGGGCAAGCCTTAACAATAGCTCTAGCTTCTTGTAGTGGAACTGTGGCATTACATGAGAGCTGTGTGACGTCACAGAGATATCTTTGTGACATTTGAAAAAGCTGTGTGACCTCAAAGGGTCTCTGTGATGTCACAGAGGTGTCAGAGTGACGTCGCAGAGATGTCTTTGTGACAACACATAAAGTTTTGTGACCCCACAGGGTCTGTGCTGCATCACAGCCATATAAGTGTGATGTCACATAGAGCTCTGTGTGGCATCATAGAGATGTCTTTGTGACATCAGAGGAGGATATATGACATCACATAGATGTCCTAGTGACATCATAGACAGCTGTGTGACCTCATAAAGTCAAGGAGACAAAACAGAGATGTCAGTGTGATGTCACAGAAATACCTCTGTGACATCACAGGAAGTTGTGTGACACCACAGAAGTGTATTGGTGACATCAGAAAGATGTAAGCGTGACATTCCAAAAAGCTGTGTGATGTCACAGAGATTTCAGTGCGACATCACAGAGGGCTGTGTGACATCACAGAGATGCCCATGCGATATCACAGAGAGCTGTGTGACGTTGTGGAGGTGTCAGTGTGACATCACAGAGAAGTCAGTGTGATATCACAGAGAGCTGTGTGAAATCACAGAGATTGGTTCAACATCACAGGGATGTCCATGTGACATCTCAGAGAGCTCTGTAACATCACAGAGATGTCAGTGTGGCATCTCAAAAAAATGTGTGACCTCACAGGGTCACTGTGACATCACAGAGGTGTCAGAGTGACATCACAGAGATGTCATTGTGACATCACAAAATTATTTGTGACCTCAGAGGGTCACATTCATCTAAGTGTGATGTCACAGAGGTGTCATTGTGACATCATAGAGATGTCATTGTGATGTCAGAGGAGGTTGTGTGACATCACAAAGATGTCTGTGTGACATCATAGACAGCTGTGTGACCTCACAAGGTCAATGTGACATCACAGAGATGTCTGTGTGACATCACTAAAAGACCTGTGACCTCACAGAAATGTCAAAGTGACATCACAAAGAGCGGTGTGACATCACAGAGATGTCCATGTGATATCACTGTGATCTGTGTGACGTCACAGATGTGTCAGTGTGGCATCATAAAGATGTCATTGTAACATCAAAGGAGGATCTGTGCAACCATAGAGGAGTCAGTGTGACATCAAATAGAATTGTGTGATATCACAGTGTTGTCAGTGCGGCATCACAGAGAGCGGTGTGACGTCACAGAATTGTCACTGTGATATCACAGGAAGTCCTGTGACGTCCCAGAGATGTCTGTGTGACATCCCAGAGATATCTGTGTGACATCACTAAAAGCCCTGTGACCTCATAGAAATGTCAATGTGACATCATGAAGGGCTGTGCGACATCACAGAGATGTCCATGTGATATCACTGTGAGCTGTGTGACGTCACAGATGTGTCAGTGTGGCATCAGAGAGATGTCATTGTAACATCAAAGGAGGATCTGTGCAACCATAGAGGAGTCAGTGTGACATCAAATAGAATTGTGTGACATCACAGTGTTGTCAGTGCGGCATCACAGAGAGCGGTGTGACGTCACAGAGATATCTTTGTGACATCAGAAAAAGCTGTGTGACTTCGAAGGGTCTCTGTAACATAACAGAGGTGTCAGTGTGACATCATAGAAATGTCATTGCAATGTCAGAGGAGTATATGTGACATCACAGAGATGTCTGGTTGACATCATAGACAGCTGTGTGACCTCACAAAATCAATGAGACAAAACAGAGATGTCAGTGTGACGTCACAGAAATATCGCTGTGACATCACAGGAATTTGTGTGACATCATAGAAATGTATTGGTGACATCACAAAAATGTAAGTGTGGCATTCCAAGAAGCTGAGTGCTGTCACAGAGATTTCAGTGTGACATCACAGAGGGCTGTGTGATATCACAGAGATGCCCATGCGATATCACAGAGTGCTCTGTGACTTTATGGAGGCATCAGTGTGACATCATAGTGTTGTCATTGTTTCATCAGAGGAGGAGGTTGTGTGACTTCACAGAGAAGTCATTGTGACGTCTGAGAGAGCTGTGTAACATCACAGGGATGTCCATGTGATGTCACAGAGAGCTGTGTGACGTTCTGGAGGTGTCAGTGTGACATCACAGAGATGTCAGTGTGATATCACAGAGAGCCTTGTGACATCAAAGGTCACTGTGACATCTCAGAGGTGTTAGAGTGACATCACAGAGATGTCTTTGTGACATCACAAAAAAATTTGTGACCTCACAGGTTCTGCGGGACATCACAGCCATCTCAGTGTGACGTCACAGAGGTGTCAGTGTGACATCATAGCGATGTCTTTGTGACGTCAAATGAGGTTGTGTGACATCACATAGATGTCCGAGTGACATCATAGACAGCTGTGTGACCTCACAAGGTCAATGTGACATCACAGCAATGTTAGTGCGACATCACGATTGTTGCTTCTCTTTCGACTGCCATTTTGCTCTCTGGGGTGACTTGCTGCTGTCCCCCATCCCTCCCTGGCCCCCTGGGACCCTCCGGCTAGCTGTCCCTTTCCGGGGCTGGGATTTTACTTGGTTCCACTGCCATGGGCTTACCAGGTAGCGTCTGGGTTAGCACGGTCCGAGCTGTGGCGTTGCCTCAGTCACCGCTAGGATTCGAGATAAAGAGACCAAGAGAGACCAATGGTATGCTTGTCCAGAAAGATTGTATTGCCTGAAGCGTTGCAGGGACCAAAGGCCCCGGGCTATTGCCCAGATACAGTTTTATACAGCAAAATTAAGAGATAAGGTCTTAAACAATGGAGACAGTGTTCAGCTAAGGCACATCAGAACCACCCCAGGGGCCAGGTCCAATGGGAACTGCTCAGGGGTGGGAAGAAGGGGGTTTACAGAGGAATGCTGAAGCAGGACTTTCCCGAAACAGTGGAGCATACATAAATGTATCTTTTACCTCAGTTTACCATTCCCAAGGCCTTTCTAAAACAATGGGTCATACATGAATGTATCCTTTACCTCAGTTTACCATTCCCAAGGCCTTTCTAAAACAATGGGTCATACATGAATGTATCCTTTTCCTCAGTTTACCATTCCCAAGGCCTTTCTAAAACCTTTCTCCACGCTACCATGCCAGCATGACAACCGCAGGGGGAAGGTGCGCCGTGGCAGAGCAGAGACTGCCTGGCCGCCCAGCACTGTGCTTTTGCTTAATAATGCTTGCTTAATAAATTCATGTTAATTGATTTATCTATAATTAGCATCCCCAATTTAATTTGTCCATAACACGCCTGACTAGAGAAATGAAAAAAAAATAAAGTTGGTATATTATCCAACACACAAGTGCAGTGCAAGCCCCCAGCTGCTGAGTCTCAGGAGAAGGCTGAGGGAAATGCACCCACTACGTCCTTTCTGCCACTCCCTCTGCATCTGGTGCTGAAGTTTGGATGCCTGCAGGGGTTGCTTGTCTCCTCTGGGTGTATTCTTCCTTCCCTCTGGGAGGGCCTTAATGGAAATTAGTTCCATTTCTCCTGCAGATGAGAGTGGCAGGGAGTCACTGCAGGCTGGTGATACTCTGATACAAGGAAATGGGTGTGCATACAAACCAGGCTGTGAAAAGCCAGTGTCCATAAGGGAGCCAGAGGAGCCCTGCATCTTTCTTTGAATAAAGGGAGAGAGTCCATGGGGACATCTGCTGCTGGGGTTTTCTCTCTCGAAGTTTTGGAGGACACAGCTTTATTTTAAACTCCTGGCCACATGCTGCCCTCTTCCTTTCCCCACTGGCTGGGGTACCAGGCCAGGGGACTGCAGGGACCTTTGTACCCTCTTTTCCTTTTGCAAGGTATTAGTTCTTGTTAGAGGGAATGCCGCGGGAGACAAGACTCATGATATCATGATCATCAAGTCTCAGTTTATTGTAACAGATTACACAGTTTATATATGTTCGTTAATTAGCTCATACATATTGCAAAAGCCAAGCTCATGATTGGTTGCTATGTGACTTGTACTATTATCTTAAAAGTATCTTTATGATCGATACATGCCTGTCCAGCTGGCCTTGCAGTTAGAACAGCTTAGTACCCCTTTGTTCTTCTCTATCTACTTCTACATACCAAGCAGTTTCAATATCCTGCTTTCTGCACACCATCTACTCTTCAGGGCCATGCGAACTTTGAAGCAGTCACGTAGCCCTCCCTATTTGGATTAATTTTACAGTATCATGTCCCTTGTTGTTCAACCATTCCTCTGTCAGGCTCTCTTCAAGTTCTGGTCTCCATCCAAACTGTAATAGATAGATAAGGAGATGATTGGCTCTCGCAATTAAGGGATGAATATTGTGTGAATCTTAAGAGAAGCTTTATTGATGTAGAGTTATGTTATTGTGCTTTGTTGTTTAGATGTTCTCTGTTCTCCCCACAGTCCCCTTCCCCCCCCCCACACACACTCCCTATTGTTCCCACCAGACAGCCTGGGCTGTACAGGACAGGTAGAAAGAAGGTGTGTGTGGTATTCACATATCCTTTGAACAGTGAGAGACACAGACTTTCCCAGGAAAATCCTGGGGAAGGCTGTGAGAAAGCTCAGAGAAAGAAGAAAACCAATTATCTTCATTTGCTGCATCTGTTGTTTGGCACATGTGAAATGTGTTATGCAGATTGTTTAGCAAAGAGGGATTTCTTCATTGGACTCTGGTGATGGTGTTTTGATTTCATTTGACCAACTGGAGCCACTCTGTGTTGGACTGTCTCTAAGGGTCATGGGTTTTTCTTCACTATAGCAGTAGTATAGTTTTTAGTATCATGTAATATAGGACAGCTTAATAAAGCTTTTGTTCAGCCTTCTGCAAACATGGAGTCAATGCACGTCATTCCCTGCGGTGGGGGTCCACCACAATAGGTGTTGACATATACCCCTTGCATGGGAGAGTTAGGAATGGAACAGCTTGTTGCTGTGGGGACACAGCATGACAACACCTGACCTTCAAATGCAGCTACAAGAAATAAATCCCACCAATAAAGGGCAAAGAAGGGTTGACTGACAGACTTTGGGAGGGGCCAGGGGTGGCTGATGCACCCTCCAGGAGTGTGAAAGGTGAAGCATCAATCTTGAAGATGAGACAGCCACCTGGCAGGCAGCCATGGGGCAGGGAGCCTTCCCAGGCCTGTTCTTCCTTATTAATCCTTCTCTTATGTTTTTGTAAATGTTTAATAAACGTTTTCAAAATTTTGATGTGCACTGTTGTTTCTCACAAAACCCAGTCCTAAGGTGGGATGGTCGTGTTACTCCTGCCAGGAATGGGCTCCCTGCAGTTCCAGCTGTTCTGCAGCCTGTGCTTTTCCATACCCTGCTTTGCTCTTCAGGTGGCAGATGCCTTGGGCAGGTCACTCCAGACACACGAGAGTGCCAGGGTAGGCCCAATCCCTAAAGCTCTCACAGAGCTGTGCTTGACTCCAAATTAGGTAAGCATGAAACGGACTTTAAAGACTGTAGCACATCTGCAGTTTCAAGGGATAGTAAAGCCAGTGCTGCACTCTGAGAAGTAAGTCCACAGTCGGAGTTGTTGATGTCATTTAACTAATTTGCAGCTCATTCTGGTGATGATGATGATGATAGTACCATAGAGCATTTACTTTTGTTTTTCATTTCCCAAATAAAATGGTGCCATTCGGCTTCTGGAGAAAAGAACTCTCAAAGGTGCAGTTTGGCAGTCATGGAGGCCGAGGTGGAGGAGAAACAGATATGCCCTTGGTGGGATGCTCTGGTGGGCTCCACCATTTAAACAAGCTACTTGGATACATAGACTCGGACATTTTCAATAATAAATTGCTGCATTAAATGGTTTTCCAGGCCTTATGCTGGCCAGAAAGCTTTTAAAGCCCATGGGAGATTAGCCTCCATGAGAAGGGCAGCATCAGTGCCTGTGCCAGGTGAGACATAGCGTTCAAAAGCTCAGCTTGTGTCTAGAGAAGCCACCAGCCTAATGTAAGCAAGGCCAGAAAGCTTCTCCAGTCCTGCTGAGCGGGTGTGGCAGAGCTGCTGTGTTTTACAGCAGATCCATGGCAGAGCAGCGGCTGCAGGAGAGGGCTCAGGACAGGCTTGGGGGGAGCGGGGCGGCAGGAAGCTGAGCAAAGCCCTTGCTCTGTAACTGAGGCACTTTGTGCAGAAGCAAACAAAGATGGTGACTTGAAGAGATTCCTGCTGTACTCAAAGTTTGCCTCTGAAGACTGAGAGGTGAGCTTGTCCAGAATCCCAAAAAACATCAGGGAAAAGCTTTTAGGTTAGTTGTGATAAGGCACAAGCGCCCAGTGGGAAAAGAGCCTCTGAAGCAGGCTGTGAGTCATAGGGTGTTTTAGTTTCAAGAAGAGCATAGATTACCAATTAAATACAATTTTAATTTTTATTCGAGAAGAGTAAAAATAATCAACGTTTTTCTGAATTCTAAAACTACATTGAAAAATATAAAACTGCTGTGGGAAAATGAACAAAATATGTGGAGAATTCTCTATGAAAAATATTCCTAAATCTTGCAGTATGAAAACTAAACACAGCAGCTGCTGGTCTCAGAAGCCCGAAGCCCAGCTGAGCCTGCTCAGCACTGGCTGTGCCCAGACAAGCAGCTCTGCCAGTGCTGGTGGTAGCAGCCAGGGACCAGAGCTGAAGCCCAAAGATGCTGCTGGAGTCAGGCCCTGCCCTGGCAGGAGGACTGCACCTCCTGTCCTGGCTGGACACCAGGGCCAGCACCTTTGGGGACTGAGGGTTCTGTTGTGGGTGGTGGCAGCAGGTCCCCAGCAGTAAGTGATTAATGCAGCTCTGGAAGGGCTGTTGGAAACTGGCTTGGGGAGGGCTGATGACAGGCACAGGTCTCCGTGGCTGAAGTCCTTGTCTGGTCTTGTGAAGCTGCAGAGGCGCTGCTGTGGAGAGAGCAGTGGCTGAGGCCCCAGCTGCCAGTGGCACACAGGGACCCTCGTGCACAGCAGGGCCCAGAGCTGGCAGGGCTCCCCAGCACGGCTGGAGCGGCTGGCACACCTTGGCCCAGCTGCACAGCTGCCCCTCGAGGCCCCGGCGAGCAGGGGACGGCTCTGGGCAGCTCCCTGGCCAGGAGCGGCCCCCGAGCGCCTCTGCCTTTCAGGGGCCATCTCGTCCCCGCTCTTTCTCCTGCCCACCTTGCTGTGCCTCTGCCCTGTGCCCCTGGGGCTGCTCCTGGCCAGGCAACCTCAGGGGGAGCCAGCACTGGCTGCAGCCCCAGCGGCCCCCCAGGACAAGGCCCAGCAATGAAGAGGCCAAGGAAAGCACTGGGCAGCAGCAGAACCCTCAGCAGAGTGCTTTGGACAGCCATGGACTGGCCACAACTCCACTGCAGCCTGACTGGAAATGTTTCCCATCTACATTAGACTTTTAAAAGAAACTGTCTGAGGGAGAGATGATGAAAACACTCACCGTTTTCTCTTCCAGTAACACCAGATTCCAACACAGGGCAATATGAAGATAAGCTCCAGAAACAGCAGACCTGCAATTAACTGTAGCACACAGTGTGTTTCCCAACAGCAACCACTTCTGAGGCTGTTCTGGGCATCGGGAACAGGTGTTGTGGGGCCGGCTGCATCTGTGGGAGCAATGGGGAGTGTGAGCCCGCGCTGTGCTGCACGGCTGAGCTGGCAGCACGGTGGATACGGCCAGGACGTTCTCTGTTTGCCCAGAGCTGGGGCCTGCAGGCACCTTGCCGCCCCTTGGCACAGGCTGTGCCTCCCAACACAGCCCAGCAGGCCGGGAGGAGAGCCCGGGGCCAGCGCAGCTGCTTGGGCCGTGGCTGCTTGGAGGGACAGGGGCCAAACCCATCCCTGAGCAGCCCCTGCCAGCCCTGGCCCTCCCTGCCCTGGGACAGCTCCCCCAGCCCCAGGGGACAGAGCCAGGCCCTGTCAGGAGCCAGTGCAGCCCCTGCCCAGCCGGGAGCCAGGGCTGGCTCTGGCCCTGGGCTGGCAGCAGGGCTCCCGCTCGGGGCTGCTCCTGTGCCTGGGGCCTCTGGGCACTCAGGGCGGCTGCGGGAGCAGCTGCAGCGGGAGGGACGTTGGTGCAGAGTCCCGATTCCCCGGGTCTGCCAACGAGCTCCAGAGCCCTGGAAGCCCAGGCGCCTCCAGCTTTGGCTGCTGCCGGGCCGGGCAAGGGCAGGGCCTGGGGGAAGAGCTGCTGCCACACAGCCCCGCCGAGGGCTGAGCCCGGCTGAGCCCGGCACAGCAATCACCTCCTGTGCCTGTGCCCGTGCCTGGCACCGCCTTCCTTCCTGCAGCAGAGGTTGGCACTGAGCCACTCCTTCCTCCGGGATGTGCCTCCTTCTGCAGAGATGTTTGGTCCATAACTTGGGAAAGGAAGAGAGACAGCTGGATCAGATGGGACCGTCCGCCATTAAGGGAAGAGGCATCTTCAGGGGGCAATGCTATTCACAGTTGTGGTTAAGGATCAGAAAAACATCTGGGTTTTGGGACTCAGCCAGGGCACTCCCTCCTTCAAGCATCTGCCAGGCCTGAGCAGAAGTCATAAGGGCATGGCCCAGGGCGAGGGCACACACGTGTGTGATTCTGTCCTGGCACCTGCAGCGATGCCCCCCTGGCCGAGGTCTGGGCTCTGAGCTGGCAGCTCTCACAGGGGGAAAGGCCTTGACCTACCCTCAGCATCTCCCAGAGGCTCAATCCTGAACGTGGGTTGGGAAGCCAGATCACTTTCACTAGCAGGGTTATCTGCAAAGAAAGGCAGGACAGAACATCTCCTGTGGCAATGTAGGAGATCCTCAGGCTGCACCCAAGGCTCAGCCACAGGACACAGCCCTGGGCCCAACCCCTTGCCTCTCTGCTCTTCTCTGTGGCTGCACAGAGCACACGGAAGGACACACTGGCATTGCACACAGGAAGAAAACTGACAGCTAAATGCTCTTTCCTCCCACTGACAGTGATCCTGTGGGATCACTCAGGGCTCTAGATGGAAGCAGGCAAATTTTCGTGAATCCATCTAACTTCATATGGTCTTAAGGGAAAGGGCAAATGTATGAGTTCTTTCCACCTTGTCACTGCCTATTCTGTCCGGAAAGAAACAGGGAGAACTTGCCTCTAGCATTCTCCAACATTTTGAATCCTTCATCCAGCAGGGCATCCAGATAATGCAATTTACGATCCCAGTCTAGAAGGGAGCAAAGATCAGAACCGTTTCCATGCTGTACTGGGATCCCCTTCTGCCTCAGGGAAGGGGCTCTCCAAGGGGGTTGGGGAAGGTCGTGAGAGCCTAAAGTGAAAGGACAAGGCTGATGATGCACAGGGGCCTGGGGAGCTCTGGGATGGCTCCTGGTCAATCCCCATCCACTTTGCAGGCCCTCTGCAACATCCCTTGGAGAGGAAACTGGAGCAGCACGGGGTCCATGGGAATTCTGTCTCTTGCACAAAGGAAACTCTCTTCAATCCCTGGGGAAAACTGCAGCAGGCAGTGCTGCAAATATCCCTTCCTAACTCCCTCCCTCCCTCCCTCCTGTCCTACCAACTGCCCATCGTCCTTCTGCTGGAACAGCTCCTCTGCCACAACAGGAGATGGCAGAGCTTTTACAGGACACCCTGGAGCCTTGCTCTCCCCCTCTGCCCTTCCCCACCATGGGCACCCTGTGCAGTCGCTCCCAGGTCTCGGGACGTGTCTCCCAAGAACGGACCCCAGCAGGTCTGCTCAGTACCCGAGTGCCCTGAGCATAATAATTCCTCTGGGCTGTGCTGGCTCTGTCCGGGCTGTGCCCGCACTGCCAAGCAGCAGAGAGGGCAGCTCAAGACTCAGCAGGGCGCAGACCCTGAGGCACAGCAATTACCTCCTGTGACTGTGCCCGGCAGCACCTCCCTTCCTGAAGCAGAGGCTGCCAATGAGCCACTGCTTCCTTTGGGAAATGCTGCCTTCAGCCCAGCTTCTACATCCACTTCTGGAGAAAAGAAAAGACACAGGCGGGGCTGTTCCACATAGTGGAGTTGGCATCTTCAGGAGGCAATGCTTGTCAAAGGCAAGCATGGTTAAGGATCAGGAAATCCTTATAAAATTTCTGGGTAGGTTATGAGCCACTCCCTCCTCCAAACTGCCACCTCTCCTAATCTGCCTTGAGACTGGGAAATTGCAGAGGATCTCAGGGTGGGCATGGGCTGTGGTGGAATTTGGGCTCCCAGTCAGCTGGTGCCAAGTGCCTTCCTGCAGAGGCTGGGGAGAAGCTGCAGCCAGGCCAGCCTGGGAAACAGCCCTGCAGGGCATGAGAGCAGCAGCAGCGGGGCAGCGAGGCTGCCATGGATTCCTTCCCGCTGTGCCAGGCACAGCCTGTCCAGATGTGCAGGGAAAGCCCCTTGGCTGCTGAGCCCCAGGGGAAGACTGAGGAAATGCACCCACCTTGTCCTGCCTGCAGCATTTCCTTCAGAATTTGCCTCATATTTTTGGATGGCTCATCGGGTTTCTTGTGTCCTGTAGCTTTGTTCTTTCCTGTTGGAGGACCTTAGAGCAAACCCATACAATTTCCCAGGAATGGATTCCACAAAACCCATGCTCAGCTTGAGGGATCATCAGGGACACACTACTCACCCCTGCGGTAGGAGATGGGCTTGCGGGTAGTAACCAGCAAAGGAGCTGGAGAAGTCCTCCCTGCAGCCACACCTGTAACTCAACAGCCACAGAAGCTTCTGCCATCTCTGCAGATCTGCACGGGCAGCACTGAGCCACAGAAGCGGTGAGGGGATGGCCCAGGGCGAGGGCACACATGTGTGTGATTCTGTCCTGGCACCTGCAGCGATGCCCCCCTGGCCGAGCTCTGGGCTCTGAGCTAGCAGCTCTCACAGGGGGAAAGGCCTTGACCTACCCTCAGCATCTCCCAGAGGCTCAGTAATGGGTATGGGTGG
Source organism: Lonchura striata (assembly GCF_050655825.1). Lineage (NCBI taxonomy): Eukaryota > Metazoa > Chordata > Aves > Passeriformes > Estrildidae > Lonchura > Lonchura striata. The sequence goes on along the minus strand of NC_140718.1, from coordinate 2,375,183 downwards.
GGAAGCTGAAGCACCTTCACCAACAGGTTCAGCTGCAAAGAAAGGCAGGACAGAACATCTCCCGTGGCAATGTAGGAGATCCTCAGGCTGCACCCAAGGCTCAGCCCCGGGGCACAGCCCTGGGCTCAGCCCCTTCCCTCTCTGCTCTTCTCTGTGGCTGCACAGAGCACATGGAAGGACACACTGGCATTGCACACATGGGAGGAAGATGAACATCTAAATGCTCCTTCCTTCCACTGACAGTGATCCTGTGGGATCACTCAGGGCTCCAGAAGGGGAGCAGGGAAAAGTTTTCAGAATTCTTAAACCCTCAACAAAAATGGCATGTGTGAGTTCTTGCCACATTGATACTGATTATGCTGTCAGGAAAAAGGGAAATGCAGAACTTGCCTCCAGCATTCTCCAAGATCTTCAAAGTGTCATTCACCAGGACTTGCAAATCATTCAAGTTGCGGTCCAAATCTAGAGGGAAGCAGAGACCAGACCCATTTCCATTGTGCTGGGATCCCCTTTTGCCTCCGGGAACTGGACACTGCAAGGGGATCAATAAGGCTGTGGAAGCCAGGTGGCAATGGGCAAGGCCAAAGATACACAGGGGCCTGGGGAGCTCTGGGCTGGCTCCTGGTCACTCTCCACCCTCTTTCCCTGTCCTGTGTAACATCCCTGGAGAGGAAAATGGGGCTGCCCAGGGCCCACGGGGGCTCTCTCCCTCCTACAGAGGAAACCCTCCCTAAAGCCCAGGGGAAAACCATCCCCAGCACTTCCCAGGGAGCAGGGAGCGCTGTCCCGGGAAAGGGGAGCCAGGTGCCGGCTCACCTATTCCCCCCACTTTTAGCGGAGCAGCCTGGGCAGCCCTGGCAGGCAGGGCCACGGCCAGGAGGAGCAGGAGGAGGAGGCGCAGAGCAAGGGCCATGGTGCCTTGCCCTGTGCCAGTCCCGCCGCTCTCGCTGCCACCACTCTCCTGACACCGCTGTCCCAATGTCAGCACCACTGCTGCCACCGCCGCTGCTGCCGCAGCAGTTGTGCTCCAGGACTGCCTGCTCGGGCCTTGTGGTGCTGTGCAGCCACGGGGCTCTGGGACCTCTGTGACCTCAGAGCCTGCTGTGACCTCAGCCTGCTGTGACCCAGAGCCCTCTGTGACCTCAGCCTGCTGTGACCCAGAGCCCTCTGTGACCTCATGCTCTTAGCTGTACCCCCAGAGTGTACCCCCTTCTGTACAAATGGACTGCCCTGACTGTAAAGGTTTTGCTTCATCCAAGGGCCATTGCTCAGAAAAACCTTCAGGGACACAGGGTTTAGTTTGGGTGGAGGCAGCATCTGCAGAGCAACAAGCTGGTAATGCAGCTGTGACAGGGACATCAGGCATGGGCATGGAGATAGGAAATGTCGGGCAGATGTGTCCCTGACTGAGTTGTTTGGCCGTTCTTGGAATTCTTTGCCCCATTCAGAGGGGCATCTGCTGGGAGAAGAGCTAGCCAAGGCCCCAGTTGCAGCTGGGACACTGTCCTGGGGTGACTTTATGATGTTTCTATCCCCATTCGTCAGTTCAGCCCAGAAATAAGTTTTGCACCTTTAGGACTGGTTCCAAGAGTGAAGGGGGAGGCAAAAAGAAGCGCAGAGTTTGTTGTCAGAAACTGCACTTGCTCCCCCACATCCTTCTCCTGGACTCTGCTGTCTGCAGACAGACAAGACAGCAGGAGAGAGCTCTCCTTTGCTTTTTAGTTAGTATTTAGCTAGCTGAGGACGGGAATTTCTCTGGACTGTGGTTTTTCTTTTTTCGTGGAACTGTTTAAACCTGCTCTGGACTGAACACCCAGAAGAGCCCCAGCAGCTCACACCTGTGGCCCAACAGGCTGGGCCGGGGCTGCGGAATTTCCAGGGTCTCAGGGACTGATAACAGAATGAGTTCACAGAGCCACAGCCCACAGAGGGGACTTTCTGAGTTTGTAATCTCTTCTAAGCGGTGAGAGGTTTTATATTTTAATAATGTTCTTTTTTTTCTTTTTTTTTTTCTTTTTTTTTTTTTTTTCTGGCGGTGAATACTTTTCCTGTTAAATATAGAGGTTTTTTCCACTTTTTTCCAAAAAATCATTTTCCCAAACTAGCTGGGGGCAGGGCTGCTGTTTTCTTGGGAACCCCTTTGGAGGTCATTTCCCAAATTTGCCCTAAACCAAGATAAAAAGAGGAGACCTACCTGCACAGCAGGAGATTCCCACTGTGCTCAAAGTTTGTCTCTGAAGAGTAAGAGGTGAGCTTGTCAGAAATCCTGGAAAACATCAGGGAAAAGGTTTTACATTAGTTGTTGTGACTAGGTACAAATCTGCAGTGGGAAAAGAGCTTCTGCAGCAGATTAGGTGCCCTGGGTTGTCTTAGTTCTTCTCAGAGTAAATATGACCAATGAAATTGAATTCAAGTTTTTACTCTAGTAGTATAAAAATGTTCTAAGTTTTTCAAAATTTTAAATCTACTTTGAAAAATCCAAACTATTGTAGAAAAAGGGAAGAAATTTTTGGGGTTTTCTTTCTAAAAGAAGAAAAAATCTAAATATTTCTAAAAATTTGTAATTTCTAAAATTAAAAGCAAAGCCAAAACATGGTGTCTCAGGAGCCCCTGCCCAGCCCCTGCCTGCCCACCCCTGGCTGTGCCCAGACAAGCAGCTCTGCCAGTGCTGGTGGTAGCACCCACCTGAGCTGAAGCCCAAAGATGTTGCTCCAGCCCTTCCCTGGCAGGAGGGGCCTCCCTTCAGTCCTGGCCAGACACCAGGGCCAGCACCTTCGGGGACAGAGGGTCCTGTTCTGGGTGGTGTCACCATGCCCCAGCAACAAGCTGATAATGCAGCTGTGGACGAGATCTTGGAACCTGGCTTGGGGATGGCTGATGGCAGGTACAGGTCTCTGCAAGTGAAGATTTTGTCCAATCTTGTGAGGCTGCACAGGCGCTGCTGTGGAGAGAGGAGGTGGCTGAGGCCCCAGCTGCCAGTGGCACACTGGGACCTGTTGGTATTGCCAATAATGAGGCCGGGACATGCCTTGGCTTGTCTGGCCCCTTTGGCTGATCCAAATAGCGGCAACTGTGGCCTTTCACCCCAGAGACACTTTTGGCTAGCTGGATGTTTCAGCTGGGCACAAGGAGACAAATCCAGGCATGCCAGAGCTCCGGTGGCGGCGGGATGGAGCTTCCTCTCGTAGAGGGTCTGCTCCCTCAGGTTTCCATCTGCTGGAGAAGCTTTTGAAGTGAAAATGAAGAAACGGAGTCAGTTCTGATGGAGGGTTTTAATCCAGAGCTTTTATTCTGGCCTGTTGGCTCTGAATCCAGCAACTGCTCCAACAGAACTCCCCGACTGCATGGTTGCTTATTGTAAATGCAGGCGAACCCAATGAGAAGAAATGACGATGTCTGACTCAATTCAGAAGTCTGACTGATTTCTTTATTATAACAATGGCTAAAATACAGTAATATACTGTTATGTGTAGTAAACATGATTTGCGCCATTCCTTGAATGAAATGTGTAATATTGGATACTTGTTAGATTATGCTCATTTGTATTAGCCCCCCCTCCACCCTCGAAAGCGAGGCCGGGTGTATATTGGAAACTGATTTACAAGTAAGAAGGTGCAGCTTGGCCAGGATTATGTTCTCGGGCTGCGGCTGTTTGATCAGCAGCCCAGGCAGAGATGCACACACTCCTGACACCCTGACTGTCTCGTGTCTTCTTCTTTTCTCTCCCTGCCCAGGGCTGCTGCTATCTTTTATAAGATATATTACTTATAACATATTTACAATTATTCCCCAATACCTATTACCTATATTACCAAGTGCTTTTCTACTCTAAACCAATCTGTGAGTCCCAACATCACCAAGAACATGGAGGTAAGGAAGAAGAAAGAGGAAGGACAGGATCAGCCCACTTTCCTCCATCTTAGAACTTCTGACCCCCATGTACAAAGTAAAACCCCCCCTGTACATGTGCTAAAACCCCCCTGTACACTACTAAAAAAAATTTCCCTCTGCTTTGCAACTACATTTACTATACTATCTAACCCTTTGTTACTGCTTGTTCCATCTTCAAAGTTGGTAATTCATTCCATGGTTCAAACTCAAAATCACAGTTGTTTGCAGCTGCCTGCCAAGGTCTAGAATGCCTCTGACCAAGGCCTGGAACCTCTAAAAATGTCTGAGAGACATTTTGAGTTCCCACGTGGGCATAGGTGAAAAATCTCTCCTGAGGCTGACTCCTTGTTGCACACCCAGGGTTGATCCCCAGGCTCGGCACTGTGTTGTTTTGCGTTTTTTTCCGTGGCTGGCTAGATAGAATTTGACCGCTAATAAAACTATTTTTATTTTTAATTTGGCTGAATAAATTTTCATTTATAAAAAATACTATATAAAAAGGAAGAGACTAAAACTATATACTCTATTTTCTAACTCTAACACAACTTGTGACCCTCTCTTGAGAGTCCAGACACAGGTGGACTGGATTGGATTGGATTGGATTGGATTGGATTGGATTGGATTGGATTGGATTGGATTGGATTGGACTGGATTGGATTGGATTGGATTGGACTGGATTGGATTGGATTGGATTGGATTGGATTGGACATCAGGCTCAAACAATCCTCCCCAGAATCCAATCATGCACTCACTCCAGGTAAATAATTCTCCAAACACATTCCACATAGGAAAAACAAGGAGCAGAAATAGAAATTGTTTTCTCTTTAATTTCTCTCTGTGCACCTCTATGATAAATACTGAGAGGGAGAGAAATGTGCTTGCCACAGTTGCTGTCCCTTTTACCTCGGGGAGGGGAGGAGGGAAGGGGTAAGGGAGCCCAACAACCAGGAACAGGAGAGGAGGTCTCAGGGGACAAAGGACACCTGGATGGTCCAAAGCTCCCCGGGTGTAGAGGGCATCTTTTTGACATGTGCAGTGCAAGCTCCCAGCTGCTGAGTCTCAGGAGAAGGCTGAGGGAAATGCACCCACTACGTCCCCTCTGTGACTCACTCGGCATCTGGTGCTGAAGTTTGGATGCCTGCAGGGGTTGCTTGTCTCCTCTGGGTGTGTTCTTCCTTCCCTCTGGGAGGGCCTTCATGGAAATTGGTTCCATTTCTCCTGCACACCAGAGTGGCAGGGAGTCACTGCAGGCTGGTGATACTCTGATACAAGGAAACGGGTGTGCATACAAACCACGCTGTGAAAAGCCAGTGTCCATAAGGGAGCCAGAGGAGCCCTGCATCTTCATTTGAATAAAGGGAGAGAGTCCATGGGGACATCTGCTGCTGGGGTTTTCTCTCTCAAAGTTTTGGAGGACACAGCCTCCTTTTAAACTCCTGGGCACATGCTGCCCCCTTCCTTTCCCCACTGGCTGGGGTACCAGGCCAGGGGACTGCAGGGACCTTTGTACCCTCTTTTCCTTTTGCAAGGTATTTGTTCTGGTCTCCATCCAAACTGTAATAGATAGATAATGAGATGATTGGCTCTTGCAGTTAAGGGAAGAATATTGTGTGTATCTTAAGAGAAGCTTTATTGATGTAGAATTATGTTATTGTGATTTGTTGTTTAGATGTTCTCTGTTCTCCTCACAGTCCGCTTTCCCCTTTTATAAATGAAAATTAGTCCAGGCAAATTCAAAATGAAATAATAAAATATTTTTTTAGGAATGAATTCTCTCTGAGCCAGCCACAAGGAAAAGGACAGTGCTGAGCCCGGGTTCGGCGCTGGGTGCGTGACAGGAAGGAGCCTCTCGGCAGAGGTTCCCCTCGACACACACACCACCCTCCTGGGCCCTGCAGTTCTTATAGGAAATTTTCTGCCCGAGGCCAGGATTTCAGTCATCTGCCTTTTCTTTCTATTCAGAGTCCCACATCTTCATAAAGTTCTTTTCTCTGAGCCAGGGTTGAACAATCCAGGTGCAGGTGTGGACAGTTTTTCCTGATGAGGTTATGGGAACCGTGGCATTCAGATGTATCAGCCCGGAGGACTCCAGCGATGCCAATGTTGGGTCGCTACCAGCATGATCAGCTCCCAGGTGTTCCAGAATCGCCTTTTGGGACAGCCCATCTCCAGACCAGCCACATGTATTGGATTGTAAATGAGGCATTGGCCAAAAAACCCGGCTCTGGTGTGGCTCTGGTGTAACCGAATATGTGGTGGGGGGGGGCAGCTCACAGTTCTGGTGTGTGTATTTTGTAATAATTAAGTATTTTGTGGAACTCTGGAATTTTGGGCATTTTATTGTATTTTTTTTTTTTTTTTTTTGTATTTAATGGTATTCTCTGGGGATTTGGTTTTTGGTTTTGTTTGGGGTTTTTTTCTGTGGTGGGATTTTGGGGGATTTTGTGGGGTTTTGGGGTGTTGCAAGTATTTCTTTGGGTCTTGGGGCGATTTTCTTGTGGTTTTGGGTACATTTTTGGGGGGGATTTTTTGAGTTTAATTGGGATTTTGTGGGCTTTTATTGGGATTCTGGGGTGTTCTAATGAGGTTTTTGTGAGATTTAATTGGGATTTTGTGAGTTTTATTGGGACTTTCAAGGGTTTAAAGGAGATTTTGGTTCCTCTCAGCCCTTCCCCACACTCTGGGACAACTGCAAAGCCCCCCCAAAACTCTTCTTAAACCCCCCAAAATCCCAATAAAACCCTCCAAAACCACAAAGAATCCAATAAAATCCCAGTGAAACCCATCAACAATCGAAAAAACTCCCAAAAACTTCAATAAACCCTCCAAAAAACAACATCCCGAAAGCCCTAAAAAAATCCCTCAAAATCCAATGTCCCCAAAGCCACAAAACCCCAAAAAGTCCTGTAACCCCCCCAAAACCCAGTAATTCTCTCCAAAAACCCAATATTTCCCCCTAAACTCCCAACAAAATCCTCTAAAGCCCAAAAACACCATCAAAATCCCCCCAAACCCCCCAGAGCCCGCCAGACTCACTGGGGGCTGTCCTGGGTCAGGGGCACCGCCCGGTGGAACAGGAGCCACTTCAGGGGCCCTCGGAGCTTTTTGGGGAGGGGGCACCATGGGAGACCCCCAAAATCGGGGCAGGGGGAACCCCTGTTGTGCTCCTCCCCCAAACCCCCAGACCCCGGCTCAGGGTGGGCCTGGGACCCCCCGGGACCCCCAAATCTCCCCAGGACCCCCTCCAGGAACCCCAAACCCCCCCAGAGACCCCCAAGGTTGGCCCAGGACCCCCTGAGAGCCCCCAGACCCCAATCGAGCCCAGCCCAGGATGTCCCCTGAGACCCCCCAGACCCTTCCCAGGACCCCACCCAGGACCCTTCCAGGACCCCCCAGACCCCTCCCCAAACCTCTCCAGTGAGATAAGTAGAAGATAATTTGTTCACTGTAATATGCTTGCTTATCTTGGTTTGCATAAGAATGTACTGTGGTATGTTAACCTAATTTGTTTTGCATAAGATAGTGGCTAAGAATGTACTGGTGTGTCTTTGAAATGCTTATTTGCTTACAAGGTGATAAGGAGGTTGAGATTAAAGTCCTGGGCGTGTGTGTATCTGGTCTGCTTGCTGTATCTCAAAAGAAGAGACTTAGAAGCTATCACAACGACCAGACTCAGACTACATTTGGAGAGTCACGTCTGCAAGGAGAAAAGGGGGGATAAAAGGAAGGTTGGGACAGAACATTTTTGCGCGCCGTTGGTGGAGCAGGAGACTCCCTGGCCGCCCAGCGCTGGATTTTGCCTGCCTTACTCGCTTGCTAATTTTAAATAAAATTGCTTTATTGAATTAAGACACTTCAAATTGCCGTGTCACAATTTATAACCATTTGGTGCCGTGACTCGGATGGAGAAGTAGATCAGTCGCTACGGGACGATCGGGAGGCGCCCCGCCCTTATGGCGGCCCGGCTGCCCCAGGCTTTCTGATCACTCTCCACCGATGAACCTAAATTGAGTAACGGGCAAAGGAGAACCGGTTACCCCTGTAATCTTTGTGCACGAAGAACCAGCGAAGACGCAGGACGCGTGAGTATAGGCCGGTTTCCCGCTCGGTTTGGGGTGGTTTTCCCGGAGTGCTGTGTGTGAGAGGTCTCGTGGAGACCAAGTGAGTGCGGACTCTGTATTAGTGCGTTTTCCATTCCCCGCGAGGGGCTGGGCCACGAACCAGGGGAGCATGTGTGTGAGAAATTGAGTGCACTCCGGAAGATGGGACAGAGGAAAAGCAAGCGCTCTGGTCCCATGGGAGAGGGGACCCATGCTAAGCTTCCCCAGATTCCCAGGGATAGCCCCTTGGGTTTGATGATAATTAATTGGGATGCTTTCCCATCTAGAAAAGGGAAAGACAAAGTTAAAATGATACATTATTGTATGGAAGTGTGGGGGGGGAAACAAATTAGGGGAGACCATTTGTATTGGCCGGTATTCGGGTCCTTTGAGGATTGGATTTGTCAGGCTCTAAATATATATGTTAACTCAAAGGAAGCCTTTGATTCAGAAGAGAGCGAATATGCTTCCCTGTGGACAGTTGGGGAGACAAGGACAAAACTATTTGCCTTATCAGCCAGGGAAAAGAACAAGAAAAACAAGGAGGAAGATAATATGCCCCCCTACGTTCCTCCTCCATATATTCCTCCACTCCCACCCCCTGCTAGTCAAAATATATATCCCCAGCTGCCTGCGGAGCCGGTTGGCCCCGGGGTCCCCACGGCTCCTTCAGACTCTGATGATGAGGCAGAGAGTGGAGGAACAAGGGAAAACAATCGTAGGGTAACTAGAAGTCAGACTAGAAAAAAGGAACAGGAATTGGGGATGTTTCCCCTAAGAGAACAAAGCATTGGTATGATCCCGAATCCCCAAGCGGGACAGGAAGGTCAGCCACCCCAAATAGCAGGGGTTGCCTATGTAACTGTGCCTTTAGACTCTGGGCAAGTCAGGGACTTTAAGAAGGAAATGGGACATTTGTTGGACGATCCTCTAGGAGTGGCAGAACGGTTGGACCAATTTTTGGGGCCCAATGTATACACATGGGAGGAGTTACAGTCAATACTAAGGATTTTGTTCACGGCAGAGGAAAGGAGGATGATAAGGGAAACGGGTATGAGGATATGGGATGACGAACACCACCAAGGACCCTTAGCAGATATGAAGTGGCCCCTACAAAATCCCCAGTGGAATAACCAGGATCCCTTGCATCGCACTCACATGGGTGATTTGCGAAACATCATCATTCAGGGAATAAAACAATCAGTTCCGCGGGGGCAGAATGTGAAGAAGGCTTTTGGATTACAACAAAAAAAAGATGAGGATCCCACGGAATGGTTAGAGCGCTTAAGGAAAGCCTTCCGTTTGTATTCTGGGATAGACCCTGATACCCAGGAGGGAGAGGCGGTGTTGAAAATGCAGTTTGTGGCAAATGCATGGGTAGATATTAGGAGGAAACTGGAAAAGTTGGACGGATGGCAGACTAGAGGATTAGAGGAGCTCTTGAGGGAAGCGCAGAAGGTTTTTGTGAGAAGGGAGGATGAGAATTTCAAGAGACAGGTGAGGATTATGGCTGCAGTTGTGCGGGAAGGGCCTAACCCTAATTTCCGTGCAAGGAATGTAGAACAAAGGGAGAATCGGGAGCAGAGTTATATTTCTAGGGAAGGAAAAGAAAGAGGTCGTGAAATTGTCTGCTTCTACTGTGGAAAGAAGGGACATATGAAGAGGGGATGCAGACAACGGATAGCGGATGAGAAGGCCTTTAAGGAAGATTAGGGGTGTCAAGGGCTCTATTTGTTGGGGAAGAAACATCATAAGGAGCCCTTGGTAAAGCTTAAAGTAGGACCCCAACAACAAGAGATGGAATTTTTAGTGGATACCGGGGCTGAAAGATCCACGGTGCAAGCCTTGCCGCTTGGATGTAAAAAGTCATCTGACACTGTACATGTAATTGGGGCAAAAGGAGAGCCCTTTGAGGTATCTGTTATCAAGGATGTGATAGTAGAAACTGATTCCAAATTTGGTATAGGTTCTTTACTACTGGTACCTGAAGCAGATTACAATTTATTAGGGAGAGATCTGATAATAGAATTGGGTATTAATTTAGAAGTTGTAAATAAAGAATTACAGATAAAGCTCTGCCCTTTAAGGGTAGAGGATGAAAAGAAAATTAATCCTGAGGTGTGGTATACCCCAGAAACGGTGGGAAAATTGCAGATTAAGCCTTTTTCAGTGGAAATAAGTGATCCTGGCAAACCCGTAAGAATAAAACAATACCCTATCCCTAGGGAGGGAAAATTAGGACTAAAACCTGAAATAGATAGGTTATTGGAAAAAGGGCTTTTAGAGCCCTGTATGTCTCCCTTCAATACTCCCATCCTGCCTGTAAAGAAGTCAGATGGGTCCTACAGATTGGTACACGATTTAAGAGAAATAAATAAGAGGACTTTGGCCCGGTTTCCAGTAGTTGCAAATCCATATACTTTGTTGAGCCGTCTGGGACCTGAAAATCGATGGTATAGTGTTATTGATCTAAAGGATGCCTTTTGGGCATGCCCCCTGGATGAGAAAAGTAGGGATTATTTTGCATTTGAATGGGAGGATCCGGCAACACACCGGCGGCAGCAATTAAGGTGGACGGTTTTGCCGCAGGGATTCACGGATTCACCTAACTTATTTGGCCAAGCTTTGGAACAAATTCTTCAGGAATATAAAGTAGATAAAGGGACGACCCTGATTCAGTATGTGGATGATTTGCTTATTGCTGGGACAGGAGAAGAAACAGTGAGGCAAGAAAGTATTAAATTACTAAACTTCCTAAGCCTAAAAGGACTAAAAGTATCCAAATCTAAATTACAGTTTGTAGAGGAGGAGGTGAATTATTTGGGGCATTATTTAAGTGGAGGGGTAAAGAAGATTGATCCTGAAAGAGTAAAAGGAATCCTCTCGATTCCAGCCCCCAGAAATAAAAGGCAAGTTCGTCAGCTACTGGGGTTAATTGGATATTGCAGACAATGGATTGATAATTACAGTCAGAAGGTCAGATTCCTCTATGATAAATTAAGCCAAGATAGCCTAATGAAATGGAGCCCCACGGATGATCAGCGACTCCAGGAGCTCCAGAATGATTTGGTAAATGCGCCAGTCCTCAGCCTACCTGATTTAAAAAGACCCTTCTATTTGTTTGTTAATACAGAGGGAGGAACAGCATACGGGGTTTTAACCCAAGAATGGGCGGATAAAAAGAAGCCTGTAGCATATTTATCTAAATTACTGGATCCAGTGAGCAGAGGATGGCCTACATGCTTGCAGGCTATAGTAGCCACTGCCCTTTTGGTAGAAGAGGCTCATAAAATAACTTTTAATGGAAAATTGAAAGTGTTATCCCCACATAATATCAGAGGAATCTTACAACAGAAAGCTGATAAATGGATTACAGATTCTAGACTTCTGAAGTATGAAGGTATTTTAATTGATTCCCCCAATTTGTCACTTGAAGTGGTTACCTCGCAAAATCCTGCCCAATTTTTGTATGGGAAACCCTATGATGAAAAGTTAGCACATGACTGCTTTCAAACTATTGAAAGTCAAACAAAAATTAGACCCGATCTGGAAGAGGAAGAATTAGACGAAGGGGAGCGATTGTTTGTAGATGGTTCTTCTCGGGTTGTAGAAGGAAAAAGAAAGTCAGGATATGCTATAATTGGGGAAAAAGATTTAAAGGTAATTTAATCCGGACCACTAAGTAACTCCTGGTCTGCACAAGCTTGTGAATTATATGCAGTACTCAGGGCTTTAAGGTTATTAAAAGGAAAAATTGGAACAATATACACAGACTCTAAATATGCATATGGGGTAGTGCACACATTTGGAAAAATTTGGGAAGAAAGGGGACTTATAAACTCACAGGGAAAAGATCTAATTCATCAAGAGCTAATTGTCCAAGTTTTAAATGCCTCAAGGGACCCGGCTCAAATTGCTGTGGTCCACTTAAGGGGACACCAGAAAGGATTGGACTTTAGAAACAGAGGAAATAATTTAGCTGACCAAGAAGCCAAAAAAGCAGCCCTACGAACTCAGGGGAACATGGGGTAGAGCGACACTGTATCTGTGAACTCCCCCAAAGAAAAATGGCAAATATATAGTTTTACCACTCAAGAAAAGGAAAAATTACAAAAGATGGGAATTGAGGAGGGGTCTGATGGACAATGGAAGCTCCCAGATGGGAGAACTGTTTTACCTAAAAGCAAGGCCTCAGAAATTTTGCAAAGATTGCATGACCAGACTCATTGGGGAACTCAGGCATTAGTAGATCAATTTGGCACTAAATATATGAGTATTGGAATCTATGATTTGGCTAAAAGAGTAGTGGGAGATTGTCTGATCTGTCAAAAAGTAAACAGAAAACATCTTAGGGAAAGACCCATGGGAGGAAGGGAATTAGCTCACAGGCCTTTTGCCAAAATACAAATAGACTTCACTGAATTGCCTAAAGTGGGTAGATATAAATATTTGTTAGTAATAGTAGATCATCTCACCCATTTTGTAGAAGCTTACCCCACTACTCGGACTACTGCTCAGACAGTGGTCAGAATATTATTAGAAGAAATAATCCCTAGATATGGGATAGTAGAAACAATAGATTCTGATAGGGGACCTCACTTTGTGTCCAAAATAACTGAGGATATCTCACAAGCTCTGGGAATTAAGTGGGAATACCATACCCCATGGCATCCCCAGAGTTCGGGAAGAGTGGAAAGAATGAATGGGGAACTAAAAAAGCAATTAACCAAATTAATAATAGAAACAAAATTGACATGGGTCAAGTGTCTCCCTTTAGCCCTATTGTACATAAGAACAAGACCCAGAGCAGATGTTGGGATTTCCTCTTTTGAAATGCTATACGGGATGCCATATGATTTGGAGGAACCCCGAGACCACCCCCGGTTAAAAGACTATAAAATAACCTCATATATTATTGCCTTAATGAAACGCCGCAATGAACTTTGGGAAAAAGGAATCATTACGCAAAGACCCCCTTTAGATTTAAAAATACATAAAATACACCCAGGAGACTATGTGTTAATAAAATCCTGGAAAGAATCTACACTAACCCCACAATGGGAAGGTCCTTATCTTGTGTTACTCACTACAGAAACTGCAATTCGGACTGCAGAAAGAGGATGGACACATGCCAGTCGAGTAAAAGGACCAGTTAACAACACTGTGTGGCAAGTAACCAGTCCTCCCGGGAACCTGAAATTGAAGTTACAGAGAAACTAATGGACTCTTATCAGATTGAATACACATCAGACTTATATTACTTAGATAGTGGGCTAATTAGTAATTCAAGTGTTAAAGTGTAAAAATCAAAATTGTAATTGCTATCCTTTTGTATGCTATATCTGTAAGGTGTGTGGGGAACGGTGGTGGTCACATTGCAACAGAGGGTATCCTCCACGAGGAACTTGCAATTCCTGTTGGAACGTACAAAGAGAGATTACAGCTTGGGTACTGACTTGTAAAGTGACTAGAGGGGAAATCCGATTGGAATCTAAAGAGTGGTGGGAAATTTTCTCAAATTACTGCTACCATACAAACGAGCCGAGCCCATTTGTGGCAGAGATCATAAAAGGCCTTTGTAAGAAAGACCTAAAAGGGGTCAGTTGTACCGCATCAGAGGTAAAAGATCAGAATTGGCGTTCTTATTGCATGCGGCAAGGCACCAGAGGGCATAAATCCCCTCCTGAAGAATACTCTTGCTGCCGAGAAGATGGTACACCCTGTGGCTCGAAGCACCCGAGTCGGCAGGCGAGGCAGAGGAGTAAACAGCTGTGGAGGAAGGAGCCCTCAGGATGGAATACACAAGCAATATTTGCGAAACTACCCCGGGACTGGGAGTAACAAAGGCAGAAATAGTTTTTGGGCTCAAAGGTATAATTGTTGCAGTGTGAGAAACCAGACCCCACATGCCATTTGCTTACTGCTTGTGATTTTCCTTTGTATATATTGTAATACTGCGGAAGTAACTACTCATGAACCTTTTAAGTGGACTTTAGGAAGATGGGAGGATTCACGAGTTATAAGGAGCAATACTACAGCTGGAGCTCCCACTTTCCAGTTACCTGTGGCATCCTTAGGTACTGGTTGGGGTTCCCATTGGGTTTCATCGTTTTATATGTGTCCTGCTTCAAATCCTGGTAAAGGGTATTGCAATAGTCCTGGACAATATTACTGTGCATATTGGGGTTGTGAAACAATAGCTGGTACATGGGACCCCCCCACTCCTGATCCATACATTAAGGTGGTCTGGAAGCCAGATGGTTGTATTCCTCCCAGCTACTGGACAGGTCATAAACCCCCAGAAAATATTTGCAGGAATATACAAATTACTGCATTAAGGCCAGAGGATAGTATATGGTTAATTGGAAAAACTTAGGGCGTTCGCTTATATTCGGCTGATTTTGGCAATTTTGGTAGCTTAATATTTATAAAGAAGGAACTTGTGCCCCCTGATCCTGAACCTGTAGGGCCAAACCCAGTGTTATTAGAAAAGAAGGTTGTTTTAGCCAACCAAACAAAAGAAAGGGATCAGACCCAGAATAAAATTCAGAATGAAAACACTCCAGGAGACGAACAGGAAAAAACCCAGGAGGGTAATATACTCTGGAAGGTTATGAAAGCAAGTTATGGTGTCCTAAATAGAACCAACCCAAAACTGACGGAAGACTGTTGGCTGTGCTATAATTTAAGACCCCCATTTTATGAAGCCATAGGGGTCACTGCAAAGCCCAGGAGAGTGAATGGAACTAATCCGAATCAGTGTTTTTGGAAAAAGGGTAAAGAGACAACACCGGGGCTTACCTTGGCTCAGGTAACAGGGAAAGGGAGATGCATAGGAAAAATCCCAACACAAAGAGAATACCTTTGTGGAGTAATAGAAACAGGTGGAAAGAAACCGGCTGACTGGCTATTGCCAGCAGCTAACACTAAGTGGGTATGTAACACTCTGGGTGTCACACCGTGCATCTCACTGAAACTGTTTAATCCAAGCCAAGACTACTGCATCCAGGTAACGATTATGCCCAGAATTACCTACCATACAAGTGACTACATATATGAACAACAAACTGTGCCAGAACACCATCTAATAAAAAGGGAACCCCTCACTGCCCTAACTATTGCAACTCTCCTTACCATCGGGAGAATAGGAGCTGGAACTGGGGTGGCATCCCTAGTAAATCAACAAAAGGAATTTAAAGCATTAAGAATTTCAGTAGATGAAGATCTGAGTGAAATTGAGCAGGCCATCAATAGATTGGTAAAATCATTAAGGTCCCTATCTGAGGTAGTGTTGCAGAACAGAAGGGGTTTAGACTTGCTATTATTACAACAAGGGGGATTATGTGTAGCCCTAAAGGAGGAATGCTGTGCATACGCTGATCATACTGGAATTGTTACAGACACCATGGCAGATTTAAGGAGAAGATTAGAGCAGAGAAAGAGGGAAAGAGAGGCACAGCAAAGTTGGTATGAATCATGGTTCAATCAATCTCCTTGGTTAACTACCTTGCTATCCACCCTTGCAGGACCTCTGATACTGATAATATTAGGACTGACCTTTGGGCCATGCATCTTCAATAAGGCAATAAAAATAGTAAAGGGACGATTAGAGGCAGCACATTTAATGCTCATTAGGGCAAAATATGAACCCATACACAATGTAGATGAGACCCTAATACTAAGTCACCAGGAGTTACAAAGATTCAGTGAACAAAATAAAGATGAACAAGAAAAGGGGGAAATTGAGATAAGTAGAAGATAATTTGTTCACTGTAATATGCTTGCTTGTCTTAGTTTGCATAAGAATGTACTGTGGTATGTTAACCTAATTTGTTTTGCATAAGATAGTGGCTAAGAATGTACTGGTGTGTCTTTGAAATGCTTAATTGCTTACAAGGTGATAAGGAGGTTGAGATTAAAGTCCTGGGCGTGTGTGTATCTGGTCTGCTTGCTGTATCTCAAAAGAAGAGACTTAGAAGCTATCACAACGACCAGACTCAGACTACATTTGGAGAGTCACATCTGCAAGGAGAAAAGGGGGGATAAAAGGAAGGTTGGGACAGAACATTTTTGCGCGCGCCGTTGGTGGAGCAGGAGACTCCCTGGCCGCCCAGCGCTGAATTTTTGCCTGCCTTACTCGCTTGCTAATTTTAAATAAAATTGCTTTATTGAATTAAGACACTTCAAATTGCCGTGTCATAATTTATAACACTCCGGGCTGATACATCTGAATGCCACGGTTCCCATCACCTCATCAGGAAAAACTGTCCACACCTGGACCTGGATTGTTCAACCCTGGCTCAGAGAGAAGAACTTTATGAAGATGTGGGACTCTGAATAGAAAGAAAAGGCAGATGACTGAAATCCTGGCCTCGGGCAGAAAATTTCCTATAAGAACGGCAGGGCCCAGGAGGGTGGTGTGTGTGTCCAGGGGAACCTCTGCCGAGAGGCTCCTTCCTGTCACGCACCCAGCGCCGAACCCGGGCTCAGCGCTGTCCTTTTCCTTGTGGCTGGCTCAGAGAGAATTCATCCTAAATAAATATTTTATTATTTCATTTTGAATTTGCCTGGACTAATTTTCATTTATAAAAGGGTGAAGGGGACTGTGAGGAGAACAGAGAACATCTAAACAACAAATCACAATAACAATTCTACATCAATAAAGCTTCTCTTAAGATTCACACAATATTCTTCCCTTAACTGCAAGAGCCAATCATCTCATTATCTATCTATTACAGTTTGGATGGAGACCAGAACAAATACCTTGCAAAAGGAAAAGAGGGTACAAAGGTCCCTGCAGTCCCCTGGCCTGGTACCCCAGCCAGTGGGGAAAGGAAGGGGGCAGCATGTGCCCAGGAGTTTAAAAGGAGGCTGTGTCCTCCAAAACTTTGAGAGAGAAAACCCCAGCAGCAGATGTCCCCATGGACTCTCTCCCTTTATTCAAATGAAGATGCAGGGCTCCTCTGGCTCCCTTATGGACACTGGCTTTTCACAGCCTGGTTTGTATGCACACCCGTTTCCTTGTATCAGAGTATCATCAGCCTGCAATGACTCCCTGCCACTCTGGTCTGCAGGAGAAATGGAACCAATTTCCATGAAGGCCCTCCCAGAGGGAAGGAAGAACACACCCAGAGGAGACAAGCAACCCCTGCAGGCATCCAAACTTCAGCACCAGATGCCGAGTGAGTGGCAGAGGGGACGTAGTGGGTGCATTTCCCTCAGCCTTCTCCTGAGACTCAGCAGCTGGGGGCTTGCACTGCACATGTCAAAAAGATGTCCTCTGCACCCAGGGAGCTTTGGACCATCCAGGTGTCTTTTGTCCCCTGAGACCTCCTCTCCTGTTCCTGGTTTTTGGGCTCCCTTACCCCTTCCCTCCTCCCCTCCCCGAGGTAAAAGGGACAGCAACTGTGGCAAGCACATTTCTCTCCCTCTCAGTATTTATCATAGAGGTGCACAGAGAGAAATTAAAGAGAAAACAATTTCTATTTCTGGTCCTTGTTTTTCCTATGTGGAATGTGTTTGGAGAATTATTTACCTGGAGTGAGTGCTTGATTGGATTCTGGGGAGGATTGTTTGAACCTGATGGCCAATCCAATCCAATCCAATCCAATCCAATCCAATCCAATCCAATCCAGTCCACCTGTGTCTGGACTCTCAAGAGAGGGTCACAAGTTGTGTTAGAGTTAGAAAATAGAGTATATAGTTTTAGTCTCTTCCTTTTATATAGTATTTTTTATAAATGAAAATTTATTCAGCCAAATTAAAAATAAAAATAGTTTTATTAGCGGTCAAATTCTATCTAGCCAGCCACGGAAAAAAACGCAAAACAACACAATGCCGAGCCTGGGGATCAACCCTGGGTGTGCAACAAGGAGTCAGCCTCAGGAGAGATTTTTCACCTATGCCCATGTGGGAACTCAAAATGTCTCTCAGACATTTTTAGAGGTTCCAGGCCTTGGTCAGAGGCATTCTAGACCTTGGCAGGCAGCTGCAAACAACTGTGATTTTGAGTTTGAACCATGGAATGAATTACCAACTTTGAAGATGGAACAAGCAGTCACAAAGGGTTAGATAGTATAGTAAATGTAGTTGCAAAGCAGAGGGAAAATTTTTTTAGTAGTGTACAGGGGGGTTTTAGCACATGTACGGGGGGGTTTTACTTTGTACATGGGGGTCAGAAGTTCTAAGATGGAGGAAAGTGGGCTGATCCTGTCCTTCCTCTTTCTTCTTCCTTACCTCCATGTTCTTGGTGATGTTGGGACTCACAGATTGGTTTAGAGTAGAAAAGCACTTGGTAATATAGGTAATAGGTATTGGGGAATAATTGTAAATATGTTATAAGTAATATATCTTATAAAAGATAGCAGCAGCCCTGGGCAGGGAGAGAAAAGAAGAAGACACGAGACAGTCAGGGTGTCAGGAGTGTGTGCATCTCTGCCTGGGCTGCTGATCAAACAGCCGCAGCCCGAGAACATAATCCTGGCCAAGCTGCACCTTCTTACTTGTAAATCAGTTTCCAATATACACCCGGCCTCGCTTTCGAGGGTGGAGGGGGGGCTAATACAAACGAGCATAATCTAACAAGTATCCAATATTACACATTTCATTCAAGGAATGGCGCAAATCATGTTTACTACACATAACAGTATATTACTGTAATTTATCCATTGTTATAATAAAGAAATCAGTCAGACTTCTGAATTGAGTCAGACATCGTCATTTCTTCTCATTGGGTTCGCCTGCATTTACAATAAGCAACCATGCAGTCGGGGAGTTCTGTTGGAGCAGTTGCTGGATTCAGAGCCAACAGGCCAGAATAAAAGCTCTGGATTAAAACCCTCCATCAGAACTGACTCCGTTTCTTCATTTTCACTTCAAAAGCTTCTCCAGCAGATGGAAACCTGAGGGAGCGGACCCTCTACGAGAGGAAGCTCCATCCCGCCGCCACCGGAGCTCTGGCATGCCTGGATTTGTCTCCTTGTGCCCAGCTGAAACATCCAGCTAGCCAAAAGTGTCTCTGGGGTGAAAGGCCACAGTTGCCGCTATTTGGATCAGCCGAAGGGGCCAGAATAGCCAAGGCATGTCCCGGCCTCATTATTGGCAATACCAACAGGTCCCAGTGTGCCACTGGCAGCTGGGGCCTCAGCCACCTCCTCTCTCCACAGCAGCGCCTGTGCAGCCTCACAAGATTGGACAAAATCTTCACTTGCAGAGACCTGTACCTGCCATCAGCCATCCCCAAGCCAGGTTCCAAGATCTCGTCCACAGCTGCATTATCAGCTTGTTGCTGGGGCATGGTGACACCACCCAGAACAGGACCCTCTGTCCCCGAAGGTGCTGGCCCTGGTGTCTGGCCAGGACTGAAGGGAGGCCCCTCCTGCCAGGGAAGGGCTGGAGCAGCATCTTTGGGCTTCAGCTCAGGTGGGTGCTACCACCAGCACTGGCGCAGCTGCTTGTCTGGGCACAGCCAGGGGTGGGCAGGCAGTGGCTGGGCAGGGGCTCCTGAGACACCACGTTTTGGCTTTGCTTTTCTTTTTAGAATTTACAAATTTTTACAAATATTTAGATTTTTTCTTCTTTTAGAAAGAAAACCCCAAAAATTTCTTCCCTTTTTCTACAATAGTTTGGATTTTTCAAAGTAGATTTAAAATTTTGAAAAACTTAGAACATTTTTATACTACTAGAGTAAAAACTTGAATTCAATTTCATTGGTCATATTTACTCTGGGAAGAACTAAGACAACCCAGGGCACCTAATCTGCTGCAGAAGCTCTTTTCCCACTGCAGATTTGTACCTAGTCACAACAACTAATGTAAAACCTTTTCCCTGATGTTTTCCAGGATTTCTGACAAGCTCACCTCTTACTCTTCAGAGACAAACTTTGAGCACAGTGGGAATCTCCTGCTGTGCAGGTAGGTCTCCTCTTTTTATCTTGGTTTAGGGCAAATTTGGGAAATGACCTCCAAAGGGGTTCCCAAGAAAACAGCAGCCCTGCCCCCAGCTAGTTTGGGAAAATGATTTTTTGGAGAAAAGTGGAAAAAACCTCTATATTTAACAGGAAAAGTATTCACCGCCAGAAAAAAAAAAAAAAAAAAGAAAAAAAAAAAGAACATTATTAAAATATAAAACCTCTCGCCGCTTAGAAGAGATTACAAACTCAGAAAGTCCCCTCTGCGGGCTGTGGCTCTGCAAACTCATTCTTTTATCAGTCCCTCTGACCCTGGAAATTCCGCAGCCCTGGCCCAGCCTGGTGGGCCACAGGTGTGAGCTGCTGGGGCTCTTCTGGGTGCTCAGTCCAGAGCAGGTTTAAACAGTTCCACGAAAAAAGAAAAACCACAGTCCAGAGAAATTCCCTGACTCAGCTAGCTAAATACTAACTAAAAAGCAAAGGAGAGCTCTATCCTGCTGTCTTGTCTGTCTGCAGACAGCAGAGTCCAGGAGAAGGATGTGGGGGAGCAAGTGCAGTTTCTGACAACAAACTCTGCGCTTCTTCTTGCCTCCCCCTTCACTCTTGGAACCAGTCCTAAAGGTGCAAAACATATTTCTGGGCTGAACTGACGAATGGGGATAGAAACATCATAAAGTCACCCCAGGACAGTGTCCCAGCTGCAACTGGGGCCTTGGCTAGCTCTTCTCCCAGCAGATGCCAATCTGAATGGGGCAAAGAATTCCAAGAACGGCCAAACAACTCAGTCAGGGACACATCTGCCCGACATTTCCTATCTCCATGCCCATGCCTGATGTCCCTGTCACAGCTGCATTACCAGCTTGTTGCTCTGCAGATGCTGCCTCCACCCAAACAAAACCCTGTGTCCCTGAAGGTTTTTCTGAGCAATGGCCCTTGGATGAAGCAAAACCTTTACAGTCAGGGCAGTCCATTTGTACAGAAGGGGGTACACTCTGGGGGTACAGCTAAGAGCATGAGGTCACAGAGGGCTCTGGGTCACAGCAGGCTGAGGTCACAGAGGGCTCTGGGTCACAGCAGGCTGAGGTCACAGCGGGCTCTGAGGTCACAGAGGTCCCAGAGCCCCGTGGCTGCACAGCACCACAAGGCCCGAGCAGGCAGTCCTGGAGCACAACTGCTGCGGCAGCAGCGGCGGTGGCAGCAGTGGTGCTGACATTGGGACAGCGGTGTCAGGAGAGTGGTGGCAGCGAGAGCGGCGGGACTGGCACAGGGCAAGGCACCATGGCCCTTGCTCTGCGCCTCCTCCTCCTGCTCCTCCTGGCCGTGGCCCTGCCTGCCAGGGCTGCCCAGGCTGCTCCTCTGCAAGCGCGGGGAGCAGGTGAGCCGGCAGCCTGGCTGCCCTATCCCAGGACAGCGCTCCCTGCTCCCCGCGAATTGCTGGGGATGGTTTTCCCATGGGCTTTAGGGAGGGTTTCCTCTGTGGGAGGTAGAGAGCCCCTGTGGGCCCTCGGCAGCTCCAATTTCTTCTCCAGGGACTTTACACAGGACAGGGAAGAGGGTGGAGGGTGACAAGGAGCCAGCCCAGAGCTCCCCAGGCCCCTGTGCATCTTTGGCCTTGCCCATTGCCACCTGGCTTGCACAGCCTTATTGATCCCCTTGCAGTGCCCAGTTCCCAGAGGCAAAAGGGGATCCCAGCACAATGGAAATGGGTCTGGTCTCTGCTTCCCTCTAGATTTGGATCACGCCTTGAATATTTGCAGCACTCCCTGCTGCAGTTTTCCCCAGGGATTAAAGAGAGTTTCCTTTGTGGAAGTGAGAGAATCCCCATGGACCCCGTGCTGCTCCAGTTTCCTCTCCAGGGATGTTGCACAGGGCCTGCAAAGTGGATGGGGATTGACCAGGAGCCATCCCAGAGCTCCCCAGGTCCCTGTGCAGCATCAGCCTTGTCCTTTCACTTTAGGCTCCCAGGACCTTCCCCAACCCCCTTGGAGAGCCCCTTCCCTGAGGCAGAAGGGGATCCCAGCACACCATGGAAATTGTTCCAATCTCTGCTCTCTTCTAGACTGGGAACGTAAATTGCATTATCTGGATGCCCTGCTGGATGAAAGCTTGAAAATGTTGGAGAATGCTAGAGGTAAATTCTCCCTGTTCCTTTCCTGTCAGAATAGGCAGTGCAAAGGTGGCAAGAGCTCATACATTTGCACTTTCCCTTAAGACCATCTCAAGTTAGACGGAATCAGGAAAATTTTCCTTCTCCCTTCTCAAACCCTGAGTGGTCCCACAGGACCACTGTCAGTGGGAGGAAGGAGCATTTAGCTGTCAGTTTTCTTCCTGTGTGCAATGCCAGTGTGTCCTTCCGTGTGCTCTGTGCAGCCACAGAGAAGAGCAGAGAGGGAAGGAGCTGAGCCCAGGGCTGTGCCCTGGGGCTGAGCCCTGGGTGCAGCCTGAGGATCTCCTACAGTGTCACAGGAGCTGTCCTGTCCTGCCTTTCTTTGCAGATAACCCTGCTAGCAAAAGTGATCTGGCTTCCCAACCCACGTTCAGGATTGGGCCTCTGGGAGATGCTGAGGGTAGGTCAAGCCCTTCCCCCTGTGAGAGCTGCCAGCTCGGAGCCCAGAGCTCGGCCAGGGGGGCATCGCTGCAGGTGCCAGGACAGAATCATGCACATGTGTGCCCTCGCCCTGGGCCATCCCCTCACTGCTCCTGCGGCTCAGTGCTGCCCGTGATGATCTGCAGAGATGGCAGAAGATTCTGTGGCTGTTGAGTTACAGGTGTGGCTGCAGGGAGGACTTTCCCAGGTCCTTTGGTGGATATTGCTCGCAAGCCCATCTCCCATCGCAGGGGTGAGTAGTGTGTCCCTGCTGATCCCACAGGTTGGACACTGGTTCTGTGAGATCCGTTCCTGGGAAATGGAATTATTTTACTCTAAGGTCCTCCAACAGGAAAGAACAGAGCCATAGGACGCAAGAAACCACATGAGACATCTGAAAATATGCAGCATATGCTGAAGGAAATGCTGCAGGCAGGACAAGGTGGGTGCATTTCCTCAGTCTTCCACTGACACTCAGCAGCCGGGGGCTTTCCCTGCACATCTGGACAGGCCGTGCCTGGAACAGTGGGAAGGGATCCATGGCAGCCTCGCTGCCCTGCTGCTGCTCTCATGCCCTGCAGGGCTGTTTCCCAGGCTGGCCTGGCTGCAGCTTCTCCCCAGCACCTGCAGGAAAGCATTTGGCACCAGCTGACAGGGAGCCCCAACTGCACCACGGGCCATGCACACCCTGATGTCCCCTGCAATTTCCCAGTCCCCAGAAGATCAGGAGGGGTGGTGGTTTGGAAAAGAGTGAGCCCTGTCACAGCCCCAAGAGCCTGGGCCTTTTCCTGATCCTTATCTATATCTTTGACAAGGATTGCCTCCTGAAGTTTCCACCCCCCTGATGTGTAATGCTTCCATCTGATTCACCTGTGCCTCTTCCTTTCTCAAGGGATGGACAGAGATGCTCTCTGGAAGGCAGCATTTCCTGAAGGAAGGGAGGCAATTCCAGGCATGGGCACAGGCACAGGAGGTAATTGCTGTGCTGGCCTCAGCCCTTGGTGAGGCTGTGTGGCAGAAGCTCTTCTCCAAGGGCCTGACCTGTGTGAGAGGGTCTGACTGTTCCTTGGCTGGTCTGAGCTGACTGAGCAGAGATAGGCAGGAAGGAATAGATGTGGCACTGCCTGCTGCACATTTCCTCAGGAAATTAGTGAGGGTTTCCTCTGTGCGAGTCAGAGAACCACCATGGGCCCTGGGCAGGTTCAGCAACCCCACCAGAGATGTAGCACAGGGCGTGCAAAGAGGGTGGAGAGTGACCAGGAGCCAGTGCAGGGCTCTCCAGGCCCTTGTGGAGCTTTGGCCTTGGCCATTCACATCTGGCTCCCACTTCCTTACCTGACCCCCATTGCAGTGCCCATTTCCCAAAGGCAGAGTGAGGTCCCAGAACACCATGGAAATGCTTCTGATCTGTGCTTCTGTCTAGATTGGGAGCGTGACATGGCTTATCTGGGAGGCCTAGGACAAGACAGTTTGAAATCCTTAGAGAATTTTGGAGGCAAGTTCCCAATGTCTGTCTTCCTGAAAGAACAATCAATGTCCATGTTGCAAGAGCTCAATCATGTGCCATTCCCTTAATAGCCTGAAGGTTGTTGAGATTAAGAAACCCTGCCCTGCTCCCTTCTCAAACCCTGAGTGATCCCACAGGATCACTGTCAGTGGGAGGAAGGAGCATTTAGCTGTCAGTTTTCTTCCTGTGTGCAATGCCAGATTGTCCTTCCGTGTGCTCTGTGCAGCCACAGAGAAGAGCAGAGAGGGAAGGGGCCAAGCCCATGGCTGTGCCCTGTGGCTGAGCCTTGGGTGCAGCCTGAGGATCTCCTACATTGCCACAGGAGATGTTGTGTCCTGCCTTTCGTTGCAGATAACCCTGCTAGTGAAAGTGATCTGGCTTCCCAACCCACGTTCAGGATGGAGCCTCTGGGAGATGCTGAGGGTAGGTCAAGGCCTTTCCCCCTGTGAGAGCTGTCAGCTCAGAGCCCAGACCTCGGCCAGGGGGGCATCGCTGCAGGTGCCAGGACAGAATCATGCACGTGTGTGCCCTCGACCTGGGCCATGCCCTTATGACTTCTGCTCAGGCCTGGCAGATGCTTGAAGGAGGGAGTGCCCTGGCTGAGTCCCAATACCCAGATGTTTTTCTGATCCCTAATGATGACTTTGAAAAGCATTGCCCCCTGAAGATGCCTCTTCCATTAATGGTGGATAGTCTCATCTGATCCAGTTGTCTCTCTTTCTTTCCCAAGTAATGGACCAAACATCTCTGCAGAAGGAGGCACATCCCGGAGGAAGGAGTGGCTCAGTGCCAACCTCTGCTGCAGGAAGGAAGGCGATGCCAGGCACGGGCACAGGCAGAGGAGGTGATTGCTGTGCCGGGCTCAGCCGGGCTCAGCCCTCGGCGGGGCTGTGTGGCAGCAGCTCTTCCCCCAGGCCCTGCCCTTGCACGGCCCGGCAGCAGCCAAAGCTGGAGGCGCCTGGGCTTCCAGGCCTCTGGAGCTCGTTGGCAGCCCCGGGGAATCGGGACTCTGCACCAACGTCCCTCCCGCTGCAGCTGCTCCCGCAGCCGCCCTGAGTGCCCAGAGGCCCCAGGCACAGGAGCAGCCCCGAGCGGGAGCCCTGCTGCCAGCCCAGGGCCAGAGCCAGCCCTGGCTCCCAGCTGGGCAGGGGCTGCACTGGGTCCTGACAGGGCCTGGCTCTGTCCCCTGGGGCTGGGGGAGCTGTCCCAGGGCAGGGAGGGCCAGGGCTGGCAGGGGCTGCTCAGGGATGGGTTTGGCCCCTGTCCCTCCAAGCAGCCACGGCCCAAGCAGCTGCGCTGGCCCCGGGCTCTCCTCCCGGCCTGCTGGGCTGTGTTGGGAGGCACAGCCTGTGCCAAGGGGCGGCAAGGTGCCTGCAGGCCCCAGCTCTGGGCAAACAGAGAACGTCCTGGCCGTATCCACCGTGCTGCCAGCTCAGCAGTGCAGCACAGCGCGGGCTCACGCTCCCCATTGCTCCCACAGATGCAGCCGGCCCCACAACACCTGTTCCCGATGCCCAGAACAGCCTCAGAAGTGGTTGCTGTTGGGAAACACACTGTGTGCTACAGTTAATTGCAGGTCTGCTGTTTCTGGAGCTTATCTTCATATTGCCCTGTGTTGGAATCTGGTGTTACTGGAAGAGAAGACGGTGAGTGTTTTTATCATCTCTCCCTCAAACAGTTTCTTTTAAAAGTCTAATGTAGATGGGAAACATTTCCAGTCAGGCTGCAGTGGAGTTGTGGCCAGTCCATGGCTGTCCAAAGCACTCTGCTGAGTGTTCTGCTGCTGCCCAGTGCTTTCCTTGGCCTCTTCATTGCTGGGCCTTGTCCTGGGGGGCCGCTGGGGCTGCAGCCAGTGCTGGCTCCCCCTGAGGCTGCCTGGCCAGGAGCAGCCCCAGGGGCACAGGGCAGAGGCACAGCAAGGTGGGCAGGAGAAAGAGCGGGGACGAGATGGCCCCTGAAAGGCAGAGGCACTCGGGGGCCGCTCCTGGCCAGGGAGCTGCCCAGAGCCGTCCCCTGCTCGCCGGGGCCTCGAGGGGCAGCTGTGCAGCTGGGCCAAGGTGTGCCAGCCGCTCCAGCCGTGCTGGGGAGCCCTGCCAGCTCTGGGCCCTGCTGTGCACGAGGGTCCCTGTGTGCCACTGGCAGCTGGGGCCTCAGCCACTGCTCTCTCCACAGCAGCGCCTCTGCAGCTTCACAAGACCAGACAAGGACTTCAGCCACGGAGACCTGTGCCTGTCATCAGCCCTCCCCAAGCCAGTTTCCAACAGCCCTTCCAGAGCTGCATTAATCACTTACTGCTGGGGACATGCTGCCACCACCCACAACAGAGCCCTCTGTCCCCAAAGGTGCTGGCCCTGGTGTCCAGCCAGGGCAGGAGGTGCAGCCCTCCTGCCAGGGCAGGGCCTGACTCCAGCAGCATCTTTGGGCTTCAGCTCTGGTCCCTGGCTGCTACCACCAGCACTGGCGGAGCTGCTTGTCTGGGCACAGCCAGTGCTGGGCAGGCTCAGCTGGGCTTTGGGCTACTGAGACCAGCAGCTACTGTGTTTATTTTTCATTTTGCAAAATGTAGGAATATTTTTCATAGAAAATACTCCAAATATTTTGTTCATTTTCCCACAGCAGTTCTATATTTTTCAAAGTAGTTTTAGAATTCAGAAAAACTTAGAATATTTTTACACATCTCAAATAAAAATTAAAATTTTATTTTATTGTTAATCTATGCTCTTCTTGAAACTAACGCAGCCTATGACTCACAGCCTGCTTCAGAGGCTCTTTTCCCACTGGACACTTGTGCCTGATCACAACTAACCTAAAAGCTTTTCCCTGATGTTTTCTGGGATTCTGGACAAGCTCACCTCTCAGTCTGCAGAGGCAAACTTTGAGCACAGCAGGAATCTCTTCAAGTCACCATCTTTGTTTGCTTCTGCACAAAGTGCCTCAGTCACAGAGCAGGGGCTTTGCTCAGCTTCCTGCCGCCCCACTCCCCCCAAGCCTGTCCTGAGCCCTCTCCTGCAGCTGCTGCTCTGCCATGGAGCTGCTGTAAAACACAGCAGCTCTGCCACAGCCGCTCAGCAGGACTGGAGAAGCTTTCTGGCCTTGCTTACATTAGGCTGGTGGCTTCTCTAGACACAAGCTGAGCTTTTGAATGCTATGTCTCACCTGGCACAGGAACTGATGCTGCCCTTCTCATGGAGGCTAAGCTCCCATGGGCTTTAAAAGCTTTCTGGCCAGCATAAGGCCTGGAAAACCATTTAATGCAGCCATTTAGTATTGAAAATGTCCGAGTCTATGTATCCAAGTAGCTTGTTTAAATTCTGGAGCCCACCAGAGCATCCCTCCAGGGCATATCTGTTTCTCCTCCACCTCTGCCTCTATGACTGCCAAACTGCACTTTGAGAGTTCTTTTCTCCAGAAGCGGAATGGCACCATTTTATTTGGGGGATGAAAAACAAAAGTAAATGCTCTATGGTACTATCATCATCATCATCACCAGAATGAGCTGCAAATTAGTTAAATGACATCAAC
The DNA here is from genome assembly GCF_050655825.1 of Lonchura striata. NCBI lineage: Eukaryota > Metazoa > Chordata > Aves > Passeriformes > Estrildidae > Lonchura > Lonchura striata. The sequence continues at coordinate 2,347,668 of NC_140718.1, read as the reverse complement.
AACTCCTACTGTGGACTTACTTCTCAGAGTGCAGCACTGGCTTTACTATCCCTTGAAACTGCAGATGTGCTACAGTCTTTAAAGTCCGTTCCATGCTTACCTAATTTGGAGTCAAGCACAGCTCTGTGAGAGCTTTAGGGATTGGGCCTACCCTGGCACTCTCGTGTGTCTGGAGTGACCTGCCCAAGGCATCTGCCACCTGAAGAGCAAAGCAGGGTACGGAAAAGCACAGGCTGCAGAACAGCTGGAACTGCAGGGAGCCCATTCCTGGCAGGAGTAACACGACCATCCCACCTTAGGACTGGGTTTTGTGAGAAACAACAGTGCACATAAAAATTTTGAAAACGTTTATTAAACATTTACAAAAACATAAGAGAAGGATTAATAAGGAAGAACAGGCCTGGGAAAGCCCCCTGTCCCATGGCTGCCTGCCAGGTGGCTGCCTCATCTTCAAGATTGATGCTTCAACTTTCACACTCCTGGAGGGTGCATCAGCCACCCCTGGCCCCTCCCAAAGTCTGTCAGTCAACCCTTCTTTGCCCTTTATTGGTGGGATTTATTTCTTGTAGCTGCATTTGAAGGTCAGGCGTTGTCATGCTGTGTCCCCACAGCAACAAGCTGTTCCATTCCTAACTCTCCCATGCAAGGGGTATACGTCAACACCTATTGTGGTGGACCCCCACTGCAGGGAATGACGTGCATTGACTCCATGTTTGCAGAAGGCTGAGCAAAAGCTTTATTAAGCTGTCCTATATTACATGATACTAAAAACTATACTAGTGCTATAGTGAAGAAAAACCCTTGACCCTTAGAGACAGTCCAACACAGAGTGGCTCCAGTTGGTCAAATGAAATCAAAACACCATCACCAGAGTCCAATGAAGAAATCCCTCTTTGGTAAACAATCTCCATAACACATTCCACATGTGCCAAACAACAGATGCAGCAAATGAAGATAATTGGTTTTCTTCTTTCTCTGAGGTTTCTCACAGCCTTCCCCAGGATTTTCCTGGGAAAGTCTGTGTCTCTCACTGTTCAAAGGATAATGAATACCACACACGCCTTCTTTCTACCTGTCCTGTACAGCCCAGGCTGTCTGGTGGGAACAATAGGGGGGGGGGGGAAGGAAGGGGAGTGTGGGGAGAACAGAGAATGTTGGAGGGATGCCGTGGGAGACAAGACTCATGATATCATGATCATCAAGTCTCAGTTTATTGTGACAGATTACACAGTTTATATATGTTTGTTAATTTGGTCATACATATTGAAAAAGCCGAGCTCATGATTGGTTGCTATGTGACTTGTACTATTATCTTAAAAGTATCTTTGTGAATGATACTTGCTTGTCCAGCTGGCCTTGCAGTTAGAACAGCTTAGTACTTCTTTGTTCTTCTCTATCTATTTCTACATACCAAGCAGTTTCAATATCCTGCTTTCTGCACACCATCTACTCTTCAGGGTCATGCGAACTTTGCAGCAGTCACGTAGCCCTCCCTATTTGGATTAATTTTACAGTATCATGTCCCTTGTCGTTCAACCATTCCTCTGTCAGGCTCTCTTCAAGAGAACATCTAAACAACAAATCACAATAACATAACTCTACATCAATAAAGCTTCTCTTAAGATTCACACAATATTCATCCCTTAATTGAGAGAGCCAATCATCTCATTATCTATCTATTACAGTTTGGATGGAGACCAGAACAAATACCTTGCAAAAGGAAAAGAGGGTACAAAGGTCCCTGCAGTCCCCTGGCCTGGTACCCCAGCCAGTGGGGAAAGGAAGAGGGCAGCATGTGCCCAGGAGTTTAAAAGGAGGCTGTGTCCTCCAAAACTTTGAGAGAGAAAACCCCAGCAGCAGATGTCCCCATGGACTCTCTCCCTTTATTCAAATAAAGATGCAGGGCTCCTCTGGCTCCCTTATGGACACTGGCTTTTCACAGCGTGGTTTGTATGCACACCCATTTCCTTGTATCAGAGTATCACCAGCCTGCAGTGACTCCCTGCCACTCTGGTGTGCAGGAGAAATGGAACTAATTTCCATTAAGGCCCTCCCAGAGGCAAAGAAGAACAGACCCAGAGGAGACAAGCAACCCCTGCATCCAAACTTTAGCACCAGATGCCGAGTGAGTGGCAGAGGGGACGTAGTGGGTGCATTTCCCTCAGCCTTCTCCTGAGACTCAGCAGCCGGGGGCTTGCACTGCACTTGTGTGTTGGATAATATACTAACTTTATTTTTTTTTTCATTTCTCTAGTCAGGCGTGTTATGGACAAATTCAATTGGGGATGCTAATGATAGTTAAATCAATTAACATTAATTTATTAAGCAAGCATTATTAAGCAAAAGCACAGTGCTGGGCAGCCGGGCAGTCTCTGCTCTGCCACGGCGCACCTTCCCCCTGCGGTTGTCATGCTGTCATGGTAGCGTGGAGGAAGGTTTTAGAAAGGCCTTGGGAATGGTAAACTGAGGAAAAGGATACATTCATGTATGCCCCATTGTATTAGAAAGGCCTTGGGAATGGTAAACTGAGGTCAAAGATACATTTATGTATGCTCCACTGTTTTGGGAAAGTCCCGCTTCAGCATTCCTCTGTAAACCCCCTTCTTCCCACCCCTGAGCAGTTCCCATTGGACCTGGCCCCTGGGGTGGTTCTGATGTGCCTTAGCTGAACACTGTCTCTATTGTTTAAGACCTTATCTCTTAATTTGCTGTATAAAACTGTATCTGGGCAATAGCCCGGGGCCTTTGGTCCCTGCAACACTTCAGGCAATACAATCTCTCTGGACAAGCATACCATTGGTCTCACTTCGTCTCTTTATCTAGAATCCTAGCGGCGAGTGAGGCAGCACCGCAGCTCGGACCGTGCTAACCCAGACGCTGCCTGGTAAGCCGATGGCAGCGGGACCGAGGAAAATCCCAGCCCCAGAAAGAGAAAGCTAGCCGGAGGGTCCTGGGGGGCCGGGGAGGGACGGGGGACAGCGGCGAGTAACCCCCGAGAGCAAAGTGGCGGTCGAAAGAGAAGCAACAATCGTGATGTCGCACTAACATCTCTGTGATGTCACATTGACCTTGTGAGGTCACACAGCTGTCTATGATGTCACTCGGACATCTCTGTGATGTCACACTGACACCTCTGTGACGTCATACTGAGATGGCTGTGATGTCGCGCAGACCCTCTGCGGTCACAAATCTTTTTGTGATGTCACAAAGACATCTATGTGATGTCACTCTGACACCTCTGTGATGTCACAGTGACCCTGTGATGTCACACAGCTCTCTGTGATATCACACTGACATCTCTGTGATGTCACACTGACACCTCCATAACGTCACACAGCTCTCTGTTACATCACATGGACATCCCTGTGATGGTTCACAGCTCTCTGTGATGTCACACTGATTTCTCTGTGAAGTCACACAACCTCCTCCTCTGATGTCACAATGACAACTCTATGATGTCACACTGATCCCTCCATAACGTCACACAGCTCTCTGTGATATCGCATGGACGTCTCTGTGATGTCACACAGCCCTCTGTGATGTCACACTGAAATCTCTGTGACATCACACAGCTTTTTGGAATGTCACACTTACATCTTTGTGATGTCACCAATACACTTCTGTGATGTCACACAACTTCCTGTGATGTCATAGAGATATTTCTGTGACATCACACTGACATCTCTGTTTTTTCTCATTGACCTTGTGAGGTCACACAGCTGTCTATGATGTCACTCAGACATCTCTGTGATGTCACACAGAATTCTCTGTGACATCACACTTATATGGCTGTGATGTAGCACAGACCCTGTGGGGTCACAAAGGTTTTTGTGATGTCACAAAGACATCTCTGTGATGTCACTCAGACACCTCTGTGATGTTACAGTGACCCTTCGAGATCACACAGCTTTTTCTGATGTCACAAAGATATCTCTGTGATGTCACACAGCTCTCTGTGGTGCCACACTGACATCACTGTGATGTCACACAATTCTATTTGATGTCACACTGAGTCCTCTGTGATTGCACAGATCCCCCTTTGATGTTACAATGACATCTCTCTGATGCCACACAGACACATCTGTGACGTCACACAGCTCACAGTGATATCACATGGACATCTCTGTGATGTCGCACAGCCCTTCATGATGTCACATTGACATTTCTGTGAGGTCACAGGGCTTTTAGTGATGTCACACAGACATCTCTGTGATGTCACAGAACCTCCTGTGATATCACAGTGACAACTCTGTGACATCACACAGCTCTCTGTGATGCCACACTGACACCACTGTGATGTCACACAATTCTCTTTGATGTCACACTGACTGCTCTGTGATTGCACAGATGCTCCTTTGATGTCACAATGACACCTTTATGATGCCACACTGACACATCTGTGACATCACACAGATCACAGTGATATCACATGGACGTCTTTGTGATGTCACACAGCTCTTTGTGATGTCGCTTTGACATTTCTGTGAGGTCACAGGTCTTTTAGTGATGTCACACAGACATCTCTGTGATGTCACAGAACTTCCTGTGATGTCACAGAGCTATTTCTGTGACGTCACACTGACATCTCTATGATGTCACATTGACCTTGTGAGGTCACACAGCTGTCTATGATGTCACACAGACATCTTTGTGATGTCACACAACCTCCTCTGACGTCACAATGACATCTCTATGATGTCACACAGACACCTCTGTGACGTCACACTTAGATGGCTGTGATGTCACACAGACGCTCTGAGGTCACAAATCTTTTTTTGATGTCACAAAGACATGTATGTGATGTCACTCTGACACCTCTGTGATGTCACAGTGACCCTGTGAGGTCACACATCTTTTTGAGATGCCACACTGACATCTCTGTGACGTCACACAGCTCTCTGAGATGTCACATGGACATCCCTGTGATGTTGCAGCAATCTCTGTGATTTCACACAGCTCTCTGTGATGTCACACTGACTTCTCTGTGATGTCACACTGACACCTCCAGAACGTCACACAGCTCTTTGTGATATCACATGGACATCCCTATGATGTTACACAGCTCTCTCAGATGTCACACTGACTTCTCTGTGAAGTCACACAACTTCCTCCTCTGATGTCACAATGACATCTCTATGATGTCACACTGATGCCTCCAAAATGTTGAAGAGAGCTTGGCAGAAGAATGGTTGTACAACAGGGGACATGATACTGTAAAATTAATCCAAGTAGGGAGGGCTACGTGACTGCTGCGAAGTTCGCATGACCCTGAAGGGCAGATGGTGTGCAGAAAGCAGGATATTGAAACTGCTTGGTATGTAGAAGTAGATAGAGAAGAACAAAGAAGTACTAAGCTGTTCTAACTGCAAGGCCAGCTGGACAGGTAAGTAGCAATCACAAGGATAGTTTTAAGATAGTAGTACAAGTCACATAGCAACCAATCATGAGCTTGGCTTTTGCAATATGTATGAGCTAATTAATGAGTATATATAAACTGTGTAATCCATCAATAAACTGAGACTTGATGATCATGATAGCATGAGTCTTGTCTCCCGCGGCACCCTCCAACAGGGGCATCCCCTGAGGGTACCCTCCACTTATCAGGAGCGTGCTTTTCTAGTCTCTCTCTTACCCAAAGCTGGGCTCTCCCCCAAAGGCTGGGGTATCCCATGAGGGCTGAGAGAGTAGAAAAGACAAGAATAGGGCAGAAATTTTCCATCAAACTACGGCACCTTTATAGGAATAGGGGAGAATCTAATACTATGCAAGAAGCCCCTGACATCCATGCACCTCGTTGAAATCTAGCTGCGTCGGGCTCCTCCCCTGTAAGTTCCCCTGTGGCTTCTGTGAAGCTCCCTGTACCCTCTGTCCCTTGGACTTCCCAAAGCCCTACCCTATCCTCCCTTGGGGATGGTGTTGGCCACAGCACCCCAAGCGCCCCGCCGGACCCTGTTCAGAGCTCTCGAGGGAACTGCAGTGCACCCGGCACTCCTTTCCAAGGTGACGCTGGCCACGACGCTTGGAACCCATTTTCCTGCCTTGACCCTTCTTCTCCGGCCCCAAGTTTCCTGCCAGCCCCACCCCTTCCGCAGAGGCCCCTACAGGAATTGTGTGTCGGAGGCCAGTCCCCTTTGTTGGAAGGTGGGCTTGGACCATCCCCATTCCTTATTCCGGCTCCTCTTCTGGGGGAAGGATCGCCTATGGGGCCTCCCGTCAGGGGACCCTCCTTCTTGGGAGATCACCCTCTTTTATGGAGGGACCTCCTTCGGAGGAAGGTGGAGCTGAAACCCACACCTGGAATCCTCCATTTTGTCTCTCCCTAGGACGGCAGTGCCCAGGTCCTTCCCCTTACCGATAGCCCATAACACTTGTAGCAGTTGCCAAAGTAATAATATTTCTTCTTATGAACGGAATCAATTATGAATTCAATTGGTATTTAATTTTTGGAAGAATCTCCCCAAAGCCCCTGACCCTTCAAAGCCTTTGTGGAAACCGTTCAAGATCATTAGCCTACAAGCTTCCACAGTTGACAGAAATGAAAAAAGAACCAAAAAGAACAATTTAAAACATGTTTTAAGTATAGAAAAAAAAACATGAGGCAAGTGTTTGCCCATCAAAGTCAAAAATTTGTTTCACCTGCAAAAAGAAAGATCACATAGGAAAAAACGGTCCAAAGTTAAAAAAAAAAAAAAAACAACTACTATAATCTGAATAAAAATAAAAAAAAAAAATTGAATGAATATAAGAACAAAATTATTCAAGAGTGACTGCCCGAGTTCCCCATCCATTTCCTTAATTATACCCTACCAAGTGTTCCTTTTCATTTCAATATTGTTTTAAAGTTTTCACAGTACACTTTGGAAAAAGAGTTCATTAATTTGCCTTTAGACCTTATTTAAACTTCATGATCTTTGTGGATTTTTGTTTAACCACTTTCCCAAATTTCCAACTAAATTTCTTGACTAACGAAATTGTTCATTATATTCTTGATACTTTAAAATAATCTGCTTGTTAAATTATATATTATAGAGATAGGATTCACTGTGTCCAGTTAATACCCATGGTTGCATAAAATAAAATGAGCAAGACCACATCTCCATTTGCTGATCACATCCTACAGGAGGAGTGACTTCCAAAATCACTTTGGAACCCCAGAAAGCCAGATCCTCCAGATTCCTCGGTGATTCATGCTTCAAGCCCAGTCTTACTTCAAGATCATTCCGCTGCAATTCCTACTCCCGACCCTGATTCCGTATATAATAACTTTGTACATTTTATATTAAGATTCTTATGTGAAGAAGATCCTTACCCCATGTGTTATGGTCATGAGTAGTTCATTTTTTCCTGATAAGTATTGAATTATTTTCTGTTGCTGTGATAATTTGTCATATGCTAAAATCTGTTATATGATAGATTATGTAGATGATATGTTATATAATAGATTAATTTGTTTTGAACCCCAGAACTCTCCTCTCTTTTGTAAAAAGAAACAGGGAGATATTGTGGTGTGTTTCGCTTTGAATCCATGTTTGCCCCCCTTCCCCTCCCTAATCCACTCCCTTTCCCAGTTGCCAATTTTCCCAAGCCCTTCCCTAACCTCCTCCCTTCCAAGTTGTCAATCCTCCCTATCCTTACCCCTTTCTCCAGAGAGTTCTGTGTCTGTCTTGATGCCCTCGACACCCCATTCATTACTTTGTATTATTCCCCCCCCATTTTCCCTGATAGGCTCATAAGCTATTTGTCCCACCTTATATTCCTCCCTTACCACATCCTCATTGCTTCACCTTCCTACACCCCTTCTCTTGAGTTGCTGCATAAAAAATTCTGTTCACCCCTACCCCCACCCCAGTTTTGTCGGGAGCCCAGGAATAAATCCATCTTGTTCTACACCAAGACCCGTGTAATCGCTGTCTGTCCCTGCGCCAGACCTGCGGATAGCTGGGAATTGCAGAGCTCGCAGGGGGACGGTCGCGCCCCTGCCGCAGCCGCCCAGCACGCCTGCACAGCGCGCTGCAACACTCCTGGTTAGGTGGAGAAATCTGAGCTGAGCCCAAAGGTGCAGATGGAACAGCCGTGCACGGGAAGGCTCGGTGGGAAGGATGATCCAGCATCCATAGGCCTGGCAGCCTGAGCTTGCTCCAGGGGAAGGCCTTGGAGCAGATCCTCCTGAGTGCCATCCCACGGCACGTGCAGGGAACCAGGGCGTCTGCTGGAGGGAGGGAAAGCTCTGCAGCGGGACGGGGACAGCTGGGGCCTCTGGAAGGGTGTTGAGGGCTTCTGTTGTGGGAGTTTGGAGGGGCTGGTGGTAGTGGAGTGTTGGAGAAGGAGTTGTCTGGAAGGTGAGAGGTCTAGGTTGGAATTTGAGTCAGTTTGAAGGCAGCATCTGTAGTTTGGCACAACTTTGGTTACAGAGGGCAGAAAGAATATTGGTGATTTTTCCTCTTCATGGTCCTGATCCTCCTGCAAGGAACAAGAGGGGAGAGCTGCACTTTACTGGACAATTAGATATCTCTACCGGGTGAGGATTAGCCCTTTTTCCTTCCTTATTCATTTATTTGGGCTACTTTTGTAACACTGAGTGGACTTTCATTTCTTGCGAGCTTTTATTCCTTAAGATAATTAGGATATTATCATCCCTTCATAGAAAACCACTTGCAAACCAAAGAATGGCACTTGGTTTTGCCCTTTTTTGTGTAGTGTTATGTTCTGGAAAGTGACCCTCAATGGATGAGGTTAAGGCAAATGAGTTGCTGCTTTGAGATGGGAAGCAAAATTCCAAATCTTCATGTCCTCAGGCTATCCCAATTAATTTGGGAAGTTTGCAATGTTTCGGAACGACTTGAGTTGAGCAATGGGAAGTAAAGCTTTCCTGAACTGAGGATTCTTACTTGCCAGATTCTTCTGTGCCTTTGCTGCTAAGGTGTTTTTGTGCTGAAGGCAATAACTTCAATGAGAAAATAATTTCAGCATGGAGTAAGAGCTTCTGACAGAGACCAAGTGTTGCCAGCAGTTGCTCCAGGTGTTCCTGCCAACAGCCCCTGCAGGCAGGAGCACAGCCCCCAGTGTACGTGGGTTTGGCTCCCTCTGGCACAGAAGCCCCCAGGGGCACAGGTCTCTGGGGCAGGAGACGGCACCAGCCCTGCCAGGGCTCGGGGGCTGGCAGGTCTGCCTGGGCAGGGACTCTGCCTCACCTGCTGGTGCCAGCGCTCCCCAGGCCCAAGGGCTCAGAGCAGCATTCCTGCCATGGCCCACAGTTCCTTGTGTGTCCCACACCCGTGGGTTTAGGGTGGCCATGGGCCAGGATGGGTCCCAAGGAGCACGTGGCAGCTCCCATGGAAGGTCCCGTGCCCTTCCCAGCACAGCTGAGTTGGCAGCCCTGGGGGCTCCTTCTGCTGCCCTGAGCCCGCAGAGCAGGGCAGCGTTTGCTGATGGTCTGAGCCATTCCTAAAGATCCTGTCAGGCTGTCTTGGACACTTGGGGTGAGGGATTCCTTCCAACCTGGGCCACTTTGGGTGGGCAGGGGGTGGCCCCAGGGCAGGGTGCAATGTTTCCAAGGGCCCTTTGTGACATGCTGCAGCATGGTCACCATGGCATGGAACAGCGTGTCAAAGGGCCCTTTGTGACACATGGTGACATAGGAGCTGGTGGTGACAGGACCATGCCACAGTGCTCCGTGCACTTGAGAGGACAGGACGGGACAGAGCAGTGCTGTGAGGAGCCCCCGCACAGCGCACTCATTCGTGTCTGACCAAGAGCTTTTCTGAGGTGTTATTCCTGCAGCTGACCTCGAGGCCAGATCACAGGACTTGCTGACCTGTGGCCTTCCCGAGGCTTCTCTTCTGCAGGTGCCCTCCAGGGCAGAGCGTGGGACTTGGTGCCTCGGAGGCATCTCCCATCCCTGCCGCCAGTGCCCTCGAGGCCAGAGTACCATCCTTGATAGGAGACTCCTGTCCTTGTGGCAGGAGCCCTCGAGACCAGAGTGCAGGACTTGCTGTCCTGTAGCCTTCCTGAGGTTTCTCTCTTGAAGGTGCCCTCCAGGCACGAAAGCAGGACTTGCTGACTCGGAGCTTTTCCGAGGCATCTGTCCTGCAAGTAGCCACAAATCCAGCCACTGACATGGAGCAGAGACCCCCAAGAGTGCCCAAGCTGGCCTGGGTGGAGGAAGAGGAAGAAGGCCCTGGAGCTGCCCCAGCGCACGAGACTGAAGAGGTGGTGCCATTCAAGCAGCTGCAGGAGGGTGAGTGGCAGAGCTGGGCTGCTGGGCTGCAGCCAGCTTGGCCACATCCCATCCCATCACATCCCATCCCATCGCATCCCATCGCATCGCATCCCATCCCATCCCATCCCATCCCATCCCATCCCATCCCATCCCATCCCATCCCATCCCATCCCATCCCATCCCATCCCATCCCATCCCATCCCCTGGGGCCATGCCCATGGACAGGATGGAAGAGGGGCCCGGGCAGACACCCCGCAGTGGCCGTGCTCCATCCACCTGGGGCATCCCGGGGCTGTCCCTGCCTGGGCAGCGCAGGGCTGGGCTGTGTTCTCCGGCCTCTCCCGTAGCCCCTCAGCCCTGGCTGCGCTCACTCTTTGCCAGATGCAGCCCTGGACCAGACACAAGAGCAGGACCCCGCCCGGGGTCGCTTCCGCAGAACAGCGCAGGTACCTGCAGCCATCCCCACCTGGGCTGGGCCTGCTGGCACCGCTCAGCCGAGTACCACGCTTGGAGAATTTCATGGAACATCCCTGCCTTCCTGCCCTTCTTCTACAGCTGGTTTGCAAATTCATCAAGAGGATTTGGAAGGAAGAGACTACCATGGGCACAGGGCTCAGAGCATATTCACACATCTTCAAAACTAAGACCTGTGCTGCCCTGCTGGATATGCTGGTAGAGGAAGGGTTTTCCAATGCAAAGCAAGTAAGCAGCCTGTGGCCAGGGTTTGAGCCTCCCAGGAATTACTTGGCCACCCAAGCAATGCCTGCTGGTCACTGGAAGCCTTTGAGGCCATGGCAGTGTGGTGGCAAGGGAAGCACTTCTCTGGGGAAGCTGGGCATATTCCTCCCTCTGGCAGCTTTCCAAGTCTCCCCTTGCCTTCTTCAGGTGCCTGCCATGGTGAGGTACATCCACCAGTGGCTCATGGCCAATCAGTTTGCTGAGCACAGGCTGGACAGGACCCTGCTGGATCTCACCAAAGAACAGCCCGCTGATGTAGTAATGACGCTCCTGCGTGTGGCCCCATCCTGTGACAGGTACGGTGCCCACCTGCCCAGAGGGCTCAGGGCTCCCCAGCCCATCAGCCTGCACAGCCTGTGCCAGGTGTCTGACCAACAGAGAGTCCCAGGGCCCTCTGGCTGCTCCCTCTGCCAGCCCTGGCACATCAGCCCCCGAGCCTGCTGCCATGCTCCCTCACTGCCCCTCAGGGCCTGTCCCCACAGGGCTGGGCTGCCTGAGTGCTGCTGGCGAGGGGCAGTGGGCAGAGGCAGAGTTGGCAGCCAGCTCAGGTCCCCACTGCTGCCCAGGCCACAATGCTGTGTCCTAGACCCCCCCTGAGACAGAGCTCTGACCCCACAGAGCTGCTTTGACCATGTGGAAGAGCATCATGTGCTCGTCCAGGACTGCGGAGCCGGTGCAGCTGATACTCCTCGATGTGCTGGGGAGCTGGCCAGAGTACAGCACATGCACCTCTGATGGGGACAAAACGGGTGTCTTTGTCCTGGCTGTGAGTTTCTGCAACTGGCCTTTGCTGGCCCCAAGGCCACCTCTCCATCCTCCCTCCCCCACTGCATCTCCCTGCCTCAGGCGCTGGGCTGAAACCTGGCCTTGTGGCAGCTTCAGGGCCACCAGGCCTGGTGCTGCCCCTGCATCTCTCCGGGCCTCTCCCTCCCGTGCTTGGGCCCTGTCTCACGGACACCTCGGCACTGAGTGCTGTCACGAGGGGCTTTGTCCTTTGCAGGCAACTGTGGTGATGTGGAAGATCCTCCAGGAGCCCTGTGTCCCACATATTGTGACCGCGTATTTCTCCCGCCTATTTGTCCATCTGCTCTTCCAAGTGCTCTTCAGCACTCTGGATAATCCAGAGGAGGTTGATACCTTCTGGAAGGGATGTCAGCAAAAATACGGCCTTGCCACCAGTCCCAACAGGTGCTCCATCCCAGTTCTCCTGTCCTTGCCATATCCCTGGGCAGGAGCCAATGCTTCCAGCGTGACCTGGGCTTTGCTCTGCACACAGGTTTGCAGTGCAGACCCTGAAGTCCCTGCTCTGCCAAATGCAGTATGAGGATGTTGTGGTGGCAATGGAACGCAAGTGTGGCTGGGACACGCTGCTGTGTGCTGACACCCACCATTATGCTGTGGGTCTGCTGGCCAAGTGAGACCCCCTTCACCCTGCTGCCTCTGACATTTGTGCTCTGTGCCTAGGGTGCCCCACACAGTCCCCGTGGTCATGGGCCAGAAGGCCTTGTCACCGAGGGACAGCCAAACAGACTGGAAAAGGCTGGGAGAGGAGGGTGCCCACAAGGAGCCGCCTCCCAAATAGCCCAGGGGCCCTTGCAGGATGCTGGGGAAAGACCAGACCTCTGTGAGTCAGTCCTGGGAGAGGTTTGTCCCCCTGGCCCACAGTCTTGGTTACTTTGTCTCCTGGCAGGGAGATGTCCTGTGTCTCCATCCCCTTGTGCTCTCGGATCGCTCGCTACCTGCTCCAGCTGCTCAGCACACAGGAGCCACGCTGGGAGCTGCCCGCCCTGGCGTTCCTTGTGGAGGTGAGCCTGATGGCCAGCGCTGCCTCGCTCAGCTGCCTCCCAGCTCTCTGCCCTCTCGTAGCCACAGCTGCCTGGGATGGAGCCCGCGCCCTGTGCTGCTGCCTGGACTCAGCCCTGTACGGTTCTGGGCTCCTGCTGGCCGGTCCCCTGTCACTGCCCTGTGCCTTTCAGGTTCTCGAGTGCCTGGACTTGAGTAAACGCCGTGCTAACAGAGTCCTGCAAATCTTGTCAAGGCACCTGAGGAGCGAGTGCAAGGAGAGGCGTCACCTGGCGCTCAGGGCCCTTCTCGAGCTCATCAACGATCCCTCAATGGTGAGAAGGGGACAGGGGCAGAGGCTGCGCTCGGGAATGCAGTCGCTTGGGCTTGGCTGGGCTTTGGGTGCTGGGCCAGCCGCTCCCAGCTCTCCTGCCTCCCACTTCAGCTGCCCAAGTGCTTCGGAACAGCCCTTTGGTCTCTAGGCCCTGCGGCAGCAGGATAGCATTTCACAAACTTGTGTTCCTCACAGAGAGAAAAAATGTGGAGCCTGACTGAAAGTCTTGTGGAGCTCCTGTGGGATGCGGATGAAGAGATAGTTAGAATGACAGTCATGCTCCTCAACTTTATCATCTTGGACAAGGACATGCTGATACCCAGCCCCATCCCACTGCAGCTGGTTGAGGCGCTCCTGCCATTCCTTGACCACGTAAGGCTCACTGCCCCCAGCCACGGACACTGGCGGCTGCCCAGATACTTTGTGCCCTGTGGCTTTGCAGGCCTGCACCAAGCTGAGCCCCATGCAGCCGATGCTGAGGTCTTTTTTTTTCCCTTCATACAGGACAATAGACAGGTGCAGCTGCTCTCCATACTGCTCTTCCGAACATTGGTGACTTTTCCAGAGGAAAATGAAAAAGAGGCTATGAAGACACATGTGCGCCAGAGCCTGCTGCCACTCTTCTTCCACTGCCATGATGAGAACCAGCGAGTGGCAGAGGTGAGGACTCGTGGGCTGCTGCTGCTCCCCTGGCAGGGGGCTGGGCTGCCTCCTGCCCTGGCGCCTGGCGGGCTGCAGCCTCCTCCAGGCTTTGGCACAGGGACACAGCTCTTGTGCCCTGGGCTCTGGGGCCATCTCCGTGTCTCTGCTGCTCTCCAGGCTTCTCAGGAAACGCTCCTTCGTGCGGCCGAGCTCTTGGAGAGGAGGGATCTTGAAAAACTGGTGAAGAGAAAGAAGCTGTGGAAGTTGGCGGAGTGGCTGGTAAGGAGGGCCGGGAAGCCGCAGCCCCAGCCCGGAGCAGCCCCTGAGCGCGGTGCTCGGTGTGCGGGCTGGCAGCTGTGCCCCTGCCCGCTGCTGCAGCCCGAGGCCCGCGGGCTCTGCTCCAGGCTCCTGCGGGCCCAGCCGGGTGCCGATGGAGCCGCGGCCCGGCGGGGCTGCGGGGCGGCCCCGCGGCTCCCCGGGCAGCAGCCGGCCCTCTGCCCCTGCAGAGCCCGGCGCCGGCGGCTGCTGGCCGCGCCTCAGGGCTGTGCGGGCAGGGGAGGCCGGGGCTGGCGCGGGGAGCGCCCGGCCCAGGGGCTGAGCCCGCGCCAACCCTTCCCTGCTGCCGCTCTCTGCAGCTGGCAGAGGACAGCAGCAGCGCGGCCGAGCACCTGCGCCGGGCCCTGCCCTACCTGCAGAGCCCACAGGAGCCCCTGCGAGAGGCGGCCGTCAGGTTCCTGGGTGAGCCGCGAGCCCGGGCTCCCTCCCCGCCCCGCCGCAGCTCGGCCCCAGCCCCGCCTGCTGCCCCGGCAGCGCCACCCGGGCCCGGCGCCTCTGGCAGCCGTGCCCTGGGGCGGCAGCGAGCGGCGAGGGCCCGGGCTGAGCCCTGCCGGGCCAGGAGGCCGTGTGGCCCCAGGGCTGGCAGCGCCGCTGGCAGGAGCTGTGCCGCTGGGCTGACAGGCTCTGTGTTCCCAGGGACGGCCGGGCGGCACCTCCGGGGGAGGAAGGAAGAGCTCCAGCTCATCTCTGAGGGTGAGTGAGGGCAACAGGCTGCCAGCGGGGGGTTTGTGGCGAGCACCTTCGGGCTGATCCGGCTGGTCCCTGCTCCCTGCTGGCCATGGCCAGAGCCGGCTGGGATGGCCCTGGCACGGGGGTCTACTCGGGTCCCAGATGCGGGAACTGACCCTGGCTCTGTTCTTCTCTCTTTCAGCCCTTGAAGGCATGGCAAATGACATCAGCATCCCCGTCGGAAGCCTGGCAATTCAAACACTGTACGTCCTCCAGGAAGCAGAGAGAGCTCCTTCTTCCATCTTCGGCAGCCTGCATGATCGGCTCCGCAGGGCATGGAGGAGATGGCCTCGTCTGTCGGGGCTCGGCTGGCTGTGCTGCTGGAGCTCTGCAGAGAGCTGATCCCAGGGGCTCTGTCTGCTAGGGCCACCCGAGCCAGCAGGAATGTTTCATTTCCTCAAGATTGTTCTTTCCTTCTTTTTGTTTTTCTTTAGCGTATAAATGTAGGATGTGTTGCAATAGACAGACTCCCAGGATCTTTCTTTTGCTGCCCAGGCTCTGCAGGGCCTAGGTGAAGAGGGAGAAAAGGGTTCCTGGGCTCAGCAAGCTGCTCAGGCTTGCAGGGTTGCAGGGAAAATGGCCACAAGCCCCTTGGCCTTTGGTGGTTCTGCCGAAGCCTTTGTGCTGCCCACAGAGCAGATGGGCAGGGGCTGGAGCTGTGGGGATCTCTGTGAGAGCGGTGCCTGGAGATGGCCACAAGCCCTGTCCCAGGCAGGAAGTGCCATCCGTGTCCTCCTGCCCGTGTGTTGCTGGCTGGATTGCTGAGGACTCCCCGGTGCCTCTTGGTGGGGCTCCTCTGGAGCTCCTGTGGGGCTGCGGCGCTGCTGCCGGGCAGGTTGGCCAGGCTGCAAGGAGAGAAACCAGAAAGCCCCGTCAGCTGAAGGCTCCTGTCCCCTTGTCCCAGCCACCCGCGGTGCCCAGGCCATGCTGGCCGTGCCAGAGCTGTGCCCAGAGCTGCCCATCACTGCTGCCTTTGGGAGCAGAGCAGGAGGGCAGGACATGTGCCCAGCCTGCAGCCAGCCACGGCACCTCCAGCCCTCAGCAGCTGCCCAGAGCAGGACGCTCCTGTGCTCGCTGCCATCTCCCCAGAGCTCTGATCCCACCATCCCCAGCAGACAGGACCCACCTCACGCCATTCCCCGCTGGAAGAAAAGCTGGTCCCAAATGATGTCCTCAGCCTTCTCCAAGGGCACGGCCCATCCACGCCGCAGCTGCTCCCAAGCACTTCCTGATCCAGATTGGGCCCCACCTGGAACGCTTCCTCTAGAAAAACACACAACAAATTATTGAAAATACATTACAGAAAAAAGGGGAACAAGAAAAAAGGTCAAAGATCTTATCTCTGTCAGGGCCTTAAGGAAGGCCCAGCCATGTTGGAACTCAAAATGCCTCTCAGACATTTTTAGAGGTTCCAGGCCTTGGTCAGAAGCATTTTAGACCCTGACTAACAGCCGGAAACAGCTGTGATTTTGATTTTCAGCCATGGAATGAGTTACCCACTTCGGAGGTGGAACAAAGGGTTAGATAGTATAGTAAAAGTAGTTACAAAGTAGAGGGAAAAATTTTTTGGTATTGTACAGGGGAGGGTTTTAGCACCTGTACAGGGGGGTTTTCACTTTGTACATGGGGGTCAGAAGTTCTAAGATGGAGGAAAGTGGGCTGATCCTGTTCTTCCTCCTTCTTCTTCCTTGCCTCCATGTTCTTGGTGATGCTGGCACTTATGGATGGGTTTAGAGTAGAAAAGCACTTTGTAATATAGGTAGTAGCTATTGGGGAAAAACTGTAAACATGTAATACGTAATATATCATATAAAATATAGCAGCAGCCCTGGGCGGGGGGAGAGAAGAAGAAGACAACAGACAGAGAGGATGTCGGGGTGTGTGTGTGTCTCTGCCTGGGCCGCTGACCAAACAGCTGCAGCCTGAGAAGAAAATCTTTTAGATAACTAGCAATAAACTGCCTTGAGACCGAACAACAAGAGGCTGCGGAGTTTTTCTTCGGAAGCATGGGTTGGAGGAGAGACTTTACCACCACATGAGACCTCAGACCAAGCCCGGGGTTCTCACACAACCCCTGGCATTTCACCTGATTAATAACAAAATGAGCTCTCTAGTGAGGCAGACAGCTGGTTAGCCAGTCCCGCCACCCAGGCAAAATGTGCATTTATCATCAAAAGCAGCCTCTGAAGTTCCTCAGTGCATCCCTAGCCCGTGTCTGAGCACATCACAGCTGGGTGGCAAAGATGGATTCCTACATTATTCCTCTGGAATTTGGCCTGGAGACACTGAACTGCTCCCCCAGAGCCACAGCAGGGCTCAGGCATCCCAGGGGTGTTTGTCCCCTCTGTGGTTGGGCTCAGCTCTTTCCTCCCCATCACCTCAGGGCAGCAGAAGGTGCCTTTAACCATGCTGGGAAGAAGCCAAATTGCCAAACCCAGGAATTACCAAAAGAGCACCAAACACATCACGTATAAAGGCTGACTCCAGAGTGGTTTGGGACCCATCCTGGCTGAGGCATCAGCTGAGCCTCACCGGAGCATCCACTGCCACACCAGGTGATGCTCTGCAGCTCCTGTGGGCTCAGCTTGGTGCTGTCCCCTCTTATGACCTGATTTTCAGAGACTAAACCCATCCCGGTCAGTCCCCTCACACACCCCCTTAAAGCAGCCAGGTGGGATAAGCAGAAATCAATTTTATTAAAGACAGCAGGGCTGCAAACTCTCCCCTCCAAGCAGCAAAACTCCTGCCTCAGCAGGGACAGCAGGAACATCCTCTCCAAACCACTCCAGATCCTCACTGCAACACAGCTCCCACAGAACCTGAGTTTAGGATGAAAAAGCCCTCTAAGATGGAGTCCAGCACTGCCAAATCTGCCACTAAACCACTTCCCCAAGTGCCACATCTTTAAACCCATCCTGAGCTCCCCACAGGGCAGCTACCGCACCAAAATTAGCTTTGTATGATTACAGTATTCCCTTAAAAAAAACCTCCAAAACACAGCATGCCCATCTCAGCACGTCCTAGGACAGCTTCTGCAGGGCAGTTGATATTTGGAAACATCAGCCTGAGCGGAGAACAGTTTGATCAGTTCATAGCCTGGGAAGCCAAGAGGAAATCTCCCAGCATTGTTCCACCCTGGGAAGAGCATCAGGACGTGTTGTTATTTACTCAGGGCTGGTTTCAGCACAGGGCTGGGGATTCCCATCCCAGGATCAAGGACATCCTCACAGCAAAGTGTTCCCTTTGCTCCCCAAAGAGGGACTCCAAATTTGGGAGCTCCAGGATGTAGCCACAGCATCCACACGTGGTTGTGTCCTGCTGGGTGAAGGGGACAAACAGCTTAGAAAAAAAAACAAACACTGCCCTGGAAGGAAACTCCAGTGGAAAAACGGGGAGAGGGATTCGGTCTCACAGCACAGGAACACGGTTTGTGTGGGCACTGGAGGTTATTTATCCTTGAAGGTTTCAGCCAAGTTAAAGACAGAAAGCACTCACTCCACGCGAACAATTCTCCAAATATTCCACATAGGAAAAACAAGGAGCAGAAATAGTAATTGTTTTCTCTTTCATTTCTCTCAGTGCACCTCTATGAAAAATCCTGAGAGGGAGAGAAATGTGATTGCCACACACAGGTTCTGGAGTCCCACCTCTGCTCCCACCATGGGGGTTTGTTTGTGTCGCGCTGGCTGCCCCAGCCCAGCCCCACCCCGGGGCACGGTGGGTGCTGGGGGCTGTTGGCAGGGCCAGGAGCCCACTCCCATTTTGTACCCACCCCAGCCCATGCCCTCAGCCCTGCCAAAAGCAGCCTGGCAGCCGACTGAAGGATCAGCTGCATCCACCCCAGCAAAGAGGGAACCTTGGGCTCCTGGCCAGGCTGAGCAATGCCCAAATCTGGGAGCATCCCCCTGTGTATGGACATATCTGCAAAATCCCTGTGGAACCTGGCTCTAAAGGAGATGTAAGAATCAAAGTCCAACATCTTCAGCCTGCCAGAGACCAGGTGGAGAAAGAGGTTGTCATCCTTGATGTCATCCTCGCTGCCCCCAGCAGCAGCAGGGCCCGACCCTGCTCAGCTTCCGAGATCAGACGAGACCGGGCGCTCTCAGGGCGGTGTGCCATAGGCACCTGGCAGCCCCTCAGCAGCGCCCTTCAACCCACCACACCACCCTCTGGGCACAAGCACAGAACCCCACGGGGGCTCGACAAGCCCAACCAGGCCACCCCTGCCCACAAGGGGATCTAGAGACAGACCCGAGCCCACAACACACAGACTAGGCACAAAAAGCACACAAGGCACACCTGCCCCCTCCGTCCTGCTCCTCGCCACGGCTGCTCAAGGAAGACCAAGCACCGCTGGCCTGTGACAAAAGTAGCCTGCAGCACAGCTGAGTAAGCCAACCTGTCAGCCCTGATTTTACCTTCTGTTATAAAACCTGGTAAAGTGGTGTCACTCTGAATGTGCAGGATGTAGTACGGATGAATCCGGGCTTGAATTGTGCACCACAATGCTCTCAGCAACTGAAACAAATGGCATTGTTGACTTCTTTCAGCAGTGGGTTATCCGGCCTCTTGTCTGTAACATAAGCAGAGTCAGTGACCAAATTCAAAGGCACCTCTGAAATGCCATAGCAATGGCTTTCAACTCAACCAATTGGGCTGCACCGGACACGTGGCCTTCCAGCACTTGCCATCCTGACGCATCCTTCCAGGTCACAATGGCCTTTTCTGTTTTTCCAGAGCCATCAGTGAAGACGGTGGGTCCCCGCACTGGTACTCGACTGTTTTTTGGTCATAACTACAGACTGATCATCTTTGCCAGTTGCAGCAATTTGTGACTGGGCAGATTATAAACAATTTGCCCTAGAAAATTTTGCAGCACGTTTTTCAAAGGGACACTTCATAAAACACCATTCAAAGGTGTCCTGCCCCACTGGAAGAACAATCCTTGCGGGATCAGCCGCCATCAATTACAAACACCAATAATGGCATTTGATTATCAAATTAATCGGCAAAGACACTGTCTTTTTGAGCTGATGGGGAAAAAGACCCACTCTAAGATGTGCAAAGGATAAGGCCATTTGTCATTCCATTGGCCAATAACACCTGTGGGATGACTGGATAGATAATAAAAACAGTGATATCAATGGAAAGGTCTACTCAGTAAACCTGGTGAGTAGACAGAGACTGTTGAAGCTGCTCCAGCGCTTGTCACGCTTCAGGAGTCAATTTCTGAGGTGAACTCAGATCCGGGTCCCCCTTTAAAAGGTAGAACAGCAAGGACATCTGCGCTGTGGTCAGTCACAGATACGGATGTAACCAATTGATGACCCCAAGCAATCTCTAGGCATGAATCAGGGTCACAATAGCCTTTGGAAATTGCACCTCCTGATGTTGAATGGTTTGCTCAAGAATCTTGACCCCCAAATACTTCCAAGGAGGTTGGCTCTGAACCTTCTCCGGAGCTACTTGCAGTCCATAAGAATGCAGGGCGGAGGACAACTGAGACTGAACCCTCAGCAGCTTCTCCTGAGTGGGTGCCGCCACCAGAATGTCATCCATGTAATGATAACAATACACGTCAGGGAACTGCTCACAGACTCCGGGCAAGGCCTGGGCCACACACCACTGACAAATGGTCGGACTGTTCCTGTAGCTCGATGGCAAAACCTTCCATTGATATCTCGGCACAGACTCAGTACTGTTGATGGGAGGCATGGTGAAAGCAAATTTTGTTCTGTCATCAGGATGCAAAGGGATCATAAAAAACAGTCCTTTAAATCAACAATCAAGATTTCCCAACTTGTGGGGAGCGTGGTAGGTGAGGGCATGTCAGGCTGCAATGCCCCCATACTTTCCATGACCGCATTAACTTTTCAGAGGTCCTGTAACAACCTCCATTTCCCTGACTTTTTCTTGTTTACAAAAACAGGAGAGTTCCAGAAACTGGTAGAATGTTCAATGTGTCCCTGATGAAGCTGATCCCACCTCAAAGAGTGATGGGAGCTGCAGTAACATAGGGCCAAACCTTAGCTGTCTGCCCTTCCAGATTATTGATCAAAACAGCCTGCTGGCGCAAAAATGTCTGCGCTGTAGTCCCCAATCCTTCAATGGCCACTCCCACAGAGTCCAGAGGCCACTTAGGAGGCCACACAGAGGTGGAGACAACTGTCAGGTTGGCTCTAGTGTCGATCAAACCTTGCAGCTGGATCCAAGGCAGGCTGGCACCTGGTAAAATCACGGAGCACATCATCTGAGGATGGTTGGCAGAAATGACCGTGGACCAGAGGACTTGCAGCCGTCCTGTGGATCCGAAACCACCATCTCCACGCGTCCATTGGCCTGCCCTGGGAACACACAAGTGGAAAAGCACAAGTTGAGCAATGCGGGTCTCTGCCGGAATAATGACAGAGGGGGTGATGTGGAAACCGTGGCACAAATCTGGCCCATAAAATCGGAATCAATGATACCCAGGTGCACAAAGATTCCCAGAAGGGTAGCACTAGATCGTCCTACCAAAAATGCACTCAATCCATGGCCTAAAGGCCCAAATGCATTCAGAAGAACCCTGTGCAGCTGACTAGAATCTAAGATGACTGCTGCTGCGGTGTGTACATCCACCCCGGCAGAGCCACGGGTGCTTGCGCTGAGTTGACTGAGACACCCTGCGCTGGTGCTGTGCTCTGGGGGATCACTTGTTTCAGCATGAAGTTCCCCTGTGCGCTCTTTCCCCCATTTCCTGAGCCTGACAAATGCTTACCATTGGCATGGTAAGTAGACTTGCAGTCTTTAGCAAGATGACCTGGCCTCTCACACCTGGAGCACAGGAAATTAGAGTCTGGCCCTTTCCGGACTTTCATCCCCTGCACCTGCTTGCCCTTCTTCTTCCCCTTTTTCACGATGGCCAGCCCCTGAGGACGGTAGGCCTGCTTTCAAGGATGCTGCCAGAACAGACATTTTATGGTCCACTGTACCAACCTTGGAACAAGCTTTGACCATGTCTGTCAACGATGGATCGCCTGGCAACACATTTATAATTTTCCTACAATCTTCATTTGCATTGTCCCTTGCCAAAGTTTTGCACAAAACCTGCCTCAAATTCTCATCCTTGATTTGCTTTTCTAAAGCAGCTGCAAGCCTTTAAACAAATGGCAAGAACAATTCTTTGGCTCCCTGTGTTCTCTTTACATACCGTTGCCTGGGAGCGGCTGTCTCCATGGTTTTCATCAATGCCGCAAAGCCCACCTTCTGGGCCTGCTCAAGTACGATGGGGTGCCAAGTAGCCTGAAGATCAGGACTGGCAAAGGCATTCTGTCCCATGTGCACACCCATCCCCACACAGCATCTAGGGTCTGTCAGAGGGTAGTGTGCATTTTCAGCTGCAGCCCTGTCGGCCATCCTCCTCCAGTTGTCCATAAAAACGTCACGCTGCACAAGTTGGAACAACACAGAGGCCAGATGTTTGATATCCTAGGGATCAAGCAGGTCAGTGTTTAGCACTCTGAGGACCTGCATCAGTGGAGCAGAACCCAGCACATATTTTGCCACTTTGTCCTGCAAATCCTGCACAACCTTCCCAGGTAAAACATCATACTTGTCCTGTTGTCCCAAATTTGGGACAGCTCTTTGCACAGGAAAGACTTGAAGCTTACATTGCACTGAAGCATCATCACACCCATCCTCTTGTGCTCCCTCTGGAGAGGGCAGAGGAATCAACTGACCGCTAGGTATGGTCTCTGTCTCCTTGAGCAGTGGGTTCAGAACCGCACCACCAGGTTTTCCCACCTGCTCTAAAAAATCCCAATCACAAGCCTCCAAAGCCCCTTCCTGACTGCATCCCAAAAGCGATGGTGATTTATCGGTGGCACAAACACCTTACAGGCAGGGAGCATCTACAGATCTCTCTGAGATGCCCACTGCCCCCGTTGGTGTCGGCGTTCCGACACACGGTCACGGCCCTGTGTCAGAACCGAGCCGATCAAAGCATCGCTGTCACTACCTGCCTCCTGTGACAGGGGCGTAGCACAGCCTGCAATCCACGGGCGAGGGTGGGTTGGTGGGAGACACCGAGGCTGGGGAAGCAGCTACCGACCTCGAAACAGACGAACCAGCCATGGCCCCCGAGCCAACAGCCCCCGGCATGGAGGGGCCAGCACCGGTGATGGGGCGGGGACTGGAGCCGTGACTGGTGGCTCGGTGGACCCTTCCATCGCAGGCGGCGACATGAAGGGATCAGCAGGAGCTTGTGACACCATGGATGTGAAAGGCACAGAAGCTGCAGTCATCGGAGACAGAAACGGCGCTGGCTGCCGGCACGCAGCAGGCATCACGAGCACCGGAGCCACAGCGGGCGGGGCAGGAGGCAGGAGTGCCGCTGCTGCTGAAGCAGCAGGCACGGCCAGAGGCAGAGGTGCAGCTGCTGAGACAACAGAGGGTGGGAGCCAGAGGTGCCGCTGGAGACGCCAAAGCACGTGACATCACACTGACATCTCTGTTTTGTCACATTGACCTTGTGAGGTCACACAGCTGTCTATGACGTCACATGGACATCTTTGTGATGTCACAAAGCGCTCTGTGATGTCACACAGCATTCTGTGACATCACACTGAATTCTCTGTGATGTCACAGAGTTCTATCTGATCTCACACAGATATCTCTGTGATGTCACTCCGACACCTCTGTGATGTAACACTTAGAATGCTGTGATGTCGCACCGACCCTGTGAGGTCCCAAAGCTTTTTGTGATGTCACAAATACACCTCTGTGATGTCACAGTGACATCACTGTGAGGTCACACAGCTTTTTGAAATGCCACAGTGACATCTCTGTGACGTCAAACATCTCTTTGTGATATCACATAGGCATCTCTGGGATGTCACACAGCTCTCTGGGATGTCACACTGAAAACTCTGTGACAGCATTCAGCTTCTTGTGATGTCACATTTACATCTCTGTGATGTCACACATCTCTCTGAGATGTCACAAAGACATCCCTGTGATGTTGCACTAATATCTGTGATGTCACACTATTCTCTTTGATGTCATACTGACTTCTTCGTGATTTCACACATCCTCCTCTGATGTCACAATGACATTTCTATGATGCCACACTGACACATCATTGGACGTCACAAAGCTCACAGTAATATCACATGGACATCTCTGTGATGTTGCACCAATATGTGTGATGTCACACAGCTCTCTGTGATGCCACACTGACACATCTGTGACATCACACAGCTCACAGTGATATCACATGTACATCTCTGTGATGTCACACAGCTTATCGTGATGTCGCACTGAAATTTCTGTGATGTCACATTGACCTTGTGAGGACACACAGCTGTCTATGATGTCACCCAGACATCTTTGTGATGTCACACAACCTCCTCTGTCATCCCAATGACATCTCTATGATGTCACACTGACACCTCTGTGACGCCACACTTAGATGGCTGTGATGTCGCACAGACCCTGTGGGGTCACAAATCTTTTTGTGATGTCACAAAGACATCTATGTGATGTCACTCTGACACCTCTGTGACGTCACAGTGACCCTGTGAGGTCACACATCTTTTTGAGATGCCACACTGACATCTCTGTGACGTCACACAGCTCTCTGAGATGTCACATTGACATCCCTGTGATGTTGCACCAATATCTGTGATGTCACACAGCTCTCTGTGATATCACACTGACTTCTCTGTGATGTCACACTGACAGCTCCATAATGTCATACAGCTCTCTGTGATATCACATGGACATCCCTGTGATGTTACACTGCTCTCTCAGATGTCACACTGACTTCTCTGTGACGTCACAAAACCTCCTCCTCTGATGTCACAATGACATCTCTATGATGTCACACTGACGCCTCCAAACTGTCACACAGTTCTCTGTGATATCACACTGACTTCTCTGTGAGGTCACACTGACACCTCCAGAACGTCACACAGCTCTCTGTGATATCACATGGACATCCCTGTGATGTTACACAGCTCTCTCAGATGTCACACTGACTTCTCTGTGAAGTTGTGGTGGTGTGTTTTCGGTTCCTATTTGGTTATATTTGTTATATTTGCTCAGTTATATTTGTTATTGGTACGTTTTGTAATGTTATTTGGTTCATCCCGGTTCCCCCCCACATTGTAATGGTTCTTTCCCTAGTTTTCCTGCCTTGTCCTCCCTTCCCGCCTTTCCAGTATCTGTCCATCACCCTGGAAGGGGCAAGGTCTTTTCCCTTGACCCCTCCCAGGTGCCTTGTCTATCACTTGGTGTTCCTTGCCCCCCATCTAGAAGCTTCTACTCAGGGTACCGAGTGATTGAACGAGGACCTGGGACCCCTCCCCTACCTTTCCCCTATTGGTGGTCCCCCTCTCCTGGCACACCCCTAGCCCCTCCCTGCTAGCCCCTGATTGGAGGTTGTTTTCCCTTCCCCCTGCCCTATAAAATCCCATGCCAAGTTCAGTTCTGTGCCAGCTCCGGCTAGCACCACCTTCCGTGTTGTCATGTTGTGGATTTGCTTTGGTTTGCTGTTCTGCCCCGTTGGGCTAATAAATACCAGAGCTTGCTCCCTGAGCTGGACCTTCTGTGTCTTTTTCCTGGACTCCTGCAACTGTCCGCGCTCGAGGAACCCACGAAGGCCCTGGCCAAAGCTGCCTTGCAGTCCAGCGGCCAGAGCCTTAGCCTGCCCGCCTCGTGTTCTGCTGCGGCTAGCTAGGGCTGCCTAGGGAAGATCAGTCAGAGTCTTCCGGAGCGAGGCAGCGGCATGAAGTCACACAACCTCCTCCTCTGATGTCACAATGACAACTCTATGATGTCACACTGACGCCTCCATAACGTCACACAGCTCCCTGTGATATCACAGGGACGTCTCTGGGATGTCACACAGCTCTCTGTGATGTCACACTGTAATCTCTGTGACAGCACTCAGCTTCTTGGAATGTCACACTTACGTCTTTTTGATGTCAGCATGACACCTCTGTGATATCACACAATTTCCTGTGATTTCACAGAGATACCTCTGTGACGTCACACTGACATCTCTGTTTTGTCTCATTGACCTTGTGAGGTCACACAGCTGTCTATGATGTCACTCGGACATCTCTGTGATGTCACACATCCTCCTCTGACGTCACAATGACATCTCTATGATGCCACACTGACACATCTGTGACATCACACAGATCACAGTGATATCATATGGACATCTCTGTGATGTCACACAGCTTATCGTGATGTCGCACTGACATTTCTGTGAGGTCACAGGGCTTTTAGTGATGTCACACAGACATCTTTGTGATGTCACTGAACTTCCTGTGATGTCAAAGAGATATCTCTGTGATGTCACACTGACATCTCTGTGATGTCCCATTGACCTTGTGAGGTCACACAGCTGTCTATGATGTCACTCAGACAACTCTGTGATGTCACTCGGACACCTCTGTGACGTCACAGTTACCCTTTGAGGTCACACAGCTCTTTCTGATATCACAGAGACATCTCTGTGACGTCACACTGACGTCTCTGTTTTGTCTCATTGACCTTGTGAGGTCACACAGCTGTCTATGATGTCACTCGGACATCTCTGTGATGTCAGACATCCTTCTCTGACGTCACAATGACATCTCTATGATGTCACACAGAGCTCACTGTGACATCACACTTATATGGCTGTGATGTAGCAGAGACCCTGTGGGGTCACAAAGCTTTTGGTGATGTCACAAAGACATCTCTGTGATGTCATTCTGACACCTCTGTGATGTCACAGTGACCCTTTGAGGTCACACAGCTTTTTCTGATGTCACAAACATATCTCTGTGACGTCACACAGCTCTATGTGATGCCACACTGACAGCACTGTGATGTCACACAGTTCTCTTTGATGTCACACTGACTCCTCTATGGTTGCACAGATCCTCCTTTGATGTTACAATGACATCTCTCTGATGCCACACTGATACATCTGTGACGTCACACAGATCACATTGGTATCTCATGGACATCTCTGTGATGTCACACAGCTCTTCGTGATGTCGCATTGACATTTCTGTGAGGTCACAAGGCTTTTAGTGATGTCACACAGACATCTCTGTGATGTCACAGAACTTCCTGTGGTATCACAGAGATATCTCTGTGACGTCACACAGCTCTCTGTGATGTGTTTGACATCACAGAGAGCTGTGTGACCTCACAAGGTCAATGTGACATCACAGAGATGTCAGTGTGTCATCAGAGAGATATCTTTGTGACATCACAGGAGGTTGTATGACATCACAGAGGTGTCTGTGTGACTTCACAGAGAGCTGTTTGATCTCACAGAGATGTCACTGTGACATCACAAAAAGCTTTGTGACCTCACAGTGTCACTATGACATCACAGAGGTGTTAGAGTGATGTGGAGCGTTTTGTGGATGAATGGCTTCATGAGAAAGGACATGACTACGTGCAGTTAGTGAAGCAGTAGCTGAAAATTGCATACTGCAGCTATAGCAAATGTAGCAATAATATCTTATGTCCTTGGGTAAGCTGGTTCCCAACAGTGGAATGGTCAGCAAAAAGATAAATGTAAGGGAAAACAAAGCAAGCTTAGAAAGCTCCAAAGGCGGGGTTGACCTGTTTTTAATACACCAGTGATATGCCTAAGTTTTGCAATATGCATGAGCTTCATTATAACGGGTATAACTGTACATGCGTGCTCGGAATAAACTGAGACTTGTTGACATTATAGAATGGACTTGTCTCCCGTCATTTTTCCACAAAAATGGTGACCCGATCGACGTGATAGGCACCATGGTGGAGTGACGAAAAAGGGTTCGGGTCCTGATGCAGCCAGGACGGCAAAAGTGCTGAATTGAAATAGAGTGCACCGTGCCCCAGGTGACTGCACAGGCAAGCCTGGCCGATACGTGCTGACGACGACCTCGGAGGGCTGCAACAGCACTGGCAATATAGGTATGGAGAGGCAAGCAGCATATGATTTATTTACTGCATTCTTGCAGAGAAGGCAGATTAAAGGCATTGATTTGCAGAAAGATCTGCCAGGGTTATTAACATATGGGTATTCTAAGGGGTTCTTTGTAAATCCTCATACAGTACATGAGTTGTCTGAGTGGCGTAAGTTTGGGGATAAACTGTGGAAGGAAGTTTTAGATGATGATAAGACAGCTAAAAAGTTGGGAAAGTGGTGGAAGGTAGTTCACAATGAGTTATTACAACATCAGGCAGAAAAGAAAGCTGCCAAGTGTCAGTAGCAACCCAGGGAAGTGTTTACGGCAGCCATATGAGATGTTTCCGATGTGGAGGGACAGGACACGTTCGGCGAGAATGCTCTGCTGCTGGAGTATGGTGTCCTAAGTGCAAATCGGATACTCATAACATTGCTGCCTGTAAGAGGAGACCGGGAAACGCCCGAAACAGCGCGAACAAGAGCAGCCGCGCTCTGAAACAAATAGCTGCTCCAGCTTGTCCAACAGGACACCTTGCGTCCAGCCACAAGAGAGAGCCTTGGGATGGACTTGGCAGCTGCAGTAGAAGTGACTTTAATGACGCTACAGCCGCAGAAGATCCCCACTGGAGTAAATGGACCTATTATAATCAAGGGCAGGACAATGGGAGCTTTGTTATTGGGAAGATCATCAGCCTCTATGCTTGGATTCTTTGTGCTGCCTGGTGTCATTGATGCAGACTATACTGGTGAAATTATGATTATGGTTCATACTCCATTTCCTCCTATTCGGATTAATAAAGGACAAAGGATTGCTCAATTAGTTCCTCTGGAGCAAGTTACTAAAGCTGTATTCTCACGGAAGAGCCGTGGGGGAGATGGATTTGGATCTACAGGAGGCCTGACTCTATTAACTTTGGATCTGAATGACAGGCCAAGAAAAGAGGTTTTGTTGGAGTATAAGGGACAAAAATGCATGCTTACAGGTTTGCTGGATACGGGGGCGGATTCAAGTATTATTGCACCACAGTGTGGACCTGCACATTGGCCCTTACAGCCAGCTGCTACAGCAGTAACAGGAGTTGGAGGTTTAACTCTTGCAAGTCGCTCGCCCTCTCTTACTGTCTCAATAGATGGTAAAGTCATAAAAGGCAATATTTTCTTTTGTTCAATTGCCACCTACGATGCAATGCCTAATTGGGCGAGACATTTTGGCTCAGCTAGGGGTTGTCCTGACAAATGAGCACCCTTTGGGATAATAGCCATTGCTTGGACTTTCCCAATTCCCATAATTTGGAAAAGTGATGAGCCTATATGGGTAAAGCAATGGCCTTTGAAAAGGGAAAGTCTGCAACATGCTCATGCCTTGGTCACTGAACAATATCAACAAGGGCATCTGAACGTGTCTACAAGTCCTTGGAATACCCCTATCTTTGTGATAAAGAAAAAGTCAGGGAATTATCGCTTGCCACATGACTTGCGGGAGGTTAATAAACAGATGGAGCCAATGGGTGCACTACAGCCAGGTCTGCCTAATCCAGCAATGTTACCTGAAGGATGGCCTCTATTGATAATAGATCTCAAAGATTGCCTTTTTACAATAGCTTTGCATGACAGGGATACAAAGCGCTTTGCATTTACCTTGCCAGCTCTGAACAGAGAAGGTCCAGATCAACAATTTGAATGGACGGTTTTGCCTCAGGGTATGCGTAACAGCCCTACTTTGTGTCAACTTTACGTAGATTCTGCATTACAACCATTGAGACAACAGTGGCCACAAGCTATTATTTATCACTATATGGATGGTATTTTGATTGCTCAACCTAAGTCATCTACGAGTCAACAGGTTAAGCATGTACAAAATTTGCTGGGACGTTTTAAGCTTGTTGTGGCCCCAGAGAAAATACAGTTAACTCCTCCTTGGAAATACTTGGGATGGACATTGTCTCAAAGCTTGGTAACGCCTCAGAAATTAGAACTGAAAATACAGATTGTTACTTTAAATGATGCTCAGAAATTACTAGGTGGTTTACAATGGCTTAAACCTATAGTGGGCCTTCCAAATGAACTGTTAGATTCTCTTAGACCCTTATTGAAGGGCACAGACCCAACAGCACCAGTGACCCTTAATCCTCAGCAGAAAAGAACTCTTCAGCAAATTACAGACTGTGTGGTTCAGGGTCGTGTACATCAGCGAATACTGGGAATCCCGCTTAATCTCACTATATGGTGTGGTGAAAAACATTTGCTGGGAGCTTTAACCCAGCTAGAAACAAAAACGGGGGAGATCAGGGTGTTAGAATGGCTAAACACCCCTCCACTTCAGCAAACAAAGACTTTAATTCAAAAAATTGAACTGTTAGCAGCTTTGGTAAAATGGGGTCGTGAGAGAATTTTGCAGGTTGATGGACAAGAGCCTGAACTAATACAGCTTCCTATGAAAAAGGACTCTTTACAATGGTATTTGGTCAATAGTGAAGAATTGCAAGAAGCTCTGCTAGGAGTAGGAGGTGCTGTCATAACTGAAAGTATTAAAAATCCTCCATTACAGTGGATTGGAAAATTGAGTTGGATGGTTCGGCCACAGCGAGAAAAGGAGCCGATTCCTGGTGCAATAACGGCATACACAGATGCAGGGAAGAGGTCAAGAAGAGCGGCAATTACATGGCAGGAGCAGGGAGTCTGGAATCATGAAATTCTTACTGCAAATGACTCAGATACCCTTCAGACTCTGGAGTTAGCAGCTGTGGTATGGGCTCTAACAGTCCTGAAGGGGCCTTTGAATATTGTTACAGATTCCTTCTATGTAGTTGGTGTTGTGGAAAGAATAGAGGATGCTGCTATCAAGGAAGTACGAAATCAGAGACTATTTGAACTGTTCATACAACTTCAAAAAGCAGTAAAAATCCAAGAACATCCTTATGCTATCATCCATATAAGAAGTCACAAATGGGAAATTGGCTTAGGAGAGGGTAATTCTCGGGCAGATAAGCTCGTCACAGTGACTCAAACTTCTCCTTTGTCAGGGCAAATGCTTGCTAGGGAGGCACATTCTATGTTTCATCAGAATGCAAAAGGGTTATTACAACGGGAGATTGGAATATCCCATGCAGATGCTACTACTATAGTGAGAGCTTGTCTTACCTGTAGTCATCATAATGGGGGTCATGGCATGGGATGGGGAGTTAACACACGAGGTCTTTCATCTAATGAGCTCTGGCAGATGGATGTTACTCATGTAAATAGCTTTGGTCGCTTGAAATATGTTCATGATACTATAGATACATATAGTAAATACATCTGGGCAACAGCTCAAGCTGGAGAAAAAGCATTACATGTTATAAGGCATTTATGTAGTTGCTTTGCAGTAATGGGAGTGCCAAAGCAGATCTAGACAGACAATGGTCCTGCATACATTGGTGGCAGGGTGAATAGATTTTTAATATCATGGGGAATTAAGCACATTACAGGAATAGCACATTCTCCCACTGGACAAGCAATTGTAGAAAGGGCAAAAGGAACTTTGAAGAGATACCTGGAAAAACATAGAGAGACTGGAGATGTTCAGGAAAGATTAATGAAGGTGCTCTTTGTTCTTAATCATTTGTGTATATTTGGGGATTCAGAGGCACCACCTGCAATGATACATTATGGACAAAAAGAAATGAGCAAAAAGGGCAAAGAAGTATGGGTCAGGTATAGGGACCCTAAAGCAGGTATTTGGCAGAACCCAGCAAAGGTCCTATATTGGGGAAGGGGATATCTTTGTGTTTCCACCCCTACAGGTTCACTCTGGGTGCCGGCGAAATGGACTAATCCAGCTCTGGATGAGTTGTCTCTTAGCCTGCCTGACGGATCAGGACCAGAGGAGAATTGAAGAGAAGCTGATTCGCACAGTGGGACCTATTCTTCAAGAGATAAGAGGACTTTCCCCAGTGATTAATCAATTTTTGCCTTCAGAGTTAACTTTTATGGCAATTGTTACAGCTATTGAGGCTTTACAGACTGTTCATATTTCAGGACCAAAGAATCCTGAGTGTCTTAGTTGTGGGAATTTTAATTGTAACAGTTGGATTGCTTTTGTTTGTGGGGGTTGTGGGAAAACATACTGGGAAGATCAAATATTTTTAAAACGACATTTTTGGTGTAAACATTGTGACTTTCGAAAACGAGGAGATTCTTGGCAGAGAGATTTAATACGAGACACAGGCTTAGGAGTTGCTATAGCTTTACAGTTATTTGAAGCACCAGAACAAAAGATATTAGCTTTTTATAGGTGGGAAGCAGAACACGCTTGTGATAGGTTCATTAAGCAAGCAAATTCAAAAGTTTTATCAACAAGGTGTCAAAAGCAAGTGAAGGTATCTATAAGATCTTATTTAGGAAAACCAGTAGTAGGAAATCCAGACATAGAATTAGATAAGCTTATTAAATATGTGCAGACATTAAAATTAAAATTCAAGCAGAAGAAATCATGAGGGCAATAAGATGGATAATCTATCTTGTTCTTTCAACTAATCTTTGTCGTGATTGGATCCCTCACAGCTGGCTTCAGAGCATACTCAGCTTGGCTCTTCCAAATTCCAGGGGCTCCAGGCTGCTCAGCAGGATCTGCACCTCCACAGTTACGTGGAACTGCACCTTCAGTACAGGCACCTTTCCAGCCTGATCTGCCCTCATTCCTCTGTGTGTGTGCACAGAACACGGCGTGGAAGAGAACAGCAGAAGGGGCCTGTGTGTCCCAGGGCTTGGGATTTGCGCTGCTTCAGCTCCACAGAGATGCAGGTAAATGGGAGAAACCAAACTGTTTATTAATGGAAGGGAAAGGGAAGGGATGAGATGGGGGCAAAAAGAGGGGATGGGCAGGGTCTGAGGGCTGCAGGGAGGGAGCTGTCAACAGGGACGGGAAGGCAGCAGCTATGGGAGCTGGAAGCAGGCACAGCTGCGGCCAGCATCAGGTGTGCCTGGAGCTCTGGTGACACGGAGTCCTGGTGCTCTCTTCACTGTCTCCTGGTACTCTGCTTGGGACCCTAGTTCTCTGAATCCAGCAGATGACCTTAGTTCTGCACATCTTTGTCCAAAAATAGCCTGAATTTCCAGGAGACTGGAGGATGGGCTGTCGTCTTCTCTCATGGCTTCAAGGGCTGGAAGACAGATAAACTAGCACAGTCAGAGCCCTGAGGGCCACCCGGCGATTCTTCTGCTAAGGCCGTCTCTCCCAGCTCTTGCCGTGCCTAACAGAGATGAGGACCCAAGGGGATCAGCCGCAAGGCGCTGGTCACAAATCTCCCACTGGCGTCCCTGAAATCTCTCTGTGCCCTGCCGACACCAGCCCTGGTCCACACAAGGAGCGCAGCTGGCCGCAGCCAGGACAGGGATTGCAGCTCCCTGGGCGGCATTGCAGCTCCCCCGGCAGCCCCTGCTGACAGCCCCTGCCCTGACTCACCCTGAGTGAGAAGGTGAAGCTCTGCTGGCTGTCCCCGGAGGTGCCGCCCGGCCGTCCCTGGGAACACAGAGCCTGTCAGCCCAGCGGCACAGCTCCTGCCAGCGGCGCTGCCAGCCCTGGGGCCACACGGCCTCCTGGCCCGGCAGGGCTCAGCCCGGGCCCTCGCCGCTCGCTGCCGCCCCAGGGCACGGCTGCCAGAGGCGCCGGGCCCGGGTGGCGCTGCCGGGGCAGCAGGCGGGGCTGGGGCCGAGCTGCGGCGGGGCGGGGAGGGAGCCCGGGCTCGCGGCTCACCCAGGAACCTGACGGCCGCCTCTCGCAGGGGCTCCTGTGGGCTCTGCAGGTAGGGCAGGGCCCGGCGCAGGTGCTCGGCCGCGCTGCTGCTGTCCTCTGCCAGCTGCAGAGAGCGGCAGCAGGGAAGGGTTGGCGCGGGCTCAGCCCCTGGGCCGGGCGCTCCCCGCGCCAGCCCCGGCCTCCCCTGCCCGCACAGCCCTGAGGCGCGGCCAGCAGCCGCCGGCGCCGGGCTCTGCAGGGGCAGAGGGCCGGCTGCTGCCCGGGGAGCCGCGGGGCCGCCCCGCAGCCCCGCCGGGCCGCGGCTCCATCGGCACCCGGCTGGGCCCGCAGGAGCCTGGAGCAGAGCCCGCGGGCCTCGGGCTGCAGCAGCGGGCAGGGGCACAGCTGCCAGCCCGCACACCGAGCACCGCGCTCAGGGGCTGCTCCGGGCTGGGGCTGCGGCTTCCCGGCCCTCCTTACCAGGCACTCGGTGAGCTTTGACAGCTGCTCCTTCTTCAGCTGCTGTTTGAGATCCCTCCTCTTCAGAAACTGGGCCGCACCAAGCAGCGTTTCCCGAGAAGCCTGGAGAGCAGCAGAGACCCAGAGATGGCCCCAGAGCCCAGGGCACAAGAGCTGTGTCCCTGTGCCAGGGCCTGGAGGAGGCTGCAGCCCGCCAGGCGCCAGGGCAGGAGGCAGCCCAGCCCCCTGCCAGCATCATACAAATGCTCACCTTTGCCACGTGCCAGTTCTCATCATGACAGTGGATTAAAAGTGCCAACAGGCTCTTGTTCACAATTGTCTTCAGGGGCTTTTTTCCCTCATCCACTACCAATTCCATCACCTTACAGAAGAGTTCAATGGAGAGCAAGCGCACATGGCTGTTGTCCTAGAGGAAAGGAAAATACCTACACCAGCTACTCCAGGCCCACCTGGGCAAAGGCCTGAAAATCCACAGAGCACAAAGTTTCTGGGAAGCAGCCGATGCCCGTGGCTCAGGATGCAGAACCTTACGTGGTCAAAGAGCAGCAGAAGTGCCTCAGTCAGCTTCGGGGCAGTGGTGCTGGACACCAGGATGTCTTGGTGCTGGAGCACATTCATGAACACACAGAGGCTCATGCTGACCACCTCTACATCTGGAGCCCCCAGCAGCTCCAGAAGCCTTTGAGACAGAGGGTACATTCTTCTGGCCTGTGCGGAACACAAGGCTGTGCTGGGGAGCCGTGGACGGCTGCAGGGCCAACACTGCCCTGGCACTGCAAGCCCACCTTGCTGCTGCAGGGCCCACAGGCTGAAGGCCTGTCCCAGAGCACTGGGGCAGGTGAGGCAGGAGAGCTGGGAGCAGCTGCCTCAGCTCCTGAAGCCCTGCCAGCCCAAGGGGCTGCTTTGCCCAGCACAGCTTCAGCCACTGCCCCCTTCTCACCATCCAAGTATCCTTGGTGAGCACCGCGAGGCCTCGGAGCGCCAGGTAATGCCTGTGACAGCATTCACTCCACAGGTACTTTGACATGGTCTTCAGAGCGCTGCCACGACATTTACTCAAGTCCAGGCACTCGAGGACCTGAAAGGCACAGGGCAGTGACCGGGGACCCAGCCAGCAGGAGCCCAGAACCGCACAGGGCAGGGACCAGGCCGCAGCACAGGGCCTGGACACCGTCCCAGGCAGCTGTGGCTACGAGAGGGCAGAGAGCTGGGGGGCAGCTGAGCGAGGCAGCTCAGGCTGCAAACAGGCTCACCTCCACCAGGACTGTCAGGAAGATCAGATCATAGCATGGCTTCTCCTTGCTGAGGTGCCGGAGCAAGTGGAGTGCAATGTGAGAACACAAAGGGAACGAGACACGCCGCATCTCCCTGTCAGGGGAAAAAAGGCACCAAGGCCCTGAGGTGGGGGTAGCAAACCTCTCCCAGGACTGACTCACAGAGGTCCAGTCTTTCCTCAGCATCCCTGGAGGGGATGTGGGCGCTTTGTGAGGCGGCCCTTTCTGGGCACCTTCCTCTCCCAGCCTTTTCCAGTCTCCTCGGCCGTCCCTCAGTGACAAGGCCCTCTGGCCCATGACCACAGGGACTGTGAGGGGCACCTGGGAACAGGGCACAAATGCCGGGGGCAGTGGCGAGAAGGGCGTCTCACCTGGCCAGCAGACCCAAACCATATTCCTGGGTGATAGCACGCATCATCGTGTCCCAGCCACGCTTGCGCTCCATAGCCACCAGCACATGGTCCCACTGCAGTCGGCAGAGCAGAGCCTTCATGGCCCGCACTACAAACCTGTGTGCAGAGCAAATCCCAGGTCACACTGGGAGCGCTGGCGCTGGCCACAAGGGCACGGGAAGGACGGGGTGACTGGGACCTCCTGAGCCTGCTGTCAAGGCGGTGTTCCTGCCAGCATGCTCTCCAGAATGCAGCAACTTCCTCTGGTGGGATCTCCTGTGTGGTGGCGACAGCATGGAAGAGCAGAGCCACAAACAGGCGGGGGGAATAAAGATTCATTGCCTCGTGGCACTCAGGCACCTGGAGAATCACCCAGAGCACCAGAGTTGCCTGCAAGAGAACAGCCCAAGGCAGCGCTCAGTGCCGAGGTGTCCATGGGGCAGGGCCCAAGGGCCGAGGCAGGGGAAGCAGCAGGCCTGGTGCCCCCTGAGCATGCCCCTAGCCCAGGTTTCAGCCCAGTGCCTGAGGGATGGAGAGGATGGAGAGCTGCTGGAGAGGCAGCCAGGGGATGAGTAAAGGCCAGTTCCAGAAACTCACAGCCAGGGCAAAGACATCTGTGCCATCCCCATCAGAGGTGAAGATGCTGTGCAGAGGCCAGTTCTCCATCACACAGAGCAGCACTGGCAGCACCTTTTCCACTGTGGGACTCGACGAGCCTATGGTTCTCCACATCATTGCAGCAGCTCTGTGGGATCAGAGCTCTGTGTCAGGGGCATCTCAGTCACAGCACCATGCCCTGTGCACCCGTGGGGGCCCAGGAGACAGAGCCCCGGTGCCCTGAAGGGCAGGGGGGGAGCGCTGGCAGCAGGCTCAGGAAACAGAGGGGCCTGAGGCTCCTGGGCCTCTCTGCCTGTCTGGCAGAGCCCATTGGACAGGCTGTGCAGGGCCGTGGGCCCTAGAGGCTGCTGAGCCCTGAGCTCTCAAGGCTCGTGGGCCCTGTACCTGTCACACGTTGGGGCACAGCGCAGGAGGGTCAGCACCACGTCAGCAGGGTGTTTATCAGCCAGCCTCACAATGTCAATTTGCAGCCAGGCATCCACAGTGACTTGGGACATGAGACGCTGGTGAATGTTCCTTACAATGGCTGGCACCTGGAGGAAGCATGGGGAAGACTTGGAGTGCTGTCCAAGGGAACAACTTCCCCAGCTTCCCCCAAGAAGTGCTTCCCTTCCCGCCACACTGTGCTGGCCTCAAAGGATCAGGAGGCCCAGTGACTGTGGCTTGAGGGAACACACAATCCTGGGAGGCCTCCAGGCCTGGCCCCAGGCTGCTTACCTGTTGCTGAGAAGGAGCAGCACTGTCCTTGAGAAAATCCATAGTGGGAGCATGAATCACAGTGGCAGTGGGCATGGTGCCAGTCTTTGATATGCTCTGAGTCATTCTGGTGTCAGTGTTTGTGATGGCCATGCTCTCAGCCATTGCCATGTGAACAGCCATCACCCTCTGAGAATGGATTGCATTGTTCCCTGAGTGTGCTGTCGATTCTGGGCTGACATCAGGCTCTGCCTGGAGCTCGGTCAGCCCTGAGTCAGGCTCAGCCGGGCCCTCAGCTGCTGCACTGCTGGTCTTTCTACGTGGAATGCACGGGAACTTCCAGAACATCTGCAGGAGAGCAAAGGACAGGGTAGCCAGGGATGTTCCATGGAGTGCTCCAGGTGTGCTGCTGGGCTGAGCAGTGACAGCAGGCCCAGCTCAGGTGGGGATGGCTGCAGGCACCTTCAGGGTTTTGCGGAAGCGGCCACGGGCGGGTTCCTTCTTTTGTGTGTGGTCCAGGGCTGCATCTGGCAAAGAGCGAGCACAGGCAGGGCTGAGGGGCTGCTGGAGAGGCCGGAGAACACAGCCCAGCCCTGTGCTGCCCAGGCAGGGACAGCCCCGGGATGCCCCAGGTGGATGGAGCACGGCCACTGCAGGGTGTCTGCTTGGGCCCCTCTTCCATCCTGTCCATGGGCATGGCCCCAGGGGATGGGATGGGATGGGATGGGATGGGATGGGATGGGATGGGATGGGATGGGATGGGATGGGATGGGATGGGATGGGATGAGATGGGATGGGTCCAAGCTGGCCGCAGCCATCAGTCCTGTGGCCCAGCTGTGCCACTCACCATCCTCCATTGGCTGGAACTGCTCCGGTTTTTCATGCTGTTGCACTGGAGCAGCTTCAGGGCTATTCCTTTTTTTCCCCCTGAACACTCTGAACAAGCGGAGAAATCTGCCCGCCATGCCAGAGTCTGGCCTCGAGGGCAACTTCTAGAGAGATGGCTCGGGAAAGCTCCAAGTCAACAAGTCCTCAAGGACACTTGCAAAAGAGAAGCCTCGGGAAGGCCACGGGCTGCCAAGTCCTGTGGTCTTGCCACGAGGTCACCTGTAGGAATAATGCCTCGGAAAAGCTCCGAGTTGGACAGGAACGAGCGCGCTCTGCGGGGGCTCCTCACGGCACCGCTCTGTCCCGTCCTGTCCGGTCGCCTGCTCCGAGCACTGTGGCGTGCTCTGGTCACTGCCAGCTCCCATGTCAGCACGTGTCACAAAGGCCATCCAGTCCCGTTCTATGCCATAGTGACCATGCAGCACCATGTCACAAAGGGCCCTTGGAAACACTGCCACCTGCCCTGGGGCCACCCCCTGCCCAGCCAAAGTGGCCCAGGTTGGCAGGAATCCCTGGCCCCAAGTGTCTGAGACAGCCTGACAGGATCTTTAGGAATGGCTCAGACCATCAGCAAATGCTGCCCTGCTCTGTGGGCTCAGGGCAGCAGAAGGAGCCCCCAGGGCTGCCGACGCAGCTGTGCTGGGAAGGGCACAGGACCTTCCATGGGAGCTGCCATGTCCTCCTTGGGACGCGTCCCAGCCCGTGGCCATCCTAAACCCGCGGGTGTGGCACACACTAGGAACTGTGGGCCAAGACAGGAATGCTGCTCTGAGCCCTGGGGCCCGGGGAGCACTGGCACCAGTAGGTGAGGCAGAGTCCCTGCCCAGGCAGACCTGCCAGCCCCCGAGCCCTGGCAGGGCTGGTGACGTCTCCTGCCCCAGAGACCTGTGCCCCTGGGGGCTTCTGTGCCAGAGGGAGCCAAACCCACGTACACTGGGGGCTGTGCTCCTGCTTGCAGGGGCTGTTGGCAGGAACACCTGGAGCAACTGCTGGCAACAATGAGTAGATGGGTAAATGGTTAACCCTGCCCCGGTATAGAGATCTAAGTGGCCAATAAAGTACAGCTCTCCCCTCTTGCTCCCTGATGCAGAATCAGGACCAAAAAGAGGAAAAGTCACAGATATTCCAACTGACCTCTATAACCAGAGCTGTGCCAAACCACAAATGCTGCCTTCAAACAGACTCAAATTCCAGCCTAGACCTCTCACCTCCCAGACAACTCCTTCCCCAACACACCTCCAACACCAGCACCCTGCAAACACCACACAGAAGCCCTCAACATCCCGCCAGGATCCCCAGCTGTCCCTGTGCCTCCGCAGATTTTCCCTCCCTCCAGCAGACCCCCTGGTTCCCTGCACGTGCCGTGGGATGGCACTCAGGAGGATCTGCTCCAAGGCCTTCCCCAGCAGCAAGCTCAGGCTGCCAGGCCTATGGATCCTGGATCATCCTTCCCACCGAGCCTTCCCATGCACGGCTCTTCCATTGGCACATCTGCACTCAGCTGGGACTACTCCACTCACCCAGGACTGCTGGGAAAGGATCAAGAGCAGCCTGGCAAGCTCTTTCTCCAGCTCCCTCTGTGCTCTTGGGGAAGGTAGAACCTTCCACAGGAAAGCAACTGGTGCCACAAGGAGTGGGTGGCATCAGGCAGCTCTGGGGAAGCCCCTCAGGAATGCTGCATCCTGAGGGAACACTGTTGGCCTTGACCTGTTGGCACCTGCAAAAGCTTCAAATCAGCTGCCTCAGCTTCCAGGGCCTCTCTTGGCCAGCATCCTGACGTGGATGCAGGACGGCTGCCAGGCACTGCTGGGACCCAGCGGGACAGGACCGGCTGTCTCGTGCCCACGCAGCAGCCCTGACACAGCCAGGGCCATCCCGAGAGCAGACAGACGCTCACGGGCCAGCAGAGAGGAGCAAGGAGCCCTGGGCTCCTCTCAGGGTATCTCAGCTGGGCTCACTCCACAGCACGCCTCCATTGGAAGGCCTGCTGATGCCCAGCTGCCAGAAATGCCCACCTTGTGCTCTCCAAGATGCACAGGGAGAGCCAGTGAGCAGGACACTTGCCAGGCAAAACTTCCAAGACTTTTCTGAGGCCAGGCACACACCAAGATCAGCCAAGACTCCCCACCACACTGCCTGGCCCACCCAGCCCAGCTCTGTGCTGGCCCTGGGCCATGGCAGCTCCCAGCAAGCAGGAGGCAAATCTTGCCAAGAGCTGAAGTACAGCAGACAGGGAAGATGTGAAAAGTGAGTGTGTAAAGGCCTTTTAATTCACAGCTCCCACAGAGAGCCTTGGGGCTCACAGATGGACAGAGATGGTTCTGCTCACCCCTCTGTCCAAAGGGGGGTAACACACACTGCTGCAGGTGCTTGGGTTGGTCTCTGCATGTCCAGGTGGATGCCAAACCTGCTCTTCACAGGCTTCTCCCTTGCCCTGCCCCTCTGCCAAGTTCTCTAAAAACCGCACAGCCCTGCCTTTGCCCTGTCTTTTGGGGGTAAGAAATGGATTCTGGAGCTTTGTGAAACCAAGCCCTGTCTCGTTTGTTCCTGGCACCCACAGCTGCACTCTCCCTGGACACCACGAACTCAACTTCTGGAGGATTTGTGGGTTATGGGGGAATTTTGGCAGTGTTCTCCATCTCTTTGCACTCAAAAAAAAAAGCCAAGAGGGATGAATTTGTCACCACAAAACCACTCAATCCCACTGAAAACAACTGAATTTTAACCTATAAAGGCACAATCCCACCTCCAATTGCATGTTCTGACCTCCAAAAAACTCAATCCCAAACAAAGCTCACTTGATTCCACAGTTGCCAGGGTGAGATGGGGTTGGGAGGAGATTGGGAGAAATGGGATCCCAGTTTGCCGTGGCGGGATGTATTTGATAGCAAATAAAACTTTCAGAGTTACTGATTTCTGTCCCCTTTTCAGTCTGTTCTGTTTATAGAGTGGCTTCTTCTCTGCTGATTAAATTCCTATAAAAATAATTTTTTTAAAATCAGCTGACCCAAACAATCCAAAACCCAATATTCATATAAAACCACCCATCTGCAATTATATTTTTTAAAACAATTTTCATTTTTTAGAGTGTTTAAGGGTGCTATTAAAGTTTGTTTGGTTAAATTGTGAGAGACATTATAGTGGTGTTTCGTTTCATGTTCAGTATATTTGTAGTGTGAATTGTTTTACTAAGGTGTGTTCGATTGTATGTTTAGATTGGCCGGTGCTGTGAGAGGCGCTGGGCTCTGCCTGGCAACTGATGAGTCAGAGCCATCCCGGACGCTGATTGGCTGAAAATCGCCAGGAGGGACCAGCGCCGAGTTTCTGCCTGGGAACTGAATCGTCATCAACGCCGCGCGCTCTGATTAGCCAGGATCTGCTTCGGGGCGGGGCCGGGAGGAACTGGGGACCCCCAGGAGCCCCCCGGGTTTGGGGGTTTCCATCCCCCCTCGGCCCCCGGGGCGGCCTTGGGGCCACCCCAACACCCCCGAAATGGGGAGGGTCCCCGGAGCCGCTTGGAAGCCCCAAAAATGGGCTGGAAGCGGCAGGAGCCGCCCCAAAAAGGGATTGAAGGGTCCGGTCCGGGAATGGCTCCGATCCGGATTGGGGCGGGCTGGGATTGAGGGAGGGTCCGGTCAGCGGCTGCGGAAGGGCTGGGATTGGGGAGGGGTCCGGGATTGAGGGGATGGGTCCATTCCGGGACTGGGGCAGGATCGCTCCCTGGGGGTGGGCTCCATTACTGAGTCAGGGTCTCTCCCCTTCCCGATCCCAATCCCGTTCCCTGATCCTGTTCCCGATCCCAATCCCATTACCATTTCTGTTCCCGATCCCGAGCTCATTCCCAACCCCATTACACTCCTATTCCCGATCCCGATCCCATTCCCGTTCCTGTTCTCGATCCCGATCCACCACTGTTTCCAGGAAATGGCTCCTATCCCAGCCCCGACCCCAAACCCGGGGGGTCAAACACTGGGGTCAAACACCCCAAATCCCAACTGGGAGGGGGGAGGTCAGACACCCCCAAACCCAAACTCTGGGATGTCAACCTCCCCCCTGCCCCAAACCCCAAATTTTAGGATCAAACCCCCCAAATCCCAGATCCTAGGGTGTCAAACACTGCCCAAATCCCAAACGTTGGCGTTAAATCCTCCTGACCCGAAATCCTGGGGTTCAAAACATTTCCCAGTTCCCAAAGTCTGGGGTCAAATACCCCCAAATCCCAAATCCTGATGTGTCCAACACCCCCAGCCCCCAAAGTTTGGGGTTAAATCCCCCAATCCCTGACTCCCGGGGTTTGAAATATCTGGGTTGTCCAACCCTCCTCCTATCCAAAGGCTGGGGTCAAACCTCTCAACTCCCAAACTTTGGGGTCAAACCCCCCCAATCCCAAACCCTGGGGTGTCAAATCCCCCTGATCTCCCCCACTTTGGGGTTAAATCCTCCAAAATCAGTTGGTCAATCCCCCCAGTTTCCAAATTTTTGGGTCTAAACCCCCAAACCCCAAATCCTGGGGGTTGAAACACCTGGGCTGTCCAACCACCCTCATCCCAACGTTTGGGGGTGAAACCCCCTGATCCCCAAATCTTGGGGAAAAAAAACCAAAATCCCAAACCCTGGGGTGTCAAACTCCCCCAGTTCCCAAAGTTTGGGGTCAAAAACTCCCAAACCCCGAGGTGTTAAACCCCCCTAAACCCCAAATTTTATGATCAATCCTCCCAATTCCCAAAGTTTGGGGTCATGACCCCCAAAATCCACGCCAGCCCTGGGGACACAGAGGGGTTTGTTTGGGGTTATTTGGGGTTACTTGGGGTTGGTTTGGGGTTATTTGGGGTTTGTTTGGGGTTATTTGGGGCAGCTCCAGGTGCAATGTTTGCAGAAAGACCCTGGGTACAACACTGGGAAAAACGGGGAATGGATGGGAATTGGGGGATTCAGGATGGGGAAAGATCCTGGGTGGGAAAAGGGGATTTAGGGTGGACAGGGAAGGATTTGGGATGGGAAAAGGGGATTTGGGATGGGCAAAGGGGAATGAGGTGGGGAATTGGGGTGGAAAAAGGAGATTTTGGCATTGGAAAAGGGATTTGGGGACAGACAAAGGATGTGGGAAGGAAAAAGGACAATTTGTCATGGGAAAAGGAGGATTTAGGTTGGGAAAAGAAGGATTTGGGGTCAAAAAGACATTAGGGGTTAAAAGTGATTTTGGGGTTGAAAAAAGGAGGATTTGGGATACAAAATGAGGATTTGGGATAGAAAAGGAGGATTTAGGATAAAAAAAAGGAGGATTTGGGCTGAGATGAGCTGGATTTACCTGGGGAATTAGCAGCATGCAGGGGGTTTGGGGCAGGGTCAGGACCATTTTTGGGGCAGTTTTCTGGGATTTTGGAGTATTTTCTTGGGATTTGGCGGGAGGTCTATGGGATTTGGGTGCAGTTTTATGGGATTTAGGGTGTTTAGGGGTGGTTTTAAGGATTTTTGGGTGTTCCTATGGGATTTGGGAGCACTTTTATGGGATTTCAGGGGTTTCTATGGGATTTTGGGCGCGATTTTATGGATTTCAGGGTATTTCTATGGGATTTTGAGGAGGTCTGGAGGGACTGCAGGGTGTTTCTATGGTATTTCGGGGCAGTTCGAAGGCATTTGATGTTTTTTGGGGCAGCTTTAGGGTATTGGTGCAGCTTTGAAGAATTTTGGGGTGGTTTGGAGAAATTTCAGGTCATTCCTCTGAGATTACAGGGTGGTTTGGAGGGATTTGGAGTGTTTGGGGACACATTTTAGTTATTTAGGGGCGGGTTTCAGGCAGTTTTTAGGGATTTTGGGGTATTTCAGGCCCGTTTTGTTTGGGTTTGGGGTTATTTTGGTGGGGTTTGGGGTGTTCTGGGTCACTTTTTGGCGAAGGAGATCTCCATGGGTGGCTCTGGGTGATGCTGGAGCCCTGCAGGGCCTCGCGGGCGGCGCCCGCCTGCACCTCGGTGTCCAACTGCAGCGAGGCGATGTCGCGGCGCCCGGGCACCAGCGCAGCTCCTGGAACCCCGGGAACCTGGGATGGGAACGGGGCCAGGAGAGCCCGGAACACCCAGGAACCTTCCCCAGACACCCAGGAATGTTCCCCCAGAAACCTGGGAATCTTATCCCAGACACCCAGGAATGTTCCCCAAAAAACCTCTGAATGCTCCCCAAAAAACCTGGGAATGTTCTCCCAAATTCAGAAATGCTCTGCAAAAAAAAGTCCTGAAACATTCCCCCAGAATTTCATAAATATTCTCCAAAGAAATCCAGAAATGTTCCCTCAATAAACTCCTGGAACATTTCCAAAAATAGGAATTTCTGTTCCCCAGATAATCCAGAAATATTCCTCCCAAAAAAATCCAAAACCAACCCGATTCCTCATCCAGAAACGTTCCCCAAAAATACAGAAACGTTCCCAAAAATCCAGACATTTCCCCCCACACCAAAATCCAGAAACATTCCTCCAAAAATCCCAAAATTTCCCCTCAAAAATATCCAGAAATCCCTCCCCAAAAATCCCGTAAATTAATAAATTCCCCTCCAAAATCCAGACATTCACTACCAAAAATCTAGAAATTTCCTCCCTAAAAAATCCAGAAATTCCCCCTAAAATCCCAGACATTCACCCCCAAAATCCCGATATTTTCCAAAAAAATCCAGCCCCAAGCCCCCCTTAGTCTCTCACCCCCAAGCCCCAAAATCCCGCAGTGCCCAAAGCCTGGCCGGAATGCTGGAATGCCGGGATTGCCCCAGATCTCCCTGGCTGAGGAGCAGGGGGAGCATCAGCTCCTGGGGCTGCTCAGGGAGCTGGGCAGGAACAGGATGTGCTTCGGGGCTT
This sequence comes from Lonchura striata, assembly GCF_050655825.1. Classification (NCBI taxonomy): domain Eukaryota; kingdom Metazoa; phylum Chordata; class Aves; order Passeriformes; family Estrildidae; genus Lonchura; species Lonchura striata. Next base: position 2,303,037 of record NC_140718.1, on the reverse strand, counting down.
TGCCACAGCCGGGGGACACGGGAGACAAACCCCAAAAGCTGCTCCAGAGCTGCCCAAAGTCACTCTGGATACACAACACAAAATCTGCCCAAAATCCCAAGAGAAAACACCAAAATCCCAACAAAATCCTGAGAAAAAACACAAAATACCCCACCGAAATAATAATAATAAACTCACAAAAATCTCACCAAAATCCCCCACAAAAATATCACCAAAATCCAACAAAAATCTCCCTAAAAAATGCCCCAAAACCCCACCAAAATCCAATAAAAAGAATTCAAAATCCTCACAAAAAAAATCCCACCAAAAATACCATTATAATCCCATAAAAATTCCACCATATAATCCTTGAAAATGCCAGAAAATCCACACAAAATCCCAGGTAAATCTCCACAAAAATTCCACCCAAAAGCCCACAAAACTCACCCCAAAAATCCCCACAAAAATCACCTCAAGGCTCACAGAAATCCCTCAAAATCCCCCAAAAAATCGCCCCAATAGCCCCATAAATGCCACAGAAAAATCCCTCAAAAAGTCCCACTTAATTCCCATGAAAATACCACAGAATCCACAACGAAAAAGCTGTACAAAAATGCCCCCCAAAATGCCCCAATCACACAAAATCCACGTAAAAAATCCCACCAAATCACCCAAAATATCCCACCAAAATTTCCCCAAAAGCCCTCCAAAATCCACACCAAATCCACTCAAAAAGTCTGCACCAAAATCCCACCAAACCCCTCTCAATTCCCCCCAAAAATGCCCCCAAGTCCCTTCACATCCCACCCAAAGCCCAAGGAAATGCACCCAAAAAATCCCCACAAAATCTTCCCTCAAAATCCCAGCAGAACCTCACAGAACCCCCCCAAGAATCCCGCCCAGATCGCTCCGAGCGCCCGAATCCCCCGGAACAATCCCCGAGCCATCCCCGCCCGCCCCCGCGCTCCGGCCCCGCTCTCTGTGGGGCCGGGGCCTCTCCCCCCTTGGCTCTGCGCTGGGGCTGTTCCCGAGGATTTTGGGGCATCTGGGAGAGCTTCCAGAGGGGACTTGGGGCTTTCTGAGGGGTCTGGGGGAATTCAGAGGGGATCTGGGGAGGATCTGGGGCTTTCTGAGGGATCTGGGGGAATTCTCAGGGATTTGGGGCAGTTCCAAGAGGGATTTTGGGGTTTTCCAAGGGATTTTCAAGAGTTCTGAGGGATGTGGGGAGGCTCCAGAAGGGATCTGGGGCAGTTCCAAGAGCAATCAGGGACGTTTTTGAGGGATTTTGGCAAGTCCTAGAAGGAATTTGGGGAATTTCAGCAGGATTTTGGGGGAATTTAGAGGAATTTGGGAGGTTCCAGGAGGGATCTCCGGTCATTTCCAGGGGATTGGGGGTGGATATCTGGCTGGATTTCTGTTTCTTCCCAGATTTCAGGCTTTTTTTCCAAAATTTCCTATTTTCCCAAGGATCTGTGGCTTCTCCCCTGGATTTGGATCTCACTGTAGGGTAGAAGAGGAAGGTTTGGGAGATTCAGAGTGAATTCTGGGGGGTTCCTAGCTGGATTTGGGTGTTTCCCACGGGATTTTGGGTGGGTTCCCAGTTGAATTTTGTGCTTTTTTTCCCAGAATTTTAGGATTGTTCCCAAAATGTGGGTATTTTCCTGAAGATTCTGCTGTTACCACAGGTTTGTCCCAGAAGGGGAAGCTTTGGGGGGTTTTAGGGTGGATTTTATGGATAATTGAGGCTGGATTTGGGTTTTTCCCCAAGGATTTTGGAATTTTTCCCAGAATTTCAGGATTGTTCCCAAAATCGCAGGACTTCTACTCTGATTTCTCTCTCACCATGGGCTTGTGGTAGAAGGGGAAGCTTTGGGGGGCTCCTGGTTGGACTATGGGGATATTTGAGGTTGTATTTTGAGTTTTTCCCCAAGGAATTCAGGATTTCTCCCAGAATTTCAGGATTTTTTCCAAAAATGTCATGATTTTCCCAGGGATTTGGGTCTCACCATGGACTTGTCATAGAAGGGGAAACTTTAGGGTGTTCCTGGTTGGATTTAGGGGGTGTTCCCAATTCGATTTCAGGGATTCTTGATGGGATTTTGGGGGGAATACGGGTTGGGTCTGTTTTTTTTTCCTCAGGATTTTGGTTTTTTTCCCTGAGAATTCCAGGATTTCCCCCCCCACACATTTCTGTCTCACCACGGGCTTGTCATAGAAGGGGAAGCTTTGGGGTGGTCGGGGTGCATTTGGAGGGATTCCAAGTTGGATTTTGGGGATAGCTGAGGCCAGAGTTTGGCGGGTTTTCCCCAGAATTCCAATTCTTTCCCCAATGTCGGAACTCCCCCAGTCTCTGTCTCCCCACGGGTTGGCCGCAGGAGGGGAAGCCCTGCAGGGAGCGCAGGGCGTTGGTGGCGCTGCTCATCTCCCTGAAGGTGAGGAAGGCCTGGCCCCGCATGCCGAGACTGCGCCGCACCAAAATGTCCAAAATCTGCCCAAACCGCGAGGAAACGGCGCAGAGGGACTTCTCCAGCTCTGGGACACCCAGGGGACAGCCTGAGCCCCTGGGGACACCCAGGGACACTCTCGGACCCCCAGGACCCCCCAGTCCCCCCGTCCTCCTGGATCTCCTGGCTCAGCTGCTGATGGAGACGCTGGGCTGGGGCCGGGGGTCCTGCACCGCCAGGGCCGGGACCCCTCTGTGGGGACAGGGGGGCTTCAGGGGCGTCTGGGGGCTGCGACCCCTTCACCCCCTGGCACCCCTTTAGGTGCCCCCAGAGCCCCAAATCCACCCAGACCCACCTAAACCCCCCAGGTACCCTCAGATCCCCCCACTTTACCCCAAATTGACCCCAGACCCACCTGAGACCGCCCAAATCCTATCGGACCCACCCAAATCACCTTTACACCCCTGAATCCTACCTAAACCCTATGAAATCCCCTCTGACCCCCCCAAATTCCCTCAGAACCCCCCAGTTCCTCTCACAACCCCCCCAAAATCCCCTCAGACCCTCCAATGCCCCTCAGATCTCCCTAAACCCACCTAAGAACGCTCCAGACCTTCTCAAGCTCCCCCCAAAGCTCCCTAAATCCCTTCAGACCCACCAAAGCCCCCTCAGACCCCCGCATTGCCCCCAAACCCACCGCACACCCCCTATTTCCCGTCAATCCCCCCCAAAATCCCCAATTTCTCCCCAGACCCGCCCCAAACCCCCCCAGCTCCCCCCGGCCCCCCCTCAGCTCCTCCTCAGCCGCGCTCCCCTCACAGTTTCCCGCCTCCGCCGCGCGCGCGGGCTCCCCAGCCAATGGCGGCGCGCCCCGTGCCGAACCGACCAATCAGCGCGCGGCTCCCCTCAGCAGCGCCCGCCTCCCCGCGCCGCGGCAGCCAATCAGAGGGAGCCGGGAGCGGGCTCGGGCGGGCCCTGCGGGCGGCGCTGCTAGAGCGGGGGAGGCGCTGGGAGAGGCCGGAGCTGCGGGAGCGGCTGGGGCGGCGCCGCTGGGGAGGGGGGTCCGCACAGGGGCTGGGGCTGGGGCTGGGGGGATCGGGGCCTTGGGGGAGGGATCCGGGGGGAGTGTCGGGAGGGGTCTGGGGGGTCCTGGAGGGGTTTTGGGAGGGGTCTGGGGAGTCCTGGGGGTGGGGTCTTGGGGGGGTCTGGGGGGTCTCAGGGGACATCCTGGCCTGGCTCGATTGGGGTCTGGGGTCTCTCAGGGGGTCCTGGGCCAACCTTGGGGGTCTCTGGGGGGATTTGGGGTTCCTGGAGGGGGTCCTGGGGAGATTTGGGGGTCCCGGGGGGTCCCAGGCCCACCCTGAGCCAGGGTCTGGGGGTTTGGGGGAGGAGCACAACAGGGGTTCCCCCTGCCCCGATTTTGGGGGTCTCCCATGGTGCCCCCTCCCCAAAAAGCTCCGAGGGCCCCTGAAGTGGCTCCTGTTCCACCGGGCGGTGCCCCTGACCCAGGACAGCCCCCATGAGTCTGGCGGGCTCTGGGGGATTTTGGGGGGATTTTGATGGTGTTTTTGGGCTTTGGAGGATTTTATTGGGAGTTTAGGGGAAAATACTGGGTTTTTGGAGATAATTACTGGGTTTTGGGGGAGTTATAGGACTTTTTGTGGTCTTGTGGCTTTGGGGATATTGGATTTTGAGGGATTTTTTTTAGCGATTTGGGGATGTTGTTTTTTGGAGGGTTTATTGAAGTTTTTGGGAGCTTTTTTGAATGTTGATGGCTTTCACTGGGATTTTATTGGCTTCTTTGTGGTTTTGGAGGGTTTTATTAAGATTTTGGGGGGGCTTTGCAGTTGTCCCCGGGTGTGGGGAAGGGCTGAGAGGCACCAAAATCTCCTTTAAACCCTTGAAAGTCCCAATAAAACTCACAAAATTCCAATTAAATCTCACAAAAACCTCATTAGAACACCCCAGAATCCCAATAAAAGCCCACAAAATCCCAATTAAACCCCACAAATCCCCCCAAAAATGTACCCAAAACCACAAGAAAATCCACCCAAGACCCAAAGAAATCCTTGCAACACCCCAAAACCCCACAAAATCCCCCAAAATCCCACCACAAAAAAAAAAAAAAACCAAAGAAAACCGAAAACCAAATCCCCAAAGAATATCATTAATCCCCCAAAAATTCTAATAAAATGGCCAGAATTCCAGAGTTCCACAAAATATTTAGTTATTACAAAATACACACAACAGCACTGTGAGCTGCCCCCCCGCCACGTATTTTCGGTTACACCAGAGCCGGGTTTTTTGGCCAATGCCTCATTTACAATCCAATACATGTGGCTGGTCTGGAGATGGGCTGTCCCAAAAGGCGATTCTGGAACACCTGGGAGCTGATCATGCTGGTAGCGACCCAAGATTGGGATCGCTGGAGTCCTCCGGGCTGATTCATCTGAATGCCACGGTTCCCATCACCTCATCAGGAAAAACTGTCCACACCTGGACCTGGATTGTTCAACCCTGGCTCAGAGAAAAGAACTTTATGAAGATGTGGGACTCTGAATAGAAAGAAAAGGCAGATGACTGAAATCCTGGCCTCAGGCAGAAAATTTCCTATAAGAACGGCAGGGCCCAGGAGGGTGGTGTGTGTGTCCAGGGGAACCTCTGCCGAGAGGCTCCTTCCTGTCACGCACCCAGCGCCGAACCCGGGCTCAGCGCTGTCCTTTTCCTTGTGGCTGGCTCAGAGAGAATTCATCCTAAATAAATATTTTATTATTTCATTTTGAATTTGGCTGGACTAATTTTCATTTATAAAAGGGTGAAGGGGACTGTGAGGAGAAGAGAGAACATCTAAACAACAAATCACAATAACATAATTCTACATCAATAAAGCTTCTCTTAAGATACACACAATATTCTTCCCTTTCCTGCAAGAGCCAATCATCTCATTATCTATCTATTACAGTTTGGATGGAGACCAGAACTAATACCTTGCAAAAGGAAAAGAGGGTACAAAGGTCCCTGCAGTCCCCTGGCCTGGTACCCCAGCCAGTGGGGAAAGGAAGAGGCCAGCATGTGGCCAGGAGTTTAAAAGGAGGCTGTGTCCTCCAAAACTTTGAGAGAGAAAACCCCAGCAGCAGATGTCCCCATGGACTCTCTCCCTTTATTCAAATGAAGATGCAGGGCTCCTCTGGCTCCCTTATGGACACTGGCTTTTCACAGCGTGGTTTGTATGCACACCCGTTTCCTTGTATCAGAGTATCACCAGCCTGCAGTGACTCCCTGCCACTCTGGTCTGCAGGAGAAATGGAACCAATTTCCATGAAGGCCCTCCCAGAGGGAAGGAAGAACACACCCAGAGGAGACAAGCAACCCCTGCAGGCATCCAAACTTCAGCACCAGATGCGGAGTGAGTGGCAGAAGGGACGTAGTGGGTGCATTTCCCTCAGCCTTCTCCTGAGACTCAGCAGCCGGGGGCTTGCACTGCACATGTCAAAAAGATGCCCTCTGCACCCGGGGAGCTTTGGACCATCCAGGTGTCCTTTGTCCCCTGAGACCTCCTCTCCTGTTCCTGGTTTTTGCGCTCCCTTACCCCTTCCCTCCTCCCCTCCCCGAGGTAAAAGGGACAGCAACTGTGGCAAGCACATTTCTCTCCCTCTCAGTATTTTTCATAGAAATGCACAGAGAGAAATGAAAGAGAAAACAATTTCTATCTCTGCTCCTTGTTTTTCCTATGTGGAATGTGTTTGGAGAATTATTTACCTGGAGTGAGTTCTTGATTGGATTCTGGTGAGGATCATTTCAGCCTGATGGCCAATCCAGTCCAATCCAATCCAGTCCAATCCAATCCAATCCAATCCAATGCAATCCAATCCAATCCAATCCAATCCAATCCAATCCAATCCAATCCAATCCAATCCAATCCAATCCAATCCAGTCCACCTGTGTCTGCACTCTCAAGAGAGGGTCACAAGTTATGTTAGAGTTAGAAAAAGGAGTATGTAGTTTTAGTCTCTTCCTTTTTATATAGTATTGATATAAATGAAAATTTATTCACCAAAATTAAAAATAAAAATAATTTTATTAGCGGTCAAATTCTATCTAACCAGCCATGGAAAAAAACCCAAAACAACACAGTGCCGAGCCCGGGGATAGACCCTGGGTGTGCAACAAGGAGTCAGCCTCAGGAGAGGTTTTTCCCCTATGCCCACATACCTCCCTCCTGGTACAAGCAGATTTTATGGGGAAAATTCCGCCTGAGGTCAAGATTTCAGCAATCAGTCTTTTCTTCCATTCAGAGTCCATAGGTTAAACAGATGTTCTTTATTAGTGATGAGGAAGAACAATTCAGTGTCCGGAGTTGTTGAATCCCTTGATAAAATTTACAGGAGCGCTGCATTCACCTGTATGTGCCCGAGGATTTTCATGATATCCATCCCAGGTCATTCAGGCGATGATCAGCACCTGGGGTCCCGTATCTCTCCAGACATGGCTCATCTCCTGGCCGAGCTGCACCTTCTTACTTGTAAATCAGTTTCCAATATACACCCTGTCTTGCCTGCGAGGGTGGAGGGGGGGCTAATACAAACGAGCATAATCTAACAAGCATCCAATATTACACATTTCATACAAGGAAAGGCGCAAATTATGTTTACTACACATAACAGTATATTAATGTATATTAGCCACAGTTATAATAAAGGAATCAGTCAGCCTTCTGAATTGAGTCAGACATCGTCATTTCTTCCCATTGGGTTTGCCTGCATTTACAATAAGCAACCATGCAGTCGGGGAGTTCTGTTGGAGCAGTTGCTGGATTCAGAGCCCCACAGGCCAGAATAAAAGCTCTGGATTAAAACCCTCCATCAGACCTGACTCCTTTCCTTCATTTTCACTTCAAAAGCTTCTCCAGCAGATGGAAACCTGAGGGAGCGGACCCTCTACGAGAGGAAGCTCCATCCCGCCGCCACTGGAGCTCTGGCATGCCTGGATTTGTCTCCTTGTGCCCAGCTGAAACATCCAGCTAGCCAAAAGTGTCTCTGGGGTGAAAGGCCACAGTTGCCGCTATTTGGATCAGCCGAAGGGGCCAGACAAGCGAAGGCATGTCCCGTCCTCATTATTGGCAATACCAACAGGTCCCAGTGTGCCACTGGCAGCTGGGGCCTCAGCCACCTTCTCTCTCCACAGCAGCGCCTGTGCAGCCTCACAAGATTGGACAAAATCTTCACTTGCAGAGACCTGTACCTGCCATCAGCCATCCCCAAGCCAGGTTCCAAGATCTCGTCCACAGCTGCATTATCAGCTTGTTGCTGGGGCATGGTGACACCGCCCAGAACAGGACCCTCTGTCCCCGAAGGTGCTGGCCCTGGTGTCTGGCCAGGACTGAAGGGAGGCCCCTCCTGCCAGGGAAGGGCTTGAGCAACATCTTTGGGCTTCAGCTCAGGTGGGTGCTACCACCAGCACTGGCGGAGCTGCTAGTCTGGGCACAGCCAGGGGTGGGCAGGCAGTGGCTGGGCAGGGGCTCCTGAGACACCACATTTTGGCTTTGCTTTTCTTTTTAGAATTTACAAATTTTTACAAATATTTAGATTTTTTCTTCTTTTAGAAAGAAAACCCCAAAAAATTCTTCCCTTTTTCTACAATAGTTTGGATTTTTCAAAGTAGATTTAAAATTTTGAAAAACTTAGAACATTTTTATACTACTAGAGTAAAAACTTGAATTCAATTTCATTGGTCATATTTACTCTGGGAAGAACTAAGACAACCCAGGGCACCTAATCTGCTGCAGAAGCTCTTTTCCCACTGCAGATTTGTACCTAGTCACAACAACTAATGTAAAACCTTTTCCCTGATGTTTTCCAGGATTTCTGACAAGCTCACCTCTTACTCTTCAGAGACAAACTTTGAGCACAGTGGGAATCTCCTGCTGTGCAGGTAGGTCTCCTCTTTTTATCTTGGTTTAGGGCAAATTTGGGAGATGACCTCCAAAGGGGTTCCCAAGAAAGCAGCAGCCCTGCCCCCAGCTAGTTTGGGAAAATGATTTTTTGGAAAAAAGTGGAAAAAACCTCTATATTTAACAGGAAAAGTATTCACCGCCAGAAAAAAAAAAAAAAAAAAAAAAGCATTATTAAAATATAAAACCTCTCACCGCTTAGAAGAGATTACAAACTCAGAAAGTCCCCTCTGTGGGCTGTGGCTCTGCAAATTCATTCTTTTATCAGTCCCTCTGACCCAGGAAATTCCGCAGCCCCGGCCCAGCCTGTTGGGCCACAGGTGTGAGCTGCTGGGGCTCTTCTGGGTGTTCAGTCCAGAGCAGGTTTAAACAGTTCCACGAAAAAAGAAAAACCACAGTCCAGAGAAATTCCCTGACTCAGCTAGCTAAATACTAACTAAAAAGCAAAGGAGAGCTCTCTCCTGCTGTCTTGTCTGTCTGCAGACACCAGAGTCCAGGAGAAGGATGTGGGCGAGCAAGTGCAGTTTCTGACAACAAACTCTGCGCTTCTTCTTGCCTCCCCCTTCACTCTTGGAACCAGTCCTAAAGGTGCAAAACTTAATTCTGGGCTGAACTGAGAAATGGGGATACAAACATCATAAAGTTAACCCAGGACAGTGTCCCAGCTGCAACTGGGGCCTTGGCTAGCTCTTCTCCCAGCAGATGCCCCTCTGAATGGGGCAAAGAATTCCAAGAACGGCCAAACAACTCAGTCAGGGACACATCTGCCCTCACTTTCCATCTCCATGCCCATGCCTGATGTCCCTGTCACAGCTGCATTACCAGCTTGTTGCTCTGCAGTTGCTGCCTCCACCCAAACAAAACCCTGTGTCCCTGAAGGTTTTTCTGAGCAATGGCCCTTGGATGAAGCAAAACCTTTACAGTCAGGGCAGTCCATTTGTACAGAAGGGGGTACACTCTGGGAGTACAGCTAAGAGCATGAGGTCACAGAGGGCTCTGGGTCACAGCAGGCTGAGGTCACAGCAGGCTCTGAGGTCACAGAGGTCCCAGAGCCCCGTGGCTGCACAGCACCACAAGGCCCGAGCAGGCAGTCCTGGAGCACAACTGCTGCGGCAGCAGCGGCGGTGGCAGCAGTGGTGCTGACATTGGGACAGCGGTGTCAGGAGAGTGGTGGCAGCGAGAGCGGCGGGACTGGCACAGGGCAAGGCACCATGGCCCTTGCTCTGCGCCTCCTCCTCCTGCTCCTCCTGGCCGTGGCCCTGCCTGCCAGGGCTGCCCAGGCTGCTCCGCTGCATGCGCGGGGAGCAGGTGAGCCGGCAGCCTGCCTGCCCTATCCCAGGACAGTGCTCCCTGCTCCCCGGGAAGCACTGGGGATGGTTTTCCTGTGGGTTTTAGGTAGGGCTTCCACTGTGGGAGGTAGAGAGCCCCTGTGGGCCCTCGGCAGCTACAATTTCTTCTCCAGGGATGTTACACAGGACAGGGAAAGAGGATGAAGGGTGACAAGGAGCCAGCCCAGAGCTCCCCAGGCCCCTGTGCATCTTTGGCCTTGCCCATTGCCACCTGGCTTGCACAGCCTTATTGATCCCCTTGCAGTGCCCAGTTCCCAGAGGCAAAAGGGGATCCCAGCACAATGGAAATGGGTCTGGTCTCTGCTTCCCTCTAGATTTGGATCACACCTTGAATATTTGCAGCACTGCCTGCTGCAGTTTTTCCCAGGGATTAAAGAGAGTTTCCCTTGTGCAAGTGAGAGAATCCCCATGGACGCCGTGCTGCTCCAGTTTCCTCTCCAGGGATGTTGCACAGGGCCTGCAAAGTGGATGGGGATTGACCAGGAGCCAGCCCAGAGCTCCCCAGGCCCCTGTGCAGCATCAGCCTTGTCCTTTCACATTAGTCTCCCACGACCTTCCCCAACCCCCTTGGAGAGCCCCTTCCCTGAGGCAGAAGGGGATCCCAGCACACCATGGAAATTGTTCCAATCTCTGCTCCCTTCTAGACTGGGAACGTAAATTGCATTATCTGGATGCCCTGCTGGATGAAAGCTTGAAAATGTTGGAGAATGCTAGAGGTAAATTCTCCCTGTTCCTTTCCTGTCAGAATAGGCAGTGACAAGGTGGAAAGAGTTCTTACATTTGCCCTTTCCCTTAAGACCATCTCAAGTTAGACGGAATCAGGAAAATTTTCCTGCTCCCTTCTCAAACCCTGAGTGGTCCCACAGGACCACTGTCAGTGGGAGGAAAGAGCATTTAGCTGTCAGTTTTCTTCCTGTGTGCAATGCCAGTGTGTCCTTCCGTGTGCTCTGTGCAGCCACAGAGAAGAGCAGAGAGGGAAGGGGCCGAGACCATGGCTGTGTCCTGGGGCTGAGCCTTGGGTGCAGCCTGAGGATCTCCTACAGTGTCACAGGAGATGTTCTGTCCTGCCTTTCTTTGCAGATAACCCTGCTAGCAAAAGTGATCTGGCTTCCCAACCCACGTTCAGGATTGGGCCTCTGGGAGATGCTGAGGGTAGGTCAAGCCCTTCCCCCTGTGAGAGCTGCCAGCTCAGAGCCCAGAGCTCGGCCAGGGGGGCATCGCTGCAGGTGCCAGGACAGAATCACGCACCTGTGTGCCCTCGCCCTGGGCCATCCCCTCACTGCTCCTGCGGCTCAGTGCTGCCCGTGATGATCTGCAGAGATGGCAGAAGATTCTGTGGCTGTTGAGTTACAGGTGTGGCTGCAGGGAGGACTTTTCCAGCTCCTTTGGTGGATATTGCTCGCAAGCCCATCTCCCATCGCAGGGGTGAGTAGTGTGTCCCTGCTGATCCCACAGGTTGGGCACTGGTTCTGTGAGATCCGTTCCTGGGAAATGGAATTATTTTGCTCTAAGGTCCTCCAACAGGAAAGAACAGAGCCATAGGACGCAAGAAACCCCATGAGCCATCTGAAAATATGCAGCATATGCTGAAGGAAATGCTGCAGGCAGGACAAGGTGGGTGCATTTCCTCAGTCTTCCACTGACACTCAGCAGCCGGGGGCTTTCCCTGCACATCTGGACAGGCTGTGCCTGGCACAGCGGGAAGGGATCCATGGCATCCTCGCTGTCCCGCTGCTGCTCTCATGCCCTGCAGGGCTGTTTCCCAGGCTGGCCTGGCTGCAGCTTCTCCCCAGCACCTGCAGGAAAGCATTTGGCAACAGCTGACAGGGAGCCCCAATATCGCTATGGGCCATGCACACCCTGATGTCCCCTGTAATTTCCCAGTCCCCAGAAGATCAGGAGGGGTGGCGGTTTGGAAAAGAGAGAGCCCTGTCACAGCCCCAAGAGCCTGGGCCTTTTCCTGATCCTTATCCATGTCTTTGAGAAGGATTGCCTCCTGAAGTTTCCACCCCCCTGATGTGTAATGCTTCCATCTGATTCACCTGTGCCTCTTCCTTTCTCAAGGGATGGACAGAGATGCTCTCTGGAAGGCAGCATTTCCTGAAGGAAGGGAGGCAATTCCAGGCATGGGCACAGGCACAGGAGGTAATTGCTGTGCTGGCCTCAGCCCTTGGTGAGGCTGTGTGGCAGAAGCTCTTCTCCAAGGGCCTGACCTGTGTGAGAGGGTCTGACTGTTCCTTGGCTGGTCTGAGCTGACTGAGCAGAGATAGGCAGGAAGGAATAGATGTGGCACTGCCTGCTGCACATTTCCTCAGGAAATTAGTGAGGGTTTCCTCTGTGCGAGTCAGAGAACCACCATGGGCCCTGGGCAGGTTCAGCAACCCCTCCAGAGATGTAGCACAGGGCGTGCAAAGAGGGTGGAGAGTGACCAGGAGCCAGTGCAGGGCTCTCCAGGCCCTTGTGCAGCTTTGGCCGTGGCCATTCACATCTGGCTCCCACTTCCTTACCTGACCCCCATTGCAGTGCCCATTTCCCAAAGGCAGAGGGAGACCCCAGAACACCATGGAAATGCTTCTGATCTGTGCTTCTGTCTAGACTGGGAGCGTGACATGGCTTATCTGGGAGGCCTAGCACAAGACAGTTTGAAATCCTTAGAGAATTTTGGAGGCAAGTTCCCAATGTCCGTCTTCCTGAAAGAACAATCAATGTCCATGTTGCAAGAGCTCAATCATGTGCCATTCCCTTAAGAGCCTGAAGGTTGTTGACATTGGGAAACCCTGCACTGCTCCCTTCTCAAACCCTGAGTGATCCCACAGCATCACTGTCAGTGGGAGGAAGGAGCATTTAGCTGTCAGCTTTCTTCCTGTGTGCAGTGCCAGAGTGTCCTTCCGTGTGCTCTGTGCAGCCACAGAGAAAAGCAGAGAGGGAAGGGGCCGAGCGCGGGCTGTGCCCCGGGGCTGAGCCTTGGGTGCAGCCTGAGGATCTCCTACAGTGTCACAGGAGATGTTCTGTCCTGCCTTTCTTTGCAGATAACCCTGCTAGTGAAAGTGATCTGTCTTCCCAACCCACGTTCAGGATGGAGCCTCTGGGAGATGCTGAGGGTAGGTCAAGGCCTTTCCCCCTGTGAGAGCTGCCAGCTCAGAGCCCAGAGCTCGGCCAGCAGGGCATCGCTGCAGGTGCCAGGACAGAATCACGCACGTGTGTGCCCTCGCCCTGGGCCATGCCCTTATGACTTCTGCTCAGGCCTGGCAGATGCTTGAAGGAGGGAGTACCCTGGCTGAGTCCCAAAACTCAGATGTTTTTCTGATCCCTAATGATGACTTTGAAAAGCATTGCCCCCTGAAGATGCCTCTTCCATTAATGGTGGGTGGACTCATCTGATCCAGTTGTCTCTCTTTCTTTCCCAAGTAATGGACCAAACATCTCTGCAGAAGGAGGCACATCCCGGAGGAAGGAGTGGCTCAGTGCCAGCCTCTGCTGCAGGAAGGAAGGCGATGCCAGGCACGGGCACAGGCACAGGAGGTGAATGCAGTGCCGGGCTCAGCCGGGCTCAGCCCTCGGCAGGGCTGTGTGGCAGCAGCTCTTCCCCCAGGCCCTGCCCTTGCACGGCCCGGCAGCAGCCAAAGCTGGAGGCGCCTGGGCTTTCAGGCCTCTGGAGCTCGTTGGCAGCCCCGGGGAATCGGGACTCTGCACCAACGTCCCTCCCGCTGCAGCTGCTCCCGCAGCCGCCCTGAGTGCCCAGAGGCCCCAGGCACAGGAGCAGCCCCGAGCGGGAGCCCTGCTGCCAGCCCAGGGCCAGAGCCAGCCCTGGCTCCCGGCTGGGCAGGGGCTGCACTGGCTCCTGACAGGGCCTGGCTCTGTCCCCTGGGGCTGGGGGAGCTGTCCCAGGGCAGGGAGGGCCAGGGCTGGCAGGGGCTGCTCAGGGATGGGTTTGGCCCCTGTCCCTCCAAGCAGCCACGGCCCAAGCAGCTGCGCTGGCCCCGGGCTCTCCTCCCGGCCTGCTGGGCTGTGTTGGGAGGCACAGCCTGTGCCAAGGGGCGGCAAGGTGCCTGCAGGCCCCAGCTCTGGGCAAACAGAGAACGTCCTGGCCGTATCCACCATGCTGCCAGCTCAGCAGTGCAGCACAGCGCGGGCTCACGCTCCCCATTGCTCCCACAGATGCAGCCGGCCCCACAACACCTGTTCCCGATGCCCAGAACAGCCTCAGAAGTCGTTGCTATTGGGAAACACACTGTGTGCTACAGTTAATTGCAGGTCTGCTGTTTCTGGAGCTTATCTTCATATTGCCCTGTGTTGGAATCTGGTGTTACTGGAAGAGAAAACGGTGAGTGTTTTCATCATCTCTCCCTCAAACAGTTTCTTTTATATGTCTTATGTAGATGGGAAACATTTCCAGTCAGGCTGCAGTTGCATTGTGGCCAGTCCATGACTGTCCAAAGCACTCTGCTGAGTGTTCTGCTGCTGCCCAGTGCTTTCCTTGGCCTCTTCATTGCTGGGCCTTGTCCTGGGGGGCCGCTGGGGCTGCAGCCAGTGCTGGCTCCCCCTGAGGCTGCCTGGCCAGGAGCAGCCCCAGGGGCACAGGGCAGAGGGACATCAAGGTGGGCAGGAGAAAGAGTTGGGACGAGATGGCCCCTGAAAGGCAGAGGCGCTCGAGGGCTGCTCCTGGCCAGGGAGCTGCCCAGAGCCGTCCCCTGCTCGCCGGGGCCTCGAGGGGCAGCTGTGCAGCTGGGCCAAGGTGTGCCAGCCGCTCCAGCCGTGCTGGGGAGCCCTGCCAGCTCTGGGCCCTGCTGTGCACGAGGGTCCCTGTGTGCCACTGGCAGCTGGGGCCTCAGCCACTGCTCTCTCCACAGCAGCGCCTCTGCAGCTTCACAAGACCAGACAAGGACTTCAGCCACGGAGACCTGTGCCTGTCATCAGCCCTCCCCAAGCCAGTTTCCAACAGCCCTTCCAGAGCTGCATTAATCACTTACTGCTGGGGACATGCTGCCACCACCCACAACAGAGCCCTCTGTCCCCAAAGGTGCTGGCCCTGGTGTCCAGCCAGGACAGGAGGTGCAGCCCTCCTGCCAGAGTAGGGCCTGACTCCAGCAGCATCTTTGAGCTTCAGCTCTGGTCCCTGGCTGCTACCACCAGCACTGGCGGAGCTGCTTGTCTGGGCACAGCCAGTGCTGGGCAGGCTCAGCTGGGCTTTGGGCTCCTGAGACCAGCAGCTACTGTGTTTATTTTTCATTTTGCAAAATGTAGGAATATTTTTCATAGAAAATACTCCAAATATTTTGTTAGTTTTCCCACAGCAGTTCTATATTTTTCAAAGTAGTTTTAGAATTCAGAAAAACTTAGAATATTTTTACACTTCTCAAATAAAAATTAAAATTGTATTTTATTGCTAATCTATGCTCTTCTGGAAACGAAAACACCCTATGACTCACAGCCTGCTTCAGAGGCTCTTTTCCCACTGGACACTTGTGCCTGATCACAACTAACCTAAAAGCTTTTCCCTGATGTTTTCTGGGATTCCAGACATGCTCACCTCTCAGTCTGCAGAGGCAAACTTTGAGTACAGCAGGAATCTCTTCAAGTCACCATCTTTGTTTGCTTCTGCACAAAGTGCCTCAGTCACAGAGCAGGGGCTTTGCTCAGCTTCCTGCCGCCCCGCTCCCCCCAAGCCTGTCCTGAGCCCTCTCCTGCAGCCGCTGCTCTGCCATGGATCTGCTGTAAAACACAGCAGCTCTGCCACAGCCCCTCAGCAGGACTGGAGAAGCTTTCTGGCCTTGCTTACATTAGGCTGGTGGCTTCTCTAGACACAAGCTGAGCTTTTGAATGCTATGTCTCACCTGGCACAGGCACTGATGCTGCCCTTCTCATGGAGGCTAATCTCCCATGGGCTTTAAAAGCTTTCTGGCCAGCATAACGCCTGGAAAACCATTTAATGCAGCCATTTAGTATTGAAAATGTCCGAGTCTATGTATCAAAGTAGCTTGTTTAAATGCTGGAGCCCACCAGCTGAAATAAATGGGCCAGGAGACCTGCTCCTTTTTAAGGCCTTTAATGAATGACCAGCTCTGGGTTGGGGGCCCGAGGGGTCACGCACACCACCGCTGTTCCCACTTGGCAACACTGCGGAGGAGATCGGGTCCGCTCGGCAGCAGAACCGGGGCTTCCATTCTCGCGGGCGTGCCCAGCAAGACAATTTGCGGCTCGTTGCCTGGGGTCCTGATTCCGCAGTCACGTTGTTACATTAGGGCGGCATGTCGGCGGCTATTCCGCGGGTCCGGCGATGTCCAGGGACCTCTTGCCGATCGTCCAGTGCGGTCTGCGGCCCCGAATTTGGAGTGGCTCGTTGTCCTTGGGGCTCTTTTTGGGGTTTTGCGCTCGGTTCGCGATTTGCATATTTGCCGGAGTCAGCGCGGCCGCCATTTTGGGGAGCAGTGGCGATAACATCCCGGCGGTCACAAAGTGAAGGGCAAGCGGGGCAAGGGGGAAACATAACAATGGTGCACATAAGGGGATTTTAATGGGGTTTGAACAGTTTACAGCATTTTAATTAATTTTTTTAATATAAAACTGGATTTATTCATAACAACTCCCCCCTCTATTTGTTTGATTGGGCTTTTGCCCGCATCAATTAGCTGTTTCAGGTTCCTGGAAATAGACTTTCCTGAGCTTTTGGAATTTATTATAGATCTCCCTGGCGTTCTCATGATTCTGTTCTTTATTTTTCATTAACATGATTTTTGTTGGATCTCGGTTAGATCCCTCAGACAACTGGATACTACCCCTGACCATGGAAGTTAGTGCCCGAACTAAAAAAGGGAAGAGGCAAGGTAGAAACACTAACCCTGCTATGGAGCAAACGGTAATAAAGGCGGCCTTTTTCCACCACGTCCCTTTTAGGGACCAGAACTCGTCCCACCAGTCACTATTTATTAAGGGTGTCCAATTTTGATTTCCAACATATGTCAATTTGTGAATTTCCTTGGAGATGTTTTTGATTACTGCACTTTTGTCATCGATCTCCAAGCAGCACTCTGAGGAGTTAAATTTTCCACATATTCCTCCTTCATCTGCAAGTAAATAGTCTACTGCCAATCTGATCTGGTAAATGACTGCTCTTGTTTGTGATAGTTGGTCACTTACATGGTCAAATGCCAATGCTGTCTGATTAGATACAGTCTCGAGTACTGCTTGGAGTCAATTTATCCTGTTTAACATATAAATTGGGGTGCGATATCCCCAGGACCCATCTTGAGCCCATGTTGCTGGCCCATATGTTTGGATAATTTCTTCTGGGGTCCATACCTTGCTTTTCCAGGTTTGTGTGCCTCCCATGTCAATTGTATCTCTTTTCTTTTGTTGTTCTTTTCTTAAGTCATCATAGACTGGGACTCCTAGGTGTGCTCCTGATTTCTTAGGGAGAAGGAAAAAGGCCGGCTTGATTACCCCTACAGTGCAGCTCCCTGCCCAATCCCCTGGGAGCCTGGTATAGGCCGCATCCCCACAAATCCAAAATAAATATTCTGGGGCTTGCCAAAACCCATCTCTTGTCTCTGTTGGAACCTCCCAGAACTTGGATAGTTCTCCAATTCCTCAAAAGGGGTTGGCCCCTTTCTCGGTACACTTATGAAGTTTATACCCCTCATGATAAATACATCCTTTTCCTGTTTTTCCCATGGCCCAGAATGTAAGGGGTTCCTTTGGGACCCATCTTGTCTCTGAGTTTTTACTATCAGATACCTTTTGCATGCCATCTTCTCCACTCAGGTCTTGTACCTTCTTTCTATTCTCAGTATGCACTCTTCCCCCAATACCTTAGATTTCAGCTCCCATTTTTCTTTTCCCCTGGATGCCAGCTCTTCATTTGGTGGTCTTATTTGTCTCCATTGCAGAACATCCAATGGGCTCAAGCTACTCCCTTCCCATGGCCAAGATCTCTGTCATCTGGGTACTCCCACAGACCCAACAGTTAGTTAAATTCAATTCCCTACTTATCTTTTCCACCAGGTCGTTAAATAAGTTCTTTCCCACCAATTTGTCAGGATTACCATTCTCATGCATTACTTGTTTTTCTTTTACCAGATCTTTTTGTCCCTCATGTTCGAAACAGAACTATTCCTCTCCTACTGGGCACTCCCCAAGCAGGCATTGCCTATAAGAGGCAGTGTTCTTTGTGGTCCAATATGTTTTTCCGTCTTCCTGACAAGTGATTAATTGGGAGTGGTTAAAGCAGCCTGGATTTATATTGGTATGGACTCTGAATAGGAACCTCAAGTTATCCCCATCATAAATGGGGTGGAACACTTTGTGCAAGGGTCTCTTTCTCTACTGAGAGAGACCTCCAGTATTAGCAGCAACATTAACTTCCCCAAGAGTCCGGTAGGGGCCCTCTTCCCTTTGTTGACACCCCCCGGTCTTGCCTCTTGGGTCTGAGGTTTCCCTAAGAGCCCCATAGAGTCTTTTACTATTGGCTGCCTCACTCCTTATTAGTTAATTTTTTTTCTTATCACCTCTTTAGAAAGTGCTCAGTAGGAGAAATTATTCCCTATAGAGGGGGTTCAAAACACTTAAAACATTAAAATATTAAAACCTTAAAACAACTCTGACTTGTAACAGTTCTTAGCAACAATGCTAATATTTCATTTGGCACAGTCCTTGTTTTCTGTTTTCTTTTTGAGTGTGATTTTCAGGTTTTCTGGGTTCTGGACTACTGTACACTTTCCCGGATTAGTGTGAGATGTCTTGTCTGTTGGTTTCTCAGAGGATACAGAGGAGTCAGATGTCTGGCTTGGAGATGACACTGGCACTTTGACTCTGGTAATATGGGTCCAACCCTTCTCCTGAGTTCATACTGCAGTGTGGGTGGTCAGCAATACCTGAAAGGGACCTTCAAATTTTGGGGTTAAGGGAGTGTTATTCCAAGACTTAATTAGTACCCAATTCCCGGGCTCAATACAGTGCACATTGGTGTCATGGGGGGAAGTTTGGGGTATATATCCCTTTTTTCTGAGACCCTCTAAAGTCCTCCCAATAGCTCTTAGATATTTGCAGGTAGCCTCTTCTCCATCATCATAGTTGCCAACACTGTATGGGGACAGCAGAAAGGGGAGCCCAAACATCATTTCGTAAGGGGTCACTCCTATGTCTGCTCTAGGCCTTGTTCGAATACACAGTAGAGCCAGAGGTAAACACTTGAGCCAATTCAGTTTGGTTTCTGCTATTAATTTGGTTAATACATTTTTCAGGGTCTTATTCATTCGCTCGATTTGGCCTGAGCTCTGGGGGTGCCATGGAGTATGTAATCTCCATTTTATCCCCAGTGCCTTGATTACCTGCTGTAACGCCTGAGCAGCAAAGTGATGTCCCCTATCAGATTCAATAGTATTTACCAAACCATATCTGGGAAGGATTTCCTCCAGGATCAGTTTTGCGACCACTTCTGCGGTTTCCTTCTTTGTGGGAAAAGCTTCCACCCAATGAGTGAGGTGATCTATCATTACTAATAGATGTTTGTACCCTTGTACTGGAGGCATTTCAGTGAAGTCTACTTGGATATTTTGGAAAGGTTTGAGAGCCAATTCTCTTCCTCCAGGTTCTACTTTTCTCATTACCTTCTGATTTATTTTTTGGCAAATTATACATCCTTTAGTTATTGCTTTGGCCAGATCATATATTCCTATACAAAGGTTTTCCCTGAGGAAGTGGTCGCATAACCCCTGGGTTCTCCAGTGTGTCATTTCGTGTATCTCAGTTAGTATCTTCTGGGCTAGTGCTTGGTTTAAAAATCTCCTCCCATCTGGAGTTAGCCACTCCCCCTGCTTCCCCTGATGTAGCTTTAGTTCCTCTATAGCCTTTCTTTCCTTTTCACTGAATATTGGCTCAGCTTCATCCCCTCTTTGTTCTGTCCCTCTCTCCAACCTTAGGATCCTAATTGGTTCCCCTTGTTCCAAAGCTGCTTCCTTGGCTGCCTGGTCTGCTAGCCTGTTTCCTTTTATTTCCAGGGTATTCCGCCTTTCATGTCCTTTTACATGTACCACTGCTATCTCAGATGGTTTCTGCAAAGATTTCAGCACTAATTTCACTAGCTCAGTATGCACTAGTTCTTTGCCTTTTGAATTTAAATACCCTCATTCTTCTCATATTTTTCCAAACGTGTGGACTATCCCAAATGCATATTGTGAATCAGTATAAATAGTGCCATAATCCTCCTCCAATAGATCCAATCCTCTTTTTAGAGCATAGACCTCTCAGCACTGGGCTGACCAAGTTGAAGGCAGCTTCCCTTTTTCTATCACTTCCATATCTTTCCCATTTATTATTGCATATCCAGAGGCTCTCTTTCCAGCAACCATTCTAGAGGACCCGTCTGTAAACAATATTCGCCCGTACGGTAAAGGTACGTCCCCAGGGTCTTCCCTTACTTTTGTCTGCATGTCTATTAATTCCACACAATCATGTTCCAGTTTGTCCTCTGGCTCCCCAGAGAGGAACTGGGCAGGATTAATACATTTAGAGGTATCAAGACTTAGATTCTCAGTGTCTATTAGCATCACCTCATATCTTAAAATTCTAGGGTCTGTGAGCCATTGTTGTGCTCTTTGGCTGAGGATTGTCCTGATATCATGTGGTATGTGCACTTTAATTTTCCCCTGTAGTGTTAACTTCTGGGCTTCCTCTATCAGGATTGCTGCAGCTGCTATTGCCTGGAGACAGCTAGGCCACCCCCTAGCCACTGGGTCCAGTAGCTTTGATAGAAATGCCACTGGTTTTCTGGACCCTCCCCATTCCTGGGCAAGTACCCCGTAAGCAATTCCCTCTTCTGCGCTCACAAACAAATCAAAATCCTTCCTGAGGTCAGGTAGACTTAATTCTGGGGCTGAGGACAGCTTGCTTTTTAAATCCTGCAAGCTTTGGTCATCATCTGATGTCCATTCGATTGGCTCTGGGTCTACTAGTTTATTGTATAAAAACTTCACACTCTGTGAATAATTATCCAGCCATAGCTTACAATATCCGAATAGCCCCAAAAGCTTCTGCACATCTCTCTTTGTCTTGGGAGCTGGAATAGACACTATCCCTGCTATTCTCTCAGGGCTCAGCCTTTTATACCCCCCTCCAATTATGTGCCCCAAATAAGTGACCTCTGACTCTCCAAATTGCACTTTGTCCCGTGATACCTTCAGTCCCTTTTCTCCTAAAAAGTTCAATAGCCGTACACTCACAGCCCTGACTTTCCTCTCTTGCTCTCCTGATACCAATAGATCATCCACATATTGCAATATCTTGGTCCCTTCTTCCTGCTGAAATTGCTCCAATAGCTCCTCTAGAGCTTGTCCAAACAAATTTGGAGATTCTGTAAATCCCTGAGGTAGGTGTGTCCACCTCAATTGCATCTTCCTATTCCTGTCTGGATATTCCCATTCAAAGGCGAACCAATCCCGACACTCCTCCACCAGGGGACACGACCAAAAAGCATCCTTTAGGTCTATTACTGTAAAGCAGATATGTTCTCTGGGAATCTGACTCAGTAAGGTATATGGGTTGGGTACCACTGGATGTCGGGCAATAGTCCTCTTATTCACTTCCCTTAAGCCTTGTACTAGTCTGTATTTCCCTTCTGCCTTTTTAATGGCCAATATGGGTGTATTATGTGGCGACATGCAAGATTCTAAAATGCCTTCCCTTAACAGATGATCTATCAGAGGTGCCAGCCCTCTCTTCCCTTCCACTGAAATAGGGTATTGCTTTACCCTTATGGGGGGGGTGTCTTTATGCATTTCCACCTTTATAGGTGTTATATCCAGATATCCATATTTCCCTTCCTCTGCCCACACTTTAGGATCAATCTCCTCCAGATCTCTCTGGGTTAGTCTCATCAGCTTTACAACCATTTTCCCATTCTCCGGGAGGATTCCCACCCCCAGTAAAACCTGTAAATCTCTGCCTAACAAATTGGTTTCAAGGCTAGGCAAATAGAGTATGTCCACCACACACTGTCTAGAATTTCCTTGAATTCTTACATCTTCTATGATTGAGGCTTGGAAGGGTTTTCCCTTTGCCCCCAGTACTTCACATGTCTTGTTTCCAATACTTGTTCCTGCTGGTAATTTGTTTATGCTAGATCGATCGGCTCCTGTGTCTACCAGAAACTCAAAATCTTCACCCTGGGGACCCATGTTAAAATTTACTAGAGGCTCCTCTTGATGTTTCATGGGGTCCCCCATCACATAGAGCCCCCGACACCCCTAATCGTCCCCTCTCAAGACCCGTTCTAGGGCCTCCTGTTATCTGGAAATCTCCTCGTCTCTCTGTAGTTTCTTACAGTCCCTTTTAAAATGTCCGGCCTCTCCACAATAATAACAGGTCCTTCCACCCGATCCCCCTTCCATCCTTCCCAGTCTCCCTCCTTCCCTCCTTGGTCCTGGCTTCTCCCAATTTCGCCCTCTCGAGGGTATGAATCTGTCCTGGTTTGCACCTATGGGTCTCGCCAAAGTATGACTCTCAGTTCCCACACTTTCCCAAGCCACTGCTACCATAATCTTAGCCTTGGTCCGAGCTTTCTCCTCTTCCCTTCTTAAATAGACCTTCAAGGCTTCCTTTAGCAACTCATTTATCCCCTTCTCCTGCCAATCTTCGATTTTCTCCAACTTTCTCCGGATATCAGGCCATGCTTTTGTCACAAACTGCACCCTTAAAAGCACCTGCCCCTCCGGACTATCAGGGTCTATATTTGAGTAAAGCTGAAAGTTCCTCCTTAGCCTATTAAGCCAGTTGGCAGGTGGCTCATCCTTTTCCTGTGTCCCCTCAAAGGCCAGCCTAGTATTGCTGCTTCGGGGAACTGATTCTTTTATTCCTCGGATTATCAGCGACCTGTAGTCCTTCATATTCCTTCTACCCTCTTCACGATTGGAAGCCCACCTGGGGTCTACCAAGGGCATTTTCACATCTCCAGGGAGACCCATTCTATTTTCTCGCTCCCAGATTCGTACCCCTGCTGCTCTTATCATCCTAACCTCCTCTGGGCAGAATAGGATGTTTAGGATGGAGTTCAACTCCCCCCAGGTGTAGATGTTAGGTCCTAAAAACTGATCCACCTGGTTGGAGATCCCCACAGGATCTTCTACCAAATTCCCCAGCTCCTTCTTAAAGCTCCGTACCTCCAAGGCCGTCAGTGGCGCATTCACAAACCCCACTCCTCCCAGCGCTCCCCCCATAGGCACCTCCCTGAGAGGTATCGTTTTTTCGGGCTTCATTGTTCTGAACCTAGTGTTACACCAAGGACCTTCACTATCCTGAGTTGCTGAGTCAGGTGTGTTCAAACCCCAGTCCAAAGGTGGTAAGGGGATGGATGTCGATGCCAGAGAGGAGGACCAGCCTGGTGGGTTAGAGCCTGAAGCTGGGTTCTGGTGTGGGGGTTCACTCGGGGAAATAGGGAGAGTTACTATAGGGGCGGGGAAAGGTTCCGGCCCAGGGTCAGGGACCTTAGGTGGAATCAAGGATGGTGTTGGAGGAGGAGGAGAATTTGGGGATGTTGCTGAAGGAGTTGGCCCAGAGAGAGAGATTGGGGGTGCAGTGTGTGTAGGTGCTGGGAGGGTAGATACAGGGTTAGGGTTAGGTAATACAGGGACATTAGGTGCTGAGAGGGTAGATACAGGGTTAGGGTTTGGTAATATTGGGACATTAGATGGGGGTGGTAGTGGGATGGCAGCTGGAGGGGCTAATACGGGAGGTAAAGTGTTGAGGTTCAGGTTTGGGTAAAGTGGGGGTGGAGGAGGCGGTAGATGGTCTAGAGGATCCCAGGTCTTATGGGTGGCTTGTTCCCCTCTGCTTTCCTACTCATTCTCTCCCTTTTTCTTTAACTTATGGATTTTAGCACTCTCATGGCTGATATTTCTCAGCCAGCATGCGGCATATTCCATCTGCTCCACATCTGGAGCCTCCTGTGTTTTTAGATAATTATTCAGCTGGGAGCACATCCACTGGTCACTCGTTCCACACCAAGGCAATTTCCCTGGCAATTTGTATGTGGGCCAAACCTCAGTACAATAATAGATCATCTTTACTTGATCTAGTGTCCTGGTGGCCTCCCGTGACTCCCAGCGGTCTAACATCTGCCCTAATGGGCTCTCCAGGGGGATATTTTTCACCTCTTTGTCTTGGGGCATTCCTCTCTTACGCACGCACTTTCCCATTCTTAAACTTCTAACTTAAATCCTCTTTAAAGTGCCCCTACCTGAACGGAAAAGTACTAATGGGCAACGCAAAATCTTTTTCTTTTCCCTCCTTCCTTTCCTGTGAGGTGGGCGCCCCCACAAATTTGCCCGTTTGATTTACAAAACGAAGGAGGGAAGCAACAACTTAACACACTCCTCAAACAAAACTGCTCAACTTCATCACAAACCTTTTCCCCCCTCAGTCTAACTTAATCCCTCTCAAATACTGACACCTTCCTTACACTCCAGGGAACAAACAAACGAGGACACACTCACACTTGCTCACCCGGGTGATCACACTCACATCTCTTCCCTCCGTCCTCTTCTGTGAGGCGGGCGCCCCCAGGGATTTGCCCGTTTGTTTTACAAGATGAGGGAGGGAACTTCGGCATCGACTCCCTAGGCCTACCCCCTAGGCCAGCCTGATGCCCCGCACTCACTCCTTTGGCACCGACTCCCTAGGCCTACCCCCTAGGCTAGTCCGATGCCAGGGCCCACCCTAGTGGTATGACCCCCTAGGTACCCCCGTGCCTTGCCTACTCCTGGGCACTTGTTAGGCCGCACCAGCCAGGGTAGCCGTACCAGAAGCCCCCTGCGCCAGGACCTTCCTTGGCCTGACCTCCTGCCGGGTCAGACGGATCCTCCCCCGGGTCAGACCGCCCTGTTCTGGTACGGCCTCTTCCTCGATTTGATCACGGAGGCAGGAAGGGCCCAGGAGACTCCGGTCTGTTCCCCCTATCGCCGTCCGCCTGAATGGGCTTGACCACCCCTCCCCAGCAGAGTGGCCTAGCCGATAGGGATGTGTGCGGGTGTGTGTGGCGCCTATCCTCGCCCTCCACCGGACTCCCCACCCTGGTGCCCTCGGGCGTGGGTTTACGGCTCCCCTCCCTGGGACCGCGGCAGCACACCACCTACGACGCTTCTGGCTCGACCCTAGGGAGTCAGGGCCCTCGTGAGCGCTCGATGCCGGCAGTGCCTGGGGGCACCCAGTGACTGCGTGGGACCCACACAATGCCTGGGTAGTCCCCACACCCGGACCTACCCAAGCCGCTCTGGTTCCTTTAGGGGAACCTAACCCCTCGCATGCCACTCACACTTAGGCTATCCCCTGCACGCTCGGCGGGGTGGCCCTTAATAACTCCTGGAGACGCCTCTTTCACTCCTCCTCTTTTCGCTTCCCCCCGTTACCGGCCGGCTTCCTCGCAGGAGTCTGGAACCGCAGTACTAGGGGTTCCCACTAACTTCGAGGGTCTGAGCTGCCGGCCCTCATCTCATTCACACCTCACTCGCTCGTCTCCCACGCCCGCCACCAGGGTTCTCACCCTCCGGCGCTCCTCTGCGTCGTCTACCCCGAGCTGGTCCCTCGTTGTCCGGATCTGCCCAGCAGTTCTGGAGGCCCAGGAAGGGCGGCCGTCCCGATCCTGACATCCTCTTCAGGTGTGGCACAGATCCCAGACGAGCCCCCAGCTGAAATAAATGGGCCAGGAGACCTGCTCCTTTTTAAGGACTTTATTGAGTGACCAGCTCTGGGTTGGGGGCCCGAGGGGTCGCGCACACCACCACTGCTCCCACGGGGTGACGCTGAGGAGGAGGAGATCGGGTCTGCTAGGCAGCAGAACCGGGGCTTCTGTCCTCGCGGGCGTGCCCAGGAAGGCAATTTGCGGCTCGTTGCCTGGGGTCCTGATTCCGCAGTCACGTTGTTTAGGGTGGCATGTCGGCGGCTATTCTGCGGGTCCGGCGATGTCTGGGGACCTCTTGCCGATTGTCTGGTCCGGTCCACAGCCCCGAATTTGGTGTGGCTCGCTATCCTTGGGGCTCTTTTCGGGGTTTTGCGCTCGGTTCGCGATTTGCATATTTGCTGGAGTCGGCGCGGCCGCCATTTTGGGGAGCAGCGGCGGTAAAATCCCGGTGGTCACAAAGTGAAGGGCAAGCAGGGCAAGGGGGAAACATAACGAGGGTGCACATAAGGGGATTTTAATGGGGTTTGAACAGTTTACAGCATTTTAATTAACATTTTTAATATAAAACTGAATTTATTCATAACAAGAGCATCTCTCCAGGGCATCTCTATTTCTCCTCCACCTCTGCCTCCATGACTGCCAAACTGCCCCTTTGAGAGTTCTTTTCTCCAGAAGCGGAATGGCACCATTTTATTTGGGGGAGGAAAAAAAAAAAGGAAATGTTCTGTGATACTATCATCATCATCATCATCACGACAATGAGCTGCAAAAATTCAGAATGTGGATTTACTTTTCATAGTTGCAGCACTGTCTTTACTATCCCTTGAAACTGCAGATGTGCTACAGTCTTTAAAGTCCGTTCCATGCTTTCCTAATTTGGAGTCAAGCACAGCTCTGTGAGAGCTTTAGGGATTGGGCCTACCCTGGCACTCTCGTGTGTCTGGAGTGACCTGCCCAAGGCATCTGCCCCCTGAAGAGAAAAGCACAGGCTGCAGAACAGATTGAACTGCAGGGAGCCCATTCCTGTCAGGAGTAACACGACCATCCCACCTTAGGACTGGGTTTTGTGAGAGACCACTGCTCACTTTAAAAATTTTAAAACGTTTATTAAACATTTACAAAAACATAAGAGAAGTGTGGGAACCCCGGCCTTATTTTGGGTTCTTATGTGGTGGTGAAATCACTCCTCCAACCCGTGCTCCCAAAGAAAAACTCCGCAGTCTCTTGTTGTTCGGTCTCAAGATGATTTATTGCTAGTTATCTAACAGATTATGTTCTCGGGCTATGGCTGTTTGATCAGCGGCCCAGGCAGAGATGCACACACTCCTGACATCCTGACTGTCCGGTGTCTTCTTCTTCTCTCTCCCTGCCCAGGGTTGCTGCTATCTTTTATATGATATATTACGTATTACATGTTTATAGTTTTCCCCCAATACCTACTACCTATATTACAAAGTGCTTTCCTACTCTAAACCAATCTGTGAGTGCCAACATCACCAAGAACATGGAGGCAAGGAAGAAGATGGAGGAAGAACAGGATCAGCCCACTTTCCTCCATCTTAGAACTTCTGACCCCCATGTACAAATAAAACCTCCCTGTATATGTGCTAAAACCCCTCTGTACAATACTAAAAAAAAATTCCCTCTGTTTTGCAACTACTTTTACTATACTATCTAACCTTTTGTGACTGCTTGTTCCACCTCCAAAGTTGGTAACTCATTCCATGGCTCAAACTCAAAATCACAGTTGTTTCCAGCTTCCTGCCAGGGTCTAAAATGCTTCTGACCAAGGCCTGGAACCTCTAAAAATGTCTGAGAGACATTTTGAGTTCCGACATCTCCCCTCTCTGTTTGAATCAGAAACACCTGCTTTGCAATTTTGTTCAAGGCTCTTCAAATGCACATGAAAATGCATGGCAGAACAAGTAGAACTACAAAGCCTATAAGAATATAAAATACTATTTTTAAAAGGTTTTTCCATAATGGTGAAAGATCAAAAAAAACCAATGAAATCATCTCACCAGAATCCTGTAACTTTCTTTTTTCTCAATTTGCTGATACTACTTTGCATCTGTTTCATATTTTCATGAATAGATTTTGACTGATCAAACAAGTTCATGTAGCACATCCCCTCAGATTTTTCACATCTGTGCCCATGTGACAGCAGCAAGTAATCACCTGCCGCCCTGTTCTGAAGCACCGCTTGTCTTGCACTGCTGATATCTGTTAACATGTCACTCAGTGCACATGAAATGGCACGACTGTGTTTGCTCAACCAGCAAGCTATGTGGTCCAATTGTGTCAAGGCCACCCCTAACGCTGTTCGGGGTGAGAAAATTGCTACTGCAATTCTCTGAGCCTTGTCCTAGGTACAAACATCATTATCACAATTTGGCTATATTGATCAAAGGATCTTTTTTGTTCCCTGTGTGATTTGCCCCTTTAAAGTTTTCAAATCAAGCGTTATCAATGAAAGTTCCTCAATGCTGCATAGACTGCTTTTGACTTTTGCAGGGATAGCAGGCCAAATTCTGTCTCCACAAATCAAAAACACTCCCTTCGGTAAATTGGCTGGGCGTTGAAAGGATAGTTTGCTCGTCACTTTGGTGTGATTGTACCAGGATGACACATCTCTATAAAAGAACTGATTTGGGATGATATCCACTATACAATTATCTGTCTTTGTCACTCTCAATGGATTGAATTTGATACCAAACTAAATTCCTGTTAACCCAAAAAATGTTCAACTCTGGAGGTTCAAAGTGAGCCACTGGAAGGAACTGTGTCCAAACATGCCATCCTTCCACAGGATCCAAAAAAGACTTCAGAACCTTTAGGAGGGATGTCCCTTGGAATTGGTCATTCCTTCACTGGCACACCTACCAAACATGTTGAAAATTGTTTCCCCCGTTCTGAATGGGTCAGGCAAATGCTGTCCAGACCCGCTGCTTTTGCCAAAGTCTCCCACACCTTTTCCCTTGGTTGTTTCATGGGAAAACCTGTCCCATTGCCCAAGGCAACAAGCAAGAGAATGAAGCACATGAACACTATCTGTCTGAACCCCATGTCCATGTCCCCAACCTCTGTGAGAAACCCCACAATGCAGCAACATCCAAACAACACTTGATTCCCCAGAAAAACCCCAAGTCTCTGAGTTGCCAATCGTTGTCCAATGATACGTCTGCAGCGTTGCTGTCCATCTTCGTCTGCATGCTTGTGCTTGCTTCTCTGCTTCTCTGGTCCACGTTCACTGGCATCTGCACCTGATAAGGTTTCACGTGCCTTGCCGACACCCACTTTGATCCTCGTTCTGTAGAAACACAAACGAAACCCTTGCCCCAAGTTATTAATGTAAATGGATCTTCAAATTGTCCTGACTCTGGGTTTCTGATCAAAACTAAAGAATTTTCCCTTAGCTTTGCTTGTGCACTGTTTGTAAAATGTCTGACAATTCACATACAAATCTTTGTTCAACTACATGTGAGATGTTGCTCCTGCCTCCTCCTTGTCTGTTTATCCAAATGGATTTCAAGGTATGATGTATTCTGTGGTTTCCCCTGCATGTCATGATCCAAAAATTGCTCCTGGAAATGTGTGAACTGAAACATAAATGTGAAAATGTATCAACTGAAACACAAATGTTTTCAAGCCTCTCAAAAGATGCATGTTTTTGTGACATCAGTTTGCCACAGCTGAAGACTTTTTCAAACCTCCTGAATTGGTCACTCCTGTAGATACAGGACGCTGTACAAACTGACACTCTGACAAACACTGATGATTTCCTATGCCTGACCTTTAGAAAAGCAAAAGGATTCCATCAATGTTTGTATATTTTTGTGAAAAAAATGCATGGCTCAATTTTGCTTGCTCAAAAATGTCTGGCAGTGTCTGTGAGATGGGCACTGTGAATCTGTCTACATGAACATTCACTTTTACTCAAAACCTCGGAAGTGAAGAATGCATTCTGATATGTATAAAAAAATATCTATGTCCTCTGTCTTCTAGGATTATTTTCATGCATAGTAGATATGAATATAAAACTTCATTGACCATATGTTGTAAAAGTGACTCCTCTAATTGTTTGACCACATTTGCAATATACACTGAATCTGTGATCAGATTGATGGCTTCTGAAATAACTGAAAACCTCTGACTACCACTACTAATTTCACACAACTTATTTTTGATTTTCTTCTAAAATTTATTTTTGCATTTAATATTTTGTGAGCTAAAAAATGAAAACTTCTGCGTACTCTAACAACGTGATTGAAAAATTTTGTGACTGTGGATTGTCTACTCAAAATCTTTTTTCTTTAAATGTAAATGAATGATTAAGAAATCTTTGCCTGACATTGTCAGCAATCTGGTGTTTGCCTTAACAATGATCTGAGCCATTATCTCTAAATCTATAAGAACTCTTTTTGAGGGCCTGTAAGCTAAAAACAAATATCAACTTTAAACTTCTGTGAAAGCATTAACACAATCCTAGCTCAAAGTTATTAACTTGACTGATATTTTCAATTTGATCTGTCCAGTGTCTGGCAGTCTCCTCGTATTTTCCTCGACAATCAGCGAAATCAAGTCTACAAAAGAATTATCTCAAAAGATTAAAATATACAAAATCTTCATTGCTCATTCCAGTCTTATTTCAGGCACTTCTTTTCTTTTTTCTCTTTACACCTTTTTTCTATTTTCTCTCTTTCTCTTCTTTTCTTTTGAAACAAGAAGGTTGAAATATAAAACATAATATAGAACAAGACAAAATACCTTGATAATAAAATGCAGAAAACCTATCAAAATCAATAACAATTCAAGAGAGTTCAAAAGAAAGATTCTAAATAACATATATAAAATTGAACAAAGCATGATTATCAGAAACATTGTGCCAGCAGTTCAGAGTCTGCAAACAGCTGAAACACTTGTTTCAGTGAAAATTGGCATCCCTTCCCGGGCAGGGCTGACAAGTCTCACCCCAAAGCTGTGTCAGCTGTCACATGTGTAGGATCGAATCGGTGGATCAAAATGATCTACATAACATTCATTTTTATGCAAAAACCTCTGAATGTTGCTGGCAAACTCATCCATCCAAGTTAAAATCAGGGCCTGGCCAAAACCCAAACTTTAAATTGGAGTGAAGTTCTTTAACATATTCTCTTAAACAAAGCTTATACCAACATTACATATATGATACCTAAAACATAACAACTTATTATAACATTTTCATATAAAATAAACACTCAAAGTTCAAACTGATAAATTGATAAAATCACACAAGGATTCATTCTTCTTGAAACTTCTTTGAAGGAAACAGATGTTTTTCAATTGAAAGAAATCATAAGATTAGCATTGACAAAAGGCTGTCAGAATGCTTCAGGCACCTCTCTCTGAGATCTTCTGAAAAACATTCGAGAACGATAAGAAATAGAAATGCAATTATTCCACTCACAAGAGATGTAAAAACAAACCAGAGAGTTCACCTAGAAAAATGCACAACATAGTTAAAACCCAAAATGAGACTTCAGAATGACATGTAACCTGGATGAGATTACATAAACAACAATAAAACATGTAAAAATGCGCTATGAGAAAACAAAGCACAGAGCTTCACCTGATAACATGATCAAATTTCTTAACAATAACAGTTATAAAACACTTAAATAGTTAAACGTAAAAAAAAGAATTTGGACACAAACACCCTTTGTATCATTACACAAAGAAATAACAGACTATACAACTAATTGTTAAATAATGAAATCAATCTCAGAAAAACTCAGAATCAATTCCTTCAAGACTCTTATACACTGATAAACATAAAAAACCAGAAAAGACTAAAATAAAACTAAGGATCCAATAGATTGTATCTTCCCTTTAAATCAATGTTCATTATCATCTCATAAACTCTTTCAGTCAAAACCTTCTCATCCTTAAAGAAAAACAACTAAACTTTGTTAATTAAATAAACTTGACCTTTGAAAAACTTAAAATAATTTTTGAATCAAACATTACACTTAAACTTCATATATAAAAATCTTGGTAAAAAATCCCTAAATTATATTAACTTTATGAAATCTGTATGTATCAAATTAACAGTATATAAATCCATTATCAATTAAACTCTTATAAACTTCACTTTTTCAGGGCCCAAACTAAGATAAACTTAAAGTGATATACTCTAATTAAACAATATTTAACTTAAACTCTAACCAAACTAAATAAAAATCAATTCTATCATTAATAGAATGTTAAAATACAACTTAACTTAAACCTTAATATAATAAATTACTAAAGTTTCATGCTATTCAATTTTCTATCCCAATTCTAATTATGATGTATCTTTTTCACACTGTGTTCCACAATCAATAGTCTTCATCACACCGGCTGGGTGTAACTGCTGATCAATTCTGTCACCTAGCTAAAAAAAATCTGGGGTTAGCATTTAGAAACATTAGAGAAGTTTGGAGAAGACCCTTATAATTTTAAGCGGCGACTTAACTGTATCTTATTTTTTGGGTGAATGTTGGAATTCCATCTCAGCATTGCTGTGGGACATTTGGTGCAATAGATGTGCTTGCAAAAAGTTGTTTATTTTGGCTGCTGTGGTTTCTGGGCTGTGCCATGTATTTGTTGTTAATGTTTGGATGTGCACTGCAGTGGAAAAAACCTCGGCATCTCTTGCTGTTCACAACGCAGCTCTGCTGTGGAGAGGCAGCGACCAAGGAGATCCCTGCCTTGGCTCTGCCCAGTCCCCGCTTGCACGAGCCTGAGTGGTGTGGAGGGGAGCAGTTCTGGCACAGTCACACCCCGCTTCTGCCTGCATTGGGGTGACTGTGTCTCTCTCCTGCTCTCAGCCCCCGCTCACGCCCAGTGTCTGCTGCGCTGAACCCGTGCCTGAAATCTGCCCCTCCGAACAGAGTGCCCACTCTCTCAGCCACTTCGGCATTTGTTTTGACTCCTGCAAATGCATGCACAGACTGGATTCACCCCCTCTCTGTGTCACCATGGGAATGAGGGAAGGAATGCCGGCCCTGAGTGCGCCCCTCCACGCCCGCCCTGGCCACGGCCGTGGGCTCGGGAATGCCCCCTCCCCTCTCCTGACCGGACCTGGCACTGCTCTGGTCCCGCTCTGAGCCATCCTGCCCGGTTTCGTTGGCCGTCCCGGTCCTCAGCGTGGTTCGGTGCTCTGCTGACATCATCAGC
Source organism: Lonchura striata (assembly GCF_050655825.1). Taxonomy (NCBI): domain Eukaryota; kingdom Metazoa; phylum Chordata; class Aves; order Passeriformes; family Estrildidae; genus Lonchura; species Lonchura striata. The sequence goes on along the minus strand of NC_140718.1, from coordinate 2,270,451 downwards.
GCGTGATTGCTGCTTCCCGCCGCTGCCGCGCCCTGCGCCGCATCCCGCGCTCGATTTTCCCCACTCGTGGTCGCTGCACAGTTTGTAGACGCCTGTCTGGCAGCTGCCGTGCCACCGGTGCTGTCAGTGCCTGTGCCACGCTCGAGATGCGAGAGACCTCGCTATACCATTCCGCGCACTTTGCTCTCCAATTTGCACTTCTGATAATATTTATGCATTTCTTCTGACAATTGATTTACATTTTCAAATCCCGTACTAATTCCTGATAAACTTTTGAACATTTCTTCTAACAACTGATCCATGTGTAACTGATTCTTGTTGCAATAACTGTTCTGTTCTGGCCATGTCTGAAGCTGGCAGGGGTTGGTTGTGGGTTCATGCTGGCTGTTGCCATGGGAACTGCAACGGACCCGTGCCCTGAGTCATCCTGGCCACGCCCTGTCCCTGCCTGTGTCATCCTGGGGGTGTGGACGCCCCTGCTCCGACCCTGGCTGTGCTTTGGCCTCGCTCCGCCTTGCACCGCCTCTGATTCAGAGCCACTGCCGTCCACCTCTGAGACTGACGCAACCACCTTCCTGTTCCCATTCCGGCCCCGATGTCTCCCATCTCGCTTTTCCCTTCTCCTGGCTCTGTTCCAGCACCCACAGCCCACACGTGCTGGCACCGCCCCGTCTGCGCCCGTTCCACACGTTCGAGATGCAAAAAATCCCCTGCACCCTTGGCTCTCGGGCTCCGCTCAACATTCATGCACGTGTGAAGAGAGCCTGACAGAGGAATGGTTGAACGACAAGGGACATGATACTGTAAAATTAATCCAAATAGGGAGGGCTACGTGACTGCTGCAAAGTTCGCATGGCCCTAAAGAGTAGATGGTGTGCAGAAAGCAGGATATTGAAACTGCTTGGTATGTAGAAGTAGATAGAGAAGAACAAAGGGGTACTAAGCTGTTCTAACTGCAAGGCCAGCTGGACAGGCATGTAACGATCATAAAGATACTTTTAAGATAATAGTACAAGTCACATAGCAACCAATCATGAGCTGGGCTTTTGCAATATGTATGAGCTAATTAACGAACATATATAAACTGTGTAATCTGTCACAATAAACTGAGACTTGATGATCATGATATCATGAGTCTTGTCTCCCGCGACATTCCCTCTAACACACTGTGAGCTGTGTGACGTCACAGATGTGTCAGTGTGGCATCAGAGAGATGTCATTGTAACATCAAAGGAGGATCTGTGCAACCATAGAGGAGTCAGTGTGACATCAAATAGAATTGTGTGACATCACAGTGTTGTCAGTGCGGCATCACAGAGAGCGGTGTGACATCATAGAGATATCTTTGTGTCATCAGAAAAAGCTGTGTGACTTCGAAGGCTCTCTGTAACATCACAGAGGTGTCTGAGTGACATCACAGAGATGTCTTTGTGACATCACAAAAAGCTTTGTGACCCCACAGGGTCTGTGCGACATCACAGCCATCTAAGTGTGACGTCACAGAGGTGTCTGTGTGACATAATAGAGATGTCATTGTGACATCAGAGGAGGATGTATGACATCAAGGAGATGTCTGAGTGACATCATAGACAGCTGTGTGACTTCACAAGGTCAATGAGACAAAACAGAGATTGCTGGAGGGTGCCGCGGGAGACAAGACTCATGCTATCATGATCATCAAGTCTCAGTTTATTGTGACAGATTACACAGTTTATAGATGTTTGTTAATTAGGTCGTACATATTGCAAAACCCGAGCTCATGAGTGGTTGCTATGTGACTTGTACTATTATCTTAAAAGTATCTTTGTGAATGATACTTGCCTGTCCAGCTGGCCTTGCAGCTAGAACAGCTTAGTACTTCTTTGTTCTTCTCTATCTACTTCTACATACCAAGCAGTTTCAATATCCTGCTTTCTGCACACCATCTACTCTTCAGGGTCATGCGAACTTTGCAGCAGCCACGTAGCCCTCCCTAGTTGGATTAATTTTACAGCATCATGTCCCCTGTTGTACAACCATTCCTCTGTCAAGCTCTCTTCAAGAGATGTCAGTGTGACGTCACAGAGCTATCTCTGTGACATCACAGGAAGTTGTGTAACATCACAGAAGTTTATTGGTGACATCACAAAGATATAAGTGTGACATTCCTAAAAGCTGAGTGCTTTCACAGAGATTTCAGTCTGACATCACAGAGAGCTGTGTGACATCCCAGAGACGTCCATGTGTTATCACAGGGAGCTGTGTGACGTTATGGAGGCATCCGTGTGACATCATAGAGATGTAATTGTGAGAGCAGAGGAGGAGGCTGTGTGACTTCACAGAGAAGTCAGTGTGACATCACAGAGAGCTGTGAACCATCACAGGGAAGTCCATGTGATATCACAGAGAGCTGTGTGACGTTCTGGAGGCATCAGTGTGACATCATAGAGATGTAATTGTGAGATCAGAGGAGGAGGCTGTGTAACTTCACAGAGAAGTCAGTGTGACATCACAGAGAGCTGTGAACCATCACAGGGAAGTCCATGTGATATCACAGAGAGCTGTGTGACGTTCTGGAGGCATCAGTGTGACATCATAGAGATGTAATTGTGAGATCAGAGGAGGAGGCTGTGTGACTTCACAGATATTGGTGCAACATCACAGGGATGTCCATGTGACATCTCAGAGAGCTGTGTGACATCACAGAGATGTCAGTGTGGCATCTCAAAAAGATGTGTAACCTCATAGGGTCACTGTGACATCACAGAGGTGTCTGAGTGACATCACAGAGATGTCATTGTGACATCACAAAAAGATTTGTGATCTCAGAGGGTCTGTGCGACATCACAGCCATCGAAGTGTGACATCACAGAGGTGTCAGTGTGACATCATAGAGATGTCACTGTGATGTCAGAGGAGGTTGTGTGGCATCACAGAGATGTCCGTGTGACATCATAGACAGCTGTGTGACCTCACAAGGTCAATGTGACCTCACAGAGATGTCAGTGTGACGTCAGAGAGATAGCTCTGGGACATCACAGGAAGTTGTGTGACAGCACAGAGATGTCTGTGTGACATCACTAAAAGCCCTGTGACCTCACAGAAATGTCAATGTGACATCATGAAGGGCTGTGCGACATCACAGAGATGTCCATGTGATATCACTGTGAGCTGTGTGACGTCACAGATGTGTCAGTGTGGCATCAGAGAGATGTCATTGTAACATCAAAGGAGGATCTGTGCAACCATAGAGGAGTCAGTGTGACATCAAATAGAATTGTGTGACATCACAGTGTTGTCAGTGCGGCATCACAGAGAGCGGTGTGACGTCACAGAGATATCTTTGTGTCATCAGAAAAAGCTGTGTGACTTCGAAGGGTCTCTGTAACATCACAGAGGTGTCTGAGTGACATCACAGAGATGTCTTTGTGACATCACCAAAAGCTTTGTGACCCCACAGGGTCTGTGCGACATCACAGCCATCGAAGTGAGACGTCACAGAGTTGTCTGTGTGACATCATAGACATGTCATTGTGACATCAGAGGAGGATGTATGACATCAAGGAGATGTCTGAGTGACATCATAGACAGCAGTGTGACCTCACAAGGTCAATGAGACAAAACAGAGATTGTTGGAGGCTGCCGCGGGAGACAAGACTCATGCTCTCATGATCATCAAGTCTCAGTTTATTGTGACAGATTACACAGTTTATAGATGTTTGTTAATTAGGTCGTACATATTGCAAAAGCCGAGCTCATGAGTGGTTGCTATGTGACTTGTACTATTATCTTAAAAGTATCTTTGTGAATGATACTTGCCTGTCCAGCTGGCCTTGCAGCTAGAACAGCTTAGTACTTCTTTGTTCTTCTCTATCTACTTCTATATACCAAGCAGTTTCAATATCCTGCTTTCTGCACACCATCTACTCTTCAGGGTCATGCGAACTTTGCAGCAGTCACGTAGCCCTCCCTAGTTGGATTAATTTTACAGCATCATGTCCCCTGTTGTACAACCATTCCTCTGTCAAGCTCTCTTCAAGAGATGTCAGTGTGACGTCACAGAGATATCTCTGTGACATCACAGGAAGTTGTCTAACATCACAGAAGTTTATTGGTGACATCACAAAGATATAAGTGTGACATTCCTAAAAGCTGAGTGCTTTCACAGAGATTTCAGTGTGACATCACAGAGAGCTGTGTGACATCCCAGAGATGTCCATGTGGTATCACAGGGAGCTGTGTGACGTTATGGAGGCATCCGTGTGACATCATAGAGATGTAATTGTGAGAGCAGAGGAGGAGGCTGTGTGACTTCACAGAGAAGTCAGTGTGACATCACAGAGAGCTGTGAACCATCACAGGGAAGTCCATGTGATATCACAGAGAGCTGTGTGACGTTCTGGAGGCATCAGTGTGACATCATAGAGATGTAATTGTGAGATCAGAGGAGGAGGCTGTGTGACTTCACAGATATTGGTGCAACATCACAGGGATGTCCATGTGACATCTCAGAGAGCTGTGTGACATCACAGAGATGTCAGTGTGGCATCTCAAAAAGATGTGTAACCTCACAGGATCACTGTGACATTACAGAGGTGTCTGAGTGACATCACAGAGATGTCATTGTGACATCACAAAAAGATTTGTGACCTCAGAGGGTCTGTGCGACATCACAGCCATCGAAGTGTGACGTCACAGAGGTGTCAGTGTGACATCATAGAGATGTCACTGTGATGTCAGAGGAGGTTGTGTGGCATCACAGAGATGTCCATGTGACATCATAGACAGCTGTGTGACCTCACAAGGTCAATGTGACCGCACAGAGATGTCAGTGTGACGTCAGAGAGATAGCTCTGTGACATCACAGGAAGTTCTGTGACATCACAGAGATGTCTGTGTGACATCACTAAAAGCCCTGTGACCTCACAGAAATGTCAATGTGACATCATGAAGGGCTGTGCGACATCACAGAGATGTCCATGTGATATCACTGTGAGCTGTGTGAGGTCACAGATGTGTCAGTGTGGCATCAGAGAGATGTCATTGTAACATCAAAGGAGGATCTGTGCAACCATAGAGGAGTCAGTGTGACATCAAATAGAATTGTGTGACATCACAGTGTTGTCAGTGCGGCATCACAGAGAGCGGTGTGACGTCACAGAGATATCTTTGTGTCATCAGAAAAAGCTGTGTGACTTCGAAGGCTCTCTGTAACATCACAGAGGTGTCTGAGTGACATCACAGAGATGTCTTTGTGACATCACGAAAAGCTTTGTGACCCCACAGGGTCTGTGCGACATCACAGCCATCGAAGTGTGACGTCACAGAGGTGTCAGTGTGACATCATAGAGATGTCAGTGTGACATCAGAGGAGGATGTATGACATCAAGGAGATGTCTGAGTGACATCATAGACAGCAGTGTGACCTCACAAGGTCAATGAGACAAAACAGAGATTATTGGAGGGTGCCGCGGGAGACAAGACTCATGCTCTCATGATCATCAAGTCTCAGTTTATTGTGACAGATTACACAGTTTATATATGTTTGTTAATTAGGTCATACATATTGCAAAAGCCGAGCTCATGAGTGGTTGCTATGTGACTTGTACTATTATCTTAAAAGTATCTTTGTGAATGATACTTGCCTGTCCAGCTGGCCTTGCAGCTAGAACAGCTTAGTACTTCTTTGTTCTTCTCTATCTACTTCTACATACCAAGCAGTTTCAATATCCTGTTTCTGCACACCATCTACTCTTCAGGGTCATGCGAACTTTGCAGCAGTCACGTAGCCCTCCCTAGTTGGATTAATTTTACAGCATCATGTCCCCTGTTGTACAACCATTCCTCTGTCAAGCTCTCTTCAAGAGATGTCAGTGTGACGTCACAGAGCTATCTCTGTCACATCACAGCAAGTTGTGTAACATCACAGAAGTTTATTGGTGACATCACAAAGATATAAGTGTGACATTCCTAAAAGCTGAGTGCTTTCACAGAGATTTCAGTGTGACATCACAGAGAGCTGTGTGACATCCCAGAGACGTCCATGTGGTATCTCAGGGAGCTGTGTGATGTTATGGAGGCATCCGTGTGACATCATAGAGATGTAATTGTGAGAGCAGAGGAGGAGGCTGTGTGACTTCACAGAGAAGTCAGTGTGACATCACAGAGAGCTGTGAACCATCACAGGGAAGTCCATGTGATATCACAGAGAGCTGTGTGACGTTCTGGAGGCATCAGTGTGACATCATAGAGATGTAATTGTGAGATCAGAGGAGGGGGCTGTGTGACTTCACAGATATTGGTGCAACATCACAGGGATGTCCATGTGACATCTCAGAGAGCTGTGTGACATCACAGAGATGTCAGTGTGGCATCTCAAAAAGATGTGTAACCTCACAGGGTCACTGTGACATTACAGAGGTGTCTGAGTGACATCACAGAGATGTCATTGTGACATCACAAAAAGATTTGTCACCTCAGAGGGTCGGTGCGACATCACAGCCATCTAAGTGTGACGTCACAGAGGTGTCAGTGTGACATCATAGAGATGTCACTGTGATGTCAGAGGAGGTTGTGTGGCATCACAGAGATGTCCGTGTGACATCATAGACAGCTGTGTGACCTCACAAGGTCAATGTGACCGCACAGAGATGTCAGTGTGACGTCAGAGAGATAGCTCTGGGACATCACAGGAAGTTCTGTGACATCACAGAGATGTCTGTGTGACATCACTAAAAGCCCTGTGACCTCAAAGAAATGTCAATGTGACATCATGAAGGGCTGTGCGACATCACAGAGATGTCCATGTAATATCACTGTGAGCTGCGTGACGTCACAGATGTGTCAGTGTGGCATCAGAGAGATGTCATTGTAACATCAAAGGAGGATCTGTGCAGCCATAGAGGAGTCAGTGTGACATCAAATAGAATTGTGTGACATCACAGTGTTGTCAGTGCGGCATCACAGAGAGCGGTGTGACGTCACAGAGATATCTTTGTGTCATCAGAAAAAGCTGTGTGACTTCGAAGGGTCTCTGTAACATCACAGAGGTGTCTGAGTGACATCACAGAGATGTCTTTGTGACATCACCAAAAGCTTTGTGACCCCACAGGGTCTGTGCGACATCACAGCCATCGAAGTGTGACGTCACAGAGTTGTCTGAGTGACATCATAGAGATGTCATTGTGACATCAGAGGAGGATGTATGACATCAAGGAGATGTCTGAGTGACATCATAGACAGCAGTGTGACCTCACAAGGTCAATGAGACAAAACAGAGATTGTTGGAGGGTGCCGCGGGAGACAAGACTCATGCTCTCATGATCATCAAGTCTCAGTTTATTGTGACAGATTACACAGTTTATAGATGTTTGTTAATTAGGTCATACATATTGCAAAAGCCGAGCTCATGAGTGGTTGCTATGTGACTTGTACTATTATCTTAAAAGTATCTTTGTGAATGATACTTGCCTGTCCAGCTGGCCTTGCAGCTAGAACAGCTTAGTACTTCTTTGTTCTTCTCTATCTACTTCTACATACCAAGCAGTTTCAATATCCTGCTTTCTGCACACCATCTACTCTTCAGGGTCATGCGAACTTTGCAGCAGTCACGTAGCCCTCCCTAGTTGGATTAATTTTACAGCATCATGTCCCCTGTTGTACAAACATTCCTCTGTCAAGCTCTCTTCAAGAGATGTCAGTGTGACGTCACAGAGCTATCTCTGTGACATCACAGGAAGTTGTGTAACATCACAGAAGTTTATTGGTGACATCACAAAGATATAAGTGTGACATTCCTAAAAGCTAAGTGCTTTCACAGAGATTTCAGTGTGACATCACAGAGAGCTGTGTGACATCCCAGAGACGTCCATGTGGTATCACAGGGAGCTGTGTGACGTTATGGAGGGAGCTGTGTGACCTTATGGAGGCATCCGTGTGACATCATAGAGATGTAATTGTGAGATCAGAGGAGGAGGCTGTGTAACTTCACAGAGGAGTCAGTGTGACATCACAGAGAGCTGTGAACCATCACAGGGAAGTCCATGTGATATCACAGAGAGCTGTGTGACGTTCTGGAGGCATCAGTGTGACATCATAGAGATGTAATTGTGAGATCAGAGGAGGAGGCTGTGTGACTTCACAGATATTGGTGCAACATCACAGGGATGTCCATGTGACATCTCAGAGAGCTGTGTGACATCACAGAGATGTCAGTGTGGCATCTCAAAAAGATGTGTAACCTCATAGGGTCACTGTGACATCACAGAGGTGTCTGAGTGACATCACAGAGATGTCATTGTGACATCACAAAAAGATTTGTGATCTCAGAGGGTCTGTGCGACATCACAGCCATCTAAGTGTGACATCACAGAGGTGTCAGTGTGACATCATAGAGATGTCACTGTGATGTCAGAGGAGGTTGTGTGGCATCACAGAGATGTCCATGTGACATCATAGACAGCTGTGTGACCTCACAAGGTCGATGTGACCTCACAGAGATGTCAGTGTGACGTCAGAGAGATAGCTCTGGGACATCACAGGAAGTTGTGTGACAGCACAGAGATGTCTGTGTGACATCACTAAAAGCCCTGTGACCTCACAGAAATGTCAATGTGACATCATGAAGGGCTGTGCGACATCACAGAGATGTCCATGTGATATCAATGTCTGCTCTGTGACGTCACAGATGTGTCAGTGTGGCATCAGAGAGATGTCATTGTAACATCAAAGGAGGATCTGTGCAACCATAGAGGAGTCAGTGTGACATCAAATAGAATTGTGTGACATCACAGTGTTGTCAGTGCGGCATCACAGAGAGCGGTGTGACGTCACAGAGATATCTTTGTGTCATCAGAAAAAGCTGTGTGACTTCGAAGGGTCTCTGTAACATCACAGAGGTGTCTGAGTGACATCACAGAGATGTCTTTGTGACATCACCAAAAGCTTTGTGACCCCACAGGGTCTGTGCGACATCACAGCCATCGAAGTGTGACGTCACAGAGGTGTCTGTGTGACATCATAGACATGTCATTGTGACATCAGAGGAGGATGTATGACATCAAGGAGATGTCTGAGTGACATCATAGACAGCAGTGTGACCTCACAAGGTCAATGAGACAAAACAGAGATTGTTGGAGGCTGCCGCGGGAGACAAGACTCATGCTCTCATGATCATCAAGTCTCAGTTTATTGTGACAGATTACACAGTTTATAGATGTTTGTTAATTAGGTCGTACATATTGCAAAAGCCGAGCTCATGAGTGGTTGCTATGTGACTTGTACTATTATCTTAAAAGTATCTTTGTGAATGATACTTGCCTGTCCAGCTGGCCTTGCAGCTAGAACAGCTTAGTACTTCTTTGTTCTTCTCTATCTACTTCTATATACCAAGCAGTTTCAATATCCTGTTTCTGCACACCATCTACTCTTCAGGGTCATGCGAACTTTGCAGCAGTCACGTAGCCCTCCCTAGTTGGATTAATTTTACAGCATCATGTCCCCTGTTGTACAACCATTCCTCTGTCAAGCTCTCTTCAAGAGATGTCAGTGTGACGTCACAGAGATATCTCTGTGACATCACAGGAAGTTGTCTAACATCACAGAAGTTTATTGGTGACATCACAAAGATATAAGTGTGACATTCCTAAAAGCTGAGTGCTTTCACAGAGATTTCAGTGTGACATCACAGAGAGCTGTGTGACATCCCAGAGATGTCCATGTGGTATCACAGGGAGCTGTGTGACGTTATGGAGGCATCCGTGTGACATCATAGAGATGTAATTGTGAGAGCAGAGGAGGAGGCTGTGTGACTTCACAGAGAAGTCAGTGTGACATCACAGAGAGCTGTGAACCATCACAGGGAAGTCCATGTGATATCACAGAGAGCTGTGTGACGTTCTGGAGGCATCAGTGTGACATCATAGAGATGTAATTGTGAGATCAGAGGAGGAGGCTGTGTGACTTCACAGATATTGGTGCAACATCACAGGGATGTCCATGTGACATCTCAGAGAGCTGTGTGACATCACAGAGATGTCAGTGTGGCATCTCAAAAAGATGTGTAACCTCACAGGATCACTGTGACATTACAGAGGTGTCTGAGTGACATCACAGAGATGTCATTGTGACATCACAAAAAGATTTGTGATCTCAGAGGGTCTGTGCGACATCACAGCCATCGAAGTGTGACGTCACAGAGGTGTCAGTGTGACATCATAGAGATGTCACTGTGATGTCAGAGGAGGTTGTGTGGCATCACAGAGATGTCCATGTGACATCATAGACAGCTGTGTGACCTCACAAGGTCAATGTGACCGCACAGAGATGTCAGTGTGACGTCAGAGAGATAGCTCTGTGACATCACAGGAAGTTCTGTGACATCACAGAGATGTCTGTGTGACATCACTAAAAGCCCTGTGACCTCACAGAAATGTCAATGTGACATCATGAAGGGCTGTGCGACATCACAGAGATGTCCATGTGATATCACTGTGAGCTGTGTGAGGTCACAGATGTGTCAGTGTGGCATCAGAGAGATGTCATTGTAACATCAAAGGAGGATCTGTGCAACCATAGAGGAGTCAGTGTGACATCAAATAGAATTGTGTGACATCACAGTGTTGTCAGTGCGGCATCACAGAGAGCGGTGTGACGTCACAGAGATATCTTTGTGTCATCAGAAAAAGCTGTGTGACTTCGAAGGCTCTCTGTAACATCACAGAGGTGTCTGAGTGACATCACAGAGATGTCTTTGTGACATCACGAAAAGCTTTGTGACCCCACAGGGTCTGTGCGACATCACAGCCATCGAAGTGTGACGTCACAGAGGTGTCAGTGTGACATCATAGAGATGTCAGTGTGACATCAGAGGAGGATGTATGACATCAAGGAGATGTCTGAGTGACATCATAGACAGCAGTGTGACCTCACAAGGTCAATGAGACAAAACAGAGATTATTGGAGGGTGCCGCGGGAGACAAGACTCATGCTCTCATGATCATCAAGTCTCAGTTTATTGTGACAGATTACACAGTTTATATATGTTTGTTAATTAGGTCATACATATTGCAAAAGCCGAGCTCATGAGTGGTTGCTATGTGACTTGTACTATTATCTTAAAAGTATCTTTGTGAATGATACTTGCCTGTCCAGCTGGCCTTGCAGCTAGAACAGCTTAGTACTTCTTTGTTCTTCTCTATCTACTTCTACATACCAAGCAGTTTCAATATCCTGTTTCTGCACACCATCTACTCTTCAGGGTCATGCGAACTTTGCAGCAGTCACGTAGCCCTCCCTAGTTGGATTAATTTTACAGCATCATGTCCCCTGTTGTACAACCATTCCTCTGTCAAGCTCTCTTCAAGAGATGTCAGTGTGACGTCACAGAGCTATCTCTGTGACATCACAGGAAGTTGTGTAACATCACAGAAGTTTATTGGTGACATCACAAAGATATAAGTGTGACATTCCTAAAAGCTGAGTGCTTTCACAGAGATTTCAGTGTGACATCACAGAGAGCTGTGTGACATCCCAGAGACGTCCATGTGGTATCTCAGGGAGCTGTGTGATGTTATGGAGGCATCCGTGTGACATCATAGAGATGTAATTGTGAGAGCAGAGGAGGAGGCTGTGTGACTTCACAGAGAAGTCAGTGTGACATCACAGAGAGCTGTGAACCATCACAGGGAAGTCCATGTGATATCACAGAGAGCTGTGTGACGTTCTGGAGGCATCAGTGTGACATCATAGAGATGTAATTGTGAGATCAGAGGAGGGGGCTGTGTGACTTCACAGATATTGGTGCAACATCACAGGGATGTCCATGTGACATCTCAGAGAGCTGTGTGACATCACAGAGATGTCAGTGTGGCATCTCAAAAAGATGTGTAACCTCACAGGGTCACTGTGACATTACAGAGGTGTCTGAGTGACATCACAGAGATGTCATTGTGACATCACAAAAAGATTTGTGACCTCAGAGGTTCTGTGCGACATCACAGCCATCTAAGTGTGACGTCACAGAGGTGTCAGTGTGACATCATAGAGATGTCACTGTGATGTCAGAGGAGGTTGTGTGGCATCACAGAGATGTCCGTGTGACATCATAGACAGCTGTGTGACCTCACAAGGTCAATGTGACCGCACAGAGATGTCAGTGTGACGTCAGAGAGATAGCTCTGGGACATCACAGGAAGTTCTGTGACATCACAGAGATGTCTGTGTGACATCACTAAAAGCCCTGTGACCTCAAAGAAATGTCAATGTGACATCATGAAGGGCTGTGCGACATCACAGAGATGTCCATGTAATATCACTGTGAGCTGCGTGACGTCACAGATGTGTCAGTGTGGCATCAGAGAGATGTCATTGTAACATCAAAGGAGGATCTGTGCAGCCATAGAGGAGTCAGTGTGACATCAAATAGAATTGTGTGACATCACAGTGTTGTCAGTGCGGCATCACAGAGAGCGGTGTGACGTCACAGAGATATCTTTGTGTCATCAGAAAAAGCTGTGTGACTTCGAAGGGTCTCTGTAACATCACAGAGGTGTCTGAGTGACATCACAGAGATGTCTTTGTGACATCACCAAAAGCTTTGTGACCCCACAGGGTCTGTGCGACATCACAGCCATCGAAGTGTGACGTCACAGAGTTGTCTGCGTGACATCATAGAGATGTCATTGTGACATCAGAGGAGGATGTATGACATCAAGGAGATGTCTGAGTGACATCATAGACAGCAGTGTGACCTCACAAGGTCAATGAGACAAAACAGAGATTGTTGGAGGGTGCCGCGGGAGACAAGACTCATGCTCTCATGATCATCAAGTCTCAGTTTATTGTGACAGATTACACAGTTTATAGATGTTTGTTAATTAGGTCATACATATTGCAAAAGCCGAGCTCATGAGTGGTTGCTATGTGACTTGTACTATTATCTTAAAAGTATCTTTGTGAATGATACTTGCCTGTCCAGCTGGCCTTGCAGCTAGAACAGCTTAGTACTTCTTTGTTCTTCTCTATCTACTTCTACATACCAAGCAGTTTCAATATCCTGCTTTCTGCACACCATCTACTCTTCAGGGTCATGCGAACTTTGCAGCAGTCACGTAGCCCTCCCTAGTTGGATTAATTTTACAGCATCATGTCCCCTGTTGTACAACCATTCCTCTGTCAAGCTCTCTACAAGAGGTGTCAGTGTGACGTCACAGAGCTATCTCTGTGACATCACAGGAAGTTGTGTAACATCACAGAAGTTTATTGGTGACATCACAAAGATATAAGTGTGACATTCCTAAAAGCTAAGTGCTTTCACAGAGATTTCAGTGTGACATCACAGAGAGCTGTGTGACATCCCAGAGACGTCCATGTGGTATCACAGGGAGCTGTGTGACGTTATGGAGGGAGCTGTGTGACCTTATGGAGGCATCCGTGTGACATCATAGAGATGTAATTGTGAGATCAGAGGAGGAGGCTGTGTAACTTCACAGAGGAGTCAGTGTGACATCACAGAGAGCTGTGAACCATCACAGGGAAGTCCATGTGATATCACAGAGAGCTGTGTGACGTTCTGGAGGCATCAGTGTGACATCATAGAGATGTAATTGTGAGATCAGAGGAGGGGGCTGTGTGACTTCACAGATATTGGTGCAACATCACAGGGATGTCCATGTGACATCTCAGAGAGCTGTGTGACATCACAGAGATGTCAGTGTGGCATCTCAAAAAGATGTGTAACCTCACAGGGTCACTGTGACATCACAGAGGTGTCTGAGTGACATCACAGAGATGTCATTGTGACATCACAAAAAGATTTGTGACCTCAGAGGTTCTGTGCGACATCACAGCCATCTAAGTGTGACGTCACAGAGGTGTCAGTGTGACATCATAGAGATGTCACTGTGATGTCAGAGGAGGTTGTGTGGCATCACAGAGATGTCCGTGTGACATCATAGACAGCTGTGTGACCTCACAAGGTCAATGTGACCGCACAGAGATGTCAGTGTGACGTCAGAGAGATAGCTCTGGGACATCACAGGAAGTTCTGTGACATCACAGAGATGTCTGTGTGACATCACTAAAAGCCCTGTGACCTCAAAGAAATGTCAATGTGACATCATGAAGGGCTGTGCGACATCACAGAGATGTCCATGTAATATCACTGTGAGCTGCGTGACGTCACAGATGTGTCAGTGTGGCATCAGAGAGATGTCATTGTAACATCAAAGGAGGATCTGTGCAACCATAGAGGAGTCAGTGTGACATCAAATAGAATTGTGTGACATCACAGTGTTGTCAGTGCGGCATCACAGAGAGCGGTGTGACGTCACAGAGATATCTTTGTGTCATCAGAAAAAGCTGTGTGACTTCGAAGGGTCTCTGTAACATCACAGAGGTGTCTGAGTGACATCACAGAGATGTCATTGTGACATCAGAGGAGGATGTATGACATCAAGGAGATGTCTGAGTGACATCATAGACAGCTGTGTGACCTCACAAGGTCAATGAGACAAAACAGAGTTTGTTGGAGGGTGCCGCGGGAGACAAGACTCATGCTATCATGATCATCAAGTCTCAGTTTATTGTGACAGATTACACAGTTTATAGATGTTTGTTAATTAGGTCGTACATATTGCAAAAGCCGAGCTCATGAGTGGTTGCTATGTGACTTGTACTATTATCTTAAAAGTATCTTTGTGAATGATACTTGCCTGTCCAGCTGGCCTTGCAGCTAGAACAGCTTAGTACTTCTTTGTTCTTCTCTATCTACTTCTACATACCAAGCAGTTTCAATATCCTGCTTTCTGCACACCATCTACTCTTCAGGGTCATGCGAACTTTGCAGCAGTCACGTAGCCCTCCCAAGTTGGATTAATTTTACAGCATCATGTCCCCTGTTGTACAACCATTCCTCTGTCAAGCTCTCTTCAAGAGATGTCAGTGTGACGTCACAGAGCTATCTCTGTGACATCACAGGAAGTTGTGTAACATCACAGAAGTTTATTGGTGACATCACAAAGATATAAGTGTGACATTCCTAAAAGCTGAGTGCTTTCACAGAGATTTCAGTGTGACATCACAGAGAGCTGTGTGACATCCCAGAGACGTCCATGTGGTATCTCAGGGAGCTGTGTGACGTTATGGAGGCATCCGTGTGACATCATAGAGATGTAATTGTGAGAGCAGAGGAGGAGGCTGTGTGACTTCACAGAGAAGTCAGTGTGACATCACAGAGAGCTGTGAACCATCACAGGGAAGTCCATGTGATATCACAGAGAGCTGTGTGACGTTCTGGAGGCATCAGTGTGACATCATAGAGATGTAATTGTGAGATCAGAGGAGGGGGCTGTGTGACTTCACAGATATTGGTGCAACATCACAGGGATGTCCATGTGACATCTCAGAGAGCTGTGTGACATCACAGAGATGTCAGTGTGGCATCTCAAAAAGATGTGTAACCTCACAGGGTCACTGTGACATCACAGAGGTGTCTGAGTGACATCACAGAGATGTCATTGTGACATCACAAAAAGATTTGTGACCTCAGAGGTTCTGTGCGACATCACAGCCATCTAAGTGTGACGTCACAGAGGTGTCAGTGTGACATCATAGAGATGTCACTGTGATGTCAGAGGAGGTTGTGTGGCATCACAGAGATGTCCGTGTGACATCATAGACAGCTGTGTGACCTCACAAGGTCAATGTGACCGCACAGAGATGTCAGTGTGACGTCAGAGAGATAGCTCTGGGACATCACAGGAAGTTCTGTGACATCACAGAGATGTCTGTGTGACATCACTAAAAGCCCTGTGACCTCAAAGAAATGTCAATGTGACATCATGAAGGGCTGTGCGACATCACAGAGATGTCCATGTAATATCACTGTGAGCTGCGTGACGTCACAGATGTGTCAGTGTGGCATCAGAGAGATGTCATTGTAACATCAAAGGAGGATCTGTGCAACCATAGAGGAGTCAGTGTGACATCAAATAGAATTGTGTGACATCACAGTGTTGTCAGTGCGGCATCACAGAGAGCGGTGTGACGTCACAGAGATATCTTTGTGTCATCAGAAAAAGCTGTGTGACTTCGAAGGGTCTCTGTAACATCACAGAGGTGTCTGAGTGACATCACAGAGATGTCATTGTGACATCAGAGGAGGATGTATGACATCAAGGAGATGTCTGAGTGACATCATAGACAGCTGTGTGACCTCACAAGGTCAATGAGACAAAACAGAGTTTGTTGGAGGGTGCCGCGGGAGACAAGACTCATGCTATCATGATCATCAAGTCTCAGTTTATTGTGACAGATTACACAGTTTATAGATGTTTGTTAATTAGGTCGTACATATTGCAAAAGCCGAGCTCATGAGTGGTTGCTATGTGACTTGTACTATTATCTTAAAAGTATCTTTGTGAATGATACTTGCCTGTCCAGCTGGCCTTGCAGCTAGAACAGCTTAGTACTTCTTTGTTCTTCTCTATCTACTTCTACATACCAAGCAGTTTCAATATCCTGCTTTCTGCACACCATCTACTCTTCAGGGTCATGCGAACTTTGCAGCAGTCACGTAGCCCTCCCAAGTTGGATTAATTTTACAGCATCATGTCCCCTGTTGTACAACCATTCCTCTGTCAAGCTCTCTTCAAGAGATGTCAGTGTGACGTCACAGAGCTATCTCTGTGACATCACAGGAAGTTGTGTAACATCACAGAAGTTTATTGGTGACATCACAAAGATATAAGTGTGACATTCCTAAAAGCTGAGTGCTTTCACAGAGATTTCAGTGTGACATCACAGAGAGCTGTGTGACATCCCAGAGACGTCCATGTGGTATCTCAGGGAGCTGTGTGACGTTATGGAGGCATCCGTGTGACATCATAGAGATGTAATTGTGAGAGCAGAGGAGGAGGCTGTGTGACTTCACAGAGAAGTCAGTGTGACATCACAGAGAGCTGTGAACCATCACAGGGAAGTCCATGTGATATCACAGAGAGCTGTGTGACGTTCTGGAGGCATCAGTGTGACATCATAGAGATGTAATTGTGAGATCAGAGGAGGGGGCTGTGTGACTTCACAGATATTGGTGCAACATCACAGGGATGTCCATGTGACATCTCAGAGAGCTGTGTGACATCACAGAGATGTCAGTGTGGCATCTCAAAAAGATGTGTAACCTCACAGGGTCACTGTGACATCACAGAGGTGTCTGAGTGACATCACAGAGATGTCATTGTGACATCACAAAAAGATTTGTGACCTCAGAGGTTCTGTGCGACATCACAGCCATCTAAGTGTGACGTCACAGAGGTGTCAGTGTGACATCATAGAGATGTCACTGTGATGTCAGAGGAGGTTGTGTGGCATCACAGAGATGTCCGTGTGACATCATAGACAGCTGTGTGACCTCACAAGGTCAATGTGACCGCACAGAGATGTCAGTGTGACGTCAGAGAGATAGCTCTGGGACATCACAGGAAGTTCTGTGACATCACAGAGATGTCTGTGTGACATCACTAAAAGCCCTGTGACCTCAAAGAAATGTCAATGTGACATCATGAAGGGCTGTGCGACATCACAGAGATGTCCATGTAATATCACTGTGAGCTGCGTGACGTCACAGATGTGTCAGTGTGGCATCAGAGAGATGTCATTGTAACATCAAAGGAGGATCGGTGCAGCCATAGAGGAGTCAGTGTGACATCAAATAGAATTGTGTGACATCACAGTGTTGTCAGTGCGGCATCACAGAGAGCGGTGTGACGTCACAGAGATATCTTTGTGTCATCAGAAAAAGCTGTGTGACTTCGAAGGGTCTCTGTAACATCACAGAGGTGTCGGAGTGACATCACAGAGATGTCTTTGTGACATCACCAAAAGCTTTGTGACCCCACAGGGTCTGTGCGACATCACAGCCATCGAAGTGTGACGTCACAGAGGTGTCAGTGTGACATCATAGAGATGTCAGTGTGACATCAGAGGAGGATGTATGACATCAAGGAGATGTCTGAGTGACATCATAGACAGCAGTGTGACCTCACAAGGTCAATGAGACAAAACAGAGATTATTGGAGGGTGCCGCGGGAGACAAGACTCATGCTCTCATGATCATCAAGTCTCAGTTTATTGTGACAGATTACACAGTTTATATATGTTTGTTAATTAGGTCATACATATTGCAAAAGCCGAGCTCATGAGTGGTTGCTATGTGACTTGTACTATTATCTTAAAAGTATCTTTGTGAATGATACTTGCCTGTCCAGCTGGCCTTGCAGCTAGAACAGCTTAGTACTTCTTTGTTCTTCTCTATCTACTTCTACATACCAAGCAGTTTCAATATCCTGTTTCTGCACACCATCTACTCTTCAGGGTCATGCGAACTTTGCAGCAGTCACGTAGCCCTCCCTAGTTGGATTAATTTTACAGCATCATGTCCCCTGTTGTACAACCATTCCTCTGTCAAGCTCTCTTCAAGAGATGTCAGTGTGACGTCACAGAGCTATCTCTGTCACATCACAGCAAGTTGTGTAACATCACAGAAGTTTATTGGTGACATCACAAAGATATAAGTGTGACATTCCTAAAAGCTGAGTGCTTTCACAGAGATTTCAGTGTGACATCACAGAGAGCTGTGTGACATCCCAGAGACGTCCATGTGGTATCTCAGGGAGCTGTGTGATGTTATGGAGGCATCCGTGTGACATCATAGAGATGTAATTGTGAGAGCAGAGGAGGAGGCTGTGTGACTTCACAGAGAAGTCAGTGTGACATCACAGAGAGCTGTGAACCATCACAGGGAAGTCCATGTGATATCACAGAGAGCTGTGTGACGTTCTGGAGGCATCAGTGTGACATCATAGAGATGTAATTGTGAGATCAGAGGAGGGGGCTGTGTGACTTCACAGATATTGGTGCAACATCACAGGGATGTCCATGTGACATCTCAGAGAGCTGTGTGACATCACAGAGATGTCAGTGTGGCATCTCAAAAAGATGTGTAACCTCACAGGGTCACTGTGACATTACAGAGGTGTCTGAGTGACATCACAGAGATGTCATTGTGACATCACAAAAAGATTTGTGACCTCAGAGGTTCTGTGCGACATCACAGCCATCTAAGTGTGACGTCACAGAGGTGTCAGTGTGACATCATAGAGATGTCACTGTGATGTCAGAGGAGGTTGTGTGGCATCACAGAGATGTCCGTGTGACATCATAGACAGCTGTGTGACCTCACAAGGTCAATGTGACCGCACAGAGATGTCAGTGTGACGTCAGAGAGATAGCTCTGGGACATCACAGGAAGTTCTGTGACATCACAGAGATGTCTGTGTGACATCACTAAAAGCCCTGTGACCTCAAAGAAATGTCAATGTGACATCATGAAGGGCTGTGCGACATCACAGAGATGTCCATGTAATATCACTGTGAGCTGCGTGACGTCACAGATGTGTCAGTGTGGCATCAGAGAGATGTCATTGTAACATCAAAGGAGGATCGGTGCAGCCATAGAGGAGTCAGTGTGACATCAAATAGAATTGTGTGACATCACAGTGTTGTCAGTGCGGCATCACAGAGAGCGGTGTGACGTCACAGAGATATCTTTGTGTCATCAGAAAAAGCTGTGTGACTTCGAAGGGTCTCTGTAACATCACAGAGGTGTCTGAGTGACATCACAGAGATGTCTTTGTGACATCACCAAAAGCTTTGTGACCCCACAGAGTCTGTGCGACATCACAGCCATCGAAGTGTGACGTCACAGAGTTGTCTGCGTGACATCATAGAGATGTCATTGTGACATCAGAGGAGGATGTATGACATCAAGGAGATGTCTGAGTGACATCATAGACAGCAGTGTGACCTCACAAGGTCAATGAGACAAAACAGAGATTGTTGGAGGGTGCCGCGGGAGACAAGACTCATGCTATCATGATCATCAAGTCTCAGTTTATTGTGACAGATTACACAGTTTATAGATGTTTGTTAATTAGGTCATACATATTGCAAAAGCCGAGCTCATGAGTGGTTGCTATGTGACTTGTACTATTATCTTAAAAGTATCTTTGTGAATGATACTTGCCTGTCCAGCTGGCCTTGCAGCTAGAACAGCTTAGTACTTCTTTGTTCTTCTCTATCTACTTCTACATACCAAGCAGTTTCAATATCCTGTTTCTGCACACCATCTACTCTTCAGGGTCATGCGAACTTTGCAGCAGTCACGTAGCCCTCCCTAGTTGGATTAATTTTACAGCATCATGTCCCCTGTTGTACAACCATTCCTCTGTCAAGCTCTCTTCAAGAGATGTCAGTGTGACGTCACAGAGCTATCTCTATGACATCACAGGAAGTTGTGTAACATCACAGAAGTTTATTGGTGACATCACAAAGATATAAGTGTGACATTCCTAAAAGCTGAGTGCTTTCACAGAGATTTCAGTGTGACATCACAGAGAGCTGTGTGACATCCCAGAGACGTCCATGTGGTATCTCAGGGAGCTGTGTGATGTTATGGAGGCATCCGTGTGACATCATAGAGATGTAATTGTGAGAGCAGAGGAGGAGGCTGTGTGACTTCACAGAGAAGTCAGTGTGACATCACAGAGAGCTGTGAACCATCACAGGGAAGTCCATGTGATATCACAGAGAGCTGTGTGACGTTCTGGAGGCATCAGTGTGACATCATAGAGATGTAATTGTGAGATCAGAGGAGGGGGCTGTGTGACTTCACAGATATTGGTGCAACATCACAGGGATGTCCATGTGACATCTCAGAGAGCTGTGTGACATCACAGAGATGTCAGTGTGGCATCTCAAAAAGATGTGTAACCTCACAGGGTCACTGTGACATTACAGAGGTGTCTGAGTGACATCACAGAGATGTCATTGTGACATCACAAAAAGATTTGTGACCTCAGAGGTTCTGTGCGACATCACAGCCATCTAAGTGTGACGTCACAGAGGTGTCAGTGTGACATCATAGAGATGTCACTGTGATGTCAGAGGAGGTTGTGTGGCATCACAGAGATGTCCGTGTGACATCATAGACAGCTGTGTGACCTCACAAGGTCAATGTGACCGCACAGAGATGTCAGTGTGACGTCAGAGAGATAGCTCTGGGACATCACAGGAAGTTCTGTGACATCACAGAGATGTCTGTGTGACATCACTAAAAGCCCTGTGACCTCAAAGAAATGTCAATGTGACATCATGAAGGGCTGTGCGACATCACAGAGATGTCCATGTAATATCACTGTGAGCTGCGTGACGTCACAGATGTGTCAGTGTGGCATCAGAGAGATGTCATTGTAACATCAAAGGAGGATCGGTGCAGCCATAGAGGAGTCAGTGTGACATCAAATAGAATTGTGTGACATCACAGTGTTGTCAGTGCGGCATCACAGAGAGCGGTGTGACGTCACAGAGATATCTTTGTGTCATCAGAAAAAGCTGTGTGACTTCGAAGGGTCTCTGTAACATCACAGAGGTGTCGGAGTGACATCACAGAGATGTCTTTGTGACATCACCAAAAGCTTTGTGACCCCACAGGGTCTGTGCGACATCACAGCCATCGAAGTGTGACGTCACAGAGGTGTCAGTGTGACATCATAGAGATGTCAGTGTGACATCAGAGGAGGATGTATGACATCAAGGAGATGTCTGAGTGACATCATAGACAGCAGTGTGACCTCACAAGGTCAATGAGACAAAACAGAGATTATTGGAGGGTGCCGCGGGAGACAAGACTCATGCTCTCATGATCATCAAGTCTCAGTTTATTGTGACAGATTACACAGTTTATATATGTTTGTTAATTAGGTCATACATATTGCAAAAGCCGAGCTCATGAGTGGTTGCTATGTGACTTGTACTATTATCTTAAAAGTATCTTTGTGAATGATACTTGCCTGTCCAGCTGGCCTTGCAGCTAGAACAGCTTAGTACTTCTTTGTTCTTCTCTATCTACTTCTACATACCAAGCAGTTTCAATATCCTGTTTCTGCACACCATCTACTCTTCAGGGTCATGCGAACTTTGCAGCAGTCACGTAGCCCTCCCTAGTTGGATTAATTTTACAGCATCATGTCCCCTGTTGTACAACCATTCCTCTGTCAAGCTCTCTTCAAGAGATGTCAGTGTGACGTCACAGAGCTATCTCTGTCACATCACAGCAAGTTGTGTAACATCACAGAAGTTTATTGGTGACATCACAAAGATATAAGTGTGACATTCCTAAAAGCTGAGTGCTTTCACAGAGATTTCAGTGTGACATCACAGAGAGCTGTGTGACATCCCAGAGACGTCCATGTGGTATCTCAGGGAGCTGTGTGATGTTATGGAGGCATCCGTGTGACATCATAGAGATGTAATTGTGAGAGCAGAGGAGGAGGCTGTGTGACTTCACAGAGAAGTCAGTGTGACATCACAGAGAGCTGTGAACCATCACAGGGAAGTCCATGTGATATCACAGAGAGCTGTGTGACGTTCTGGAGGCATCAGTGTGACATCATAGAGATGTAATTGTGAGATCAGAGGAGGGGGCTGTGTGACTTCACAGATATTGGTGCAACATCACAGGGATGTCCATGTGACATCTCAGAGAGCTGTGTGACATCACAGAGATGTCAGTGTGGCATCTCAAAAAGATGTGTAACCTCACAGGGTCACTGTGACATTACAGAGGTGTCTGAGTGACATCACAGAGATGTCATTGTGACATCACAAAAAGATTTGTGACCTCAGAGGTTCTGTGCGACATCACAGCCATCTAAGTGTGACGTCACAGAGGTGTCAGTGTGACATCATAGAGATGTCACTGTGATGTCAGAGGAGGTTGTGTGGCATCACAGAGATGTCCGTGTGACATCATAGACAGCTGTGTGACCTCACAAGGTCAATGTGACCGCACAGAGATGTCAGTGTGACGTCAGAGAGATAGCTCTGGGACATCACAGGAAGTTCTGTGACATCACAGAGATGTCTGTGTGACATCACTAAAAGCCCTGTGACCTCAAAGAAATGTCAATGTGACATCATGAAGGGCTGTGCGACATCACAGAGATGTCCATGTAATATCACTGTGAGCTGCGTGACGTCACAGATGTGTCAGTGTGGCATCAGAGAGATGTCATTGTAACATCAAAGGAGGATCGGTGCAGCCATAGAGGAGTCAGTGTGACATCAAATAGAATTGTGTGACATCACAGTGTTGTCAGTGCGGCATCACAGAGAGCGGTGTGACGTCACAGAGATATCTTTGTGTCATCAGAAAAAGCTGTGTGACTTCGAAGGGTCTCTGTAACATCACAGAGGTGTCTGAGTGACATCACAGAGATGTCTTTGTGACATCACCAAAAGCTTTGTGACCCCACAGAGTCTGTGCGACATCACAGCCATCGAAGTGTGACGTCACAGAGTTGTCTGCGTGACATCATAGAGATGTCATTGTGACATCAGAGGAGGATGTATGACATCAAGGAGATGTCTGAGTGACATCATAGACAGCAGTGTGACCTCACAAGGTCAATGAGACAAAACAGAGATTGTTGGAGGGTGCCGCGGGAGACAAGACTCATGCTATCATGATCATCAAGTCTCAGTTTATTGTGACAGATTACACAGTTTATAGATGTTTGTTAATTAGGTCATACATATTGCAAAAGCCGAGCTCATGAGTGGTTGCTATGTGACTTGTACTATTATCTTAAAAGTATCTTTGTGAATGATACTTGCCTGTCCAGCTGGCCTTGCAGCTAGAACAGCTTAGTACTTCTTTGTTCTTCTCTATCTACTTCTACATACCAAGCAGTTTCAATATCCTGCTTTCTGCACACCATCTACTCTTCAGGGTCATGCGAACTTTGCAGCAGTCACGTAGCCCTCCCTAGTTGGATTAATTTTACAGCATCATGTCCCCTGTTGTACAACCATTCCTCTGTCAAGCTCTCTTCAAGAGATGTCAGTGTGACGTCACAGAGCTATCTCTATGACATCACAGGAAGTTGTGTAACATCACAGAAGTTTATTGGTGACATCACAAAGATATAAGTGTGACATTCCTAAAAGCTGAGTGCTTTCACAGAGATTTCAGTGTGACATCACAGAGAGCTGTGTGACATCCCAGAGACGTCCATGTGGTATCTCAGGGAGCTGTGTGATGTTATGGAGGCATCCGTGTGACATCATAGAGATGTAATTGTGAGAGCAGAGGAGGAGGCTGTGTGACTTCACAGAGAAGTCAGTGTGACATCACAGAGAGCTGTGAACCATCACAGGGAAGTCCATGTGATATCACAGAGAGCTGTGTGACGTTCTGGAGGCATCAGTGTGACATCATAGAGATGTAATTGTGAGATCAGAGGAGGGGGCTGTGTGACTTCACAGATATTGGTGCAACATCACAGGGATGTCCATGTGACATCTCAGAGAGCTGTGTGACATCACAGAGATGTCAGTGTGGCATCTCAAAAAGATGTGTAACCTCACAGGGTCACTGTGACATTACAGAGGTGTCTGAGTGACATCACAGAGATGTCATTGTGACATCACAAAAAGATTTGTGACCTCAGAGGTTCTGTGCGACATCACAGCCATCTAAGTGTGACGTCACAGAGGTGTCAGTGTGACATCATAGAGATGTCACTGTGATGTCAGAGGAGGTTGTGTGGCATCACAGAGATGTCCGTGTGACATCATAGACAGCTGTGTGACCTCACAAGGTCAATGTGACCGCACAGAGATGTCAGTGTGACGTCAGAGAGATAGCTCTGGGACATCACAGGAAGTTCTGTGACATCACAGAGATGTCTGTGTGACATCACTAAAAGCCCTGTGACCTCAAAGAAATGTCAATGTGACATCATGAAGGGCTGTGCGACATCACAGAGATGTCCATGTAATATCACTGTGAGCTGCGTGACGTCACAGATGTGTCAGTGTGGCATCAGAGAGATGTCATTGTAACATCAAAGGAGGATCGGTGCAGCCATAGAGGAGTCAGTGTGACATCAAATAGAATTGTGTGACATCACAGTGTTGTCAGTGCGGCATCACAGAGAGCGGTGTGACGTCACAGAGATATCTTTGTGTCATCAGAAAAAGCTGTGTGACTTCGAAGGGTCTCTGTAACATCACAGAGGTGTCGGAGTGACATCACAGAGATGTCTTTGTGACATCACCAAAAGCTTTGTGACCCCACAGGGTCTGTGCGACATCACAGCCATCGAAGTGTGACGTCACAGAGGTGTCAGTGTGACATCATAGAGATGTCAGTGTGACATCAGAGGAGGATGTATGACATCAAGGAGATGTCTGAGTGACATCATAGACAGCAGTGTGACCTCACAAGGTCAATGAGACAAAACAGAGATTATTGGAGGGTGCCGCGGGAGACAAGACTCATGCTCTCATGATCATCAAGTCTCAGTTTATTGTGACAGATTACACAGTTTATATATGTTTGTTAATTAGGTCATACATATTGCAAAAGCCGAGCTCATGAGTGGTTGCTATGTGACTTGTACTATTATCTTAAAAGTATCTTTGTGAATGATACTTGCCTGTCCAGCTGGCCTTGCAGCTAGAACAGCTTAGTACTTCTTTGTTCTTCTCTATCTACTTCTACATACCAAGCAGTTTCAATATCCTGTTTCTGCACACCATCTACTCTTCAGGGTCATGCGAACTTTGCAGCAGTCACGTAGCCCTCCCTAGTTGGATTAATTTTACAGCATCATGTCCCCTGTTGTACAACCATTCCTCTGTCAAGCTCTCTTCAAGAGATGTCAGTGTGACGTCACAGAGCTATCTCTGTCACATCACAGCAAGTTGTGTAACATCACAGAAGTTTATTGGTGACATCACAAAGATATAAGTGTGACATTCCTAAAAGCTGAGTGCTTTCACAGAGATTTCAGTGTGACATCACAGAGAGCTGTGTGACATCCCAGAGACGTCCATGTGGTATCTCAGGGAGCTGTGTGATGTTATGGAGGCATCCGTGTGACATCATAGAGATGTAATTGTGAGATCAGAGGAGGAGGCTGTGTGACTTCACAGAGAAGTCAGTGTGACATCACAGAGAGCTGTGAACCATCACAGGGAAGTCCATGTGATATCACAGAGAGCTGTGTGACGTTCTGGAGGCATCAGTGTGACATCATAGAGATGTAATTGTGAGATCAGAGGAGGGGGCTGTGTGACTTCACAGATATTGGTGCAACATCACAGGGATGTCCATGTGACATCTCAGAGAGCTGTGTGACATCACAGAGATGTCAGTGTGGCATCTCAAAAAGATGTGCAACCTCACATGGTCACTGTGACATCACAGAGGTGTCTGAGTGACATCACAGAGATGTCATTGTGACATCACAAAAAGATTTGTGACCTCAGAGGTTCTGTGCGACATCACAGCCATCTAAGTGTGACGTCACAGAGGTGTCAGTGTGACATCATAGAGATGTCACTGTGATGTCAGAGGAGGTTGTGTGGCATCACAGAGATGTCCGTGTGACATCATAGACAGCTGTGTGACCTCACAAGGTCGATGTGACCTCACAGAGATGTCAGTGTGACGTCAGAGAGATAGCTCTGGGACATCACAGGAAGTTGTGTGACAGCACAGAGATGTCTGTGTGACATCACTAAAAGCCCTGTGACCTCACAGAAATGTCAATGTGACATCATGAAGGGCTGTGCGACATCACAGAGATGTCCATGTGATATCACTGTCTGCTGTGTGACGTCACAGATGTGTCAGTGTGGCATCAGAGAGATGTCATTGTAACATCAAAGGAGGATCTGTGCAACCATAGAGGAGTCAGTGTGACATCAAATAGAATTGTGTGACATCACAGTGTTGTCAGTGCGGCATCACAGAGAGCGGTGTGACGTCACAGAGATATCTTTGTGTCATCAGAAAAAGCTGTGTGACTTCGAAGGGTCTCTGTAACATCACAGAGGTGTCTGAGTGACATCATAGAGATGTCATTGTGACATCAGAGGAGGATGTATGACATCAAGGAGATGTCTGAGTGACATCATAGACAGCAGTGTGACCTCACAAGGTCAATGAGACAAAACAGAGATTGTTGGAGGGTGCCGCGGGAGACAAGACTCATGCTATCACGATCATCAAGTCTCAGTTTATTGTGACAGATTACACAGTTTATAGATGTTTGTTAATTAGGTCATACATATTGCAAAAGCCGAGCTCATGAGTGGTTGCTATGTGACTTGTACTATTATCTTAAAAGTATCTTTGTGAATGATACTTGCCTGTCCAGCTGGCCTTGCAGCTAGAACAGCTTAGTACTTCTTTGTTCTTCTCTATCTACTTCTACATACCAAGCAGTTTCAATATCCTGCTTTCTGCACACCATCTACTCTTCAGGGTCATGCGAACTTTGCAGCAGTCACGTAGCCCTCCCAAGTTGGATTAATTTTACAGCATCATGTCCCCTGTTGTACAACCATTCCTCTGTCAAGCTCTCTTCAAGAGATGTCAGTGTGACGTCACAGAGCTATCTCTGTGACATCACAGGAAGTTGTGTAACATCACAGAAGTTTATTGGTGACATCACAAAGATATAAGTGTGACATTCCTAAAAGCTGAGTGCTTTCACAGAGATTTCAGTGTGACATCACAGAGAGCTGTGTGACATCCCAGAGATGTCCATGTGGTAACACAGGGAGCTGTGTGACGTTATGGAGGCATCCGTGTGACATCATAGAGATGTAATTGTGAGAGCAGAGGAGGGGGCTGTGTGACTTCACAGATATTGGTGCAACATCACAGGGATGTCCATGTGACATCTCAGAGAGCTGTGTGACATCACAGAGATGTCAGTGTGGCATCTCAAAAAGATGTGTAACCTCACAGGGTCACTGTGACATCACAGAGGTGTCTGAGTGACATCACAGAGATGTCATTGTGACATCACAAAAAGATTTGTGACCTCAGAGGTTCTGTGCGACATCACAGCCATCTAAGTGTGACGTCACAGAGGTGTCAGTGTGACATCATAGAGATGTCACTGTGATGTCAGAGGAGGTTGTGTGGCATCACAGAGATGTCCGTGTGACATCATAGACAGCTGTGTGACCTCACAAGGTCAATGTGACCGCACAGAGATGTCAGTGTGACGTCAGAGAGATAGCTCTGGGACATCACAGGAAGTTCTGTGACATCACAGAGATGTCTGTGTGACATCACTAAAAGCCCTGTGACCTCAAAGAAATGTCAATGTGACATCATGAAGGGCTGTGCGACATCACAGAGATGTCCATGTAATATCACTGTGAGCTGCGTGACGTCACAGATGTGTCAGTGTGGCATCAGAGAGATGTCATTGTAACATCAAAGGAGGATCGGTGCAGCCATAGAGGAGTCAGTGTGACATCAAATAGAATTGTGTGACATCACAGTGTTGTCAGTGCGGCATCACAGAGAGCGGTGTGACGTCACAGAGATATCTTTGTGTCATCAGAAAAAGCTGTGTGACTTCGAAGGGTCTCTGTAACATCACAGAGGTGTCTGAGTGACATCACAGAGATGTCTTTGTGACATCACCAAAAGCTTTGTGACCCCACAGAGTCTGTGCGACATCACAGCCATCGAAGTGTGACGTCACAGAGTTGTCTGCGTGACATCATAGAGATGTCATTGTGACATCAGAGGAGGATGTATGACATCAAGGAGATGTCTGAGTGACATCATAGACAGCAGTGTGACCTCACAAGGTCAATGAGACAAAACAGAGATTGTTGGAGGGTGCCGCGGGAGACAAGACTCATGCTATCATGATCATCAAGTCTCAGTTTATTGTGACAGATTACACAGTTTATAGATGTTTGTTAATTAGGTCATACATATTGCAAAAGCCGAGCTCATGAGTGGTTGCTATGTGACTTGTACTATTATCTTAAAAGTATCTTTGTGAATGATACTTGCCTGTCCAGCTGGCCTTGCAGCTAGAACAGCTTAGTACTTCTTTGTTCTTCTCTATCTACTTCTACATACCAAGCAGTTTCAATATCCTGCTTTCTGCACACCATCTACTCTTCAGGGTCATGCGAACTTTGCAGCAGTCACGTAGCCCTCCCTAGTTGGATTAATTTTACAGCATCATGTCCCCTGTTGTACAACCATTCCTCTGTCAAGCTCTCTTCAAGAGATGTCAGTGTGACGTCACAGAGCTATCTCTATGACATCACAGGAAGTTGTGTAACATCACAGAAGTTTATTGGTGACATCACAAAGATATAAGTGTGACATTCCTAAAAGCTGAGTGCTTTCACAGAGATTTCAGTGTGACATCACAGAGAGCTGTGTGACATCCCAGAGACGTCCATGTGGTATCTCAGGGAGCTGTGTGATGTTATGGAGGCATCCGTGTGACATCATAGAGATGTAATTGTGAGAGCAGAGGAGGAGGCTGTGTGACTTCACAGAGAAGTCAGTGTGACATCACAGAGAGCTGTGAACCATCACAGGGAAGTCCATGTGATATCACAGAGAGCTGTGTGACGTTCTGGAGGCATCAGTGTGACATCATAGAGATGTAATTGTGAGATCAGAGGAGGGGGCTGTGTGACTTCACAGATATTGGTGCAACATCACAGGGATGTCCATGTGACATCTCAGAGAGCTGTGTGACATCACAGAGATGTCAGTGTGGCATCTCAAAAAGATGTGTAACCTCACAGGGTCACTGTGACATTACAGAGGTGTCTGAGTGACATCACAGAGATGTCATTGTGACATCACAAAAAGATTTGTGACCTCAGAGGTTCTGTGCGACATCACAGCCATCTAAGTGTGACGTCACAGAGGTGTCAGTGTGACATCATAGAGATGTCACTGTGATGTCAGAGGAGGTTGTGTGGCATCACAGAGATGTCCGTGTGACATCATAGACAGCTGTGTGACCTCACAAGGTCAATGTGACCGCACAGAGATGTCAGTGTGACGTCAGAGAGATAGCTCTGGGACATCACAGGAAGTTCTGTGACATCACAGAGATGTCTGTGTGACATCACTAAAAGCCCTGTGACCTCAAAGAAATGTCAATGTGACATCATGAAGGGCTGTGCGACATCACAGAGATGTCCATGTAATATCACTGTGAGCTGCGTGACGTCACAGATGTGTCAGTGTGGCATCAGAGAGATGTCATTGTAACATCAAAGGAGGATCGGTGCAGCCATAGAGGAGTCAGTGTGACATCAAATAGAATTGTGTGACATCACAGTGTTGTCAGTGCGGCATCACAGAGAGCGGTGTGACGTCACAGAGATATCTTTGTGTCATCAGAAAAAGCTGTGTGACTTCGAAGGGTCTCTGTAACATCACAGAGGTGTCTGAGTGACATCACAGAGATGTCTTTGTGACATCACCAAAAGCTTTGTGACCCCACAGAGTCTGTGCGACATCACAGCCATCGAAGTGTGACGTCACAGAGTTGTCTGCGTGACATCATAGAGATGTCATTGTGACATCAGAGGAGGATGTATGACATCAAGGAGATGTCTGAGTGACATCATAGACAGCAGTGTGACCTCACAAGGTCAATGAGACAAAACAGAGATTGTTGGAGGGTGCCGCGGGAGACAAGACTCATGCTCTCATGATCATCAAGTCTCAGTTTATTGTGACAGATTACACAGTTTATATATGTTTGTTAATTAGGTCATACATATTGCAAAAGCCGAGCTCATGAGTGGTTGCTATGTGACTTGTACTATTATCTTAAAAGTATCTTTGTGAATGATACTTGCCTGTCCAGCTGGCCTTGCAGCTAGAACAGCTTAGTACTTCTTTGTTCTTCTCTATCTACTTCTACATACCAAGCAGTTTCAATATCCTGCTTTCTGCACACCATCTACTCTTCAGGGTCATGCGAACTTTGCAGCAGTCACGTAGCCCTCCCTAGTTGGATTAATTTTACAGCATCATGTCCCCTGTTGTACAACCTTACCTCGGTAAAGCTCTCTTCAAGAGATGTCAGTGTGACGTCACAGAGATATCTCTGTGACATCACAGGAAGTTGTGTAACATCACAGAAATTTATTGGTGACATCGCAAAGATATAAGTGTGACATTCCTAAAAGCTGAGTGCTTTCACAGAGATTTCAGTGTGACATCACAGAGAGCTGTGTGACATCCCAGAGCCGTCCATGTGGTATCACAGGGAGCTGTGTGACGTTATGGAGGCATCCGTGTTACATCATAGAGATGTAATTGTGAGATCAGAGGAGGAGGCTGTGTGACTTCACAGAGAAGTCAGTGTGACATCACAGAGAGCTGTGAACCATCACAGGGAAGTCCATGTGATATCACAGAGAGCTGTGTGACGTTCTGGAGGCATCAGTGTGACATCATAGAGATGTAATTGTGAGATCAGAGGAGGGGGCTGTGTGACTTCACAGATATTGGTGCAACATCACAGGGATGTCCATGTGACATCTCAGAGAGCTGTGTGACATCACAGAGATGTCAGTGTGGCATCTCAAAAAGATGTGTAACCTCACAGGGTCACTGTGACATTACAGAGGTGTCTGAGTGACATCACAGAGATGTCATTGTGACATCACAAAAAGATTTGTGACCTCAGAGGTTCTGTGCGACATCACAGCCATCTAAGTGTGACGTCACAGAGGTGTCAGTGTGACATCATAGAGATGTCACTGTGATGTCAGAGGAGGTTGTGTGGCATCACAGAGATGTCCGTGTGACATCATAGACAGCTGTGTGACCTCACAAGGTCGATGTGACCTCACAGAGATGTCAGTGTGACGTCAGAGAGATAGCTCTGGGACATCACAGGAAGTTGTGTGACAGCACAGAGATGTCTGTGTGACATCACTAAAAGCCCTGTGACCTCACAGAAATGTCAATGTGACATCATGAAGGGCTGTGCGACATCACAGAGATGTCCATGTGATATCACTGTCTGCTGTGTGACGTCACAGATGTGTCAGTGTGGCATCAGAGAGATGTCATTGTAACATCAAAGGAGGATCTGTGCAACCATAGAGGAGTCAGTGTGACATCAAATAGAATTGTGTGACATCACAGTGTTGTCAGTGCGGCATCACAGAGAGCGGTGTGACGTCACAGAGATATCTTTGTGTCATCAGAAAAAGCTGTGTGACTTCGAAGGGTCTCTGTAACATCACAGAGGTGTCTGAGTGACATCATAGAGATGTCATTGTGACATCAGAGGAGGATGTATGACATCAAGGAGATGTCTGAGTGACATCATAGACAGCAGTGTGACCTCACAAGGTCAATGAGACAAAACAGAGATTGTTGGAGGGTGCCGCGGGAGACAAGACTCATGCTATCATGATCATCAAGTCTCAGTTTATTGTGACAGATTACACAGTTTATAGATGTTTGTTAATTAGGTCATACATATTGCAAAAGCCGAGCTCATGAGTGGTTGCTATGTGACTTGTACCATTATCTTAAAAGTATCTTTGTGAATGATACTTGCCTGTCCAGCTGGCCTTGCAGCTAGAACAGCTTAGTACTTCTTTGTTCTTCTCTATCTACTTCTACATACCAAGAAGTTTCAATATCCTGCTTTCTGCACACCATCTACTCTTCAGGGTCATGCGAACTTTGCAGCAGTCACGTAGCCCTCCCTAGTTGGATTAATTTTACAGCATCATGTCCCCTGTTGTACAACCATTCCTCTGTCAAGCTCTCTTCAAGAGATGTCAGTGTGACGTCACAGAGCTATCTCTGTGACATCACAGGAAGTTGTGTAACATCACAGAAGTTTATTGGTGACATCACAAAGATATAAGTGTGACATTCCTAAAAGCTGAGTGCTTTCACAGAGATTTCAGTGTGACATCACAGAGAGCTGTGAACCATCACAGGGAAGTCCATGTGATATCACAGAGAGCTGTGTGACGTTCTGGAGGCATCAGTGTGACATCATAGAGATGTAATTGTGAGATCAGAGGAGGGGGCTGTGTGACTTCACAGATATTGGTGCAACATCACAGGGATGTCCATGTGACATCTCAGAGAGCTGTGTGACATCACAGAGATGTCAGTGTGGCATCTCAAAAAGATGTGTAACCTCACAGGGTCACTGTGACATTACAGAGGTGTCTGTGTGACATCACAGAGATGTCATTGTGACATCACAAAAAGATTTGTGACCTCAGAGGTTCTGTGCGACATCACAGCCATCTAAGTGTGACATCACAGAGGTGTCAGTGTGACATCATAGAGATGTCACTGTGATGTCAGAGGAGGTTGTGTGGCATCACAGAGATGTCCGTGTGACATCATAGACAGCTGTGTGACCTCACAAGGTCGATGTGACCTCACAGAGATGTCAGTGTGACGTCAGAGAGATAGCTCTGGGACATCACAGGAAGTTGTGTGACAGCACAGAGATGTCTGTGTGACATCACTAAAAGCCCTGTGACCTCACAGAAATGTCAATGTGACATCATGAAGGGCTGTGCGACATCACAGAGATGTCCATGTGATATCACTGTGAGCTGTTTGAGGTCACAGATGTGTCAGTGTGGCATCAGAGAGATGTCATTGTAACATCAAAGGAGGATCTGTGCAACCATAGAGGAGTCAGTGTGACATCAAATAGAATTGTGTGACATCACAGTGTTGTCAGTGCGGCATCACAGAGAGCGGTGTGACGTCACAGAGATATCTTTGTGTCATCAGAAAAAGCTGTGTGACTTCGAAGGGTCTCTGTAACATCACAGAGGTGTCTGAGTGACATCATAGAGATGTCATTGTGACATCAGAGGAGGATGTATGACATCAAGGAGATGTCTGAGTGACATCATAGACAGCTGTGTGACCTCACAAGGTCAATGAGACAAAACAGAGATTGTTGGAGGGTGCCGCGGGAGACAAGACTCATGCTATCATGATCATCAAGTCTCAGTTTATTGTGACAGATTACACAGTTTATAGATGTTTGTTAATTAGGTCGTACATATTGCAAAAGCTGAGCTCATGACTGGTTGCTATGTGACTTGTACCATTATCTTAAAAGTATCTTTGTGAATGATACTTGCCTGTCCAGCTGGCCTTGCAGCTAGAACAGCTTAGTACTTCTTTGTTCTTCTCTATTTACTTCTACATACCAAGCAGTTTCAATATCCTGCTTTCTGCACACCATCTACTCTTCAGGGTCATGCGAACTTTGCAGCAGTCACGTAGCCCTCCCTAGTTGGATTAATTTTACAGCATCATGTCCCCTGTTGTACAACCATTCCTCTGTCAAGCTCTCTTCAAGAGATGTCAGTGTGACGTCACAGAGCTATCTCTGTGACATCACAGGAAGTTGTGTAACATCACAGAAGTTTATTGGTGACATCACAAAGATATAAGTGTGACATTCCTAAAAGCTGAGTGCTTTCACAGAGATTTCAGTGTGACATCACAGAGAGCTGTGTGACATCCCAGAGATGTCCATGTGGTAACACAGGGAGCTGTGTGACGTTATGGAGGCATCCGTGTGACATCATAGAGATGTAATTGTGAGAGCAGAGGAGGAGGCTGTGTGACTTCACAGAGAAGTCAGTGTGACATCACAGAGAGCTGTGAACCATCACAGGGAAGTCCATGTGATATCACAGAGAGCTGTGTGACGTTCTGGAGGCATCAGTGTGACATCATAGAGATGTAATTGTGAGATCAGAGGAGGGGGCTGTGTGACTTCACAGATATTGGTGCAACATCACAGGGATGTCCATGTGACATCTCAGAGAGCTGTGTGACATCACAGAGATGTCAGTGTGGCATCTCAAAAAGATGTGTAACCTCACAGGGTCACTGTGACATCACAGAGGTGTCTGAGTGACATCACAGAGATGTCATTGTGACATCACAAAAAGATTTGTGACCTCAGAGGTTCTGTGCGACATCACAGCCATCTAAGTGTGACGTCACAGAGGTGTCAGTGTGACATCATAGAGATGTCACTGTGATGTCAGAGGAGGTTGTGTGGCATCACAGAGATGTCCGTGTGACATCATAGACAGCTGTGTGACCTCACAAGGTCGATGTGACCTCACAGAGATGTCAGTGTGACGTCAGAGAGATAGCTCTGGGACATCACAGGAAGTTGTGTGACAGCACAGAGATGTCTGTGTGACATCACTAAAAGCCCTGTGACCTCACAGAAATGTCAATGTGACATCATGAAGGGCTGTGCGACATCACAGAGATGTCCATGTGATATCACTGTCTGCTGTGTGACGTCACAGATGTGTCAGTGTGGCATCAGAGAGATGTCATTGTAACATCAAAGGAGGATCTGTGCAACCATAGAGGAGTCAGTGTGACATCAAATAGAATTGTGTGACATCACAGTGTTGTCAGTGCGGCATCACAGAGAGCGGTGTGACGTCACAGAGATATCTTTGTGTCATCAGAAAAAGCTGTGTGACTTCGAAGGGTCTCTGTAACATCACAGAGGTGTCTGAGTGACATCATAGAGATGTCATTGTGACATCAGAGGAGGATGTATGACATCAAGGAGATGTCTGAGTGACATCATAGACAGCAGTGTGACCTCACAAGGTCAATGAGACAAAACAGAGATTGTTGGAGGGTGCCGCGGGAGACAAGACTCATGCTATCATGATCATCAAGTCTCAGTTTATTGTGACAGATTACACAGTTTATAGATGTTTGTTAATTAGGTCATACATATTGCAAAAGCCGAGCTCATGAGTGGTTGCTATGTGACTTGTACCATTATCTTAAAAGTATCTTTGTGAATGATACTTGCCTGTCCAGCTGGCCTTGCAGCTAGAACAGCTTAGTACTTCTTTGTTCTTCTCTATCTACTTCTACATACCAAGCAGTTTCAATATCCTGCTTTCTGCACACCATCTACTCTTCAGGGTCATGCGAACTTTGCAGCAGTCACGTAGCCCTCCCTAGTTGGATTAATTTTACAGCATCATGTCCCCTGTTGTACAACCATTCCTCTGTCAAGCTCTCTTCAAGAGATGTCAGTGTGACGTCACAGAGCTATCTCTGTGACATCACAGGAAGTTGTGTAACATCACAGAAGTTTATTGGTGACATCACAAAGATATAAGTGTGACATTCCTAAAAGCTGAGTGCTTTCACAGAGATTTCAGTGTGACATCACAGAGAGCTGTGAACCATCACAGGGAAGTCCATGTGATATCACAGAGAGCTGTGTGACGTTCTGGAGGC
Source organism: Lonchura striata (assembly GCF_050655825.1). Lineage (NCBI taxonomy): Eukaryota > Metazoa > Chordata > Aves > Passeriformes > Estrildidae > Lonchura > Lonchura striata. Next base: position 2,234,243 of record NC_140718.1, on the reverse strand, counting down.
ATCAGTGTGACATCATAGAGATGTAATTGTGAGATCAGAGGAGGGGGCTGTGTGACTTCACAGATATTGGTGCAACATCACAGGGATGTCCATGTGACATCTCAGAGAGCTGTGTGACATCACAGAGATGTCAGTGTGGCATCTCAAAAAGATGTGTAACCTCACAGGGTCACTGTGACATTACAGAGGTGTCTGTGTGACATCACAGAGATGTCATTGTGACATCACAAAAAGATTTGTGACCTCAGAGGTTCTGTGCGACATCACAGCCATCTAAGTGTGACATCACAGAGGTGTCAGTGTGACATCATAGAGATGTCACTGTGATGTCAGAGGAGGTTGTGTGGCATCACAGAGATGTCCGTGTGACATCATAGACAGCTGTGTGACCTCACAAGGTCGATGTGACCTCACAGAGATGTCAGTGTGACGTCAGAGAGATAGCTCTGGGACATCACAGGAAGTTGTGTGACAGCACAGAGATGTCTGTGTGACATCACTAAAAGCCCTGTGACCTCACAGAAATGTCAATGTGACATCATGAAGGGCTGTGCGACATCACAGAGATGTCCATGTGATATCACTGTGAGCTGTTTGAGGTCACAGATGTGTCAGTGTGGCATCAGAGAGATGTCATTGTAACATCAAAGGAGGATCTGTGCAACCATAGAGGAGTCAGTGTGACATCAAATAGAATTGTGTGACATCACAGTGTTGTCAGTGCGGCATCACAGAGAGCGGTGTGACGTCACAGAGATATCTTTGTGTCATCAGAAAAAGCTGTGTGACTTCGAAGGGTCTCTGTAACATCACAGAGGTGTCTGAGTGACATCATAGAGATGTCATTGTGACATCAGAGGAGGATGTATGACATCAAGGAGATGTCTGAGTGACATCATAGACAGCTGTGTGACCTCACAAGGTCAATGAGACAAAACAGAGATTGTTGGAGAGTGCCGCGGGAGACAAGACTCATGCTATCATGATCATCAAGTCTCAGTTTATTGTGACAGATTACACAGTTTATAGATGTTTGTTAATTAGGTCATACATATTGCAAAAGCCGAGCTCATGAGTGGTTGCTATGTGACTTGTACCATTATCTTAAAAGTATCTTTGTGAATGATACTTGCCTGTCCAGCTGGCCTTGCAGCTAGAACAGCTTAGTACTTCTTTGTTCTTCTCTATCTACTTCTACATACCAAGCAGTTTCAATATCCTGCTTTCTGCACACCATCTACTCTTCAGGGTCATGCGAACTTTGCAGCAGTCACGTAGCCCTCCCAAGTTGGATTAATTTTACAGCATCATGTCCCCTGTTGTACAACCATTCCTCTGTCAAGCTCTCTTCAAGAGATGTCAGTGTGACGTCACAGAGCTATCTCTGTGACATCACAGGAAGTTGTGCAACATCACAGAAGTTTATTGGTGACATCACAAAGATATAAGTGTGACATTCCTAAAAGCTGAGTGCTTTCACAGAGATTTCAGTGTGACATCACAGAGAGCTGTGTGACATCCCAGAGATGTCCATGTGGTAACACAGGGAGCTGTGTGACGTTATGGAGGCATCCGTGTGACATCATAGAGATGTAATTGTGAGAGCAGAGGAGGAGGCTGTGTGACTTCACAGAGAAGTCAGTGTGACATCACAGAGAGCTGTGAACCATCACAGGGAAGTCCATGTGATATCACAGAGAGCTGTGTGACGTTCTGGAGGCATCAGTGTGACATCATAGAGATGTAATTGTGAGATCAGAGGAGGGGGCTGTGTGACTTCACAGATATTGGTGCAACATCACAGGGATGTCCATGTGACATCTCAGAGAGCTGTGTGACATCACAGAGATGTGAGTGTGGCATCTCAAAAAGATGTGTAACCTCACAGGGTCACTGTGACATTACAGAGGTGTCTGAGTGACATCACAGAGATGTCATTGTGACATCACAAAAAGATTTGTGACCTCAGAGGTTCTGTGCGACATCACAGCCATCTAAGTGTGACGTCACAGAGGTGTCAGTGTGACATCATAGAGATGTCACTGTGATGTCAGAGGAGGTTGTGTAGCATCACAGAGATGTCCGTGTGACATCATAGACAGCTGTGTGACCTCACAAGGTCAATGTGACCGCACAGAGATGTCAGTGTGACGTCAGAGAGATAGCTCTGGGACATCACAGGAAGTTCTGTGACATCACAGAGATGTCTGTGTGACATCACTAAAAGCCCTGTGACCTCAAAGAAATGTCAATGTGACATCATGAAGGGCTGTGCGACATCACAGAGATGTCCATGTAATATCACTGTGAGCTGCGTGACGTCACAGATGTGTCAGTGTGGCATCAGAGAGATGTCATTGTAACATCAAAGGAGGATCTGTGCAGCCATAGAGGAGTCAGTGTGACATCAAATAGAATTGTGTGACATCACAGTGTTGTCAGTGCGGCATCACAGAGAGCGGTGTGACGTCACAGAGATATCTTTGTGTCATCAGAAAAAGCTGTGTGACTTCGAAGGGTCTCTGTAACATCACAGAGGTGTCTGAGTGACATCACAGAGATGTCTTTGTGACATCACCAAAAGCTTTGTGACCCCACAGGGTCTGTGCGACATCACAGCCATCGAAGTGTGACGTCACAGAGGTGTCAGTGTGACATCATAGAGATGTCATTGTGACATCAGAGGAGGATGTATGACATCAAGGAGATGTCTGAGTGACATCATAGACAGCTGTGTGACCTCACAAGGTCAATGAGACAAAACAGGGATTGTTGGAGGGTGCCGCGGGAGACAAGACTCATGCTCTCATGATCATCAAGTCTCAGTTTATTGTGACAGATTACACAGTTTATAGATGTTTGTTAATTAGGTCATACATATTGCAAAAGCCGAGCTCATGAGTGGTTGCTATGTGACTTGTACTATTATCTTAAAAGTATCTTTGTGAATGATACTTGCCTGTCCAGCTGGCCTTGCAGCTAGAACAGCTTAGTACTTCTTTGTTCTTCTCTATCTACTTCTACATACCAAGCAGTTTCAATATCCTGCTTTCTGCACACCATCTACTCTTCAGGGTCATGCGAACTTTGCAGCAGTCACGTAGCCCTCCCTAGTTGGATTAATTTTACAGCATCATGTCCCCTGTTGTACAACCATTCCTCTGTCAAGCTCTCTTCAAGAGATGTCAGTGTGACGTCACAGAGATATCTCTGTGACATCACAGGAAGTTGTCTAACATCACAGAAGTTTATTGGTGACATCACAAAGATATAAGTGTGACATTCCTAAAAGCTGAGTGCTTTCACAGAGATTTCAGTGTGACATCACAGAGAGCTGTGTGACATCCCAGAGACGTCCATGTGGTATCACAGGGAGCTGTGTGACGTTATGGAGGCATCCGTGTGACATCATAGAGATGTAATTGTGAGATCAGAGGAGGAGGCTGTGTAACTTCACAGAGAAGTCAGTGTGACATCACAGAGAGCTGTGAACCATCACAGGGAAGTCCATGTGATATCACAGAGAGCTGTGTGACGTTCTGGAGGCATCAGTGTGACATCATAGAGATGTAATTGTGAGATCAGAGGAGGGGGCTATGTGACTTCACAGATATTGGTGCAACATCACAGGGATGTCCATGTGACATCTCAGAGAGCTGTGTGACATCACAGAGATGTCAGTGTGGCATCTCAAAAAGATGTGTAACCTCACAGGGTCACTGTGACATTACAGAGGTGTCTGAGTGACAGCACAGAGATGTCATTGTGACATCACAAAAAGATTTGTGACCTCAGAGGTTCTGTGCGACATCACAGCCATCTAAGTGTGACGTCACAGAGGTGTCAGTGTGACATCATAGAGATGTCACTGTGATGTCAGAGGAGGTTGTGTGGCATCACAGAGATGTCCGTGTGACATCATAGACAGCTGTGTGACCTCACAAGGTCAATGTGACCGCACAGAGATGTCAGTGTGACGTCAGAGAGATAGCTCTGGGACATCACAGGAAGTTCTGTGACATCACAGAGATGTCTGTGTGACATCACTAAAAGCCCTGTGACCTCACAGAAATGTCAATGTGACATCATGAAGGGCTGTGCGACATCACAGAGATGTCCATGTGATATCACTGTGAGCTGTTTGAGGTCACAGATGTGTCAGTGTGGCATCAGAGAGATGTCATTGTAATATCAAAGGAGGATCTGTGCAACCATAGAGGAGTCAGTGTGACATCAAATAGAATTGTGTGACATCACAGTGTTGTCAGTGCGGCATCACAGAGAGCGGTGTGACGTCACAGAGATATCTTTGTGTCATCAGAAAAAGCTGTGTGACTTCGAAGGGTCTCTGTAACATCACAGAGGTGTCTGAGTGACATCACAGAGATGTCTTTGTGACATCACCAAAAGCTTTGTGACCCCACAGGGTCTGTGCGACATCACAGCCATCGAAGTGTGACGTCACAGAGGTGTCAGTGTGACATCATAGAGATGTCATTGTGACATCAGAGGAGGATGTATGACATCAAGGAGATGTCTGAGTGACATCATAGACAGCTGTGTGACCTCACAAGGTCAATGAGACAAAACAGGGATTGTTGGAGGGTGCCGCGGGAGACAAGACTCATGCTCTCATGATCATCAAGTCTCAGTTTATTGTGACAGATTACACAGTTTATAGATGTTTGTTAATTAGGTCATACATATTGCAAAAGCCGAGCTCATGAGTGGTTGCTATGTGACTTGTACTATTATCTTAAAAGTATCTTTGTGAATGATACTTGCCTGTCCAGCTGGCCTTGCAGCTAGAACAGCTTAGTACTTCTTTGTTCTTCTCTATCTACTTCTACATACCAAGCAGTTTCAATATCCTGCTTTCTGCACACCATCTACTCTTCAGGGTCATGCGAACTTTGCAGCAGTCACGTAGCCCTCCCAGGTTGGATTAATTTTACAGCATCATGTCCCCTGTTGTACAACCTTACCTCGGTAAAGCTCTCTTCAAGAGATGTCAGTGTGACGTCACAGAGATATCTCTGTGACATCACAGGAAGTTGTGTAACATCACAGAAATTTATTGGTGACATCGCAAAGATATAAGTGTGACATTCCTAAAAGCTGAGTGCTTTCACAGAGATGTCAGTGTGACATCACAGAGAGCTGTGTGACATCCCAGAGCCGTCCATGTGGTATCACAGGGAGCTGTGTGACGTTATGGAGGCATCCGTGTGACATCATAGAGATGTAATTGTGAGATCAGAGGAGGAGGCTGTGTGACTTCACAGAGAAGTCAGTGTGACATCACAGAGAGCTGTGAACCATCACAGGGAAGTCCATGTGATATCACAGAGAGCTGTGTGACGTTCTGGAGGCATCAGTGTGACATCATAGAGATGTAATTGTGAGATCAGAGGAGGGGGCTGTGTGACTTCACAGATATTGGTGCAACATCACAGGGATGTCCATGTGACATCTCAGAGAGCTGTGTGACATCACAGAGATGTCAGTGTGGCATCTCAAAAAGATGTGTAACCTCACAGGGTCACTGTGACATCACAGAGGTGTCTGAGTGACATCACAGAGATGTCATTGTGACATCACAAAAAGATTTGTGACCTCAGAGGTTCTGTGCGACATCACAGCCATCTAAGTGTGACGTCACAGAGGTGTCAGTGTGACATCATAGAGATGTCACTGTGATGTCAGAGGAGGTTGTGTGGCATCACAGAGATGTCCGTGTGACATCATAGACAGCTGTGTGACCTCACAAGGTCGATGTGACCTCACAGAGATGTCAGTGTGACGTCAGAGAGATAGCTCTGGGACATCACAGGAAGTTGTGTGACAGCACAGAGATGTCTGTGTGACATCACTAAAAGCCCTGTGACCTCACAGAAATGTCAATGTGACATCATGAAGGGCTGTGCGACATCACAGAGATGTCCATGTGATATCACTGTCTGCTGTGTGACGTCACAGATGTGTCAGTGTGGCATCAGAGAGATGTCATTGTAACATCAAAGGAGGATCTGTGCAACCATAGAGGAGTCAGTGTGACATCAAATAGAATTGTGTGACATCACAGTGTTGTCAGTGCGGCATCACAGAGAGCGGTGTGACGTCACAGAGATATCTTTGTGTCATCAGAAAAAGCTGTGTGACTTCGAAGGGTCTCTGTAACATCACAGAGGTGTCTGAGTGACATCATAGAGATGTCATTGTGACATCAGAGGAGGATGTATGACATCAAGGAGATGTCTGAGTGACATCATAGACAGCAGTGTGACCTCACAAGGTCAATGAGACAAAACAGAGATTGTTGGAGGGTGCCGCGGGAGACAAGACTCATGCTATCATGATCATCAAGTCTCAGTTTATTGTGACAGATTACACAGTTTATAGATGTTTGTTAATTAGGTCATACATATTGCAAAAGCCGAGCTCATGAGTGGTTGCTATGTGACTTGTACCATTATCTTAAAAGTATCTTTGTGAATGATACTTGCCTGTCCAGCTGGCCTTGCAGCTAGAACAGCTTAGTACTTCTTTGTTCTTCTCTATCTACTTCTACATACCAAGAAGTTTCAATATCCTGCTTTCTGCACACCATCTACTCTTCAGGGTCATGCGAACTTTGCAGCAGTCACGTAGCCCTCCCAAGTTGGATTAATTTTACAGCATCATATCCCCTGCTGTACAACCATTCCTCTGTCAAGCTCTCTTCAAGAGATGTCAGTGTGACGTCACAGAGCTATCTCTGTGACATCACAGGAAGTTGTGTAACATCACAGAAGTTTATTGGTGACATCACAAAGATATAAGTGTGACATTCCTAAAAGCTGAGTGCTTTCACAGAGATTTCAGTGTGACATCACAGAGAGCTGTGAACCATCACAGGGAAGTCCATGTGATATCACAGAGAGCTGTGTGACGTTCTGGAGGCATCAGTGTGACATCATAGAGATGTAATTGTGAGATCAGAGGAGGGGGCTGTGTGACTTCACAGATATTGGTGCAACATCACAGGGATGTCCATGTGACATCTCAGAGAGCTGTGTGACATCACAGAGATGTCAGTGTGGCATCTCAAAAAGATGTGTAACCTCACAGGGTCACTGTGACATTACAGAGGTGTCTGTGTGACATCACAGAGATGTCATTGTGACATCACAAAAAGATTTGTGACCTCAGAGGTTCTGTGCGACATCACAGCCATCTAAGTGTGACATCACAGAGGTGTCAGTGTGACATCATAGAGATGTCACTGTGATGTCAGAGGAGGTTGTGTGGCATCACAGAGATGTCCGTGTGACATCATAGACAGCTGTGTGACCTCACAAGGTCGATGTGACCTCACAGAGATGTCAGTGTGACGTCAGAGAGATAGCTCTGGGACATCACAGGAAGTTGTGTGACAGCACAGAGATGTCTGTGTGACATCACTAAAAGCCCTGTGACCTCACAGAAATGTCAATGTGACATCATGAAGGGCTGTGCGACATCACAGAGATGTCCATGTGATATCACTGTGAGCTGTTTGAGGTCACAGATGTGTCAGTGTGGCATCAGAGAGATGTCATTGTAACATCAAAGGAGGATCTGTGCAACCATAGAGGAGTCAGTGTGACATCAAATAGAATTGTGTGACATCACAGTGTTGTCAGTGCGGCATCACAGAGAGCGGTGTGACGTCACAGAGATATCTTTGTGTCATCAGAAAAAGCTGTGTGACTTCGAAGGGTCTCTGTAACATCACAGAGGTGTCTGAGTGACATCATAGAGATGTCATTGTGACATCAGAGGAGGATGTATGACATCAAGGAGATGTCTGAGTGACATCATAGACAGCTGTGTGACCTCACAAGGTCAATGAGACAAAACAGAGATTGTTGGAGGGTGCCGCGGGAGACAAGACTCATGCTATCATGATCATCAAGTCTCAGTTTATTGTGACAGATTACACAGTTTATAGATGTTTGTTAATTAGGTCGTACATATTGCAAAAGCTGAGCTCATGACTGGTTGCTATGTGACTTGTACCATTATCTTAAAAGTATCTTTGTGAATGATACTTGCCTGTCCAGCTGGCCTTGCAGCTAGAACAGCTTAGTACTTCTTTGTTCTTCTCTATTTACTTCTACATACCAAGCAGTTTCAATATCCTGCTTTCTGCACACCATCTACTCTTCAGGGTCATGCGAACTTTGCAGCAGTCACGTAGCCCTCCCTAGTTGGATTAATTTTACAGCATCATGTCCCCTGTTGTACAACCATTCCTCTGTCAAGCTCTCTTCAAGAGATGTCAGTGTGACGTCACAGAGCTATCTCTGTGACATCACAGGAAGTTGTGTAACATCACAGAAGTTTATTGGTGACATCACAAAGATATAAGTGTGACATTCCTAAAAGCTGAGTGCTTTCACAGAGATTTCAGTGTGACATCACAGAGAGCTGTGTGACATCCCAGAGATGTCCATGTGGTAACACAGGGAGCTGTGTGACGTTATGGAGGCATCCGTGTGACATCATAGAGATGTAATTGTGAGAGCAGAGGAGGAGGCTGTGTGACTTCACAGAGAAGTCAGTGTGACATCACAGAGAGCTGTGAACCATCACAGGGAAGTCCATGTGATATCACAGAGAGCTGTGTGACGTTCTGGAGGCATCAGTGTGACATCATAGAGATGTAATTGTGAGATCAGAGGAGGGGGCTGTGTGACTTCACAGATATTGGTGCAACATCACAGGGATGTCCATGTGACATCTCAGAGAGCTGTGTGACATCACAGAGATGTCAGTGTGGCATCTCAAAAAGATGTGTAACCTCACAGGGTCACTGTGACATCACAGAGGTGTCTGAGTGACATCACAGAGATGTCATTGTGACATCACAAAAAGATTTGTGACCTCAGAGGTTCTGTGCGACATCACAGCCATCTAAGTGTGACGTCACAGAGGTGTCAGTGTGACATCATAGAGATGTCACTGTGAAGTCAGAGGAGGTTGTGTGGCATCACAGAGATGTCCGTGTGACATCATAGACAGCTGTGTGACCTCACAAGGTCGATGTGACCTCACAGAGATGTCAGTGTGACGTCAGAGAGATAGCTCTGGGACATCACAGGAAGTTGTGTGACAGCACAGAGATGTCTGTGTGACATCACTAAAAGCCCTGTGACCTCACAGAAATGTCAATGTGACATCATGAAGGGCTGTGCGACATCACAGAGATGTCCATGTGATATCACTGTCTGCTGTGTGACGTCACAGATGTGTCAGTGTGGCATCAGAGAGATGTCATTGTAACATCAAAGGAGGATCTGTGCAACCATAGAGGAGTCAGTGTGACATCAAATAGAATTGTGTGACATCACAGTGTTGTCAGTGCGGCATCACAGAGAGCGGTGTGACGTCACAGAGATATCTTTGTGTCATCAGAAAAAGCTGTGTGACTTCGAAGGGTCTCTGTAACATCACAGAGGTGTCTGAGTGACATCATAGAGATGTCATTGTGACATCAGAGGAGGATGTATGACATCAAGGAGATGTCTGAGTGACATCATAGACAGCTGTGTGACCTCACAAGGTCAATGAGACAAAACAGAGATTGTTGGAGGGTGCCGCGGGAGACAAGACTCATGCTATCATGATCATCAAGTCTCAGTTTATTGTGACAGATTACACAGTTTATAGATGTTTGTTAATTAGGTCATACATATTGCAAAAGCCGAGCTCATGAGTGGTTGCTATGTGACTTGTACCATTATCTTAAAAGTATCTTTGTGAATGATACTTGCCTGTCCAGCTGGCCTTGCAGCTAGAACAGCTTAGTACTTCTTTGTTCTTCTCTATCTACTTCTACATACCAAGCAGTTTCAATATCCTGCTTTCTGCACACCATCTACTCTTCAGGGTCATGCGAACTTTGCAGCAGTCACGTAGCCCTCCCTAGTTGGATTAATTTTACAGCATCATGTCCCCTGTTGTACAACCATTCCTCTGTCAAGCTCTCTTCAAGAGATGTCAGTGTGACGTCACAGAGCTATCTCTGTGACATCACAGGAAGTTGTGTAACATCACAGAAGTTTATTGGTGACATCACAAAGATATAAGTGTGACATTCCTAAAAGCTGAGTGCTTTCACAGAGATTTCAGTGTGACATCACAGAGAGCTGTGAACCATCACAGGGAAGTCCATGTGATATCACAGAGAGCTGTGTGACGTTCTGGAGGCATCAGTGTGACATCATAGAGATGTAATTGTGAGATCAGAGGAGGGGGCTGTGTGACTTCACAGATATTGGTGCAACATCACAGGGATGTCCATGTGACATCTCAGAGAGCTGTGTGACATCACAGAGATGTCAGTGTGGCATCTCAAAAAGATGTGTAACCTCACAGGGTCACTGTGACATTACAGAGGTGTCTGTGTGACATCACAGAGATGTCATTGTGACATCACAAAAAGATTTGTGACCTCAGAGGTTCTGTGCGACATCACAGCCATCTAAGTGTGACATCACAGAGGTGTCAGTGTGACATCATAGAGATGTCACTGTGATGTCAGAGGAGGTTGTGTGGCATCACAGAGATGTCCGTGTGACATCATAGACAGCTGTGTGACCTCACAAGGTCGATGTGACCTCACAGAGATGTCAGTGTGACGTCAGAGAGATAGCTCTGGGACATCACAGGAAGTTGTGTGACAGCACAGAGATGTCTGTGTGACATCACTAAAAGCCCTGTGACCTCACAGAAATGTCAATGTGACATCATGAAGGGCTGTGCGACATCACAGAGATGTCCATGTGATATCACTGTGAGCTGTTTGAGGTCACAGATGTGTCAGTGTGGCATCAGAGAGATGTCATTGTAACATCAAAGGAGGATCTGTGCAACCATAGAGGAGTCAGTGTGACATCAAATAGAATTGTGTGACATCACAGTGTTGTCAGTGCGGCATCACAGAGAGCGGTGTGACGTCACAGAGATATCTTTGTGTCATCAGAAAAAGCTGTGTGACTTCGAAGGGTCTCTGTAACATCACAGAGGTGTCTGAGTGACATCATAGAGATGTCATTGTGACATCAGAGGAGGATGTATGACATCAAGGAGATGTCTGAGTGACATCATAGACAGCTGTGTGACCTCACAAGGTCAATGAGACAAAACAGAGATTGTTGGAGGGTGCCGCGGGAGACAAGACTCATGCTATCATGATCATCAAGTCTCAGTTTATTGTGACAGATTACACAGTTTATAGATGTTTGTTAATTAGGTCGTACATATTGCAAAAGCTGAGCTCATGACTGGTTGCTATGTGACTTGTACCATTATCTTAAAAGTATCTTTGTGAATGATACTTGCCTGTCCAGCTGGCCTTGCAGCTAGAACAGCTTAGTACTTCTTTGTTCTTCTCTATTTACTTCTACATACCAAGCAGTTTCAATATCCTGCTTTCTGCACACCATCTACTCTTCAGGGTCATGCGAACTTTGCAGCAGTCACGTAGCCCTCCCTAGTTGGATTAATTTTACAGCATCATGTCCCCTGTTGTACAACCATTCCTCTGTCAAGCTCTCTTCAAGAGATGTCAGTGTGACGTCACAGAGCTATCTCTGTGACATCACAGGAAGTTGTGTAACATCACAGAAGTTTATTGGTGACATCACAAAGATATAAGTGTGACATTCCTAAAAGCTGAGTGCTTTCACAGAGATTTCAGTGTGACATCACAGAGAGCTGTGTGACATCCCAGAGATGTCCATGTGGTAACACAGGGAGCTGTGTGACGTTATGGAGGCATCCGTGTGACATCATAGAGATGTAATTGTGAGAGCAGAGGAGGAGGCTGTGTGACTTCACAGAGAAGTCAGTGTGACATCACAGAGAGCTGTGAACCATCACAGGGAAGTCCATGTGATATCACAGAGAGCTGTGTGACGTTCTGGAGGCATCAGTGTGACATCATAGAGATGTAATTGTGAGATCAGAGGAGGGGGCTGTGTGACTTCACAGATATTGGTGCAACATCACAGGGATGTCCATGTGACATCTCAGAGAGCTGTGTGACATCACAGAGATGTCAGTGTGGCATCTCAAAAAGATGTGTAACCTCACAGGGTCACTGTGACATTACAGAGGTGTCTGAGTGACATCACAGAGATGTCATTGTGACATCACAAAAAGATTTGTGACCTCAGAGGTTCTGTGCGACATCACAGCCATCTAAGTGTGACGTCACAGAGGTGTCAGTGTGACATCATAGAGATGTCACTGTGATGTCAGAGGAGGTTGTGTGGCATCACAGAGATGTCCGTGTGACATCATAGACAGCTGTGTGACCTCACAAGGTCGATGTGACCTCACAGAGATGTCAGTGTGACGTCAGAGAGATAGCTCTGGGACATCACAGGAAGTTGTGTGACAGCACAGAGATGTCTGTGTGACATCACTAAAAGCCCTGTGACCTCACAGAAATGTCAATGTGACATCATGAAGGGCTGTGCGACATCACAGAGATGTCCATGTGATATCACTGTCTGCTGTGTGACGTCACAGATGTGTCAGTGTGGCATCAGAGAGATGTCATTGTAACATCAAAGGAGGATCTGTGCAACCATAGAGGAGTCAGTGTGACATCAAATAGAATTGTGTGACATCACAGTGTTGTCAGTGCGGCATCACAGAGAGCGGTGTGACGTCACAGAGATATCTTTGTGTCATCAGAAAAAGCTGTGTGACTTCGAAGGGTCTCTGTAACATCACAGAGGTGTCTGAGTGACATCATAGAGATGTCATTGTGACATCAGAGGAGGATGTATGACATCAAGGAGATGTCTGAGTGACATCATAGACAGCTGTGTGACCTCACAAGGTCAATGAGACAAAACAGAGATTGTTGGAGAGTGCCGCGGGAGACAAGACTCATGCTATCATGATCATCAAGTCTCAGTTTATTGTGACAGATTACACAGTTTATAGATGTTTGTTAATTAGGTCATACATATTGCAAAAGCCGAGCTCATGAGTGGTTGCTATGTGACTTGTACCATTATCTTAAAAGTATCTTTGTGAATGATACTTGCCTGTCCAGCTGGCCTTGCAGCTAGAACAGCTTAGTACTTCTTTGTTCTTCTCTATCTACTTCTACATACCAAGCAGTTTCAATATCCTGCTTTCTGCACACCATCTACTCTTCAGGGTCATGCGAACTTTGCAGCAGTCACGTAGCCCTCCCAAGTTGGATTAATTTTACAGCATCATGTCCCCTGTTGTACAACCATTCCTCTGTCAAGCTCTCTTCAAGAGATGTCAGTGTGACGTCACAGAGCTATCTCTGTGACATCACAGGAAGTTGTGCAACATCACAGAAGTTTATTGGTGACATCACAAAGATATAAGTGTGACATTCCTAAAAGCTGAGTGCTTTCACAGAGATTTCAGTGTGACATCACAGAGAGCTGTGTGACATCCCAGAGATGTCCATGTGGTAACACAGGGAGCTGTGTGACGTTATGGAGGCATCCGTGTGACATCATAGAGATGTAATTGTGAGAGCAGAGGAGGAGGCTGTGTGACTTCACAGAGAAGTCAGTGTGACATCACAGAGAGCTGTGAACCATCACAGGGAAGTCCATGTGATATCACAGAGAGCTGTGTGACGTTCTGGAGGCATCAGTGTGACATCATAGAGATGTAATTGTGAGATCAGAGGAGGGGGCTGTGTGACTTCACAGATATTGGTGCAACATCACAGGGATGTCCATGTGACATCTCAGAGAGCTGTGTGACATCACAGAGATGTGAGTGTGGCATCTCAAAAAGATGTGTAACCTCACAGGGTCACTGTGACATTACAGAGGTGTCTGAGTGACATCACAGAGATGTCATTGTGACATCACAAAAAGATTTGTGACCTCAGAGGTTCTGTGCGACATCACAGCCATCTAAGTGTGACGTCACAGAGGTGTCAGTGTGACATCATAGAGATGTCACTGTGATGTCAGAGGAGGTTGTGTAGCATCACAGAGATGTCCGTGTGACATCATAGACAGCTGTGTGACCTCACAAGGTCAATGTGACCGCACAGAGATGTCAGTGTGACGTCAGAGAGATAGCTCTGGGACATCACAGGAAGTTCTGTGACATCACAGAGATGTCTGTGTGACATCACTAAAAGCCCTGTGACCTCAAAGAAATGTCAATGTGACATCATGAAGGGCTGTGCGACATCACAGAGATGTCCATGTAATATCACTGTGAGCTGCGTGACGTCACAGATGTGTCAGTGTGGCATCAGAGAGATGTCATTGTAACATCAAAGGAGGATCTGTGCAGCCATAGAGGAGTCAGTGTGACATCAAATAGAATTGTGTGACATCACAGTGTTGTCAGTGCGGCATCACAGAGAGCGGTGTGACGTCACAGAGATATCTTTGTGTCATCAGAAAAAGCTGTGTGACTTCGAAGGGTCTCTGTAACATCACAGAGGTGTCTGAGTGACATCACAGAGATGTCTTTGTGACATCACCAAAAGCTTTGTGACCCCACAGGGTCTGTGCGACATCACAGCCATCGAAGTGTGACGTCACAGAGGTGTCAGTGTGACATCATAGAGATGTCATTGTGACATCAGAGGAGGATGTATGACATCAAGGAGATGTCTGAGTGACATCATAGACAGCTGTGTGACCTCACAAGGTCAATGAGACAAAACAGGGATTGTTGGAGGGTGCCGCGGGAGACAAGACTCATGCTCTCATGATCATCAAGTCTCAGTTTATTGTGACAGATTACACAGTTTATAGATGTTTGTTAATTAGGTCATACATATTGCAAAAGCCGAGCTCATGAGTGGTTGCTATGTGACTTGTACTATTATCTTAAAAGTATCTTTGTGAATGATACTTGCCTGTCCAGCTGGCCTTGCAGCTAGAACAGCTTAGTACTTCTTTGTTCTTCTCTATCTACTTCTACATACCAAGCAGTTTCAATATCCTGCTTTCTGCACACCATCTACTCTTCAGGGTCATGCGAACTTTGCAGCAGTCACGTAGCCCTCCCTAGTTGGATTAATTTTACAGCATCATGTCCCCTGTTGTACAACCATTCCTCTGTCAAGCTCTCTTCAAGAGATGTCAGTGTGACGTCACAGAGATATCTCTGTGACATCACAGGAAGTTGTGTAACATCACAGAAGTTTATTGGTGACATCACAAAGATATAAGTGTGACATTCCTAAAAGCTGAGTGCTTTCACAGAGATTTCAGTGTGACATCACAGAGAGCTGTGTGACATCCCAGAGACGTCCATGTGGTATCACAGGGAGCTGTGTGACGTTATGGAGGCATCCGTGTGACATCATAGAGATGTAATTGTGAGATCAGAGGAGGAGGCTGTGTAACTTCACAGAGAAGTCAGTGTGACATCACAGAGAGCTGTGAACCATCACAGGGAAGTCCATGTGATATCACAGAGAGCTGTGTGACGTTCTGGAGGCATCAGTGTGACATCATAGAGATGTAATTGTGAGATCAGAGGAGGGGGCTATGTGACTTCACAGATATTGGTGCAACATCACAGGGATGTCCATGTGACATCTCAGAGAGCTGTGTGACATCACAGAGATGTCAGTGTGGCATCTCAAAAAGATGTGTAACCTCACAGGGTCACTGTGACATTACAGAGGTGTCTGAGTGACAGCACAGAGATGTCATTGTGACATCACAAAAAGATTTGTGACCTCAGAGGTTCTGTGCGACATCACAGCCATCTAAGTGTGACGTCACAGAGGTGTCAGTGTGACATCATAGAGATGTCACTGTGATGTCAGAGGAGGTTGTGTGGCATCACAGAGATGTCCGTGTGACATCATAGACAGCTGTGTGACCTCACAAGGTCAATGTGACCGCACAGAGATGTCAGTGTGACGTCAGAGAGATAGCTCTGGGACATCACAGGAAGTTCTGTGACATCACAGAGATGTCTGTGTGACATCACTAAAAGCCCTGTGACCTCACAGAAATGTCAATGTGACATCATGAAGGGCTGTGCGACATCACAGAGATGTCCATGTGATATCACTGTGAGCTGTTTGAGGTCACAGATGTGTCAGTGTGGCATCAGAGAGATGTCATTGTAATATCAAAGGAGGATCTGTGCAACCATAGAGGAGTCAGTGTGACATCAAATAGAATTGTGTGACATCACAGTGTTGTCAGTGCGGCATCACAGAGAGCGGTGTGACGTCACAGAGATATCTTTGTGTCATCAGAAAAAGCTGTGTGACTTCGAAGGGTCTCTGTAACATCACAGAGGTGTCTGAGTGACATCACAGAGATGTCTTTGTGACATCACCAAAAGCTTTGTGACCCCACAGGGTCTGTGCGACATCACAGCCATCGAAGTGTGACGTCACAGAGGTGTCAGTGTGACATCATAGAGATGTCATTGTGACATCAGAGGAGGATGTATGACATCAAGGAGATGTCTGAGTGACATCATAGACAGCTGTGTGACCTCACAAGGTCAATGAGACAAAACAGGGATTGTTGGAGGGTGCCGCGGGAGACAAGACTCATGCTCTCATGATCATCAAGTCTCAGTTTATTGTGACAGATTACACAGTTTATAGATGTTTGTTAATTAGGTCATACATATTGCAAAAGCCGAGCTCATGAGTGGTTGCTATGTGACTTGTACTATTATCTTAAAAGTATCTTTGTGAATGATACTTGCCTGTCCAGCTGGCCTTGCAGCTAGAACAGCTTAGTACTTCTTTGTTCTTCTCTATCTACTTCTACATACCAAGCAGTTTCAATATCCTGCTTTCTGCACACCATCTACTCTTCAGGGTCATGCGAACTTTGCAGCAGTCACGTAGCCCTCCCAGGTTGGATTAATTTTACAGCATCATGTCCCCTGTTGTACAACCTTACCTCGGTAAAGCTCTCTTCAAGAGATGTCAGTGTGACGTCACAGAGATATCTCTGTGACATCACAGGAAGTTGTGTAACATCACAGAAATTTATTGGTGACATCGCAAAGATATAAGTGTGACATTCCTAAAAGCTGAGTGCTTTCACAGAGATGTCAGTGTGACATCACAGAGAGCTGTGTGACATCCCAGAGCCGTCCATGTGGTATCACAGGGAGCTGTGTGACGTTATGGAGGCATCCGTGTGACATCATAGAGATGTAATTGTGAGATCAGAGGAGGAGGCTGTGTGACTTCACAGAGAAGTCAGTGTGACATCACAGAGAGCTGTGAACCATCACAGGGAAGTCCATGTGATATCACAGAGAGCTGTGTGACGTTCTGGAGGCATCAGTGTGACATCATAGAGATGTAATTGTGAGATCAGAGGAGGGGGCTGTGTGACTTCACAGATATTGGTGCAACATCACAGGGATGTCCATGTGACATCTCAGAGAGCTGTGTGACATCACAGAGATGTCAGTGTGGCATCTCAAAAAGATGTGTAACCTCACAGGGTCACTGTGACATCACAGAGGTGTCTGAGTGACATCACAGAGATGTCATTGTGACATCACAAAAAGATTTGTGACCTCAGAGGTTCTGTGCGACATCACAGCCATCTAAGTGTGACGTCACAGAGGTGTCAGTGTGACATCATAGAGATGTCACTGTGATGTCAGAGGAGGTTGTGTGGCATCACAGAGATGTCCGTGTGACATCATAGACAGCTGTGTGACCTCACAAGGTCGATGTGACCTCACAGAGATGTCAGTGTGACGTCAGAGAGATAGCTCTGGGACATCACAGGAAGTTGTGTGACAGCACAGAGATGTCTGTGTGACATCACTAAAAGCCCTGTGACCTCACAGAAATGTCAATGTGACATCATGAAGGGCTGTGCGACATCACAGAGATGTCCATGTGATATCACTGTCTGCTGTGTGACGTCACAGATGTGTCAGTGTGGCATCAGAGAGATGTCATTGTAACATCAAAGGAGGATCTGTGCAACCATAGAGGAGTCAGTGTGACATCAAATAGAATTGTGTGACATCACAGTGTTGTCAGTGCGGCATCACAGAGAGCGGTGTGACGTCACAGAGATATCTTTGTGTCATCAGAAAAAGCTGTGTGACTTCGAAGGGTCTCTGTAACATCACAGAGGTGTCAGAGTGACATCACAGAGATGTCATTGTGACATCAGAGGAGGATGTATGACATCAAGGAGATGTCTGAGTGACATCATAGACAGCTGTGTGACCTCACAAGGTCAATGAGACAAAACAGAGATTGTTGGAGGGTGCCGCGGGAGACAAGACTCATGCTATCATGTTCATCAAGTCTCAGTTTATTGTGACAGATTACACAGTTTATAGATGTTTGTTAATTAGGTCGTACATATTGCAAAAGCTGAGCTCATGACTGGTTGCTATGTGACTTGTACCATTATCTTAAAAGTATCTTTGTGAATGATACTTGCCTGTCCAGCTGGCCTTGCAGCTAGAACAGCTTAGTACTTCTTTGTTCTTCTCTATTTACTTCTACATACCAAGCAGTTTCAATATCCTGCTTTCTGCACACCATCTACTCTTCAGGGTCATGCGAACTTTGCAGCAGTCACGTAGCCCTCCCTAGTTGGATTAATTTTACAGCATCATGTCCCCTGTTGTACAACCATTCCTCTGTCAAGCTCTCTTCAAGAGATGTCAGTGTGACGTCACAGAGATATCTCTGTGACATCACAGGAAGTTGTGTAACATCACAGAAGTTTATTGGTGACATCACAAAGATATAAGTGTGACATTCCTAAAAGCTGAGTGCTTTCACAGAGATTTCAGTGTGACATCACAGAGAGCTGTGTGACATCCCAGAGATGTCCATGTGGTAACACAGGGAGCTGTGTGACGTTATGGAGGCATCCGTGTGACATCATAGAGATGTAATTGTGAGAGCAGAGGAGGAGGCTGTGTGACTTCACAGAGAAGTCAGTGTGACATCACAGAGAGCTGTGAACCATCACAGGGAAGTCCATGTGATATCACAGAGAGCTGTGTGACGTTCTGGAGGCATCAGTGTGACATCATAGAGATGTAATTGTGAGATCAGAGGAGGGGGCTGTGTGACTTCACAGATATTGGTGCAACATCACAGGGATGTCCATGTGACATCTCAGAGAGCTGTGTGACATCACAGAGATGTCAGTGTGGCATCTCAAAAAGATGTGTAACCTCACAGGGTCACTGTGACATTACAGAGGTGTCTGAGTGACATCACAGAGATGTCATTGTGACATCACAAAAAGATTTGTGACCTCAGAGGTTCTGTGCGACATCACAGCCATCTAAGTGTGACGTCACAGAGGTGTCAGTGTGACATCATAGAGATGTCACTGTGATGTCAGAGGAGGTTGTGTAGCATCACAGAGATGTCCGTGTGACATCATAGACAGCTGTGTGACCTCACAAGGTCAATGTGACCGCACAGAGATGTCAGTGTGACGTCAGAGAGATAGCTCTGGGACATCACAGGAAGTTCTGTGACATCACAGAGATGTCTGTGTGACATCACTAAAAGCCCTGTGACCTCAAAGAAATGTCAATGTGACATCATGAAGGGCTGTGCGACATCACAGAGATGTCCATGTAATATCACTGTGAGCTGCGTGACGTCACAGATGTGTCAGTGTGGCATCAGAGAGATGTCATTGTAACATCAAAGGAGGATCTGTGCAGCCATAGAGGAGTCAGTGTGACATCAAATAGAATTGTGTGACATCACAGTGTTGTCAGTGCGGCATCACAGAGAGCGGTGTGACGTCACAGAGATATCTTTGTGTCATCAGAAAAAGCTGTGTGACTTCGAAGGGTCTCTGTAACATCACAGAGGTGTCTGAGTGACATCACAGAGATGTCTTTGTGACATCACCAAAAGCTTTGTGACCCCACAGGGTCTGTGCGACATCACAGCCATCGAAGTGTGACGTCACAGAGGTGTCAGTGTGACATCATAGAGATGTCATTGTGACATCAGAGGAGGATGTATGACATCAAGGAGATGTCTGAGTGACATCATAGACAGCAGTGTGACCTCACAAGGTCAATGAGACAAAACAGAGATTGTTGGAGGGTGCCGCGGGAGACAAGACTCATGCTCTCATGATCATCAAGTCTCAGTTTATTGTGACAGATTACACAGTTTATAGATGTTTGTTAATTAGGTCATACATATTGCAAAAGCCGAGCTCATGAGTGGTTGCTATGTGACTTGTACTATTATCTTAAAAGTATCTTTGTGAATGATACTTGCCTGTCCAGCTGGCCTTGCAGCTAGAACAGCTTAGTACTTCTTTGTTCTTCTCTATCTACTTCTACATACCAAGCAGTTTCAATATCCTGCTTTCTGCACACCATCTACTCTTCAGGGTCATGCGAACTTTGCAGCAGTCACGTTGCTTTCCCTAGTTGGATTAATATTACAGCATCATGTCCCCTGTTGTACAACCATTCCTCTGTCAAGCTCTCTTCAAGAGATGTCAGTGTGACGTCACAGAGATATCTCTGTGACATCACAGGAAGTTGTGTAACATCACAGAAATTTATTGGTGACATCACAAAGATATAAGTGTGACATTCCTAAAAGCTGAGTGCTTTCACAGAGATTTCAGTGTGACATCACAGAGAGCTGTGTGACATCCCAGAGCCGTCAATGTGGTATCACAGGGAGCTGTGTGACGTTATGGAGGCATCCATGTTACATCATAGAGATGTAATTGTGAGATCAGAGGAGGAGGCTGTGTGACTTCACAGATATTGGTGCAACATCACAGGGATGTCCATGTGACATCTCAGAGAGCTGTGTGACATCACAGAGATGTCAGTGTGGCATCTCAAAAAGATGTGTAACCTCACAGGGTCACTGTGACATTACAGAGGTGTCTGAGTGACATCACAGAGATGTCATTGTGACATCACAAAAAGATTTGTGACCTCAGAGTGTCGGTGCGACATCACAGCCATCTAAGTGTGACGTCACAGAGGTGTCAGTGTGACATCATAGAGATGTCACTGTGATGTCAGAGGAGGTTGTGTGGCATCACAGAGATGTCCGTGTGACATCATAGACAGCTGTGTGACCTCACAAGGTCAATGTGACCGCACAGAGATGTCAGTGTGACGTCAGAGAGATAGCTCTGGGACATCACAGGAAGTTCTGTGACATCACAGAGATGTCTGTGTGACATCACTAAAAGCCCTGTGACCTCAAAGAAATGTCAATGTGACATCATGAAGGGCTGTGCGACATCACAGAGATGTCCATGTAATATCACTGTGAGCTGCGTGACGTCACAGATGTGTCAGTGTGGCATCAGAGAGATGTCATTGTAACATCAAAGGAGGATCTGTGCAGCCATAGAGGAGTCAGTGTGACATCAAATAGAATTGTGTGACATCACAGTGTTGTCAGTGCGGCATCACAGAGAGCGGTGTGACGTCACAGAGATATCTTTGTGTCATCAGAAAAAGCTGTGTGACTTCGAAGGGTCTCTGTAACATCACAGAGGTGTCTGAGTGACATCACAGAGATGTTTTTGTGACATCACCAAAAGCTTTGTGACCCCACAGGGTCTGTGCGACATCACAGCCATCGAAGTGTGACGTCACAGAGTTGTCTGCGTGACATCATAGAGATGTCATTGTGACATCAGAGGAGGATGTATGACATCAAGGAGATGTCTGAGTGACATCATAGACAGCAGTGTGACCTCACAAGGTCAATGAGACAAAACAGAGATTGTTGGAGGGTGCCGCGGGAGACAAGACTCATGCTATCATGATCATCAAGTCTCAGTTTATTGTGACAGATTACACAGTTTATAGATGTTTGTTAATTAGGTCATACATATTGCAAAAGCCGAGCTCATGAGTGGTTGCTATGTGACTTGTACTATTATCTTAAAAGTATCTTTGTGAATGATACTTGCCTGTCCAGCTGGCCTTGCAGCTAGAACAGCTTAGTACTTCTTTGTTCTTCTCTATCTACTTCTACATACCAAGCAGTTTCAATATCCTGCTTTCTGCACACCATCTACTCTTCAGGGTCATGCGAACTTTGCAGCAGTCACGTAGCCCTCCCAGGTTGGATTAATTTTACAGCATCATGTCCCCTGTTGTACAACCTTACCTCGGTAAAGCTCTCTTCAAGAGATGTCAGTGTGACGTCACAGAGATATCTCTGTGACATCACAGGAAGTTGTGTAACATCACAGAAGTTTATTGGTGACATCACAAAGATATAAGTGTGACATTCCTAAAAGCTGAGTGCTTTCACAGAGATTTCAGTGTGACATCACAGAGAGCTGTGTGACATCCCAGAGATGTCCATGTGGTAACACAGGGAGCTGTGTGACGTTATGGAGGCATCCGTGTGACATCATAGAGATGTAATTGTGAGAGCAGAGGAGGAGGCTGTGTGACTTCACAGAGAAGTCAGTGTGACATCACAGAGAGCTGTGAACCATCACAGGGAAGTCCATGTGATATCACAGAGAGCTGTGTGACGTTCTGGAGGCATCAGTGTGACATCATAGAGATGTAATTGTGAGATCAGAGGAGGGGGCTGTGTGACTTCACAGATATTGGTGCAACATCACAGGGATGTCCATGTGACATCTCAGAGAGCTGTGTGACATCACAGAGATGTCAGTGTGGCATCTCAAAAAGATGTGTAACCTCACAGGGTCACTGTGACATTACAGAGGTGTCTGAGTGACATCACAGAGATGTCATTGTGACATCACAAAAAGATTTGTGACCTCAGAGGTTCTGTGCGACATCACAGCCATCTAAGTGTGACGTCACAGAGGTGTCAGTGTGACATCATAGAGATGTCACTGTGATGTCAGAGGAGGTTGTGTAGCATCACAGAGATGTCCGTGTGACATCATAGACAGCTGTGTGACCTCACAAGGTCAATGTGACCGCACAGAGATGTCAGTGTGACGTCAGAGAGATAGCTCTGGGACATCACAGGAAGTTCTGTGACATCACAGAGATGTCTGTGTGACATCACTAAAAGCCCTGTGACCTCAAAGAAATGTCAATGTGACATCATGAAGGGCTGTGCGACATCACAGAGATGTCCATGTAATATCACTGTGAGCTGCGTGACGTCACAGATGTGTCAGTGTGGCATCAGAGAGATGTCATTGTAACATCAAAGGAGGATCTGTGCAGCCATAGAGGAGTCAGTGTGACATCAAATAGAATTGTGTGACATCACAGTGTTGTCAGTGCGGCATCACAGAGAGCGGTGTGACGTCACAGAGATATCTTTGTGTCATCAGAAAAAGCTGTGTGACTTCGAAGGGTCTCTGTAACATCACAGAGGTGTCTGAGTGACATCACAGAGATGTCTTTGTGACATCACCAAAAGCTTTGTGACCCCACAGGGTCTGTGCGACATCACAGCCATCGAAGTGTGACGTCACAGAGGTGTCAGTGTGACATCATAGAGATGTCATTGTGACATCAGAGGAGGATGTATGACATCAAGGAGATGTCTGAGTGACATCATAGACAGCAGTGTGACCTCACAAGGTCAATGAGACAAAACAGAGATTGTTGGAGGGTGCCGCGGGAGACAAGACTCATGCTCTCATGATCATCAAGTCTCAGTTTATTGTGACAGATTACACAGTTTATAGATGTTTGTTAATTAGGTCATACATATTGCAAAAGCCGAGCTCATGAGTGGTTGCTATGTGACTTGTACTATTATCTTAAAAGTATCTTTGTGAATGATACTTGCCTGTCCAGCTGGCCTTGCAGCTAGAACAGCTTAGTACTTCTTTGTTCTTCTCTATCTACTTCTACATACCAAGCAGTTTCAATATCCTGCTTTCTGCACACCATCTACTCTTCAGGGTCATGCGAACTTTGCAGCAGTCACGTTGCTTTCCCTAGTTGGATTAATATTACAGCATCATGTCCCCTGTTGTACAACCATTCCTCTGTCAAGCTCTCTTCAAGAGATGTCAGTGTGACGTCACAGAGATATCTCTGTGACATCACAGGAAGTTGTGTAACATCACAGAAATTTATTGGTGACATCACAAAGATATAAGTGTGACATTCCTAAAAGCTGAGTGCTTTCACAGAGATTTCAGTGTGACATCACAGAGAGCTGTGTGACATCCCAGAGCCGTCAATGTGGTATCACAGGGAGCTGTGTGACGTTATGGAGGCATCCATGTTACATCATAGAGATGTAATTGTGAGATCAGAGGAGGAGGCTGTGTGACTTCACAGATATTGGTGCAACATCACAGGGATGTCCATGTGACATCTCAGAGAGCTGTGTGACATCACAGAGATGTCAGTGTGGCATCTCAAAAAGATGTGTAACCTCACAGGGTCACTGTGACATTACAGAGGTGTCTGAGTGACATCACAGAGATGTCATTGTGACATCACAAAAAGATTTGTGACCTCAGAGTGTCGGTGCGACATCACAGCCATCTAAGTGTGACGTCACAGAGGTGTCAGTGTGACATCATAGAGATGTCACTGTGATGTCAGAGGAGGTTGTGTGGCATCACAGAGATGTCCGTGTGACATCATAGACAGCTGTGTGACCTCACAAGGTCAATGTGACCGCACAGAGATGTCAGTGTGACGTCAGAGAGATAGCTCTGGGACATCACAGGAAGTTCTGTGACATCACAGAGATGTCTGTGTGACATCACTAAAAGCCCTGTGACCTCAAAGAAATGTCAATGTGACATCATGAAGGGCTGTGCGACATCACAGAGATGTCCATGTAATATCACTGTGAGCTGCGTGACGTCACAGATGTGTCAGTGTGGCATCAGAGAGATGTCATTGTAACATCAAAGGAGGATCTGTGCAGCCATAGAGGAGTCAGTGTGACATCAAATAGAATTGTGTGACATCACAGTGTT
Source organism: Lonchura striata (assembly GCF_050655825.1). Classification (NCBI taxonomy): domain Eukaryota; kingdom Metazoa; phylum Chordata; class Aves; order Passeriformes; family Estrildidae; genus Lonchura; species Lonchura striata. The sequence continues at coordinate 2,209,302 of NC_140718.1, read as the reverse complement.
GTCAGTGCGGCATCACAGAGAGCGGTGTGACGTCACAGAGATATCTTTGTGTCATCAGAAAAAGCTGTGTGACTTCGAAGGGTCTCTGTAACATCACAGAGGTGTCTGAGTGACATCACAGAGATGTTTTTGTAACATCACCAAAAGCTTTGTGACCCCACAGGGTCTGTGCGACATCACAGCCATCGAAGTGTGACGTCACAGAGTTGTCTGCGTGACATCATAGAGATGTCATTGTGACATCAGAGGAGGATGTATGACATCAAGGAGATGTCTGAGTGACATCATAGACAGCAGTGTGACCTCACAAGGTCAATGAGACAAAACAGAGATTGTTGGAGGGTGCCGCGGGAGACAAGACTCATGCTATCATGATCATCAAGTCTCAGTTTATTGTGACAGATTACACAGTTTATAGATGTTTGTTAATTAGGTCATACATATTGCAAAAGCCGAGCTCATGAGTGGTTGCTATGTGACTTGTACTATTATCTTAAAAGTATCTTTGTGAATGATACTTGCCTGTCCAGCTGGCCTTGCAGCTAGAACAGCTTAGTACTTCTTTGTTCTTCTCTATCTACTTCTACATACCAAGCAGTTTCAATATCCTGCTTTCTGCACACCATCTACTCTTCAGGGTCATGCGAACTTTGCAGCAGTCACGTAGCCCTCCCAGGTTGGATTAATTTTACAGCATCATGTCCCCTGTTGTACAACCTTACCTCGGTAAAGCTCTCTTCAAGAGATGTCAGTGTGACGTCACAGAGATATCTCTGTGACATCACAGGAAGTTGTGTAACATCACAGAAATTTATTGGTGACATCGCAAAGATATAAGTGTGACATTCCTAAAAGCTGAGTGCTTTCACAGAGATTTCAGTGTGACATCACAGAGAGCTGTGTGACATCCCAGAGCCGTCCATGTGGTATCACAGGGAGCTGTGTGACGTTATGGAGGCATCCGTGTTACATCATAGAGATGTAATTGTGAGATCAGAGGAGGAGGCTGTGTGACTTCACAGAGAAGTCAGTGTGACATCACAGAGAGCTGTGAACCATCACAGGGAAGTCCATGTGATATCACAGAGAGCTGTGTGACGTTCTGGAGGCATCAGTGTGACATCATAGAGATGTAATTGTGAGATCAGAGGAGGGGGCTGTGTGACTTCACAGATATTGGTGCAACATCACAGGGATGTCCATGTGACATCTCAGAGAGCTGTGTGACATCACAGAGATGTCAGTGTGGCATCTCAAAAAGATGTGTAACCTCACAGGGTCACTGTGACATCACAGAGGTGTCTGAGTGACATCACAGAGATGTCATTGTGACATCACAAAAAGATTTGTGACCTCAGAGGTTCTGTGCGACATCACAGCCATCTAAGTGTGACGTCACAGAGGTGTCAGTGTGACATCATAGAGATGTCACTGTGATGTCAGAGGAGGTTGTGTGGCATCACAGAGATGTCCGTGTGACATCATAGACAGCTGTGTGACCTCACAAGGTCGATGTGACCTCACAGAGATGTCAGTGTGACGTCAGAGAGATAGCTCTGGGACATCACAGGAAGTTGTGTGACAGCACAGAGATGTCTGTGTGACATCACTAAAAGCCCTGTGACCTCACAGAAATGTCAATGTGACATCATGAAGGGCTGTGCGACATCACAGAGATGTCCATGTGATATCACTGTCTGCTGTGTGACGTCACAGATGTGTCAGTGTGGCATCAGAGAGATGTCATTGTAACATCAAAGGAGGATCTGTGCAACCATAGAGGAGTCAGTGTGACATCAAATAGAATTGTGTGACATCACAGTGTTGTCAGTGCGGCATCACAGAGAGCGGTGTGACGTCACAGAGATATCTTTGTGTCATCAGAAAAAGCTGTGTGACTTCGAAGGGTCTCTGTAACATCACAGAGGTGTCTGAGTGACATCATAGAGATGTCATTGTGACATCAGAGGAGGATGTATGACATCAAGGAGATGTCTGAGTGACATCATAGACAGCAGTGTGACCTCACAAGGTCAATGAGACAAAACAGAGATTGTTGGAGGGTGCCGCGGGAGACAAGACTCATGCTATCATGATCATCAAGTCTCAGTTTATTGTGACAGATTACACAGTTTATAGATGTTTGTTAATTAGGTCATACATATTGCAAAAGCCGAGCTCATGAGTGGTTGCTATGTGACTTGTACCATTATCTTAAAAGTATCTTTGTGAATGATACTTGCCTGTCCAGCTGGCCTTGCAGCTAGAACAGCTTAGTACTTCTTTGTTCTTCTCTATCTACTTCTACATACCAAGCAGTTTCAATATCCTGCTTTCTGCACACCATCTACTCTTCAGGGTCATGCGAACTTTGCAGCAGTCACGTAGCCCTCCCAAGTTGGATTAATTTTACAGCATCATGTCCCCTGTTGTACAACCATTCCTCTGTCAAGCTCTCTTCAAGAGATGTCAGTGTGACGTCACAGAGCTATCTCTGTGACATCACAGGAAGTTGTGTAACATCACAGAAGTTTATTGGTGACATCACAAAGATATAAGTGTGACATTCCTAAAAGCTGAGTGCTTTCACAGAGATTTCAGTGTGACATCACAGAGAGCTGTGAACCATCACAGGGAAGTCCATGTGATATCACAGAGAGCTGTGTGACGTTCTGGAGGCATCAGTGTGACATCATAGAGATGTAATTGTGAGATCAGAGGAGGGGGCTGTGTGACTTCACAGATATTGGTGCAACATCACAGGGATGTCCATGTGACATCTCAGAGAGCTGTGTGACATCACAGAGATGTCAGTGTGGCATCTCAAAAAGATGTGTAACCTCACAGGGTCACTGTGACATTACAGAGGTGTCTGTGTGACATCACAGAGATGTCATTGTGACATCACAAAAAGATTTGTGACCTCAGAGGTTCTGTGCGACATCACAGCCATCTAAGTGTGACATCACAGAGGTGTCAGTGTGACATCATAGAGATGTCACTGTGATGTCAGAGGAGGTTGTGTGGCATCACAGAGATGTCCGTGTGACATCATAGACAGCTGTGTGACCTCACAAGGTCGATGTGACCTCACAGAGATGTCAGTGTGACGTCAGAGAGATAGCTCTGGGACATCACAGGAAGTTGTGTGACAGCACAGAGATGTCTGTGTGACATCACTAAAAGCCCTGTGACCTCACAGAAATGTCAATGTGACATCATGAAGGGCTGTGCGACATCACAGAGATGTCCATGTGATATCACTGTGAGCTGTTTGAGGTCACAGATGTGTCAGTGTGGCATCAGAGAGATGTCATTGTAACATCAAAGGAGGATCTGTGCAACCATAGAGGAGTCAGTGTGACATCAAATAGAATTGTGTGACATCACAGTGTTGTCAGTGCGGCATCACAGAGAGCGGTGTGACGTCACAGAGATATCTTTGTGTCATCAGAAAAAGCTGTGTGACTTCGAAGGGTCTCTGTAACATCACAGAGGTGTCTGAGTGACATCATAGAGATGTCATTGTGACATCAGAGGAGGATGTATGACATCAAGGAGATGTCTGAGTGACATCATAGACAGCTGTGTGACCTCACAAGGTCAATGAGACAAAACAGAGATTGTTGGAGGGTGCCGCGGGAGACAAGACTCATGCTATCATGATCATCAAGTCTCAGTTTATTGTGACAGATTACACAGTTTATAGATGTTTGTTAATTAGGTCGTACATATTGCAAAAGCTGAGCTCATGACTGGTTGCTATGTGACTTGTACCATTATCTTAAAAGTATCTTTGTGAATGATACTTGCCTGTCCAGCTGGCCTTGCAGCTAGAACAGCTTAGTACTTCTTTGTTCTTCTCTATTTACTTCTACATACCAAGCAGTTTCAATATCCTGCTTTCTGCACACCATCTACTCTTCAGGGTCATGCGAACTTTGCAGCAGTCACGTAGCCCTCCCTAGTTGGATTAATTTTACAGCATCATGTCCCCTGTTGTACAACCATTCCTCTGTCAAGCTCTCTTCAAGAGATGTCAGTGTGACGTCACAGAGCTATCTCTGTGACATCACAGGAAGTTGTGTAACATCACAGAAGTTTATTGGTGACATCACAAAGATATAAGTGTGACATTCCTAAAAGCTGAGTGCTTTCACAGAGATTTCAGTGTGACATCACAGAGAGCTGTGTGACATCCCAGAGATGTCCATGTGGTAACACAGGGAGCTGTGTGACGTTATGGAGGCATCCGTGTGACATCATAGAGATGTAATTGTGAGAGCAGAGGAGGAGGCTGTGTGACTTCACAGAGAAGTCAGTGTGACATCACAGAGAGCTGTGAACCATCACAGGGAAGTCCATGTGATATCACAGAGAGCTGTGTGACGTTCTGGAGGCATCAGTGTGACATCATAGAGATGTAATTGTGAGATCAGAGGAGGGGGCTGTGTGACTTCACAGATATTGGTGCAACATCACAGGGATGTCCATGTGACATCTCAGAGAGCTGTGTGACATCACAGAGATGTCAGTGTGGCATCTCAAAAAGATGTGTAACCTCACAGGGTCACTGTGACATTACAGAGGTGTCTGAGTGACATCACAGAGATGTCATTGTGACATCACAAAAAGATTTGTGACCTCAGAGGTTCTGTGCGACATCACAGCCATCTAAGTGTGACGTCACAGAGGTGTCAGTGTGACATCATAGAGATGTCACTGTGATGTCAGAGGAGGTTGTGTGGCATCACAGAGATGTCCGTGTGACATCATAGACAGCTGTGTGACCTCACAAGGTCGATGTGACCTCACAGAGATGTCAGTGTGACGTCAGAGAGATAGCTCTGGGACATCACAGGAAGTTGTGTGACAGCACAGAGATGTCTGTGTGACATCACTAAAAGCCCTGTGACCTCACAGAAATGTCAATGTGACATCATGAAGGGCTGTGCGACATCACAGAGATGTCCATGTGATATCACTGTGAGCTGTTTGAGGTCACAGATGTGTCAGTGTGGCATCAGAGAGATGTCATTGTAACATCAAAGGAGGATCTGTGCAACCATAGAGGAGTCAGTGTGACATCAAATAGAATTGTGTGACATCACAGTGTTGTCAGTGCGGCATCACAGAGAGCGGTGTGACGTCACAGAGATATCTTTGTGTCATCAGAAAAAGCTGTGTGACTTCGAAGGCTCTCTGTAACATCACAGAGGTGTCTGAGTGACATCACAGAGATGTCATTGTGACATCAGAGGAGGATGTATGACATCAAGGAGATGTCTGAGTGACATCATAGACAGCTGTGTGACCTCACAAGGTCAATGAGACAAAACAGAGATTGTTGGAGGGTGCCGCGGGAGACAAGACTCATGCTATCATGATCATCAAGTCTCAGTTTATTGTGACAGATTACACAGTTTATAGATGTTTGTTAATTAGGTCATACATATTGCAAAAGCCGAGCTCATGAGTGGTTGCTATGTGACTTGTACCATTATCTTAAAAGTATCTTTGTGAATGATACTTGCCTGTCCAGCTGGCCTTGCAGCTAGAACAGCTTAGTACTTCTTTGTTCTTCTCTATCTACTTCTACATACCAAGCAGTTTCAATATCCTGCTTTCTGCACACCATCTACTCTTCAGGGTCATGCGAACTTTGCAGCAGTCACGTAGCCCTCCCAAGTTGGATTAATTTTACAGCATCATGTCCCCTGTTGTACAACCATTCCTCTGTCAAGCTCTCTTCAAGAGATGTCAGTGTGACGTCACAGAGCTATCTCTGTGACATCACAGGAAGTTGTGCAACATCACAGAAGTTTATTGGTGACATCACAAAGATATAAGTGTGACATTCCTAAAAGCTGAGTGCTTTCACAGAGATTTCAGTGTGACATCACAGAGAGCTGTGTGACATCCCAGAGATGTCCATGTGGTAACACAGGGAGCTGTGTGACGTTATGGAGGCATCCGTGTGACATCATAGAGATGTAATTGTGAGAGCAGAGGAGGAGGCTGTGTGACTTCACAGAGAAGTCAGTGTGACATCACAGAGAGCTGTGAACCATCACAGGGAAGTCCATGTGATATCACAGAGAGCTGTGTGACGTTCTGGAGGCATCAGTGTGACATCATAGAGATGTAATTGTGAGATCAGAGGAGGGGGCTGTGTGACTTCACAGATATTGGTGCAACATCACAGGGATGTCCATGTGACATCTCAGAGAGCTGTGTGACATCACAGAGATGTCAGTGTGGCATCTCAAAAAGATGTGTAACCTCACAGGGTCACTGTGACATTACAGAGGTGTCTGAGTGACATCACAGAGATGTCATTGTGACATCACAAAAAGATTTGTGACCTCAGAGGTTCTGTGCGACATCACAGCCATCTAAGTGTGACGTCACAGAGGTGTCAGTGTGACATCATAGAGATGTCACTGTGATGTCAGAGGAGGTTGTGTAGCATCACAGAGATGTCCGTGTGACATCATAGACAGCTGTGTGACCTCACAAGGTCAATGTGACCGCACAGAGATGTCAGTGTGACGTCAGAGAGATAGCTCTGGGACATCACAGGAAGTTCTGTGACATCACAGAGATGTCTGTGTGACATCACTAAAAGCCCTGTGACCTCAAAGAAATGTCAATGTGACATCATGAAGGGCTGTGCGACATCACAGAGATGTCCATGTAATATCACTGTGAGCTGCGTGACGTCACAGATGTGTCAGTGTGGCATCAGAGAGATGTCATTGTAACATCAAAGGAGGATCTGTGCAGCCATAGAGGAGTCAGTGTGACATCAAATAGAATTGTGTGACATCACAGTGTTGTCAGTGCGGCATCACAGAGAGCGGTGTGACGTCACAGAGATATCTTTGTGTCATCAGAAAAAGCTGTGTGACTTCGAAGGGTCTCTGTAACATCACAGAGGTGTCTGAGTGACATCACAGAGATGTCTTTGTGACATCACCAAAAGCTTTGTGACCCCACAGGGTCTGTGCGACATCACAGCCATCGAAGTGTGACGTCACAGAGGTGTCAGTGTGACATCATAGAGATGTCATTGTGACATCAGAGGAGGATGTATGACATCAAGGAGATGTCTGAGTGACATCATAGACAGCTGTGTGACCTCACAAGGTCAATGAGACAAAACAGGGATTGTTGGAGGGTGCCGCGGGAGACAAGACTCATGCTCTCATGATCATCAAGTCTCAGTTTATTGTGACAGATTACACAGTTTATAGATGTTTGTTAATTAGGTCATACATATTGCAAAAGCCGAGCTCATGAGTGGTTGCTATGTGACTTGTACTATTATCTTAAAAGTATCTTTGTGAATGATACTTGCCTGTCCAGCTGGCCTTGCAGCTAGAACAGCTTAGTACTTCTTTGTTCTTCTCTATCTACTTCTACATACCAAGCAGTTTCAATATCCTGCTTTCTGCACACCATCTACTCTTCAGGGTCATGCGAACTTTGCAGCAGTCACGTAGCCCTCCCTAGTTGGATTAATTTTACAGCATCATGTCCCCTGTTGTACAACCATTCCTCTGTCAAGCTCTCTTCAAGAGATGTCAGTGTGACGTCACAGAGCTATCTCTGTGACATCACAGGAAGTTGTGTAACATCACAGAAGTTTATTGGTGACATCACAAAGATATAAGTGTGACATTCCTAAAAGCTGAGTGCTTTCACAGAGATTTCAGTGTGACATCACAGAGAGCTGTGTGACATCCCAGAGACGTCCATGTGGTATCACAGGGAGCTGTGTGACGTTATGGAGGCATCCGTGTGACATCATAGAGATGTAATTGTGAGATCAGAGGAGGAGGCTGTGTAACTTCACAGAGAAGTCAGTGTGACATCACAGAGAGCTGTGAACCATCACAGGGAAGTCCATGTGATATCACAGAGAGCTGTGTGACGTTCTGGAGGCATCAGTGTGACATCATAGAGATGTAATTGTGAGATCAGAGGAGGGGGCTATGTGACTTCACAGATATTGGTGCAACATCACAGGGATGTCCATGTGACATCTCAGAGAGCTGTGTGACATCACAGAGATGTCAGTGTGGCATCTCAAAAAGATGTGTAACCTCACAGGGTCACTGTGACATTACAGAGGTGTCTGAGTGACAGCACAGAGATGTCATTGTGACATCACAAAAAGATTTGTGACCTCAGAGGTTCTGTGCGACATCACAGCCATCTAAGTGTGACGTCACAGAGGTGTCAGTGTGACATCATAGAGATGTCACTGTGATGTCAGAGGAGGTTGTGTGGCATCACAGAGATGTCCGTGTGACATCATAGACAGCTGTGTGACCTCACAAGGTCAATGTGACCGCACAGAGATGTCAGTGTGACGTCAGAGAGATAGCTCTGGGACATCACAGGAAGTTGTGTGACATCACAGAGATGTCTGTGTGACATCACTAAAAGCCCTGTGACCTCACAGAAATGTCAATGTGACATCATGAAGGGCTGTGCGACATCACAGAGATGTCCATGTGATATCACTGTGAGCTGTTTGAGGTCACAGATGTGTCAGTGTGGCATCAGAGAGATGTCATTGTAATATCAAAGGAGGATCTGTGCAACCATAGAGGAGTCAGTGTGACATCAAATAGAATTGTGTGACATCACAGTGTTGTCAGTGCGGCATCACAGAGAGCGGTGTGACGTCACAGAGATATCTTTGTGTCATCAGAAAAAGCTGTGTGACTTCGAAGGGTCTCTGTAACATCACAGAGGTGTCTGAGTGACATCACAGAGATGTCTTTGTGACATCACCAAAAGCTTTGTGACCCCACAGGGTCTGTGCGACATCACAGCCATCGAAGTGTGACGTCACAGAGGTGTCAGTGTGACATCATAGAGATGTCATTGTGACATCAGAGGAGGATGTATGACATCAAGGAGATGTCTGAGTGACATCATAGACAGCTGTGTGACCTCACAAGGTCAATGAGACAAAACAGGGATTGTTGGAGGGTGCCGCGGGAGACAAGACTCATGCTCTCATGATCATCAAGTCTCAGTTTATTGTGACAGATTACACAGTTTATATATGTTTGTTAATTAGGTCATACATATTGCAAAAGCCGAGCTCATGAGTGGTTGCTATGTGACTTGTACTATTATCTTAAAAGTATCTTTGTGAATGATACTTGCCTGTCCAGCTGGCCTTGCAGCTAGAACAGCTTAGTACTTCTTTGTTCTTCTCTATCTACTTCTACATACCAAGCAGTTTCAATATCCTGCTTTCTGCACACCATCTACTCTTCAGGGTCATGCGAACTTTGCAGCAGTCACGTAGCCCTCCCAGGTTGGATTAATTTTACAGCATCATGTCCCCTGTTGTACAACCTTACCTCGGTAAAGCTCTCTTCAAGAGATGTCAGTGTGACGTCACAGAGATATCTCTGTGACATCACAGGAAGTTGTGTAACATCACAGAAATTTATTGGTGACATCGCAAAGATATAAGTGTGACATTCCTAAAAGCTGAGTGCTTTCACAGAGATGTCAGTGTGACATCACAGAGAGCTGTGTGACATCCCAGAGCCGTCCATGTGGTATCACAGGGAGCTGTGTGACGTTATGGAGGCATCCGTGTGACATCATAGAGATGTAATTGTGAGATCAGAGGAGGAGGCTGTGTGACTTCACAGAGAAGTCAGTGTGACATCACAGAGAGCTGTGAACCATCACAGGGAAGTCCATGTGATATCACAGAGAGCTGTGTGACGTTCTGGAGGCATCAGTGTGACATCATAGAGATGTAATTGTGAGATCAGAGGAGGGGGCTGTGTGACTTCACAGATATTGGTGCAACATCACAGGGATGTCCATGTGACATCTCAGAGAGCTGTGTGACATCACAGAGATGTCAGTGTGGCATCTCAAAAAGATGTGTAACCTCACAGGGTCACTGTGACATCACAGAGGTGTCTGAGTGACATCACAGAGATGTCATTGTGACATCACAAAAAGATTTGTGACCTCAGAGGTTCTGTGCGACATCACAGCCATCTAAGTGTGACGTCACAGAGGTGTCAGTGTGACATCATAGAGATGTCACTGTGATGTCAGAGGAGGTTGTGTGGCATCACAGAGATGTCCGTGTGACATCATAGACAGCTGTGTGACCTCACAAGGTCGATGTGACCTCACAGAGATGTCAGTGTGACGTCAGAGAGATAGCTCTGGGACATCACAGGAAGTTGTGTGACAGCACAGAGATGTCTGTGTGACATCACTAAAAGCCCTGTGACCTCACAGAAATGTCAATGTGACATCATGAAGGGCTGTGCGACATCACAGAGATGTCCATGTGATATCACTGTCTGCTGTGTGACGTCACAGATGTGTCAGTGTGGCATCAGAGAGATGTCATTGTAACATCAAAGGAGGATCTGTGCAACCATAGAGGAGTCAGTGTGACATCAAATAGAATTGTGTGACATCACAGTGTTGTCAGTGCGGCATCACAGAGAGCGGTGTGACGTCACAGAGATATCTTTGTGTCATCAGAAAAAGCTGTGTGACTTCGAAGGGTCTCTGTAACATCACAGAGGTGTCTGAGTGACATCACAGAGATGTCATTGTGACATCAGAGGAGGATGTATGACATCAAGGAGATGTCTGAGTGACATCATAGACAGCTGTGTGACCTCACAAGGTCAATGAGACAAAACAGAGATTGTTGGAGGGTGCCGCGGGAGACAAGACTCATGCTATCATGATCATCAAGTCTCAGTTTATTGTGACAGATTACACAGTTTATAGATGTTTGTTAATTAGGTCGTACATATTGCAAAAGCTGAGCTCATGACTGGTTGCTATGTGACTTGTACCATTATCTTAAAAGTATCTTTGTGAATGATACTTGCCTGTCCAGCTGGCCTTGCAGCTAGAACAGCTTAGTACTTCTTTGTTCTTCTCTATTTACTTCTACATACCAAGCAGTTTCAATATCCTGCTTTCTGCACACCATCTACTCTTCAGGGTCATGCGAACTTTGCAGCAGTCACGTAGCCCTCCCTAGTTGGATTAATTTTACAGCATCATGTCCCCTGTTGTACAACCATTCCTCTGTCAAGCTCTCTTCAAGAGATGTCAGTGTGACGTCACAGAGCTATCTCTGTGACATCACAGGAAGTTGTGTAACATCACAGAAGTTTATTGGTGACATCACAAAGATATAAGTGTGACATTCCTAAAAGCTGAGTGCTTTCACAGAGATTTCAGTGTGACATCACAGAGAGCTGTGTGACATCCCAGAGATGTCCATGTGGTAACACAGGGAGCTGTGTGACGTTATGGAGGCATCCGTGTGACATCATAGAGATGTAATTGTGAGAGCAGAGGAGGAGGCTGTGTGACTTCACAGAGAAGTCAGTGTGACATCACAGAGAGCTGTGAACCATCACAGGGAAGTCCATGTGATATCACAGAGAGCTGTGTGACGTTCTGGAGGCATCAGTGTGACATCATAGAGATGTAATTGTGAGATCAGAGGAGGGGGCTGTGTGACTTCACAGATATTGGTGCAACATCACAGGGATGTCCATGTGACATCTCAGAGAGCTGTGTGACATCACAGAGATGTCAGTGTGGCATCTCAAAAAGATGTGTAACCTCACAGGGTCACTGTGACATTACAGAGGTGTCTGAGTGACATCACAGAGATGTCATTGTGACATCACAAAAAGATTTGTGACCTCAGAGGTTCTGTGCGACATCACAGCCATCTAAGTGTGACGTCACAGAGGTGTCAGTGTGACATCATAGAGATGTCACTGTGATGTCAGAGGAGGTTGTGTAGCATCACAGAGATGTCCGTGTGACATCATAGACAGCTGTGTGACCTCACAAGGTCAATGTGACCGCACAGAGATGTCAGTGTGACGTCAGAGAGATAGCTCTGGGACATCACAGGAAGTTCTGTGACATCACAGAGATGTCTGTGTGACATCACTAAAAGCCCTGTGACCTCAAAGAAATGTCAATGTGACATCATGAAGGGCTGTGCGACATCACAGAGATGTCCATGTAATATCACTGTGAGCTGCGTGACGTCACAGATGTGTCAGTGTGGCATCAGAGAGATGTCATTGTAACATCAAAGGAGGATCTGTGCAGCCATAGAGGAGTCAGTGTGACATCAAATAGAATTGTGTGACATCACAGTGTTGTCAGTGCGGCATCACAGAGAGCGGTGTGACGTCACAGAGATATCTTTGTGTCATCAGAAAAAGCTGTGTGACTTCGAAGGGTCTCTGTAACATCACAGAGGTGTCTGAGTGACATCACAGAGATGTCTTTGTGACATCACCAAAAGCTTTGTGACCCCACAGGGTCTGTGCGACATCACAGCCATCGAAGTGTGACGTCACAGAGGTGTCAGTGTGACATCATAGAGATGTCATTGTGACATCAGAGGAGGATGTATGACATCAAGGAGATGTCTGAGTGACATCATAGACAGCAGTGTGACCTCACAAGGTCAATGAGACAAAACAGAGATTGTTGGAGGGTGCCGCGGGAGACAAGACTCATGCTCTCATGATCATCAAGTCTCAGTTTATTGTGACAGATTACACAGTTTATAGATGTTTGTTAATTAGGTCATACATATTGCAAAAGCCGAGCTCATGAGTGGTTGCTATGTGACTTGTACTATTATCTTAAAAGTATCTTTGTGAATGATACTTGCCTGTCCAGCTGGCCTTGCAGCTAGAACAGCTTAGTACTTCTTTGTTCTTCTCTATCTACTTCTACATACCAAGCAGTTTCAATATCCTGCTTTCTGCACACCATCTACTCTTCAGGGTCATGCGAACTTTGCAGCAGTCACGTTGCTTTCCCTAGTTGGATTAATATTACAGCATCATGTCCCCTGTTGTACAACCATTCCTCTGTCAAGCTCTCTTCAAGAGATGTCAGTGTGACGTCACAGAGATATCTCTGTGACATCACAGGAAGTTGTGTAACATCACAGAAATTTATTGGTGACATCACAAAGATATAAGTGTGACATTCCTAAAAGCTGAGTGCTTTCACAGAGATTTCAGTGTGACATCACAGAGAGCTGTGTGACATCCCAGAGCCGTCAATGTGGTATCACAGGGAGCTGTGTGACGTTATGGAGGCATCCATGTTACATCATAGAGATGTAATTGTGAGATCAGAGGAGGAGGCTGTGTGACTTCACAGATATTGGTGCAACATCACAGGGATGTCCATGTGACATCTCAGAGAGCTGTGTGACATCACAGAGATGTCAGTGTGGCATCTCAAAAAGATGTGTAACCTCACAGGGTCACTGTGACATTACAGAGGTGTCTGAGTGACATCACAGAGATGTCATTGTGACATCACAAAAAGATTTGTGACCTCAGAGTGTCGGTGCGACATCACAGCCATCTAAGTGTGACGTCACAGAGGTGTCAGTGTGACATCATAGAGATGTCACTGTGATGTCAGAGGAGGTTGTGTGGCATCACAGAGATGTCCGTGTGACATCATAGACAGCTGTGTGACCTCACAAGGTCAATGTGACCGCACAGAGATGTCAGTGTGACGTCAGAGAGATAGCTCTGGGACATCACAGGAAGTTCTGTGACATCACAGAGATGTCTGTGTGACATCACTAAAAGCCCTGTGACCTCAAAGAAATGTCAATGTGACATCATGAAGGGCTGTGCGACATCACAGAGATGTCCATGTAATATCACTGTGAGCTGCGTGACGTCACAGATGTGTCAGTGTGGCATCAGAGAGATGTCATTGTAACATCAAAGGAGGATCTGTGCAGCCATAGAGGAGTCAGTGTGACATCAAATAGAATTGTGTGACATCACAGTGTTGTCAGTGCGGCATCACAGAGAGCGGTGTGACGTCACAGAGATATCTTTGTGTCATCAGAAAAAGCTGTGTGACTTCGAAGGGTCTCTGTAACATCACAGAGGTGTCTGAGTGACATCACAGAGATGTTTTTGTGACATCACCAAAAGCTTTGTGACCCCACAGGGTCTGTGCGACATCACAGCCATCGAAGTGTGACGTCACAGAGTTGTCTGCGTGACATCATAGAGATGTCATTGTGACATCAGAGGAGGATGTATGACATCAAGGAGATGTCTGAGTGACATCATAGACAGCAGTGTGACCTCACAAGGTCAATGAGACAAAACAGAGATTGTTGGAGGGTGCCGCGGGAGACAAGACTCATGCTATCATGATCATCAAGTCTCAGTTTATTGTGACAGATTACACAGTTTATAGATGTTTGTTAATTAGGTCATACATATTGCAAAAGCCGAGCTCATGAGTGGTTGCTATGTGACTTGTACTATTATCTTAAAAGTATCTTTGTGAATGATACTTGCCTGTCCAGCTGGCCTTGCAGCTAGAACAGCTTAGTACTTCTTTGTTCTTCTCTATCTACTTCTACATACCAAGCAGTTTCAATATCCTGCTTTCTGCACACCATCTACTCTTCAGGGTCATGCGAACTTTGCAGCAGTCACGTAGCCCTCCCTAGTTGGATTAATTTTACAGCATCATGTCCCCTGTTGTACAACCATTCCTCTGTCAAGCTCTCTTCAAGAGATGTCAGTGTGACATCACAGAGCTATCTCTGTGACATCACAGGAAGTTGTGTAACATCACAGAAGTTTATTGGTGACATCACAAAGATATAAGTGTGACATTCCTAAAAGCTAAGTGCTTTCACAGAGATTTCAGTGTGACATCACAGAGAGCTGTGTGACATCCCAGAGACGTCCATGTGGTTTCACAGGGAGCTGTGTGACGTTATGGAGGGAGCTGTGTGACCTTATGGAGGCATCCGTGTGACATCATAGAGATGTAATTGTGAGATCAGAGGAGGAGGCTGTGTAACTTCACAGAGGAGTCAGTGTGACATCACAGAGAGCTGTGAACCATCACAGGGAAGTCCATGTGATATCACAGAGAGCTGTGTGACGTTCTGGAGGCATCAGTGTGACATCATAGAGATGTAATTGTGAGATCAGAGGAGGAGGCTGTGTAACTTCACAGAGAAGTCAGTGTGACATCACAGAGAGCTGTGAACCATCACAGGGAAGTCCATGTGATATCACAGAGAGCTGTGTGACGTTCTGGAGGCATCAGTGTGACATCATAGAGATGTAATTGTGAGATCAGAGGAGGAGGCTGTGTGACTTCACAGATATTGGTGCAACATCACAGGGATGTCCATGTGACATCTCAGAGAGCTGTGTGACATCACAGAGATGTCAGTGTGGCATCTCAAAAAGATGTGTAACCTCATAGGGTCACTGTGACATCACAGAGGTGTCTGAGTGACATCACAGAGATGTCATTGTGACATCACAAAAAGATTTGTGATCTCAGAGGGTCTGTGCGACATCACAGCCATCTAAGTGTGACATCACAGAGGTGTCAGTGTGACATCATAGAGATGTCACTGTGATGTCAGAGGAGGTTGTGTGGCATCACAGAGATGTCCGTGTGACATCATAGACAGCTGTGTGACCTCACAAGGTCGATGTGACCTCACAGAGATGTCAGTGTGACGTCAGAGAGATAGCTCTGTGACATCACAGGAAGTTGTGTGACAGCACAGAGATGTCTGTGTGACATCACTAAAAGCCCTGTGACCTCACAGAAATGTCAATGTGACATCATGAAGGGCTGTGCGACATCACAGAGATGTCCATGTGATATCACTGTCAGCTGTGTGACGTCACAGATGTGTCAGTGTGGCATCAGAGAGATGTCATTGTAACATCAAAGGAGGATCTGTGCAACCATAGAGGAGTCAGTGTGACATCAAATAGAATTGTGTGACATCACAGTGTTGTCAGTGCGGCATCACAGAGAGCGGTGTGACGTCACAGAGATATCTTTGTGTCATCAGAAAAAGCTGTGTGACTTCGAAGGCTCTCTGTAACATCACAGAGGTGTCTGAGTGACATCACAGAGATGTCATTGTGACATCAGAGGAGGATGTATGACATCAAGGAGATGTCTGAGTGACATCATAGACAGCTGTGTGACCTCACAAGGTCAATGAGACAAAACAGAGTTTGTTGGAGGGTGCCGCGGGAGACAAGACTCATGCTATCATGATCATCAAGTCTCAGTTTATTGTGACAGATTACACAGTTTATAGATGTTTGTTAATTAGGTCGTACATATTGCAAAAGCCGAGCTCATGAGTGGTTGCTATGTGACTTGTACTATTATCTTAAAAGTATCTTTGTGAATGATACTTGCCTGTCCAGCTGGCCTTGCAGCTAGAACAGCTTAGTACTTCTTTGTTCTTCTCTATCTACTTCTACATACCAAGCAGTTTCAATATCCTGCTTTCTGCACACCATCTACTCTTCAGGGTCATGCGAACTTTGCAGCAGTCACGTAGCCCTCCGTAGTTGGATTAATTTTACAGCATCATGTCCCCTGTTGTACAACCATTCCTCTGTCAAGCTCTCTTCAAGAGATGTCAGTGTGACGTCACAGAGCTATCTCTGTGACATCACAGGAAGTTGTGTAACATCACAGAAGTTTATTGGTGACATCACAAAGATATAAGTGTGACATTCCTAAAAGCTGAGTGCTTTCACAGAGATTTCAGCGTGACATCACAGAGAGCTGTGTGACATCCCAGAGACGTCCATGTGGTATCACAGGGAGCTGTGTGATGTTATGGAGGCATCCGTGTGACATCATAGAGATGTAATTGTGAGAGCAGAGGAGGAGGCTGTGTGACTTCACAGAGAAGTCAGTGTGACATCACAGAGAGCTGTGAACCATCACAGGGAAGTCCATGTGATATCACAGAGAGCTGTGTGACGTTCTGGAGGCATCAGTGTGACATCATAGAGATGTAATTGTGAGATCAGAGGAGGGGGCTGTGTGACTTCACAGATATTGGTGCAACATCACAGGGATGTCCATGTGACATCTCAGAGAGCTGTGTGACATCACAGAGATGTCAGTGTGGCATCTCAAAAAGATGTGTAACCTCACAGGGTCACTGTGACATTACAGAGGTGTCTGAGTGACATCACAGAGATGTCATTGTGACATCACAAAAAGATTTGTGACCTCAGAGGGTCGGTGCGACATCACAGCCATCTAAGTGTGACGTCACAGAGGTGTCAGTGTGACATCATAGAGATGTCACTGTGATGTCAGAGGAGGTTGTGTGGCATCACAGAGATGTCCGTGTGACATCATAGACAGCTGTGTGACCTCACAAGGTCAATGTGACCGCACAGAGATGTCAGTGTGACGTCAGAGAGATAGCTCTGGGACATCACAGGAAGTTCTGTGACATCACAGAGATGTCTGTGTGACATCACTAAAAGCCCTGTGACCTCAAAGAAATGTCAATGTGACATCATGAAGGGCTGTGCGACATCACAGAGATGTCCATGTAATATCACTGTGAGCTGCATGACGTCACAGATGTGTCAGTGTGGCATCAGAGAGATGTCATTGTAACATCAAAGGAGGATCGGTGCAGCCATAGAGGAGTCAGTGTGACATCAAATAGAATTGTGTGACATCACAGTGTTGTCAGTGCGGCATCACAGAGAGCGGTGTGACGTCACAGAGATATCTTTGTGTCATCAGAAAAAGCTGTGTGACTTCGAAGGGTCTCTGTAACATCACAGAGGTGTCTGAGTGACATCACAGAGATGTCTTTGTGACATCACCAAAAGCTTTGTGACCCCACAGAGTCTGTGCGACATCACAGCCATCGAAGTGTGACGTCACAGAGTTGTCTGCGTGACATCATAGAGATGTCATTGTGACATCAGAGGAGGATGTATGACATCAAGGAGATGTCTGAGTGACATCATAGACAGCAGTGTGACCTCACAAGGTCAATGAGACAAAACAGAGATTGTTGGAGGGTGCCGCGGGAGACAAGACTCATGCTCTCATGATCATCAAGTCTCAGTTTATTGTGACAGATTACACAGTTTATAGATGTTTGTTAATTAGGTCATACATATTGCAAAAGCCGAGCTCATGAGTGGTTGCTATGTGACTTGTACTATTATCTTAAAAGTATCTTTGTGAATGATACTTGCCTGTCCAGCTGGCCTTGCAGCTAGAACAGCTTAGTACTTCTTTGTTCTTCTCTATCTAGTTCTACATACCAAGCAGTTTCAATATCCTGCTTTCTGCACACCATCTACTCTTCAGGGTCATGCGAACTTTGCAGCAGTCACGTAGCCCTCCCTAGTTGGATTAATTTTACAGCATCATGTCCCCTGTTGTACAACCATTCCTCTGTCAAGCTCTCTTCAAGAGATGTCAGTGTGACGTCACAGAGCTATCTCTGTGACATCACAGGAAGTTGTGTAACATCACAGAAGTTTATTGGTGACATCACAAAGATATAAGTGTGACATTCCTAAAAGCTAAGTGCTTTCACAGAGATTTCAGTGTGACATCACAGAGAGCTGTGTGACATCCCAGAGACGTCCATGTGGTATCACAGGGAGCTGTGTGATGTTATGGAGGGAGCTGTGTGACCTTATGGAGGCATCCGTGTGACATCATAGAGATGTAATTGTGAGATCAGAGGAGGAGGCTGTGTAACTTCACAGAGGAGTCAGTGTGACATCACAGAGAGCTGTGAACCATCACAGGGAAGTCCATGTGATATCACAGAGAGCTGTGTGACGTTCTGGAGGCATCAGTGTGACATCATAGAGATGTAATTGTGAGATCAGAGGAGGAGGCTGTGTAACTTCACAGAGAAGTCAGTGTGACATCACAGAGAGCTGTGAACCATCACAGGGAAGTCCATGTGATATCACAGAGAGCTGTGTGACGTTCTGGAGGCATCAGTGTGACATCATAGAGATGTAATTGTGAGATCAGAGGAGGAGGCTGTGTGACTTCACAGATATTGGTGCAACATCACAGGGATGTCCATGTGACATCTCAGAGAGCTGTGTGACATCACAGAGATTTCAGTGTGGCATCTCAAAAAGATGTGTAACCTCATAGGGTCACTGTGACATCACAGAGGTGTCTGAGTGACATCACAGAGATGTCATTGTGACATCACAAAAAGATTTGTGATCTCAGAGGGTCTGTGCGACATCACAGCCATCTAAGTGTGACATCACAGAGGTGTCAGTGTGACATCATAGAGATGTCACTGTGATGTCAGAGGAGGTTGTGTGGCATCACAGAGATGTCCGTGTGACATCATAGACAGCTGTGTGACCTCACAAGGTCGATGTGACCTCACAGAGATGTCAGTGTGACGTCAGAGAGATATCTCTGTGACATCACAGGAAGTTGTGTAACATCGCAGAAGTTTATTGGTGACATCACAAAGATATAAGTGTGACATTCCTAAAAGCTGAGTGCTTTCACAGAGATTTCAGTGTGACATCACAGAGAGCTGTGTGACATCCCAGAGATGTCCATGTGGTAACACAGGGAGCTGTGTGACGTTATGGAGGCATCCGTGTGACATCATAGAGATGTAATTGTGAGAGCAGAGGAGGAGGCTGTGTGACTTCACAGAGAAGTCAGTGTGACATCACAGAGAGCTGTGAACCATCACAGGGAAGTCCATGTGATATCACAGAGAGCTGTGTGACGTTCTGGAGGCATCAGTGTGACATCATAGAGATGTAATTGTGAGATCAGAGGAGGGGGCTGTGTGACTTCACAGATATTGGTGCAACATCACAGGGATGTCCATGTGACATCTCAGAGAGCTGTGTGACATCACAGAGATGTCAGTGTGGCATCTCAAAAAGATGTGTAACCTCACAGGGTCACTGTGACATTACAGAGGTGTCTGAGTGACATCACAGAGATGTCATTGTGACATCACAAAAAGATTTGTGACCTCAGAGGTTCTGTGCGACATCACAGCCATCTAAGTGTGACGTCACAGAGGTGTCAGTGTGACATCATAGAGATGTCACTGTGATGTCAGAGGAGGTTGTGTAGCATCACAGAGATGTCCGTGTGACATCATAGACAGCTGTGTGACCTCACAAGGTCAATGTGACCGCACAGAGATGTCAGTGTGACGTCAGAGAGATAGCTCTGGGACATCACAGGAAGTTCTGTGACATCACAGAGATGTCTGTGTGACATCACTAAAAGCCCTGTGACCTCAAAGAAATGTCAATGTGACATCATGAAGGGCTGTGCGACATCACAGAGATGTCCATGTAATATCACTGTGAGCTGCGTGACGTCACAGATGTGTCAGTGTGGCATCAGAGAGATGTCATTGTAACATCAAAGGAGGATCTGTGCAGCCATAGAGGAGTCAGTGTGACATCAAATAGAATTGTGTGACATCACAGTGTTGTCAGTGCGGCATCACAGAGAGCGGTGTGACGTCACAGAGATATCTTTGTGTCATCAGAAAAAGCTGTGTGACTTCGAAGGGTCTCTGTAACATCACAGAGGTGTCTGAGTGACATCACAGAGATGTCTTTGTGACATCACCAAAAGCTTTGTGACCCCACAGGGTCTGTGCGACATCACAGCCATCGAAGTGTGACGTCACAGAGGTGTCAGTGTGACATCATAGAGATGTCATTGTGACATCAGAGGAGGATGTATGACATCAAGGAGATGTCTGAGTGACATCATAGACAGCAGTGTGACCTCACAAGGTCAATGAGACAAAACAGAGATTGTTGGAGGGTGCCGCGGGAGACAAGACTCATGCTCTCATGATCATCAAGTCTCAGTTTATTGTGACAGATTACACAGTTTATAGATGTTTGTTAATTAGGTCATACATATTGCAAAAGCCGAGCTCATGAGTGGTTGCTATGTGACTTGTACTATTATCTTAAAAGTATCTTTGTGAATGATACTTGCCTGTCCAGCTGGCCTTGCAGCTAGAACAGCTTAGTACTTCTTTGTTCTTCTCTATCTACTTCTACATACCAAGCAGTTTCAATATCCTGCTTTCTGCACACCATCTACTCTTCAGGGTCATGCGAACTTTGCAGCAGTCACGTTGCTTTCCCTAGTTGGATTAATATTACAGCATCATGTCCCCTGTTGTACAACCATTCCTCTGTCAAGCTCTCTTCAAGAGATGTCAGTGTGACGTCACAGAGATATCTCTGTGACATCACAGGAAGTTGTGTAACATCACAGAAATTTATTGGTGACATCACAAAGATATAAGTGTGACATTCCTAAAAGCTGAGTGCTTTCACAGAGATTTCAGTGTGACATCACAGAGAGCTGTGTGACATCCCAGAGCCGTCAATGTGGTATCACAGGGAGCTGTGTGACGTTATGGAGGCATCCATGTTACATCATAGAGATGTAATTGTGAGATCAGAGGAGGAGGCTGTGTGACTTCACAGATATTGGTGCAACATCACAGGGATGTCCATGTGACATCTCAGAGAGCTGTGTGACATCACAGAGATGTCAGTGTGGCATCTCAAAAAGATGTGTAACCTCACAGGGTCACTGTGACATTACAGAGGTGTCTGAGTGACATCACAGAGATGTCATTGTGACATCACAAAAAGATTTGTGACCTCAGAGTGTCGGTGCGACATCACAGCCATCTAAGTGTGACGTCACAGAGGTGTCAGTGTGACATCATAGAGATGTCACTGTGATGTCAGAGGAGGTTGTGTGGCATCACAGAGATGTCCGTGTGACATCATAGACAGCTGTGTGACCTCACAAGGTCAATGTGACCGCACAGAGATGTCAGTGTGACGTCAGAGAGATAGCTCTGGGACATCACAGGAAGTTCTGTGACATCACAGAGATGTCTGTGTGACATCACTAAAAGCCCTGTGACCTCAAAGAAATGTCAATGTGACATCATGAAGGGCTGTGCGACATCACAGAGATGTCCATGTAATATCACTGTGAGCTGCGTGACGTCACAGATGTGTCAGTGTGGCATCAGAGAGATGTCATTGTAACATCAAAGGAGGATCTGTGCAGCCATAGAGGAGTCAGTGTGACATCAAATAGAATTGTGTGACATCACAGTGTTGTCAGTGCGGCATCACAGAGAGCGGTGTGACGTCACAGAGATATCTTTGTGTCATCAGAAAAAGCTGTGTGACTTCGAAGGGTCTCTGTAACATCACAGAGGTGTCTGAGTGACATCACAGAGATGTTTTTGTGACATCACCAAAAGCTTTGTGACCCCACAGGGTCTGTGCGACATCACAGCCATCGAAGTGTGACGTCACAGAGTTGTCTGCGTGACATCATAGAGATGTCATTGTGACATCAGAGGAGGATGTATGACATCAAGGAGATGTCTGAGTGACATCATAGACAGCAGTGTGACCTCACAAGGTCAATGAGACAAAACAGAGATTGTTGGAGGGTGCCGCGGGAGACAAGACTCATGCTATCATGATCATCAAGTCTCAGTTTATTGTGACAGATTACACAGTTTATAGATGTTTGTTAATTAGGTCATACATATTGCAAAAGCCGAGCTCATGAGTGGTTGCTATGTGACTTGTACTATTATCTTAAAAGTATCTTTGTGAATGATACTTGCCTGTCCAGCTGGCCTTGCAGCTAGAACAGCTTAGTACTTCTTTGTTCTTCTCTATCTACTTCTACATACCAAGCAGTTTCAATATCCTGCTTTCTGCACACCATCTACTCTTCAGGGTCATGCGAACTTTGCAGCAGTCACGTAGCCCTCCCTAGTTGGATTAATTTTACAGCATCATGTCCCCTGTTGTACAACCATTCCTCTGTCAAGCTCTCTTCAAGAGATGTCAGTGTGACATCACAGAGCTATCTCTGTGACATCACAGGAAGTTGTGTAACATCACAGAAGTTTATTGGTGACATCACAAAGATATAAGTGTGACATTCCTAAAAGCTAAGTGCTTTCACAGAGATTTCAGTGTGACATCACAGAGAGCTGTGTGACATCCCAGAGACGTCCATGTGGTTTCACAGGGAGCTGTGTGACGTTATGGAGGGAGCTGTGTGACCTTATGGAGGCATCCGTGTGACATCATAGAGATGTAATTGTGAGATCAGAGGAGGAGGCTGTGTAACTTCACAGAGGAGTCAGTGTGACATCACAGAGAGCTGTGAACCATCACAGGGAAGTCCATGTGATATCACAGAGAGCTGTGTGACGTTCTGGAGGCATCAGTGTGACATCATAGAGATGTAATTGTGAGATCAGAGGAGGAGGCTGTGTAACTTCACAGAGAAGTCAGTGTGACATCACAGAGAGCTGTGAACCATCACAGGGAAGTCCATGTGATATCACAGAGAGCTGTGTGACGTTCTGGAGGCATCAGTGTGACATCATAGAGATGTAATTGTGAGATCAGAGGAGGAGGCTGTGTGACTTCACAGATATTGGTGCAACATCACAGGGATGTCCATGTGACATCTCAGAGAGCTGTGTGACATCACAGAGATGTCAGTGTGGCATCTCAAAAAGATGTGTAACCTCATAGGGTCACTGTGACATCACAGAGGTGTCTGAGTGACATCACAGAGATGTCATTGTGACATCACAAAAAGATTTGTGATCTCAGAGGGTCTGTGCGACATCACAGCCATCTAAGTGTGACATCACAGAGGTGTCAGTGTGACATCATAGAGATGTCACTGTGATGTCAGAGGAGGTTGTGTGGCATCACAGAGATGTCCGTGTGACATCATAGACAGCTGTGTGACCTCACAAGGTCGATGTGACCTCACAGAGATGTCAGTGTGACGTCAGAGAGATAGCTCTGTGACATCACAGGAAGTTGTGTGACAGCACAGAGATGTCTGTGTGACATCACTAAAAGCCCTGTGACCTCACAGAAATGTCAATGTGACATCATGAAGGGCTGTGCGACATCACAGAGATGTCCATGTGATATCACTGTCAGCTGTGTGACGTCACAGATGTGTCAGTGTGGCATCAGAGAGATGTCATTGTAACATCAAAGGAGGATCTGTGCAACCATAGAGGAGTCAGTGTGACATCAAATAGAATTGTGTGACATCACAGTGTTGTCAGTGCGGCATCACAGAGAGCGGTGTGACGTCACAGAGATATCTTTGTGTCATCAGAAAAAGCTGTGTGACTTCGAAGGCTCTCTGTAACATCACAGAGGTGTCTGAGTGACATCACAGAGATGTCATTGTGACATCAGAGGAGGATGTATGACATCAAGGAGATGTCTGAGTGACATCATAGACAGCTGTGTGACCTCACAAGGTCAATGAGACAAAACAGAGTTTGTTGGAGGGTGCCGCGGGAGACAAGACTCATGCTATCATGATCATCAAGTCTCAGTTTATTGTGACAGATTACACAGTTTATAGATGTTTGTTAATTAGGTCGTACATATTGCAAAAGCCGAGCTCATGAGTGGTTGCTATGTGACTTGTACTATTATCTTAAAAGTATCTTTGTGAATGATACTTGCCTGTCCAGCTGGCCTTGCAGCTAGAACAGCTTAGTACTTCTTTGTTCTTCTCTATCTACTTCTACATACCAAGCAGTTTCAATATCCTGCTTTCTGCACACCATCTACTCTTCAGGGTCATGCGAACTTTGCAGCAGTCACGTAGCCCTCCGTAGTTGGATTAATTTTACAGCATCATGTCCCCTGTTGTACAACCATTCCTCTGTCAAGCTCTCTTCAAGAGATGTCAGTGTGACGTCACAGAGCTATCTCTGTGACATCACAGGAAGTTGTGTAACATCACAGAAGTTTATTGGTGACATCACAAAGATATAAGTGTGACATTCCTAAAAGCTGAGTGCTTTCACAGAGATTTCAGCGTGACATCACAGAGAGCTGTGTGACATCCCAGAGACGTCCATGTGGTATCACAGGGAGCTGTGTGATGTTATGGAGGCATCCGTGTGACATCATAGAGATGTAATTGTGAGAGCAGAGGAGGAGGCTGTGTGACTTCACAGAGAAGTCAGTGTGACATCACAGAGAGCTGTGAACCATCACAGGGAAGTCCATGTGATATCACAGAGAGCTGTGTGACGTTCTGGAGGCATCAGTGTGACATCATAGAGATGTAATTGTGAGATCAGAGGAGGGGGCTGTGTGACTTCACAGATATTGGTGCAACATCACAGGGATGTCCATGTGACATCTCAGAGAGCTGTGTGACATCACAGAGATGTCAGTGTGGCATCTCAAAAAGATGTGTAACCTCACAGGGTCACTGTGACATTACAGAGGTGTCTGAGTGACATCACAGAGATGTCATTGTGACATCACAAAAAGATTTGTGACCTCAGAGGGTCGGTGCGACATCACAGCCATCTAAGTGTGACGTCACAGAGGTGTCAGTGTGACATCATAGAGATGTCACTGTGATGTCAGAGGAGGTTGTGTGGCATCACAGAGATGTCCGTGTGACATCATAGACAGCTGTGTGACCTCACAAGGTCAATGTGACCGCACAGAGATGTCAGTGTGACGTCAGAGAGATAGCTCTGGGACATCACAGGAAGTTCTGTGACATCACAGAGATGTCTGTGTGACATCACTAAAAGCCCTGTGACCTCAAAGAAATGTCAATGTGACATCATGAAGGGCTGTGCGACATCACAGAGATGTCCATGTAATATCACTGTGAGCTGCATGACGTCACAGATGTGTCAGTGTGGCATCAGAGAGATGTCATTGTAACATCAAAGGAGGATCGGTGCAGCCATAGAGGAGTCAGTGTGACATCAAATAGAATTGTGTGACATCACAGTGTTGTCAGTGCGGCATCACAGAGAGCGGTGTGACGTCACAGAGATATCTTTGTGTCATCAGAAAAAGCTGTGTGACTTCGAAGGGTCTCTGTAACATCACAGAGGTGTCTGAGTGACATCACAGAGATGTCTTTGTGACATCACCAAAAGCTTTGTGACCCCACAGAGTCTGTGCGACATCACAGCCATCGAAGTGTGACGTCACAGAGTTGTCTGCGTGACATCATAGAGATGTCATTGTGACATCAGAGGAGGATGTATGACATCAAGGAGATGTCTGAGTGACATCATAGACAGCAGTGTGACCTCACAAGGTCAATGAGACAAAACAGAGATTGTTGGAGGGTGCCGCGGGAGACAAGACTCATGCTCTCATGATCATCAAGTCTCAGTTTATTGTGACAGATTACACAGTTTATAGATGTTTGTTAATTAGGTCATACATATTGCAAAAGCCGAGCTCATGAGTGGTTGCTATGTGACTTGTACTATTATCTTAAAAGTATCTTTGTGAATGATACTTGCCTGTCCAGCTGGCCTTGCAGCTAGAACAGCTTAGTACTTCTTTGTTCTTCTCTATCTAGTTCTACATACCAAGCAGTTTCAATATCCTGCTTTCTGCACACCATCTACTCTTCAGGGTCATGCGAACTTTGCAGCAGTCACGTAGCCCTCCCTAGTTGGATTAATTTTACAGCATCATGTCCCCTGTTGTACAACCATTCCTCTGTCAAGCTCTCTTCAAGAGATGTCAGTGTGACGTCACAGAGCTATCTCTGTGACATCACAGGAAGTTGTGTAACATCACAGAAGTTTATTGGTGACATCACAAAGATATAAGTGTGACATTCCTAAAAGCTAAGTGCTTTCACAGAGATTTCAGTGTGACATCACAGAGAGCTGTGTGACATCCCAGAGACGTCCATGTGGTATCACAGGGAGCTGTGTGATGTTATGGAGGGAGCTGTGTGACCTTATGGAGGCATCCGTGTGACATCATAGAGATGTAATTGTGAGATCAGAGGAGGAGGCTGTGTAACTTCACAGAGGAGTCAGTGTGACATCACAGAGAGCTGTGAACCATCACAGGGAAGTCCATGTGATATCACAGAGAGCTGTGTGACGTTCTGGAGGCATCAGTGTGACATCATAGAGATGTAATTGTGAGATCAGAGGAGGAGGCTGTGTAACTTCACAGAGAAGTCAGTGTGACATCACAGAGAGCTGTGAACCATCACAGGGAAGTCCATGTGATATCACAGAGAGCTGTGTGACGTTCTGGAGGCATCAGTGTGACATCATAGAGATGTAATTGTGAGATCAGAGGAGGAGGCTGTGTGACTTCACAGATATTGGTGCAACATCACAGGGATGTCCATGTGACATCTCAGAGAGCTGTGTGACATCACAGAGATTTCAGTGTGGCATCTCAAAAAGATGTGTAACCTCATAGGGTCACTGTGACATCACAGAGGTGTCTGAGTGACATCACAGAGATGTCATTGTGACATCACAAAAAGATTTGTGATCTCAGAGGGTCTGTGCGACATCACAGCCATCTAAGTGTGACATCACAGAGGTGTCAGTGTGACATCATAGAGATGTCACTGTGATGTCAGAGGAGGTTGTGTGGCATCACAGAGATGTCCGTGTGACATCATAGACAGCTGTGTGACCTCACAAGGTCGATGTGACCTCACAGAGATGTCAGTGTGACGTCAGAGAGATAGCTCTGTGACATCACAGGAAGTTGTGTGACAGCACAGAGATGTCTGTGTGACATCACTAAAAGCCCTGTGACCTCACAGAAATGTCAATGTGACATCATGAAGGGCTGTGCGACATCACAGAGATGTCCATGTGATATCACTGTCAGCTGTGTGACGTCACAGATGTGTCAGTGTGGCATCAGAGAGATGTCATTGTAACATCAAAGGAGGATTTGTGCAACCATAGAGGAGTCAGTGTGACATCAAATAGAATTGTGTGACATCACAGTGTTGTCAGTGCGGCATCACAGAGAGCGGTGTGACGTCACAGAGATATCTTTGTGTCATCAGAAAAAGCTGTGTGACTTCGAAGGCTCTCTGTAACATCACAGAGGTGTCTGAGTGACATCACAGAGATGTCTTTGTGACATCACCAAAAGCTTTGTGACCCCACAGAGTCTGTGCGACATCACAGCCATCGAAGTGTGACGTCACAGAGGTGTCTGTGTGACATCATAGAGATGTCATTGTGACATCAGAGGAGGATGTATGACATCAAGGAGATGTCTGAGTGACATCATAGACAGCAGTGTGACCTCACAAGGTCAATGAGACAAAACAGAGATTGTTGGAGGGTGCCGCGGGAGACAAGACTCATGCTCTCATGATCATCAAGTCTCAGTTTATTGTGACAGATTACACAGTTTATAGATGTTTGTTAATTAGGTCATACATATTGCAAAAGCCGAGCTCATGAGTGGTTGCTATGTGACTTGTACTATTATCTTAAAAGTATCTTTGTGAATGATACTTGCCTGTCCAGCTGGCCTTGCAGCTAGAACAGCTTAGTACTTCTTTGTTCTTCTCTATCTACTTCTACATACCAAGCAGTTTCAATATCCTGCTTTCTGCACACCATCTACTCTTCAGGGTCATGCGAACTTTGCAGCAGTCACGTAGCCCTCCGTAGTTGGATTAATTTTACAGCATCATGTCCCCTGTTGTACAACCATTCCTCTGTCAAGCTCTCTTCAAGAGATGTCAGTGTGACGTCACAGAGCTATCTCTGTGACATCACAGGAAGTTGTGTAACATCACAGAAGTTTATTGGTGACATCACAAAGATATAAGTGTGACATTCCTAAAAGCTGAGAGCTTTCACAGAGATTTCAGTGTGACATCACAGAGAGCTGTGTGACATCCCAGAGACGTCCATGTGGTATCACAGGGAGCTGTGTGACGTTATGGAGGCATCCGTGTGACATCATAGAGATGTAATTGTGAGATCAGAGGAGGAGGCTGTGTAACTTCACAGAGAAGTCAGTGTGACATCACAGAGAGCTGTGAACCATCACAGGGAAGTCCATGTGATATCACAGAGAGCTGTGTGACGTTCTGGAGGCATCAGTGTGACATCATAGAGATGTAATTGTGAGATCAGAGGAGGGGGCTGTGTGACTTCACAGATATTGGTGCAACATCACAGGGATGTCCATGTGACATCTCAGAGAGCTGTGTGACATCACAGAGATGTCAGTGTGGCATCTCAAAAAGATGTGTAACCTCACAGGGTCACTGTGACATTACAGAGGTGTCTGAGTGACATCACAGAGATGTCATTGTGACATCACAAAAAGATTTGTGACCTCAGAGGGTCGGTGCGACATCACAGCCATCTAAGTGTGACGTCACAGAGGTGTCAGTGTGACATCATAGAGATGTCACTGTGATGTCAGAGGAGGTTGTGTGGCATCACAGAGATGTCCGTGTGACATCATAGACAGCTGTGTGACCTCACAAGGTCAATGTGACCGCACAGAGATGTCAGTGTGACGTCAGAGAGATAGCTCTGTGACATCACAGGAAGTTCTGTGACATCACAGAGATGTCTGTATGACATCACTAAAAGCCCTGTGACCTCACAGAAATGTCAATGTGACATCATGAAGGGCTGTGCGACATCACAGAGATGTCCATGTGATATCACTGTGAGCTGTTTGAGGTCACAGATGTGTCAGTGTGGCATCAGAGAGATGTCATTGTAACATCAAAGGAGGATCTGTGCAACCATAGAGGAGTCAGTGTGACATCAAATAGAATTGTGTGACATCACAGTGTTGTCAGTGCGGCATCACAGAGAGCGGTGTGACGTCACAGAGATATCTTTGTGTCATCAGAAAAAGCTGTGTGACTTCGAAGGGTCTCTGTAACATCACAGAGGTGTCTGAGTGACATCACAGAGATGTCTTTGTGACATCACCAAAAGCTTTGTGACCCCACAGGGTCTGTGCGACATCACAGCCATCGAAGTGTGACGTCACAGAGGTGTCTGTGTGACATCATAGAGATGTCATTGTGACATCAGAGGAGGATGTATGACATCAAGGAGATGTCTGAGTGACATCATAGACAGCAGTGTGACCTCACAAGGTCAATGAGACAAAACAGGGATTGTTGGAGGGTGCCGCGGGAGACAAGACTCATGCTCTCATGATCATCAAGTCTCAGTTTATTGTGACAGATTACACAGTTTATATATGTTTGTTAATTAGGTCATACATATTGCAAAAGCCGAGCTCATGAGTGGTTGCTATGTGACTTGTACTATTATCTTAAAAGTATCTTTGTGAATGATACTTGCCTGTCCAGCTGGCCTTGCAGCTAGAACAGCTTAGTACTTCTTTGTTCTTCTCTATCTACTTCTACATACCAAGCAGTTTCAATATCCTGCTTTCTGCACACCATCTACTCTTCAGGGTCATGCGAACTTTGCAGCAGTCACGTAGCCCTCCCTAGTTGGATTAATTTTACAGCATCATGTCCCCTGTTGTACAACCATTCCTCTGTCAAGCTCTCTTCAAGAGATGTCAGTGTGACGTCACAGAGCTATCTCTGTGACATCACAGGAAGTTGTGTAACATCGCAGAAGTTTATTGGTGACATCACAAAGATATAAGTGTGACATTCCTAAAAGCTGAGTGCTTTCACAGAGATTTCAGTGTGACATCACAGAGAGCTGTGTGACATCCCAGAGCCGTCCATGTGGTATCACAGGGAGCTGTGTGACGTTATGGAGGCATCCGTGTGACATCATAGAGATGTAATTGTGAGATCAGAGGAGGAGGCTGTGTGACTTCACAGAGAAGTCAGTGTGACATCACAGAGAGCTGTGAACCATCACAGGGAAGTCCATGTGATATCACAGAGAGCTGTGTGACGTTCTGGAGGCATCAGTGTGACATCATAGAGATGTAATTGTGAGATCAGAGGAGGGGGCTGTGTGACTTCACAGATATTGGTGCAACATCACAGGGATGTCCATGTGACATCTCAGAGAGCTGTGTGACATCACAGAGATGTCAGTGTGGCATCTCAAAAAGATGTGTAACCTCACAGGGTCACTGTGACATCACAGAGGTGTCTGAGTGACATCACAGAGATGTCATTGTGACATCACAAAAAGATTTGTGACCTCAGAGGTTCTGTGCGACATCACAGCCATCTAAGTGTGACGTCACAGAGGTGTCAGTGTGACATCATAGAGATGTCACTGTGATGTCAGAGGAGGTTGTGTGGCATCACAGAGATGTCCGTGTGACATCATAGACAGCTGTGTGACCTCACAAGGTCGATGTGACCTCACAGAGATGTCAGTGTGACGTCAGAGAGATAGCTCTGGGACATCACATGAAGTTGTGTGACAGCACAGAGATGTCTGTGTGACATCATTAAAAGCCCTGTGACCTCACAGAAATGTCAATGTGACATCATGAAGGGCTGTGCGACATCACAGAGATGTCCATGTGATATCACTGTCTGCTGTGTGACGTCACAGATGTGTCAGTGTGGCATCAGAGAGATGTCATTGTAACATCAAAGGAGGATCTGTGCAACCATAGAGGAGTCAGTGTGACATCAAATAGAATTGTGTGACATCACAGTGTTGTCAGTGCGGCATCACAGAGAGCGGTGTGACGTCACAGAGATATCTTTGTGTCATCAGAAAAAGCTGTGTGACTTCGAAGGGTCTCTGTAACATCACAGAGGTGTCTGAGTGACATCATAGAGATGTCATTGTGACATCAGAGGAGGATGTATGACATCAAGGAGATGTCTGAGTGACATCATAGACAGCTGTGTGACCTCACAAGGTCAATGAGACAAAACAGAGATTGTTGGAGGGTGCCGCGGGAGACAAGACTCATGCTATCATGATCATCAAGTCTCAGTTTATTGTGACAGATTACACAGTTTATAGATGTTTGTTAATTAGGTCATACATATTGCAAAAGCCGAGCTCATGAGTGGTTGCTATGTGACTTGTACCATTATCTTAAAAGTATCTTTGTGAATGATACTTGCCTGTCCAGCTGGCCTTGCAGCTAGAACAGCTTAGTACTTCTTTGTTCTTCTCTATCTACTTCTACATACCAAGCAGTTTCAATATCCTGCTTTCTGCACACCATCTACTCTTCAGGGTCATGCGAACTTTGCAGCAGTCACGTAGCCCTCCCTAGTTGGATTAATTTTACAGCATCATGTCCCCTGTTGTACAACCATTCCTCTGTCAAGCTCTCTTCAAGAGATGTCAGTGTGACGTCACAGAGCTATCTCTGTGACATCACAGGAAGTTGTGTAACATCACAGAAGTTTATTGGTGACATCACAAAGATATAAGTGTGACATTCCTAAAAGCTGAGTGCTTTCACAGAGATTTCAGTGTGACATCACAGAGAGCTGTGTGACATCCCAGAGATGTCCATGTGGTAACACAGGGAGCTGTGTGACGTTATGGAGGCATCCGTGTGACATCATAGAGATGTAATTGTGAGAGCAGAGGAGGAGGCTGTGTGACTTCACAGAGAAGTCAGTGTGACATCACAGAGAGCTGTGAACCATCACAGGGAAGTCCATGTGATATCACAGAGAGCTGTGTGACGTTCTGGAGGCATCAGTGTGACATCATAGAGATGTAATTGTGAGATCAGAGGAGGGGGCTGTGTGACTTCACAGATATTGGTGCAACATCACAGGGATGTCCATGTGACATCTCAGAGAGCTGTGTGACATCACAGAGATGTCAGTGTGGCATCTCAAAAAGATGTGTAACCTCACAGGGTCACTGTGACATTACAGAGGTGTCTGAGTGACATCACAGAGATGTCATTGTGACATCACAAAAAGATTTGTGACCTCAGAGGTTCTGTGCGACATCACAGCCATCTAAGTGTGACGTCACAGAGGTGTCAGTGTGACATCATAGAGATGTCACTGTGATGTCAGAGGAGGTTGTGTAGCATCACAGAGATGTCCGTGTGACATCATAGACAGCTGTGTGACCTCACAAGTTCAATGTGACCGCACAGAGATGTCAGTGTGACGTCAGAGAGATAGCTCTGGGACATCACAGGAAGTTCTGTGACATCACAGAGATGTCTGTGTGACATCACTAAAAGCCCTGTGACCTCAAAGAAATGTCAATGTGACATCATGAAGGGCTGTGCGACATCACAGAGATGTCCATGTAATATCACTGTGAGCTGCGTGACGTCACAGATGTGTCAGTGTGGCATCAGAGAGATGTCATTGTAACATCAAAGGAGGATCTGTGCAGCCATAGAGGAGTCAGTGTGACATCAAATAGAATTGTGTGACATCACAGTGTTGTCAGTGCGGCATCACAGAGAGCGGTGTGACGTCACAGAGATATCTTTGTGTCATCAGAAAAAGCTGTGTGACTTCGAAGGGTCTCTGTAACATCACAGAGGTGTCTGAGTGACATCACAGAGATGTCTTTGTGACATCACCAAAAGCTTTGTGACCCCACAGGGTCTGTGCGACATCACAGCCATCGAAGTGTGACGTCACAGAGGTGTCTGTGTGACATCATAGAGATGTCATTGTGACATCAGAGGAGGATGTATGACATCAAGGAGATGTCTGAGTGACATCATAGACAGCAGTGTGACCTCACAAGGTCAATGAGACAAAACAGGGATTTTTGGAGGGTGCCGCGGGAGACAAGACTCATGCTCTCATGATCATCAAGTCTCAGTTTATTGTGACAGATTACACAGTTTATATATGTTTGTTAATTAGGTCATACATATTGCAAAAGCCGAGCTCATGAGTGGTTGCTATGTGACTTGTACTATTATCTTAAAAGTATCTTTGTGAATGATACTTGCCTGTCCAGCTGGCCTTGCAGCTAGAACAGCTTAGTACTTCATTGTTCTTCTCTATCTAGTTCTACATACCAAGCAGTTTCAATATCCTGCTTTCTGCACACCATCTACTCTTCAGGGTCATGCGAACTTTGCAGCAGTCACGTAGCCCTCCCTAGTTGGATTAATTTTACAGCATCATGTCCCCTGTTGTACAACCTTACCTCGGTAAAGCTCTCTTCAAGAGATGTCAGTGTGACGTCACAGAAATATCTCTGTGACATCACAGGAAGTTGTGTAACATCACAGAAATTTATTGGTGACATCGCAAAGATATAAGTGTGACATTCCTAAAAGCTGAGTGCTTTCACAGAGATTTCAGTGTGACATCACAGAGAGCTGTGTGACATCCCAGAGACGTCCATGTGGTATCACAGGGAGCTGTGTGATGTTATGGAGGCATCCGTGTGACATCATAGAGATGTAATTGTGAGAGCAGAGGAGGAGGCTGTGTGACTTCACAGAGAAGTCAGTGTGACATCACAGAGAGCTGTGAACCATCACAGGGAAGTCCATGTGATATCACAGAGAGCTGTGTGACGTTCTGGAGGCATCAGTGTGACATCATAGAGATGTAATTGTGAGATCAGAGGAGGGGGCTGTGTGACTTCACAGATATTGGTGCAACATCACAGGGATGTCCATGTGACATCTCAGAGAGCTGTGTGACATCACAGAGATGTCAGTGTGGCATCTCAAAAAGATGTGTAACCTCACAGGGTCACTGTGACATTACAGAGGTGTCTGAGTGACATCACAGAGATGTCATTGTGACATCACAAAAAGATTTGTGACCTCAGAGGGTCGGTGCGACATCACAGCCATCTAAGTGTGACGTCACAGAGGTGTCAGTGTGACATCATAGAGATGTCACTGTGATGTCAGAGGAGGTTGTGTGGCATCACAGAGATGTCCGTGTGACATCATAGACAGCTGTGTGACCTCACAAGGTCAATGTGACCGCACAGAGATGTCAGTGTGACGTCAGAGAGATAGCTCTGTGACATCACAGGAAGTTCTGTGACATCACAGAGATGTCTGTATGACATCACTAAAAGCCCTGTGACCTCACAGAAATGTCAATGTGACATCATGAAGGGCTGTGCGACATCACAGAGATGTCCATGTGATATCACTGTGAGCTGTTTGAGGTCACAGATGTGTCAGTGTGGCATCAGAGAGATGTCATTGTAACATCAAAGGAGGATCTGTGCAACCATAGAGGAGTCAGTGTGACATCAAATAGAATTGTGTGACATCACAGTGTTGTCAGTGCGGCATCACAGAGAGCTGTGTGACATCACAGAGATATCTTTGTGTCATCAGAAAAAGCTGTGTGACTTCGAAGGGTCTCTGTAACATCACAGAGGTGTCTGAGTGACATCACAGAGATGTCTTTGTGACATCACCAAAAGCTTTGTGACCCCACAGAGTCTGTGCGACATCACAGCCATCGAAGTGTGACGTCACAGAGGTGTCTGCGTGACATCATAGAGATGTCATTGTGACATCAGAGGAGGATGTATGACATCAAGGAGATGTCTGAGTGACATCATAGACAGCAGTGTGACCTCACAAGGTCAATGAGACAAAACAGAGATTGTTGGAGGGTGCCGCGGGAGACAAGACTCATGCTATCATGATCATCAAGTCTCAGTTTATTGTGACAGATTACACAGTTTATAGATGTTTGTTAATTAGGTCATACATATTGCAAAAGCCGAGCTCATGAGTGGTTGCTATGTGACTTGTACTATTATCTTAAAAGTATCTTTGTGAATGATACTTGCCTGTCCAGCTGGCCTTGCAGCTAGAACAGCTTAGTACTTCTTTGTTCTTCTCTATCTACTTCTACATACCAAGCAGTTTCAATATCCTGCTTTCTGCACACCATCTACTCTTCAGGGTCATGCGAACTTTGCAGCAGTCACGTAGCCCTCCGTAGTTGGATTAATTTTACAGCATCATGTCCCCTGTTGTACAACCATTCCTCTGTCAAGCTCTCTTCAAGAGATGTCAGTGTGACGTCACAGAGCTATCTCTGTGACATCACAGGAAGTTGTGTAACATCACAGAAGTTTATTGGTGACATCACAAAGATATAAGTGTGACATTCCTAAAAGCTGAGTGCTTTCACAGAGATTTCAGTGTGACATCACAGAGAGCTGTGTGACATCCCAGAGACGTCCATGTGGTATCACAGGGAGCTGTGTGACGTTATGGAGGCATCCGTGTGACATCATAGAGATGTAATTGTGAGATCAGAGGAGGAGGCTGTGTAACTTCACAGAGAAGTCAGTGTGACATCACAGAGAGCTGTGAACCATCACAGGGAAGTCCATGTGATATCACAGAGAGCTGTGTGACGTTCTGGAGGCATCAGTGTGACATCATAGAGATGTAATTGTGAGATCAGAGGAGGGGGCTGTGTGACTTCACAGATATTGGTGCAACATCACAGGGATGTCCATGTGACATCTCAGAGAGCTGTGTGACATCACAGAGATGTCAGTGTGGCATCTCAAAAAGATGTGTAACCTCACAGGGTCACTGTGACATTACAGAGGTGTCTGAGTGACATCACAGAGATGTCATTGTGACATCACAAAAAGATTTGTGACCTCAGAGGGTCGGTGCGACATCACAGCCATCTAAGTGTGACGTCACAGAGGTGTCAGTGTGACATCATAGAGATGTCACTGTGATGTCAGAGGAGGTTGTGTGGCATCACAGAGATGTCCGTGTGACATCATAGACAGCTGTGTGACCTCACAAGGTCAATGTGACCTCACAGAGATGTCAGTGTGACGTCAGAGAGATAGCTCTGTGACATCACAGGAAGTTCTGTGACATCACAGAGATGTCTGTATGACATCACTAAAAGCCCTGTGACCTCACAGAAATGTCAATGTGACATCATGAAGGGCTGTGCGACATCACAGAGATGTCCATGTGATATCACTGTGAGCTGTTTGAGGTCACAGATGTGTCAGTGTGGCATCAGAGAGATGTCATTGTAACATCAAAGGAGGATCTGTGCAACCATAGAGGAGTCAGTGTGACATCAAATAGAATTGTGTGACATCACAGTGTTGTCAGTGCGGCATCACAGAGAGCGGTGTGACGTCACAGAGATATCTTTGTGTCATCAGAAAAAGCTGTGTGACTTCGAAGGGTCTCTGTAACATCACAGAGGTGTCTGAGTGACATCACAGAGATGTCTTTGTGACATCACCAAAAGCTTTGTGACCCCACAGGGTCTGTGCGACATCACAGCCATCGAAGTGTGACGTCACAGAGGTGTCTGTGTGACATCATAGAGATGTCATTGTGACATCAGAGGAGGATGTATGACATCAAGGAGATGTCTGAGTGACATCATAGACAGCAGTGTGACCTCACAAGGTCAATGAGACAAAACAGGGATTGTTGGAGGGTGCCGCGGGAGACAAGACTCATGCTCTCATGATCATCAAGTCTCAGTTTATTGTGACAGATTACACAGTTTATATATGTTTGTTAATTAGGTCATACATATTGCAAAAGCCGAGCTCATGAGTGGTTGCTATGTGACTTGTACTATTATCTTAAAAGTATCTTTGTGAATGATACTTGCCTGTCCAGCTGGCCTTGCAGCTAGAACAGCTTAGTACTTCTTTGTTCTTCTCTATCTACTTCTACATACCAAGCAGTTTCAATATCCTGCTTTCTGCACACCATCTACTCTTCAGGGTCATGCGAACTTTGCAGCAGTCACGTAGCCCTCCCTAGTTGGATTAATTTTACAGCATCATGTCCCCTGTTGTACAACCATTCCTCTGTCAAGCTCTCTTCAAGAGATGTCAGTGTGACGTCACAGAGCTATCTCTGTGACATCACAGGAAGTTGTGTAACATCGCAGAAGTTTATTGGTGACATCACAAAGATATAAGTGTGACATTCCTAAAAGCTGAGTGCTTTCACAGAGATTTCAGTGTGACATCACAGAGAGCTGTGTGACATCCCAGAGCCGTCCATGTGGTATCACAGGGAGCTGTGTGACGTTATGGAGGCATCCGTGTGACATCATAGAGATGTAATTGTGAGATCAGAGGAGGAGGCTGTGTGACTTCACAGAGAAGTCAGTGTGACATCACAGAGAGCTGTGAACCATCACAGGGAAGTCCATGTGATATCACAGAGAGCTGTGTGACGTTCTGGAGGCATCAGTGTGACATCATAGAGATGTAATTGTGAGATCAGAGGAGGGGGCTGTGTGACTTCACAGATATTGGTGCAACATCACAGGGATGTCCATGTGACATCTCAGAGAGCTGTGTGACATCACAGAGATGTCAGTGTGGCATCTCAAAAAGATGTGTAACCTCACAGGGTCACTGTGACATCACAGAGGTGTCTGAGTGACATCACAGAGATGTCATTGTGACATCACAAAAAGATTTGTGACCTCAGAGGTTCTGTGCGACATCACAGCCATCTAAGTGTGACGTCACAGAGGTGTCAGTGTGACATCATAGAGATGTCACTGTGATGTCAGAGGAGGTTGTGTGGCATCACAGAGATGTCCGTGTGACATCATAGACAGCTGTGTGACCTCACAAGGTCGATGTGACCTCACAGAGATGTCAGTGTGACGTCAGAGAGATAGCTCTGGGACATCACAGGAAGTTGTGTGACAGCACAGAGATGTCTGTGTGACATCATTAAAAGCCCTGTGACCTCACAGAAATGTCAATGTGACATCATGAAGGGCTGTGCGACATCACAGAGATGTCCATGTGATATCACTGTCTGCTGTGTGACGTCACAGATGTGTCAGTGTGGCATCAGAGAGATGTCATTGTAACATCAAAGGAGGATCTGTGCAACCATAGAGGAGTCAGTGTGACATCAAATAGAATTGTGTGACATCACAGTGTTGTCAGTGCGGCATCACAGAGAGCGGTGTGACGTCACAGAGATATCTTTGTGTCATCAGAAAAAGCTGTGTGACTTCGAAGGGTCTCTGTAACATCACAGAGGTGTCTGAGTGACATCATAGAGATGTCATTGTGACATCAGAGGAGGATGTATGACATCAAGGAGATGTCTGAGTGACATCATAGACAGCTGTGTGACCTCACAAGGTCAATGAGACAAAACAGAGATTGTTGGAGGGTGCCGCGGGAGACAAGACTCATGCTATCATGATCATCAAGTCTCAGTTTATTGT
Organism: Lonchura striata; assembly: GCF_050655825.1. Classification (NCBI taxonomy): domain Eukaryota; kingdom Metazoa; phylum Chordata; class Aves; order Passeriformes; family Estrildidae; genus Lonchura; species Lonchura striata. Next base: position 2,170,377 of record NC_140718.1, on the reverse strand, counting down.
GACAGATTACACAGTTTATAGATGTTTGTTAATTAGGTCATACATATTGCAAAAGCCGAGCTCATGAGTGGTTGCTATGTGACTTGTACCATTATCTTAAAAGTATCTTTGTGAATGATACTTGCCTGTCCAGCTGGCCTTGCAGCTAGAACAGCTTAGTACTTCTTTGTTCTTCTCTATCTACTTCTACATACCAAGCAGTTTCAATATCCTGCTTTCTGCACACCATCTACTCTTCAGGGTCATGCGAACTTTGCAGCAGTCACGTAGCCCTCCCTAGTTGGATTAATTTTACAGCATCATGTCCCCTGTTGTACAACCATTCCTCTGTCAAGCTCTCTTCAAGAGATGTCAGTGTGACGTCACAGAGCTATCTCTGTGACATCACAGGAAGTTGTGTAACATCACAGAAGTTTATTGGTGACATCACAAAGATATAAGTGTGACATTCCTAAAAGCTGAGTGCTTTCACAGAGATTTCAGTGTGACATCACAGAGAGCTGTGTGACATCCCAGAGATGTCCATGTGGTAACACAGGGAGCTGTGTGACGTTATGGAGGCATCCGTGTGACATCATAGAGATGTAATTGTGAGAGCAGAGGAGGAGGCTGTGTGACTTCACAGAGAAGTCAGTGTGACATCACAGAGAGCTGTGAACCATCACAGGGAAGTCCATGTGATATCACAGAGAGCTGTGTGACGTTCTGGAGGCATCAGTGTGACATCATAGAGATGTAATTGTGAGATCAGAGGAGGGGGCTGTGTGACTTCACAGATATTGGTGCAACATCACAGGGATGTCCATGTGACATCTCAGAGAGCTGTGTGACATCACAGAGATGTCAGTGTGGCATCTCAAAAAGATGTGTAACCTCACAGGGTCACTGTGACATTACAGAGGTGTCTGAGTGACATCACAGAGATGTCATTGTGACATCACAAAAAGATTTGTGACCTCAGAGGTTCTGTGCGACATCACAGCCATCTAAGTGTGACGTCACAGAGGTGTCAGTGTGACATCATAGAGATGTCACTGTGATGTCAGAGGAGGTTGTGTAGCATCACAGAGATGTCCGTGTGACATCATAGACAGCTGTGTGACCTCACAAGGTCAATGTGACCGCACAGAGATGTCAGTGTGACGTCAGAGAGATAGCTCTGGGACATCACAGGAAGTTCTGTGACATCACAGAGATGTCTGTGTGACATCACTAAAAGCCCTGTGACCTCAAAGAAATGTCAATGTGACATCATGAAGGGCTGTGCGACATCACAGAGATGTCCATGTAATATCACTGTGAGCTGCGTGACGTCACAGATGTGTCAGTGTGGCATCAGAGAGATGTCATTGTAACATCAAAGGAGGATCTGTGCAGCCATAGAGGAGTCAGTGTGACATCAAATAGAATTGTGTGACATCACAGTGTTGTCAGTGCGGCATCACAGAGAGCGGTGTGACGTCACAGAGATATCTTTGTGTCATCAGAAAAAGCTGTGTGACTTCGAAGGGTCTCTGTAACATCACAGAGGTGTCTGAGTGACATCACAGAGATGTCTTTGTGACATCACCAAAAGCTTTGTGACCCCACAGGGTCTGTGCGACATCACAGCCATCGAAGTGTGACGTCACAGATGTGTCTGTGTGACATCATAGAGATGTCATTGTGACATCAGAGGAGGATGTATGACATCAAGGAGATGTCTGAGTGACATCATAGACAGCAGTGTGACCTCACAAGGTCAATGAGACAAAACAGGGATTTTTGGAGGGTGCCGCGGGAGACAAGACTCATGCTCTCATGATCATCAAGTCTCAGTTTATTGTGACAGATTACACAGTTTATATATGTTTGTTAATTAGGTCATACATATTGCAAAAGCCGAGCTCATGAGTGGTTGCTATGTGACTTGTACTATTATCTTAAAAGTATCTTTGTGAATGATACTTGCCTGTCCAGCTGGCCTTGCAGCTAGAACAGCTTAGTACTTCATTGTTCTTCTCTATCTAGTTCTACATACCAAGCAGTTTCAATATCCTGCTTTCTGCACACCATCTACTCTTCAGGGTCATGCGAACTTTGCAGCAGTCACGTAGCCCTCCCTAGTTGGATTAATTTTACAGCATCATGTCCCCTGTTGTACAACCTTACCTCGGTAAAGCTCTCTTCAAGAGATGTCAGTGTGACGTCACAGAAATATCTCTGTGACATCACAGGAAGTTGTGTAACATCACAGAAATTTATTGGTGACATCGCAAAGATATAAGTGTGACATTCCTAAAAGCTGAGTGCTTTCACAGAGATTTCAGTGTGACATCACAGAGAGCTGTGTGACATCCCAGAGCCGTCCATGTGGTATCACAGGGAGCTGTGTGACGTTATGGAGGCATCCGTGTGACATCATAGAGGTGTAATTGTGAGAGCAGAGGAGGAGGCTGTGTGACTTCACAGAGAAGTCAGTGTGACATCACAGAGAGCTGTGAACCATCACAGGGAAGTCCATGTGATATCACAGAGAGCTGTGTGACGTTCTGGAGGCATCAGTGTGACATCATAGAGATGTAATTGTGAGATCAGAGGAGGGGGCTGTGTGACTTCACAGATATTGGTGCAACATCACAGGGATGTCCATGTGACATCTCAGAGAGCTGTGTGACATCACAGAGATGTCAGTGTGGCATCTCAAAAAGATGTGTAACCTCACAGGGTCACTGTGACATTACAGAGGTGTCTGAGTGACATCACAGAGATGTCATTGCGACATCACAGAAAGATTTGTGACCTCAGAGGTTCTGTGCGACATCACAGCCATCTAAGTGTGACGTCACAGAGGTGTCAGTGTGACATCATAGAGATGTCACTGTGATGTCAGAGGAGGTTGTGTGGCATCACAGAGATGTCCGTGTGACATCATAGACAGCTGTGTGACCTCACAAGGTCGATGTGACCTCACAGAGATGTCAGTGTGACGTCAGAGAGATAGCTCTGGGACATCACAGGAAGTTGTGTGACAGCACAGAGATGTCTGTGTGACATCACTAAAAGCCCTGTGACCTCACAGAAATGTCAATGTGACATCATGAAGGGCTGTGCGACATCACAGAGATGTCCATGTGATATCACTGTCTGCTGTGTAACGTCACAGATGTGTCAGTGTGGCATCAGAGAGATGTCATTGTAACATCAAAGGAGGATCTGTGCAGCCATAGAGGAGTCAGTGTGACATCAAATAGAATTGTGTGACATCACAGTGTTGTCAGTGCGGCATCACAGAGAGCGGTGTGACGTCACAGAGATATCTTTGTGTCATCAGAAAAAGCTGTGTGACTTCGAAGGGTCTCTGTAACATCACAGAGGTGTCTGAGTGACATCACAGAGATGTCTTTGTGACATCACCAAAAGCTTTGTGACCCCACAGGGTCTGTGCGACATCACAGCCATCGAAGTGTGACGTCACAGAGGTGTCTGTGTGACATCATAGAGATGTCATTGTGACATCAGAGGAGGATGTATGACATCAAGGAGATGTCTGAGTGACATCATAGACAGCAGTGTGACCTCACAAGGTCAATGAGACAAAACAGGGATTTTTGGAGGGTGCCGCGGGAGACAAGACTCATGCTCTCATGATCATCAAGTCTCAGTTTATTGTGACAGATTACACAGTTTATATATGTTTGTTAATTAGGTCATACATATTGCAAAAGCCGAGCTCATGAGTGGTTGCTATGTGACTTGTACTATTATCTTAAAAGTATCTTTGTGAATGATACTTGCCTGTCCAGCTGGCCTTGCAGCTAGAACAGCTTAGTACTTCATTGTTCTTCTCTATCTAGTTCTACATACCAAGCAGTTTCAATATCCTGCTTTCTGCACACCATCTACTCTTCAGGGTCATGCGAACTTTGCAGCAGTCACGTAGCCCTCCCTAGTTGGATTAATTTTACAGCATCATGTCCCCTGTTGTACAACCTTACCTCGGTAAAGCTCTCTTCAAGAGATGTCAGTGTGACGTCACAGAAATATCTCTGTGACATCACAGGAAGTTGTGTAACATCACAGAAATTTATTGGTGACATCACAAAGATATAAGTGTGACATTCCTAAAAGCTGAGTGCTTTCACAGAGATTTCAGTGTGACATCACAGAGAGCTGTGTGACATCCCAGAGCCGTCCATGTGGTATCACAGGGAGCTGTGTGACGTTATGGAGGCATCCGTGTGACATCATAGAGGTGTAATTGTGAGAGCAGAGGAGGAGGCTGTGTGACTTCACAGAGAAGTCAGTGTGACATCACAGAGAGCTGTGAACCATCACAGGGAAGTCCATGTGATATCACAGAGAGCTGTGTGACGTTCTGGAGGCATCAGTGTGACATCATAGAGATGTAATTGTGAGATCAGAGGAGGGGGCTGTGTGACTTCACAGATATTGGTGCAACATCACAGGGATGTCCATGTGACATCTCAGAGAGCTGTGTGACATCACAGAGATGTCAGTGTGGCATCTCAAAAAGATGTGTAACCTCACAGGGTCACTGTGACATTACAGAGGTGTCTGAGTGACATCACAGAGATGTCATTGCGACATCACAGAAAGATTTGTGACCTCAGAGGTTCTGTGCGACATCACAGCCATCTAAGTGTGACGTCACAGAGGTGTCAGTGTGACATCATAGAGATGTCACTGTGATGTCAGAGGAGGTTGTGTGGCATCACAGAGATGTCCGTGTGACATCATAGACAGCTGTGTGACCTCACAAGGTCGATGTGACCTCACAGAGATGTCAGTGTGACGTCAGAGAGATAGCTCTGGGACATCACAGGAAGTTGTGTGACAGCACAGAGATGTCTGTGTGACATCACTAAAAGCCCTGTGACCTCACAGAAATGTCAATGTGACATCATGAAGGGCTGTGCGACATCACAGAGATGTCCATGTGATATCACTGTCTGCTGTGTAACGTCACAGATGTGTCAGTGTGGCATCAGAGAGATGTCATTGTAACATCAAAGGAAGATCTGTGTAACCATAGAGGAGTCAGTGTGACATCAAATAGAATTGTGTGACATCACAGTGTTGTCAGTGCGGCATCACAGAGAGCGGTGTGACGTCACAGATATATCTATGTGTCATCAGAAAAAGCTTTGTGACTTCGAAGGGTCTCTGTAACATCACAGAGGTGTCTGTGTGACATCATAGAGATGTCATTGTGACATCAGAGGAGGATGTATGACATCAAGGAGATGTCTGAGTGACATCATAGACAGCACTGTGACCTCACAAGGTCAATGAGACAAAACAGGGATTGTTGGAGGGTGCCGCGGGAGACAAGACTCATGCTCTCATGATCATCAAGTCTCAGTTTATTGTGACAGATTACACAGTTTATATATGTTTGTTAATTAGGTCATACATATTGCAAAAGCCGAGCTCATGAGTGGTTGCTATGTGACTTGTACTATTATCTTAAAAGTATCTTTGTGAATGATACTTGCCTGTCCAGCTGGCCTTGCAGCTAGAACAGCTTAGTACTTCTTTGTTCTTCTCTATCTACTTCTACATACCAAGCAGTTTCAATATCCTGCTTTCTGCACACCATCTACTCTTCAGGGTCATGCGAACTTTGCAGCAGTCACGTTGCTTTCCCTAGTTGGATTAATATTACAGCATCATGTCCCCTGTTGTACAACCTTACCTCGGTCAAGCTCTCTTCAAGAGATGTCAGTGTGACGTCACAGAGCTATCTCTGTGACATCACAGGAAGTTGTGTAACATCACAGAAATTTATTGGTGACATCACAAAGATATAAGTGTGACATTCCTAAAAGCTGAGTGCTTTCACAGAGATTTCAGTGTGACATCACAGAGAGCTGTGTGACATCCCAGAGACGTCCATGTGGTATCACAGGGAGCTGTGTGACGTTATGGAGGCATCCATGTTACATCATAGAGATGTAATTGTGAGATCAGAGGAGGAGGCTGTGTGACTTCACAGAGAAGTCAGTGTGACATCACAGAGAGCTGTGAACCATCACAGGGAAGTCCATGTGATATCACAGAGAGCTGTGTGACGTTCTGGAGGCATCAGTGTGACATCATAGAGATGTAATTGTGAGATCAGAGGAGGAGGCTGTGTGACTTCACAGATATTGGTGCAACATCACAGGGATGTCCATGTGACATCTCAGAGAGCTGTGTGACATCACAGAGATGTCAGTGTGGCATCTCAAAAAGATGTGTAACCTCACAGGGTCACTGTGACATCACAGAGGTGTCTGAGTGACATCACAGAGATGTCATTGTGACATCACAAAAAGATTTGTGACCTCAGAGGGTCTGTGCGACATCACAGCCATCTAAGTGTGACGTCACAGAGGTGTCAGTGTGACATCATAGAGATGTCACTGTGATGTCAGAGGAGGTTGTGTGGCATCACAGAGATGTCCGTGTGACATCATAGACAGCTGTGTGACCTCACAAGGTCAATGTGACCGCACAGAGATGTCAGTGTGACGTCAGAGAGATAGCTCTGGGACATCACAGGAAGTTGTGTGACAGCACAGAGATGTCTGTGTGACATCATTAAAAGCCCTGTGACCTCACAGAAATGTCAATGTGACATCATGAAGGGCTGTGCAACATCACAGAGATGTCCATGTGATATCACTGTCAGCTATGTGATGTCACAGATGTGTCAGTGTGGCATCAGAGAGATGTCATTGTAACATCAAAGGAGGATCTGTGCAGCCATAGAGGAGTCAGTGTGACATCAAATAGAATTGTGTGACATCACAGTGTTGTCAGTGCGGCATCACAGAGAGCGGTGTGACATCACAGAGATATCTTTGTGTCATCAGAAAAAGCTGTGTGACTCCGAAGGGTCTCTGTAACATCACAGAGGTGTCTGAGTGACATCACAGAGATGTCTTTGTGACATCACCAAAAGCTTTGTGACCCCACAGGGTCTGTGCGACATCACAGCCATCGAAGTGTGACGTCACAGAGGTGTCAGTGTGACATCATAGAGATGTCATTGTGACATCAGAGGAGGATGTATGACATCAAGGAGATGTCTGAGTGACATCATAGACAGCAGTGTGACCTCACAAGGTCAATGAGACAAAACAGAGATTGTTGGAGGGTGCCGCGGGAGACAAGACTCATGCTCTCATGATCATCAAGTCTCAGTTTATTGTGACAGATTACACAGTTTATAGATGTTTGTTAATTAGGTCATACATATTGCAAAAGCTGAGCTCATGAGTGGTTGCTATGTGACTTGTACTATTATCTTAAAAGTATCTTTGTGAATGATACTTGCCTGTCCAGCTGGCCTTGCAGCTAGAACAGCTTAGTACTTCTTTGTTCTTCTCTATCTACTTCTACATACCAAGCAGTTTCAATATCCTGCTTTCTGCACACCATCTACTCTTCAGGGTCATGCGAACTTTGCAGCAGTCACGTAGCCCTCCCTAGTTGGATTAATTTTACAGCATCATGTCCCCTGTTGTACAACCATTCCTCTGTCAAGCTCTCTTCAAGAGATGTCAGTGTGACATCACAGAGCTATCTCTGTGACATCACAGGAAGTTGTGTAACATCACAGAAGTTTATTGGTGACATCACAAAGATATAAGTGTGACATTCCTAAAAGCTGAGTGCTTTCACAGAGATTTCAGTGTGACATCACAGAGAGCTGTGTGACATCCCAGAGACGTCCATGTGTTATCACAGGGAGCTGTGTGACGTTATGGAGGCATCCGTGTGACATCATAGAGATGTAATTGTGAGAGCAGAGGAGGAGGCTGTGTGACTTCACAGAGAAGTCAGTGTGACATCACAGAGAGCTGTGAACCATCACAGGGAAGTCCATGTGATATCACAGAGAGCTGTGTGACGTTCTGGAGGCATCAGTGTGACATCATAGAGATGTAATTGTGAGATCAGAGGAGGGGGCTGTGTGACTTCACAGATATTGGTGCAACATCACAGGGATGTCCATGTGACATCTCAGAGAGCTGTGTGACATCACAGAGATGTCAGTGTGGCATCTCAAAAAGATGTGTAACCTCACAGGGTCACTGTGACATTACAGAGGTGTCTGAGTGACATCACAGAGATGTCATTGTGACATCACAAAAAGATTTGTGACCTCAGAGGGTCGGTGCGACATCACAGCCATCTAAGTGTGACGTCACAGAGGTGTCAGTGTGACATCATAGAGATGTCACTGTGATGTCAGAGGAGGTTGTGTGGCATCACAGAGATGTCCGTGTGACATCATAGACAGCTGTGTGACCTCACAAGGTCAATGTGACCGCACAGAGATGTCAGTGTGACGTCAGAGAGATAGCTCTGGGACATCACAGGAAGTTCTGTGACATCACAGAGATGTCTGTGTGACATCACTAAAAGCCCTGTGACCTCAAAGAAATGTCAATGTGACATCATGAAGGGCTGTGCGACATCACAGAGATGTCCATGTAATATCACTGTGAGCTGCATGACGTCACAGATGTGTCAGTGTGGCATCAGAGAGATGTCATTGTAACATCAAAGGAGGATCGGTGCAGCCATAGAGGAGTCAGTGTGACATCAAATAGAATTGTGTGACATCACAGTGTTGTCAGTGCGGCATCACAGAGAGCGGTGTGACGTCACAGAGATATCTTTGTGTCATCAGAAAAAGCTGTGTGACTTCGAAGGGTCTCTGTAACATCACAGAGGTGTCTGAGTGACATCACAGAGATGTCTTTGTGACATCACCAAAAGCTTTGTGACCCCACAGAGTCTGTGCGACATCACAGCCATCGAAGTGTGACGTCACAGAGTTGTCTGCGTGACATCATAGAGATGTCATTGTGACATCAGAGGAGGATGTATGACATCAAGGAGATGTCTGAGTGACATCATAGACAGCAGTGTGACCTCACAAGGTCAATGAGACAAAACAGAGATTGTTGGAGGGTGCCGCGGGAGACAAGACTCATGCTCTCATGATCATCAAGTCTCAGTTTATTGTGACAGATTACACAGTTTATAGATGTTTGTTAATTAGGTCATACATATTGCAAAAGCCGAGCTCATGAGTGGTTGCTATGTGACTTGTACTATTATCTTAAAAGTATCTTTGTGAATGATACTTGCCTGTCCAGCTGGCCTTGCAGCTAGAACAGCTTAGTACTTCTTTGTTCTTCTCTATCTACTTCTACATACCAAGCAGTTTCAATATCCTGCTTTCTGCACACCATCTACTCTTCAGGGTCATGCGAACTTTGCAGCAGTCACGTAGCCCTCCCTAGTTGGATTAATTTTACAGCATCATGTCCCCTGTTGTACAACCATTCCTCTGTCAAGCTCTCTTCAAGAGATGTCAGTGTGACGTCACAGAGCTATCTCTGTGACATCACAGGAAGTTGTGTAACATCACAGAAGTTTATTGGTGACATCACAAAGATATAAGTGTGACATTCCTAAAAGCTAAGTGCTTTCACAGAGATTTCAGTGTGACATCACAGAGAGCTGTGTGACATCCCAGAGACGTCCATGTGGTATCACAGGGAGCTGTGTGACGTTATGGAGGGAGCTGTGTGACCTTATGGAGGCATCCGTGTGACATCATAGAGATGTAATTGTGAGATCAGAGGAGGAGGCTGTGTGACTTCACAGAGAAGTCAGTGTGACATCACAGAGAGCTGTGAACCATCACAGGGAAGTCCATGTGATATCACAGAGAGCTGTGTGACGTTCTGGAGGCATCAGTGTGACATCATAGAGATGTAATTGTGAGATCAGAGGAGGAGGCTGTGTAACTTCACAGAGAAGTCAGTGTGACATCACAGAGAGCTGTGAACCATCACAGGGAAGTCCATGTGATATCACAGAGAGCTGTGTGACGTTCTGGAGGCATCAGTGTGACATCATAGAGATGTAATTGTGAGATCAGAGGAGGAGGCTGTGTGACTTCACAGATATTGGTGCAACATCACAGGGATGTCCATGTGACATCTCAGAGAGCTGTGTGACATCACAGAGATGTCAGTGTGGCATCTCAAAAAGATGTGTAACCTCATAGGGTCACTGTGACATCACAGAGGTGTCTGAGTGACATCACAGAGATGTCATTGTGACATCACAAAAAGATTTGTGATCTCAGAGGGTCTGTGCGACATCACAGCCATCTAAGTGTGACATCACAGAGGTGTCAGTGTGACATCATAGAGATGTCACTGTGATGTCAGAGGAGGTTGTGTGGCATCACAGAGATGTCCGTGTGACATCATAGACAGCTGTGTGACCTCACAAGGTCGATGTGACCTCACAGAGATGTCAGTGTGACGTCAGAGAGATAGCTCTGTGACATCACAGGAAGTTGTGTGACAGCACAGAGATGTCTGTGTGACATCACTAAAAGCCCTGTGACCTCACAGAAATGTCAATGTGACATCATGAAGGGCTGTGCGACATCACAGAGATGTCCATGTGATATCACTGTCTGCTGTGTGACGTCACAGATGTGTCAGTGTGGCATCAGAGAGATGTCATTGTAACATCAAAGGAGGATCTGTGCAACCATAGAGGAGTCAGTGTGACATCAAATAGAATTGTGTGACATCACAGTGTTGTCAGTGCGGCATCACAGAGAGCGGTGTGACGTCACAGAGATATCTTTGTGTCATCAGAAAAAGCTGTGTGACTTCGAAGGCTCTCTGTAACATCACAGAGGTGTCTGAGTGACATCACAGAGATGTCATTGTGACATCAGAGGAGGATGTATGACATCAAGGAGATGTCTGAGTGACATCATAGACAGCTGTGTGACCTCACAAGGTCAATGAGACAAAACAGAGTTTGTTGGAGGGTGCCGCGGGAGACAAGACTCATGCTATCATGATCATCAAGTCTCAGTTTATTGTGACAGATTACACAGTTTATAGATGTTTGTTAATTAGGTCGTACATATTGCAAAAGCCGAGCTCATGAGTGGTTGCTATGTGACTTGTACTATTATCTTAAAAGTATCTTTGTGAATGATACTTGCCTGTCCAGCTGGCCTTGCAGCTAGAACAGCTTAGTACTTCTTTGTTCTTCTCTATCTACTTCTACATACCAAGCAGTTTCAATATCCTGCTTTCTGCACACCATCTACTCTTCAGGGTCATGCGAACTTTGCAGCAGTCACGTAGCCCTCCGTAGTTGGATTAATTTTACAGCATCATGTCCCCTGTTGTACAACCATTCCTCTGTCAAGCTCTCTTCAAGAGATGTCAGTGTGACGTCACAGAGCTATCTCTGTGACATCACAGGAAGTTGTGTAACATCACAGAAGTTTATTGGTGACATCACAAAGATATAAGTGTGACATTCCTAAAAGCTGAGTGCTTTCACAGAGATTTCAGTGTGACATCACAGAGAGCTGTGTGACATCCCAGAGACGTCCATGTGGTATCACAGGGAGCTGTGTGATGTTATGGAGGCATCCGTGTGACATCATAGAGATGTAATTGTGAGAGCAGAGGAGGAGGCTGTGTGACTTCACAGAGAAGTCAGTGTGACATCACAGAGAGCTGTGAACCATCACAGGGAAGTCCATGTGATATCACAGAGAGCTGTGTGACATTCTGGAGGCATCAGTGTGACATCATAGAGATGTAATTGTGAGATCAGAGGAGGGGGCTGTGTGACTTCACAGATATTGGTGCAACATCACAGGGATGTCCATGTGACATCTCAGAGAGCTGTGTGACATCAAAGAGATGTCAGTGTGGCATCTCAAAAAGATGTGTAACCTCACAGGGTCACTGTGACATTACAGAGGTGTCTGAGTGACATCACAGAGATGTCATTGTGACATCACAAAAAGATTTGTGACCTCAGAGGGTCGGTGCGACATCACAGCCATCTAAGTGTGACGTCACAGAGGTGTCAGTGTGACATCATAGAGATGTCACTGTGATGTCAGAGGAGGTTGTGTGGCATCACAGAGATGTCCGTGTGACATCATAGACAGCTGTGTGACCTCACAAGGTCAATGTGACCGCACAGAGATGTCAGTGTGACGTCAGAGAGATAGCTCTGGGACATCACAGGAAGTTCTGTGACATCACAGAGATGTCTGTGTGACATCACTAAAAGCCCTGTGACCTCAAAGAAATGTCAATGTGACATCATGAAGGGCTGTGCGACATCACAGAGATGTCCATGTAATATCACTGTAAGCTGCATGACGTCACAGATGTGTCAGTGTGGCATCAGAGAGATGTCATTGTAACATCAAAGGAGGATCGGTGCAGCCATAGAGGAGTCAGTGTGACATCAAATAGAATTGTGTGACATCACAGTGTTGTCAGTGCGGCATCACAGAGAGCGGTGTGACGTCACAGAGATATCTTTGTGTCATCAGAAAAAGCTGTGTGACTTCGAAGGCTCTCTGTAACATCACAGAGGTGTCTGAGTGACATCACAGAGATGTCTTTGTGACATCACCAAAAGCTTTGTGACCCCACAGGGTCTGTGCGACATCACAGCCATCGAAGTGTGACGTCACAGAGTTGTCTGCGTGACATCATAGAGATGTCATTGTGACATCAGAGGAGGATGTATGACATCAAGGAGATGTCTGAGTGACATCATAGACAGCAGTGTGACCTCACAAGGTCAATGAGACAAAACAGAGATTGTTGGAGGGTGCCGCGGGAGACAAGACTCATGCTCTCATGATCATCAAGTCTCAGTTTATTGTGACAGATTACACAGTTTATAGATGTTTGTTAATTAGGTCATACATATTGCAAAAGCCGAGCTCATGAGTGGTTGCTATGTGACTTGTACTATTATCTTAAAAGTATCTCTGTGAATGATACTTGCCTGTCCAGCTGGCCTTGCAGCTAGAACAGCTTAGTACTTCTTTGTTCTTCTCTATCTACTTCTACATACCAAGCAGTTTCAATATCCTGCTTTCTGCACACCATCTACTCTTCAGGGTCATGCGAACTTTGCAGCAGTCACGTAGCCCTCCCTAGTTGGATTAATTTTACAGCATCATGTCCCCTGTTGTACAACCATTCCTCTGTCAAGCTCTCTTCAAGAGATGTCAGTGTGACGTCACAGAGCTATCTCTGTGACATCACAGGAAGTTGTGTAACATCACAGAAGTTTATTGGTGACATCACAAAGATATAAGTGTGACATTCCTAAAAGCTAAGTGCTTTCACAGAGATTTCAGTGTGACATCACAGAGAGCTGTGTGACATCCCAGAGACGTCCATGTGGTATCACAGGGAGCTGTGTGACGTTATGGAGGGAGCTGTGTGACCTTATGGAGGCATCCGTGTGACATCATAGAGATGTAATTGTGAGATCAGAGGAGGAGGCTGTGTAACTTCACAGAGGAGTCAGTGTGACATCACAGAGAGCTGTGAACCATCACAGGGAAGTCCATGTGATATCACAGAGAGCTGTGTGACGTTCTGGAGGCATCAGTGTGACATCATAGAGATGTAATTGTGAGATCAGAGGAGGAGGCTGTGTAACTTCACAGAGAAGTCAGTGTGACATCACAGAGAGCTGTGAACCATCACAGGGAAGTCCATGTGATATCACAGAGAGCTGTGTGACGTTCTGGAGGCATCAGTGTGACATCATAGAGATGTAATTGTGAGATCAGAGGAGGAGGCTGTGTGACTTCACAGATATTGGTGCAACATCACAGGGATGTCCATGTGACATCTCAGAGAGCTGTGTGACATCACAGAGATGTCAGTGTGGCATCTCAAAAAGATGTGTAACCTCATAGGGTCACTGTGACATCACAGAGGTGTCTGAGTGACATCACAGAGATGTCATTGTGACATCACAAAAAGATTTGTGATCTCAGAGGGTCTGTGCGACATCACAGCCATCTAAGTGTGACATCACAGAGGTGTCAGTGTGACATCATAGAGATGTCACTGTGATGTCAGAGGAGGTTGTGTGGCATCACAGAGATGTCCGTGTGACATCATAGACAGCTGTGTGACCTCACAAGGTCGATGTGACCTCACAGAGATGTCAGTGTGACGTCAGAGAGATAGCTCTGTGACATCACAGGAAGTTGTGTGACAGCACAGAGATGTCTGTGTGACATCACTAAAAGCCCTGTGACCTCACAGAAATGTCAATGTGACATCATGAAGGGCTGTGCGACATCACAGAGATGTCCATGTGATATCACTGTCTGCTGTGTGACGTCACAGATGTGTCAGTGTGGCATCAGAGAGATGTCATTGTAACATCAAAGGAGGATCTGTGCAACCATAGAGGAGTCAGTGTGACATCAAATAGAATTGTGTGACATCACAGTGTTGTCAGTGCGGCATCACAGAGAGCGGTGTGACGTCACAGAGATATCTTTGTGTCATCAGAAAAAGCTGTGTGACTTCGAAGGCTCTCTGTAACATCACAGAGGTGTCTGAGTGACATCACAGAGATGTCATTGTGACATCAGAGGAGGATGTATGACATCAAGGAGATGTCTGAGTGACATCATAGACAGCTGTGTGACCTCACAAGGTCAATGAGACAAAACAGAGTTTGTTGGAGGGTGCCGCGGGAGACAAGACTCATGCTATCATGATCATCAAGTCTCAGTTTATTGTGACAGATTACACAGTTTATAGATGTTTGTTAATTAGGTCATACATATTGCAAAAGCCGAGCTCATGAGTGGTTGCTATGTGACTTGTACTATTATCTTAAAAGTATCTTTGTGAATGATACTTGCCTGTCCAGCTGGCCTTGCAGCTAGAACAGCTTAGTACTTCTTTGTTCTTCTCTATCTACTTCTACATACCAAGCAGTTTCAATATCCTGCTTTCTGCACACCATCTACTCTTCAGGGTCATGCGAACTTTGCAGCAGTCACGTAGCCCTCCGTAGTTGGATTAATTTTACAGCATCATGTCCCCTGTTGTACAACCATTCCTCTGTCAAGCTCTCTTCAAGAGATGTCAGTGTGACGTCACAGAGCTATCTCTGTGACATCACAGGAAGTTGTGTAACATCACAGAAGTTTATTGGTGACATCACAAAGATATAAGTGTGACATTCCTAAAAGCTGAGTGCTTTCACAGAGATTTCAGTGTGACATCACAGAGAGCTGTGTGACATCCCAGAGACGTCCATGTGGTATCACAGGGAGCTGTGTGATGTTATGGAGGCATCCGTGTGACATCATAGAGATGTAATTGTGAGAGCAGAGGAGGAGGCTGTGTGACTTCACAGAGAAGTCAGTGTGACATCACAGAGAGCTGTGAACCATCACAGGGAAGTCCATGTGATATCACAGAGAGCTGTGTGACGTTCTGGAGGCATCAGTGTGACATCATAGAGATGTAATTGTGAGATCAGAGGAGGGGGCTGTGTGACTTCACAGATATTGGTGCAACATCACAGGGATGTCCATGTGACATCTCAGAGAGCTGTGTGACATCACAGAGATGTCAGTGTGGCATCTCAAAAAGATGTGTAACCTCACAGGGTCACTGTGACATTACAGAGGTGTCTGAGTGACATCACAGAGATGTCATTGTGACATCACAAAAAGATTTGTGACCTCAGAGGGTCGGTGCGACATCACAGCCATCTAAGTGTGACGTCACAGAGGTGTCAGTGTGACATCATAGAGATGTCACTGTGATGTCAGAGGAGGTTGTGTGGCATCACAGAGATGTCCGTGTGACATCATAGACAGCTGTGTGACCTCACAAGGTCGATGTGACCTCACAGAGATGTCAGTGTGACGTCAGAGAGATAGCTCTGGGACATCACAGGAAGTTGTGTGACAGCACAGAGATGTCTGTGTGACATCACTAAAAGCCCTGTGACCTCACAGAAATGTCAATGTGACATCATGAAGGGCTGTGCGACATCACAGAGATGTCCATGTGATATCACTGTCTGCTGTGTGACGTCACAGATGTGTCAGTGTGGCATCAGAGAGATGTCATTGTAACATCAAAGGAGGATCTGTGCAACCATAGAGGAGTCAGTGTGACATCAAATAGAATTGTGTGACATCACAGTGTTGTCAGTGCGGCATCACAGAGAGCGGTGTGACGTCACAGAGATATCTTTGTGTCATCAGAAAAAGCTGTGTGACTTCGAAGGCTCTCTGTAACATCACAGAGGTGTCTGAGTGACATCACAGAGATGTCATTGTGACATCAGAGGAGGATGTATGACATCAAGGAGATGTCTGAGTGACATCATAGACAGCTGTGTGACCTCACAAGGTCAATGAGACAAAACAGAGTTTGTTGGAGGGTGCCGCGGGAGACAAGACTCATGCTATCATGATCATCAAGTCTCAGTTTATTGTGACAGATTACACAGTTTATAGATGTTTGTTAATTAGGTCGTACATATTGCAAAAGCCGAGCTCATGAGTGGTTGCTATGTGACTTGTACTATTATCTTAAAAGTATCTTTGTGAATGATACTTGCCTGTCCAGCTGGCCTTGCAGCTAGAACAGCTTAGTACTTCTTTGTTCTTCTCTATCTACTTCTACATACCAAGCAGTTTCAATATCCTGCTTTCTGCACACCATCTACTCTTCAGGGTCATGCGAACTTTGCAGCAGTCACGTAGCCCTCCGTAGTTGGATTAATTTTACAGCATCATGTCCCCTGTTGTACAACCATTCCTCTGTCAAGCTCTCTTCAAGAGATGTCAGTGTGACGTCACAGAGCTATCTCTGTGACATCACAGGAAGTTGTGTAACATCACAGAAGTTTATTGGTGACATCACAAAGATATAAGTGTGACATTCCTAAAAGCTGAGTGCTTTCACAGAGATTTCAGTGTGACATCACAGAGAGCTGTGTGACATCCCAGAGACGTCCATGTGGTATCACAGGGAGCTGTGTGATGTTATGGAGGCATCCGTGTGACATCATAGAGATGTAATTGTGAGAGCAGAGGAGGAGGCTGTGTGACTTCACAGAGAAGTCAGTGTGACATCACAGAGAGCTGTGAACCATCACAGGGAAGTCCATGTGATATCACAGAGAGCTGTGTGACGTTCTGGAGGCATCAGTGTGACATCATAGAGATGTAATTGTGAGATCAGAGGAGGGGGCTGTGTGACTTCACAGATATTGGTGCAACATCACAGGGATGTCCATGTGACATCTCAGAGAGCTGTGTGACATCACAGAGATGTCAGTGTGGCATCTCAAAAAGATGTGTAACCTCACAGGGTCACTGTGACATTACAGAGGTGTCTGAGTGACATCACAGAGATGTCATTGTGACATCACAAAAAGATTTGTGACCTCAGAGGGTCGGTGCGACATCACAGCCATCTAAGTGTGACGTCACAGAGGTGTCAGTGTGACATCATAGAGATGTCACTGTGATGTCAGAGGAGGTTGTGTGGCATCACAGAGATGTCCGTGTGACATCATAGACAGCTGTGTGACCTCACAAGGTCAATGTGACCGCACAGAGATGTCAGTGTGACGTCAGAGAGATAGCTCTGGGACATCACAGGAAGTTCTGTGACATCACAGAGATGTCTGTGTGACATCACTAAAAGCCCTGTGACCTCAAAGAAATGTCAATGTGACATCATGAAGGGCTGTGCGACATCACAGAGATGTCCATGTAATATCACTGTGAGCTGCGTGACGTCACAGATGTGTCAGTGTGGCATCAGAGAGATGTCATTGTAACATCAAAGGAGGATCGGTGCAGCCATAGAGGAGTCAGTGTGACATCAAATAGAATTGTGTGACATCACAGTGTTGTCAGTGCGGCATCACAGAGAGCGGTGTGACGTCACAGAGATATCTTTGTGTCATCAGAAAAAGCTGTGTGACTTCGAAGGGTCTCTGTAACATCACAGAGGTGTCTGAGTGACATCACAGAGATGTCATTGTGACATCAGAGGAGGATGTATGACATCAAGGAGATGTCTGAGTGACATCATAGACAGCTGTGTGACCTCACAAGGTCAATGAGACAAAACAGAGTTTGTTGGAGGGTGCCGCGGGAGACAAGACTCATGCTATCATGATCATCAAGTCTCAGTTTATTGTGACAGATTACACAGTTTATAGATGTTTGTTAATTAGGTCGTACATATTGCAAAAGCCGAGCTCATGAGTGGTTGCTATGTGACTTGTACTATTATCTTAAAAGTATCTTTGTGAATGATACTTGCCTGTCCAGCTGGCCTTGCAGCTAGAACAGCTTAGTACTTCTTTGTTCTTCTCTATCTACTTCTACATACCAAGCAGTTTCAATATCCTGCTTTCTGCACACCATCTACTCTTCAGGGTCATGCGAACTTTGCAGCAGTCACGTAGCCCTCCGTAGTTGGATTAATTTTACAGCATCATGTCCCCTGTTGTACAACCATTCCTCTGTCAAGCTCTCTTCAAGAGATGTCAGTGTGACGTCACAGAGCTATCTCTGTGACATCACAGGAAGTTGTGTAACATCACAGAAGTTTATTGGTGACATCACAAAGATATAAGTGTGACATTCCTAAAAGCTGAGTGCTTTCACAGAGATTTCAGTGTGACATCACAGAGAGCTGTGTGACATCCCAGAGACGTCCATGTGGTATCACAGGGAGCTGTGTGATGTTATGGAGGCATCCGTGTGACATCATAGAGATGTAATTGTGAGAGCAGAGGAGGAGGCTGTGTGACTTCACAGAGAAGTCAGTGTGACATCACAGAGAGCTGTGAACCATCACAGGGAAGTCCATGTGATATCACAGAGAGCTGTGTGACGTTCTGGAGGCATCAGTGTGACATCATAGAGATGTAATTGTGAGATCAGAGGAGGGGGCTGTGTGACTTCACAGATATTGGTGCAACATCACAGGGATGTCCATGTGACATCTCAGAGAGCTGTGTGACATCACAGAGATGTCAGTGTGGCATCTCAAAAAGATGTGTAACCTCACAGGGTCACTGTGACATTACAGAGGTGTCTGAGTGACATCACAGAGATGTCATTGTGACATCACAAAAAGATTTGTGACCTCAGAGGGTCGGTGCGACATCACAGCCATCTAAGTGTGACGTCACAGAGGTGTCAGTGTGACATCATAGAGATGTCACTGTGATGTCAGAGGAGGTTGTGTGGCATCACAGAGATGTCCGTGTGACATCATAGACAGCTGTGTGACCTCACAAGGTCAATGTGACCGCACAGAGATGTCAGTGTGACGTCAGAGAGATAGCTCTGGGACATCACAGGAAGTTCTGTGACATCACAGAGATGTCTGTGTGACATCACTAAAAGCCCTGTGACCTCAAAGAAATGTCAATGTGACATCATGAAGGGCTGTGCGACATCACAGAGATGTCCATGTAATATCACTGTGAGCTGCATGACGTCACAGATGTGTCAGTGTGGCATCAGAGAGATGTCATTGTAACATCAAAGGAGGATCGGTGCAGCCATAGAGGAGTCAGTGTGACATCAAATAGAATTGTGTGACATCACAGTGTTGTCAGTGCGGCATCACAGAGAGCGGTGTGACGTCACAGAGATATCTTTGTGTCATCAGAAAAAGCTGTGTGACTTCGAAGGGTCTCTGTAACATCACAGAGGTGTCTGAGTGACATCACAGAGATGTCTTTGTGACATCACCAAAAGCTTTGTGACCCCACAGAGTCTGTGCGACATCACAGCCATCGAAGTGTGACGTCACAGAGGTGTCTGCGTGACATCATAGAGATGTCATTGTGACATCAGAGGAGGATGTATGACATCAAGGAGATGTCTGAGTGACATCATAGACAGCAGTGTGACCTCACAAGGTCAATGAGACAAAACAGAGATTGTTGGAGGGTGCCGCGGGAGACAAGACTCATGCTATCATGATCATCAAGTCTCAGTTTATTGTGACAGATTACACAGTTTATAGATGTTTGTTAATTAGGTCATACATATTGCAAAAGCCGAGCTCATGAGTGGTTGCTATGTGACTTGTACTATTATCTTAAAAGTATCTTTGTGAATGATACTTGCCTGTCCAGCTGGCCTTGCAGCTAGAACAGCTTAGTACTTCTTTGTTCTTCTCTATCTACTTCTACATACCAAGCAGTTTCAATATCCTGCTTTCTGCACACCATCTACTCTTCAGGGTCATGCGAACTTTGCAGCAGTCACGTAGCCCTCCGTAGTTGGATTAATTTTACAGCATCATGTCCCCTGTTGTACAACCATTCCTCTGTCAAGCTCTCTTCAAGAGATGTCAGTGTGACGTCACAGAGCTATCTCTGTGACATCACAGGAAGTTGTGTAACATCGCAGAAGTTTATTGGTGACATCACAAAGATATAAGTGTGACATTCCTAAAAGCTGAGTGCTTTCACAGAGATTTCAGTGTGACATCACAGAGAGCTGTGTGACATCCCAGAGCCGTCCATGTGGTATCACAGGGAGCTGTGTGACGTTATGGAGGCATCCGTGTGACATCATAGAGATGTAATTGTGAGATCAGAGGAGGAGGCTGTGTGACTTCACAGAGAAGTCAGTGTGACATCACAGAGAGCTGTGAACCATCACAGGGAAGTCCATGTGATATCACAGAGAGCTGTGTGACGTTCTGGAGGCATCAGTGTGACATCATAGAGATGTAATTGTGAGATCAGAGGAGGGGGCTGTGTGACTTCACAGATATTGGTGCAACATCACAGGGATGTCCATGTGACATCTCAGAGAGCTGTGTGACATCACAGAGATGTCAGTGTGGCATCTCAAAAAGATGTGTAACCTCACAGGGTCACTGTGACATCACAGAGGTGTCTGAGTGACATCACAGAGATGTCATTGTGACATCACAAAAAGATTTGTGACCTCAGAGGTTCTGTGCGACATCACAGCCATCTAAGTGTGACGTCACAGAGGTGTCAGTGTGACATCATAGAGATGTCACTGTGATGTCAGAGGAGGTTGTGTGGCATCACAGAGATGTCCGTGTGACATCATAGACAGCTGTGTGACCTCACAAGGTCGATGTGACCTCACAGAGATGTCAGTGTGACGTCAGAGAGATAGCTCTGGGACATCACAGGAAGTTGTGTGACAGCACAGAGATGTCTGTGTGACATCATTAAAAGCCCTGTGACCTCACAGAAATGTCAATGTGACATCATGAAGGGCTGTGCGACATCACAGAGATGTCCATGTGATATCACTGTCAGCTGTGTGACGTCACAGATGTGTCAGTGTGGCATCAGAGAGATGTCATTGTAACATCAAAGGAGGATCTGTGCAACCATAGAGGAGTCAGTGTGACATCAAATAGAATTGTGTGACATCACAGTGTTGTCAGTGCGGCATCACAGAGAGCGGTGTGACGTCACAGAGATATCTTTGTGTCATCAGAAAAAGCTGTGTGACTTCGAAGGGTCTCTGTAACATCACAGAGGTGTCTGAGTGACATCATAGAGATGTCATTGTGACATCAGAGGAGGATGTATGACATCAAGGAGATGTCTGAGTGACATCATAGACAGCTGTGTGACCTCACAAGGTCAATGAGACAAAACAGGGATTGTTGGAGGGTGCCGCGGGAGACAAGACTCATGCTCTCATGATCATCAAGTCTCAGTTTATTGTGACAGATTACACAGTTTATAGATGTTTGTTAATTAGGTCATACATATTGCAAAAGCCGAGCTCATGAGTGGTTGCTATGTGACTTGTACTATTATCTTAAAAGTATCTTTGTGAATGATACTTGCCTGTCCAGCTGGCCTTGCAGCTAGAACAGCTTAGTACTTCTTTGTTCTTCTCTATCAACTTCTACATACCAAGCAGTTTCAATATCCTGCTTTCTGCACACCATCTACTCTTCAGGGTCATGCGAACTTTGCAGCAGTCACGTTGCTTTCCCTAGTTGGATTAATATTACAGCATCATGTCCCCTGTTGTACAACCTTACCTCGGTCAAGCTCTCTTCAAGAGATGTCAGTGTGACGTCACAGAGATATCTCTGTGACATCACAGGAAGTTGTGTAACATCACAGAAATTTATTGGTGACATCACAAAGATATAAGTGTGACATTCCTAAAAGCTGAGTGCTTTCACAGAGATTTCAGTGTGACATCACAGAGAGCTGTGTGACATCCCAGAGCCGTCCATGTGGTATCACAGGGAGCTGTGTGACGTTATGGAGGCATCCATGTTACATCATAGAGATGTAATTGTGAGATCAGAGGAGGAGGCTGTGTGACTTCACAGAGAAGTCAGTGTGACATCACAGAGAGCTGTGAACCATCACAGGGAAGTCCATGTGATATCACAGAGAGCTGTGTGACGTTCTGGAGGCATCAGTGTGATATCATAGAGATGTAATTGTGAGATCAGAGGAGGAGGCTGTGTGACTTCACAGATATTGGTGCAACATCACAGGGATGTCCATGTGACATCTCAGAGAGCTGTGTGACATCACAGAGATGTCAGTGTGGCATCTCAAAAAGATGTGTAACCTCACAGGGTCACTGTGACATCACAGAGGTGTCTGAGTGACATCACAGAGATGTCATTGTGACATCACAAAAAGATTTGTGACCTCAGAGGGTCTGTGCGACATCACAGCCATCTAAGTGTGACGTCACAGAGGTGTCAGTGTGACATCATAGAGATGTCACTGTGATGTCAGAGGAGGTTGTGTGGCATCACAGAGATGTCCGTGTGACATCATAGACAGCTGTGTGACCTCACAAGGTCAATGTGACCGCACAGAGATGTCAGTGTGACGTCAGAGAGATAGCTCTGGGACATCACAGGAAGTTCTGTGACAGCACAGAGATGTCTGTGTGACATCACTAAAAGCCCTGTGACCTCACAGAAATGTCAATGTGACATCATGAAGGGCTGTGCGACATCACAGAGATGTCCATGTGATATCACTGTCAGCTATGTGATGTCACAGATGTGTCAGTGTGGCATCAGAGAGATGTCATTGTAACATCAAAGGAGGATCTGTGCAGCTATAGAGGAGTCAGTGTGACATCAAATAGAATTGTGTGACATCACAGTGTTGTCAGTGCGGCATCACAGAGAGCGGTGTGACATCACAGAGATATCTTTGTGTCATCAGAAAAAGCTGTGTGACTTCGAAGGGTCTCTGTAACATCACAGAGGTGTCTGAGTGACATCACAGAGATGTCTTTGTGACATCACCAAAAGCTTTGTGACCCCACAGGGTCTGTGCGACATCACAGCCATCGAAGTGTGACGTCACAGAGGTGTCAGTGTGACATCATAGAGATGTCATTGTGACATCAGAGGAGGATGTATGACATCAAGGAGATGTCTGAGTGACATCATAGACAGCAGTGTGACCTCACAAGGTCAATGAGACAAAACAGAGATTGTTGGAGGGTGCCGCGGGAGACAAGACTCATGCTCTCATGATCATCAAGTCTCAGTTTATTGTGACAGATTACACAGTTTATAGATGTTTGTTAATTAGGTCATACATATTGCAAAAGCCGAGCTCATGAGTGGTTGCTATGTGACTTGTACTATTATCTTAAAAGTATCTTTGTGAATGATACTTGCCTGTCCAGCTGGCCTTGCAGCTAGAACAGCTTCGTACTTCTTTGTTCTTCTCTATCTACTTCTACATACCAAGCAGTTTCAATATCCTGCTTTCTGCACACCATCTACTCTTCAGGGTCATGCGAACTTTGCAGCAGTCACGTAGCCCTCCGTAGTTGGATTAATTTTACAGCATCATGTCCCCTGTTGTACAACCATTCCTCTGTCAAGCTCTCTTCAAGAGATGTCAGTGTGACGTCACAGAGCTATCTCTGTGACATCACAGGAAGTTGTGTAACATCACAGAAGTTTATTGGTGACATCACAAAGATATAAGTGTGACATTCCTAAAAGCTAAGTGCTTTCACAGAGATTTCAGTGTGACATCACAGAGAGCTGTGTGACATCCCAGAGACGTCCATGTGGTATCACAGGGAGCTGTGTGACGTTATGGAGGGAGCTGTGTGACCTTATGGAGGCATCCGTGTGACATCATAGAGATGTAATTGTGAGATCAGAGGAGGAGGCTGTGTGACTTCACAGAGAAGTCAGTGTGACATCACAGAGAGCTGTGAACCATCACAGGGAAGTCCATGTGATATCACAGAGAGCTGTGTGACGTTCTGGAGGCATCAGTGTGACATCATAGAGATGTAATTGTGAGATCAGAGGAGGAGGCTGTGTAACTTCACAGAGAAGTCAGTGTGACATCACAGAGAGCTGTGAACCATCACAGGGAAGTCCATGTGATATCACAGAGAGCTGTGTGACGTTCTGGAGGCATCAGTGTGACATCATAGAGATGTAATTGTGAGATCAGAGGAGGAGGCTGTGTGACTTCACAGATATTGGTGCAACATCACAGGGATGTCCATGTGACATCTCAGAGAGCTGTGTGACATCACAGAGATGTCAGTGTGGCATCTCAAAAAGATGTGTAACCTCATAGGGTCACTGTGACATCACAGAGGTGTCTGAGTGACATCACAGAGATGTCATTGTGACATCACAAAAAGATTTGTGATCTCAGAGGGTCTGTGCGACATCACAGCCATCTAAGTGTGACATCACAGAGGTGTCAGTGTGACATCATAGAGATGTCACTGTGATGTCAGAGGAGGTTGTGTGGCATCACAGAGATGTCCGTGTGACATCATAGACAGCTGTGTGACCTCACAAGGTCGATGTGACCTCACAGAGATGTCAGTGTGACGTCAGAGAGATAGCTCTGTGACATCACAGGAAGTTGTGTGACAGCACAGAGATGTCTGTGTGACATCACTAAAAGCCCTGTGACCTCACAGAAATGTCAATGTGACATCATGAAGGGCTGTGCGACATCACAGAGATGTCCATGTGATATCACTGTCTGCTGTGTGACGTCACAGATGTGTCAGTGTGGCATCAGAGAGATGTCATTGTAACATCAAAGGAGGATCTGTGCAACCATAGAGGAGTCAGTGTGACATCAAATAGAATTGTGTGACATCACAGTGTTGTCAGTGCGGCATCACAGAGAGCGGTGTGACGTCACAGAGATATCTTTGTGTCATCAGAAAAAGCTGTGTGACTTCGAAGGCTCTCTGTAACATCACAGAGGTGTCTGAGTGACATCACAGAGATGTCATTGTGACATCAGAGGAGGATGTATGACATCAAGGAGATGTCTGAGTGACATCATAGACAGCTGTGTGACCTCACAAGGTCAATGAGACAAAACAGAGTTTGTTGGAGGGTGCCGCGGGAGACAAGACTCATGCTATCATGATCATCAAGTCTCAGTTTATTGTGACAGATTACACAGTTTATAGATGTTTGTTAATTAGGTCGTACATATTGCAAAAGCCGAGCTCATGAGTGGTTGCTATGTGACTTGTACTATTATCTTAAAAGTATCTTTGTGAATGATACTTGCCTGTCCAGCTGGCCTTGCAGCTAGAACAGCTTAGTACTTCTTTGTTCTTCTCTATCTACTTCTACATACCAAGCAGTTTCAATATCCTGCTTTCTGCACACCATCTACTCTTCAGGGTCATGCGAACTTTGCAGCAGTCACGTAGCCCTCCGTAGTTGGATTAATTTTACAGCATCATGTCCCCTGTTGTACAACCATTCCTCTGTCAAGCTCTCTTCAAGAGATGTCAGTGTGACGTCACAGAGCTATCTCTGTGACATCACAGGAAGTTGTGTAACATCACAGAAGTTTATTGGTGACATCACAAAGATATAAGTGTGACATTCCTAAAAGCTGAGTGCTTTCACAGAGATTTCAGTGTGACATCACAGAGAGCTGTGTGACATCCCAGAGACGTCCATGTGGTATCACAGGGAGCTGTGTGATGTTATGGAGGCATCCGTGTGACATCATAGAGATGTAATTGTGAGAGCAGAGGAGGAGGCTGTGTGACTTCACAGAGAAGTCAGTGTGACATCACAGAGAGCTGTGAACCATCACAGGGAAGTCCATGTGATATCACAGAGAGCTGTGTGACGTTCTGGAGGCATCAGTGTGACATCATAGAGATGTAATTGTGAGATCAGAGGAGGGGGCTGTGTGACTTCACAGATATTGGTGCAACATCACAGGGATGTCCATGTGACATCTCAGAGAGCTGTGTGACATCACAGAGATGTCAGTGTGGCATCTCAAAAAGATGTGTAACCTCACAGGGTCACTGTGACATTACAGAGGTGTCTGAGTGACATCACAGAGATGTCATTGTGACATCACAAAAAGATTTGTGACCTCAGAGGGTCGGTGCGACATCACAGCCATCTAAGTGTGACGTCACAGAGGTGTCAGTGTGACATCATAGAGATGTCACTGTGATGTCAGAGGAGGTTGTGTGGCATCACAGAGATGTCCGTGTGACATCATAGACAGCTGTGTGACCTCACAAGGTCAATGTGACCGCACAGAGATGTCAGTGTGACGTCAGAGAGATAGCTCTGGGACATCACAGGAAGTTCTGTGACATCACAGAGATGTCTGTGTGACATCACTAAAAGCCCTGTGACCTCAAAGAAATGTCAATGTGACATCATGAAGGGCTGTGCGACATCACAGAGATGTCCATGTAATATCACTGTGAGCTGCATGACGTCACAGATGTGTCAGTGTGGCATCAGAGAGATGTCATTGTAACATCAAAGGAGGATCGGTGCAGCCATAGAGGAGTCAGTGTGACATCAAATAGAATTGTGTGACATCACAGTGTTGTCAGTGCGGCATCACAGAGAGCGGTGTGACGTCACAGAGATATCTTTGTGTCATCAGAAAAAGCTGTGTGACTTCGAAGGGTCTCTGTAACATCACAGAGGTGTCTGAGTGACATCACAGAGATGTCTTTGTGACATCACCAAAAGCTTTGTGACCCCACAGAGTCTGTGCGACATCACAGCCATCGAAGTGTGACGTCACAGAGTTGTCTGCGTGACATCATAGAGATGTCATTGTGACATCAGAGGAGGATGTATGACATCAAGGAGATGTCTGAGTGACATCATAGACAGCAGTGTGACCTCACAAGGTCAATGAGACAAAACAGAGATTGTTGGAGGGTGCCGCGGGAGACAAGACTCATGCTCTCATGATCATCAAGTCTCAGTTTATTGTGACAGATTACACAGTTTATAGATGTTTGTTAATTAGGTCATACATATTGCAAAAGCCGAGCTCATGAGTGGTTGCTATGTGACTTGTACTATTATCTTAAAAGTATCTTTGTGAATGATACTTGCCTGTCCAGCTGGCCTTGCAGCTAGAACAGCTTAGTACTTCTTTGTTCATCTCTATCTACTTCTACATACCAAGCAGTTTCAATATCCTGCTTTCTGCACACCATCTACTCTTCAGGGTCATGCGAACTTTGCAGCAGTCACGTAGCCCTCCGTAGTTGGATTAATTTTACAGCATCATGTCCCCTGTTGTACAACCATTCCTCTGTCAAGCTCTCTTCAAGAGATGTCAGTGTGACGTCACAGAGCTATCTCTGTGACATCACAGGAAGTTGTGTAACATCACAGAAGTTTATTGGTGACATCACAAAGATATAAGTGTGACATTCCTAAAAGCTAAGTGCTTTCACAGAGATTTCAGTGTGACATCACAGAGAGCTGTGTGACATCCCAGAGACGTCCATGTGGTATCACAGGGAGCTGTGTGACGTTATGGAGGGAGCTGTGTGACCTTATGGAGGCATCCGTGTGACATCATAGAGATGTAATTGTGAGATCAGAGGAGGAGGCTGTGTAACTTCACAGAGGAGTCAGTGTGACATCACAGAGAGCTGTGAACCATCACAGGGAAGTCCATGTGATATCACAGAGAGCTGTGTGACGTTCTGGAGGCATCAGTGTGACATCATAGAGATGTAATTGTGAGATCAGAGGAGGAGGCTGTGTAACTTCACAGAGAAGTCAGTGTGACATCACAGAGAGCTGTGAACCATCACAGGGAAGTCCATGTGATATCACAGAGAGCTGTGTGACGTTCTGGAGGCATCAGTGTGACATCATAGAGATGTAATTGTGAGATCAGAGGAGGAGGCTGTGTGACTTCACAGATATTGGTGCAACATCACAGGGATGTCCATGTGACATCTCAGAGAGCTGTGTGACATCACAGAGATGTCAGTGTGGCATCTCAAAAAGATGTGTAACCTCATAGGGTCACTGTGACATCACAGAGGTGTCTGAGTGACATCACAGAGATGTCATTGTGACATCACAAAAAGATTTGTGATCTCAGAGGGTCTGTGCGACATCACAGCCATCTAAGTGTGACATCACAGAGGTGTCAGTGTGACATCATAGAGATGTCACTGTGATGTCAGAGGAGGTTGTGTGGCATCACAGAGATGTCCGTGTGACATCATAGACAGCTGTGTGACCTCACAAGGTCGATGTGACCTCACAGAGATGTCAGTGTGACGTCAGAGAGATAGCTCTGTGACATCACAGGAAGTTGCGTGACAGCACAGAGATGTCTGTGTGACATCACTAAAAGCCCTGTGACCTCACAGAAATGTCAATGTGACATCATGAAGGGCTGTGCGACATCACAGAGATGTCCATGTGATATCACTGTCTGCTGTGTGACGTCACAGATGTGTCAGTGTGGCATCAGAGAGATGTCATTGTAACATCAAAGGAGGATCTGTGCAACCATAGAGGAGTCAGTGTGACATCAAATAGAATTGTGTGACATCACAGTGTTGTCAGTGCGGCATCACAGAGAGCGGTGTGACGTCACAGAGATATCTTTGTGTCATCAGAAAAAGCTGTGTGACTTCGAAGGCTCTCTGTAACATCACAGAGGTGTCTGAGTGACATCACAGAGATGTCATTGTGACATCAGAGGAGGATGTATGACATCAAGGAGATGTCTGAGTGACATCATAGACAGCTGTGTGACCTCACAAGGTCAATGAGACAAAACAGAGTTTGTTGGAGGGTGCCGCGGGAGACAAGACTCATGCTATCATGATCATCAAGTCTCAGTTTATTGTGACAGATTACACAGTTTATAGATGTTTGTTAATTAGGTCGTACATATTGCAAAAGCCGAGCTCATGAGTGGTTGCTATGTGACTTGTACTATTATCTTAAAAGTATCTTTGTGAATGATACTTGCCTGTCCAGCTGGCCTTGCAGCTAGAACAGCTTAGTACTTCTTTGTTCTTCTCTATCTACTTCTACATACCAAGCAGTTTCAATATCCTGCTTTCTGCACACCATCTACTCTTCAGGGTCATGCGAACTTTGCAGCAGTCACGTAGCCCTCCGTAGTTGGATTAATTTTACAGCATCATGTCCCCTGTTGTACAACCATTCCTCTGTCAAGCTCTCTTCAAGAGATGTCAGTGTGACGTCACAGAGCTATCTCTGTGACATCACAGGAAGTTGTGTAACATCACAGAAGTTTATTGGTGACATCACAAAGATATAAGTGTGACATTCCTAAAAGCTGAGTGCTTTCACAGAGATTTCAGTGTGACATCACAGAGAGCTGTGTGACATCCCAGAGACGTCCATGTGGTATCACAGGGAGCTGTGTGATGTTATGGAGGCATCCGTGTGACATCATAGAGATGTAATTGTGAGAGCAGAGGAGGAGGCTGTGTGACTTCACAGAGAAGTCAGTGTGACATCACAGAGAGCTGTGAACCATCACAGGGAAGTCCATGTGATATCACAGAGAGCTGTGTGACGTTCTGGAGGCATCAGTGTGACATCATAGAGATGTAATTGTGAGATCAGAGGAGGGGGCTGTGTGACTTCACAGATATTGGTGCAACATCACAGGGATGTCCATGTGACATCTCAGAGAGCTGTGTGACATCACAGAGATGTCAGTGTGGCATCTCAAAAAGATGTGTAACCTCACAGGGTCACTGTGACATTACAGAGGTGTCTGAGTGACATCACAGAGATGTCATTGTGACATCACAAAAAGATTTGTGACCTCAGAGGTTCTGTGCGACATCACAGCCATCTAAGTGTGACGTCACAGAGGTGTCAGTGTGACATCATAGAGATGTCACTGTGATGTCAGAGGAGGTTGTGTGGCATCACAGAGATGTCCGTGTGACATCATAGACAGCTGTGTGACCTCACAAGGTCAATGTGACCGCACAGAGATGTCAGTGTGACGTCAGAGAGATAGCTCTGGGACATCACAGGAAGTTCTGTGACATCACAGAGATGTCTGTGTGACATCACTAAAAGCCCTGTGACCTCAAAGAAATGTCAATGTGACATCATGAAGGGCTGTGCGACATCACAGAGATGTCCATGTAATATCACTGTGAGCTGCGTGACGTCACAGATGTGTCAGTGTGGCATCAGAGAGATGTCATTGTAACATCAAAGGAGGATCGGTGCAGCCATAGAGGAGTCAGTGTGACATCAAATAGAATTGTGTGACATCACAGTGTTGTCAGTGCGGCATCACAGAGAGCGGTGTGACGTCACAGAGATATCTTTGTGTCATCAGAAAAAGCTGTGTGACTTCGAAGGGTCTCTGTAACATCACAGAGGTGTCTGAGTGACATCACAGAGATGTCTTTGTGACATCACCAAAAGCTTTGTGACCCCACAGAGTCTGTGCGACATCACAGCCATCGAAGTGTGACGTCACAGAGTTGTCTGCGTGACATCATAGAGATGTCATTGTGACATCAGAGGAGGATGTATGACATCAAGGAGATGTCTGAGTGACATCATAGACAGCAGTGTGACCTCACAAGGTCAATGAGACAAAACAGAGATTGTTGGAGGGTGCCGCGGGAGACAAGACTCATGCTATCATGATCATCAAGTCTCAGTTTATTGTGACAGATTACACAGTTTATAGATGTTTGTTAATTAGGTCATACATATTGCAAAAGCCGAGCTCATGAGTGGTTGCTATGTGACTTGTACTATTATCTTAAAAGTATCTTTGTGAATGATACTTGCCTGTCCAGCTGGCCTTGCAGCTAGAACAGCTTAGTACTTCTTTGTTCTTCTCTATCTACTTCTACATACCAAGCAGTTTCAATATCCTGCTTTCTGCACACCATCTACTCTTCAGGGTCATGCGAACTTTGCAGCAGTCACGTAGCCCTCCGTAGTTGGATTAATTTTACAGCATCATGTCCCCTGTTGTACAACCATTCCTCTGTCAAGCTCTCTTCAAGAGATGTCAGTGTGACGTCACAGAGCTATCTCTGTGACATCACAGGAAGTTGTGTAACATCACAGAAGTTTATTGGTGACATCACAAAGATATAAGTGTGACATTCCTAAAAGCTGAGTGCTTTCACAGAGATTTCAGTGTGACATCACAGAGAGCTGTGTGACATCCCAGAGACGTCCATGTGGTATCACAGGGAGCTGTGTGACGTTATGGAGGCATCCGTGTGACATCATAGAGATGTAATTGTGAGATCAGAGGAGGAGGCTGTGTAACTTCACAGAGAAGTCAGTGTGACATCACAGAGAGCTGTGAACCATCACAGGGAAGTCCATGTGATATCACAGAGAGCTGTGTGACGTTCTGGAGGCATCAGTGTGACATCATAGAGATGTAATTGTGAGATCAGAGGAGGGGGCTGTGTGACTTCACAGATATTGGTGCAACATCACAGGGATGTCCATGTGACATCTCAGAGAGCTGTGTGACATCACAGAGATGTCAGTGTGGCATCTCAAAAAGATGTGTAACCTCACAGGGTCACTGTGACATTACAGAGGTGTCTGAGTGACATCACAGAGATGTCATTGTGACATCACAAAAAGATTTGTGACCTCAGAGGGTCTGTGCGACATCACAGCCATCTAAGTGTGACGTCACAGAGGTGTCAGTGTGACATCATAGAGATGTCACTGTGATGTCAGAGGAGGTTGTGTGGCATCACAGAGATGTCCGTGTGACATCATAGACAGCTGTGTGACCTCACAAGGTCAATGTGACCGCACAGAGATGTCAGTGTGACGTCAGAGAGATAGCTCTGTGACATCACAGGAAGTTCTGTGACATCACAGAGATGTCTGTATGACATCACTAAAAGCCCTGTGACCTCACAGAAATGTCAATGTGACATCATGAAGGGCTGTGCGACATCACAGAGATGTCCATGTGATATCACTGTGAGCTGTTTGAGGTCACAGATGTGTCAGTGTGGCATCAGAGAGATGTCATTGTAACATCAAAGGAGGATCTGTGCAACCATAGAGGAGTCAGTGTGACATCAAATAGAATTGTGTGACATCACAGTGTTGTCAGTGCGGCATCACAGAGAGCGGTGTGACGTCACAGAGATATCTTTGTGTCATCAGAAAAAGCTGTGTGACTTCGAAGGCTCTCTGTAACATCACAGAGGTGTCTGAGTGACATCACAGAGATGTCTTTGTGACATCACCAAAAGCTTTGTGACCCCACAGGGTCTGTGCGACATCACAGCCATCGAAGTGTGACGTCACAGAGGTGTCTGTGTGACATCATAGAGATGTCATTGTGACATCAGAGGAGGATGTATGACATCAAGGAGATGTCTGAGTGACATCATAGACAGCAGTGTGACCTCACAAGGTCAATGAGACAAAACAGGGATTGTTGGAGGGTGCCGCGGGAGACAAGACTCATGCTCTCATGATCATCAAGTCTCAGTTTATTGTGACAGATTACACAGTTTATAGATGTTTGTTAATTAGGTCATACATATTGCAAAAGCCGAGCTCATGAGTGGTTGCTATGTGACTTGTACTATTATCTTAAAAGTATCTTTGTGAATGATACTTGCCTGTCCAGCTGGCCTTGCAGCTAGAACAGCTTAGTACTTCTTTGTTCTTCTCTATCTACTTCTACATACCAAGCAGTTTCAATATCCTGCTTTCTGCACACCATCTACTCTTCAGGGTCATGCGAACTTTGCAGCAGTCACGTAGCCCTCCCTAGTTGGATTAATTTTACAGCATCATGTCCCCTGTTGTACAACCATTCCTCTGTCAAGCTCTCTTCAAGAGATGTCAGTGTGACGTCACAGAGCTATCTCTGTGACATCACAGGAAGTTGTGTAACATCGCAGAAGTTTATTGGTGACATCACAAAGATATAAGTGTGACATTCCTAAAAGCTGAGTGCTTTCACAGAGATTTCAGTGTGACATCACAGAGAGCTGTGTGACATCCCAGAGCCGTCCATGTGGTATCACAGGGAGCTGTGTGACGTTATGGAGGCATCCGTGTGACATCATAGAGATGTAATTGTGAGATCAGAGGAGGAGGCTGTGTGACTTCACAGAGAAGTCAGTGTGACATCACAGAGAGCTGTGAACCATCACAGGGAAGTCCATGTGATATCACAGAGAGCTGTGTGACGTTCTGGAGGCATCAGTGTGACATCATAGAGATGTAATTGTGAGATCAGAGGAGGGGGCTGTGTGACTTCACAGATATTGGTGCAACATCACAGGGATGTCCATGTGACATCTCAGAGAGCTGTGTGACATCACAGAGATGTCAGTGTGGCATCTCAAAAAGATGTGTAACCTCACAGGGTCACTGTGACATCACAGAGGTGTCTGAGTGACATCACAGAGATGTCATTGTGACATCACAAAAAGATTTGTGACCTCAGAGGTTCTGTGCGACATCACAGCCATCTAAGTGTGACGTCACAGAGGTGTCAGTGTGACATCATAGAGATGTCACTGTGATGTCAGAGGAGGTTGTGTGGCATCACAGAGATGTCCGTGTGACATCATAGACAGCTGTGTGACCTCACAAGGTCGATGTGACCTCACAGAGATGTCAGTGTGACGTCAGAGAGATAGCTCTGGGACATCACAGGAAGTTGTGTGACAGCACAGAGATGTCTGTGTGACATCATTAAAAGCCCTGTGACCTCACAGAAATGTCAATGTGACATCATGAAGGGCTGTGCGACATCACAGAGATGTCCATGTGATATCACTGTCTGCTGTGTGACGTCACAGATGTGTCAGTGTGGCATCAGAGAGATGTCATTGTAACATCAAAGGAGGATCTGTGCAACCATAGAGGAGTCAGTGTGACATCAAATAGAATTGTGTGACATCACAGTGTTGTCAGTGCGGCATCACAGAGAGCGGTGTGACGTCACAGAGATATCTTTGTGTCATCAGAAAAAGCTGTGTGACTTCGAAGGGTCTCTGTAACATCACAGAGGTGTCTTTGTGACATCATAGAGATGTCATTGTGACATCAGAGGAGGATGTATGACATCAAGGAGATGTCTGAGTGACATCATAGACAGCTGTGTGACCTCACAAGGTCAATGAGACAAAACAGAGATTGTTGGAGGGTGCCGCGGGAGACAAGACTCATGCTCTCATGATCATCAAGTCTCAGTTTATTGTGACAGATTACACAGTTTATAGATGTTTGTTAATTAGGTCATACATATTGCAAAAGCCGAGCTCATGAGTGGTTGCTATGTGACTTGTACTATTATCTTAAAAGTATCTTTGTGAATGATACTTGCCTGTCCAGCTGGCCTTGCAGCTAGAACAGCTTAGTACTTCTTTGTTCTTCTCTATCTACTTCTACATACCAAGCAGTTTCAATATCCTGCTTTCTGCACACCATCTACTCTTCAGGGTCATGCGAACTTTGCAGCAGTCACGTAGCCCTCCCTACTTGGATTAATTTTACAGCATCATGTCCCCTGTTGTACAACCATTCCTCTGTCAAGCTCTCTTCAAGAGATGTCAGTGTGACATCACAGAGCTATCTCTGTGACATCACAGGAAGTTGTGTAACATCACAGAAGTTTATTGGTGACATCACAAAGATATAAGTGTGACATTCCTAAAAGCTGAGTGCTTTCACAGAGATTTCAGTGTGACATCACAGAGAGCTGTGTGACATCCCAGAGACGTCCATGTGTTATCACAGGGAGCTGTGTGACGTTATGGAGGCATCCGTGTGACATCATAGAGATGTAATTGTGAGAGCAGAGGAGGAGGCTGTGTGACTTCACAGAGAAGTCAGTGTGACATCACAGAGAGCTGTGAACCATCACAGGGAAGTCCATGTGATATCACAGAGAGCTGTGTGACGTTCTGGAGGCATCAGTGTGACATCATAGAGATGTAATTGTGAGATCAGAGGAGGGGGCTGTGTGACTTCACAGATATTGGTGCAACATCACAGGGATGTCCATGTGACATCTCAGAGAGCTGTGTGACATCACAGAGATGTCAGTGTGGCATCTCAAAAAGATGTGTAACCTCACAGGGTCACTGTGACAGTACAGAGGTGTCTGAGTGACATCACAGAGATGTCATTGTGACATCACAAAAAGATTTGTGACCTCAGAGGGTCTGTGCGACATCACAGCCATCTAAGTGTGACGTCACAGAGGTGTCAGTGTGACATCATAGAGATGTCACTGTGATGTCAGAGGAGGTTGTGTGGCATCACAGAGATGTCCGTGTGACATCATAGACAGCTGTGTGACCTCACAAGGTCGATGTGACCTCACAGAGATGTCAGTGTGACGTCAGAGAGATAGCTCTGTGACATCACAGGAAGTTGCGTGACAGCACAGAGATGTCTGTGTGACATCACTAAAAGCCCTGTGACCTCACAGAAATGTCAATGTGACATCATGAAGGGCTGTGCGACATCACAGAGATGTCCATGTGATATCACTGTCTGCTGTGTGACGTCACAGATGTGTCAGTGTGGCATCAGAGAGATGTCATTGTAACATCAAAGGAGGATCTGTGCAACCATAGAGGAGTCAGTGTGACATCAAATAGAATTGTGTGACATCACAGTGTTGTCAGTGCGGCATCACAGAGAGCGGTGTGACGTCACAGAGATATCTTTGTGTCATCAGAAAAAGCTGTGTGACTTCGAAGGCTCTCTGTAACATCACAGAGGTGTCTGACTGACATCACAGAGATGTCATTGTGACATCAGAGGAGGATGTATGACATCAAGGAGATGTCTGAGTGACATCATAGACAGCTGTGTGACCTCACAAGGTCAATGAGACAAAACAGAGTTTGTTGGAGGGTGCCGCGGGAGACAAGACTCATGCTATCATGATCATCAAGTCTCAGTTTATTGTGACAGATTACACAGTTTATAGATGTTTGTTAATTAGGTCGTACATATTGCAAAAGCCGAGCTCATGAGTGGTTGCTATGTGACTTGTACTATTATCTTAAAAGTATCTTTGTGAATGATACTTGCCTGTCCAGCTGGCCTTGCAGCTAGAACAGCTTAGTACTTCTTTGTTCTTCTCTATCTACTTCTACATACCAAGCAGTTTCAATATCCTGCTTTCTGCACACCATCTACTCTTCAGGGTCATGCGAACTTTGCAGCAGTCACGTAGCCCTCCGTAGTTGGATTAATTTTACAGCATCATGTCCCCTGTTGTACAACCATTCCTCTCTCAAGCTCTCTTCAAGAGATGTCAGTGTGACGTCACAGAGCTATCTCTGTGACATCACAGGAAGTTGTGTAACATCACAGAAGTTTATTGGTGACATCACAAAGATATAAGTGTGACATTCCTAAAAGCTGAGTGCTTTCACAGAGATTTCAGTGTGACATCACAGAGAGCTGTGTGACATCCCAGAGACGTCCATGTGGTATCACAGGGAGCTGTGTGATGTTATGGAGGCATCCGTGTGACATCATAGAGATGTAATTGTGAGAGCAGAGGAGGAGGCTGTGTGACTTCACAGAGAAGTCAGTGTGACATCACAGAGAGCTGTGAACCATCACAGGGAAGTCCATGTGATATCACAGAGAGCTGTGTGACGTTCTGGAGGCATCAGTGTGACATCATAGAGATGTAATTGTGAGATCAGAGGAGGGGGCTGTGTGACTTCACAGATATTGGTGCAACATCACAGGGATGTCCATGTGACATCTCAGAGAGCTGTGTGACATCACAGAGATGTCAGTGTGGCATCTCAAAAAGATGTGTAACCTCACAGGGTCACTGTGACATTACAGAGGTGTCTGAGTGACATCACAGAGATGTCATTGTGACATCACAAAAAGATTTGTGACCTCAGAGGTTCTGTGCGACATCACAGCCATCTAAGTGTGACGTCACAGAGGTGTCAGTGTGACATCATAGAGATGTCACTGTGATGTCAGAGGAGGTTGTGTGGCATCACAGAGATGTCCGTGTGACATCATAGACAGCTGTGTGACCTCACAAGGTCAATGTGACCGCACAGAGATGTCAGTGTGACGTCAGAGAGATAGCTCTGGGACATCACAGGAAGTTCTGTGACATCACAGAGATGTCTGTGTGACATCAC
Organism: Lonchura striata; assembly: GCF_050655825.1. Lineage (NCBI taxonomy): Eukaryota > Metazoa > Chordata > Aves > Passeriformes > Estrildidae > Lonchura > Lonchura striata. The sequence continues at coordinate 2,133,002 of NC_140718.1, read as the reverse complement.
TAAAAGCCCTGTGACCTCAAAGAAATGTCAATGTGACATCATGAAGGGCTGTGCGACATCACAGAGATGTCCATGTAATATCACTGTGAGCTGCGTGACGTCACAGATGTGTCAGTGTGGCATCAGAGAGATGTCATTGTAACATCAAAGGAGGATCGGTGCAGCCATAGAGGAGTCAGTGTGACATCAAATAGAATTGTGTGACATCACAGTGTTGTCAGTGCGGCATCACAGAGAGCGGTGTGACGTCACAGAGATATCTTTGTGTCATCAGAAAAAGCTGTGTGACTTCGAAGGGTCTCTGTAACATCACAGAGGTGTCTGAGTGACATCACAGAGATGTCTTTGTGACATCACCAAAAGCTTTGTGACCCCACAGAGTCTGTGCGACATCACAGCCATCGAAGTGTGACGTCACAGAGTTGTCTGCGTGACATCATAGAGATGTCATTGTGACATCAGAGGAGGATGTATGACATCAAGGAGATGTCTGAGTGACATCATAGACAGCAGTGTGACCTCACAAGGTCAATGAGACAAAACAGAGATTGTTGGAGGGTGCCGCGGGAGACAAGACTCATGCTATCATGATCATCAAGTCTCAGTTTATTGTGACAGATTACACAGTTTATAGATGTTTGTTAATTAGGTCATACATATTGCAAAAGCCGAGCTCATGAGTGGTTGCTATGTGACTTGTACTATTATCTTAAAAGTATCTTTGTGAATGATACTTGCCTGTCCAGCTGGCCTTGCAGCTAGAACAGCTTAGTACTTCTTTGTTCTTCTCTATCTACTTCTACATACCAAGCAGTTTCAATATCCTGCTTTCTGCACACCATCTACTCTTCAGGGTCATGCGAACTTTGCAGCAGTCACGTAGCCCTCCGTAGTTGGATTAATTTTACAGCATCATGTCCCCTGTTGTACAACCATTCCTCTGTCAAGCTCTCTTCAAGAGATGTCAGTGTGACGTCACAGAGCTATCTCTGTGACATCACAGGAAGTTGTGTAACATCACAGAAGTTTATTGGTGACATCACAAAGATATAAGTGTGACATTCCTAAAAGCTGAGTGCTTTCACAGAGATTTCAGTGTGACATCACAGAGAGCTGTGTGACATCCCAGAGACGTCCATGTGGTATCACAGGGAGCTGTGTGACGTTATGGAGGCATCCGTGTGACATCATAGAGATGTAATTGTGAGATCAGAGGAGGAGGCTGTGTAACTTCACAGAGAAGTCAGTGTGACATCACAGAGAGCTGTGAACCATCACAGGGAAGTCCATGTGATATCACAGAGAGCTGTGTGACGTTCTGGAGGCATCAGTGTGACATCATAGAGATGTAATTGTGAGATCAGAGGAGGGGGCTGTGTGACTTCACAGATATTGGTGCAACATCACAGGGATGTCCATGTGACATCTCAGAGAGCTGTGTGACATCACAGAGATGTCAGTGTGGCATCTCAAAAAGATGTGTAACCTCACAGGGTCACTGTGACATTACAGAGGTGTCTGAGTGACATCACAGAGATGTCATTGTGACATCACAAAAAGATTTGTGACCTCAGAGGGTCTGTGCGACATCACAGCCATCTAAGTGTGACGTCACAGAGGTGTCAGTGTGACATCATAGAGATGTCACTGTGATGTCAGAGGAGGTTGTGTGGCATCACAGAGATGTCCGTGTGACATCATAGACAGCTGTGTGACCTCACAAGGTCGATGTGACCTCACAGAGATGTCAGTGTGACGTCAGAGAGATAGCTCTGGGACATCACAGGAAGTTGTGTGACAGCACAGAGATGTCTGTGTGACATCACTAAAAGCCCTGTGACCTCACAGAAATGTCAATGTGACATCATGAAGGGCTGTGCGACATCACAGAGATGTCCATGTGATATCACTGTGAGCTGTTTGAGGTCACAGATGTGTCAGTGTGGCATCAGAGAGATGTCATTGTAACATCAAAGGAGGATCTGTGCAACCATAGAGGAGTCAGTGTGACATCAAATAGAATTGTGTGACATCACAGTGTTGTCAGTGCGGCATCACAGAGAGCGGTGTGACGTCACAGAGATATCTTTGTGTCATCAGAAAAAGCTGTGTGACTTCGAAGGGTCTCTGTAACATCACAGAGGTGTCTGAGTGACATCACAGAGATGTCTTTGTGACATCACCAAAAGCTTTGTGACCCCACAGGGTCTGTGCGACATCACAGCCATCGAAGTGTGACGTCACAGAGGTGTCTGTGTGACATCATAGAGATGTCATTGTGACATCAGAGGAGGATGTATGACATCAAGGAGATGTCTGAGTGACATCATAGACAGCAGTGTGACCTCACAAGGTCAATGAGACAAAACAGGGATTGTTGGAGGGTGCCGCGGGAGACAAGACTCATGCTCTCATGATCATCAAGTCTCAGTTTATTGTGACAGATTACACAGTTTATAGATGTTTGTTAATTAGGTCATACATATTGCAAAAGCCGAGCTCATGAGTGGTTGCTATGTGACTTGTACTATTATCTTAAAAGTATCTTTGTGAATGATACTTGCCTGTCCAGCTGGCCTTGCAGCTAGAACAGCTTAGTACTTCTTTGTTCTTCTCTATCTACTTCTACATACCAAGCAGTTTCAATATCCTGCTTTCTGCACTCCATCTACTCTTCAGGGTCATGCGAACTTTGCAGCAGCCACGTAGCCCTCCCTAGTTGGATTAATTTTACAGCATCATGTCCCCTGTTGTACAACCATTCCTCTGTCAAGCTCTCTTCAAGAGATGTCAGTGTGACGTCACAGAGCTATCTCTGTGACATCACAGGAAGTTGTGTAACATCGCAGAAGTTTATTGGTGACATCACAAAGATATAAGTGTGACATTCCTAAAAGCTGAGTGCTTTCACAGAGATTTCAGTGTGACATCACAGAGAGCTGTGTGACATCCCAGAGCCGTCCATGTGGTATCACAGGGAGCTGTGTGACGTTATGGAGGCATCCATGTTACATCATAGAGATGTAATTGTGAGATCAGAGGAGGAGGCTGTGTGACTTCACAGAGAAGTCAGTGTGACATCACAGAGAGCTGTGAACCATCACAGGGAAGTCCATGTGATATCACAGAGAGCTGTGTGACGTTCTGGAGGCATCAGTGTGACATCATAGAGATGTAATTGTGAGATCAGAGGAGGAGGCTGTGTGACTTCACAGATATTGGTGCAACATCACAGGGATGTCCATGTGACATCTCAGAGAGCTGTGTGACATCACAGAGATGTCAGTGTGGCATCTCAAAAAGATGTGTAACCTCACAGGGTCACTGTGACATCACAGAGGTGTCTGAGTGACATCACAGAGATGTCATTGTGACATCACAAAAAGATTTGTGACCTCAGAGGGTCTGTGCGACATCACAGCCATCTAAGTGTGACGTCACAGAGGTGTCAGTGTGACATCATAGAGATGTCACTGTGATGTCAGAGGAGGTTGTGTGGCATCACAGAGATGTCCGTGTGACATCATAGACAGCTGTGTGACCTCACAAGGTCAATGTGACCGCACAGAGATGTCAGTGTGACGTCAGAGAGATAGCTCTGGGACATCACAGGAAGTTCTGTGACAGCACAGAGATGTCTGTGTGACATCACTAAAAGCCCTGTGACCTCACAGAAATGTCAATGTGACATCATGAAGGGCTGTGCGACATCACAGAGATGTCCATGTGATATCACTGTCAGCTATGTGATGTCACAGATGTGTCAGTGTGGCATCAGAGAGATGTCATTGTAACATCAAAGGAGGATCTGTGCAGCCATAGAGGAGTCAGTGTGACATCAAATAGAATTGTGTGACATCACAGTGTTGTCAGTGCGGCATCACAGAGAGCGGTGTGACATCACAGAGATATCTTTGTGTCATCAGAAAAAGCTGTGTGACTTCGAAGGGTCTCTGTAACATCACAGAGGTGTCTGAGTGACATCACAGAGATGTCTTTGTGACATCACCAAAAGCTTTGTGACCCCACAGGGTCTGTGCGACATCACAGCCATCGAAGTGTGACGTCACAGAGGTGTCAGTGTGACATCATAGAGATGTCATTGTGACATCAGAGGAGGATGTATGACATCAAGGAGATGTCTGAGTGACATCATAGACAGCAGTGTGACCTCACAAGGTCAATGAGACAAAACAGAGATTGTTGGAGGGTGCCGCGGGAGACAAGACTCATGCTCTCATGATCATCAAGTCTCAGTTTATTGTGACAGATTACACAGTTTATAGATGTTTGTTAATTAGGTCATACATATTGCAAAAGCCGAGCTCATGAGTGGTTGCTATGTGACTTGTACTATTATCTTAAAAGTATCTTTGTGAATGATACTTGCCTGTCCAGCTGGCCTTGCAGCTAGAACAGCTTAGTACTTCTTTGTTCTTCTCTATCTACTTCTACATACCAAGCAGTTTCAATATCCTGCTTTCTGCACACCATCTACTCTTCAGGGTCATGCGAACTTTGCAGCAGTCACGTAGCCCTCCCTACTTGGATTAATTTTACAGCATCATGTCCCCTGTTGTACAACCATTCCTCTGTCAAGCTCTCTTCAAGAGATGTCAGTGTGACATCACAGAGCTATCTCTGTGACATCACAGGAAGTTGTGTAACATCACAGAAGTTTATTGGTGACATCACAAAGATATAAGTGTGACATTCCTAAAAGCTGAGTGCTTTCACAGAGATTTCAGTGTGACATCACAGAGAGCTGTGTGACATCCCAGAGACGTCCATGTGTTATCACAGGGAGCTGTGTGACGTTATGGAGGCATCCGTGTGACATCATAGAGATGTAATTGTGAGAGCAGAGGAGGAGGCTGTGTGACTTCACAGAGAAGTCAGTGTGACATCACAGAGAGCTGTGAACCATCACAGGGAAGTCCATGTGATATCACAGAGAGCTGTGTGACGTTCTGGAGGCATCAGTGTGACATCATAGAGATGTAATTGTGAGATCAGAGGAGGGGGCTGTGTGACTTCACAGATATTGGTGCAACATCACAGGGATGTCCATGTGACATCTCAGAGAGCTGTGTGACATCACAGAGATGTCAGTGTGGCATCTCAAAAAGATGTGTAACCTCACAGGGTCACTGTGACAGTACAGAGGTGTCTGAGTGACATCACAGAGATGTCATTGTGACATCACAAAAAGATTTGTGACCTCAGAGGGTCTGTGCGACATCACAGCCATCTAAGTGTGACGTCACAGAGGTGTCAGTGTGACATCATAGAGATGTCACTGTGATGTCAGAGGAGGTTGTGTGGCATCACAGAGATGTCCGTGTGACATCATAGACAGCTGTGTGACCTCACAAGGTCGATGTGACCTCACAGAGATGTCAGTGTGACGTCAGAGAGATAGCTCTGTGACATCACAGGAAGTTGCGTGACAACACAGAGATGTCTGTGTGACATCACTAAAAGCCCTGTGACCTCACAGAAATGTCAATGTGACATCATGAAGGGCTGTGCGACATCACAGAGATGTCCATGTGATATCACTGTGAGCTGTGTGAGGTCACAGATGTGTCAGTGTGGCATCAGAGAGATGTCATTGTAACATCAAAGGAGGATCTGTGCAACCATAGAGGAGTCAGTGTGACATCAAATAGAATTGTGTGACATCACAGTGTTGTCAGTGCGGCATCACAGAGAGCGGTGTGCCGTCACAGAGATATCTTTGTGTCATCAGAAAAAGCTGTGTGACTTCGAAGGGTCTCTGTAACATCACAGAGGTGTCTGAGTGACATCACAGAGATGTCATTGTGACATCAGAGGAGGATGTATGACATCAAGGAGATGTCTGAGTGACATCATAGACAGCAGTGTGACCTCACAAGGTCAATGAGACAAAACAGAGATTGTTGGAGGGTGCCGCGGGAGACAAGATTCATGCTCTCATGATCATAAAGTCTCAGTTTATTGTGACAGATTACACAGTTTATAGATGTTTGTTAATTAGGTCATACATATTGCAAAAGCCGAGCTCATGAGTGGTTGCTATGTGACTTGTACTATTATCTTAAAAGTATCTTTGTGAATGATACTTGCCTGTCCAGCTGGCCTTGCAGCTAGAACAGCTTAGTACTTCTTTGTTCTTCTCTATCTACTTCTACATACCAAGCAGTTTCAATATCCTGCTTTCTGCACACCATCTACTCTTCAGGGTCATGCGAACTTTGCAGCAGTCACGTAGCTTTCCCTAGTTGGATTAATATTACAGCATCATGTCCCCTGTTGTACAACCTTACCTCGGTCAAGCTCTCTTCAAGAGATGTCAGTGTGACGTCACAGAGATATCTCTGTGACATCACAGGAAGTTGTGTAACATCACAGAAATTTATTGGTGACATCACAAAGATATAAGTGTGACATTCCTAAAAGCTGAGTGCTTTCACAGAGATTTCAGTGTGACATCACAGAGAGCTGTGTGACATCCCAGAGCCGTCCATGTGGTATCACAGGGAGCTGTGTGACGTTATGGAGGCATCCATGTTACATCATAGAGATGTAATTGTGAGATCAGAGGAGGAGGCTGTGTGACTTCACAGAGAAGTCAGTGTGACATCACAGAGAGCTGTGAACCATCACAGGGAAGTCCATGTGATATCACAGAGAGCTGTGTGACGTTCTGGAGGCATCAGTGTGACATCATAGAGATGTAATTGTGAGATCAGAGGAGGAGGCTGTGTGACTTCACAGATATTGGTGCAACATCACAGGGATGTCCATGTGACATCTCAGAGAGCTGTGTGACATCACAGAGATGTCAGTGTGGCATCTCAAAAAGATGTGTAACCTCACAGGGTCACTGTGACATCACAGAGGTGTCTGAGTGACATCACAGAGATGTCATTGTGACATCACAAAAAGATTTGTGACCTCAGAGGGCCTGTGCGACATCACAGCCATCTAAGTGTGACGTCACAGAGGTGTCAGTGTGACATCATAGAGATGTCACTGTGATATCAGAGGAGGTTGTGTGGCATCACAGAGATGTCCGTGTGACATCATAGACAGCTGTGTGACCTCACAAGATCAATGTGACCGCACAGAGATGTCAGTGTGGCGTCAGAGAGATAGCTCTGGGACATCACAGGAAGTTCTGTCACATCACAGAGATGTCTGTGTGACATCACTAAAAGCCCTGTGACCTCGCAGAAATGTCAATGTGACATCATGAAGGGCTGTGCGACATCACAGAGATGTCCATGTGATATCACAGTGAGCTGTGTGACGTCACAGATGTGTCAGTGTGGCATCAGAGAGATGTCATTGTAACATCAAAGGAGGATCTGTGCAACCATAGAGGAGCCAGTGTGACATCAAATAGAATTGTGTGACATCACAGTGTTGTCAGTGCGGCATCACAGAGAGCGGTGTGACGTCACAGAGATATCTTTGTGTCATCAGAAAAAGCTGTGTGACTTCGAAGGGTCTCTGTAACATCACAGAGGTGTCTGAGTGACATCACAGAGATGTCTTTGTGGCATCACCAAAAGCTTTGTGACCCCACAGTGTCTGTGCGACATCACAGCCATCGAAGTGTGACGTCACAGAGGTGTCTGTGTGACATCATAGAGATGTCATTGTGACATCAGAGGAGGATGTATGACATCAAGGAGATGTCTGAGTGACATCATAGACAGCAGTGTGACCTCACAAGGTCAATGAGACAAAACAGAGATTGTTGGAGGGTGCCGCGGGAGACAAGACTCATGCTCTCATGATCATCAAGTCTCAGTTTATTGTGACAGATTACACAGTTTATAGATGTTTGTTAATTAGGTCATATATATTGCAAAAGCCAAGCTCATGTGTGGTTGCTATTTGACTTGTACTATTATCTTAAAAGTATCTTTGTGAATGATACTTGCCTGTCCAGCTGGCCTTGCAGCTAGAACAGCTTAGTACTTCTTTGTTCTTCTCTATCTACTTCTACATACCAAGCAGTTTCAATATCCTGCTTTCTGCACACCATCTACTCTTCAGGGTCATGCGAACTTTGCAGCAGTCACGTAGCTTTCCCTAGTTGGATTAATATTACAGCATCATGTCCCCTGTTGTACAACCTTACCTTGGTCAAGCTCTCTTCAAGAGATGTCAGTGTGACGTCACAGAGCTATCTCTGTGACATCACAGGAAGTTGTGTAACATCACAGATATTTATTGGTGACATCACAAAGATATAAGTGTGACGTTCCTAAAAGCTGAGTGCTTTCACAGAGATTTCAGTGTGACATCACAGAGAGCTGTGTGACATCCCAGAGACGTCCATGTGGTATCACAGGCAGCTGTGTGACGTTATGGAGGCATCCATGTTACATCATAGAGATGTAATTGTGAGATCAGAGGAGGAGGCTGTGTGACTTCACAGAGAAGTCAGTGTGACATCACAGAGAGCTGTGAACCATCACAGGGAAGTCCATGTGATATCACAGAGAGCTGTGTGACGTTCTGGAGGCATCAGTGTTACATCATAGAGATGTAATTGTGAGATCAGAGGAGGAGGCTGTGTGACTTCACAGATATTGGTGCAACATCACAGGGATGTCCATGTGACATCTCAGAGAGCTGTGTGACATCACAGAGATGTCAGTGTGGCATCTCAAAAAGATGTGTAACCTCACAGGGTCACTGTGACATTACAGAGGTGTCTGAGTGACATCACAGAGATGTCACTGTGACATCACAAAAAGATTTGTGACCTCAGAGGGTCTGTGCGACATCACAGCCATCTAAGTGTGACGTCACAGAGGTGTCAGTGTGACATCATAGAGATGTCACTGTGATGTCAGAGGAGGTTGTGTGGCATCACAGAGATGTCCGTGTGACATCATAGTCAGCTGTGTGACCTCACAAGGTCAATGTGACCGCACAGAGATGTCAGTGTGACGTCAGAGAGATAGCTCTGGGACATCACAGGAAGTTCTGTGACATCACAGAGATGTCTGTGTGACATCACTAAAAGCCCTGTGACCTCACAGAAATGTCAATGTGACATCATGAAGGGCTGTGCGACATCACAGAGATGTCCATGTGATATCACTGTCAGCTGTGTGACGTCACAGATGTGTCAGTGTGGCATCAGAGAGATGTCATTGTAACATCAAAGGAGGATCTGTGCAACCATAGAGGAGTCAGTGTGACATCAAATAGAATTGTGTGACATCACAGTGTTGTCAGTGTGGCATCACAGAGAGCGGTGTGACATCACAGAGATATCTTTGTGTCATCAGAAAAAGCTGTGTGACTTCGAAGCGTCTCTGTAACATCACAGAGGTGTCTGAGTGACATCACAGAGATGTCTTTGTGACATCACAAAAAGCTTTGTGACCCCACAGGGTCTGTGCGACATCACAGCCATCGAAGTGTGACGTCACAGAGGTGTCTTTGTGACATCATAGAGATGTCATTGTGACATCAGAGGAGGATGTATGACATCAAGGAGATGTCTGAGTGACATCATAGACAGCTGTGTGACCTCACAAGGTCAATGAGACAAAACAGAGATTGTTGGAGGGTGCCGCGGGAGACAAGACTCATGCTCTCATGATCATCAAGTCTCAGTTTATTGTGACAGATTACACAGTTTATAGATGTTTGTTAATTAGGTCATACATATTGCAAAAGCCGAGCTCATGAGTGGTTGCTATGTGACTTGTACTATTATCTTAAAAGTATCTTTGTGAATGATACTTGCCTGTCCAGCTGGCCTTGCAGCTAGAACAGCTTAGTACTTCTTTGTTCTTCTCTATCTACTTCTACATACCAAGCAGTTTCAATATCCTGCTTTCTGCACACCATCTACTCTTCAGGGTCATGCGAACTTTGCAGCAGTCACGTAGCTTTCCCTAGTTGGATTAATATTACAGCATCATGTCCCCTGTTGTACAACCTTTCCTCGGTCAAGCTCTCTTCAAGAGATGTCAGTGTGACGTCACAGAGATATCTCTGTGACATCACAGGAAGTTGTGTAACATCACAGAAATTTATTGGTGACATCACAAAGATATAAGTGTGACATTCCTAAAAGCTGAGTGCTTTCACAGAGATTTCAGTGTGACATCACAGAGAGCTGTGTGACATCCCAGAGACGTCCATGTGGTATCACAGGGAGCTGTGTGACGTTATGGAGGCATCCGTGTGACATCATAGAGATGTAATTGTGAGATCAGAGGAGGAGGCTGTGTGACTTCACAGAGAAGTCAGTGTGACATCACAGAGAGCTGTGAACCATCACAGGGAAGTCCATGTGATATCACAGAGAGCTGTGTGACGTTCTGGAGGCATCAGTGTGACATCATAGAGATGTAATTGTGAGATCAGAGGAGGGGGCTGTGTGACTTCACAGATATTGGTGCAACATCACAGGGATGTCCATGTGACATCTCAGAGAGCTGTGTGACATCACAGAGATGTCAGTGTGGCATCTCAAAAAGATGTGTAACCTCACAGGGTCACTGTGACATTACAGAGGTGTCTGAGTGACATCACAGAGATGTCATTGCGACATCACAAAAAGATTTGTGACCTCAGAGGTTCTGTGCGACATCACAGCCATCTAAGTGTGACGTCACAGAGGTGTCAGTGTGACATCATAGAGATGTCACTGTGATGTCAGAGGAGGTTGTGTGGCATCACAGAGATGTCCGTGTGACATCATAGACAGCTGTGTGACCTCACAAGGTCGATGTGACCTCACAGAGACGTCAGTGTGACGTCAGAGAGATAGCTCTGGGACATCACAGGAAGTTCTGTGACAGCACAGAGATGTCTGTGTGACATCACTAAAAGCCCTGTGACCTCACAGAAATGTCAATGTGACATCATGAAGGGCTGTGCGACATCACAGAGATGTCCATGTGATATCACTGTCTGCTGTGTAACGTCACAGATGTGTCAGTGTGGCATCAGAGAGATGTCATTGTAACATCAAAGGAAGATCTGTGTAACCATAGAGGAGTCAGTGTGACATCAAATAGAATTGTGTGACATCACAGTGTTGTCAGTGCGGCATCACAGAGAGCGGTGTGACGTCACAGAGATATCTTTGTGTCATCAGAAAAAGCTTTGTGACTTCGAAGGGTCTCTGTAACATCACAGAGGTGTCTGAGTGACATCACAGAGATGTCTTTGTGACATCACCAAAAGCTTTGTGACCCCACAGGGTCTGTGCGACATCACAGCCATCGAAGTGTGACGTCACAGAGGTGTCTGTGTGACATCATAGAGATGTCATTGTGACATCAGAGGAGGATGTATGACATCAAGGAGATGTCTGAGTGACATCATAGACAGCAGTGTGACCTCACAAGGTCAATGAGACAAAACAGGGATTGTTGGAGGGTGCCGCGGGAGACAAGACTCATGCTCTCATGATCATCAAGTCTCAGTTTATTGTGACAGATTACACAGTTTATAGATGTTTGTTAATTAGGTCATACATATTGCAAAAGCCGAGCTCATGAGTGGTTGCTATGTGACTTGTACTATTATCTTAAAAGTATCTTTGTGAATGATACTTGCCTGTCCAGCTGGCCTTGCAGCTAGAACAGCTTAGTACTTCTTTGTTCTTCTCTATCAACTTCTACATACCAAGCAGTTTCAATATCCTGCTTTCTGCACACCATCTACTCTTCAGGGTCATGCGAACTTTGCAGCAGTCACGTTGCTTTCCCTAGTTGGATTAATATTACAGCATCATGTCCCCTGTTGTACAACCTTACCTCGGTCAAGCTCTCTTCAAGAGATGTCAGTGTGACGTCACAGAGATATCTCTGTGACATCACAGGAAGTTGTGTAACATCACAGAAATTTATTGGTGACATCACAAAGATATAAGTGTGACATTCCTAAAAGCTGAGTGCTTTCACAGAGATTTCAGTGTGACATCACAGAGAGCTGTGTGACATCCCAGAGCCGTCCATGTGGTATCACAGGGAGCTGTGTGACGTTATGGAGGCATCCATGTTACATCATAGAGATATAATTGTGAGATCAGAGGAGGAGGCTGTGTGACTTCACAGAGAAGTCAGTGTGACATCACAGAGAGCTGTGAACCATCACAGGGAAGTCCATGTGATATCACAGAGAGCTGTGTGACGTTCTGGAGGCATCAGTGTGACATCATAGAGATGTAATTGTGAGATCAGAGGAGGAGGCTGTGTGACTTCACAGATATTGGTGCAACATCACAGGGATGTCCATGTGACATCTCAGAGAGCTGTGTGACATCACAGAGATGTCAGTGTGGCATCTCAAAAAGATGTGTAACCTCACAGGGTCACTGTGACATTACAGAGGTGTCTGAGTGACATCACAGAGATGTCATTGTGACATCACAAAAAGATTTGTGACCTCAGAGGGTCTGTGCGACATCACAGCCATCTAAGTGTGACGTCACAGAGGTGTCAGTGTGACATCATAGAGATGTCACTGTGATGTCAGAGGAGGTTGTGTGGCATCACAGAGATGTCCGTGTGACATCATAGACAGCTGTGTGACCTCACAAGGTCGATGTGACCGCACAGAGATGTCAGTGTGACGTCAGAGAGATAGCTCTGGGACATCACAGGAAGTTCTGTGACAGCACAGAGATGTCTGTGTGACATCACTAAAAGCCCTGTGACCTCACAGAAATGTCAATGTGACATCATGAAGGGCTGTGCGACATCACAGAGATGTCCATGTGATATCACTGTCTGCTGTGTAACGTCACAGATGTGTCAGTGTGGCATCAGAGAGATGTCATTGTAACATCAAAGGAAGATCTGTGTAACCATAGAGGAGTCAGTGTGACATCAAATAGAATTGTGTGACATCACAGTGTTGTCAGTGCGGCATCACAGAGAGCGGTGTGACGTCACAGAGATATCTTTGTGTCATCAGAAAAAGCTTTGTGACTTCGAAGGGTCTCTGTAACATCACAGAGGTGTCTGAGTGACATCACAGAGATGTCTTTGTGACATCACCAAAAGCTTTGTGACCCCACAGGGTCTGTGCGACATCACAGCCATCGAAGTGTGACGTCACAGAGGTGTCTTTGTGACATCATAGAGATGTCATTGTGACATCAGAGGAGGATGTATGACATCAAGGAGATGTCTGAGTGACATCATAGACAGCAGTGTGACCTCACAAGGTCAATGAGACAAAACAGGGATTGTTGGAGGGTGCCGCGGGAGACAAGACTCATGCTCTCATGATCATCAAGTCTCAGTTTATTGTGACAGATTACACAGTTTATAGATGTTTGTTAATTAGGTCATACATATTGCAAAAGCCGAGCTCATGAGTGGTTGCTATGTGACTTGTACTATTATCTTAAAAGTATCTTTGTGAATGATACTTGCCTGTCCAGCTGGCCTTGCAGCTAGAACAGCTTAGTACTTCTTTGTTCTTCTCTATCTACTTCTACATACCAAGCAGTTTCAATATCCTGCTTTCTGCACACCATCTACTCTTCAGGGTCATGCGAACTTTGCAGCAGTCACGTTGCTTTCCCTAGTTGGATTAATATTACAGCATCATGTCCCCTGTTGTACAACCTTACCTCGGTCAAGCTCTCTTCAAGAGATGTCAGTGTGACGTCACAGAGATATCTCTGTGACATCACAGGAAGTTGTGTAACATCACAGAAATTTATTGGTGACATCACAAAGATATAAGTGTGACATTCCTAAAAGCTGAGTGCTTTCACAGAGATTTCAGTGTGACATCACAGAGAGCTGTGTGACATCCCAGAGCCGTCCATGTGGTATCACAGGGAGCTGTGTGACGTTATGGAGGCATCCATGTTACATCATAGAGATGTAATTGTGAGATCAGAGGAGGAGGCTGTGTGACTTCACAGAGAAGTCAGTGTGACATCACAGAGAGCTGTGAACCATCACAGGGAAGTCCATGTGATATCACAGAGAGCTGTGTGACGTTCTGGAGGCATCAGTGTGACATCATAGAGATGTAATTGTGAGATCAGAGGAGGAGGCTGTGTGACTTCACAGATATTGGTGCAACATCACAGGGATGTCCATGTGACATCTCAGAGAGCTGTGTGACATCACAGAGATGTCAGTGTGGCATCTCAAAAAGATGTGTAACCTCACAGGGTCACTGTGACATCACAGAGGTGTCTGAGTGACATCACAGAGATGTCATTGTGACATCACAAAAAGATTTGTGACCTCAGAGGGCCTGTGCGACATCACAGCCATCTAAGTGTGACGTCACAGAGGTGTCAGTGTGACATCATAGAGATGTCACTGTGATGTCAGAGGAGGTTGTGTGGCATCACAGAGATGTCCGTGTGACATCATAGACAGCTGTGTGACCTCACAAGGTCGATGTGACCTCACAGAGATGTCAGTGTGACGTCAGAGAGATAGCTCTGGGACATCACAGGAAGTTGTGTGACAGCACAGAGATGTCTGTGTGACATCACTAAAAGCCCTGTGACCTCGCAGAAATGTCAATGTGACATCATGAAGGGCTGTGCGACATCACAGAGATGTCCATGTGATATCACTGTGAGCTGTGTGAGGTCACAGATGTGTCAGTGTGGCATCAGAGAGATGTCATTGTAACATCAAAGGAGGATCTGTGCAACCATAGAGGAGTCAGTGTGACATCAAATAGAATTGTGTGACATCACAGTGTTGTCAGTGCGGCATCACAGAGAGCGGTGTGACATCACAGAGATATCTTTGTGTCATCAGAAAAAGCTGTGTGACTTCGAAGGGTCTCTGTAACATCACAGAGGTGTCTGAGTGACATCACAGAGATGTCTTTGTGACATCACAAAAAGCTTTGTGACCCCACAGGGTCTGTGCGACATCACAGCCATCGAAGTGTGACGTCACAGAGGTGTCAGTGTGACATCATAGAGATGTCATTGTGACATCAGAGGAGGATGTATGACATCAAGGAGATGTCTGAGTGACATCATAGACAGCAGTGTGACCTCACAAGGTCAATGAGACAAAACAGAGATTGTTGGAGGGTGCCGCGGGAGACAAGATTCATGCTCTCATGATCATCAAGTCTCAGTTTATTGTGACAGATTACACAGTTTATAGATGTTTGTTAATTAGGTCATACATATTGCAAAAGCCGAGCTCATGAGTGGTTGCTATGTGACTTGTACTATTATCTTAAAAGTATCTTTGTGAATGATACTTGCCTGTCCAGCTGGCCTTGCAGCTAGAACAGCTTAGTACTTCTTTGTTCTTCTCTATCTAGTTCTACATACCAAGCAGTTTCAATATCCTGCTTTCTGCACACCATCTACTCTTCAGGGTCATGCGAACTTTGCAGCAGTCACGTAGCTTTCCCTAGTTGGATTAATATTACAGCATCATGTCCCCTGTTGTACAACCTTACCTCGGTCAAGCTCTCTTCAAGAGATGTCAGTGTGACGTCACAGAGATATCTCTGTGACATCACAGGAAGTTGTGTAACATCACAGAAATTTATTGGTGACATCACAAAGATATAAGTGTGACATTCCTAAAAGCTGAGTGCTTTCACAGAGATTTCAGTGTGACATCACAGAGAGCTGTGTGACATCCCAGAGCCGTCCATGTGGTATCACAGGGAGCTGTGTGACGTTATGGAGGCATCCGTGTTACATCATAGAGATGTAATTGTGAGATCAGAGGAGGAGGCTGTGTGACTTCACAGAGAAGTCAGTGTGACATCACAGAGAGCTGTGAACCATCACAGGGAAGTCCATGTGATATCACAGAGAGCTGTGTGACGTTCTGGAGGCATCAGTGTGACATCATAGAGATGTAATTGTGAGATCAGAGGAGGAGGCTGTGTGACTTCACAGATATTGGTGCAACATCACAGGGATGTCCATGTGACATCTCAGAGAGCTGTGTGACATCACAGAGATGTCAGTGTGGCATCTCAAAAAGATGTGTAACCTCACAGGGTCACTGTGACATTACAGAGGTGTCTGAGTGACATCACAGAGATGTCACTGTGACATCACAAAAAGATTTGTGACCTCAGAGGGTCTGTGCGACATCACAGCCATCTAAGTGTGACATCACAGAGGTGTCAGTGTGACATCATAGAGATGTCACTGTGATGTCAGAGGAGGTTGTGTGGCATCACAGAGATGTCCGTGTGACATCATAGTCAGCTGTGTGTCCTCACAAGGTCAATGTGACCGCACAGAGATGTCAGTGTGACGTCAGAGAGATAGCTCTGGGACATCACAGGAAGTTCTGTGACATCACAGAGATGTCTGTGTGACATCACTAAAAGCCCTGTGACCTCACAGAAATGTCAATGTGACATCATGAAGGGCTGTGCGACATCACAGAGATGTCCATGTGATATCACTGTCAGCTGTGTGACGTCACAGATGTGTCAGTGTGGCATCAGAGAGATGTCATTGTAACATCAAAGGAGGATCTGTGCAACCATAGAGGAGTCAGTGTGACATCAAATAGAATTGTGTGACATCACAGTGTTGTCAGTGTGGCATCACAGAGAGCGGTGTGACATCACAGAGATATCTTTGTGTCATCAGAAAAAGCTGTGTGACTTCGAAGCGTCTCTGTAACATCACAGAGGTGTCTGAGTGACATCACAGAGATGTCTTTGTGACATCACCAAAAGCTTTGTGACCCCACAGGGTCTGTGCGACATCACAGCCATCGAAGTGTGACGTCACAGAGGTGTCAGTGTGACATCATAGAGATGTCATTGTGACATCAGAGGAGGATGTATGACATCAAGGAGATGTCTGAGTGACATCATAGACAGCTGTGTGACCTCACAAGGTCAATGAGACAAAACAGAGATTGTTGGAGGGTGCCGCGGGAGACAAGACTCATGCTCTCATGATCATCAAGTCTCAGTTTATTGTGACAGATTACACAGTTTATAGATGTTTGTTAATTAGGTCATACATATTGCAAAAGCCGAGCTCATGAGTGGTTGCTATGTGACTTGTACTATTATCTTAAAAGTATCTTTGTGAATGATACTTGCCTGTCCAGCTGGCCTTGCAGCTAGAACAGCTTAGTACTTCTTTGTTCTTCTCTATCTACTTCTACATACCAAGCAGTTTCAATATCCTGCTTTCTGCACACCATCTACTCTTCAGGGTCATGCGAACTTTGCAGCAGTCACGTAGCTTTCCCTAGTTGGATTAATATTACAGCATCATGTCCCCTGTTGTACAACCTTTCCTCGGTCAAGCTCTCTTCAAGAGATGTCAGTGTGACGTCACAGAGATATCTCTGTGACATCACAGGAAGTTGTGTAACATCACAGAAATTTATTGGTGACATCACAAAGATATAAGTGTGACATTCCTAAAAGCTGAGTGCTTTCACAGAGATTTCAGTGTGACATCACAGAGAGCTGTGTGACATCCCAGAGACGTCCATGTGGTATCACAGGGAGCTGTGTGACGTTATGGAGGCATCCGTGTGACATCATAGAGATGTAATTGTGAGATCAGAGGAGGAGGCTGTGTGACTTCACAGAGAAGTCAGTGTGACATCACAGAGAGCTGTGAACCATCACAGGGAAGTCCATGTGATATCACAGAGAGCTGTGTGACGTTCTGGAGGCATCAGTGTGACATCATAGAGATGTAATTGTGAGATCAGAGGAGGGGGCTGTGTGACTTCACAGATATTGGTGCAACATCACAGGGATGTCCATGTGACATCTCAGAGAGCTGTGTGACATCACAGAGATGTCAGTGTGGCATCTCAAAAAGATGTGTAACCTCACAGGGTCACTGTGACATTACAGAGGTGTCTGAGTGACATCACAGAGATGTCATTGCGACATCACAAAAAGATTTGTGACCTCAGAGGTTCTGTGCGACATCACAGCCATCTAAGTGTGACGTCACAGAGGTGTCAGTGTGACATCATAGAGATGTCACTGTGATGTCAGAGGAGGTTGTGTGGCATCACAGAGATGTCCGTGTGACATCATAGACAGCTGTGTGACCTCACAAGGTCGATGTGACCTCACAGAGATGTCAGTGTGACGTCAGAGAGATAGCTCTGGGACATCACAGGAAGTTCTGTGACAGCACAGAGATGTCTGTGTGACATCACTAAAAGCCCTGTGACCTCACAGAAATGTCAATGTGACATCATGAAGGGCTGTGCGACATCACAGAGATGTCCATGTGATATCACTGTCAGCTATGTGATGTCACAGATGTGTCAGTGTGGCATCAGAGAGATGTCATTGTAACATCAAAGGAGGATCTGTGCAGCCATAGAGGAGTCAGTGTGACATCAAATAGAATTGTGTGACATCACAGTGTTGTCAGTGCGGCATCACAGAGAGCGGTGTGACATCACAGAGATATCTTTGTGTCATCAGAAAAAGCTGTGTGACTTCGAAGGGTCTTTGTAACATCACAGAGGTGTCTGAGTGACATCACAGAGATGTCTTTGTGACATCACAAAAAGCTTTGTGACCCCACAGGGTCTGTGCGACATCACAGCCATCGAAGTGTGACGTCACAGAGGTGTCTTTGTGACATCATAGAGATGTCATTGTGACATCAGAGGAGGATGTATGACATCAAGGAGATGTCTGAGTGACATCATAGACAGCTGTGTGACCTCACAAGGTCAATGAGACAAAACAGAGATTGTTGGAGGGTGCCGCGGGAGACAAGACTCATGCTCTCATGATCATCAAGTCTCAGTTTATTGTGACAGATTACACAGTTTATAGATGTTTGTTAATTAGGTCATACATATTGCAAAAGCCGAGCTCATGAGTGGTTGCTATGTGACTTGTACTATTATCTTAAAAGTATCTTTGTGAATGATACTTGCCTGTCCAGCTGGCCTTGCAGCTAGAACAGCTTAGTACTTCTTTGTTCTTCTCTATCTACTTCTACATACCAAGCAGTTTCAATATCCTGCTTTCTGCACACCATCTACTCTTCAGGGTCATGCGAACTTTGCAGCAGTCACGTAGCTTTCCCTAGTTGGATTAATATTACAGCATCATGTCCCCTGTTGTACAACCTTACCTCGGTCAAGCTCTCTTCAAGAGATGTCAGTGTGACGTCACAGAGATATCTCTGTGACATCACAGGAAGTTGTGTAACATCACAGAAATTTATTGGTGACATCACAAAGATATAAGTGTGACATTCCTAAAAGCTGAGTGCTTTCACAGAGATTTCAGTGTGACATCACAGAGAGCTGTGTGACATCCCAGAGACGTCCATGTGGTATCACAGGGAGCTGTGTGACGTTATGGAGGCATCCGTGTGACATCATAGAGATGTAATTGTGAGATCAGAGGAGGAGGCTGTGTGACTTCACAGAGAAGTCAGTGTGACATCACAGAGAGCTGTGAACCATCACAGGGAAGTCCATGTGATATCACAGAGAGCTGTGTGACGTTCTGGAGGCATCAGTGTGACATCATAGAGATGTAATTGTGAGATCAGAGGAGGGGGCTGTGTGACTTCACAGATATTGGTGCAACATCACAGGGATGTCCATGTGACATCTCAGAGAGCTGTGTGACATCACAGAGATGTCAGTGTGGCATCTCAAAAAGATGTGTAACCTCACAGGGTCACTGTGACATTACAGAGGTGTCTGAGTGACATCACAGAGATGTCATTGCGACATCACAAAAAGATTTGTGACCTCAGAGGTTCTGTGCGACATCACAGCCATCTAAGTGTGACGTCACAGAGGTGTCAGTGTGACATCATAGAGATGTCACTGTGATGTCAGAGGAGGTTGTGTGGCATCACAGAGATGTCCGTGTGACATCATAGACAGCTGTGTGACCTCACAAGGTCGATGTGACCTCACAGAGATGTCAGTGTGACGTCAGAGAGATAGCTCTGGGACATCACAGGAAGTTCTGTGACAGCACAGAGATGTCTGTGTGACATCACTAAAAGCCCTGTGACCTCACAGAAATGTCAATGTGACATCATGAAGGGCTGTGCGACATCACAGAGATGTCCATGTGATATCACTGTCTGCTGTGTAACGTCACAGATGTGTCAGTGTGGCATCAGAGAGATGTCATTGTAACATCAAAGGAAGATCTGTGTAACCATAGAGGAGTCAGTGTGACATCAAATAGAATTGTGTGACATCACAGTGTTGTCAGTGCGGCATCACAGAGAGCAGTGTGACATCACAGAGATATCTTTGTGTCATCAGAAAAAGCTGTGTGACTTCGAAGGGTCTCTGTAACATCACAGAGGTGTCTGAGTGACATCACAGAGATGTCTTTGTGACATCACCAAAAGCTTTGTGACCCCACAGGGTCTGTGCGACATCACAGCCATCGAAGTGTGACGTCACAGAGGTGTCAGTGTGACATCATAGAGATGTCATTGTGACATCAGAGGAGGATGTATGACATCAAGGAGATGTCTGAGTGACATCATAGACAGCAGTGTGACCTCACAAGGTCAATGAGACAAAACAGGGATTGTTGGAGGGTGCCGCGGGAGACAAGACTCATGCTCTCATGATCATCAAGTCTCAGTTTATTGTGACAGATTACACAGTTTATATATGTTTGTTAATTAGGTCATACATATTGCAAATCCGAGCTCATGAGTGGTTGCTATGTGACTTGTACTATTATCTTAAAAGTATCTTTGTGAATGATACTTGCCTGTCCAGCTGGCCTTGCAGCTAGAACAGCTTAGTACTTCTTTGTTCTTCTCTATCTACTTCTACATACCAAGCAGTTTCAATATCCTGCTTTCTGCACACCATCTACTCTTCAGGGTCATGCGAACTTTGCAGCAGTCACGTAGCTTTCCCTAGTTGGATTAATATTACAGCATCATGACCCCTGTTGTACAACCTTTCCTCGGTCAAGCTCTCTTCAAGAGATGTCAGTGTGACGTCACAGAGATATCTCTGTGACATCACAGGAAGTTGTGTAACATCACAGAAATTTATTGGTGACATCACAAAGATATAAGTGTGACATTCCTAAAAGCTGAGTGCTTTCACAGAGATTTCAGTGTGACATCACAGAGAGCTGTGTGACATCCCAGAGACATCCATGTGGTATCACAGGGAGCTGTGTGACGTTATGGAGGCATCCGTGTGACATCATAGAGATGTAATTGTGAGATCAGAGGAGGAGGCTGTGTGACTTCACAGAGAAGTCAGTGTGACATCACAGAGAGCTGTGAACCATCACAGGGAAGTCCATGTGATATCACAGAGAGCTGTGTGACGTTCTGGAGGCATCAGTGTGACATCATAGAGATGTAATTGTGAGATCAGAGGAGGGGGCTGTGTGACTTCACAGATATTGGTGCAACATCACAGGGATGTCCATGTGACATCTCAGAGAGCTGTGTGACATCACAGAGATGTCAGTGTGGCATCTCAAAAAGATGTGTAACCTCACAGGGTCACTGTGACATTACAGAGGTGTCTGAGTGACATCACAGAGATGTCATTGCGACATCACAAAAAGATTTGTGACCTCAGAGGTTCTGTGCGACATCACAGCCATCTAAGTGTGACGTCACAGAGGTGTCAGTGTGACATCATAGAGATGTCACTGTGATGTCAGAGGAGGTTGTGTGGCATCACAGAGATGTCCGTGTGACATCATAGACAGCTGTGTGACCTCACAAGGTCGATGTGACCTCACAGAGATGTCAGTGTGACGTCAGAGAGATAGCTCTGGGACATCACAGGAAGTTCTGTGACAGCACAGAGATGTCTGTGTGACATCACTAAAAGCCCTGTGACCTCACAGAAATGTCAATGTGACATCATGAAGGGCTGTGCGACATCACAGAGATGTCCATGTGATATCACTGTCTGCTGTGTAACGTCACAGATGTGTCAGTGTGGCATCAGAGAGATGTCATTGTAACATCAAAGGAAGATCTGTGTAACCATAGAGGAGTCAGTGTGACATCAAATAGAATTGTGTGACATCACAGTGTTGTCAGTGCGGCATCACAGAGAGCGGTGTGACGTCACAGAGATATCTTTGTGTCATCAGAAAAAGCTTTGTGACTTCGAAGGGTCTCTGTAACATCACAGAGGTGTCTGAGTGACATCACAGAGATGTCTTTGTGACATCACCAAAAGCTTTGTGACCCCACAGGGTCTGTGCGACATCACAGCCATCGAGGTGTGACGTCACAGAGGTGTCTGTGTGACATCATAGAGATGTCATTGTGACATCAGAGGAGGATGTATGACATCAAGGAGATGTCTGAGTGACATCATAGACAGCTGTGTGACCTCACAAGGTCAATGAGACAAAACAGGGATTGTTGGAGGGTGCCGCGGGAGACAAGACTCATGCTCTCATGATCATCAAGTCTCAGTTTATTGTGACAGATTACACAGTTTATAGATGTTTGTTAATTAGGTCATACATATTGCAAAAGCCGAGCTCATGAGTGGTTGCTATGTGACTTGTACTATTATCTTAAAAGTATCTTTGTGAATGATACTTGCCTGTCCAGCTGGCCTTGCAGCTAGAACAGCTTAGTACTTCTTTGTTCTTCTCTATCTACTTCTACATACCAAGCAGTTTCAATATCCTGCTTTCTGCACACCATCTACTCTTCAGGGTCATGCGAACTTTGCAGCAGTCACGTTGCTTTCCCTAGTTGGATTAATATTACAGCATCATGTCCCCTGTTGTACAACCTTACCTCGGTCAAGCTCTCTTCAAGAGATGTCAGTGTGACGTCACAGAGATATCTCTGTGACATCACAGGAAGTTGTGTAACATCACAGAAATTTATTGGTGACATCACAAAGATATAAGTGTGACATTCCTAAAAGCTGAGTGCTTTCACAGAGATTTCAGTGTGACATCACAGAGAGCTGTGTGACATCCCAGAGACGTCCATGTGGTATCACAGGGAGCTGTGTGACGTTATGGAGGCATCCGTGTGACATCATAGAGATGTAATTGTGAGATCAGAGGAGGAGGCTGTGTGACTTCACAGAGAAGTCAGTGTGACATCACAGAGAGCTGTGAACCATCACAGGGAAGTCCATGTGATATCACAGAGAGCTGTGTGACGTTCTGGAGGCATCAGTGTGACATCATAGAGATGTAATTGTGAGATCAGAGGAGGGGGCTGTGTGACTTCACAGATATTGGTGCAACATCACAGGGATGTCCATGTGACATCTCAGAGAGCTGTGTGACATCACAGAGATGTCAGTGTGGCATCTCAAAAAGATGTGTAACCTCACAGGGTCACTGTGACATTACAGAGGTGTCTGAGTGACATCACAGAGATGTCATTGCGACATCACAAAAAGATTTGTGACCTCAGAGGTTCTGTGCGACATCACAGCCATCTAAGTGTGACGTCACAGAGGTGTCAGTGTGACATCATAGAGATGTCACTGTGATGTCAGAGGAGGTTGTGTGGCATCACAGAGATGTCCGTGTGACATCATAGACAGCTGTGTGACCTCACAAGGTCGATGTGACCTCACAGAGATGTCAGTGTGACGTCAGAGAGATAGCTCTGGGACATCACAGGAAGTTCTGTGACAGCACAGAGATGTCTGTGTGACATCACTAAAAGCCCTGTGACCTCACAGAAATGTCAATGTGACATCATGAAGGGCTGTGCGACATCACAGAGATGTCCATGTGATATCACTGTCTGCTGTGTAACGTCACAGATGTATCAGTGTGGCATCAGAGAGATGTCATTGTAACATCAAAGGAAGATCTGTGTAACCATAGAGGAGTCAGTGTGACATCAAATAGAATTGTGTGACATCACAGTGTTGTCAGTGCGGCATCACAGAGAGCGGTGTGACGTCACAGAGATATCTTTGTGTCATCAGAAAAAGCTTTGTGACTTCGAAGGGTCTCTGTAACATCACAGAGGTGTCTGAGTGACATCACAGAGATGTCTTTGTGACATCACCAAAAGCTTTGTGACCCCACAGGGTCTGTGCGACATCACAGCCATCGAAGTGTGACGTCACAGAGGTGTCAGTGTGACATCATAGAGATGTCATTGTGACATCAGAGGAGGATGTATGACATCAAGGAGATGTCTGAGTGACATCATAGACAGCAGTGTGACCTCACAAGGTCAATGAGACAAAACAGGGATTGTTGGAGGGTGCCGCGGGAGACAAGACTCATGCTCTCATGATCATCAAGTCTCAGTTTATTGTGACAGATTACACAGTTTATAGATGTTTGTTAATTAGGTCATACATATTGCAAAAGCCGAGCTCATGAGTGGTTGCTATGTGACTTGTACTATTATCTTAAAAGTATCTTTGTGAATGATACTTGCCTGTCCAGCTGGCCTTGCAGCTAGAACAGCTTAGTACTTCTTTGTTCTTCTCTATCTACTTCTACATACCAAGCAGTTTCAATATCCTGCTTTCTGCACACCATCTACTCTTCAGGGTCATGCGAACTTTGCAGCAGTCACGTTGCTTTCCCTAGTTGGATTAATATTACAGCATCATGTCCCCTGTTGTACAACCTTACCTCGGTCAAGCTCTCTTCAAGAGATGTCAGTGTGACGTCACAGAGATATCTCTGTGACATCACAGGAAGTTGTGTAACATCACAGAAATTTATTGGTGACATCACAAAGATATAAGTGTGACATTCCTAAAAGCTGAGTGCTTTCACAGAGATTTCAGTGTGACATCACAGAGAGCTGTGTGACATCCCAGAGCCGTCCATGTGGTATCACAGGGAGCTGTGTGACGTTATGGAGGCATCCATGTTACATCATAGAGATGTAATTGTGAGATCAGAGGAGGAGGCTGTGTGACTTCACAGAGAAGTCAGTGTGACATCACAGAGAGCTGTGAACCATCACAGGGAAGTCCATGTGATATCACAGAGAGCTGTGTGACGTTCTGGAGGCATCAGTGTGACATCATAGAGATGTAATTGTGAGATCAGAGGAGGAGGCTGTGTGACTTCACAGATATTGGTGCAACATCACAGGGATGTCCATGTGACATCTCAGAGAGCTGTGTGACATCACAGAGATGTCAGTGTGGCATCTCAAAAATATGTGTAACCTCACAGGGTCACTGTGACATCACAGAGGTGTCTGAGTGACATCACAGAGATGTCATTGTGACATCACAAAAAGATTTGTGACCTCAGAGGGTCTGTGCGACATCACAGCCATCTAAGTGTGACGTCACAGAGGTGTCAGTGTGACATCATAGAGATGTCACTGTGATGTCAGAGGAGGTTGTGTGGCATCAAAGAGATGTCCGTGTGACATCATAGACAGCTGTGTGACCTCACAAGGTCAATGTGACCGCACAGAGATGTCAGTGTGACGTCAGAGAGATAGCTCTGGGACATCACAGGAAGTTCTGTGACAGCACAGAGATGTCTGTGTGACATCACTAAAAGCCCTGTGACCTCACAGAAATGTCAATGTGACATCATGAAGGGCTGTGCGACATCACAGAGATGTCCATGTGATATCACTGTCAGCTATGTGATGTCACAGATGTGTCAGTGTGGCATCAGAGAGATGTCATTGTAACATCAAAGGAGGATCTGTGCAGCCATAGAGGAGTCAGTGTGACATCAAATAGAATTGTGTGACATCACAGTGTTGTCAGTGCGGCATCACAGAGAGCGGTGTGACGTCACAGAGATATCTTTGTGTCATCAGAAAAAGCTGTGTGACTTCGAAGGGTCTCTGTAACATCACAGAGGTGTCTGAGTGACATCACAGAGATGTCTTTGTGACATCACCAAAAGCTTTGTGACCCCACAAGGTCTGTGCGACATCACAGCCATCGAAGTGTGACGTCACAGAGGTGTCAGTGTGACATCATAGAGATGTCATTGTGACATCAGAGGAGGATGTATGACATCAAGGAGATGTCTGAGTGACATCATAGACAGCAGTGTGACCTCACAAGGTCAATGAGACAAAACAGAGATTGTTGGAGGGTGCCGCGGGAGACAAGACTCATGCTCTCATGATCATCAAGTCTCAGTTTATTGTGACAGATTACACAGTTTATAGATGTTTGTTAATTAGGTCATACATATTGCAAAAGCCGAGCTCATGAGTGGTTGCTATGTGACTTGTACTATTATCTTAAAAGTATCTTTGTGAATGATACTTGCCTGTCCAGCTGGCCTTGCAGCTAGAACAGCTTAGTACTTCTTTGTTCTTCTCTATCTACTTCTACATACCAAGCAGTTTCAATATCCTGCTTTCTGCACACCATCTACTCTTCAGGGTCATGCGAACTTTGCAGCAGTCACGTAGCTTTCCCTAGTTGGATTAATTTTACAGCATCATGTCCCCTGTTGTACAACCATTCCTCTGTCAAGCTCTCTTCAAGAGATGTCAGTGTGACGTCACAGAGCTATCTCTGTGACATCACAGGAAGTTGTGTAACATCACAGAAGTTTATTGGTGACATCACAAAGATATAAGTGTGACATTCCTAAAAGCTGAGTGCTTTCACAGAGATTTCAGTGTGACATCACAGAGAGCTGTGTGACATCCCAGAGACGTCCATGTGGTATCACAGGGAGCTGTGTGACGTTATGGAGGCATCCGTGTGACATCATAGAGATGTAATTGTGAGAGCAGAGGAGGAGGCTGTGTGACTTCACAGAGAAGTCAGTGTGACATCACAGAGAGCTGTGAACCATCACAGGGAAGTCCATGTGATATCACAGAGAGCTGTGTGACGTTCTGGAGGCATCAGTGTGACATCATAGAGATGTAATTGTGAGATCAGAGGAGGAGGCTGTGTGACTTCACAGATATTGGTGCAACATCACAGGGATGTCCATGTGACATCTCAGAGAGCTGTGTGACATCACAGAGATGTCAGTGTGGCATCTCAAAAATATGTGTAACCTCACAGGGTCACTGTGACATCACAGAGGTGTCTGAGTGACATCACAGAGATGTCATTGTGACATCACAAAAAGATTTGTGACCTCAGAGGGTCTGTGCGACATCACAGCCATCTAAGTGTGACGTCACAGAGGTGTCAGTGTGACATCATAGAGATGTCACTGTGATGTCAGAGGAGGTTGTGTGGCATCAAAGAGATGTCCGTGTGACATCATAGACAGCTGTGTGACCTCACAAGGTCAATGTGACCGCACAGAGATGTCAGTGTGACGTCAGAGAGATAGCTCTGGGACATCACAGGAAGTTCTGTGACAGCACAGAGATGTCTGTGTGACATCACTAAAAGCCCTGTGACCTCACAGAAATGTCAATGTGACATCATGAAGGGCTGTGCGACATCACAGAGATGTCCATGTGATATCACTGTCAGCTATGTGATGTCACAGATGTGTCAGTGTGGCATCAGAGAGATGTCATTGTAACATCAAAGGAGGATCTGTGCAGCCATAGAGGAGTCAGTGTGACATCAAATAGAATTGTGTGACATCACAGTGTTGTCAGTGCGGCATCACAGAGAGCGGTGTGACATCACAGAGATATCTTTGTGTCATCAGAAAAAGCTGTGTGACTTCGAAGGGTCTCTGTAACATCACAGAGGTGTCTGAGTGACATCACAGAGATGTCTTTGTGACATCACCAAAAGCTTTGTGACCCCACAAGGTCTGTGCGACATCACAGCCATCGAAGTGTGACGTCACAGAGGTGTCAGTGTGACATCATAGAGATGTCATTGTGACATCAGAGGAGGATGTATGACATCAAGGAGATGTCTGAGTGACATCATAGACAGCAGTGTGACCTCACAAGGTCAATGAGACAAAACAGAGATTGTTGGAGGGTGCCGCGGGAGACAAGACTCATGCTCTCATGATCATCAAGTCTCAGTTTATTGTGACAGATTACACAGTTTATAGATGTTTGTTAATTAGGTCATACATATTGCAAAAGCCGAGCTCATGAGTGGTTGCTATGTGACTTGTACTATTATCTTAAAAGTATCTTTGTGAATGATACTTGCCTGTCCAGCTGGCCTTGCAGCTAGAACAGCTTAGTACTTCTTTGTTCTTCTCTATCTACTTCTACATACCAAGCAGTTTCAATATCCTGCTTTCTGCACACCATCTACTCTTCAGGGTCATGCGAACTTTGCAGCAGTCACGTAGCCCTCCCTAGTTGGATTAATTTTACAGCATCATGTCCCCTGTTGTACAACCATTCCTCTGTCAAGCTCTCTTCAAGAGATGTCAGTGTGACGTCACAGAGCTATCTCTGTGACATCACAGGAAGTTGTGTAACATCGCAGAAGTTTATTGGTGACATCACAAAGATATAAGTGTGACATTCCTAAAAGCTGAGTGCTTTCACAGAGATTTCAGTGTGACATCACAGAGAGCTGTGTGACATCCCAGAGACGTCCATGTGTTATCACAGGGAGCTGTGTGACGTTATGGAGGCATCCGTGTGACATCATAGAGATGTAATTGTGAGATCAGAGGAGGAGGCTGTGTGACTTCACAGAGAAGTCAGTGTGACATCACAGAGAGCTGTGAACCATCACAGGGAAGTCCATGTGATATCACAGAGAGCTGTGTGACGTTCTGGAGGCATCAGTGTGACATCATAGAGATGTAATTGTGAGATCAGAGGAGGGGGCTGTGTGACTTCACAGATATTGGTGCAACATCACAGGGATGTCCATGTGACATCTCAGAGAGCTCTGTGACATCACAGAGATGTCAGTGTGGCATCTCAAAAAGATGTGTAACCTCACAGGGTCACTGTGACAGTACAGAGGTGTCTGAGTGACATCACAGAGATGTCATTGTGACATCACAAAAAGATTTGTGACCTCAGAGGGTCGGTGCGACATCACAGCCATCTAAGTGTGACGTCACAGAGGTGTCAGTGTGACATCATAGAGATGTCACTGTGATGTCAGAGGAGGTTGTGTGGCATCACAGAGATGTCCGTGTGACATCATAGACAGCTGTGTGACCTCACAAGGTCAATGTGACCGCACAGAGATGTCAGTGTGACGTCAGAGAGATAGCTCTGGGACATCACAGGAAGTTCTGTGACATCACAGAGATGTCTGTGTGACATCACTAAAAGACCTGTGACCTCAAAGAAATGTCAATGTGACATCATGAAGGGCTGTGCGACATCACAGAGATGTCCATGTAATATCACTGTGAGCTGTGTGAGGTCACAGATGTGTCAGTGTGGCATCAGAGAGATGTCATTGTAACATCAAAGGAGGATCTGTGCAGCCATAGAGGAGTCAGTGTGACATCAAATAGAATTGTGTGACATCACAGTGTTGTCAGTGCGGCATCACAGAGAGCGGTGTGCCGTCACAGAGATATCTTTGTGTCATCAGAAAAAGCTGTGTGACTTCGAAGGCTCTCTGTAACATCACAGAGGTGTCTGAGTGACATCACAGAGATGTCTTTGTGACATCACCAAAAGCTTTGTGACCCCACAGGGTCTGTGCGACATCACAGCCATCGAAGTGTGACGTAACAGAGGTGTCAGTGTGACATCATAGAGATGTCATTGTGACATCAGAGGAGGATGTATGACATCAAGGAGATGTCTGAGTGACATCATAGACAGCAGTGTGACCTCACAAGGTCAATGAGACAAAACAGAGATTGTTGGAGGGTGCCGCGGGAGACAAGACTCATGCTCTCATGATCATCAAGTCTCAGTTTATTGTGACAGATTACACAGTTTATAGATGTTTGTTAATTAGGTCATACATATTGCAAAAGCCGAGCTCATGAGTGGTTGCTATGTGACTTGTACTATTATCTTAAAAGTATCTTTGTGAATGATATCTGCCTGTCCAGCTGGCCTTGCAGCTAGAACAGCTTAGTACTTCTTTGTTCTTCTCTATCTAGTTCTACATACCAAGCAGTTTCAATATCCTGCTTTCTGCACACCATCTACTCTTCAGGGTCATGCGAACTTTGCAGCAGTCACGTAGCTTTCCCTAGTTGGATTAATATTACAGCATCATGTCCCCTGTTGTACAACCTTACCTTGGTCAAGCTCTCTTCAAGAGATGTCAGTGTGACGTCACAGAGCTATCTCTGTGACATCACAGGAAGTTGTGTAACATCACAGATATTTATTGGTGTCATCACAAAGATATAAGTGTGACGTTCCTAAAAGCTGAGTGCTTTCACAGAGATTTCAGTGTGACATCACAGAGAGCTGTGTGACATCCCAGAGACGTCCACGTGGTATCACAGGCAGCTGTGTGACGTTATGGAGGCATCCATGTTACATCATAGAGATGTAATTGTGAGATCAGAGGAGGAGGCTGTGTGACTTCACAGAGAAGTCAGTGTGACATCACAGAGAGCTGTGAACCATCACAGGGAAGTCCATGTGATATCACAGAGAGCTGTGTGACGTTATGGAGGCATCCGTGTTACATCATAGAGATGTAATTGTGAGATCAGAGGAGGAGGCTGTGTGACTTCACAGATATTGGTGCAACATCACAGGGATGTCCATGTGACATCTCAGAGAGCTGTGTGACATCACAGAGATGTCAGTGTGGCATCTCAAAAAGATGTGTAACCTCACAGGGTCACTGTGACATTACAGAGGTGTCTGAGTGACATCACAGAGATGTCACTGTGACATCACAAAAAGATTTGTGACCTCAGAGGGTCTGTGCGACATCACAGCCATCTAAGTGTGACGTCACAGAGGTGTCAGTGTGACATCATAGAGATGTCACTGTGATGTCAGAGGAGGTTGTGTGGCATCACAGAGATGTCCGTGTGACATCATAGTCAGCTGTGTGACCTCACAAGGTCAATGTGACCGCACAGAGATGTCAGTGTGACGTCAGAGAGATAGCTCTGGGACATCACAGGAAGTTCTGTGACATCACAGAGATGTCTGTGTGACATCACTAAAAGCCCTGTGACCTCACAGAAATGTCAATGTGACATCATGAAGGGCTGTGCGACATCACAGAGATGTCCATGTGATATCACTGTCAGCTGTGTGACGTCACAGATGTGTCAGTGTGGCATCAGAGAGATGTCATTGTAACATCAAAGGAGGATCTGTGCAACCATAGAGGAGTCAGTGTGACATCAAATAGAATTGTGTGACATCACAGTGTTGTCAGTGTGGCATCACAGAGAGCGGTGTGACATCACAGAGATATCTTTGTGTCATCAGAAAAAGCTGTGTGACTTCGAAGCGTCTCTGTAACATCACAGAGGTGTCTGAGTGACATCACAGAGATGTCTTTGTGACATCACAAAAAGCTTTGTGACCCCACAGGGTCTGTGCGACATCACAGCCATCGAAGTGTGACGTCACAGAGGTGTCTGTGTGACATCATAGAGATGTCATTGTGACATCAGAGGAGGATGTATGACATCAAGGAGATGTCTGAGTGACATCATAGACAGCTGTGTGACCTCACAAGGTCAATGAGACAAAACAGAGATTGTTGGAGGGTGCCGCGGGAGACAAGACTCATGCTCTCATGATCATCAAGTCTCAGTTTATTGTGACAGATTACACAGTTTATAGATGTTTGTTAATTAGGTCATACATATTGCAAAAGCCGAGCTCATGAGTGGTTGCTATGTGACTTGTACTATTATCTTAAAAGTATCTTTGTGAATGATACTTGCCTGTCCAGCTGGCCTTGCAGCTAGAACAGCTTAGTACTTCTTTGTTCTTCTCTATCTACTTCTACATACCAAGCAGTTTCAATATCCTGCTTTCTGCACACCATCTACTCTTCAGGGTCATGCGAACTTTGCAGCAGTCACGTAGCTTTCCCTAGTTGGATTAATATTACAGCATCATGTCCCCTGTTGTACAACCTTTCCTCGGTCAAGCTCTCTTCAAGAGATGTCAGTGTGACGTCACAGAGATATCTCTGTGACATCACAGGAAGTTGTGTAACATCACAGAAATTTATTGGTGACATCACAAAGATATAAGTGTGACATTCCTAAAAGCTGAGTGCTTTCACAGAGATTTCAGTGTGACATCACAGAGAGCTGTGTGACATCCCAGAGACGTCCATGTGGTATCACAGGGAGCTGTGTGACGTTATGGAGGCATCCGTGTTACATCATAGAGATGTAATTGTGAGATCAGAGGAGGAGGCTGTGTGACTTCACAGAGAAGTCAGTGTGACATCACAGAGAGCTGTGAACCATCACAGGGAAGTCCATGTGATATCACAGAGAGCTGTGTGACGTTCTGGAGTCATCAGTGTGACATCATAGAGATGTAATTGTGAGATCAGAGGAGGAGGCTGTGTGACTTCACAGATATTGGTGCAACATCACAGGGATGTCCATGTGACATCTCAGAGAGCTGTGTGACATCACAGAGATGTCAGTGTGGCATCTCAAAAAGATGTGTAACCTCACAGGGTCACTGTGACATTACAGAGGTGTCTGAGTGACATCACAGAGATGTCATTGTGACATCACAAAAAGATTTGTGACCTCAGAGGGTCTGTGCGACATCACAGCCATCTAAGTGTGACGTCACAGAGGTGTCAGTGTGACATCATAGAGATGTCACTGTGATGTCAGAGGAGGTTGTGTGGCATCACAGAGATGTCCGTGTGACATCATAGACAGCTGTGTGACCTCACAAGGTCAATGTGACCGCACAGAGATGTCAGTGTGACGTCAGAGAGATAGCTCTGGGACATCACAGGAAGTTCTGTGACAGCACAGAGATGTCTGTGTGACATCACTAAAAGCCCTGTGACCTCACAGAAATGTCAATGTGACATCATGAAGGGCTGTGCGACATCACAGAGATGTCCATGTGATATCACTGTCAGCTGTGTGACGTCACAGATGTGTCAGTGTGGCATCAGAGAGATGTCATTGTAACATCAAAGGAGGATCTGTGCAACCATAGAGGAGTTAGTGTGACATCAAATAGAATTGTGTGACATCACAGTGTTGTCAGTGCGGCATCACAGAGAGCGGTGTGACGTCACAGAGATATCTTTGTGTCATCAGAAAAAGCTGTGTGACTTCGAAGGCTCTCTGTAACATCACAGAGGTGTCTGAGTGACATCACAGAGATGTCTTCGTGACATCACCAAAAGCTTTGTGACCCCACAGGGTCTGTGCGACATCACAGCCATCGAAGTGTGACGTCACAGAGGTGTCTGCGTGACATCATAGAGATGTCATTGTGAC
The DNA here is from genome assembly GCF_050655825.1 of Lonchura striata. Taxonomy (NCBI): domain Eukaryota; kingdom Metazoa; phylum Chordata; class Aves; order Passeriformes; family Estrildidae; genus Lonchura; species Lonchura striata. The sequence goes on along the minus strand of NC_140718.1, from coordinate 2,099,783 downwards.
ATCAGAGGAGGATGTATGACATCAAGGAGATGTCTGAGTGACATCATAGACAGCTGTGTGACCTCACAAGGTCAATGAGACAAAACAGGGATTGTTGGAGGGTGCCGCGGGAGACAAGACTCATGCTCTCATGATCATCAAGTCTCAGTTTATTGTGACAGATTACACAGTTTATATATGTTTGTTAATTAGGTCATACATATTGCAAAAGCCGAGCTCATGAGTGGTTGCTATGTGACTTGTACTATTATCTTAAAAGTATCTTTGTGAATGATACTTGCCTGTCCAGCTGGCCTTGCAGCTAGAACAGCTTAGTACTTCTTTGTTCTTCTCTATCTACTTCTACATACCAAGCAGTTTCAATATCCTGCTTTCTGCACACCATCTACTCTTCAGGGTCATGCGAACTTTGCAGCAGTCACGTAGCCCTCCCTAGTTGGATTAATTTTACAGCATCATGTCCCCTGTTGTACAACCATTCCTCTGTCAAGCTCTCTTCAAGAGATGTCAGTGTGATGTCACAGAGCTATCTCTGTGACATCACAGGAAGTTGTGTAACATCGCAGAAGTTTATTGGTGACATCACAAAGATATAAGTGTGACATTCCTAAAAGCTGAGTGCTTTCACAGAGATTTCAGTGTGACATCACAGAGAGCTGTGTGACATCCCAGAGACGTCCATGTGGTATCACAGGGAGCTGTGTGACGTTATGGAGGCATCCGTGTGACATCATAGAGATGTAATTGTGAGATCAGAGGAGGAGGCTGTGTGACTTCACAGAGAAGTCAGTGTGACATCACAGAGAGCTGTGAACCATCACAGGGAAGTCCATGTGATATCACAGAGAGCTGTGTGACGTTCTGGAGGCATCAGTGTGACATCATAGAGATGTAATTGTGAGATCAGAGGAGGAGGCTGTGTGACTTCACAGATATTGGTGCAACATCACAGGGATGTCCATGTGACATCTCAGAGAGCTGTGTGACATCACAGAGATGTCAGTGTGGCATCTCAAAAAGATGTGTAACCTCACAGGGTCACTGTGACATTACAGAGGTGTCTGAGTGACATCACAGAGATGTCATTGTGACATCACAAAAAGATTTGTGACCTCAGAGGGTCTGTGCGACATCACAGCCATCTAAGTGTGACGTCACAGAGGTGTCAGTGTGACATCATAGAGATGTCACTGTGATGTCAGAGGAGGTTGTGTGGCATCACAGAGATGTCCGTGTGACATCATAGACAGCTGTGTGACCTCACAAGGTCAATGTGACCGCACAGAGATGTCAGTGTGACGTCAGAGAGATAGCTCTGGGACATCACAGGAAGTTCTGTGACAGCACAGAGATGTCTGTGTGACATCACTAAAAGCCCTGTGACCTCACAGAAATGTCAATGTGACATCATGAAGGGCTGTGCGACATCACAGAGATGTCCATGTGATATCACTGTCAGCTGTGTGACGTCACAGATGTGTCAGTGTGGCATCAGAGAGATGTCATTGTAACATCAAAGGAGGATCTGTGCAACCATAGAGGAGTTAGTGTGACATCAAATAGAATTGTGTGACATCACAGTGTTGTCAGTGCGGCATCACAGAGAGCGGTGTGACGTCACAGAGATATCTTTGTGTCATCAGAAAAAGCTGTGTGACTTCGAAGGGTCTCTGTAACATCACAGAGGTGTCTGAGTGACATCACAGAGATGTCTTTGTGACATCACCAAAAGCTTTGTGACCCCACAGGGTCTGTGCGACATCACAGCCATCGAAGTGTGACGTCACAGAGGTGTCTGCGTGACATCATAGAGATGTCATTGTGACATCAGAGGAGGATGTATGACATCAAGGAGATGTCTGAGTGACATCATAGACAGCTGTGTGACCTCACAAGGTCAATGAGACAAAACAGGGATTGTTGGAGGGTGCCGCGGGAGACAAGACTCATGCTCTCATGATCATCAAGTCTCAGTTTATTGTGACAGATTACACAGTTTATATATGTTTGTTAATTAGGTCATACATATTGCAAAAGCCGAGCTCATGAGTGGTTGCTATGTGACTTGTACTATTATCTTAAAAGTATCTTTGTGAATGATACTTGCCTGTCCAGCTGGCCTTGCAGCTAGAACAGCTTAGTACTTCTTTGTTCTTCTCTATCTACTTCTACATACCAAGCAGTTTCAATATCCTGCTTTCTGCACACCATCTACTCTTCAGGGTCATGCGAACTTTGCAGCAGTCACGTAGCCCTCCCTAGTTGGATTAATTTTACAGCATCATGTCCCCTGTTGTACAACCATTCCTCTGTCAAGCTCTCTTCAAGAGATGTCAGTGTGATGTCACAGAGCTATCTCTGTGACATCACAGGAAGTTGTGTAACATCGCAGAAGTTTATTGGTGACATCACAAAGATATAAGTGTGACATTCCTAAAAGCTGAGTGCTTTCACAGAGATTTCAGTGTGACATCACAGAGAGCTGTGTGACATCCCAGAGACGTCCATGTGGTATCACAGGGAGCTGTGTGACGTTATGGAGGCATCCGTGTGACATCATAGAGATGTAATTGTGAGATCAGAGGAGGAGGCTGTGTGACTTCACAGAGAAGTCAGTGTGACATCACAGAGAGCTGTGAACCATCACAGGGAAGTCCATGTGATATCACAGAGAGCTGTGTGACGTTCTGGAGGCATCAGTGTGACATCATAGAGATGTAATTGTGAGATCAGAGGAGGAGGCTGTGTGACTTCACAGATATTGGTGCAACATCACAGGGATGTCCATGTGACATCTCAGAGAGCTGTGTGACATCACAGAGATGTCAGTGTGGCATCTCAAAAAGATGTGTAACCTCACAGGGTCACTGTGACATTACAGAGGTGTCTGAGTGACATCACAGAGATGTCATTGTGACATCACAAAAAGATTTGTGACCTCAGAGGGTCTGTGCGACATCACAGCCATCTAAGTGTGACGTCACAGAGGTGTCAGTGTGACATCATAGAGATGTCACTGTGATGTCAGAGGAGGTTGTGTGGCATCACAGAGATGTCCGTGTGACATCATAGACAGCTGTGTGACCTCACAAGGTCAATGTGACCGCACAGAGATGTCAGTGTGACGTCAGAGAGATAGCTCTGGGACATCACAGGAAGTTCTGTGACAGCACAGAGATGTCTGTGTGACATCACTAAAAGCCCTGTGACCTCACAGAAATGTCAATGTGACATCATGAAGGGCTGTGCGACATCACAGAGATGTCCATGTGATATCACTGTCAGCTGTGTGACGTCACAGATGTGTCAGTGTGGCATCAGAGAGATGTCATTGTAACATCAAAGGAGGATCTGTGCAACCATAGAGGAGTTAGTGTGACATCAAATAGAATTGTGTGACATCACAGTGTTGTCAGTGCGGCATCACAGAGAGCGGTGTGACGTCACAGAGATATCTTTGTGTCATCAGAAAAAGCTGTGTGACTTCGAAGGGTCTCTGTAACATCACAGAGGTGTCTGAGTGACATCACAGAGATGTCTTTGTGACATCACCAAAAGCTTTGTGACCCCACAGGGTCTGTGCGACATCACAGCCATCGAAGTGTGACGTCACAGAGGTGTCTGCGTGACATCATAGAGATGTCATTGTGACATCAGAGGAGGATGTATGACATCAAGGAGATGTCTGAGTGACATCATAGACAGCTGTGTGACCTCACAAGGTCAATGAGACAAAACAGGGATTGTTGGAGGGTGCCGCGGGAGACAAGACTCATGCTCTCATGATCATCAAGTCTCAGTTTATTGTGACAGATTACACAGTTTATATATGTTTGTTAATTAGGTCATACATATTGCAAAAGCCGAGCTCATGAGTGGTTGCTATGTGACTTGTACTATTATCTTAAAAGTATCTTTGTGAATGATACTTGCCTGTCCAGCTGGCCTTGCAGCTAGAACAGCTTAGTACTTCTTTGTTCTTCTCTATCTACTTCTACATACCAAGCAGTTTCAATATCCTGCTTTCTGCACACCATCTACTCTTCAGGGTCATGCGAACTTTGCAGCAGTCACGTAGCCCTCCCTAGTTGGATTAATTTTACAGCATCATGTCCCCTGTTGTACAACCATTCCTCTGTCAAGCTCTCTTCAAGAGATGTCAGTGTGATGTCACAGAGCTATCTCTGTGACATCACAGGAAGTTGTGTAACATCGCAGAAGTTTATTGGTGACATCACAAAGATATAAGTGTGACATTCCTAAAAGCTGAGTGCTTTCACAGAGATTTCAGTGTGACATCACAGAGAGCTGTGTGACATCCCAGAGACGTCCATGTGGTATCACAGGGAGCTGTGTGACGTTATGGAGGCATCCGTGTGACATCATAGAGATGTAATTGTGAGATCAGAGGAGGAGGCTGTGTGACTTCACAGAGAAGTCAGTGTGACATCACAGAGAGCTGTGAACCATCACAGGGAAGTCCATGTGATATCACAGAGAGCTGTGTGACGTTCTGGAGGCATCAGTGTGACATCATAGAGATGTAATTGTGAGATCAGAGGAGGAGGCTGTGTGACTTCACAGATATTGGTGCAACATCACAGGGATGTCCATGTGACATCTCAGAGAGCTGTGTGACATCACAGAGATGTCAGTGTGGCATCTCAAAAAGATGTGTAACCTCACAGGGTCACTGTGACATCACAGAGGTGTCAGAGTGACATCACAGAGATGTCATTGTGACATCACAAAAAGATTTGTGACCTCAGAGGGCCTGTGCGACATCACAGCCATCTAAGTGTGACGTCACAGAGGTGTCAGTGTGACATCATAGAGATGTCACTGTGATGTCAGAGGAGGTTGTGTGGCATCACAGAGATGTCCGTGTGACATCATAGACAGCTGTGCGAGCTCACAAGATCAATGTGACCGCACAGAGATGTCAGTGTGGCGTCAGAGAGATAGCTCTGGGACATCACAGGAAGTTCTGTCACATCACAGAGATGTCTGTGTGACATCACTAAAAGCCCTGTGACCTCGCAGAAATGTCAATGTGACATCATGAAGGGCTGTGCGACATCACAGAGATGTCCATGTGATATCACTGTCAGCTGTGTGAGGTCACAGATGTGTCAGTGTGGCATCAGAGAGATGTCATTGTAACATCAAAGGAGGATCTGTGCAACCATAGAGGAGTCAGTGTGACATCAAATAGAATTGTGTGACATCACAGTGTTGTCAGTGCGGCATCACAGAGAGCGGTGTGACGTCACAGAGATATCTTTGTGTCATCAGAAAAAGCTGTGTGACTTCGAAGGGTCTCTGTAACATCACAGAGGTGTCTGAGTGACATCACAGAGATGTCTTTGTGGCATCACCAAAAGCTTTGAGACCCCACAGGGTCTGTGCGACATCACAGCCATCGAAGTGTGACGTCACAGAGGTGTCTGTGTGACATCATAGAGATGTCATTGTGACATCAGAGGAGGATGTATGACATCAAGGAGATGTCTGAGTGACATCATAGACAGCTGTGTGACCTCACAAGGTCAATGAGACAAAACAGAGATTGTTGGAGGGTGCCGCGGGAGACAAGACTCATGCTCTCATGATCATCAAGTCTCAGTTTATTGTGACAGATTACACAGTTTATAGATGTTTGTTAATTAGGTCATATATATTGCAAAAGCCGAGCTCATGAGTGGTTGCTATTTGACTTGTACTATTATCTTAAAAGTATCTTTGTGAATGATACTTGCCTGTCCAGCTGGCCTTGCAGCTAGAACAGCTTAGTACTTCTTTGTTCTTCTCTATCTACTTCTACATACCAAGCAGTTTCAATATCCTGCTTTCTGCACACCATCTACTCTTCAGGGTCATGCGAACTTTGCAGCAGTCACGTAGCCCTCCCTAGTTGGATTAATTTTACAGCATCATGTCCCCTGTTGTACAACCATTCCTCTGTCAAGCTCTCTTCAAGAGATGTCAGTGTGACGTCACAGAGCTATCTCTGTGACATCACAGGAAGTTGTGTAACATCGCAGAAGTTTATTGGTGACATCACAAAGATATAAGTGTGACATTCCTAAAAGCTGAGTGCTTTCACAGAGATTTCAGTGTGACATCACAGAGAGCTGTGTGACATCCCAGAGACGTCCATGTGTTATCACAGGGAGCTGTGTGACGTTATGGAGGCATCCGTGTGACATCATAGAGATGTAATTGTGAGATCAGAGGAGGAGGCTGTGTGACTTCACAGAGAAGTCAGTGTGACATCACAGAGAGCTGTGAACCATCACAGGGAAGTCCATGTGATATCACAGAGAGCTGTGTGACGTTATGGAGGCATCCGTGTTACATCATAGAGATGTAATTGTGAGATCAGAGGAGGAGGCTGTGTGACTTCACAGATATTGGTGCAACATCACAGGGATGTCCATGTGACATCTCAGAGAGCTGTGTGACATCACAGAGATGTCAGTGTGGCATCTCAAAAAGATGTGTAACCTCACAGGGTCACTGTGACATCACAGAGGTGTCTGAGTGACATCACAGAGATGTCACTGTGACATCACAAAAAGATTTGTGACCTCAGAGGGTCTGTGCGACATCACAGCCATCTAAGTGTGACGTCACAGAGGTGTCAGTGTGACATCATAGAGATGTCACTGTGATGTCAGAGGAGGTTGTGTGGCATCACAGAGATGTCCGTGTGACATCATAGTCAGCTGTGTGACCTCACAAGGTCAATGTGACCGCACAGAGATGTCAGTGTGACGTCAGAGAGATAGCTCTGGGACATCACAGGAAGTTCTGTGACATCACAGAGATGTCTGTGTGACATCACTAAAAGCCCTGTGACCTCACAGAAATGTCAATGTGACATCATGAAGGGCTGTGCGACATCACAGAGATGTCCATGTGATATCACTGTCAGCTGTGTGACGTCACAGATGTGTCAGTGTGGCATCAGAGAGATGTCATTGTAACATCAAAGGAGGATCTGTGCAACCATAGAGGAGTCAGTGTGACATCAAATAGAATTGTGTGACATCACAGTGTTGTCAGTGTGGCATCACAGAGAGCGTTGTGACATCACAGAGATATCTTTGTGTCATCAGAAAAAGCTGTGTGACTTCGAAGCGTCTCTGTAACATCACAGAGGTGTCTGAGTGACATCACAGAGATGTCTTTGTGACATCACAAAAAGCTTTGTGACCCCACAGGGTCTGTGCGACATCACAGCCATCGAAGTGTGACGTCACAGAGGTGTCTGTGTGACATCATAGAGATGTCATTGTGACATCAGAGGAGGATGTATGACATCAAGGAGATGTCTGAGTGACATCATAGACAGCAGTGTGACCTCACAAGGTCAATGAGACAAAACAGAGATTGTTGGAGGGTGCCGCGGGAGACAAGACTCATGCTCTCATGATCATCAAGTCTCAGTTTATTGTGACAGATTACACAGTTTATAGATGTTTGTTAATTAGGTCATACATATTGCAAAAGCCGAGCTCATGAGTGGTTGCTATGTGACTTGTACTATTATCTTAAAAGTATCTTTGTGAATGATACTTGCCTGTCCAGCTGGCCTTGCAGCTAGAACAGCTTAGTACTTCTTTGTTCTTCTCTATCTACTTCTACATACCAAGCAGTTTCAATATCCTGCTTTCTGCACACCATCTACTCTTCAGGGTCATGCGAACTTTGCAGCAGTCACGTAGCTTTCCCTAGTTGGATTAATATTACAGCATCATGTCCCCTGTTGTACAACCTTTCCTCGGTCAAGCTCTCTTCAAGAGATGTCAGTGTGACGTCACAGAGATATCTCTGTGACATCACAGGAAGTTGTGTAACATCACAGAAATTTATTGGTGACATCACAAAGATATAAGTGTGACATTCCTAAAAGCTGAGTGCTTTCACAGAGATTTCAGTGTGACATCACAGAGAGCTGTGTGACATCCCAGAGACGTCCATGTGGTATCACAGGGAGCTGTGTGACGTTATGGAGGCATCCGTGTTACATCATAGAGATGTAATTGTGAGATCAGAGGAGGAGGCTGTGTGACTTCACAGAGAAGTCAGTGTGACATCACAGAGAGCTGTGAACCATCACAGGGAAGTCCATGTGATATCACAGAGAGCTGTGTGACGTTCTGGAGGCATCAGTGTGACATCATAGAGATGTAATTGTGAGATCAGAGGAGGAGGCTGTGTGACTTCACAGATATTGGTGCAACATCACAGGGATGTCCATGTGACATCTCAGAGAGCTGTGTGACATCACAGAGATGTCAGTGTGGCATCTCAAAAAGATGTGTAACCTCACAGGGTCACTGTGACATTACAGAGGTGTCTGAGTGACATCACAGAGATGTCATTGTGACATCACAAAAAGATTTGTGACCTCAGAGGGTCGGTGCGACATCACAGCCATCTAAGTGTGACGTCACAGAGGTGTCAGTGTGACATCATAGAGATGTCACTGTGATGTCAGAGGAGGTTGTGTGGCATCACAGAGATGTCCGTGTGACATCATAGACAGCTGTGTGACCTCACAAGGTCAATGTGACCGCACAGAGATGTCAGTGTGACGTCAGAGAGATAGCTCTGGGACATCACAGGAAGTTCTGTGACAGCACAGAGATGTCTGTGTGACATCACTAAAAGCCCTGTGACCTCACAGAAATGTCAATGTCACATCATGAAGGGCTGTGCGACATCACAGAGATGTCCATGTGATATCACTGTGAGCTGTGTGACGTCACAGATGTGTCAGTGTGGCATCAGAGAGATGTCATTGTAACATCAAAGGAGGATCTGTGCAACCATAGAGGAGTCAGTGTGACATCAAATAGAATTGTGTGACATCACAGTGTTGTCAGTGCGGCATCACAGAGAGCGGTGTGACGTCACAGAGATATCTTTGTGTCATCAGAAAAAGCTGTGTGACTTCGAAGGCTCTCTGTAACATCACAGAGGTGTCTGAGTGACATCACAGAGATGTCTTTGTGACATCACCAAAAGCTTTGTGACCCCACAGGGTCTGTGCGACATCACAGCCATCGAAGTGTGACGTCACATAGGTGTCTGTGTGACATCATAGAGATGTCATTGTGACATCAGAGGAGGATGTATGACATCAAGGAGATGTCTGAGTGACATCATAGACAGCTGTGTGACCTCACAAGGTCAATGAGACAAAACAGAGATTGTTGGATGCTGCCGCGGGAGACAAGACTCATGCTCTCATGATCATCAAGTCTCAGTTTATTGTGACAGATTACACAGTTTATATATGTTTGTTAATTAGGTCATACATATTGCAAAAGCCGAGCTGATGAGTGGTTGCTATGTGACTTGTACTATTATCTTAAAAGTATCTTTGTGAATGATACTTGCCTGTCCAGCTGGCCTTGCAGCTAGAACAGCTTAGTACTTCTTTGTTCTTCTCTATCTACTTCTACATACCAAGCAGTTTCAATATCCTGCTTTCTGCACACCATCTACTCTTCAGGGTCATGCGAACTTTGCAGCAGTCACGTAGCCCTCCCTAGTTGGATTAATTTTACAGCATCATGTCCCCTGTTGTACAACCATTCCTCTGTCAAGCTCTCTTCAAGAGATGTCAGTGTGACGTCACAGAGCTATCTCTGTGACATCACAGGAAGTTGTGTAACATCGCAGAAGTTTATTGGTGACATCACAAAGATATAAGTGTGACATTCCTAAAAGCTGAGTGCTTTCACAGAGATTTCAGTGTGACATCACAGAGAGCTGTGTGACATCCCAGAGACGTCCATGTGTTATCACAGGGAGCTGTGTGACGTTATGGAGGCATCCGTGTGACATCATAGAGATGTAATTGTGAGATCAGAGGAGGAGGCTGTGTGACTTCACAGAGAAGTCAGTGTGACATCACAGAGAGCTGTGAACCATCACAGGGAAGTCCATGTGATATCACAGAGAGCTGTGTGACGTTCTGGAGGCATCAGTGTGACATCATAGAGATGTAATTGTGAGATCAGAGGAGGAGGCTGTGTGACTTCACAGATATTGGTGCAACATCACAGGGATGTCCATGTGACATCTCAGAGAGCTGTGTGACATCACAGAGATGTCAGTGTGGCATCTCAAAAAGATGTGTAACCTCACAGGGTCACTGTGACATTACAGAGGTGTCTGAGTGACATCACAGAGATGTCATTGTGACATCACAAAAAGATTTGTGACCTCAGAGGGTCGGTGCGACATCACAGCCATCTAAGTGTGACGTCACAGAGGTGTCAGTGTGACATCATAGAGATGTCACTGTGATGTCAGAGGAGGTTGTGTGGCATCACAGAGATGTCCGTGTGACATCATAGACAGCTGTGTGACCTCACAAGGTCAATGTGACCGCACAGAGATGTCAGTGTGACGTCAGAGAGATAGCTCTGGGACATCACAGGAAGTTCTGTGACAGCACAGAGATGTCTGTGTGACATCACTAAAAGCCCTGTGACCTCACAGAAATGTCAATGTGACATCATGAAGGGCTGTGCGACATCACAGAGATGTCCATGTGATATCACTGTCAGCTGTGTGACGTCACAGATGTGTCAGTGTGGCATCAGAGAGATGTCATTGTAACATCAAAGGAGGATCTGTGCAACCATAGAGGAGTCAGTGTGACATCAAATAGAATTGTGTGACATCACAGTGTTGTCAGTGCGGCATCACAGAGAGCGGTGTGACGTCACAGAGATATCTTTGTGTCATCAGAAAAAGCTGTGTGACTTCGAAGGCTCTCTGTAACATCACAGAGGTGTCTGAGTGACATCACAGAGATGTCTTTGTGACATCACCAAAAGCTTTGTGACCCCACAGGGTCTGTGCGACATCACAGCCATCGAAGTGTGACGTCACAGAGGTGTCTGTGTGACATCATAGAGATGTCATTGTGACATCAGAGGAGGATGTATGACATCAAGGAGATGTCTGAGTGACATCATAGACAGCTGTGTGACCTCACAAGGTCAATGAGACAAAACAGAGATTGTTGGAGGGTGCCGCGGGAGACAAGACTCATGCTCTCATGATCATCAAGTCTCAGTTTATTGTGACAGATTACACAGTTTATATATGTTTGTTAATTAGGTCATACATATTGCAAAAGCCGAGCTCATGAGTGGTTGCTATGTGACTTGTACTATTATCTTAAAAGTATCTTTGTGAATGATACTTGCCTGTCCAGCTGGCCTTGCAGCTAGAACAGCTTAGTACTTCTTTGTTCTTCTCTATCTACTTCTACATACCAAGCAGTTTCAATATCCTGCTTTCTGCACACCATCTACTCTTCAGGGTCATGCGAACTTTGCAGCAGTCACGTAGCCCTCCCTAGTTGGATTAATTTTACAGCATCATGTCCCCTGTTGTACAACCATTCCTCTGTCAAGCTCTCTTCAAGAGATGTCAGTGTGACGTCACAGAGCTATCTCTGTGACATCACAGGAAGTTGTGTAACATCGCAGAAGTTTATTGATGACATCACAAAGATATAAGTGTGACATTCCTAAAAGCTGAGTGCTTTCACAGAGATTTCAGTGTGACATCACAGAGAGCTGTGTGACATCCCAGAGACGTCCATGTGTTATCACAGGGAGCTGTGTGACGTTATGGAGGCATCCGTGTGACATCATAGAGATGTAATTGTGAGATCAGAGGAGGAGGCTGTGTGACTTCACAGAGAAGTCAGTGTGACATCACAGAGAGCTGTGAACCATCACAGGGAAGTCCATGTGATATCACAGAGAGCTGTGTGACGTTCTGGAGGCATCAGTGTGACATCATAGAGATGTAATTGTGAGATCAGAGGAGGAGGCTGTGTGACTTCACAGATATTGGTGCAACATCACAGGGATGTCCATGTGACATCTCAGAGAGCTGTGTGACATCACAGAGATGTCAGTGTGGCATCTCAAAAAGATGTGTAACCTCACAGGGTCACTGTGACATTACAGAGGTGTCTGAGTGACATCACAGAGATGTCATTGTGACATCACAAAAAGATTTGTGACCTCAGAGGGTCTGTGCGACATCACAGCCATCTAAGTGTGACGTCACAGAGGTGTCAGTGTGACATCATAGAGATGTCACTGTGATGTCAGAGGAGGTTGTGTGGCATCACAGAGATGTCCGTGTGACATCATAGACAGCTGTGTGACCTCACAAGGTCAATGTGACCGCACAGAGATGTCAGTGTGACGTCAGAGAGATAGCTCTGGGACATCACAGGAAGTTCTGTGACAGCACAGAGATGTCTGTGTGACATCACTAAAAGCCCTGTGACCTCACAGAAATGTCAATGTGACATCATGAAGGGCTGTGCGACATCACAGAGATGTCCATGTGATATCACTGTCAGCTGTGTGACGTCACAGATGTGTCAGTGTGGCATCAGAGAGATGTCATTGTAACATCAAAGGAGGATCTGTGCAACCATAGAGGAGTCAGTGTGACATCAAATAGAATTGTGTGACATCACAGTGTTGTCAGTGCGGCATCACAGAGAGCGGTGTGACGTCACAGAGATATCTTTGTGTCATCAGAAAAAGCTGTGTGACTTCGAAGGGTCTCTGTAACATCACAGAGGTGTCTGAGTGACATCACAGAGATGTCTTTGTGACATCACCAAAAGCTTTGTGACCCCACAGGGTCTGTGCGACATCACAGCCATCGAAGTGTGACGTCACATAGGTGTCTGTGTGACATCATAGAGATGTCATTGTGACATCAGAGGAGGATGTATGACATCAAGGAGATGTCTGAGTGACATCATAGACAGCAGTGTGACCTCACAAGGTCAATGAGACAAAACAGAGATTGTTGGATGCTGCCGCGGGAGACAAGACTCATGCTCTCATGATCATCAAGTCTCAGTTTATTGTGACAGATTACACAGTTTATAGATGTTTGTTAATTAGGTCATACATATTGCAAAAGCCGAGCTCATGAGTGGTTGCTATGTGACTTGTACTATTATCTTAAAAGTATCTTTGTGAATGATACTTGCCTGTCCAGCTGGCCTTGCAGCTAGAACAGCTTAGTACTTCTTTGTTCTTCTCTATCTACTTCTACATACCAAGCAGTTTCAATATCCTGCTTTCTGCACACCATCTACTCTTCAGAGTCATGCGAACTTTGCAGCAGTCACGTAGCCCTCCCTAGTTGGATTAATTTTACAGCATCATGTCCCCTGTTGTACAACCATTCCTCTGTCAAGCTCTCTTCAAGAGATGTCAGTGTGACGTCACAGAGCTATCTCTGTGACATCACAGGAAGTTGTGTAACATCGCAGAAGTTTATTGGTGACATCACAAAGATATAAGTGTGACATTCCTAAAAGCTGAGTGCTTTCACAGAGATTTCAGTGTGACATCACAGAGAGCTGTGTGACATCCCAGAGACGTCCATGTGTTATCACAGGGAGCTGTGTGACGTTATGGAGGCATCCGTGTGACATCATAGAGATGTAATTGTGAGATCAGAGGAGGAGGCTGTGTGACTTCACAGAGAAGTCAGTGTGACATCACAGAGAGCTGTGAACCATCACAGGGAAGTCCATGTGATATCACAGAGAGCTGTGTGACGTTCTGGAGGCATCAGTGTGACATCATAGAGATGTAATTGTGAGATCAGAGGAGGAGGCTGTGTGACTTCACAGATATTGGTGCAACATCACAGGGATGTCCATGTGACATCTCAGAGAGCTGTGTGACATCACAGAGATGTCAGTGTGGCATCTCAAAAAGATGTGTAACCTCACAGGGTCACTGTGACATTACAGAGGTGTCTGAGTGACATCACAGAGATGTCATTGTGACATCACAAAAAGATTTGTGACCTCAGAGGGTCGGTGCGACATCACAGCCATCTAAGTGTGACGTCACAGAGGTGTCAGTGTGACATCATAGAGATGTCACTGTGATGTCAGAGGAGGTTGTGTGGCATCACAGAGATGTCCGTGTGACATCATAGACAGCTGTGTGACCTCACAAGGTCAATGTGACCGCACAGAGATGTCAGTGTGACGTCAGAGAGATAGCTCTGGGACATCACAGGAAGTTCTGTGACAGCACAGAGATGTCTGTGTGACATCACTAAAAGCCCTGTGACCTCACAGAAATGTCAATGTGACATCATGAAGGGCTGTGCGACATCACAGAGATGTCCATGTGATATCACTGTCAGCTGTGTGACGTCACAGATGTGTCAGTGTGGCATCAGAGAGATGTCATTGTAACATCAAAGGAGGATCTGTGCAACCATAGAGGAGTCAGTGTGACATCAAATAGAATTGTGTGACATCACAGTGTTGTCAGTGCGGCATCACAGAGAGCGGTGTGACGTCACAGAGATATCTTTGTGTCATCAGAAAAAGCTGTGTGACTTCGAAGGGTCTCTGTAACATCACAGAGGTGTCTGAGTGACATCACAGAGATGTCTTTGTGACATCACAAAAAGCTTTGTGACCCCACAGGGTCTGTGCGACATCACAGCCATCGAAGTGTGACGTCACAGAGGTGTCTGTGTGACATCATAGAGATGTCATTGTGACATCAGAGGAGGATGTATGACATCAAGGAGATGTCTGAGTGACATCATAGACAGCAGTGTGACCTCACAAGGTCAATGAGACAAAACAGAGATTGTTGGAGGGTGCCGCGGGAGACAAGACTCATGCTCTCATGATCATCAAGTCTCAGTTTATTGTGACAGATTACACAGTTTATAGATGTTTGTTAATTAGGTCATACATATTGCAAAAGCCGAGCTCATGAGTGGTTGCTATGTGACTTGTACTATTATCTTAAAAGTATCTTTGTGAATGATACTTGCCTGTCCAGCTGGCCTTGCAGCTAGAACAGCTTCGTACTTCTTTGTTCGTCTCTATCTACTTCTACATACCAAGCAGTTTCAATATCCTGCTTTCTGCACACCATCTACTCTTCAGGGTCATGCGAACTTTGCAGCAGTCACGTAGCCCTCCCTAGTTGGATTAATTTTACAGCATCATGTCCCCTGTTGTACAACCATTCCTCTGTCAAGCTCTCTTCAAGAGATGTCAGTGTGACGTCACAGATATATCTCTGTGACATCACAGGAAGTTGTCTAACATCACAGAAGTTTATTGGTGACATCACAAAGATATAAGTGTGACATTCCTAAAAGCTGAGTGCTTTCACAGAGATTTCAGTGTGACATCACAGAGAGCTGTGTGACATCCCAGAGACGTCCATGTGTTATCACAGGGAGCTGTGTGACGTTATGGAGGCATCCGTGTGACATCATAGAGATGTAATTGTGAGATCAGAGGAGGAGGCTGTGTGACTTCACAGAGAAGTCAGTGTGACATCACAGAGAGCTGTGAACCATCACAGGGAAGTCCATGTGATATCACAGAGAGCTGTGTGACGTTCTGGAGGCATCAGTGTGACATCATAGAGATGTAATTGTGAGATCAGAGGAGGAGGCTGTGTGACTTCACAGATATTGGTGCAACATCACAGGGATGTCCATGTGACATCTCAGAGAGCTGTGTGACATCACAGAGATGTCAGTGTGGCATCTCAAAAAGATGTGTAACCTCACAGGGTCACTGTGACATTACAGAGGTGTCTGAGTGACATCACAGAGATGTCATTGTGACATCACAAAAAGATTTGTGACCTCAGAGGGTCGGTGCGACATCACAGCCATCTAAGTGTGACGTCACAGAGGTGTCAGTGTGACATCATAGAGATGTCACTGTGATGTCAGAGGAGGTTGTGTGGCATCACAGAGATGTCCGTGTGACATCATAGACAGCTGTGTGACCTCACAAGGTCAATGTGACCGCACAGAGATGTCAGTGTGACGTCAGAGAGATAGCTCTGGGACATCACAGGAAGTTCTGTGACAGCACAGAGATGTCTGTGTGACATCACTAAAAGCCCTGTGACCTCACAGAAATGTCAATGTGACATCATGAAGGGCTGTGCGACATCACAGAGATGTCCATGTGATATCACTGTCAGCTGTGTGACGTCACAGATGTGTCAGTGTGGCATCAGAGAGATGTCATTGTAACATCAAAGGAGGATCTGTGCAACCATAGAGGAGTCAGTGTGACATCAAATAGAATTGTGTGACATCACAGTGTTGTCAGTGCGGCATCACAGAGAGCGGTGTGACGTCACAGAGATATCTTTGTGTCATCAGAAAAAGCTGTGTGACTTCGAAGGGTCTCTGTAACATCACAGAGGTGTCTGAGTGACATCACAGAGATGTCTTTGTGACATCACCAAAAGCTTTGTGACCCCACAGGGTCTGTGCGACATCACAGCCATCGAAGTGTGACGTCACATAGGTGTCTGTGTGACATCATAGAGATGTCATTGTGACATCAGAGGAGGATGTATGACATCAAGGAGATGTCTGAGTGACATCATAGACAGCAGTGTGACCTCACAAGGTCAATGAGACAAAACAGAGATTGTTGGATGCTGCCGCGGGAGACAAGACTCATGCTCTCATGATCATCAAGTCTCAGTTTATTGTGACAGATTACACAGTTTATAGATGTTTGTTAATTAGGTCATACATATTGCAAAAGCCGAGCTCATGAGTGGTTGCTATGTGACTTGTACTATTATCTTAAAAGTATCTTTGTGAATGATACTTGCCTGTCCAGCTGGCCTTGCAGCTAGAACAGCTTAGTACTTCTTTGTTCTTCTCTATCTACTTCTACATACCAAGCAGTTTCAATATCCTGCTTTCTGCACACCATCTACTCTTCAGAGTCATGCGAACTTTGCAGCAGTCACGTAGCCCTCCCTAGTTGGATTAATTTTACAGCATCATGTCCCCTGTTGTACAACCATTCCTCTGTCAAGCTCTCTTCAAGAGATGTCAGTGTGACGTCACAGAGCTATCTCTGTGACATCACAGGAAGTTGTGTAACATCGCAGAAGTTTATTGGTGACATCACAAAGATATAAGTGTGACATTCCTAAAAGCTGAGTGCTTTCACAGAGATTTCAGTGTGACATCACAGAGAGCTGTGTGACATCCCAGAGACGTCCATGTGTTATCACAGGGAGCTGTGTGACGTTATGGAGGCATCCGTGTGACATCATAGAGATGTAATTGTGAGATCAGAGGAGGAGGCTGTGTGACTTCACAGAGAAGTCAGTG
Source organism: Lonchura striata (assembly GCF_050655825.1). Taxonomy (NCBI): domain Eukaryota; kingdom Metazoa; phylum Chordata; class Aves; order Passeriformes; family Estrildidae; genus Lonchura; species Lonchura striata. The sequence continues at coordinate 2,082,557 of NC_140718.1, read as the reverse complement.
TGACATCACAGAGAGCTGTGAACCATCACAGGGAAGTCCATGTGATATCACAGAGAGCTGTGTGACGTTCTGGAGGCATCAGTGTGACATCATAGAGATGTAATTGTGAGATCAGAGGAGGAGGCTGTGTGACTTCACAGATATTGGTGCAACATCACAGGGATGTCCATGTGACATCTCAGAGAGCTGTGTGACATCACAGAGATGTCAGTGTGGCATCTCAAAAAGATGTGTAACCTCACAGGGTCACTGTGACATTACAGAGGTGTCTGAGTGACATCACAGAGATGTCATTGTGACATCACAAAAAGATTTGTGACCTCAGAGGGTCGGTGCGACATCACAGCCATCTAAGTGTGACGTCACAGAGGTGTCAGTGTGACATCATAGAGATGTCACTGTGATGTCAGAGGAGGTTGTGTGGCATCACAGAGATGTCCGTGTGACATCATAGACAGCTGTGTGACCTCACAAGGTCAATGTGACCGCACAGAGATGTCAGTGTGACGTCAGAGAGATAGCTCTGGGACATCACAGGAAGTTCTGTGACAGCACAGAGATGTCTGTGTGACATCACTAAAAGCCCTGTGACCTCACAGAAATGTCAATGTGACATCATGAAGGGCTGTGCGACATCACAGAGATGTCCATGTGATATCACTGTCAGCTGTGTGATGTCACAGATGTGTCAGTGTGGCATCAGAGAGATGTCATTGTAACATCAAAGGAGGATCTGTGCAACCATAGAGGAGTCAGTGTGACATCAAATAGAATTGTGTGACATCACAGTGTTGTCAGTGCGGCATCACAGAGAGCGGTGTGACGTCACAGAGATATCTTTGTGTCATCAGAAAAAGCTGTGTGACTTCGAAGGGTCTCTGTAACATCACAGAGGTGTCTGAGTGACATCACAGAGATGTCTTTGTGACATCACAAAAAGCTTTGTGACCCCACAGGGTCTGTGCGACATCACAGCCATCGAAGTGTGATGTCACAGAGGTGTCTGTGTGACATCATAGAGATGTCATTGTGACATCAGAGGAGGATGTATGACATCAAGGAGATGTCTGAGTGACATCATAGACAGCTGTGTGACCTCACAAGGTCAATGAGACAAAACAGAGATTGTTGGAGGGTGCCGCGGGAGACAAGACTCATGCTCTCATGATCATCAAGTCTCAGTTTATTGTGACAGATTACACAGTTTATATATGTTTGTTAATTAGGTCATACATATTGCAAAAGCCGAGCTCATGAGTGGTTGCTATGTGACTTGTACTATTATCTTAAAAGTATCTTTGTGAATGATACTTGCCTGTCCAGCTGGCCTTGCAGCTAGAACAGCTTCGTACTTCTTTGTTCGTCTCTATCTACTTCTACATACCAAGCAGTTTCAATATCCTGCTTTCTGCACACCATCTACTCTTCAGGGTCATGCGAACTTTGCAGCAGTCACGTAGCCCTCCCTAGTTGGATTAATTTTACAGCATCATGTCCCCTGTTGTACAACCATTCCTCTGTCAAGCTCTCTTCAAGAGATGTCAGTGTGAGGTCACAGAGATATCTCTGTGACATCACAGGAAGTTGTCTAACATCACAGAAGTTTATTGGTGACATCACAAAGATATAAGTGTGACATTCCTAAAAGCTGAGTGCTTTCACAGAGATTTCAGTGTGACATCACAGAGAGCTGTGTGACATCCCAGAGACGTCCATGTGGTATCACAGGGAGCTGTGTGACGTTATGGAGGCATCCGTGTGACATCATAGAGATGTAATTGTGAGATCAGAGGAGGAGGCTGTGTGACTTCACAGAGAAGTCAGTGTGACATCACAGAGAGCTGTGAACCATCACAGGGAAGTCCATGTGATATCACAGAGAGCTGTGTGACGTTCTGGAGGCATCAGTGTGACATCATAGAGATGTAATTGTGAGATCAGAGGAGGAGGCTGTGTGACTTCACAGATATTGGTGCAACATCACAGGGATGTCCATGTGACATCTCAGAGAGCTGTGTGACATCACAGAGATGTCAGTGTGGCATCTCAAAAAGATGTGTAACCTCACAGGGTCACTGTGACATTACAGAGGTGTCTGAGTGACATCACAGAGATGTCATTGTGACATCACAAAAAGATTTGTGACCTCAGAGGGTCTGTGCGACATCACAGCCATCTAAGTGTGACGTCACAGAGGTGTCAGTGTGACATCATAGAGATGTCACTGTGATGTCAGAGGAGGTTGTGTGGCATCACAGAGATGTCCGTGTGACATCATAGTCAGCTGTGTGACCTCACAAGGTCAATGTGACCGCACAGAGATGTCAGTGTGACGTCAGAGAGATAGCTCTGGGACATCACAGGAAGTTCTGTGACAGCACAGAGATGTCTGTGTGACATCACTAAAAGCCCTGTGACCTCACAGAAATGTCAATGTGACATCATGAAGGGCTGTGCGACATCACAGAGATGTCCATGTGATATCACTGTCAGCTGTGTGACGTCACAGATGTGTCAGTGTGGCATCAGAGAGATGTCATTGTAACATCAAAGGAGGATCTGTGCAACCATAGAGGAGTCAGTGTGACATCAAATAGAATTGTGTGACATCACAGTGTTGTCAGTGCGGCATCACAGAGAGCGGTGTGACGTCACAGAGATATCTTTGTGTCATCAGAAAAAGCTGTGTGACTTCGAAGGCTCTCTGTAACATCACAGAGGTGTCTGAGTGACATCACAGAGATGTCTTTGTGACATCACCAAAAGCTTTGTGACCCCACAGGGTCTGTGCGACATCACAGCCATCGAAGTGTGACGTCACATAGGTGTCTGTGTGACATCATAGAGATGTCATTGTGACATCAGAGGAGGATGTATGACATCAAGGAGATGTCTGAGTGACATCATAGACAGCTGTGTGACCTCACAAGGTCAATGAGACAAAACAGAGATTGTTGGATGCTGCCGCGGGAGACAAGACTCATGCTCTCATGATCATCAAGTCTCAGTTTATTGTGACAGATTACACAGTTTATATATGTTTGTTAATTAGGTCATACATATTGCAAAAGCCGAGCTGATGAGTGGTTGCTATGTGACTTGTACTATTATCTTAAAAGTATCTTTGTGAATGATACTTGCCTGTCCAGCTGGCCTTGCAGCTAGAACAGCTTAGTACTTCTTTGTTCTTCTCTATCTACTTCTACATACCAAGCAGTTTCAATATCCTGCTTTCTGCACACCATCTACTCTTCAGGGTCATGCGAACTTTGCAGCAGTCACGTAGCCCTCCCTAGTTGGATTAATTTTACAGCATCATGTCCCCTGTTGTACAACCATTCCTCTGTCAAGCTCTCTTCAAGAGATGTCAGTGTGACGTCACAGAGCTATCTCTGTGACATCACAGGAAGTTGTGTAACATCGCAGAAGTTTATTGGTGACATCACAAAGATATAAGTGTGACATTCCTAAAAGCTGAGTGCTTTCACAGAGATTTCAGTGTGACATCACAGAGAGCTGTGTGACATCCCAGAGACGTCCATGTGTTATCACAGGGAGCTGTGTGACGTTATGGAGGCATCCGTGTGACATCATAGAGATGTAATTGTGAGATCAGAGGAGGAGGCTGTGTGACTTCACAGAGAAGTCAGTGTGACATCACAGAGAGCTGTGAACCATCACAGGGAAGTCCATGTGATATCACAGAGAGCTGTGTGACGTTCTGGAGGCATCAGTGTGACATCATAGAGATGTAATTGTGAGATCAGAGGAGAAGGCTGTGTGACTTCACAGATATTGGTGCAACATCACAGGGATGTCCATGTGACATCTCAGAGAGCTGTGTGACATCACAGAGATGTCAGTGTGGCATCTCAAAAAGATGTGTAACCTCACAGGGTCACTGTGACATTACAGAGGTGTCTGAGTGACATCACAGAGATGTCATTGTGACATCACAAAAAGATTTGTGACCTCAGAGGGTCTGTGCGACATCACAGCCATCTAAGTGTGACGTCACAGAGGTGTCAGTGTGACATCATAGAGATGTCACTGTGATGTCAGAGGAGGTTGTGTGGCATCACAGAGATGTCCGTGTGACATCATAGACAGCTGTGTGACCTCACAAGGTCAATGTGACCGCACAGAGATGTCAGTGTGACGTCAGAGAGATAGCTCTGGGACATCACAGGAAGTTCTGTGACAGCACAGAGATGTCTGTGTGACATCACTAAAAGCCCTGTGACCTCACAGAAATGTCAATGTGACATCATGAAGGGCTGTGCGACATCACAGAGATGTCCATGTGATATCACTGTCAGCTGTGTGATGTCACAGATGTGTCAGTGTGGCATCAGAGAGATGTCATTGTAACATCAAAGGAGGATCTGTGCAACCATAGAGGAGTCAGTGTGACATCAAATAGAATTGTGTGACATCACAGTGTTGTCAGTGCGGCATCACAGAGAGCGGTGTGACGTCACAGAGATATCTTTGTGTCATCAGAAAAAGCTGTGTGACTTCGAAGGGTCTCTGTAACATCACAGAGGTGTCTGAGTGACATCACAGAGATGTCTTTGTGACATCACAAAAAGCTTTGTGACCCCACAGGGTCTGTGCGACATCACAGCCATCGAAGTGTGACGTCACAGAGGTGTCTGTGTGACATCATAGAGATGTCATTGTGACATCAGAGGAGGATGTATGACATCAAGGAGATGTCTGAGTGACATCATAGACAGCAGTGTGACCTCACAAGGTCAATGAGACAAAACAGAGATTGTTGGAGGGTGCCGCGGGAGACAAGACTCATGCTCTCATGATCATCAAGTCTCAGTTTATTGTGACAGATTACACAGTTTATAGATGTTTGTTAATTAGGTCATACATATTGCAAAAGCCGAGCTCATGAGTGGTTGCTATGTGACTTGTACTATTATCTTAAAAGTATCTTTGTGAATGATACTTGCCTGTCCAGCTGGCCTTGCAGCTAGAACAGCTTCGTACTTCTTTGTTCGTCTCTATCTACTTCTACATACCAAGCAGTTTCAATATCCTGCTTTCTGCACACCATCTACTCTTCAGGGTCATGCGAACTTTGCAGCAGTCACGTAGCCCTCCCTAGTTGGATTAATTTTACAGCATCATGTCCCCTGTTGTACAACCATTCCTCTGTCAAGCTCTCTTCAAGAGATGTCAGTGTGACGTCACAGATATATCTCTGTGACATCACAGGAAGTTGTCTAACATCACAGAAGTTTATTGGTGACATCACAAAGATATAAGTGTGACATTCCTAAAAGCTGAGTGCTTTCACAGAGATTTCAGTGTGACATCACAGAGAGCTGTGTGACATCCCAGAGACGTCCATGTGTTATCACAGGGAGCTGTGTGACGTTATGGAGGCATCCGTGTGACATCATAGAGATGTAATTGTGAGATCAGAGGAGGAGGCTGTGTGACTTCACAGAGAAGTCAGTGTGACATCACAGAGAGCTGTGAACCATCACAGGGAAGTCCATGTGATATCACAGAGAGCTGTGTGACGTTCTGGAGGCATCAGTGTGACATCATAGAGATGTAATTGTGAGATCAGAGGAGGAGGCTGTGTGACTTCACAGATATTGGTGCAACATCACAGGGATGTCCATGTGACATCTCAGAGAGCTGTGTGACATCACAGAGATGTCAGTGTGGCATCTCAAAAAGATGTGTAACCTCACAGGGTCACTGTGACATCACAGAGGTGTCAGAGTGACATCACAGAGATGTCATTGTGACATCACAAAAAGATTTGTGACCTCAGAGGGTCGGTGCGACATCACAGCCATCTAAGTGTGACGTCACAGAGGTGTCAGTGTGACATCATAGAGATGTCACTGTGATGTCAGAGGAGGTTGTGTGGCATCACAGAGATGTCCGTGTGACATCATAGACAGCTGTGTGACCTCACAAGGTCAATGTGACCGCACAGAGATGTCAGTGTGACGTCAGAGAGATAGCTCTGGGACATCACAGGAAGTTCTGTGACAGCACAGAGATGTCTGTGTGACATCACTAAAAGCCCTGTGACCTCACAGAAATGTCAATGTGACATCATGAAGGGCTGTGCGACATCACAGAGATGTCCATGTGATATCACTGTCAGCTGTGTGACGTCACAGATGTGTCAGTGTGGCATCAGAGAGATGTCATTGTAACATCAAAGGAGGATCTGTGCAACCATAGAGGAGTCAGTGTGACATCAAATAGAATTGTGTGACATCACAGTGTTGTCAGTGCGGCATCACAGAGAGCGGTGTGACGTCACAGAGATATCTTTGTGTCATCAGAAAAAGCTGTGTGACTTCGAAGGGTCTCTGTAACATCACAGAGGTGTCTGAGTGACATCACAGAGATGTCTTTGTGACATCACCAAAAGCTTTGTGACCCCACAGGGTCTGTGCGACATCACAGCCATCGAAGTGTGACGTCACATAGGTGTTTGTGTGACATCATAGAGATGTCATTGTGACATCAGAGGAGGATGTATGACATCAAGGAGATGTCTGAGTGACATCATAGACAGCTGTGTGACCTCACAAGGTCAATGAGACAAAACAGAGATTGTTGGATGCTGCCGCGGGAGACAAGACTCATGCTCTCATGATCATCAAGTCTCAGTTTATTGTGACAGATTACACAGTTTATAGATGTTTGTTAATTAGGTCATACATATTGCAAAAGCCGAGCTCATGAGTGGTTGCTATGTGACTTGTACTATTATCTTAAAAGTATCTTTGTGAATGATACTTGCCTGTCCAGCTGGCCTTGCAGCTAGAACAGCTTAGTACTTCTTTGTTCTTCTCTATCTACTTCTACATACCAAGCAGTTTCAATATCCTGCTTTCTGCACACCATCTACTCTTCAGGGTCATGCGAACTTTGCAGCAGTCACGTAGCCCTCCCTAGTTGGATTAATTTTACAGCATCATGTCCCCTGTTGTACAACCATTCCTCTGTCAAGCTCTCTTCAAGAGATGTCAGTGTGACGTCACAGAGCTATCTCTGTGACATCACAGGAAGTTGTGTAACATCGCAGAAGTTTATTGGTGACATCACAAAGATATAAGTGTGACATTCCTAAAAGCTGAGTGCTTTCACAGAGATTTCAGTGTGACATCACAGAGAGCTGTGTGACATCCCAGAGACGTCCATGTGTTATCACAGGGAGCTGTGTGACGTTATGGAGGCATCCGTGTGACATCATAGAGATGTAATTGTGAGATCAGAGGAGGAGGCTGTGTGACTTCACAGAGAAGTCAGTGTGACATCACAGAGAGCTGTGAACCATCACATGGAAGTCCATGTGATATCACAGAGAGCTGTGTGACGTTCTGGAGGCATCAGTGTGACATCATAGAGATGTAATTGTGAGATCAGAGGAGGAGGCTGTGTGACTTCACAGATATTGGTGCAACATCACAGGGATGTCCATGTGACATCTCAGAGAGCTGTGTGACATCACAGAGATGTCAGTGTGGCATCTCAAAAAGATGTGTAACCTCACAGGGTCACTGTGACATTACAGAGGTGTCTGAGTGACATCACAGAGATGTCATTGTGACATCACAAAAAGATTTGTGACCTCAGAGGGTCGGTGCGACATCACAGCCATCTAAGTGTGACGTCACAGAGGTGTCAGTGTGACATCATAGAGATGTCACTGTGATGTCAGAGGAGGTTGTGTGGCATCACAGAGATGTCCGTGTGACATCATAGACAGCTGTGTGACCTCACAAGGTCAATGTGACCGCACAGAGATGTCAGTGTGACGTCAGAGAGATAGCTCTGGGACATCACAGGAAGTTCTGTGACAGCACAGAGATGTCTGTGTGACATCACTAAAAGCCCTGTGACCTCACAGAAATGTCAATGTGACATCATGAAGGGCTGTGCGACATCACAGAGATGTCCATGTGATATCACTGTCAGCTGTGTGATGTCACAGATGTGTCAGTGTGGCATCAGAGAGATGTCATTGTAACATCAAAGGAGGATCTGTGCAACCATAGAGGAGTCAGTGTGACATCAAATAGAATTGTGTGACATCACAGTGTTGTCAGTGCGGCATCACAGAGAGCGGTGTGACGTCACAGAGATATCTTTGTGTCATCAGAAAAAGCTGTGTGACTTCGAAGGGTCTCTGTAACATCACAGAGGTGTCTGAGTGACATCACAGAGATGTCTTTGTGACATCACAAAAAGCTTTGTGACCCCACAGGGTCTGTGCGACATCACAGCCATCGAAGTGTGACGTCACAGAGGTGTCTGTGTGACATCATAGAGATGTCATTGTGACATCAGAGGAGGATGTATGACATCAAGGAGATGTCTGAGTGACATCATAGACAGCAGTGTGACCTCACAAGGTCAATGAGACAAAACAGAGGTTGTTGGAGGGTGCCGCGGGAGACAAGACTCATGCTCTCATGATCATCAAGTCTCAGTTTATTGTGACAGATTACACAGTTTATATATGTTTGTTAATTAGGTCATACATATTGCAAAAGCCGAGCTCATGAGTGGTTGCTATGTGACTTGTACTATTATCTTAAAAGTATCTTTGTGAATGATACTTGCCTGTCCAGCTGGCCTTGCAGCTAGAACAGCTTCGTACTTCTTTGTTCGTCTCTATCTACTTCTACATACCAAGCAGTTTCAATATCCTGCTTTCTGCACACCATCTACTCTTCAGGGTCATGCGAACTTTGCAGCAGTCACGTAGCCCTCCCTAGTTGGATTAATTTTACAGCATCATGTCCCCTGTTGTACAACCATTCCTCTGTCAAGCTCTCTTCAAGAGATGTCAGTGTGACGTCACAGATATATCTCTGTGACATCACAGGAAGTTGTCTAACATCACAGAAGTTTATTGGTGACATCACAAAGATATAAGTGTGACATTCCTAAAAGCTGAGTGCTTTCACAGAGATTTCAGTGTGACATCACAGAGAGCTGTGTGACATCCCAGAGACGTCCATGTGTTATCACAGGGAGCTGTGTGACGTTATGGAGGCATCCGTGTGACATCATAGAGATGTAATTGTGAGATCAGAGGAGGAGGCTGTGTGACTTCACAGAGAAGTCAGTGTGACATCACAGAGAGCTGTGAACCATCACAGGGAAGTCCATGTGATATCACAGAGAGCTGTGTGACGTTCTGGAGGCATCAGTGTGACATCATAGAGATGTAATTGTGAGATCAGAGGAGGAGGCTGTGTGACTTCACAGATATTGGTGCAACATCACAGGGATGTCCATGTGACATCTCAGAGAGCTGTGTGACATCACAGAGATGTCAGTGTGGCATCTCAAAAAGATGTGTAACCTCACAGGGTCACTGTGACATTACAGAGGTGTCTGAGTGACATCACAGAGATGTCATTGTGACATCACAAAAAGATTTGTGACCTCAGAGGGTCGGTGCGACATCACAGCCATCTAAGTGTGACGTCACAGAGGTGTCAGTGTGACATCATAGAGATGTCACTGTGATGTCAGAGGAGGTTGTGTGGCATCACAGAGATGTCCGTGTGACATCATAGACAGCTGTGTGACCTCACAAGGTCAATGTGACCGCACAGAGATGTCAGTGTGACGTCAGAGAGATAGCTCTGGGACATCACAGGAAGTTCTGTGACAGCACAGAGATGTCTGTGTGACATCACTAAAAGCCCTGTGACCTCACAGAAATGTCAATGTGACATCATGAAGGGCTGTGCGACATCACAGAGATGTCCATGTGATATCACTGTCAGCTGTGTGATGTCACAGATGTGTCAGTGTGGCATCAGAGAGATGTCATTGTAACATCAAAGGAGGATCTGTGCAACCATAGAGGAGTCAGTGTGACATCAAATAGAATTGTGTGACATCACAGTGTTGTCAGTGCGGCATCACAGAGAGCGGTGTGACGTCACAGAGATATCTTTGTGTCATCAGAAAAAGCTGTGTGACTTCGAAGGGTCTCTGTAACATCACAGAGGTGTCTGAGTGACATCACAGAGATGTCTTTGTGACATCACAAAAAGCTTTGTGACCCCACAGGGTCTGTGCGACATCACAGCCATCGAAGTGTGACGTCACAGAGGTGTCTGTGTGACATCATAGAGATGTCATTGTGACATCAGAGGAGGATGTATGACATCAAGGAGATGTCTGAGTGACATCATAGACAGCAGTGTGACCTCACAAGGTCAATGAGACAAAACAGAGATTGTTGGAGGGTGCCGCGGGAGACAAGACTCATGCTCTCATGATCATCAAGTCTCAGTTTATTGTGACAGATTACACAGTTTATATATGTTTGTTAATTAGGTCATACATATTGCAAAAGCCGAGCTCATGAGTGGTTGCTATGTGACTTGTACTATTATCTTAAAAGTATCTTTGTGAATGATACTTGCCTGTCCAGCTGGCCTTGCAGCTAGAACAGCTTCGTACTTCTTTGTTCGTCTCTATCTACTTCTACATACCAAGCAGTTTCAATATCCTGCTTTCTGCACACCATCTACTCTTCAGGGTCATGCGAACTTTGCAGCAGTCACGTAGCCCTCCCTAGTTGGATTAATTTTACAGCATCATGTCCCCTGTTGTACAACCATTCCTCTGTCAAGCTCTCTTCAAGAGATGTCAGTGTGACGTCACAGATATATCTCTGTGACATCACAGGAAGTTGTCTAACATCACAGAAGTTTATTGGTGACATCACAAAGATATAAGTGTGACATTCCTAAAAGCTGAGTGCTTTCACAGAGATTTCAGTGTGACATCACAGAGAGCTGTGTGACATCCCAGAGACGTCCATGTGTTATCACAGGGAGCTGTGTGACGTTATGGAGGCATCCGTGTGACATCATAGAGATGTAATTGTGAGATCAGAGGAGGAGGCTGTGTGACTTCACAGAGAAGTCAGTGTGACATCACAGAGAGCTGTGAACCATCACAGGGAAGTCCATGTGATATCACAGAGAGCTGTGTGACGTTCTGGAGGCATCAGTGTGACATCATAGAGATGTAATTGTGAGATCAGAGGAGGAGGCTGTGTGACTTCACAGATATTGGTGCAACATCACAGGGATGTCCATGTGACATCTCAGAGAGCTGTGTGACATCACAGAGATGTCAGTGTGGCATCTCAAAAAGATGTGTAACCTCACAGGGTCACTGTGACATTACAGAGGTGTCTGAGTGACATCACAGAGATGTCATTGTGACATCACAAAAAGATTTGTGACCTCAGAGGGTCGGTGCGACATCACAGCCATCTAAGTGTGACGTCACAGAGGTGTCAGTGTGACATCATAGAGATGTCACTGTGATGTCAGAGGAGGTTGTGTGGCATCACAGAGATGTCCGTGTGACATCATAGACAGCTGTGTGACCTCACAAGGTCAATGTGACCTCACAGAGATGTCAGTGTGACGTCAGAGAGATAGCTCTGTGACATCACAGGAAGTTCTGTGACATCACAGAGATGTCTGTGTGACATCACTAAAAGCCCTGTGACCTCACAGAAATGTCAATGTGACATCATGAAGGGCTGTGCGACATCACAGAGATGTCCATGTAATATCACTGTTAGCTGTGTGACGTCACAGATGTGTCAGTGTGGCATCAGAGAGATGTCATTGTAACATCAAAGGAGGATCTGTGCAACCATAGAGGAGTCAGTGTGACATCAAATAGAATTGTGTGACATCACAGTGTTGTCAGTGCGGCATCACAGAGAGCGGTGTGACGTCACAGAGATATCTTTGTGTCATCAGAAAAAGCTGTGTGACTTCGAAGGGTCTCTGTAACATCACAGAGGTGTCTGAGTGACATCACAGAGATGTCTTTGTGACATCACCAAAAGCTTTGTGACCCCACAGGGTCTGTGCGACATCACAGCCATCGAAGTGTGACGTCACAGAGGTGTCTGTGTGACATCATAGAGATGTCATTGTGACATCAGAGGAGGATGTATGACATCAAGGAGATGTCTGAGTGACATCATAGACAGCAGTGTGACCTCACAAGGTCAATGAGACAAAACAGGGATTGTTGGAGGCTGCCGCAGGAGACAAGACTCATGCTATCATGATCATCAAGTCTCAGTTTATTGTGACAGATTACACAGTTTATAGATGTTTGTTAATTAGGTCATACATATTGCAAAAGCCGAGCTCATGAGTGGTTGCTATGTGACTTGTACTATTATCTTAAAAGTATCTTTGTGAATGATACTTGCCTGTCCAGCTGGCCTTGCAGCTAGAACAGCTTAGTACTTCTTTGTTCTTCTCTATCTACTTCTACATACCAAGCAGTTTCAATATCCTGCTTTCTGCACACCATCTACTCTTCAGGGTCATGCGAACTTTGCAGCAGTCACGTAGCCCTCCCTAGTTGGATTAATTTTACAGCATCATGTCCCCTGTTGTACAACCATTCCTCTGTCAAGCTCTCTTCAAGAGATGTCAGTGTGACGTCACAGAGCTATCTCTGTGACATCACAGGAAGTTGTGTAACATCACAGAAGTTTATTGGTGACATCACAAAGATATAAGTGTGACATTCCTAAAAGCTGAGTGCTTTCACAGAGATTTCAGTGTGACATCACAGAGAGCTGTGTGACATCCCAGAGACGTCCATGTGTTATCACAGGGAGCTGTGTGACGTTATGGAGGCATCCGTGTGACATCATAGAGATGTAATTGTGAGAGCAGAGGAGGAGGCTGTGTGACTTCACAGAGAAGTCAGTGTGACATCACAGAGAGCTGTGAACCATCACAGGGAAGTCCATGTGATATCACAGAGAGCTGTGTGACGTTCTGGAGGCATCAGTGTGACATCATAGAGATGTGATTGTGAGATCAGAGGAGGAGGCTGTGTGACTTCACAGATATTGGTGCAACATCACAGGGATGTCCATGTGACATCTCAGAGAGCTGTGTGACATCACAGAGATGTCAGTGTGGCATCTCAAAAAGATGTGTAACCTCACAGGGTCACTGTGACATTACAGAGGTGTCTGAGTGACATCACAGAGATGTCATTGTGACATCACAAAAAGATTTGTGACCTCAGAGGGTCGGTGCGACATCACAGCCATCTAAGTGTGACGTCACAGAGGTGTCAGTGTGACATCATAGAGATGTCACTGTGATGTCAGAGGAGGTTGTGTGGCATCACAGAGATGTCCGTGTGACATCATAGACAGCTGTGTGACCTCACAAGGTCAATGTGACCGCACAGAGATGTCAGTGTGACGTCAGAGAGATAGCTCTGGGACATCACAGGAAGTTCTGTGACATCACAGAGATGTCTGTGTGACATCACTAAAAGCCCTGTGACCTCACAGAAATGTCAATGTGACATCATGAAGGGCCGTGCGACATCACAGAGATGTCCATGTGATATCACTGTCAGCTGTGTGATGTCACAGATGTGTCAGTGTGGCATCAGAGAGATGTCATTGTAACATCAAAGGAGGATCTGTGCAACCATAGAGGAGTCAGTGTGACATCAAATAGAATTGTGTGACATCACAGTGTTGTCAGTGCGGCATCACAGAGAGCGGTGTGACGTCACAGAGATATCTTTGTGTCATCAGAAAAAGCTGTGTGACTTCGAAGGGTCTCTGTAACATCACAGAGGTGTCTGAGTGACATCACAGAGATGTCTTTGTGACATCACCAAAAGCTTTGTGACCCCACAGGGTCTGTGCGACATCACAGCCATCGAAGTGTGACGTCACAGAGGTGTCTGTGTGACATCATAGAGATGTCATTGTGACATCAGAGGAGGATGTATGACATCAAGGAGATGTCTGAGTGACATCATAGACAGCAGTGTGACCTCACAAGGTCAATGAGACAAAACAGGGATTGTTGGAGGGTGCCGCGGGAGACAAGACTCATGCTCTCATGATCATCAAGTCTCAGTTTATTGTGACAGATTACACAGTTTATAGATGTTTGTTAATTAGGTCATACATATTGCAAAAGACGAGCTCATGAGTGGTTGCTATGTGACTTGTACTATTATCTTAAAAGTATCTTTGTGAATGATACTTGCCTGTCCAGCTGGCCTTGCAGCTAGAACAGCTTAGTACTTCTTTGTTCTTCTCTATCTACTTCTACATACCAAGTAGTTTCAATATCCTGCTTTCTGCACACCATCTACTCTTCAGGGTCATGCGAACTTTGCAGCAGTCACGTAGCTTTCCCTAGTTGGATTAATTTTACAGCATCATGTCCCCTGTTGTACAACCATTCCTCTGTCAAGCTCTCTTCAAGAGATGTCAGTGTGACGTCACAGAGCTATCTCTGTGACATCACAGGAAGTTGTGTAACATCACAGAAGTTTATTGGTGACATCACAAAGATATAAGTGTGACATTCCTAAAAGCTGAGTGCTTTCACAGAGATTTCAGTGTGACATCACAGAGAGCTGTGTGACATCCCAGAGACGTCCATGTGGTATCACAGGGAGCTGTGTGACGTTATGGAGGCATCCGTGTGACATCATAGAGATGTAATTGTGAGATCAGAGGAGGAGGCTGTGTGACTTCACAGAGAAGTCAGTGTGAAATCACAGAGAGCTGTGAACCATCTCAGGGAAGTCCATGTGATATCACAGAGAGCTGTGTGACGTTCTGGAGGCATCAGTGTGACATCATAGAGATGTAATTGTGAGATCAGAGGAGGAGGCTGTGTGACTTCACAGATATTGGTGCAACATCACAGGGATGTCCATGTGACATCTCAGTGAGCTGTGTGACATCACAGAGATGTCAGTGTGGCATCTCAAAAAGATGTGTAACCTCACAGGGTCACTGTGACATTACAGAGGTGTCTGAGTGACATCACAGAGATGTCATTGTGACATCACAAAAAGATTTGTGACCTCAGAGGGTCGGTGCGACATCACAGCCATCTAAGTGTGACGTCACAGAGGTGTCAGTGTGACATCATAGAGATGTCACTGTGATGTCAGAGGAGGTTGTGTGGCATCACAGAGATGTCCGTGTGACATCATAGACAGCTGTGTGACCTCACAAGGTCAATGTGACCGCACAGAGATGTCAGTGTGACGTCAGAGAGATAGCTCTGGGACATCACAGGAAGTTCTGTGACAGCACAGAGATGTCTGTGTGACATCACTAAAAGCCCTGTGACCTCACAGAAATGTCAATGTGACATCATGAAGGGCTGTGCGACATCAGAGAGATGTCATTGTAACATCAAAGGAGGATCTGTGCAACCATAGAGGAGTCAGTGTGACATCAAATAGAATTGTGTGACATCACAGTGTTGTCAGTGCGGCATCACAGAGAGCGGTGTGACGTCACAGAGATATCTTTGTGTCATCAGAAAAAGCTGTGTGACTTCGAAGGGTCTCTGTAACATCACAGAGGTGTCTGAGTGACATCACAGAGATGTCTTTGTGACATCACCAAAAGCTTTGTGACCCCACAGGGTCTGTGCGACATCACAGCCATCGAAGTGTGACGTCACATAGGTGTTTGTGTGACATCATAGAGATGTCATTGTGACATCAGAGGAGGATGTATGACATCAAGGAGATGTCTGAGTGACATCATAGACAGCTGTGTGACCTCACAAGGTCAATGAGACAAAACAGAGATTGTTGGATGCTGCCGCGGGAGACAAGACTCATGCTCTCATGATCATCAAGTCTCAGTTTATTGTGACAGATTACACAGTTTATAGATGTTTGTTAATTAGGTCATACATATTGCAAAAGCCGAGCTCATGAGTGGTTGCTATGTGACTTGTACTATTATCTTAAAAGTATCTTTGTGAATGATACTTGCCTGTCCAGCTGGCCTTGCAGCTAGAACAGCTTAGTACTTCTTTGTTCTTCTCTATCTACTTCTACATACCAAGCAGTTTCAATATCCTGCTTTCTGCACACCATCTACTCTTCAGGGTCATGCGAACTTTGCAGCAGTCACGTAGCCCTCCCTAGTTGGATTAATTTTACAGCATCATGTCCCCTGTTGTACAACCATTCCTCTGTCAAGCTCTCTTCAAGAGATGTCAGTGTGACGTCACAGAGCTATCTCTGTGACATCACAGGAAGTTGTGTAACATCGCAGAAGTTTATTGGTGACATCACAAAGATATAAGTGTGACATTCCTAAAAGCTGAGTGCTTTCACAGAGATTTCAGTGTGACATCACAGAGAGCTGTGTGACATCCCAGAGACGTCCATGTGTTATCACAGGGAGCTGTGTGACGTTATGGAGGCATCCGTGTGACATCATAGAGATGTAATTGTGAGATCAGAGGAGGAGGCTGTGTGACTTCACAGAGAAGTCAGTGTGACATCACAGAGAGCTGTGAACCATCACATGGAAGTCCATGTGATATCACAGAGAGCTGTGTGACGTTCTGGAGGCATCAGTGTGACATCATAGAGATGTAATTGTGAGATCAGAGGAGGAGGCTGTGTGACTTCACAGATATTGGTGCAACATCACAGGGATGTCCATGTGACATCTCAGAGAGCTGTGTGACATCACAGAGATGTCAGTGTGGCATCTCAAAAAGATGTGTAACCTCACAGGGTCACTGTGACATTACAGAGGTGTCTGAGTGACATCACAGAGATGTCATTGTGACATCACAAAAAGATTTGTGACCTCAGAGGGTCGGTGCGACATCACAGCCATCTAAGTGTGACGTCACAGAGGTGTCAGTGTGACATCATAGAGATGTCACTGTGATGTCAGAGGAGGTTGTGTGGCATCACAGAGATGTCCGTGTGACATCATAGACAGCTGTGTGACCTCACAAGGTCAATGTGACCGCACAGAGATGTCAGTGTGACGTCAGAGAGATAGCTCTGGGACATCACAGGAAGTTCTGTGACAGCACAGAGATGTCTGTGTGACATCACTAAAAGCCCTGTGACCTCACAGAAATGTCAATGTGACATCATGAAGGGCTGTGCGACATCACAGAGATGTCCATGTGATATCACTGTCAGCTGTGTGATGTCACAGATGTGTCAGTGTGGCATCAGAGAGATGTCATTGTAACATCAAAGGAGGATCTGTGCAACCATAGAGGAGTCAGTGTGACATCAAATAGAATTGTGTGACATCACAGTGTTGTCAGTGCGGCATCACAGAGAGCGGTGTGACGTCACAGAGATATCTTTGTGTCATCAGAAAAAGCTGTGTGACTTCGAAGGGTCTCTGTAACATCACAGAGGTGTCTGAGTGACATCACAGAGATGTCTTTGTGACATCACAAAAAGCTTTGTGACCCCACAGGGTCTGTGCGACATCACAGCCATCGAAGTGTGACGTCACAGAGGTGTCTGTGTGACATCATAGAGATGTCATTGTGACATCAGAGGAGGATGTATGACATCAAGGAGATGTCTGAGTGACATCATAGACAGCAGTGTGACCTCACAAGGTCAATGAGACAAAACAGAGATTGTTGGAGGGTGCCGCGGGAGACAAGACTCATGCTCTCATGATCATCAAGTCTCAGTTTATTGTGACAGATTACACAGTTTATATATGTTTGTTAATTAGGTCATACATATTGCAAAAGCCGAGCTCATGAGTGGTTGCTATGTGACTTGTACTATTATCTTAAAAGTATCTTTGTGAATGATACTTGCCTGTCCAGCTGGCCTTGCAGCTAGAACAGCTTCGTACTTCTTTGTTCGTCTCTATCTACTTCTACATACCAAGCAGTTTCAATATCCTGCTTTCTGCACACCATCTACTCTTCAGGGTCATGCGAACTTTGCAGCAGTCACGTAGCCCTCCCTAGTTGGATTAATTTTACAGCATCATGTCCCCTGTTGTACAACCATTCCTCTGTCAAGCTCTCTTCAAGAGATGTCAGTGTGACGTCACAGATATATCTCTGTGACATCACAGGAAGTTGTCTAACATCACAGAAGTTTATTGGTGACATCACAAAGATATAAGTGTGACATTCCTAAAAGCTGAGTGCTTTCACAGAGATTTCAGTGTGACATCACAGAGAGCTGTGTGACATCCCAGAGACGTCCATGTGTTATCACAGGGAGCTGTGTGACGTTATGGAGGCATCCGTGTGACATCATAGAGATGTAATTGTGAGATCAGAGGAGGAGGCTGTGTGACTTCACAGAGAAGTCAGTGTGACATCACAGAGAGCTGTGAACCATCACAGGGAAGTCCATGTGATATCACAGAGAGCTGTGTGACGTTCTGGAGGCATCAGTGTGACATCATAGAGATGTAATTGTGAGATCAGAGGAGGAGGCTGTGTGACTTCACAGATATTGGTGCAACATCACAGGGATGTCCATGTGACATCTCAGAGAGCTGTGTGACATCACAGAGATGTCAGTGTGGCATCTCAAAAAGATGTGTAACCTCACAGGGTCACTGTGACATTACAGAGGTGTCTGAGTGACATCACAGAGATGTCATTGTGACATCACAAAAAGATTTGTGACCTCAGAGGGTCGGTGCGACATCACAGCCATCTAAGTGTGACGTCACAGAGGTGTCAGTGTGACATCATAGAGATGTCACTGTGATGTCAGAGGAGGTTGTGTGGCATCACAGAGATGTCCGTGTGACATCATAGACAGCTGTGTGACCTCACAAGGTCAATGTGACCTCACAGAGATGTCAGTGTGACGTCAGAGAGATAGCTCTGTGACATCACAGGAAGTTCTGTGACATCACAGAGATGTCTGTGTGACATCACTAAAAGCCCTGTGACCTCACAGAAATGTCAATGTGACATCATGAAGGGCTGTGCGACATCACAGAGATGTCCATGTAATATCACTGTTAGCTGTGTGACGTCACAGATGTGTCAGTGTGGCATCAGAGAGATGTCATTGTAACATCAAAGGAGGATCTGTGCAACCATAGAGGAGTCAGTGTGACATCAAATAGAATTGTGTGACATCACAGTGTTGTCAGTGCGGCATCACAGAGAGCGGTGTGACGTCACAGAGATATCTTTGTGTCATCAGAAAAAGCTGTGTGACTTCGAAGGGTCTCTGTAACATCACAGAGGTGTCTGAGTGACATCACAGAGATGTCTTTGTGACATCACCAAAAGCTTTGTGACCCCACAGGGTCTGTGCGACATCACAGCCATCGAAGTGTGACGTCACAGAGGTGTCTGTGTGACATCATAGAGATGTCATTGTGACATCAGAGGAGGATGTATGACATCAAGGAGATGTCTGAGTGACATCATAGACAGCAGTGTGACCTCACAAGGTCAATGAGACAAAACAGGGATTGTTGGAGGCTGCCGCAGGAGACAAGACTCATGCTATCATGATCATCAAGTCTCAGTTTATTGTGACAGATTACACAGTTTATAGATGTTTGTTAATTAGGTCATACATATTGCAAAAGCCGAGCTCATGAGTGGTTGCTATGTGACTTGTACTATTATCTTAAAAGTATCTTTGTGAATGATACTTGCCTGTCCAGCTGGCCTTGCAGCTAGAACAGCTTAGTACTTCTTTGTTCTTCTCTATCTACTTCTACATACCAAGCAGTTTCAATATCCTGCTTTCTGCACACCATCTACTCTTCAGGGTCATGCGAACTTTGCAGCAGTCACGTAGCCCTCCCTAGTTGGATTAATTTTACAGCATCATGTCCCCTGTTGTACAACCATTCCTCTGTCAAGCTCTCTTCAAGAGATGTCAGTGTGACGTCACAGAGCTATCTCTGTGACATCACAGGAAGTTGTGTAACATCACAGAAGTTTATTGGTGACATCACAAAGATATAAGTGTGACATTCCTAAAAGCTGAGTGCTTTCACAGAGATTTCAGTGTGACATCACAGAGAGCTGTGTGACATCCCAGAGACGTCCATGTGTTATCACAGGGAGCTGTGTGACGTTATGGAGGCATCCGTGTGACATCATAGAGATGTAATTGTGAGAGCAGAGGAGGAGGCTGTGTGACTTCACAGAGAAGTCAGTGTGACATCACAGAGAGCTGTGAACCATCACAGGGAAGTCCATGTGATATCACAGAGAGCTGTGTGACGTTCTGGAGGCATCAGTGTGACATCATAGAGATGTGATTGTGAGATCAGAGGAGGAGGCTGTGTGACTTCACAGATATTGGTGCAACATCACAGGGATGTCCATGTGACATCTCAGAGAGCTGTGTGACATCACAGAGATGTCAGTGTGGCATCTCAAAAAGATGTGTAACCTCACAGGGTCACTGTGACATTACAGAGGTGTCTGAGTGACATCACAGAGATGTCATTGTGACATCACAAAAAGATTTGTGACCTCAGAGGGTCGGTGCGACATCACAGCCATCTAAGTGTGACGTCACAGAGGTGTCAGTGTGACATCATAGAGATGTCACTGTGATGTCAGAGGAGGTTGTGTGGCATCACAGAGATGTCCGTGTGACATCATAGACAGCTGTGTGACCTCACAAGGTCAATGTGACCGCACAGAGATGTCAGTGTGACGTCAGAGAGATAGCTCTGGGACATCACAGGAAGTTCTGTGACATCACAGAGATGTCTGTGTGACATCACTAAAAGCCCTGTGACCTCACAGAAATGTCAATGTGACATCATGAAGGGCCGTGCGACATCACAGAGATGTCCATGTGATATCACTGTCAGCTGTGTGATGTCACAGATGTGTCAGTGTGGCATCAGAGAGATGTCATTGTAACATCAAAGGAGGATCTGTGCAACCATAGAGGAGTCAGTGTGACATCAAATAGAATTGTGTGACATCACAGTGTTGTCAGTGCGGCATCACAGAGAGCGGTGTGACGTCACAGAGATATCTTTGTGTCATCAGAAAAAGCTGTGTGACTTCGAAGGGTCTCTGTAACATCACAGAGGTGTCTGAGTGACATCACAGAGATGTCTTTGTGACATCACCAAAAGCTTTGTGACCCCACAGGGTCTGTGCGACATCACAGCCATCGAAGTGTGACGTCACAGAGGTGTCTGTGTGACATCATAGAGATGTCATTGTGACATCAGAGGAGGATGTATGACATCAAGGAGATGTCTGAGTGACATCATAGACAGCAGTGTGACCTCACAAGGTCAATGAGACAAAACAGGGATTGTTGGAGGGTGCCGCGGGAGACAAGACTCATGCTCTCATGATCATCAAGTCTCAGTTTATTGTGACAGATTACACAGTTTATAGATGTTTGTTAATTAGGTCATACATATTGCAAAAGACGAGCTCATGAGTGGTTGCTATGTGACTTGTACTATTATCTTAAAAGTATCTTTGTGAATGATACTTGCCTGTCCAGCTGGCCTTGCAGCTAGAACAGCTTAGTACTTCTTTGTTCTTCTCTATCTACTTCTACATACCAAGTAGTTTCAATATCCTGCTTTCTGCACACCATCTACTCTTCAGGGTCATGCGAACTTTGCAGCAGTCACGTAGCTTTCCCTAGTTGGATTAATTTTACAGCATCATGTCCCCTGTTGTACAACCATTCCTCTGTCAAGCTCTCTTCAAGAGATGTCAGTGTGACGTCACAGAGCTATCTCTGTGACATCACAGGAAGTTGTGTAACATCACAGAAGTTTATTGGTGACATCACAAAGATATAAGTGTGACATTCCTAAAAGCTGAGTGCTTTCACAGAGATTTCAGTGTGACATCACAGAGAGCTGTGTGACATCCCAGAGACGTCCATGTGGTATCACAGGGAGCTGTGTGACGTTATGGAGGCATCCGTGTGACATCATAGAGATGTAATTGTGAGATCAGAGGAGGAGGCTGTGTGACTTCACAGAGAAGTCAGTGTGAAATCACAGAGAGCTGTGAACCATCACAGGGAAGTCCATGTGATATCACAGAGAGCTGTGTGACGTTCTGGAGGCATCAGTGTGACATCATAGAGATGTAATTGTGAGATCAGAGGAGGAGGCTGTGTGACTTCACAGATATTGGTGCAACATCACAGGGATGTCCATGTGACATCTCAGTGAGCTGTGTGACATCACAGAGATGTCAGTGTGGCATCTCAAAAAGATGTGTAACCTCACAGGGTCACTGTGACATTACAGAGGTGTCTGAGTGACATCACAGAGATGTCATTGTGACATCACAAAAAGATTTGTGACCTCAGAGGGTCGGTGCGACATCACAGCCATCTAAGTGTGACGTCACAGAGGTGTCAGTGTGACATCATAGAGATGTCACTGTGATGTCAGAGGAGGTTGTGTGGCATCACAGAGATGTCCGTGTGACATCATAGACAGCTGTGTGACCTCACAAGGTCAATGTGACCGCACAGAGATGTCAGTGTGACGTCAGAGAGATAGCTCTGGGACATCACAGGAAGTTCTGTGACAGCACAGAGATGTCTGTGTGACATCACTAAAAGCCCTGTGACCTCACAGAAATGTCAATGTGACATCATGAAGGGCTGTGCGACATCAGAGAGATGTCATTGTAACATCAAAGGAGGATCTGTGCAACCATAGAGGAGTCAGTGTGACATCAAATAGAATTGTGTGACATCACAGTGTTGTCAGTGCGGCATCACAGAGAGCGGTGTGACGTCACAGAGATATCTTTGTGTCATCAGAAAAAGCTGTGTGACTTCGAAGGGTCTCTGTAACATCACAGAGGTGTCTGAGTGACATCACAGAGATGTCTTTGTGACATCACCAAAAGCTTTGTGACCCCACAGGGTCTGTGCGACATCACAGCCATCGAAGTGTGACGTCACATAGGTGTTTGTGTGACATCATAGAGATGTCATTGTGACATCAGAGGAGGATGTATGACATCAAGGAGATGTCTGAGTGACATCATAGACAGCTGTGTGACCTCACAAGGTCAATGAGACAAAACAGAGATTGTTGGATGCTGCCGCGGGAGACAAGACTCATGCTCTCATGATCATCAAGTCTCAGTTTATTGTGACAGATTACACAGTTTATAGATGTTTGTTAATTAGGTCATACATATTGCAAAAGCCGAGCTCATGAGTGGTTGCTATGTGACTTGTACTATTATCTTAAAAGTATCTTTGTGAATGATACTTGCCTGTCCAGCTGGCCTTGCAGCTAGAACAGCTTAGTACTTCTTTGTTCTTCTCTATCTACTTCTACATACCAAGCAGTTTCAATATCCTGCTTTCTGCACACCATCTACTCTTCAGGGTCATGCGAACTTTGCAGCAGTCACGTAGCCCTCCCTAGTTGGATTAATTTTACAGCATCATGTCCCCTGTTGTACAACCATTCCTCTGTCAAGCTCTCTTCAAGAGATGTCAGTGTGACGTCACAGAGCTATCTCTGTGACATCACAGGAAGTTGTGTAACATCGCAGAAGTTTATTGGTGACATCACAAAGATATAAGTGTGACATTCCTAAAAGCTGAGTGCTTTCACAGAGATTTCAGTGTGACATCACAGAGAGCTGTGTGACATCCCAGAGACGTCCATGTGTTATCACAGGGAGCTGTGTGACGTTATGGAGGCATCCGTGTGACATCATAGAGATGTAATTGTGAGATCAGAGGAGGAGGCTGTGTGACTTCACAGAGAAGTCAGTGTGACATCACAGAGAGCTGTGAACCATCACATGGAAGTCCATGTGATATCACAGAGAGCTGTGTGACGTTCTGGAGGCATCAGTGTGACATCATAGAGATGTAATTGTGAGATCAGAGGAGGAGGCTGTGTGACTTCACAGATATTGGTGCAACATCACAGGGATGTCCATGTGACATCTCAGAGAGCTGTGTGACATCACAGAGATGTCAGTGTGGCATCTCAAAAAGATGTGTAACCTCACAGGGTCACTGTGACATTACAGAGGTGTCTGAGTGACATCACAGAGATGTCATTGTGACATCACAAAAAGATTTGTGACCTCAGAGGGTCGGTGCGACATCACAGCCATCTAAGTGTGACGTCACAGAGGTGTCAGTGTGACATCATAGAGATGTCACTGTGATGTCAGAGGAGGTTGTGTGGCATCACAGAGATGTCCGTGTGACATCATAGACAGCTGTGTGACCTCACAAGGTCAATGTGACCGCACAGAGATGTCAGTGTGACGTCAGAGAGATAGCTCTGGGACATCACAGGAAGTTCTGTGACAGCACAGAGATGTCTGTGTGACATCACTAAAAGCCCTGTGACCTCACAGAAATGTCAATGTGACATCATGAAGGGCTGTGCGACATCACAGAGATGTCCATGTGATATCACTGTCAGCTGTGTGATGTCACAGATGTGTCAGTGTGGCATCAGAGAGATGTCATTGTAACATCAAAGGAGGATCTGTGCAACCATAGAGGAGTCAGTGTGACATCAAATAGAATTGTGTGACATCACAGTGTTGTCAGTGCGGCATCACAGAGAGCGGTGTGACGTCACAGAGATATCTTTGTGTCATCAGAAAAAGCTGTGTGACTTCGAAGGGTCTCTGTAACATCACAGAGGTGTCTGAGTGACATCACAGAGATGTCTTTGTGACATCACAAAAAGCTTTGTGACCCCACAGGGTCTGTGCGACATCACAGCCATCGAAGTGTGACGTCACAGAGGTGTCTGTGTGACATCATAGAGATGTCATTGTGACATCAGAGGAGGATGTATGACATCAAGGAGATGTCTGAGTGACATCATAGACAGCAGTGTGACCTCACAAGGTCAATGAGACAAAACAGAGATTGTTGGAGGGTGCCGCGGGAGACAAGACTCATGCTCTCATGATCATCAAGTCTCAGTTTATTGTGACAGATTACACAGTTTATATATGTTTGTTAATTAGGTCATACATATTGCAAAAGCCGAGCTCATGAGTGGTTGCTATGTGACTTGTACTATTATCTTAAAAGTATCTTTGTGAATGATACTTGCCTGTCCAGCTGGCCTTGCAGCTAGAACAGCTTCGTACTTCTTTGTTCGTCTCTATCTACTTCTACATACCAAGCAGTTTCAATATCCTGCTTTCTGCACACCATCTACTCTTCAGGGTCATGCGAACTTTGCAGCAGTCACGTAGCCCTCCCTAGTTGGATTAATTTTACAGCATCATGTCCCCTGTTGTACAACCATTCCTCTGTCAAGCTCTCTTCAAGAGATGTCAGTGTGACGTCACAGATATATCTCTGTGACATCACAGGAAGTTGTCTAACATCACAGAAGTTTATTGGTGACATCACAAAGATATAAGTGTGACATTCCTAAAAGCTGAGTGCTTTCACAGAGATTTCAGTGTGACATCACAGAGAGCTGTGTGACATCCCAGAGACGTCCATGTGTTATCACAGGGAGCTGTGTGACGTTATGGAGGCATCCGTGTGACATCATAGAGATGTAATTGTGAGATCAGAGGAGGAGGCTGTGTGACTTCACAGAGAAGTCAGTGTGACATCACAGAGAGCTGTGAACCATCACAGGGAAGTCCATGTGATATCACAGAGAGCTGTGTGACGTTCTGGAGGCATCAGTGTGACATCATAGAGATGTAATTGTGAGATCAGAGGAGGAGGCTGTGTGACTTCACAGATATTGGTGCAACATCACAGGGATGTCCATGTGACATCTCAGAGAGCTGTGTGACATCACAGAGATGTCAGTGTGGCATCTCAAAAAGATGTGTAACCTCACAGGGTCACTGTGACATTACAGAGGTGTCTGAGTGACATCACAGAGATGTCATTGTGACATCACAAAAAGATTTGTGACCTCAGAGGGTCGGTGCGACATCACAGCCATCTAAGTGTGACGTCACAGAGGTGTCAGTGTGACATCATAGAGATGTCACTGTGATGTCAGAGGAGGTTGTGTGGCATCACAGAGATGTCCGTGTGACATCATAGACAGCTGTGTGACCTCACAAGGTCAATGTGACCTCACAGAGATGTCAGTGTGACGTCAGAGAGATAGCTCTGTGACATCACAGGAAGTTCTGTGACATCACAGAGATGTCTGTGTGACATCACTAAAAGCCCTGTGACCTCACAGAAATGTCAATGTGACATCATGAAGGGCTGTGCGACATCACAGAGATGTCCATGTAATATCACTGTTAGCTGTGTGACGTCACAGATGTGTCAGTGTGGCATCAGAGAGATGTCATTGTAACATCAAAGGAGGATCTGTGCAACCATAGAGGAGTCAGTGTGACATCAAATAGAATTGTGTGACATCACAGTGTTGTCAGTGCGGCATCACAGAGAGCGGTGTGACGTCACAGAGATATCTTTGTGTCATCAGAAAAAGCTGTGTGACTTCGAAGGGTCTCTGTAACATCACAGAGGTGTCTGAGTGACATCACAGAGATGTCTTTGTGACATCACAAAAAGCTTTGTGACCCCACAGGGTCTGTGCGACATCACAGCCATCGAAGTGTGACGTCACAGAGGTGTCTGTGTGACATCATAGAGATGTCATTGTGACATCAGAGGAGGATGTATGACATCAAGGAGATGTCTGAGTGACATCATAGACAGCAGTGTGACCTCACAAGGTCAATGAGACAAAACAGGGATTGTTGGAGGCTGCCGCAGGAGACAAGACTCATGCTATCATGATCATCAAGTCTCAGTTTATTGTGACAGATTACACAGTTTATAGATGTTTGTTAATTAGGTCATACATATTGCAAAAGCCGAGCTCATGAGTGGTTGCTATGTGACTTGTACTATTATCTTAAAAGTATCTTTGTGAATGATACTTGCCTGTCCAGCTGGCCTTGCAGCTAGAACAGCTTAGTACTTCTTTGTTCTTCTCTATCTACTTCTACATACCAAGCAGTTTCAATATCCTGCTTTCTGCACACCATCTACTCTTCAGGGTCATGCGAACTTTGCAGCAGTCACGTAGCCCTCCCTAGTTGGATTAATTTTACAGCATCATGTCCCCTGTTGTACAACCATTCCTCTGTCAAGCTCTCTTCAAGAGATGTCAGTGTGACGTCACAGAGCTATCTCTGTGACATCACAGGAAGTTGTGTAACATCACAGAAGTTTATTGGTGACATCACAAAGATATAAGTGTGACATTCCTAAAAGCTGAGTGCTTTCACAGAGATTTCAGTGTGACATCACAGAGAGCTGTGTGACATCCCAGAGACGTCCATGTGTTATCACAGGGAGCTGTGTGACGTTATGGAGGCATCCGTGTGACATCATAGAGATGTAATTGTGAGAGCAGAGGAGGAGGCTGTGTGACTTCACAGAGAAGTCAGTGTGACATCACAGAGAGCTGTGAACCATCACAGGGAAGTCCATGTGATATCACAGAGAGCTGTGTGACGTTCTGGAGGCATCAGTGTGACATCATAGAGATGTGATTGTGAGATCAGAGGAGGAGGCTGTGTGACTTCACAGATATTGGTGCAACATCACAGGGATGTCCATGTGACATCTCAGAGAGCTGTGTGACATCACAGAGATGTCAGTGTGGCATCTCAAAAAGATGTGTAACCTCACAGGGTCACTGTGACATTACAGAGGTGTCTGAGTGACATCACAGAGATGTCATTGTGACATCACAAAAAGATTTGTGACCTCAGAGGGTCGGTGCGACATCACAGCCATCTAAGTGTGACGTCACAGAGGTGTCAGTGTGACATCATAGAGATGTCACTGTGATGTCAGAGGAGGTTGTGTGGCATCACAGAGATGTCCGTGTGACATCATAGACAGCTGTGTGACCTCACAAGGTCAATGTGACCGCACAGAGATGTCAGTGTGACGTCAGAGAGATAGCTCTGGGACATCACAGGAAGTTCTGTGACATCACAGAGATGTCTGTGTGACATCACTAAAAGCCCTGTGACCTCACAGAAATGTCAATGTGACATCATGAAGGGCCGTGCGACATCACAGAGATGTCCATGTGATATCACTGTCAGCTGTGTGACGTCACAGATGTGTCAGTGTGGCATCAGAGAGATGTCATTGTAACATCAAAGGAGGATCTGTGCAACCATAGAGGAGTCAGTGTGACATCAAATAGAATTGTGTGACATCACAGTGTTGTCAGTGCGGCATCACAGAGAGCGGTGTGACGTCACAGAGATATCTTTGTGTCATCAGAAAAAGCTGTGTGACTTCGAAGGGTCTCTGTAACATCACAGAGGTGTCTGAGTGACATCACAGAGATGTCTTTGTGACATCACCAAAAGCTTTGTGACCCCACAGGGTCTGTGCGACATCACAGCCATCGAAGTGTGACGTCACAGAGGTGTCTGTGTGACATCATAGAGATGTCATTGTGACATCAGAGGAGGATGTATGACATCAAGGAGATGTCTGAGTGACATCATAGACAGCAGTGTGACCTCACAAGGTCAATGAGACAAAACAGGGATTGTTGGAGGGTGCCGCGGGAGACAAGACTCATGCTCTCATGATCATCAAGTCTCAGTTTATTGTGACAGATTACACAGTTTATAGATGTTTGTTAATTAGGTCATACATATTGCAAAAGACGAGCTCATGAGTGGTTGCTATGTGACTTGTACTATTATCTTAAAAGTATCTTTGTGAATGATACTTGCCTGTCCAGCTGGCCTTGCAGCTAGAACAGCTTAGTACTTCTTTGTTCTTCTCTATCTACTTCTACATACCAAGTAGTTTCAATATCCTGCTTTCTGCACACCATCTACTCTTCAGGGTCATGCGAACTTTGCAGCAGTCACGTAGCTTTCCCTAGTTGGATTAATTTTACAGCATCATGTCCCCTGTTGTACAACCATTCCTCTGTCAAGCTCTCTTCAAGAGATGTCAGTGTGACGTCACAGAGCTATCTCTGTGACATCACAGGAAGTTGTGTAACATCACAGAAGTTTATTGGTGACATCACAAAGATATAAGTGTGACATTCCTAAAAGCTGAGTGCTTTCACAGAGATTTCAGTGTGACATCACAGAGAGCTGTGTGACATCCCAGAGACGTCCATGTGGTATCACAGGGAGCTGTGTGACGTTATGGAGGCATCCGTGTGACATCATAGAGATGTAATTGTGAGATCAGAGGAGGAGGCTGTGTGACTTCACAGAGAAGTCAGTGTGAAATCACAGAGAGCTGTGAACCATCTCAGGGAAGTCCATGTGATATCACAGAGAGCTGTGTGACGTTCTGGAGGCATCAGTGTGACATCATAGAGATGTAATTGTGAGATCAGAGGAGGAGGCTGTGTGACTTCACAGATATTGGTGCAACATCACAGGGATGTCCATGTGACATCTCAGTGAGCTGTGTGACATCACAGAGATGTCAGTGTGGCATCTCAAAAAGATGTGTAACCTCACAGGGTCACTGTGACATTACAGAGGTGTCTGAGTGACATCACAGAGATGTCATTGTGACATCACAAAAAGATTTGTGACCTCAGAGGGTCGGTGCGACATCACAGCCATCTAAGTGTGACGTCACAGAGGTGTCAGTGTGACATCATAGAGATGTCACTGTGATGTCAGAGGAGGTTGTGTGGCATCACAGAGATGTCCGTGTGACATCATAGACAGCTGTGTGACCTCACAAGGTCAATGTGACCGCACAGAGATGTCAGTGTGACGTCAGAGAGATAGCTCTGGGACATCACAGGAAGTTCTGTGACAGCACAGAGATGTCTGTGTGACATCACTAAAAGCCCTGTGACCTCACAGAAATGTCAATGTGACATCATGAAGGGCTGTGCGACATCACAGAGATGTCCATGTGATATCACTGTCAGCTGTGTGATGTCACAGATGTGTCAGTGTGGCATCAGAGAGATGTCATTGTAACATCAAAGGAGGATCTGTGCAACCATAGAGGAGTCAGTGTGACATCAAATAGAATTGTGTGACATCACAGTGTTGTCAGTGCGGCATCACAGAGAGCGGTGTGACGTCACAGAGATATCTTTGTGTCATCAGAAAAAGCTGTGTGACTTCGAAGGGTCTCTGTAACATCACAGAGGTGTCTGAGTGACATCACAGAGATGTCTTTGTGACATCACCAAAAGCTTTGTGACCCCACAGGGTCTGTGCGACATCACAGCCATCGAAGTGTGACGTCACAGAGGTGTCTGTGTGACATCATAGAGATGTCATTGTGACATCAGAGGAGGATGTATGACATCAAGGAGATGTCTGAGTGACATCATAGACAGCAGTGTGACCTCACAAGGTCAATGAGACAAAACAGAGATTGTTGGAGGGTGCCGCGGGAGACAAGACTCATGCTCTCATGATCATCAAGTCTCAGTTTATTGTGACAGATTACACAGTTTATAGATGTTTGTTAATTAGGTCATACATATTGCAAAAGACGAGCTCATGAGTGGTTGCTATGTGACTTGTACTATTATCTTAAAAGTATCTTTGTGAATGATACTTGCCTGTCCAGCTGGCCTTGCAGCTAGAACAGCTTCGTACTTCTTTGTTCGTCTCTATCTACTTCTACATACCAAGCAGTTTCAATATCCTGCTTTCTGCACACCATCTACTCTTCAGGGTCATGCGAACTTTGCAGCAGTCACGTAGCCCTCCCTAGTTGGATTAATTTTACAGCATCATGTCCCCTGTTGTACAACCATTCCTCTGTCAAGCTCTCTTCAAGAGATGTCAGTGTGACGTCACAGATATATCTCTGTGACATCACAGGAAGTTGTCTAACATCACAGAAGTTTATTGGTGACATCACAAAGATATAAGTGTGACATTCCTAAAAGCTGAGTGCTTTCACAGAGATTTCAGTGTGACATCACAGAGAGCTGTGTGACATCCCAGAGACGTCCATGTGTTATCACAGGGAGCTGTGTGACGTTATGGAGGCATCCGTGTGACATCATAGAGATGTAATTGTGAGATCAGAGGAGGAGGCTGTGTGACTTCACAGAGAAGTCAGTGTGACATCACAGAGAGCTGTGAACCATCACAGGGAAGTCCATGTGATATCACAGAGAGCTGTGTGACGTTCTGGAGGCATCAGTGTGACATCATAGAGATGTAATTGTGAGATCAGAGGAGGAGGCTGTGTGACTTCACAGATATTGGTGCAACATCACAGGGATGTCCATGTGACATCTCAGAGAGCTGTGTGACATCACAGAGATGTCAGTGTGGCATCTCAAAAAGATGTGTAACCTCACAGGGTCACTGTGACATTACAGAGGTGTCTGAGTGACATCACAGAGATGTCATTGTGACATCACAAAAAGATTTGTGACCTCAGAGGGTCGGTGCGACATCACAGCCATCTAAGTGTGACGTCACAGAGGTGTCAGTGTGACATCATAGAGATGTCACTGTGATGTCAGAGGAGGTTGTGTGGCATCACAGAGATGTCCGTGTGACATCATAGACAGCTGTGTGACCTCACAAGGTCAATGTGACCGCACAGAGATGTCAGTGTGACGTCAGAGAGATAGCTCTGGGACATCACAGGAAGTTCTGTGACAGCACAGAGATGTCTGTGTGACATCACTAAAAGCCCTGTGACCTCACAGAAATGTCAATGTGACATCATGAAGGGCTGTGCGACATCACAGAGATGTCCATGTGATATCACTGTGAGCTGTGTGACGTCACAGATGTGTCAGTGTGGCATCAGAGAGATGTCATTGTAACATCAAAGGAGGATCTGTGCAACCATAGAGGAGTCAGTGTGACATCAAATAGAATTGTGTGACATCACAGTGTTGTCAGTGCGGCATCACAGAGAGCGGTGTGACGTCACAGAGATATCTTTGTGTCATCAGAAAAAGCTGTGTGACTTCGAAGGGTCTCTGTAACATCACAGAGGTGTCTGAGTGACATCACAGAGATGTCTTTGTGACATCACCAAAAGCTTTGTGACCCCACAGGGTCTGTGCGACATCACAGCCATCGAAGTGTGACGTCACATAGGTGTTTGTGTGACATCATAGAGATGTCATTGTGACATCAGAGGAGGATGTATGACATCAAGGAGATGTCTGAGTGACATCATAGACAGCTGTGTGACCTCACAAGGTCAATGAGACAAAACAGAGATTGTTGGATGCTGCCGCGGGAGACAAGACTCATGCTCTCATGATCATCAAGTCTCAGTTTATTGTGACAGATTACACAGTTTATAGATGTTTGTTAATTAGGTCATACATATTGCAAAAGCCGAGCTCATGAGTGGTTGCTATGTGACTTGTACTATTATCTTAAAAGTATCTTTGTGAATGATACTTGCCTCTCCAGCTGGCCTTGCAGCTAGAACAGCTTAGTACTTCTTTGTTCTTCTCTATCTACTTCTACATACCAAGCAGTTTCAATATCCTGCTTTCTGCACACCATCTACTCTTCAGGGTCATGCGAACTTTGCAGCAGTCACGTAGCCCTCCCTAGTTGGATTAATTTTACAGCATCATGTCCCCTGTTGTACAACCATTCCTCTGTCAAGCTCTCTTCAAGAGATGTCAGTGTGACGTCACAGAGCTATCTCTGTGACATCACAGGAAGTTGTGTAACATCGCAGAAGTTTATTGGTGACATCACAAAGATATAAGTGTGACATTCCTAAAAGCTGAGTGCTTTCACAGAGATTTCAGTGTGACATCACAGAGAGCTGTGTGACATCCCAGAGACGTCCATGTGTTATCACAGGGAGCTGTGTGACGTTATGGAGGCATCCGTGTGACATCATAGAGATGTAATTGTGAGATCAGAGGAGGAGGCTGTGTGACTTCACAGAGAAGTCAGTGTGACATCACAGAGAGCTGTGAACCATCACAGGGAAGTCCATGTGATATCACAGAGAGCTGTGTGACGTTCTGGAGGCATCAGTGTGACATCATAGAGATGTAATTGTGAGATCAGAGGAGGAGGCTGTGTGACTTCACAGATATTGGTGCAACATCACAGGGATGTCCATGTGACATCTCAGAGAGCTGTGTGACATCACAGAGATGTCAGTGTGGCATCTCAAAAAGATGTGTAACCTCACAGGGTCACTGTGACATTACAGAGGTGTCTGAGTGACATCACAGAGATGTCATTGTGACATCACAAAAAGATTTGTGACCTCAGAGGGTCGTCGGTGCGACATCACAGCCATCTAAGTGTGACGTCACAGAGGTGTCAGTGTGACATCATAGAGATGTCACTGTGATGTCAGAGGAGGTTGTGTGGCATCACAGAGATGTCCGTGTGACATCATAGACAGCTGTGTGACCTCACAAGGTCAATGTGACCGCACAGAGATGTCAGTGTGACGTCAGAGAGATAGCTCTGGGACATCACAGGAAGTTCTGTGACAGCACAGAGATGTCTGTGTGACATCACTAAAAGCCCTGTGACCTCACAGAAATGTCAATGTGACATCATGAAGGGCTGTGCGACATCACAGAGATGTCCATGTGATATCACTGTCAGCTGTGTGATGTCACAGATGTGTCAGTGTGGCATCAGAGAGATGTCATTGTAACATCAAAGGAGGATCTGTGCAACCATAGAGGAGTCAGTGTGACATCAAATAGAATTGTGTGACATCACAGTGTTGTCAGTGCGGCATCACAGAGAGCGGTGTGACGTCACAGAGATATCTTTGTGTCATCAGAAAAAGCTGTGTGACTTCGAAAGGTCTCTGTAACATCACAGAGGTGTCTGAGTGACATCACAGAGATGTCTTTGTGACATCACAAAAAGCTTTGTGACCCCACAGGGTCTGTGCGACATCACAGCCATCGAAGTGTGACGTCACAGAGGTGTCTGTGTGACATCATAGAGATGTCATTGTGACATCAGAGGAGGATGTATGACATCAAGGAGATGTCTGAGTGACATCATAGACAGCAGTGTGACCTCACAAGGTCAATGAGACAAAACAGAGATTGTTGGAGGGTGCCGCGGGAGACAAGACTCATGCTCTCATGATCATCAAGTCTCAGTTTATTGTGACAGATTACACAGTTTATATATGTTTGTTAATTAGGTCATACATATTGCAAAAGCCGAGCTCATGAGTGGTTGCTATGTGACTTGTACTATTATCTTAAAAGTATCTTTGTGAATGATACTTGCCTGTCCAGCTGGCCTTGCAGCTAGAACAGCTTCGTACTTCTTTGTTCGTCTCTATCTACTTCTACATACCAAGCAGTTTCAATATCCTGCTTTCTGCACACCATCTACTCTTCAGGGTCATGCGAACTTTGCAGCAGTCACGTAGCCCTCCCTAGTTGGATTAATTTTACAGCATCATGTCCCCTGTTGTACAACCATTCCTCTGTCAAGCTCTCTTCAAGAGATGTCAGTGTGACGTCACAGATATATCTCTGTGACATCACAGGAAGTTGTCTAACATCACAGAAGTGTATTGGTGACATCACAAAGATATAAGTGTGACATTCCTAAAAGCTGAGTGCTTTCACAGAGATTTCAGTGTGACATCACAGAGAGCTGTGTGACATCCCAGAGACGTCCATGTGTTATCACAGGGAGCTGTGTGACGTTATGGAGGCATCCGTGTGACATCATAGAGATGTAATTGTGAGAGCAGAGGAGGAGGCTGTGTGACTTCACAGAGAAGTCAGTGTGACATCACAGAGAGCTGTGAACCATCACAGGGAAGTCCATGTGATATCACAGAGAGCTGTGTGACGTTCTGGAGGCATCAGTGTGACATCATAGAGATGTAATTGTGAGATCAGAGGAGGAGGCTGTGTGACTTCACAGATATTGGTGCAACATCACAGGGATGTCCATGTGACATCTCAGAGAGCTGTGTGACATCACAGAGATGTCAGTGTGGCATCTCAAAAAGATGTGTAACCTCACAGGGTCACTGTGACATTACAGAGGTGTCTGAGTGACATCACAGAGATGTCATTGTGACATCACAAAAAGATTTGTGACCTCAGAGGGTCGGTGCGACATCACAGCCATCTAAGTGTGACGTCACAGAGGTGTCAGTGTGACATCATAGAGATGTCACTGTGATGTCAGAGGAGGTTGTGTGGCATCACAGAGATGTCCGTGTGACATCATAGACAGCTGTGTGACCTCACAAGGTCAATGTGACCGCACAGAGATGTCAGTGTGACGTCAGAGAGATAGCTCTGGGACATCACAGGAAGTTCTGTGACATCACAGAGATGTCTGTGTGACATCACTAAAAGCCCTGTGACCTCACAGAAATGTCAATGTGACATCATGAAGGGCCGTGCGACATCACAGAGATGTCCATGTGATATCACTGTCAGCTGTGTGACGTCACAGATGTGTCAGTGTGGCATCAGAGAGATGTCATTGTAACATCAAAGGAGGATCTGTGCAACCATAGAGGAGTCAGTGTGACATCAAATAGAATTGTGTGACATCACAGTGTTGTCAGTGCGGCATCACAGAGAGCGGTGTGACGTCACAGAGATATCTTTGTGTCATCAGAAAAAGCTGTGTGACTTCGAAGGGTCTCTGTAACATCACAGAGGTGTCTGAGTGACATCACAGAGATGTCTTTGTGACATCACCAAAAGCTTTGTGACCCCACAGGGTCTGTGCGACATCACAGCCATCGAAGTGTGACGTCACAGAGGTGTCTGTGTGACATCATAGAGATGTCATTGTGACATCAGAGGAGGATGTATGACATCAAGGAGATGTCTGAGTGACATCATAGACAGCAGTGTGACCTCACAAGGTCAATGAGACAAAACAGGGATTGTTGGAGGGTGCCGCGGGAGACAAGACTCATGCTCTCATGATCATCAAGTCTCAGTTTATTGTGACAGATTACACAGTTTATAGATGTTTGTTAATTAGGTCATACATATTGCAAAAGCCGAGCTCATGAGTGGTTGCTATGTGACTTGTACTATTATCTTAAAAGTATCTTTGTGAATGATACTTGCCTGTCCAGCTGGCCTTGCAGCTAGAACAGCTTAGTACTTCTTTGTTCTTCTCTATCTACTTCTACATACCAAGCAGTTTCAATATCCTGCTTTCTGCACACCATCTACTCTTCAGGGTCATGCGAACTTTGCAGCAGTCACGTAGCTTTCCCTAGTTGGATTAATTTTACAGCATCATGTCCCCTGTTGTACAACCATTCCTCTGTCAAGCTCTCTTCAAGAGATGTCAGTGTGATGTCACAGAGCTATCTCTGTGACATCACAGGAAGTTGTGTAACATCACAGAAGTTTATTGGTGACATCACAAAGATATAAGTGTGACATTCCTAAAAGCTGAGTGCTTTCACAGAGATTTCAGTGTGACATCACAGAGAGCTGTGTGACATCCCAGAGACGTCCATGTGGTATCACAGGGAGCTGTGTGACGTTATGGAGGCATCCGTGTGACATCATAGAGATGTAATTGTGAGATCAGAGGAGGAGGCTGTGTGACTTCACAGAGAAGTCAGTGTGAAATCACAGAGAGCTGTGAACCATCTCAGGGAAGTCCATGTGATATCACAGAGAGCTGTGTGACGTTCTGGAGGCATCAGTGTGACATCATAGAGATGTAATTGTGAGATCAGAGGAGGAGGCTGTGTGACTTCACAGATATTGGTGCAACATCACAGGGATGTCCATGTGACATCTCAGTGAGCTGTGTGACATCACAGAGATGTCAGTGTGGCATCTCAAAAAGATGTGTAACCTCACAGGGTCACTGTGACATTACAGAGGTGTCTGAGTGACATCACAGAGATGTCATTGTGACATCACAAAAAGATTTGTGACCTCAGAGGGTCGGTGCGACATCACAGCCATCTAAGTGTGACGTCACAGAGGTGTCAGTGTGACATCATAGAGATGTCACTGTGATGTCAGAGGAGGTTGTGTGGCATCACAGAGATGTCCGTGTGACATCATAGACAGCTGTGTGACCTCACAAGGTCAATGTGACCGCACAGAGATGTCAGTGTGACGTCAGAGAGATAGCTCTGGGACATCACAGGAAGTTGTGTGACAGCACAGAGATGTCTGTGTGACATCACTAAAAGCCCTGTGACCTCACAGAAATGTCAATGTGACATCATGAAGGGCTGTGCGACATCACAGAGATGTCCATGTGATATCACTGTGAGCTGTGTGACGTCACAGATGTGTCAGTGTGGCATCAGAGAGATGTCATTGTAACATCAAAGGAGGATCTGTGCAACCATAGAGGAGTCAGTGTGACATCAAATAGAATTGTGTGACATCACAGTGTTGTCAGTGCGGCATCACAGAGAGCGGTGTGACGTCACAGAGATATCTTTGTGTCATCAGAAAAAGCTGTGTGACTTCGAAGGGTCTCTGTAACATCACAGAGGTGTCTGAGTGACATCACAGAGATGTCTTTGTGACATCACCAAAAGCTTTGTGACCCCACAGGGTCTGTGCGACATCACAGCCATCGAAGTGTGACGTCACAGAGGTGTCTGTGTGACATCATAGAGATGTCATTGTGACATCAGAGGAGGATGTATGACATCAAGGAGATGTCTGAGTGACATCATAGACAGCTGTGTGACCTCACAAGGTCAATGAGACAAAACAGAGATTGTTGGATGCTGCCGCGGGAGACAAGACTCATGCTCTCATGATCATCAAGTCTCAGTTTATTGTGACAGATTACACAGTTTATAGATGTTTGTTAATTAGGTCATACATATTGCAAAAGCCGAGCTCATGAGTGGTTGCTATGTGACTTGTACTATTATCTTAAAAGTATCTTTGTGAATGATACTTGCCTGTCCAGCTGGCCTTGCAGCTAGAACAGCTTAGTACTTCTTTGTTCTTCTCTATCTACTTCTACATACCAAGCAGTTTCAATATCCTGCTTTCTGCACTCCATCTACTCTTCAGGGTCATGCGAACTTTGCAGCAGCCACGTAGCCCTCCCTAGTTGGATTAATTTTACAGCATCATGTCCCCTGTTGTACAACCATTCCTCTGTCAAGCTCTCTTCAAGAGATGTCAGTGTGACGTCACAGAGCTATCTCTGTGACATCACAGGAAGTTGTGTAACATCACAGAAGTTTATTGGTGACATCACAAAGATATAAGTGTGACATTCCTAAAAGCTGAGTGCTTTCACAGAGATTTCAGTGTGACATCACAGAGAGCTGTGTGACATCCCAGAGACGTCCATGTGTTATCACAGGGAGCTGTGTGACGTTATGGAGGCATCCGTGTGACATCATAGAGATGTAATTGTGAGAGCAGAGGAGGAGGCTGTGTGACTTCACAGAGAAGTCAGTGTGACATCACAGAGAGCTGTGAACCATCACAGGGAAGTCCATGTGATATCACAGAGAGCTGTGTGACGTTCTGGAGGCATCAGTGTGACATCATAGAGATGTGATTGTGAGATCAGAGGAGGAGGCTGTGTGACTTCACAGATATTGGTGCAACATCACAGGGATGTCCATGTGACATCTCAGAGA
Source organism: Lonchura striata (assembly GCF_050655825.1). NCBI lineage: Eukaryota > Metazoa > Chordata > Aves > Passeriformes > Estrildidae > Lonchura > Lonchura striata. The sequence continues at coordinate 2,044,151 of NC_140718.1, read as the reverse complement.
GCTGTGTGACATCACAGAGATGTCAGTGTGGCATCTCAAAAAGATGTGTAACCTCACAGGGTCACTGTGACATTACAGAGGTGTCTGAGTGACATCACAGAGATGTCATTGTGACATCACAAAAAGATTTGTGACCTCAGAGGGTCGGTGCGACATCACAGCCATCTAAGTGTGACGTCACAGAGGTGTCAGTGTGACATCATAGAGATGTCACTGTGATGTCAGAGGAGGTTGTGTGGCATCACAGAGATGTCCGTGTGACATCATAGACAGCTGTGTGACCTCACAAGGTCAATGTGACCGCACAGAGATGTCAGTGTGACGTCAGAGAGATAGCTCTGGGACATCACAGGAAGTTCTGTGACATCACAGAGATGTCTGTGTGACATCACTAAAAGCCCTGTGACCTCACAGAAATGTCAATGTGACATCATGAAGGGCCGTGCGACATCACAGAGATGTCCATGTGATATCACTGTCAGCTGTGTGACGTCACAGATGTGTCAGTGTGGCATCAGAGAGATGTCATTGTAACATCAAAGGAGGATCTGTGCAACCATAGAGGAGTCAGTGTGACATCAAATAGAATTGTGTGACATCACAGTGTTGTCAGTGCGGCATCACAGAGAGCGGTGTGACGTCACAGAGATATCTTTGTGTCATCAGAAAAAGCTGTGTGACTTCGAAGGGTCTCTGTAACATCACAGAGGTGTCTGAGTGACATCACAGAGATGTCTTTGTGACATCACCAAAAGCTTTGTGACCCCACAGGGTCTGTGCGACATCACAGCCATCGAAGTGTGACGTCACAGAGGTGTCTGTGTGACATCATAGAGATGTCATTGTGACATCAGAGGAGGATGTATGACATCAAGGAGATGTCTGAGTGACATCATAGACAGCAGTGTGACCTCACAAGGTCAATGAGACAAAACAGGGATTGTTGGAGGGTGCCGCGGGAGACAAGACTCATGCTCTCATGATCATCAAGTCTCAGTTTATTGTGACAGATTACACAGTTTATAGATGTTTGTTAATTAGGTCATACATATTGCAAAAGCCGAGCTCATGAGTGGTTGCTATGTGACTTGTACTATTATCTTAAAAGTATCTTTGTGAATGATACTTGCCTGTCCAGCTGGCCTTGCAGCTAGAACAGCTTAGTACTTCTTTGTTCTTCTCTATCTACTTCTACATACCAAGCAGTTTCAATATCCTGCTTTCTGCACACCATCTACTCTTCAGGGTCATGCGAACTTTGCAGCAGTCACGTAGCTTTCCCTAGTTGGATTAATTTTACAGCATCATGTCCCCTGTTGTACAACCATTCCTCTGTCAAGCTCTCTTCAAGAGATGTCAGTGTGATGTCACAGAGCTATCTCTGTGACATCACAGGAAGTTGTGTAACATCACAGAAGTTTATTGGTGACATCACAAAGATATAAGTGTGACATTCCTAAAAGCTGAGTGCTTTCACAGAGATTTCAGTGTGACATCACAGAGAGCTGTGTGACATCCCAGAGACGTCCATGTGGTATCACAGGGAGCTGTGTGACGTTATGGAGGCATCCGTGTGACATCATAGAGATGTAATTGTGAGATCAGAGGAGGAGGCTGTGTGACTTCACAGAGAAGTCAGTGTGAAATCACAGAGAGCTGTGAACCATCTCAGGGAAGTCCATGTGATATCACAGAGAGCTGTGTGACGTTCTGGAGGCATCAGTGTGACATCATAGAGATGTAATTGTGAGATCAGAGGAGGAGGCTGTGTGACTTCACAGATATTGGTGCAACATCACAGGGATGTCCATGTGACATCTCAGTGAGCTGTGTGACATCACAGAGATGTCAGTGTGGCATCTCAAAAAGATGTGTAACCTCACAGGGTCACTGTGACATTACAGAGGTGTCTGAGTGACATCACAGAGATGTCATTGTGACATCACAAAAAGATTTGTGACCTCAGAGGGTCGGTGCGACATCACAGCCATCTAAGTGTGACGTCACAGAGGTGTCAGTGTGACATCATAGAGATGTCACTGTGATGTCAGAGGAGGTTGTGTGGCATCACAGAGATGTCCGTGTGACATCATAGACAGCTGTGTGACCTCACAAGGTCAATGTGACCGCACAGAGATGTCAGTGTGACGTCAGAGAGATAGCTCTGGGACATCACAGGAAGTTCTGTGACAGCACAGAGATGTCTGTGTGACATCACTAAAAGCCCTGTGACCTCACAGAAATGTCAATGTGACATCATGAAGGGCTGTGCGACATCACAGAGATGTCCATGTGATATCACTGTCAGCTGTGTGATGTCACAGATGTGTCAGTGTGGCATCAGAGAGATGTCATTGTAACATCAAAGGAGGATCTGTGCAACCATAGAGGAGTCAGTGTGACATCAAATAGAATTGTGTGACATCACAGTGTTGTCAGTGCGGCATCACAGAGAGCGGTGTGACGTCACAGAGATATCTTTGTGTCATCAGAAAAAGCTGTGTGACTTCGAAGGGTCTCTGTAACATCACAGAGGTGTCTGAGTGACATCACAGAGATGTCTTTGTGACATCACCAAAAGCTTTGTGACCCCACAGGGTCTGTGCGACATCACAGCCATCGAAGTGTGACGTCACAGAGGTGTCTGTGTGACATCATAGAGATGTCATTGTGACATCAGAGGAGGATGTATGACATCAAGGAGATGTCTGAGTGACATCATAGACAGCAGTGTGACCTCACAAGGTCAATGAGACAAAACAGAGATTGTTGGAGGGTGCCGCGGGAGACAAGACTCATGCTCTCATGATCATCAAGTCTCAGTTTATTGTGACAGATTACACAGTTTATAGATGTTTGTTAATTAGGTCATACATATTGCAAAAGACGAGCTCATGAGTGGTTGCTATGTGACTTGTACTATTATCTTAAAAGTATCTTTGTGAATGATACTTGCCTGTCCAGCTGGCCTTGCAGCTAGAACAGCTTCGTACTTCTTTGTTCGTCTCTATCTACTTCTACATACCAAGCAGTTTCAATATCCTGCTTTCTGCACACCATCTACTCTTCAGGGTCATGCGAACTTTGCAGCAGTCACGTAGCCCTCCCTAGTTGGATTAATTTTACAGCATCATGTCCCCTGTTGTACAACCATTCCTCTGTCAAGCTCTCTTCAAGAGATGTCAGTGTGACGTCACAGATATATCTCTGTGACATCACAGGAAGTTGTCTAACATCACAGAAGTTTATTGGTGACATCACAAAGATATAAGTGTGACATTCCTAAAAGCTGAGTGCTTTCACAGAGATTTCAGTGTGACATCACAGAGAGCTGTGTGACATCCCAGAGACGTCCATGTGTTATCACAGGGAGCTGTGTGACGTTATGGAGGCATCCGTGTGACATCATAGAGATGTAATTGTGAGATCAGAGGAGGAGGCTGTGTGACTTCACAGAGAAGTCAGTGTGACATCACAGAGAGCTGTGAACCATCACAGGGAAGTCCATGTGATATCACAGAGAGCTGTGTGACGTTCTGGAGGCATCAGTGTGACATCATAGAGATGTAATTGTGAGATCAGAGGAGGAGGCTGTGTGACTTCACAGATATTGGTGCAACATCACAGGGATGTCCATGTGACATCTCAGAGAGCTGTGTGACATCACAGAGATGTCAGTGTGGCATCTCAAAAAGATGTGTAACCTCACAGGGTCACTGTGACATTACAGAGGTGTCTGAGTGACATCACAGAGATGTCATTGTGACATCACAAAAAGATTTGTGACCTCAGAGGGTCGGTGCGACATCACAGCCATCTAAGTGTGACGTCACAGAGGTGTCAGTGTGACATCATAGAGATGTCACTGTGATGTCAGAGGAGGTTGTGTGGCATCACAGAGATGTCCGTGTGACATCATAGACAGCTGTGTGACCTCACAAGGTCAATGTGACCGCACAGAGATGTCAGTGTGACGTCAGAGAGATAGCTCTGGGACATCACAGGAAGTTCTGTGACAGCACAGAGATGTCTGTGTGACATCACTAAAAGCCCTGTGACCTCACAGAAATGTCAATGTGACATCATGAAGGGCTGTGCGACATCACAGAGATGTCCATGTGATATCACTGTGAGCTGTGTGACGTCACAGATGTGTCAGTGTGGCATCAGAGAGATGTCATTGTAACATCAAAGGAGGATCTGTGCAACCATAGAGGAGTCAGTGTGACATCAAATAGAATTGTGTGACATCACAGTGTTGTCAGTGCGGCATCACAGAGAGCGGTGTGACGTCACAGAGATATCTTTGTGTCATCAGAAAAAGCTGTGTGACTTCGAAGGGTCTCTGTAACATCACAGAGGTGTCTGAGTGACATCACAGAGATGTCTTTGTGACATCACCAAAAGCTTTGTGACCCCACAGGGTCTGTGCGACATCACAGCCATCGAAGTGTGACGTCACATAGGTGTTTGTGTGACATCATAGAGATGTCATTGTGACATCAGAGGAGGATGTATGACATCAAGGAGATGTCTGAGTGACATCATAGACAGCTGTGTGACCTCACAAGGTCAATGAGACAAAACAGAGATTGTTGGATGCTGCCGCGGGAGACAAGACTCATGCTCTCATGATCATCAAGTCTCAGTTTATTGTGACAGATTACACAGTTTATAGATGTTTGTTAATTAGGTCATACATATTGCAAAAGCCGAGCTCATGAGTGGTTGCTATGTGACTTGTACTATTATCTTAAAAGTATCTTTGTGAATGATACTTGCCTCTCCAGCTGGCCTTGCAGCTAGAACAGCTTAGTACTTCTTTGTTCTTCTCTATCTACTTCTACATACCAAGCAGTTTCAATATCCTGCTTTCTGCACACCATCTACTCTTCAGGGTCATGCGAACTTTGCAGCAGTCACGTAGCCCTCCCTAGTTGGATTAATTTTACAGCATCATGTCCCCTGTTGTACAACCATTCCTCTGTCAAGCTCTCTTCAAGAGATGTCAGTGTGACGTCACAGAGCTATCTCTGTGACATCACAGGAAGTTGTGTAACATCGCAGAAGTTTATTGGTGACATCACAAAGATATAAGTGTGACATTCCTAAAAGCTGAGTGCTTTCACAGAGATTTCAGTGTGACATCACAGAGAGCTGTGTGACATCCCAGAGACGTCCATGTGTTATCACAGGGAGCTGTGTGACGTTATGGAGGCATCCGTGTGACATCATAGAGATGTAATTGTGAGATCAGAGGAGGAGGCTGTGTGACTTCACAGAGAAGTCAGTGTGACATCACAGAGAGCTGTGAACCATCACAGGGAAGTCCATGTGATATCACAGAGAGCTGTGTGACGTTCTGGAGGCATCAGTGTGACATCATAGAGATGTAATTGTGAGATCAGAGGAGGAGGCTGTGTGACTTCACAGATATTGGTGCAACATCACAGGGATGTCCATGTGACATCTCAGAGAGCTGTGTGACATCACAGAGATGTCAGTGTGGCATCTCAAAAAGATGTGTAACCTCACAGGGTCACTGTGACATTACAGAGGTGTCTGAGTGACATCACAGAGATGTCATTGTGACATCACAAAAAGATTTGTGACCTCAGAGGGTCGTCGGTGCGACATCACAGCCATCTAAGTGTGACGTCACAGAGGTGTCAGTGTGACATCATAGAGATGTCACTGTGATGTCAGAGGAGGTTGTGTGGCATCACAGAGATGTCCGTGTGACATCATAGACAGCTGTGTGACCTCACAAGGTCAATGTGACCGCACAGAGATGTCAGTGTGACGTCAGAGAGATAGCTCTGGGACATCACAGGAAGTTCTGTGACAGCACAGAGATGTCTGTGTGACATCACTAAAAGCCCTGTGACCTCACAGAAATGTCAATGTGACATCATGAAGGGCTGTGCGACATCACAGAGATGTCCATGTGATATCACTGTCAGCTGTGTGATGTCACAGATGTGTCAGTGTGGCATCAGAGAGATGTCATTGTAACATCAAAGGAGGATCTGTGCAACCATAGAGGAGTCAGTGTGACATCAAATAGAATTGTGTGACATCACAGTGTTGTCAGTGCGGCATCACAGAGAGCGGTGTGACGTCACAGAGATATCTTTGTGTCATCAGAAAAAGCTGTGTGACTTCGAAAGGTCTCTGTAACATCACAGAGGTGTCTGAGTGACATCACAGAGATGTCTTTGTGACATCACAAAAAGCTTTGTGACCCCACAGGGTCTGTGCGACATCACAGCCATCGAAGTGTGACGTCACAGAGGTGTCTGTGTGACATCATAGAGATGTCATTGTGACATCAGAGGAGGATGTATGACATCAAGGAGATGTCTGAGTGACATCATAGACAGCAGTGTGACCTCACAAGGTCAATGAGACAAAACAGAGATTGTTGGAGGGTGCCGCGGGAGACAAGACTCATGCTCTCATGATCATCAAGTCTCAGTTTATTGTGACAGATTACACAGTTTATATATGTTTGTTAATTAGGTCATACATATTGCAAAAGCCGAGCTCATGAGTGGTTGCTATGTGACTTGTACTATTATCTTAAAAGTATCTTTGTGAATGATACTTGCCTGTCCAGCTGGCCTTGCAGCTAGAACAGCTTCGTACTTCTTTGTTCGTCTCTATCTACTTCTACATACCAAGCAGTTTCAATATCCTGCTTTCTGCACACCATCTACTCTTCAGGGTCATGCGAACTTTGCAGCAGTCACGTAGCCCTCCCTAGTTGGATTAATTTTACAGCATCATGTCCCCTGTTGTACAACCATTCCTCTGTCAAGCTCTCTTCAAGAGATGTCAGTGTGACGTCACAGATATATCTCTGTGACATCACAGGAAGTTGTCTAACATCACAGAAGTGTATTGGTGACATCACAAAGATATAAGTGTGACATTCCTAAAAGCTGAGTGCTTTCACAGAGATTTCAGTGTGACATCACAGAGAGCTGTGTGACATCCCAGAGACGTCCATGTGTTATCACAGGGAGCTGTGTGACGTTATGGAGGCATCCGTGTGACATCATAGAGATGTAATTGTGAGAGCAGAGGAGGAGGCTGTGTGACTTCACAGAGAAGTCAGTGTGACATCACAGAGAGCTGTGAACCATCACAGGGAAGTCCATGTGATATCACAGAGAGCTGTGTGACGTTCTGGAGGCATCAGTGTGACATCATAGAGATGTAATTGTGAGATCAGAGGAGGAGGCTGTGTGACTTCACAGATATTGGTGCAACATCACAGGGATGTCCATGTGACATCTCAGAGAGCTGTGTGACATCACAGAGATGTCAGTGTGGCATCTCAAAAAGATGTGTAACCTCACAGGGTCACTGTGACATTACAGAGGTGTCTGAGTGACATCACAGAGATGTCATTGTGACATCACAAAAAGATTTGTGACCTCAGAGGGTCGGTGCGACATCACAGCCATCTAAGTGTGACGTCACAGAGGTGTCAGTGTGACATCATAGAGATGTCACTGTGATGTCAGAGGAGGTTGTGTGGCATCACAGAGATGTCCGTGTGACATCATAGACAGCTGTGTGACCTCACAAGGTCAATGTGACCGCACAGAGATGTCAGTGTGACGTCAGAGAGATAGCTCTGGGACATCACAGGAAGTTCTGTGACATCACAGAGATGTCTGTGTGACATCACTAAAAGCCCTGTGACCTCACAGAAATGTCAATGTGACATCATGAAGGGCCGTGCGACATCACAGAGATGTCCATGTGATATCACTGTCAGCTGTGTGACGTCACAGATGTGTCAGTGTGGCATCAGAGAGATGTCATTGTAACATCAAAGGAGGATCTGTGCAACCATAGAGGAGTCAGTGTGACATCAAATAGAATTGTGTGACATCACAGTGTTGTCAGTGCGGCATCACAGAGAGCGGTGTGACGTCACAGAGATATCTTTGTGTCATCAGAAAAAGCTGTGTGACTTCGAAGGGTCTCTGTAACATCACAGAGGTGTCTGAGTGACATCACAGAGATGTCTTTGTGACATCACCAAAAGCTTTGTGACCCCACAGGGTCTGTGCGACATCACAGCCATCGAAGTGTGACGTCACAGAGGTGTCTGTGTGACATCATAGAGATGTCATTGTGACATCAGAGGAGGATGTATGACATCAAGGAGATGTCTGAGTGACATCATAGACAGCAGTGTGACCTCACAAGGTCAATGAGACAAAACAGGGATTGTTGGAGGGTGCCGCGGGAGACAAGACTCATGCTCTCATGATCATCAAGTCTCAGTTTATTGTGACAGATTACACAGTTTATAGATGTTTGTTAATTAGGTCATACATATTGCAAAAGCCGAGCTCATGAGTGGTTGCTATGTGACTTGTACTATTATCTTAAAAGTATCTTTGTGAATGATACTTGCCTGTCCAGCTGGCCTTGCAGCTAGAACAGCTTAGTACTTCTTTGTTCTTCTCTATCTACTTCTACATACCAAGCAGTTTCAATATCCTGCTTTCTGCACACCATCTACTCTTCAGGGTCATGCGAACTTTGCAGCAGTCACGTAGCTTTCCCTAGTTGGATTAATTTTACAGCATCATGTCCCCTGTTGTACAACCATTCCTCTGTCAAGCTCTCTTCAAGAGATGTCAGTGTGATGTCACAGAGCTATCTCTGTGACATCACAGGAAGTTGTGTAACATCACAGAAGTTTATTGGTGACATCACAAAGATATAAGTGTGACATTCCTAAAAGCTGAGTGCTTTCACAGAGATTTCAGTGTGACATCACAGAGAGCTGTGTGACATCCCAGAGACGTCCATGTGGTATCACAGGGAGCTGTGTGACGTTATGGAGGCATCCGTGTGACATCATAGAGATGTAATTGTGAGATCAGAGGAGGAGGCTGTGTGACTTCACAGAGAAGTCAGTGTGAAATCACAGAGAGCTGTGAACCATCTCAGGGAAGTCCATGTGATATCACAGAGAGCTGTGTGACGTTCTGGAGGCATCAGTGTGACATCATAGAGATGTAATTGTGAGATCAGAGGAGGAGGCTGTGTGACTTCACAGATATTGGTGCAACATCACAGGGATGTCCATGTGACATCTCAGTGAGCTGTGTGACATCACAGAGATGTCAGTGTGGCATCTCAAAAAGATGTGTAACCTCACAGGGTCACTGTGACATTACAGAGGTGTCTGAGTGACATCACAGAGATGTCATTGTGACATCACAAAAAGATTTGTGACCTCAGAGGGTCGGTGCGACATCACAGCCATCTAAGTGTGACGTCACAGAGGTGTCAGTGTGACATCATAGAGATGTCACTGTGATGTCAGAGGAGGTTGTGTGGCATCACAGAGATGTCCGTGTGACATCATAGACAGCTGTGTGACCTCACAAGGTCAATGTGACCGCACAGAGATGTCAGTGTGACGTCAGAGAGATAGCTCTGGGACATCACAGGAAGTTGTGTGACAGCACAGAGATGTCTGTGTGACATCACTAAAAGCCCTGTGACCTCACAGAAATGTCAATGTGACATCATGAAGGGCTGTGCGACATCACAGAGATGTCCATGTGATATCACTGTGAGCTGTGTGACGTCACAGATGTGTCAGTGTGGCATCAGAGAGATGTCATTGTAACATCAAAGGAGGATCTGTGCAACCATAGAGGAGTCAGTGTGACATCAAATAGAATTGTGTGACATCACAGTGTTGTCAGTGCGGCATCACAGAGAGCGGTGTGACGTCACAGAGATATCTTTGTGTCATCAGAAAAAGCTGTGTGACTTCGAAGGGTCTCTGTAACATCACAGAGGTGTCTGAGTGACATCACAGAGATGTCTTTGTGACATCACCAAAAGCTTTGTGACCCCACAGGGTCTGTGCGACATCACAGCCATCGAAGTGTGACGTCACAGAGGTGTCTGTGTGACATCATAGAGATGTCATTGTGACATCAGAGGAGGATGTATGACATCAAGGAGATGTCTGAGTGACATCATAGACAGCTGTGTGACCTCACAAGGTCAATGAGACAAAACAGAGATTGTTGGATGCTGCCGCGGGAGACAAGACTCATGCTCTCATGATCATCAAGTCTCAGTTTATTGTGACAGATTACACAGTTTATAGATGTTTGTTAATTAGGTCATACATATTGCAAAAGCCGAGCTCATGAGTGGTTGCTATGTGACTTGTACTATTATCTTAAAAGTATCTTTGTGAATGATACTTGCCTGTCCAGCTGGCCTTGCAGCTAGAACAGCTTAGTACTTCTTTGTTCTTCTCTATCTACTTCTACATACCAAGCAGTTTCAATATCCTGCTTTCTGCACTCCATCTACTCTTCAGGGTCATGCGAACTTTGCAGCAGCCACGTAGCCCTCCCTAGTTGGATTAATTTTACAGCATCATGTCCCCTGTTGTACAACCATTCCTCTGTCAAGCTCTCTTCAAGAGATGTCAGTGTGACGTCACAGAGCTATCTCTGTGACATCACAGGAAGTTGTGTAACATCACAGAAGTTTATTGGTGACATCACAAAGATATAAGTGTGACATTCCTAAAAGCTGAGTGCTTTCACAGAGATTTCAGTGTGACATCACAGAGAGCTGTGTGACATCCCAGAGACGTCCATGTGTTATCACAGGGAGCTGTGTGACGTTATGGAGGCATCCGTGTGACATCATAGAGATGTAATTGTGAGAGCAGAGGAGGAGGCTGTGTGACTTCACAGAGAAGTCAGTGTGACATCACAGAGAGCTGTGAACCATCACAGGGAAGTCCATGTGATATCACAGAGAGCTGTGTGACGTTCTGGAGGCATCAGTGTGACATCATAGAGATGTGATTGTGAGATCAGAGGAGGAGGCTGTGTGACTTCACAGATATTGGTGCAACATCACAGGGATGTCCATGTGACATCTCAGAGAGCTGTGTGACATCACAGAGATGTCAGTGTGGCATCTCAAAAAGATGTGTAACCTCACAGGGTCACTGTGACATTACAGAGGTGTCTGAGTGACATCACAGAGATGTCATTGTGACATCACAAAAAGATTTGTGACCTCAGAGGGTCGGTGCGACATCACAGCCATCTAAGTGTGACGTCACAGAGGTGTCAGTGTGACATCATAGAGATGTCACTGTGATGTCAGAGGAGGTTGTGTGGCATCACAGAGATGTCCGTGTGACATCATAGACAGCTGTGTGACCTCACAAGGTCAATGTGACCGCACAGAGATGTCAGTGTGACGTCAGAGAGATAGCTCTGGGACATCACAGGAAGTTCTGTGACATCACAGAGATGTCTGTGTGACATCACTAAAAGCCCTGTGACCTCACAGAAATGTCAATGTGACATCATGAAGGGCCGTGCGACATCACAGAGATGTCCATGTGATATCACTGTCAGCTGTGTGACGTCACAGATGTGTCAGTGTGGCATCAGAGAGATGTCATTGTAACATCAAAGGAGGATCTGTGCAACCATAGAGGAGTCAGTGTGACATCAAATAGAATTGTGTGACATCACAGTGTTGTCAGTGCGGCATCACAGAGAGCGGTGTGACGTCACAGAGATATCTTTGTGTCATCAGAAAAAGCTGTGTGACTTCGAAGGGTCTCTGTAACATCACAGAGGTGTCTGAGTGACATCACAGAGATGTCTTTGTGACATCACCAAAAGCTTTGTGACCCCACAGGGTCTGTGCGACATCACAGCCATCGAAGTGTGACGTCACAGAGGTGTCTGTGTGACATCATAGAGATGTCATTGTGACATCAGAGGAGGATGTATGACATCAAGGAGATGTCTGAGTGACATCATAGACAGCAGTGTGACCTCACAAGGTCAATGAGACAAAACAGGGATTGTTGGAGGGTGCCGCGGGAGACAAGACTCATGCTCTCATGATCATCAAGTCTCAGTTTATTGTGACAGATTACACAGTTTATAGATGTTTGTTAATTAGGTCATACATATTGCAAAAGCCGAGCTCATGAGTGGTTGCTATGTGACTTGTACTATTATCTTAAAAGTATCTTTGTGAATGATACTTGCCTGTCCAGCTGGCCTTGCAGCTAGAACAGCTTAGTACTTCTTTGTTCTTCTCTATCTACTTCTACATACCAAGCAGTTTCAATATCCTGCTTTCTGCACACCATCTACTCTTCAGGGTCATGCGAACTTTGCAGCAGTCACGTAGCTTTCCCTAGTTGGATTAATTTTACAGCATCATGTCCCCTGTTGTACAACCATTCCTCTGTCAAGCTCTCTTCAAGAGATGTCAGTGTGATGTCACAGAGCTATCTCTGTGACATCACAGGAAGTTGTGTAACATCACAGAAGTTTATTGGTGACATCACAAAGATATAAGTGTGACATTCCTAAAAGCTGAGTGCTTTCACAGAGATTTCAGTGTGACATCACAGAGAGCTGTGTGACATCCCAGAGACGTCCATGTGGTATCACAGGGAGCTGTGTGACGTTATGGAGGCATCCGTGTGACATCATAGAGATGTAATTGTGAGATCAGAGGAGGAGGCTGTGTGACTTCACAGAGAAGTCAGTGTGAAATCACAGAGAGCTGTGAACCATCTCAGGGAAGTCCATGTGATATCACAGAGAGCTGTGTGACGTTCTGGAGGCATCAGTGTGACATCATAGAGATGTAATTGTGAGATCAGAGGAGGAGGCTGTGTGACTTCACAGATATTGGTGCAACATCACAGGGATGTCCATGTGACATCTCAGTGAGCTGTGTGACATCACAGAGATGTCAGTGTGGCATCTCAAAAAGATGTGTAACCTCACAGGGTCACTGTGACATTACAGAGGTGTCTGAGTGACATCACAGAGATGTCATTGTGACATCACAAAAAGATTTGTGACCTCAGAGGGTCGGTGCGACATCACAGCCATCTAAGTGTGACGTCACAGAGGTGTCAGTGTGACATCATAGAGATGTCACTGTGATGTCAGAGGAGGTTGTGTGGCATCACAGAGATGTCCGTGTGACATCATAGACAGCTGTGTGACCTCACAAGGTCAATGTGACCGCACAGAGATGTCAGTGTGACGTCAGAGAGATAGCTCTGGGACATCACAGGAAGTTGTGTGACAGCACAGAGATGTCTGTGTGACATCACTAAAAGCCCTGTGACCTCACAGAAATGTCAATGTGACATCATGAAGGGCTGTGCGACATCACAGAGATGTCCATGTGATATCACTGTGAGCTGTGTGACGTCACAGATGTGTCAGTGTGGCATCAGAGAGATGTCATTGTAACATCAAAGGAGGATCTGTGCAACCATAGAGGAGTCAGTGTGACATCAAATAGAATTGTGTGACATCACAGTGTTGTCAGTGCGGCATCACAGAGAGCGGTGTGACGTCACAGAGATATCTTTGTGTCATCAGAAAAAGCTGTGTGACTTCGAAGGGTCTCTGTAACATCACAGAGGTGTCTGAGTGACATCACAGAGATGTCTTTGTGACATCACCAAAAGCTTTGTGACCCCACAGGGTCTGTGCGACATCACAGCCATCGAAGTGTGACGTCACAGAGGTGTCTGTGTGACATCATAGAGATGTCATTGTGACATCAGAGGAGGATGTATGACATCAAGGAGATGTCTGAGTGACATCATAGACAGCTGTGTGACCTCACAAGGTCAATGAGACAAAACAGAGATTGTTGGATGCTGCCGCGGGAGACAAGACTCATGCTCTCATGATCATCAAGTCTCAGTTTATTGTGACAGATTACACAGTTTATAGATGTTTGTTAATTAGGTCATACATATTGCAAAAGCCGAGCTCATGAGTGGTTGCTATGTGACTTGTACTATTATCTTAAAAGTATCTTTGTGAATGATACTTGCCTGTCCAGCTGGCCTTGCAGCTAGAACAGCTTAGTACTTCTTTGTTCTTCTCTATCTACTTCTACATACCAAGCAGTTTCAATATCCTGCTTTCTGCACTCCATCTACTCTTCAGGGTCATGCGAACTTTGCAGCAGCCACGTAGCCCTCCCTAGTTGGATTAATTTTACAGCATCATGTCCCCTGTTGTACAACCATTCCTCTGTCAAGCTCTCTTCAAGAGATGTCAGTGTGACGTCACAGAGCTATCTCTGTGACATCACAGGAAGTTGTGTAACATCACAGAAGTTTATTGGTGACATCACAAAGATATAAGTGTGACATTCCTAAAAGCTGAGTGCTTTCACAGAGATTTCAGTGTGACATCACAGAGAGCTGTGTGACATCCCAGAGACGTCCATGTGGTATCACAGGGAGCTGTGTGACGTTATGGAGGCATCCGTGTGACATCATAGAGATGTAATTGTGAGATCAGAGGAGGAGGCTGTGTGACTTCACAGAGAAGTCAGTGTGACATCACAGAGAGCTGTGAACCATCACAGGGAAGTCCATGTGATATCACAGAGAGCTGTGTGACGTTCTGGAGGCATCAGTGTGACATCATAGAGATGTAATTGTGAGATCAGAGGAGGAGGCTGTGTGACTTCACAGATATTGGTGCAACATCACAGGGATGTCCATGTGATATCTCAGAGAGCTGTGTGACATCACAGAGATATCAGTGTGGCATCTCAAAAAGATGTGTGACCTCACAGGTTCAATGTGACATCACAGGGGTGTCAGAGTGACATCACAGAGATGTCTTTGTGACATCACCAAAAGATTTCTGACCCCACAGTGTCTGTGCAACATCACAGCCATCGAAGTGTGGCGTCACAGAGGTGTCAATGTGACATCATAGAGATGTCATTGTGACATCAGAGGAGGATGTATGACATCAAGGAGATGTCTGTGTGACATCACAGACAGCTGTGTGACCTCACAAGGTCAATGAGACAAAACAGAGATTGTTGGAGGGTGCCGCGGGAGACAAGACTCATGCTATCATGATCATCAAGTCTCAGTTTATTGTGACAGATTACACAGTTTATAGATGTTTGTTAACTAGCTCATACATATTGCAAAAGCCGAGCTCATGATTGGTTGCTATGTGACTTGTACTATTATCTTAAAAGTATCTTTGTGAATGATACTTGCCTGTCCAGCTGGCCTTGCAGTTAGAACAGCTTAGTACCCCCTTTGTTCTTCTCTATCTACTTCTACATACCAAGCAGTTTCAATATCCTGCTTTCTGCACACCATCTACTCTTCAGGGTCATGCGAACTTTGCAGCAGTCACATAGCCCTCCCTAGTTGGATTAATTTTACAGCATCATGTCCCCTGTTGTACAACCATTCCTCTGTCAAGCTCTCTTCAAGAGATGTCAGTGTGACGTCACAGAGCTATCTCTGTGACATCACAGGAAGTTGTGTAACATCACAGAAGTTTATTGGTGACATCACAAAGATATAAGTGTGACATTCCTAAAAGCTGAGTGCTTTCACAGAGATTTCAGTGTGACATCACAGAGAGCTGTGTGACATCCCAGAGACGTCCATGTGGTATCACAGGGAGCTGTGTGATGTTATGGAGGCATCCGCGTGACATCATAGAGATGTAATTGTGAGATCAGAGGAGGAGGCTGTGTGACTTCACAGATATTGGTGCAACATCACAGGGATGTCCATGTGACATCTCAGAGAGCTGTGTGACATCACAGAGATGTCAGTGTGGCATCTCAAAAAGATGTGTGACCTCACAGGGTCACTGTGACATCACAGAGGTGTCAGAGTGACATCACAGAGATGTCATTGTGACATCACAAAAAGATTTGTGACCTCAGAGGGTCTGTGCAACATCACAGCCATCTAAGTGTGACGTCACAGAGGTGTGGAAAAAATGACGGGAGACAAGTCCATTCTATAATGTCAACAAGTCTCAGTTTATTTCAAGCACACATGTATAGTTATACCCGTTATAATGAAGCTCATGCATATTGCAAAATTTAAGCTCATCATTGGTGTATGAAAAACAGGTCAACCCCGCGTTTGGAGCTTTCTAAACTTGCTTTGTTTTCCCTTACATTTATCTTTTTGCTGAACATTCTACTGTTGAGAACCAGCTTTGCCAAGGACATAAGATATTATTGCTACATCTGCTATTGCTGCACTGTGCAATTTTCAGCTACTGCTTCACTAACTGCACGTAGTCATGTCCTTTCTCACGAAGCTATTCTTCCACAAAACTCTCCATATTTCCCCCGTTTTTGTTTTGGACAATTAAGTTAGTTGTCCACATCTTTTGAACCATGCGTTCCACCAGCTTCTGAAGACAGTTAAACAGGCAGGGCAAAATCAGCAAGAGTAGTAAAACAACAATCAAGATTCCCACTGCATACATTATAAAAGTTCTTAGCCAAGGACCGATTCCTAAGCTTTTAAGCCATTCTTCTATCCCCAGACCATCTTCTTCTTTTAATTGATGAAGGCCCTGTTGTAGTTCTTTAATCTTAGCATGTATTGATACAGAATGATCAGAGAGATTCATGCAACACATTCCTTCAAATTCCTCACATCCATGTCCCTGGGCTAACAACAAAAAATCAATAGCTGCTCTGTTCTGCAGTACAGCATGATTTACACTTTGTACATCCATAGCAAGCATAGATAAAACCTCTGATGTTTTGTTAAGTTCATCTTTAGTCCAGCATCCCAATTGTTCAGCTAACACCATAGCCTTTTTGGCAACTCCTCCTGGTAACAGGGTTGCCACTATTACCTGTTTTAAAGTACTCCAAAATTGAGGTTGTCCAACCTGATCACATTTTAAGTCATGCACATCACGCCTCTTCCTTGTCTTCCCTAGCCTGTCCCATTGCATTAGCAATGATATATTAGGATGGAACAGTGCTAGTTTTCCTAGGTAACAGGGTCCCCCTTGTGGTTTTACCGGAATTCCATTCCAAGCTCTATCTCCACAAATCAAAAACACACCCTTTGGCAACCTTAAGGGTTTGATTATCTTGGAACCATCACAGTTGGAATATAACTGTGATGCTACCCTACCTGAATCCAGTGAAGAGTCTAGAGAAGCCCATTTGTTTCTTGGGTTATTTACACTCTGCAAATTCAATGGAACAAAACTAAACCATCCTCCTGTTGAAACATTCCCTAAACTAGCATTAGCACTTCCAAAGAGATCTAATTCCTCTGGTGGAGATTGCAATGTTTCTTTAAGTGACAGTATCAACAAACATTGCCTATAGCCATCTCTTTGAGCTTCTGTATAACCAATATTCTTGTCTGGCCCTTTCACCTTTGCAAAATTCTTGCAAAGCGTCTGATTCCTTATCAACCCACAAAATTCCTCTGGTCTCCAGACAGGAACACCTGTTAGGCAGGTACAAAATGGATTTGTCACTCCTCCCAAGCTAAGGCATAGTGAACTTTGATTAGTCATGTTAGCCAAGGTTACCCAAATATTTTCTCTGGGCTGATTAAATTCTATTAGTCCATGACAAAGATTAGTCAAAAGAACAAAATAGATTATCCACCTTATCGCTCTCATGATTTCTTCTGCTTGGATTTTAATTTTAATGTCTGCACATATTTAATAAGCTTATCTAATTCTATGTCTGGATTTCCTACTACTGGTTTTCCTAAATAAGATCTTATAGATACCTTCACTTGCTTTTGACACCTTGTTGGTAAAACTTTTGAATTTGCTTGCTTAATTAATCTATCACAAGCGTGTTCTGCTTCCCACCTATAAAAAGCTAATATCTTTTGTTCTGGTGCTTCAAATAACTGTAAAGCTATAGCAACTCCTAAGCCTGTGTCTCGTATTAAATCTCTCTGCCAAGAATCTCCTCGTTTTTGAAAGTCACAATGTTTACACCAAAAATGTCGTTTTAAAAATACTTGATCTTCCCAGTATGTTTTTCCACAACCCCCACAAACAAAAGCAATCCAACTGTTACAATTAAAATTCCCACAACTAAGACACTCAGGATTCTTTGGTCCTGGAATATGAACAGTTTGTAAAGCCTCAATAGCTGTAACAATTGCTGTAAAAGTTAACTCTGAAGGCAAAAATTGATCAGTCACTGGGGAAAGTCCTCTTATCTCTTGAAGAATAGGTCCCACTGTGCGAATCAGCTTTTCTTCAATTCTCCTCTGGTCCTGATCCGTCAGGCGAGCTAAGAGACGACTCATCCAGAGCTGGTTTAGTCCATTTCGCTGGCACCCAGAGTGAACCTGTAGGGGTGGAAACACAAAGATATCCCCTTCCCCAATATAGGACCTTTGCTGGGTTCTGCCAAATACCTGTTTTAGGGTCCCTATACCTGACCCATACTTCTTTGCCCTTTTTTCTCATTTCTTTTTGTCCATAATGTACCATTGCAGGTGGTGCCTCTGAATCCCCAAATACACACAAATGTTTAAGAACAAAGAGCACTTTCATTAATCTTTCCTGAACATCTCCAATCTCTCTATGTTTTTCCAGATATCTCTTCAAAGTTCCATTTGCCCTTTCTACAATTGCTTGTCCAGTGGGAGAATGTGCTATTCCTGTAATGTGCTTAATTCCCCATGATATTAAAAATCTATTCACCCTGCCACCAATGTATGCAGGACCATTGTCTGTCTTAATCTGCTTTGGCACTCCCATTACTGCAAAACAACTACACAAATGCCTTATAACATGTAATGCTTTTTCTCCAGCTTGAGCTGTTGCCCAGATGTATTTACTATATGTATCTATAGTAACATGAACATATTTCAAGCGACCAAAACTATTTACATGAGTAACATCCATCTGCCAGAGTTCATTAGATGAAAGACCTCGTGGGTTAACTCCCCATCCCATGCCATGACCCCCATTATGATGACTACAGGTAGGACAAGCTCTCACTATAGCAGTGGCATCTGCATGGGATATTCCAAACTCCCGTTGTAACCCTTTTGCGTTCTGATGAAACATAGAATGTGCCTCCCTAGCAAGCATTTGCCTTGATAAAGGAGAAGTTTGAGTAACTGTGACGAGCTTATCTGCCCGAGCATTACCCTCTCCTAAACCAATTTCCCATTTGTGACTTCTTATATGAATGATAGCATAAGGATGTTCTCGGATTTTTACTGCTTTTTGAAGTTGTATGAACAGTTCAAATAGTCTCTGATTTCGTACTTCCTTGATAGCAGCATCCTCTATTCTTTCCACTACACCAACTACATACAAGGAATCTGTAACAATATTCAAAGGCCCCTTCAGGACTGTTAGAGCCCATACCACAGCTGCTAACTCCAAGGTCTGAAGGGTATCTGAATCATTTGCAGTAAGAATTTCATGATTCCAGACTCCCTGCTCCTGCCACGTAATTGCTGCTGTTCTTGACCTCTTCCCTGCATCTGTGTATGCCGTTATTGCACCAGGAATCGGCTCCTTTTCTCGCTGTGGCCGAACCATCCAACTCAATTTTCCAATCCACTGTAATGGAGGATTTTTAATACTTTCAGTTATGACAGCACCTCCTATTCCTAGCAGAGCTTCTTGCAATTCTTCACTATTGACCAAATACCATTGTAAAGAGTCCTTTTTCATAGGAATCTGTATTAGTTCAGGCTCTCGCCCATCAACCTGCAAAATTCTCTCACGACCCCGTTTTATCAAAGCTGCTAACAGTTCAATTTTTTGAATTAAAGTTTTTGTTTGCTGAAGTGGAGGGGATAGCCATTCCAACACCCTTATCTCCCCCGTTTTTGTTTCTAGCTGTGTTAAAGCTCCCAGCAAATGTTTTTCACCACACCATATAGTGAGATTAAGCGGGATTCCCAGTATTCGCCGATGTACACGACCCTGAACCACACAGTCTGTAATTTGCTGAAGAGTTCTTTTCTGCTGAGGATTAAGGGTCACTGGTGCTGTTGGGTCCGTGCCCTTCAATAAGGGTCTAAGAGAATCCAACAGTTCATTTGGAAGGCCCACTATAGGTTTAAGCCATTGTAAACCACCTAGTAATTTCTGAGCATCATTTAAAGTAACAATCTGTGTTTTCAGTTCTAATTTCTGAGGTGTTACCAAACTTTGAGACAATGTCCATCCCAAGTATTTCCAAGGAGAAGTTAACTGTATTTTCTCTGGGGCCACAACAAGCTTAAAAAGTCCCAGCAAGTTTTGTACATGCTTAACCTGTTGACTTGTAAATGACTTAGGCTGAGCAATCAAAATATCATCCATATAGTGATAAATGATAGCTTGTGGCCACTGTTGCCTCAATGGTTGTAATGCAGAATCTACGTAAAGTTGACACAAAGTAGGGCTGTTACGCATACCCTGAGGCAAAACCGTCCATTCAAATCTTTGATCTGGACCTTCTCTGTTCAGAGCTGGCAAGGTAAATGCAAAACGCTTTGTATCCCTGTCATGCAAAGCTATTGTGAAAAAGCAATCTTTGAGATCTATTATCAATAGAGGCCATCCTTCAGGTAACGTTGCTGGATTAGGCAGACCTGGCTGTAGTGCACCCATTGGCTCCATCTGTTTATTAACCTCCCGCAAGTCATGTAGCAAGCGATATTTTCCTGACTTTTTCTTTATCACAAAGATAGGGGTATTCCAAGGACTTGTAGATAATTTCAGATGCCCTTGTTGATATTGTTCAGTGACTAAGGCATGAGCATGTTGCAGACTTTCCCTTTTTAAAGGCCATTGCTTTACCCATATAGGCTCATCACTTTTCCAAATTATGGGAATCGGGAAAGTCCAAGCAATGGCTATTATCCCAAAGGGTGCTCATTTGTCAGGACAACCCCTAGCTGTGCCAAAATGTCTCGCCCAATTAGGCATTGCACCGTAGGTGGTAACTGAACAACAGAAAATATTGCCTTTGTGATTTTACCATCTATTGAGACAGTAAGAGATGGCGAGCGACTTGCAAGAGTTAAACCTCCAACTCCTGTTACTGCTGTAGCAGCTGGCTGTAAAGGCCAATGTGCAGGCCAACACTGTGGTGCAATAATACTTGAATCAGCACCCGTGTCCAGCAAACCTGTAAGCATACATTTTTGTCCCTTATATTCCAACAAAACCTCTTTTCTTGGTCTGTGAAGAGAGCCTGACAGAGGAATGGTTGAACGACAAGGGACATGATACTGTAAAATTAATCCAAATGGGGAGGGCTACGTGACTGCTGCAAAGTTCGCATGGCCCTGAAGAATAGATGGTGTGCAGAAAGCAGGATATTGAAACTGCTTGGTATGTAGAAGTAGATAGAGAAGAACAAAGGGGGTACTAAGCTGTTCTAACTTCAAGGCCAGCCGGACAGGCATGTATCGATCATAAAGATACTTTTAAGATAATAGTACAAGTCACATAGCAACCAATCATGAGCTTGGCTTTTGCAATATGTATGAGCTAATTAACGAACATATATAAACTGTGAAATCTGTTACAATAAACTGAGACTTGATGATCATGATATCATGAGTCTTGTCTCCCGCGGCATTCCCTCTAACAACTGGCGCCCGAAAGCAGGGATCTTATCCGAGCCTAAGGCGAGAGAGGTGCTGCGTTGGGGTTCGGGTCCTGCAGCTGGAAGGACGGCGAAAATAAAGAGAAGAGGCGAAACGCTCTGCTCCGCGCCCTGAGTGACCGTAGAAGCGGGCTCAGCCGATACGTGCTGCCGAAGCCTGAAGGAGCCAGCAACGTTACCAACGTAATCATGGAAAGGCAAGCAGCATATGATTTATTTAGTGCTTCTCTTATAAAAAGGCAGATTAGGGGGATTGACTTAGATAAGGATCTCCCTTCGCTATTGCATCATGCTGAGTCTTACGGCTTTTTCGTTAACCCCCATAGTGTTCATAAACTTTCAGAATGGAGAAGATATAGGGATAAGTTGTGGGAATTAGTGTTAGATGAGGATAAACCGGGCAAGAAAATGAGTAAACTTTGGAGAGTGGTTGATAACGAATTGTTAATGTGTCAGGCAGAAAAGAGGGCGGTGGAAGTGATACGGACAGCTCTGGAGAAAAATAAGGAATGTAAACCCTCGCTTCTCTCCAGTGAACCAAACCCTCCGGTTCTCACAAATTTTCCCATTCCCATCTCTGCTTCTGAAATGCCTGTACCTCCCATAGACACTAGTAGCATTGAGGTGCTGGAAATTGAGATCCAAATTGCTTTATGCAACGGGACTGGGATCCCAAATTCACTTTTTGTGAACGGGAATCAGGTAGAACGGAGCAGGCACGGGGCCAGACAGAGCGGGGCCGGCCAGCACCGAGCCGGAGGTGAGCCCGGGGCGGAGCGGACATCAGCCGAGAGACGGAAGGCTCCTTGCTGCCGAGCAACAGCGCAAGGGGGGAGAGGGGCGTTCCTGGGGCTCAGCTGCGCTGGAGTCGGAGCAGGCGGGGCGCG
The DNA here is from genome assembly GCF_050655825.1 of Lonchura striata. NCBI lineage: Eukaryota > Metazoa > Chordata > Aves > Passeriformes > Estrildidae > Lonchura > Lonchura striata. Next base: position 2,021,778 of record NC_140718.1, on the reverse strand, counting down.
GCCGTGGCGGGGGTGTCTCTTCTCCCATCCACAAGGTGACACAACAAGGACGGGAGCGAGGCGGCGCCGCCCCTCATCTCCCCGCAGCGCCCAGCAATGGCGGCGGAGATGGTGGCACAGTCCTGGTTGCCATGGCAGCGACAACGCCGAGAGCAGCAGCGCCACCGATGGCGGGATCGCAACACTACAGCAAAAATTTCAACAGCATCTTCCCAATTTCTTACAAGAGTCAGAAGACGTAATGAAAAAATACAGCAGTACCGAGTGTTTTCCAAGATACCAAGAAGGATGAACATTATGTGAATCAATGTTATTTCAAATATGATATAGATAAAAATCACTGTATAAAGATAGAAATTTTAGTAATGATTTAATTACCAAAAATGTCTCTGAAAACAAAGAGTTGAGAAAATGTCATCTGATGGAATTTTAGTATTGAGTTTGTAATCTCCGTCTTTGGGTTTTTATAGATAATAATATAAGTAATAATGATTTTTAAGTTTTATAGATAATACGATAAATAGTGATTGTTAAGTTTTTGTAAGTAATGATAAGTAGTGATTGTTACTAAAGTTATATGAGTGCTTTAAAAGGATTGTCTTAAACTATTTTAAACATTTCTTGTTAATAGTTTGATCATAAAATGTGAGTTGTCTGATTTTTGTGATAAGAATTATTATTAAGGTATTAAGGTGTTGTTATAGTATTTACAGTCAGTTTTCATATGTTTTATTGTCTCTTTAGGTGATTGATTACAAGATATTTTTTCAGGATCCTGTGTTTTTGATTTTTTAACTACTCATGTGTTTTCTTTATCCAATCTTTTATGCAGCTGCAATTCATCTTCCTTTAAAAATTCATTGTCCAAATTTTAGTTCAAGATTTCAGACTTCAAATTTTCAGATTTCTGAAGAAAGGGTTTGTTGTATTTAGAGAATTTTTGTCTTGAAAGAGATTTTAGACAGGTTCAATTATTTGATAGTTTGATAAAGTTTTAATAATAAGGTTTTTTACTTATAACTGTTATTTCTAGGACTTTTGTTTTATAATGTGTTAAAACATATCCTCCAATTAGAGTTTGAGCTCTGGCCAAGCTCTGGCTCTACGTGGATGGTGTGATTGACCCAGGTGTTTTCTGCATCAAAAAGTATTCAAGTCCTTTTGGCTTGACAATTTGACCATATAAGGCAGCTGAGCCTCAAAAAGAGTTTTGGAGAAACATGATCCGGACATGTTTTATCCAGATCTCTGTTGTTTTAAGGTTTATCAGCTGCTGCAGACTCTGGGATGACAATTTGATAGTGTAGCACTTGGTAACTGTGATTTTATATGTAATATTAATTGTGTATTATCTGATTGATTTTTATTTGTTGTTAGTTTCTTTACTATATGCATTGTTTTGTTCTTGATGTTTTTTCATGTTTATTATCAAGATGTTGATATTTCCATTCCTTCATGCAAATTTTAGGAAACAGAATTGAGAGAGGACCCTCCAGTCCCTGTGGGGAGTGTTGAGTTTGTTTGTGTTTTAGCAGGTGCAGAATCTGGATAGATTTCATTGAAGAATGTTAAACTTATCAATTTCAAGAGAACACTAATCTCTCCACAAGTAAATCAGAGGATGCACAGCAAAAGTGGATTGTGCAAAGATTTGTGTTTCACCCACAGAAGATTGTAGACTTTGGGTTTTTTCATAAGTGTGTTTTTAATTATGTTATAGACTTTTTTTACTAAGTTTTGATGAGTTTTAGTAATGCCTGTGATTTTTCTGTTCATTTTACCATTGCTTTTCAATGGCAAAAGAAAAAGAGGGACAATCAATTAGATAATCAAAAGCATAACATTAAGTTTATCATAAATATAGTTTGTATTTAGAATTAAGTTTGTTCCTTTCATGTTAAACAGAACAATCAAAACCATGAGAAATATGAAGTGGGGTGCACTTCTGTAATACTAACCTCATTTTTCACCCCACGAGTTGCTTCAGTGCAAGCTCTCATACAATTGAAAATCCTAGCCTACTGGACAGAAAAATAAATTAATATTTCATCTAAAATGTTAAGTGAGCTTGCCACAAATATAGGTAGTATCTGTCATGCAGTTCTGCAAAACAGAGCAGCTGCCACTAATTTACTTCTTCTAGCCCAAGGTCATAGTTGTGAAGAATTTGAAGGAATGTGCTGTATGAACTTATCTGATCACGCTACATCTATCCATAAGCAAATACGAAAATTGACCGAGCTAACTCAACAGTTAAAGGTAGAGGATAGATTAGGTTTAAAAAGATAGCTAAAAGGATTGGGGATCGGACCATAGTTAAGAGACATTATCAAATACAGCATAATAGTTCTAAGCATAATTGTGATACTTTTGTTTGTTTTGCCCTGTGTGTTTACTTGCTTGCAAGGCTTGATGCAGCAGCTTTTGCAGAAAATGCTGAATGCACACCTTCTTGTACAAAAGGAAAACGGGGGAGATGAAGAGAGCCTGAGAGAGGAATGGTTGAACGACAAGGGACATGTTACTGTAAATTTAATCCAAATGGGGAGGGCTACGTGACTGCTGCAAAGTTCGCATGGCCCTGAAGAATAGATGATGTGCAGAAAGCAGGATATTGAAACTGCTTGGTATGTAGAAGTAGATAGAGAAGAACAAAGGGGTACTAAGCTGTTCTAACTGCAAGGCCAGCCGGACAGGCATGTATCGATCATAAAGATACTTTTAAGATAATAGTACAAGTCACATAGCAACCAATCATGAGCTTGGCTTTTGCAATATGTATGAGCTAATTAATGAACATATATAAACTGTGAAATCTGTTACAATAAACTGAGACTTGATGATCATGATATCATGAGTCTTGTCTCCCGCGGCATTTTCCCTCTAACAGGTCTGTCATTCAGATCCAAAGTTAATAGAGTCAAACCTCCTGTAGATCCAAATCCATCTCCTCCACGGCTTTTCCGTGAGGATACAGCCTTAGTAACTTGCTCCAGAGGAACCAATTGAGCAATCCTTTGTCCTTTATTAATCCGAATAGGAGGAAATGGAGTATGAACCATAATCATAATTTCACCAGTATAGTCTGCATCAATGACACCAGGCAGCACAAATAATCCAAGCATAGAGGCCGATGATCTTCCCAATAACAAAGCTCCCATCGTCCTGCCCTCGATTATAACAGGTCCATTTACTCCAGTGGGGATCTTCTGCGGCTGTGGTGTCATTAAAGTCACTTCTACTGCGGCTGCCAAGTCCATCCCGAGGCTCCCTCTTGTGGCTGGACGCAAGGTGTCGCTGTTGGAAAGGCTGGAGCAGCTATTTGTGTCGGAGCGCGGCTGCTCTTGTTCGCGCTGTTTCGGGCGTTTCCCGGTCTCCTCTTACAGGCAGCAATGTTATGAGTATCCGATTTGCATTTAGGACACCATATTCCAGCAGCAGAGCATTCTCGCCGAACGTGTCCTGTCCCTCCACATCGGAAACATCTCATACGACTGCCGTAAACATTTCCCTGGGTTGCTACTGACGCTTGGAGGGGTGCAAGAGCAGCTAACACTTGTGTCTGTGAAGCTTTTGCCTGCTCTTTTAATCCCTCCCCCAGCTCTTTAATAGCCTCAACTAAAAATGCCTGCTGCCCCGTTGGTATAGTAGCCATCCTCTCTAATGCATCTTCTATAGTCCAATTAGCTCCTAATGTGTTTAACACACTTCTTGTAGAAGCATTACAATTTTGCAAAGCACACTGCTTCAACAATGATCCACGCATAAACTCAGGCACTCCAGCTCTCTCTATTGCTGCCGCTGCCTTATCAATAAATGCTCCAAAAGTCTCATCCCTTCCTTGTTTAATTCCCATATACGCTGGCAAACCTCCCGGGTCTTTCACCTTATCTATAGCCCTTCGAGCTAGTCGCATTGCCTCTCGACACTTCTCAGGTCCTAGCATAGCTTGTGCCTCAGTGCGAAAATATGGTCCTAAGCCCATCAATTCATCCATAGTTACTCCATGAAGAGGATCTCCAGGCTGTCTTTGTATAGCTACAGCTTCATTAACTTCTGCCTGCCAATGTGCACCAAACAAAAGCCTCTGATGTGGCGAGAAAATAAGCTTAGCAAGACTTCTACAATCTCCTGGTAGCAATATATTAGTACTCCAAACATAATCCAATATCTGCCTAGCCGGTTCACTAGTAACTCCAAATTGACTCACTGTAGCTCGCAACTGTGACAACAACTTCCAATCTAACGGTGTAATCTGAGCTGTTAACCCTCCGCCTGCCTGCTGCTGAAAAATTACAGGACAAACCAGTTCTGTTGCTAGTTCCAAAGCCTGCCCATCTCCTTTGTCCAGCTCCTCTCTTGCCAAAGTCGCCCAAACTTCCCTCCGTTCCCTGGCCAGAGCCTCCGTTAGGTCAGACTCTGCCCTAGGGGTCGGTTTACTGGCAGACAAACTTTGACGAACTGTCGATTTCTGTTCTGAGGGGGCTGGAAGAGCCGTGGGCTCACAACGCAACTCTGTTTCCGTATCCTCAGGCACAGGTCGCAAGGGAGGTAACTCCACTGTAGATACAGCAGGTGGCATGGAAACACCAGGCAACCAATCCTCCCCGTTAAAACCTCTATTTTTCTCTATTGCTGAAGTTCTCTGCTTGGCAGCTTTCTTTTCTGCCTGATGTTGTAATAATTCATTGTGAACTACCTTCCACCACTTTCCCAACTTTTAGCTGTCTTATCATCATCTAAAACTTCCTCCCATAGTTTATCCCCAAACTTACGCCACTCAGACAACTCATGTACTGTATGAGGGTTTACAAAGAACCCCTTAGAATACCCATATGTTAATAGCCCTGGCAGATCTTTTTGCAAATCAATGCCTTTAATCTGCCTTTTCTGCAAGAATGCAGTAAATAAATCATATGCTGCTTGCCTCTCCATACCTATATTGTCAGCGCTGTTGCAGCCCTCCGAGGTCGTCGTCAGCACGTATCGGCCAGGCTTGCCTGTGCAGTCACCTGGGGCACGGTGCACTCTATTTCAATTCAGCACTTTTGCCGTCCTGGCTGCATCAGGACCCGAACCCTTTTTCGTCACTCCACCGTGGCGCCTATCACGTCGATCGGGTCACCATTTTGTGGAAAAAATGACGGGAGACAAGTCCATTCTATAATGTCAACAAGTCTCAGTTTATTTCAAGCACACATGTATAGTTATACCCGTTATAATGAAGCTCATGCATATTGCAAAATTTAAGCTCATCATTGGTGTATGAAAAACAGGTCAACCCCGCCTTTGGAGCTTTCTAAGCTTGCTTTGTTTTCCCTGACATTTATCTTTTTGCTGAAAATTCTACTGTTGAGAACCAGCTTAGCCAAGGACATAAGATATTATTGCTACATCTGCTATTGCTGCACTGTGCAATTTTCAGCTACTGCTTCACTAACTGCACGTAGTCATGTCCTTTCTCACGAAGCCATTCTTCCACAAAAATCTCCATACAGAGGTGTCAGTGTGACATCATAGAGATGTCACTGTGATGTCAGAGGAGGTTGTGTGGCATCACAGAGATGTCTGTGTGACATCATAGACAGCTGTGTGACCTCACAAGGTCAATGAGACAAAACAGGGATTGTTGGAGGCTGCCGCGGGAGACAAGACTCATGCTATCATGATCATCAAGTCTCAGTTTATTGTGACAGATTACACAGTTTATAGATGTTTGTTAATTAGGTCATACATATTGCAAAAGCCGAGCTCATGATTGGTTGCTATGTGACTTGTACCATTATCTTAAAAGTATCTTTGTGAATGATACTTGCCTGTCCAGCTGGCCTTGCAGCTAGAACAGCTTAGTACTTCTTTGTTCTTCTCTATCTACTTCTACATACCAAGCAGTTTCAATATCCTGCTTTCTGCACACCATCTACTCTTCAGGGTCATGCGAACTTTGCAGCAGTCACGTAGCCCTCCCTAGTTGGATTAATTTTACAGCATCATGTCCCCTGTTGTACAACCATTCCTCTGTCAAGCTCTCTTCAAGAGATGTCAGTGTGACGTCACAGAGATATCTCTGTGACATCACAGGAAGTTGTCTAACATCACAGAAGTTTATTGGTGACATCACAAAGATATAAGTGTGACATTCCTAAAAGCTGAGTGCTTTCACAGAGATTTCAGTGTGACATCACAGAGAGCTGTGTGACATCCCAGAGACGTCCATGTGGTATCACAGGGAGCTGTGTGACGTTATGGAGGCATCCGTGTGACATCATAGAGATGTAATTGTGAGATCAGAGGAGGAGGCTGTGTGACTTCACAGAGAAGTCAGTGTGACATCACAGAGAGCTGTGAACCATCACAGGGAAGTCCATGTGATATCACAGAGAGCTGTGTGACGTTCTGGAGGCATCAGTGTGACATCATAGAGATGTAATTGTGAGATCAGAGGAGGAGGCTGTGTGACTTCACAGATATTGGTGCAACATCACAGGGATGTCCATGTGACATCTCAGAGAGCTGTGTGACATCACAGAGATGTCAGTGTGGCATCTCAAAAGGATGTGTGACCTCACAGGGTCACTGTGACATCACAGATGTGTCAGAGTGACATCACAGAGATGTAGTTGTGACATCACAAAAAGATTTGTGACCTCAGAGGGTCTGTGCGACATCACAGCCATCTAAGTGTGACGCCACAGAGGTGTCAGTGTGACATCATAGAGATGTCACTGTGATGTCAGAGGAGGATGTGTGGCATCACAGAGATGTCTGTGTGACATCATAGACAGCTGTGTGACCTCACGAGGTCAATGTGTCCTCACAGAGATGTCAGTGTGACGTCAGAGAGATAGCTCTGGGACATCACAGGAAGTTCTGTGACATCACAGAGATGTCTGTGTGACATCACTAAAAGCCCTGTGACCTCACAGAAATGTCAATGTGACATCATGAAGGGCTGTGCGACATCACAGAGATGTCCATGTGATATCACTGTGAGCTGTGTGACGTCACAGATGTGTCAGTGTGGCATCAGAGAGATGTCATTGTAACATCAAAGGAGGATCTGTGCAACCATAGAGGAGTCAGTGTGACATCAAATAGAATTGTGTGACATCACAGTGTTGTCAGTGCGGCATCACAGAGAGCGGTGTGACGTCACAGAGATATCTTTGTGTCATCAGAAAAAGCTGTGTGACTTCGAAGGGTCTCTGTAACATCACAGAGGTGTCTGAGTGACATCACAGAGATGTCTTTGTGACATCACCAAAAGCTTTGTGACCCCACAGGGTCTGTGCGACATCACAGCCATCGAAGTGTGACGTCACAGAGGTGTCTGTGTGACATCATAGAGATGTCATTGTGACATCAGAGGAGGATGTATGACATCAAGGAGATGTCTGAGTGACATCATAGACAGCTGTGTGACCTCACAAGGTCAATGAGACAAAACAGAGATTGTTGGAGGGTGCCGCGGGAGACAAGACTCATGCTCTCATGATCATCAAGTCTCAGTTTATTGTGACAGATTACACAGTTTATAGATGTTTGTTAATTAGGTCGTACATATTGCAAAAGCTGAGCTCATGACTGGTTGCTATGTGACTTTTACCATTATCTTAAAAGTATCTTTGTGAATGATACTTGCCTGTCCAGCTGGCCTTGCAGCTAGAACAGCTTAGTACTTCTTTGTTCTTCTCTATCTACTTCTACATACCAAGCAGTTTCAATATCCTGCTTTCTGCACACCATCTACTCTTCAGGGTCATGCGAACTTTGCAGCAGTCACGTAGCTTTCCCTAGTTGGATTAATTTTACAGCATCGTGTCCCCTGTTGTAAAACCATTCCTCTGTCAAGCTCTCTTCAAGAGATGTCAGTGTGACGTCTCAGAGATATCTCTGTGACATCACAGGAAGTTGTGTAACATCACAGAAGTTTATTGGTGACATCACAAAGATATAAGTGTGACATTCCTAAAAGCTGAGTGCTTTCACAGAGATTTCAGTGTGACATCACAGAGAGCTGTGTGACATCCCAGAGACGTCCATGTGGTATCACAGGGAGCTGTGTGACGTTATGGAGGCATCCATGTGACATCATAGAGATGTAATTGTGAGATCAGAGGAGGAGGCTGTGTGACTTCACAGAGAAGTCAGTGTGACATCACAGAGAGCTGTGAACCATCACAGGGAAGTCCATGTGATATCACAGAGAGCTGTGTGACGTTCTGGAGGCATCAGTGTGACATCATAGAGATGTAATCGTGAGATCAGAGGAGGAGGCTGTGTGACTTCACAGATCTTGGTGCAACATCACAGGGATGTCCATGTGACATCTCAGAGAGCGGTGTGGCATCACAGAGATGTCAGTGTGGCATCTCAAAAAGATGTGTGACCTCACAGGGTCACTGTGACATCACAGAGGTGTCAGAGTGACATCACATAGATGTCTTTGTGACATCACAATAAGATTTCTGACACCACAGTGTCTGTGCAACATCACAGCCATGTAAGTGTGACGTCACAGAGGTGTCAGTGTGACATCATAGAGATGTCACTGTGATGTCAGAGGAGGTTGTGTGGCATCACAGAGATGTCTGTGTAACATCATAGACAGCTGTGTGACCTCACAAGGTCAATGAGACAAAACAGAGATTGTTGGAGGCTGCCGCGGGAGACAAGACTCATGATATCATGATCATCAAATCTCAGTTTATTGTGACAGATTACACAGTTTATATATGTTTGTTAATTAGGTCATACATATTGCAAAAGCCGAGCTCATGAGTGGTTGCAATGTGACTTGAACCATTATCTTAAAAGTATCTTTGTGAATGATACTTGCCTGTCCAGCTGGCCTTGCAGCTAGAACGGCTTAGTACTTCTTTGTTCTTCTCTATCTACTTCTACATACCAAGCAGTTTCAATATCCTGCTTTCTGCACACCATCTACTCTTCAGGTTCATGCGAACTTTGCAGAAGTCACGTAGCCCTCCCTAGTTGGATTAATTTTACAGCATCATGTCCCCTGTTGTACAACCATTCCTCTGTCATGCTCTCTTCAAGAGATGTCAGTGTGACGTCACAGAGATATCTCTGTGACATCACAGGAAGTTGTGTAACATCACAGAAGTTTATTGGTGACATCACAAAGATATAAGTGTGACATTCCTAAAAGCTGAGTGCTTTCACAGAGATTTCAGTGTGACATCACAGAGAGCTGTGTGACATCCCAGAGACGTCCATGTGGTATCACAGGGAGCTGTGTGACGTTATGGAGGCATCCGTGTGACAACATAGAGATGTAATTGTGAGATCAGAGGAGGAGGCTGTGTGACTTCACAGAGAAGTCAGTGTGACATCACAGAGAGCTGTGAACCATCACAGGGAAGTCCATGTGATATCACAGAGAGCTGTGTGACGTTCTGGAGGCATCAGTGTGACATCATAGAGATGTAATTGTGAGATCAGAGGAGGAGGGTGTGTGACTTCACAGATATTGGTGCAACCTCACAGGGATGTCCATGTGACATCTCAGAGAGCTGTGTGACATCACAGAGATGTCAGTGTGGCATCTCAAAAAGATGTGTAACCTCACAGGGTCACTGTGACATCACAGAGGTGTCAGATTGACATCACATAGATGTCTTTGTGACATCACAATAAGATTTCTGACCCCACAGTGTCTGTGCAACCTCACAGCCATGTAAGTGTGACGTCACAGAGGTGTCAGTGTGACATCATAGAGATGTCATTGTGACATCAGAGGAGGATGTATGACATCAAGGAGATGTCTGAGTGACATCATAGACAGCTCTGTGACCTCACAAGGTCAATGAGACAAAACAGAGATTGTTGGAGGCTGCCGTGGGAGACAAGACTCATGCTATCATGATCATCAAGTCTGAGTTTATTGTGACAGATTACACAGTTTATAGATGTTTGTTAATTAGGTCATACATATTGCAAAAGCCGAGCTCATGATTGGTTGCTATGTGACTTGTACCATTATCTTAAAAGTATCTTTGTGAATGATACTTGCCTGTCCAGCTGGCCTTGCAGCTAGAACAGCTTAGTACTTCTTTGTTCTTCTCTATCTACTTCTACATACCAAGCAGTTTCAATATCCTGCTTTCTGCACACCATCTACTCTTCAGGGTCATGCGAACTTTGCAGCAGTCACGTAGCCCTCCGTAGTTGGATTAATTTTACAGCATCATGTCCCCTGTTGTACAACCATTCCTCTGTCAAGCTCTCTTCAAGAGATGTCAGTGTGACGTCACAGAGATATCTCTGTGACATCACAGGAAGTTGTGTAACATCACAGAAGTTTATTGGTGACATCACAAAGATATAAGTGTGACATTCCTAAAAGCTGAGTGCTTTCACAGAGATTTCAGTGTGACATCACAGAGAGCTGTGTGACATCCCAGAGACGTCCCTGTGGTATCACAGGGAGCTGTGTGATGTTATGGAGGCATCCGTGTGACATCATAGAGATGTAATTGTGAGATCAGAGGAGGAGGCTGTGTGACTTCACAGAGAAGTCAGTGTGACATCACAGAGAGCTGTGAACCATCACAGGGAAGTCCATGTGATATCACAGAGAGCTGTGTGATGTTCTGGAGGCATCAGTGTGACATCATAGAGATGTAATTGTGAGATCAGAGGAGGAGGCTGTGTGACTTCACAGATATTGGTGCAACATCACAGGGATGTCCATGTGACATCTCAGAGAGCTGTGTGACATCACAGAGATGTCAGTGTGGCATCTCAAAAAGATGTGTAACCTCACAGGGTCACTGTGATATCACAGAGGTGTCTGAGTGACATCACAGATATGTCATTGTGACATCACAAAAAGATTTGTGACCTCAGAGGGTCTGTGCGATATCACAGCCATCTAAGTGTGACGTCACAGATGTGTCAGTGTGGCATCAGAGAGATGTCATTGTAACATCAAAGGAGGATCTGTGCAACCATAGAGGAGTCAGTGTGACATGAAATAGAATTGTGTGACATCACAGTGTTGTCAGTGCGGCATCACAGAGAGCGGTGTGACGTCACAGAGATATCTTTGTGTCATCAGAAAAAGCTGTGTGACTTCGAAGGGCCTCTGTAACATCACAGAGGTGTCTGAGTGAAATCACAGAGATGTCTTTGTGACATCACCAAAAGCTTTGTGACCCCACAGGGTCTGTGCAACATCACAGCCATCGAAGTGTGACGTCACAGAGGTGTCAGTGTGACATCATAGAGATGTCACTGTGATGTCAGAGGAGGTTGTTTGACATCACCGAGATGTCCGTGTGACATCATAGACAGCTGTGTGACCTCACAAAGTCAATGTGACCTCACAGAGATGTCATTGTGACATCACAGAGATAGCTCTGTGACATCACAGGAAGTTCTGTGACATCAAGGAGATGTCTGAGTGACATCATAGACAGCTGTGTGACCTCACAAGGTCAATGAGACTAAACAGAGATTGTTGGAGGGTGCCGCGGGAGACAAGACTCATGCTATCATGATCATCAAGTCTCAGTTTATTGTGACAGATTACACAGTTTATAGATGTTTGTAAATTAGGTCATACATATTGCAAAAGCCGAGCTCATGATTGGTTGCTATGTGACTTGTACTATTATCTTAAAAGTATCTTTGTGAATGATACTTGCCTGTCCAGATGGCCTTGCAGCTAGAACAGCTTAGTACTTCTTTGTTCTTCTCTATCTACTTCTACATACCAAGCAGTTTCAATATCCTGCTTTCTGCACACCATCTACTCTTCAGGGTCATGCGAACTTTGCAGCAGTCACGTAGCCCTCCCTAGTTGGATTAACTTTACAGCATCGTGTCCCCTGTTGTACAACCATTCCTCTGTCAAGCTCTCTTCAAGAGATGTCAGTGTGACGTCACAGAGATATCTCTGTGACATCACAGGAAGTTGTGTAACATCACAGAAGTTTATTGGTGACATCACAAAGATATAAGTGTGACATTCCTAAAAGCTGAGTGCTTTCACAGAGATTTCAGTGTGACATCACAGAGAGCTGTGTGACATCCCAGAGACGTCCATGTGGTATCACAGGGAGCTGTGTGACGTTCTGGAGGCATCCGTGTGACATCATAGAGATGTAATTGTGAGATCAGAGGAGGAGGCTGTGTGACTTCACAGAGAAGTCAGTGTGACATCACAGAGAGCTGTGAACCATCACAGGGAAGTCCATGTGATATCACAGAGAGCTGTGTGATGTTCTGGAGGCATCAGTGTGACATCATAGAGATGTAATTGTGAGATCAGAGGAGGAGGCTGTGTGACTTCACAGATATTGGTGCAACATCACAGGGATGTCCATGTGACATCTCAGAGAGCTGTGTGACATCACAGAGATGTCAGTGTGGCATCTCAAAAAGATGTGTAACCTCACAGGGTCACTGTGACATCACAGAGGTGTCTGAGTGACATCACAGATATGTCATTGTGACATCACAAAAAGATTTGTGACCTCAGAGGGTCTGTGCGATATCACAGCCATCTAAGTGTGACGTCACAGATGTGTCAGTGTGGCATCAGAGAGATGTCATTGTAACATCAAAGGAGGATCTGTGCAACCATAGAGGAGTCAGTGTGACATGAAATAGAATTGTGTGACATCGCAGTGTTGTCAGTGCGGCATCACAGAGAGCGGTGTGACGTCACAGAGATATCTTTGTGTCATCAGAAAAAGCTGTGTGACTTCGAAGGGCCTCTGTAACATCACAGAGGTGTCTGAGTGAAATCACAGAGATGTCTTTGTGACATCACGGAAAGCTTTGTGACCCCACCGGGTCTGTGCAACATCACAGCCATCGAAGTGTGACGTCACAGAGGTGTCAGTGTGACATCATAGAGATGTCACTGTGATGTCAGAGGAGGTTGTTTGACATCACCGAGATGTCCGTGTGACATCATAGACAGCTGTGTGACCTCACAAAGTCAATGTGACCTCACAGAGATGTCATTGTGACATCACAGAGATAGCTCTGTGACATCACAGGAAGTTCTGTGACATCAAGGAGATGTCTGAGTGACATCATAGACAGCTGTGTGACCTCACAAGGTCAATGAGACTAAACAGAGATTGTTGGAGGGTGCCGCGGGAGACAAGACTCATGCTATCATGATCATCAAGTCTCAATTTATTGTGACAGATTACACAGTTTATAGATGTTTGTAAATTAGGTCATACATATTGCAAAAGCCGAGCTCATGATTGGTTGCTATGTGACTTGTACTATTATCTTAAAAGTATCTTTGTGAATGATACTTGCCTGTCCAGATGGCCTTGCAGCTAGAACAGCTTAGTACTTCTTTGTTCTTCTCTATCTACTTCTACATACCAAGCAGTTTCAATATCCTGCTTTCTGCACACCATCTACTCTTCAGGGTCATGCGAACTTTGCAGCAGTCACGTAGCCCTCCCTAGTTGGATTAATTTTACAGCATCGTGTCCCCTGTTGTACAACCATTCCTCTGTCAAGCTCTCTTCAAGAGATGTCAGTGTGACGTCACAGAGATATCTCTGTGACATCACAGGAAGTTGTGTAACATCACAGAAGTTTATTGTTGACATCACAAAGATATAAGTGTGACATTCCTAAAAGCTGAGTGCTTTCACAGAGATTTCAGTGTGACATCACAGAGAGCTGTGTGACATCCCAGAGACGTCCATGTGGTATCACAGGGAGCTGTGTGATGTTATGGAGGCATCCGTGTGACATCATAGAGATGTAATTGTGAGATCAGAGGAGGAGGCTGTGTGACTTCACAGATATTGGTGCAACATCACAGGGATGTCCATGTGACATCTCAGAGAGCTGTGTGACATCACAGAGATGTCAGTGTGGCATCTAAAAAAGATGTGTGACCTCACAGGGTCACTGTGACATCACAGAGATATCATTGTGACATCACAAAAAGATTTGTGACCTCAGAGGGTCTGTGCGATATCACAGCCATCTAAGTGTGACGTCACAGAGGTGTCTGTGTGACATCATAGAGATGTCACTGTGATGTCAGAGGAGGTTGTGTGGCATCACAGAGATGTCCGTGTGATGTCATAGACAGCTGTGTGACCTAACAAAGTCAATGTGACCTCACAGAGATGTCAGTGTGACATCACAGAGATAGCTCTGTGACATCACAGGAAGTTCTGTGACATCACAGAGATGTCTGTGTGACATCACTAAAAGCTCTGTGACCTCACAGAAATGTCAATGTGACATCATGAAGGGCTGTGCGACATCACAGAGATGTCCATGTGATATCACTGTGAGCTGTGTGACGTCACAGATGTGTCAGTGTGGCATCAGAGAGATGTCATTGTAAAATCAAAGGAGGATCTGTGCAACCATAGAGGAGTCAGTGTGACATCAAATAGAATTGTGTGACATCACAGTGTTGTCAGTGCGGCATCACAGAGAGCGGTGTGACGTCACAGAGATATCTTTGTGTCATCAGAAAAAGCTGTGTGACTTTGAAGGGTCTCTGTAACATCACAGAGGTGTCTGAGTGACATCACAGAGATGTCTTTGTGACATCACAAAAAGCTTTGTGACCCCACAGGGCCTGTGTGACATCACAGCCATCGAAGTGTGACGTCACAGAGGTGTCTGTGTGACATCATAGACAGCTGTGTGACCTCACAAGGTCAATGAGACTAAACAGAGATTGTTGGAGGGTGCCGCGGGAGACAAGACTCATGCTCTCATGATCATCAAGTCTCAGTTTATTGTGACAGATTACACAGTTTATAGATGTTTGTTAATTAGGTCATGCATAATGCAAAAGCCGAGCTCATGATTGGTTGCTATGTGACTTGTACTATTATCTTAAAAGCATCTTTGTGAATGATACTTGCCTGTCCAGCTGGCCTTGCAGCTAGAACAGCTTAGTACTTCTTTGTTCTTCTCTATCTACTTCTACATACCAAGCAGTTTCAATATCCTGCTTTCAGCACACCATCTACTCTTCAGGGTCATGCGAACTTTGCAGCAGTCACGTAGCCCTCCCTAGTTGGATTAATTTTACAGCATCATGTCCCCTGTTGTACAACCATTCCTCTGTCAAGCTCTCTTCAAGAGATGTCAGTGTGACGTCACAGAGATATCTCTGTGACATCACAGGAAGTTGTGTAACATCACAGAAGTTTATTGGTGACATCACAAAGATATAAGTGTGACATTCCTAAAAGCTGAGTAGTTTCACAGAGATTTCATTGTGACATCACAGAGAGCTGTGTGACATCCCAGAGACGTCCATGTGGTATCACAGGGAGCTGTGTGATGTTATGGAGGCATCCGTGTGACATCATAGAGATGTAATTGTGAGATCAGAGGAGGAGGCTGTGTGACTTCACAGAGAAGTCAGTGTGACATCACAGAGAGCTGTGAACCATCACAGGGAAGTCCATGTGATATCACAGAGAGCTGTGTGATGTTCTGGAGGCATCAGTGTGACATCATAGAGATGTAATTGTGAGATCAGAGGAGGAGGCTGTGTGACTTCACAGATATTGGTGCAACATCACAGGGATGTCCATGTGACATCTCAGAGAGCTGTGTGACATCACAGAGATGTCAGTGTGGCATCTAAAAAAGATGTGTGACCTCACAGGGTCACTGTGACATCACAGAGATGTCATTGTGACATCACAAAAAGATTTGTGACCTCAGAGGGTCTGTGCGACATCACAGCCATCTAAGTGTGACGTCACAGAGGTGTCAGTGTGACATCATGGAGATGTCACTGTGATGTCAGAGGAGGTTGTTGGACATCACAGAGATGTCCGTATGACATCATAGACAGCTGTGTGACCTCACAAGGTCAATGTGACCTCACAGAGATGTCATTGTGACGTCAGAGAGACAGCTCTGTGACATCACAGGAAGTTCTGTGACATCACAGAGATGTCTGTGTGACATCACTAAAAGCCCTGTGACCTCACAGAAATGTCAATGTGACATCATGAAGGGCTGTGCGACATCACAGAGATGTCCATGTGATATCACTGTCAGCTGTGTGACGTCACAGATGTGTCAGTGTGGCATCAGAGAGATGTCATTGTAACATCAAAGGAGGATCTGTGCAACCATAGAGGAGTCAGTGTGACATCAAATAGAATTGTGTGACATCACAGTGTTGTCAGTGCGGCATCACAGAGAGCGGTGTGATGTCACAGAGATATCTTTGTGTCATCAGAAAAAGCTGTGTGACTTCGAAGGGTCTCTGTAACATCACAGAGGTGTCTGAGTGAAATCACAGAGATGTCTTTGTGACATCACGAAAAGCTTTGTGACCCCACCGGGTCTGTGCAACATCACAGCCATCTAAGTGTGACGTCACAGAGGTGTCAGTGTGACATCATAGAGATGTCATTGTGATGTCAGAGGAGGTTGTGTGGCATCACAGAGATGTCCGTGTGACGTCATAGACAGCTGTGTGACCTAACAAAGTCAATGTGACCTCACAGAGATGTCAGTGTGACATCACAGAGATAGCTCTGGGACATCACAGGAAGTTCTGTGACATCACAGAGATGTCTGTGTGACATCACAGATATTGTTGCAACATCACAGGGATGTCCATGTGACATCTCAGAGAGATGTGTGACATCACAGAGATGTCAGTGTGGCACCTCAAAAAGATGTGTGACCTTACAGGGTCAATGTGACATCACAGCGGTGTCAGAGTGACATCACATAGATGTCCTTTTGACATCACATAAAGATTTGTGACCTCAGAGGTTCTGTGTGGCATCACAGCCATCTAAGTGTGACGTCACAGAGGCGTCAGTGTGATATCATAGAGATGTCATTGTGACATCAGAGGAGGTTGTGTGACATCACAGAGATGTCTGTGTGACATCATACACAGCTGTGTGACCTCACAAGGTCAATGTGACATCACAGAGATATCAGTGTGACGTCCCAGAGATGAACAGGAAGTTCTGTGACATCGCAGAGATGTCTGTGTGACATCAGCAAAAGCCCTGTGACCTCACAGAAATTTCAGTGCAACATCACGAAGAGCTGTGTGACATCACAGAGACGTCCATGTGATATCACAGAGAGCTGTGTGACATCACAGATGTGTCAGTGTGGCATCAGAAAGATGTCATTGTGACATCAAAGGAGGATCTGTGCAATCACAGAGGAGTCAGTGTGACATCACAGAGATGTCTTTGTGACATCACAAAAAGCCTTGTGTTGGAGGGATGCCGTGGGAGACAAGACTCATGCTATCATGATCATCAAGTCTCAGTTTATTGTGACAGATTACACAGTTTATATATGTTTGTTAATTAGCTCATACATATTGCAAAAGCCGAGCTCATGATTGGTTGCTATGTGACTTGTACTATTATCTTAAAAGTATCTTTATGATCGATACATGCCTGTCCAGCTGGCCTTGCAGCTAGAACAGCTCAGTACTTCTTTGTTCTTCTCTATCTACTTCTACATACCAAGCAGTTTCAATATCCTGCTTTCTGCGCACCATCTACTCTTCAGGGCCATGCGAACTTTGCAGCAGTCACGTAGCCCTCCCTATTTGGAATTATTTTACAGTATCATGTCCCTTGTCGTTCAACCATTCCTCTGTCAGGCTCTCTTCATCTCCCCCGTTTTCCTTTTGTACAAGAAGGTTTGCATTCAGCATTTTTTGCAAAAGCTGCTGCATTAAGCCTTGTAAGCAAGTAAACACACAGGGCAAAACACGCAAAAGTATCACAATTATGCTTAGAACTATTATGTTATATTTGATGATGTCCCTCAACCATGGTCCGTTCCCCAATCCTTTCAGCCAGCCTTCTAAGCCCAATCCGTCCTCCACCTTCAACTGTTGAGTTAGCTCGGTCAATTTTCGTATTTGCTTATGGATAGATGTAGAGTGATCAGATAAGTTCATGCAGCACATTCCTTCAAATTCCTCACAACCATGACCTTGGGCTAGCAATAGGAAATCTATAGCTGCCCTATTCTGCAGTGTGGCATGTCTTACTGAGTCTACGTCCAAAAGCAGGTCACTTAGGGCCTTCGATGTAGCGTTTGTCTGTTTAGCTAACCAGCATCCCAGCTTGTTGAGTTGAGCTAATGCTCCTGCTGAGGCAACACCAGGCGCTAGGAAAGAGGCAGCAATAATAGCCTCAGGGGACCAAAATCTAACATTATCTTGACAGTTACTGGCAAAGTTATGTACACTGCGTCGCAATCTGCTGCCATGATGACGCCGAGCCATGTCTAATATCATTGATGTGTTGGGTGTCAGCAATGACAATCTTCCTAACGAACAAGGGCCTCCCTTTATTTTGGAAGGTATGCCAGCCCAAGCTCTGTCACCACAAATAAAGAATATTCCTCGGGGCAAAGAAAGCGGATTATTTGTTGACTTTAAAACCTTTTTGGCCGTGTACTGACACCAGATACTACTGTTTCTGTAAATTGGCAAAGTGGAATTAACGACAATTGCAGACCCATTGATTCTCTGTTGCTTGCTTGTCCAGTTAAAGTACAAACAGCAATCCATGCCAACTGCCCCCAGTAGCTCTAGCTCCTGGGGTTCTGCCGGGGCAATCGGTAAGTAGGGAACCCACCTGTCCCAATTATCTACAGTAGTATTGAAATTTAAATTATCACAAGTTGGAACACATGTAGGACATGGCCATGTATCCAATGGTAGACCGACTAGGCAGGTGGAGAACGGATTGCCTGGGGAAGATAAAGCAAGACAGATGGACTCTTGCCCTGTTAGATTTGCCATTGTGACCCATACATTTGTTTTAGGTTGAGGTGGGACGTATGCCTGCACACTTAGCAGCACGGCTGCGACGACGAAACCTCCTACACTGCGTGTCCCATTCCTCTGGGTCAACTTGCCACTGAATGGGGATGCCGATACCATTCTGACAACAGGAATCTATAATCCCTGTCCTTTTAACACCTAGAATTTTCTTTACTAAGTGCTGTACCCTCCAAGCTAGCCTTCTTAATTCCAGGTCTTCTGTATTTTCTATTAATCTCAGGCTCTCGCTGATAGGCTGACCTGTTAGTTGTGTTAAAGCGCGCTGTGGTGAGTCAAAGCTCCACTGGCGCTGACAGGTAAGACACCAGAATGCAGAGGTAAGGTGGGGCTGATGAATCCACCAACGATGAGAGCACCCTCCACAATATATTTTTACCCAAGATTGGTGGTCATAACTATTGCAAGTCAAGCAAGCAAGCGAACAAAAG
The DNA here is from genome assembly GCF_050655825.1 of Lonchura striata. Lineage (NCBI taxonomy): Eukaryota > Metazoa > Chordata > Aves > Passeriformes > Estrildidae > Lonchura > Lonchura striata. The sequence continues at coordinate 2,002,512 of NC_140718.1, read as the reverse complement.
CGGTCAAAGTCTCTAGCTAAATGAGGCAAGAGGCAATCTTCAACTTCTCTCTGCGAGTCAAACAGGAACTTAGTCTGAAACTCTTCTTCTAGATCATACAGGATCCTGGAGATCGTCCTCTGTAGGCGCTGCCTCCTCCTCTGCTCCAGGCTGGTCATTGGTGGGCCGCACCCACTTAGCTGGGACCCACACAGTACCTGCTGGTGTAGAAACACACAGATAGCCCCTGCCCCAGTATAATACTTTGGCTGGACCTTGCCAAATTCCTGGTTTTGGATCTCTATACCTGACTACCATTTGCAGAGGGGTAGGGGCTTTAGAGGCAAAATGAGTAATTGCTGCGGGTAACCCCCCATCTCCAAAAATACATAAGTGATTAAGCACAAACAGGCATTTCAATAACCTATCCTGCACGCTGACTGTATCAATGTATTTTTCCAGATATTGTTTAAGAGTTCTATTGGCTCTCTCTACTATTGCCTGTCCAGTAGGGGAGTTTGCAATCCCTGTAACGTGTGTGATGTTCCATGTTTGCATAAAGCGGGCAACACGTTTACTGCAATAAGCAGGGCCATTATCAGTCTTGATCCTCTGAGGCACTCCCATAACCGCGATACAGCTGCTGAGATGTCGCTCCACATGAAGGGCCCGTTCTCCTCTCTGAGCAGTAGCCCATATGTAATGGCTGTAAGTATCAATAGTCACATGGACGTACTTCAAGCGACCAAAACTAGGTACATGGGTGACATCCATCTGCCAAAGTTCATTAGCTTGCAGGACTCGCGGATTTACCCCTATTCCCAGGCCCACACCTCTGTTGTGATGGCTACATATGGGGCAAGCCTTAACAATAGCTCTAGCTTCTTGTAGTGGAACTGTGGCATTACATGAGAGCTGTGTGACGTCACAGAGATATCTTTGTGACATTTGAAAAAGCTGTGTGACCTCAAAGGGTCTCTGTGATGTCACAGAGGTGTCAGAGTGACGTCGCAGAGATGTCTTTGTGACAACACATAAAGTTTTGTGACCCCACAGGGTCTGTGCTGCATCACAGCCATATAAGTGTGATGTCACATAGAGCTCTGTGTGGCATCATAGAGATGTCTTTGTGACATCAGAGGAGGATATATGACATCACATAGATGTCCTAGTGACATCATAGACAGCTGTGTGACCTCATAAAGTCAAGGAGACAAAACAGAGATGTCAGTGTGATGTCACAGAAATACCTCTGTGACATCACAGGAAGTTGTGTGACACCACAGAAGTGTATTGGTGACATCAGAAAGATGTAAGCGTGACATTCCAAAAAGCTGTGTGATGTCACAGAGATTTCAGTGTGACATCACAGAGGGCTGTGTGACATCACAGAGATGCCCATGCGATATCACAGAGAGCTGTGTGACGTTGTGGAGGTGTCAGTGTGACATCACAGAGAAGTCAGTGTGATATCACAGAGAGCTGTGTGAAATCACAGAGATTGGTTCAACATCACAGGGATGTCCATGTGACATCTCAGAGAGCTCTGTAACATCACAGAGATGTCAGTGTGGCATCTCAAAAAAATGTGTGACCTCACAGGGTCACTGTGACATCACAGAGGTGTCAGAGTGACATCACAGAGATGTCATTGTGACATCACAAAATTATTTGTGACCTCAGAGGGTCACATTCATCTAAGTGTGACGTCACAGAGGTGTCAGTGTGACATCATAGAGATGTCACTGTGATGTCAGAGGAGGTTGTGTGACATCACAAAGATGTCTGTGTGACATCATAGACAGCTGTGTGACCTCACAAGGTCAATGTGACATCACAGAGATGTCTGTGTGACATCACTAAAAGACCTGTGACCTCACAGAAATGTCAAAGTGACATCACAAAGAGCGGTGTGACATCACAGAGATGTCCATGTGATATCACTGTGATCTGTGTGACGTCACAGATGTGTCAGTGTGGCATCATAAAGATGTCATTGTAACATCAAAGGAGGATCTGTGCAACCATAGAGGAGTCAGTGTGACATCAAATAGAATTGTGTGATATCACAGTGTTGTCAGTGCGGCATCACAGAGAGCGGTGTGACGTCACAGAATTGTCACTGTGATATCACAGGAAGTCCTGTGACGTCCCAGAGATGTCTGTGTGACATCACAGAGATATCTGTGTGACATCACTAAAAGCCCTGTGACCTCATAGAAATGTCAATGTGACATCATGAAGGGCTGTGCGACATCACAGAGATGTCCATGTGATATCACTGTCAGCTGTGTGACGTCACAGATGTGTCAGTGTGGCATCAGAGAGATGTCATTGTAACATCAAAGGAGGATCTGTGCAACCATAGTGGAGTCAGTGTGACATCAAATAGAATTGTGTGACATCACAGTGTTGTCAGTGCGGCATCACAGAGAGCGGTGTGACGTCACAGAGATATCTTTGTGACATCAGAAAAAGCTGTGTGACTTCGAAGGGTCTCTGTAACATAACAGAGGTGTCAGTGTGACATCAAAGAAATGTCATTGCAATGTCAGAGGAGTATATGTGACATCACAGAGATGTCTGGTTGACATCATAGACAGCTGTGTGACCTCACAAAATCAATGAGACAAAACAGAGATGTCAGTGTGACGTCACAGAAATATCTCTGTGACATCACAGGAATTTGTGTGACATCATAGAAATGTATTGGTGACATCACAAAAATGTAAGTGTGGCATTCCAAGAAGCTGAGTGCTGTCACAGAGATTTCAGTGTGACATCACAGAGGGCTGTGTGATATCACAGAGATGCCCATGCGATATCACAGAGTGCTCTGTGACTTTATGGAGGCATCAGTGTGACATCATAGTGTTGTCATTGTTTCATCAGAGGAGGAGGTTGTGTGACTTCACAGAGAAGTCATTGTGACGTCTGAGAGAGCTGTGTAACATCACAGGGATGTCCATGTGATGTCACAGAGAGCTGTGTGACGTTATGGAGGTGTCAGTGTGACATCACAGAGATGTCAGTGTGATATCACAGAGAGCCTTGTGACATCACAGGGTCACTGTGACATCTCAGAGGTGTTAGAGTGACATCACAGAGATGTCTTTGTGACATCACAAAAAAATTTGTGACCTCACAGGTTCTGCGGGACATCACAGCCATCTCAGTGTGACGTCACAGAGGTGTCAGTGTGACATCATAGCGATGTCTTTGTGACGTCAAAGGAGGTTGTGTGACATCACATAGATGTCCGAGTGACATCATAGACAGCTGTGTGACCTCACAAGGTCAATGTGACATCACAGCAATGTTAGTGCGACATCACGATTGTTGCTTCTCTTTCGACTGCCATTTTGCTCTCTGGGGTGACTTGCTGCTGTCCCCCATCCCTCCCTGGCCCCCTGGGACCCTCTGGCTAGCTGTCCCTTTCCAGGGCTGGGATTTTCCTTGGTTCCACTGCCATGAGCTTACCAGGTAGCGTCTGGGTTAGCACGGTCCGAGCTGTGGCGTTGCCTCAGTCACCGCTAGGATTCGAGATAAAGAGACCAAGAGAGACCAATGGTATGCTTGTCCAGAGAGATTGTATTGCCTGAAGCGTTGCAGGGACCAAAGGCCCCGGGCTATTGCCCAGATACAGTTTTATACAGCAAAATTAAGAGATAAGGTCTTAAACAATGGAGACAGTGTTCAGCTAAGGCACATCATAACCACCCCAGGGGCCAGGTCCAATGGGAACTGCTCAGGGGTGGGAAGAAGGGTGTTTACAGAGGAATGCTGAAGCAGGACTTTCCCGAAACAGTGGAGCATACATAAATGTATCTTTTACCTCAGTTTACCATTCCCAAGGCCTTTCTAAAACAATGGGTCATACATGAATGTATCCTTTACCTCAGTTTACCATTCCCAAGGCCTTTCTAAAACAATGGGTCATACATGAATGTATCCTTTTCCTCAGTTTACCATTCCCAAGGCCTTTCTAAAACCTTTCTCCACGCTACCATGCCAGCATGACAACCGCAGGGGGAAGGTGCGCCGTGGCAGAGCAGAGACTGCCTGGCCGCCCAGCACTGTGCTTTTGCTTAATAATGCTTGCTTAATAAATTCACGTTAATTGATTTATCTATAATTAGCATCCCCAATTTAATTTGTCCATAACACGCCTGACTAGAGAAATGAAAAAAAAATAAAGTTGGTATATTATCCAACACACAAGTGCAGTGCAAGCCCCCAGCTGCTGAGTCTCAGGAGAAGGCTGAGGGAAATGCACCCACTACGTCCTTTCTGCCACTCCCTCTGCATCTGGTGCTGAAGTTTGGATGCCTGCAGGGGTTGCTTGTCTCCTCTGGGTGTATTCTTCCTTCCCTCTGGGAGGGCCTTAATGGAAATTAGTTCCATTTCTCCTGCAGATGAGAGTGGCAGGGAGTCACTGCAGGCTGGTGATACTCTGATACAAGGAAATGGGTGTGCATACAAACCAGGCTGTGAAAAGCCAGTGTCCATAAGGGAGCCAGAGGAGCCCTGCATCTTTCTTTGAATAAAGGGAGAGAGTCCATGGGGACATGTGCTGCTGGGGTTTTCTCTCTCAAAGTTTTGGAGGACACAGCCTTATTTTAAACTCCTGGCCACATGCTGCCCTCTTCCTTTCCCCACTGGCTGGGGTACCAGGCCAGGGGACTGCAGGGACCTTTGTACCCTCTTTTCCTTTTGCAAGGTATTAGTTCTTGTTAGAGGGAATGCCGCGGGAGACAAGACTCATGATATCATGATCATCAAGTCTCAGTTTATTGTAACAGATTACACAGTTTATATATGTTCGTTAATTAGCTCATACATATTGCAAAAGCCAAGCTCATGATTGGTTGCTATGTGACTTGTACTATTATCTTAAAAGTATCTTTATGATCGATACATGCCTGTCCAGCTGGCCTTGCAGTTAGAACAGCTTAGTACCCCTTTGTTCTTCTCTATCTACTTCTACATACCAAGCAGTTTCAATATCCTGCTTTCTGCACACCATCTACTCTTCAGGGTCATGCGAACTTTGCAGCAGTCACGTAGCCCTCCCTATTTGGATTAATTTTACAGTATCATGTCCCTTGTTGTTCAACCATTCCTCTGTCAGGCTCTCTTCAAGTTCTGGTCTCCATCCAAACTGTAATAGATAGATAAGGAGATGATTGGCTCTCGCAATTAAGGGATGAATATTGTGTGAATCTTAAGAGAAGCTTTATTGATGTAGAGTTATGTTATTGTGCTTTGTTGTTTAGATGTTCTCTGTTCTCCCCACAGTCCCCTTCCCCCCCCACACACACACTCCCTATTGTTCCCACCAGACAGCCTGGGCTGTACAGGACAGGTAGAAAGAAGGTGTGTGTGGTATTCACATATCCTTTGAACAGTGAGAGACACAGACTTTCCCAGGAAAATCCTGGGGAAGGCTGTGAGAAAGCTCAGAGAAAGAAGAAAACCAATTATCTTCATTTGCTGCATCTGTTGTTTGGCACATGTGAAATGTGTTATGCAGATTGTTTAGCAAAGAGGGATTTCTTCATTGGACTCTGGTGATGGTGTTTTGATTTCATTTGACCAACTGGAGCCACTCTGTGTTGGACTGTCTCTAAGGGTCATGGGTTTTTCTTCACTATAGCAGTAGTATAGTTTTTAGTATCATGTAATATAGGACAGCTTAATAAAGCTTTTGTTCAGCCTTCTGCAAACATGGAGTCAATGCACGTCATTCCCTGCGGTGGGGGTCCACCACAATAGGTGTTGACGTATACCCCTTGCATGGGAGAGTTAGGAATGGAACAGCTTGTTGCTGTGGGGACACAGCATGACAACACCTGACCTTCAAATGCAGCTACAAGAAATAAATCCCACCAATAAAGGGCAGACTTTGGGAGGGGCCAGGGGTGGCTGATGCACCCTCCAGGAGTGTGAAAGTTGAAGCATCAATCTTGAAGATGAGGCAGCCACCTGGCAGGCAGCCATGGGGCAGGGAGCCTTCCCAGGCCTGTTCTTCCTTATTAATCCTTCTCTTATGTTTTTGTAAATGTTTAATAAACGTTTTCAAAATTTTTATGTGCACTGTTGTTTCTCACAAAACCCAGTCCTAAGGTGGGATGGTCGTGTTACTCCTGCCAGGAATGGGCTCCCTGCAGTTCCAGCTGTTCTGCAGCCTGTGCTTTTCCGTACCCTGCTTTGCTCTTCAGGTGGCAGATGCCTTGGGCAGGTCACTCCAGACACACGAGAGTGCCAGGGTAGGCCCAATCCCTAAAGCTCTCACAGAGCTGTGCTTGACTCCAAATTAGGTAAGCATGAAACGGTCTTTAAAGACTGTAGCACATCTGCAGTTTCAAGGGATAGTAAAGCCAGTGCTGCACTCTGAGAAGTAAGTCCACAGTCGGAGTTGTTGATGTCATTTAACTAATTTGCAGCTCATTCTGGTGATGATGATGATGATAGTACCATAGAGCATTTACTTTTGTTTTTCATTCCCCAAATAAAATGGTGCCATTCGGCTTCTGGAGAAAAGAACTCTCAAAGGTGCAGTTTGGCAGTCATGGAGGCCGAGGTGGAGGAGAAACAGATATGCCCTTGGTGGGATGCTCTGGTGGGCTCCAGCATTTAAACAAGCTACTTTGATACATAGACTGCCCATTTTCAATACTAAATGGCTGCATTAAATGGTTTTCCAGGCCTTATGCTGGCCAGAAAGCTTTTAAAGCCCATGGGAGATTAGCCTCCATGAGAAGGGCAGCATCAGTTCCTGTGCCAGGTGAGACATAGCGTTCAAAAGCTCAGCTTGTGTCTAGAGAAGCCACCAGCCTAATGTAAGCAAGGCCAGAAAGCTTCTCCAGTCCTGCTGAGCGGGTGTGGCAGAGCTGCTGTTTTACAGCAGATCCATGGCAGAGCAGCGGCTGCAGGAGAGGGCTCAGGACAGGCTTGAGGGGAGCGGGGCGGCAGGAAGCTGAGCAAAGACCCTGCTCTGTGACTGAGGCACTTTGTGCAGAAGCAAACAAAGATGGTGACTTGAAGAGATTCCTGCTGTGCTCAAAGTTTGCCTCTGCAGACTGAGAGGTGAGCTTGTCCAGAATCCCAAAAAACATCAGGGAAAAGCTTTTAGGTTAGTTGTGATAAGGCACAAGCGCCCAGTGGGAAAAGAGCCTCTGAAGCAGGCTGTGAGTCATAGGGTGTTTTAGTTTCAAGAAGAGCATAGATTACCAATTAAATACAATTTTAATTTTTATTCGAGAAGTGTAAAAATATTCTAAGTTTTTCTGAATTCTAAAACTACATTGAAAAATATAAAACTGCTGTGGGAAAATGAACAAAATATGTGGAGAATTCTCTATGAAAAATATTCCTAAATCTTGCAGTATGAAAACTAAACACAGCAGCTGCTGGTCTCAGAAGCCCGAAGCCCAGCTGCTGCCTGCCCAGCACTGGCTGTGCCCAGACAAGCAGCTCCACCAGTGCTGGTGGTAGCAGCCAGGGACCAGAGCTGAAGCCCAAAGATGCTGCTGGAGTCAGGCCCTGCCCTGGCAGGAGGGCTGAACCTCCTGTCCTGGCTGGACACCAGGGCCAGCACCTTTGGGGACAGAGGGCTCTGTTATGGGTGGTGGCAGCATGTCCCCAGCAGTAAGTGATTAATGCAGCTCTGGAAGGGCTGCTGGAAACTGGCTTGGGGAGGGCTGATGACAGGCACAGGTCTCCATGGCTGAAGTCCTTGTCAGGTCTTGTGAAGCTGCAGAGGCGCTGCTGTGGAGAGAGGAGTGGCTGAGGCCCCAGCTGCCAGTGGCACACAGGGACCCTCGTGCACAGCACGGCCCAGAGCTGGCAGGGCTCCCCAGCATGGCTGGAGCGGCTGGCACACCTTGGCCCAGCTGCACAGCTGCCACTCGAGGCCCCGGCGAGCAGGGGACGGCTCTGGGCAGCTCCCTGGCCAGGAGCAGCCCCTGAGTGCCTCTGCCTTTCAGAGGCCATCTCGTCCCCGCTCTTTCTCCTGCCCACCTTGCTGTGCCTCTGCCCTGTGCCCCTGGGGCTGCTCCTGGCCAGGCAGCCTCAGGGGGAGCCAGCACTGGCTGCAGCCCCAGCGGCCCCCCAGGACAAGGCCCAGCAATGAAGAGGCCAAGGAAAGCACTGGGCAGCAGCAGAACCCTCAGCAGAGTGCTTTGGACAGCCATGGACTGGCCACAACTCCACTGCAGCCTGACTGGAAATGTTTCCCATCTACATTAGACTTTTAAAAGAAACTGTTTGAGGGAGAGATGATGAAAACACTCACCGTTTTCTCTTCCAGTAACACCAGATTCCAACACAGGGCAATATGAAGATAAGCTCCAGAAACAGCAGACCTGCAATTAACTGTAGCACACAGTGTGTTTCCCAACAGCAACCACTTCTGAGGCTGTTCTGGGCATCGGGAACAGGTGTTGTGGGGCCAGCTGCATCTGTGGGAGCAATGGGGAGCGTGAGCCCGCGCTGTGCTGCACTGCTGAGCTGGCAGCACGGTGGATACGGCCAGGACGTTCTCTGTTTGCCCAGAGCTGGGGCCTGCAGGCACCTTGCCGCCCCTTGGCACAGGCTGTGCCTCCCAACACAGCCCAGCAGGCCGGGAGGAGAGCCCGGGGCCAGCGCAGCTGCTTGGGCCGTGGCTGCTTGGAGGGACAGGGGCCAAACCCATCCCTGAGCAGCCCCTGCCAGCCCTGGCCCTCCCTGCCCTGGGACAGCTCCCCCAGCCCCAGGGGACAGAGCCAGGCCCTGTCAGGAGCCAGTGCAGCCCCTGCCCAGCCGGGAGCCAGGGCTGGCTCTGGCCCTGGGCTGGCAGCAGGGCTCCCGCTCGGGGCTGCTCCTGTGCCTGGGGCCTCTGGGCACTCAGGGCGGCTGCGGGAGCAGCTGCAGTGGGAGGGACGTTGGTGCAGAGTCCCGATTCCCCGGGGCTGCCAACGAGCTCCAGAGCCCTGGAAGCCCAGGCGCCTCCAGCTTTGGCTGCTGCCGGGCCGTGCAAGGGCAGGGCCTGGGGGAAGAGCTGCTGCCACACAGCCCCGCCGAGGGCTGAGCCCGGCTGAGCCCGGCACAGCAATCACCTCCTGTGCCTGTGCCCGTGCCTGGCATCGCCTTCCTTCCTGCAGCAGAGGTTGGCACTGAGCCACTCCTTCCTCCGGGATGTGCCTCCTTCTGCAGAGATGTTTGGTCCATTACTTGGGAAAGGAAGAGAGACAGCTGGATCAGATGGGACTATCCACCATTAAGGGAAGTAGCATTTTCAGGGGGCAATGCTTTTCAAAGTCTTGGTTAAAGATCAGAAAAACATCTGGGATTTGGCACTGGGCCAGGGCCCTCCCTCCCTCAAGCATCTGCCAGGCCTGAGCAGAAGTCATAAGGGGATGGCCCAGGGCGAGGGCACACACGTGCATGATTCTGTCCTGGCACCTGCAGCGATGCCCCCCTGGCCGAGCTCTGGGCTCTGAGCTGGCAGCTCTCACAGGGGGAAAGGCCTTGACCTACCCTCAGCATCTCCCAGAGGCTCAATCCTGAACGTGGGTTGGGAAGCCAGATCACTTTCACTAGCAGGGATATCTGCAAAGAAAGGCAGGACAGAGCATATCCTGTAGCAATGTAGGAGATCCTCAGGCTGCACCCAAGGCTCAGCCCCAGGACACAGCCCTGGGCTTGGCCCCTTCCCTCTCTGCTCTTCTCTGTGGCTGCACAGAGGACACGGAAGGACAATCTTGCATTGCACACAGGAAGAAAACTGACAGCTAAATGCTCCTTCCTCCCACTGACAGTGATCCTGTGGGATCACTTAGGGTTTGAGAAGGGAGCAGGGCAGGGTTTCTTAATCTCAACAACCTTCAGGCTATTAAGGGAATGGCACATGATTGAGCTCTTGCAACATGGACATTGATTGTTCTTTCAGGAATAGGGACATTGAGAATTTGTCTTCAAAATTCTCCAAGGATTTCAAACTGTCTTGTCCTAGGCCTCCCAGATAAGCCATGTCACGATCCAAATCTAGACAGAAACACAGGCCAGAAGCATTTCCATGGTGTTCTGGGGTCTCCCTCTGCCTTTGGGAAATGGGCACTGCAAGGGGTCAGGTTAAGCAGTGGGTGCCAGATGTGAATGGCCACGGCCAAAGCTGCAAAGAAGCCTGGAGAGCCCTGCAGTGGCTCCTGGTCACTCTCCACCCTCTTTGCAGGCCCTGTGCTACATCCCTGGAGGGGTTGCTGAACCTGCCCGGGACCCATGGTGGTTCTCTGACTCGCACAGAGGAAACCCCCACTAATTTCCTGAGGAAATGTGCAGCAGGCAGTGCCACAACTATTCCTTCTTGCCTATCTCTGCTCGGTCAGCTCAGACCGGCCATGGAACGGTCAGACCCTCTCACACAGGTCAGGCCCTTGGAGAAGAGCTTCTGCCACACAGCCTCACCAAGGGCTGTGGCCAGCACAGCAATTACCTCCTGTGCCTGTGCCCATGCCTGGAATTGCCTCCCTTCCTTCAGGAAATGCTGCCTTCCATAGAGCGTCTCTGTCCATCCCTTGAGAAAGGAAGAGGCACAGGTGAATCAGATGGAAGCATTACACATCATGGGGGTGGAAACTTCAGGAGGCAATCCTTCTCAAAGACATGGGTAAGGATCAGGAAAAGGCCCAGGCTCTTGGGGCTGTGACAGGGCTCTCTCTTTTCCAAACCGCCACCCCTCCTGATCTTCTGGGGACTGGGAAATTACAGGGGACATCAGGGTGTTCATGGCCCATAGAGATATTGGGGCTCCCTGTCAGCTGTTGCCAAATGCCTTCCTGCAGAAGCTGGGGAGAAGCTGCAGCCTGGCCAGCCTGGGAAACAGCCCTGCAGGGCATGAGAGCAGCAGTGGGGCAGCGAGGCTGCCATGGATCCCTACCCGCTGTGCCAGGCATGGCCTGTGCAGATGTGCAGGGAAAGGCCCCGGCTGCTGCGTCCCAGGGATGGTCTACGAAATGCACCCACCTTGTCCTGCCCGCAGCATTTCCTTTAGAATTTGCTGCATGTTTTCGGATGTCTCATGGGGTTTTTTGCGTCCTGTAGCTTTGTTCTTTCCTGTTGGAGGACCTTAGAGGAAAATAATTCCATTTCCCAGGAACAGATCCCACAAAACCAGTGCTCAGCCTGTGGGATCAGCAGGGACACACTACTCACCCCTGCGATGGGAGATGGGCTTGCGAGCAATATCCACCAAAGGACCAGGGAAAGACCTCCCTGCAGCCACACCTGTAACTCAAAAGCCACAGAAGCTTCTGCCATCTCTGCAGATCAGCATGAGCAGCACTGAACTGCAGGAGCAATGAGGGGATGGCGCAGGGCAAGGGCACACATGTGCGTGGTTCTGTCCTGGCACCTGCAGCGATGCCCCCCTGGCCGAGCTCTGGGCTCTGAGCTGGCAGCTCTCACAGGGGGAAAGGCCTTGACCTACCCTCAGCATCTCCCAGAGGCTCAATCCTGAACGTGGGTTGGGAAGCCAGATCACTTTTGCTAGCAGGGATATCTGCAATAAAAGGCAGGACAGAACATCTCCTGTGGCAATGTAGGAGATCCTCAGGCTGCACCCAAGGCTCAGCCCCAGGACACAGCCCTGGGCTCGGCCCCTTCCCTCTCTGCTCTTCTCTGTGGCTGCACAGAGCACACGGAAGGACATACTGGCATTGCACACAGGAAGAAAACTGACAGCTAAATGCTCCTTCCTCCCACTGATAGTGATCCTGTGGGATCACTCAGGGCTCTAGAAGGGAGCAGGCAAATTTTCCTGAATCCATGTAATTTGTGATGGTCTTAAGGGAAAGGGCAAATGTTTGAGCTCTTGCCACCTTGTCACTGCCTATTCTGACAGGAAAAGAACAGGGAGAACTTGCCTCTAGCATTCTCCAACATTTTCAGGCCTTCATCCAGCAGGGCATCCAGATAATGCAATTTACGATCCCAGTCTAGAAGGGAGCACAGATTGGAACAATTTCCATGGTGTACTGGGATCCACTTCTGCCTCAGGGAAAGGGCTCTCCAAGGGGGTTGGGGAAGGTCGTGGGAGCCTAATGTGAAAGGACAAGGCTGATGCTGCACAGGGGCCTGGAGAGCTCTGGGCTGGCTCCTGGTCAATCCCCATCCACTTTCCAGGCCCTGTGCAACATTCCTGGAGAGGAAACTGGAGCAGCACGGGGTCCATGGGGATTCTCTCACTTGCACAAAGGAAACTCTCTTCAATCCCTGGGGAAAACTGCAGCAGGCAGTGCTGCAAATATCCCTTCCTAACTCCCTCCCTCCCTCTCTCCTGTCCTACCAACTGCCCATCGTCCTTCTGCTGGAACAGCTCCTCTGCCACAACGGGAGATGGCAGAGCTTTTACAGGACATTCTGGAGCCTTGCTCTCCCCCTCTGTCTTTTCCCCACCATGGGCACCCCATGCAGTCGCTCCCAGGTCTAAGGACATGTCTCCCACGGAGGGACCCCAGCAGGACTGCTCAGTACCCGAGTGCCCTGAGCATAATAATTCCTCTGGGCTGTGCTGGCTCTGTCCGGGCTGTGCCCGCACTGCCAAGCAGCAGAGAGGGCAGTTCAAGACTCAGCAGGTTGCAGGTCCAGAGGCACAGCAATTACGTCCTGTGACTGTGCCCGGCAGCACCTCCCTTCCTGAAGCAGAGGCTGCCAATGAGCCACTGCTTCCTCTGGGAAATGCCACCTTCAGCCCAGCTTCTACATCCACTTCTGGAGAAAAGACAAGACACAGGTGGGGCTGTTCCACATAGTGGAGATGGCATCTTCAGGAGGCAATGCTTGTCAAAGGCAAGCATGGTTAAGGATCAGGAAATCCCTATAAAATTTCTGGGTAGGCTATGAGCCACTCCCTCCTCCAAACCGCCACCTCTCCTAATCTGCCTTGAGACTGGGAAATTGCAGAGGATATCAGGATGGGCATGGGCTGTGGTGGAATTTGGGCTCCCTGTCAGCTGTTGCCAAATGCCTTCCTGCAGAAGCTGGGGAGAAGCTGCAGCCAGGCCAGCCTGGGAAACAGCCCTGCAGGGCATGAGAGCAGCAGCAGCGGGGCAGCGAGGCTGCCATGGATCCCTACCCGCTGTGCCAGGCACGGCCTGTTCAGATGTGCAGGGGAAGCCCCTGGATGCTGCGTCCCAGTGGAAGGCCAAGGAAATACACCTACCTTGTCCTGCCCGCAGCATTTCCTTTAGAATTTGCTGCATGTTTTCGGATGTCTCATGGGGTTTTTTGTGTCCTGTAGCTTTGTTCTTTCCTGTTGGAGGACCTTAGACCAAAACAATGTCATTTTCCAGGAACAGATCCCACAACACCAGTGCCCAGCCTGTGGGATCAGCAGGGACACACTACTCACCCCTGCGATGGGAGCTGGGCTTGCGAGCAACATCCACCAAAGGACGAGGGAAAGTCCTCCCTGCAGCCACACCTGTAACTCAACAGCCACAGAACCTTCTGCCACCTCTGCAGATCGGCACGGGCAGCACTGAGCCGCAGGAGCGGTGAGAGGATGGCCCAGAGCGAGGGCACACATGTGTGTGATTCTGTCCTGGCACCTGCAGCGATGCCCCCCTGGCCGAGCTCTGGGCTCTGAGCTGGCAGCTCTCACAGGGGGAAAGGCCTTGACCTACCCTCAGCATCTCCCAGAGGCTCAGTAATGGGTATGGGTGGGGAAGCTGAAGCACCTTCACCAACAGGTTCAGCTGCAAAGAAAGGCAGGACAGAACATCTCCTGTGGCAATGTAGGAGATCCTCAGGCTGCACCCAAGGCTCAGCCCCGGGGCACAGCCCTGGGCTCAGCTCCTTCCCTCTCTGCTCTTCTCTGTGGCTGCACAGAGCACATGGAAGGACACACTGGCATTGCACACATGGGAGGAAGATGAACATCTAAATGCTCCTTCCTTCCACTGACAGTGATCCTGTGGGATCACTCAGGGCTCTAGAAGGGGAGCAGGGAAAAGTTTTCAGCATTCTTCAACCCTTAACAAAAATGGCACATGTGAGTTCTTGCCACATTGATACTGATTATGCTGTCAGGAAAAAGGGAAATGCAGAACTTGCCTTCAGCATTTTCCAAGATCTTTATCGTGTCATTCACCAGCACATACAAGTCATTCAAGTCGCGATCCAAATCTAGAGGGAAGCAGAGACCAGACCCATTTCCATTGTGCTGGGATCCCCTTTTGCCTCTGGGAACTGGGCACTGCAAGGGGATCAATAAGGCTGTGGAAGCCAGGTGGCAATGGGCAAGGCCAAAGATACACAGGGGCCTGGGGAGCTCTGGGCTGGCTCCTGGTCACCCTCCACCCTCTTTCCCTGTCCTGTGTAACATCCCTGGAGAGGAAAATGGGGCTGCCCAGGGCCCATGGGGGCTCTCTCCCTCCCACAGTGGAAACCCTCCCTAAATCCCACGGGAAAACCATCCCCAGCACTTCCCAGGGAGCAGGGAGCGCTGTCCCGGGAAAGGGCAGCCAGGCTGCTGGCTCACCTGCTCCCCGCGCTTGCAGAGGAGCAGCCTGGGCAGCCCTGGCAGGCAGGGCCACGGCCAGGAGGAGCAGGAGGAGGAGGCGCAGAGCAAGGGCCATGGTGCCTTGCCCTGTGCCAGTCCCGCCGCTCTCGCTGCCACCACTGTCCTGACACCGCTGTCCCAATGTCAGCACCACTGCTGCCACCGCCGCTGCTGCCGCAGCCGTTGTGCTCCAGGACTGCCTGCTGGGGCCTTGTGGTGCTCTGCAACCACGGGGCTCTGGGACCTCTGTGACCTCAGAGCCTGCTGTGACCTCAGCCTGCTGTGACCCAGAGCCCTCTGTGACCTCAGCCTGCTGTGACCCAGAGCCCTCTGTGACCTCATGCTCTTAGCTGTACCCCCAGAGTGTACCCCCTTCTGTACAAATGAACTGCCCTGACTGTAAAGGTTTTGCTTCATCCATTGCTCAGAAAAGCCTTCAGGGACACAGGGTTTTGTTTGGGTGGAGGCAGCAACTGCAGAGCAACAAGCTGGTAATGTAGCTGTGACAGGGACATCAGGCATGGGCATGGAGATGGAAAGTGAGGGCAGATGTGTCCCTGACTGAGTTGTTTGGCCGTTCTTGGAATTCTTTGCCCCATTCAGAGGAGCAGCTGCTGGGAGAAGAGCTAGCCAAGGCCCCAGTTGCAGCTGGTACACTGTCCTGGGGCGACTTTATGATGTTTCTATCCCATTTGTCAGTTCAGCCCAGAAATAAGTTTTGCACCTTTAGGACTGGTTCCAAGAGTGAAGGGGCGGAGGGTGAGAAGAAGCGCAGAGTTTGTTGTCAGAAACTGCACTTGCTTCCCCACATCCTTCTCCTGGACTCTGGTGTCTGCAGACAGACAAGACAGCAGGAGAGAGCTCTCCTTTGCTTTTTAGTTAATATTTAGCTAGCTGAGGACGGGAATTTCTCTGGACTGTGGTTTTCCTTTTTTTGTGAACTGTTTCAACCTGCTCTGGACTGAGCTCCCAGAAGAGCCCCAGCAGCTCACACCTGTGGCCCACCAGGCTGGGCCTGGGCAGCAGATTCCCAGAGGAACCCCTTTAGGGTGTATCTTAACACACTCGAAAGCGCTGGTGGGCTATGGTGGTAGTGAAACTAAAAGAGAGCTTGTTAAATTTTCTACGCAGTGGTGGCCACTCTATAGACTTGATGGGGGGTTGAAATGGCCAGCAAATGGTACTTTAGACTATGAGACTTTATTACAGTTAATGCTTTTCCTTAGGCGTGAACAAAAGTGGCAAGAAGTAACTTATGCTGATATGTTTTTCAGTCTTTGAAATCACCCTGAGTGGCAAAGGGACTGTGGGATTAGGCCACCGTCTGATCCACTGGTACTGGCTCTTGGAAAGGATAATAAAGCTAACAAGGAAAAGCTCAAATGGTGTTGCAGCACATGTTCAATAAATCAAAGATGCTCACACCCAAGTAAAGTGTTTCCAACAGAGATCTTAGAACATGAGACAGTAGAGGCACTTTTACCACCGTCTAGAAACCAGGAAGGGAGGGGGGTAGAGGAGAGGGTGGGGGAACGAGTGAAGTCAGAACCCTCAGCAACTTCAGCCTTCCCTAACCTATCCTCTGGTTCGTCTGCCCTGGAAAAAACAGTAATTAAAGTAGGAGTTTCCCCACCAACTCCTAGATCAGGGGAACCCTCGAGGTTTTATCCACCATTGCCCAGTAGTGATAGTGAATGGGATGAATCTGAACCAAGTCCCAAGCCTTCCCCACAAGGTCCAATAGTGTCAAGGACCAGAAGGCAAACCTGAATGAACCCACCCCCACAAACAACTAGAAAGCAAACTAAAGGAGTCATACAAGCACCCTTAAGGCAAGCTATAGCCTCTGATAAGGGAGCAAGGGATAATTAAGGTCCCCTTTTTCTCAATGGATTTAGAGGCTTGGGAAAAGACTGCTAAGGGTTATCGAAATGACCTGATAGGCGTTGCCAAAAGGTTAAAGTTTATGGTTAAGCAGCATTTACCTGATTGGGCAGACATGCAGTTACTACTTGATGCTTTAACAGAAACAGAGAAGCATTTGGTTTTAAAGGTGTCCAATGACTTAGCTGAGGATGCTTGCGTATCAACACAAGAGGATATTAAAGATGTATTTCCTCTTCAGGACCCAATGTGGGATCCTAATGAACCTGATCAATTAGCACAGCTTAAGGGATATCAAGACTTTCTAGTGAAAGGGCTAGAACGAGCAATTCCTAAGACAATAAATTGGTCAGCTTTATATGCTGTTAAACAAGGTCCCTCTCAAACACCTTCTGATTTTTTAGATCATCTACGGGACGCGATGCAGCAATATACCACCTTGGACCCTGGATTGGAGGAAGGAATACAACAACTAATAAATTTGTTTTTAGGACAATCCACAGGAGATATCAGGTGGAAACTTCAGAAGATCCGGGGCCCAAATAGCCGAGACTTGGAGACTCTATTGGATGAAGCATGGAGAGTCTTTAGTAACCAGAAGGAAGGATATAAACAAGGGATGAAGAAATTAGTAGCAGTAGTAAGGGAGGAAGGAAAGGAGAAATGCGAGCAAGACCTGCCAAGACAAGGACCACCCCGACTGGGAAAAGATCAGTGTGCATTTTGCAGGAAATTTGGACACTGGAAGAACCAGTGGCCAGAATGAAGAAGGGGTGATGAACAGAGAAAAAGTGATCGAGGGGGAGGAAGGGTGGTTGCTCATGCAAAGGAGGACTGAGGAGGACCGGAGGGCCCTACCCTAGGGGACTCTCTGGTTATAGTTAAACTAGGGAATAAAGAAAAGGGAGTGGAATTTTTAGTGGACACAGGGGCAACATTTTCAATGTTGAATAAGGCCCTAATACCTCTAACAAATGATTATGTTATGTTAAAGGGGGCTACTGGCCAATCTGAAAGAGCATATTTTTGCAAACCATTAAAATATAAATTGGGAAAGCAATGGGGAATTCACCGGTTTTTATATATGCCTAATGCCCCATCTGCACTTTTGGGCAGGGATCTGCTAGAGCAGCTGGATGCAAAAATAATATTTAAAAATTGAGAAATTATCTTGGAGGTAAAGGACCAACAATACATGGAGTTGTTGAGCCTAATGTTAATAACCAAAGAACTGGAGACTGTAAGTGAAGAAGAGAAAAACTTCAAGAAAATAATGGATCAAGTATTCCCTGGGGCATGGGCTTCTAATATACCAGGGCGAGCAAAGAATGCATTACCTATACATATCAAGCTTAAGGAAGGAGAACGGGTAGTGAGGGTTAAACAATACCCCCTGAAGAAAGAAGATAGAGAAGGGATTAGCCCAATTATTGAAAATTTTTTGCAAATAAGACCGTTAAAAGAGTGTCAATCTGATTTTCATACTCGCATTTTGCCAGTAAAGAAGCCTGATGGGTCATATAGATTAGTACAAGATTTAAGGGTTGTTAAGAGAGGAACTGAAGACTTGTATCCAGTAGTTCCTAACCCTTACACCTTGTTAACTTGTTTAACACCTGAACTAACATGGTTTACAGTTTTAGATTTAAAGGATGCTTTCTTTTGCCTCACTCTCCAGGAAGCCAGCCAGAAAATTTTTGCATTTGAATGGGAGAACCCCAAAACTGGACAAAGGAACCAGCTCACATGGTGTGTATTACCACAGGGATACAGGAACTCTCCTACTATATTTGGGGAACAGCTTGCCAAGGACGTGGAATCTTGGGAACCTCCACCAGGAGAAGGACAGTTGCTCCAGTACGTGGATGATCTCCTGATAGCCACCCAGACCCAGGAGTGGACGGTAAGCCTCCTAAACTTTTTGGGCCTGCAGGGGTATCAAGTATTCCAGAAGAAAGCCCAGATGGTGAGGCAAACAGTCATTTCCCTCGGTTATAAAGTGAGCGCTGGACAAAGGACCTTGGGCCAGGATCGCAAAGAAGCAATATGTCAGACCGCAAGACCTCAGACAGTGAAAGGACTGAGAACCTTTTAGGCATGACGGGGTGGTGCAGACTATGGATTTATAACTATGGGTTACTTGTTAAACCTCTGTATGCCCTGATCACAGAAGAGAGCAGAGATGTCCAGTGGACAAAAGAAGCAACCCAAGCCTTTGACCAACTAAAGAAGGCCCTCATGTCAGCTCCAGCCTTAGCACTTCCAGACGTGAGTGAACCATTTTTCCTGTTTTTCCACGAAAAACAAGGGGCCACCTTGGGAATACTAGCACAGAACTTAGGCCCATACCAGAGAGCAGTGTCTTATCTCTCCAAACAGCTGGATACAGCAGCTAAGGGATGGCCAGGGTGTCTCAGAGCTGTTGCAGCAGTGGCAGTGAACATCCAAGAAGCACACAAATTCACCCTAGGTCAGAAGATGACTGTGCTAGTATCCCACACAGTGTCTGCAGTCCTTGAGGCAGAAGGGGGGCATTGGCTCTCTCCACAGAGGTTTCTGAAGTACCAAGCTGTACTAGTAGAAGAGGATGATGTTGAAATTGTGGTAACTAAGATTGTGAATCCAGCTTCCTTTCTCAGTGGGGGTATGGGAGAACCAGTGATCCATGACTGTCTGGAGACCATTGAGGCCACCAACTCCAGCTGCCTGGATCTGAAGGACATCCCACTCGAAGGTGCTGAGACTTGGTTTACTGATGGAAGCAGCTATGTCATCAGTGGAAAAAGGCATGCTGGGTATGCGGTTACCACAAGCAGAGAGGTCATAGAGTCTGGACCTTTATCAGCAAACACCTCTGCACAGAAGGCTGAAATAATCACCTTAACTTGAGCCTTAGAGATGGTAAAAGGAAGAGAGATTAACCTTTACACGGACTCAAGGTATGCATTCGGGGTGGTTCATGCACATGGAGCCGTTTGGAAAGAGAGAGCACAGTTGAATTTGCAAGGGATGAATATTAAGCATGCACAAGAGATACTGACGCTACTAGATGCAGTGCAACTGCCTGAGAAGGTAGCCATCATGCACATTAAGGCACACCAAAGAGTGAGCTCTGAATTGGAAGAAGGGAACATGCTGGCAGACAGAGAGGCAAAAGATGCAGCCAAAGGTGAGGCATTTGAGGAGACAGTGGAGGCAACATTGATCCCAGATGGAAAGATTTCTACTGAAGGTAAGCCAGTGTACAATAAAAAGGATAAGAAACTTATTAAGGCAGAAAAAGCAAATTATAATCAAGAAGGATAGGCTGTAACAGAGGAAGGGAGACTTGTAGTGCCCTCCTATTTGTTGTGGTCATTAGTGCAAAAAGAACATGAAAAAACACACTGGGGAATAGATGCCCTGTATAACCATCTGAAAAGAAAAATTATAGGTAGGAAATTACAGGGCACAATAATACAAGAAACTCATCAGCATAGCCTTTGCCTCCGAACTAATCCTAAAAACATCCCAAGGCCTAAAGTTGGACAAATTGGGAAAGGTTGCGGACCTGGGCAGCAGTGGCAAATAGATTTTACAGAATTACCCAGGAAGGGGGGATATCATTATCTCCTGGTATTGACTGATACCTTTTCAGGTTGGCCAGAAGCCTTTTCTACTAGGACTGCTAAAGCACGAGAGGTAACCAAAGCACTGTTGCAAGAAATAATACCAAGGGTTGGAGTTCCAGCCACCATATCCTCAGATAGAGGGCCGCATTTTATCTCCAAAATTGTGCAAGAAATTAGCCATCACCTGGGGATAGATTGGGAGCTGCATACCCCATATCATCCTCAATCGAGTGGCCAAGTGGAAAAGATGAATCATTTGATTAAACAACAGATTGTAAGGTTGGGACAAGAGGCAAACCTACCTTGGCCCCAGGCTCTCCCATTAGCATTATTCTGAATTTGGACAAAACCAAGAACAAAAGAAAAGTTGAGCCCCTTTGAAATATTATATGGGAGACCATATGCAGTTCAAGAAGGAATCACACCAACACAAGTAGGAAACCCTACATAGATATATGGTAGCCTTGAACAAACAATTAAGGGAAATTGAAAAATATGTGGCTGGAGCTCAAACCAGAGAATTAGATGGACCAGTACACGATGTACAATCTGGGGATTATGTATATGTTAAGTCTTTTGCAGAAAAAAGCCTGGAATACAGTAGGAAGGACCCTACCAGGTGCTCCTCACTGCCTTTACTGCAATCAAGATCAAAGAACAGAAGGCCTGCATCCATCACTCCCGAGTGAAGAAAGTCCCTGAGGGAGTCTGGAAAGTGACACCAGGTGACAACGAGCTGAGGTTGAAGCTCACCCACAACAGCGAATAAATGGACCTATAGAAATGATGGACATGATGGAGAAGGTCGTAACTATTATAACAATGTCTGTGATTCAGTGCTGATAACATGACCTGTTCCCCCTCGGTAGCTTCAATGGACTTATTCTTCATTGTACCTGTTCCCCCTCAATGACTTCAATAGACTTTCAGTGTCTTTTGCCTGTTCCCCCCTTAGACAGAGGATCATAAAAGACCCCTGAGATAGCCAAGATTTTGAGATTCTCCCCAACGCAAGAAAATGGATTGTCATTGTCTGGACCAGAGAGGATTTTGTCTGCCTTGGTACCTATAATCCCCTTTCCCCTCCTTTTCATTCTATCCTTTATTTCCTTTCTGTCCCCTCTATTGCATTTGCTCTTGGCACTCAATAATAAAGGTGCATTTGTTGTGATTAAACTGATGGGTCCCTGCTGTTTGCCTTTTTACACTTTGGGGATTGGCAAACGAGCCATCACAACACCTTGCTCCTCCAAGCGGATTTTGACACTCCCTCACGGGATTGGGACCTGCTGGCAGGGTCCCTTCCTACCCCAATAGTTCCGTGATTCTGTCAGGGACTTGCTTCCCTTTCCTTCTTCCCTCTGCTTCCAGCTGTGAATGTGCCAGAAAATGCCCAGCAAATCCACCTTTGCTGTGTGCTCTGGGAGCTCACACAGCTGCTGCACCTTGTCCCCTGCCCTGCACAGCTCCTCGGGAGGCACTGCAGGAGCAGCACCCTGGGAGCCTCAGGAATACCCCTCTGGGATGCATGGCACACACTCCCAGGGGCTGGAATTCCAGTTTCCAGCCAGGAAAAGATGTTCCTGCCCTTGAAGGCAAAGCTCTTAACAAGGAGCCAGAAACCAAGTGGAGCAAGATCCTACAGGGACATTTCACTGCCAGCCTTCATAACTTCACCCATGGCTGTAGATCATGGATTGGGAATGAAATCAGGGCAGGGCCTTAGGAGGGAGCTGCCCTGGCTCAAGGGAGACACTGAGAGAGAAACAGAGCAGGCAAAGAAAGGCAGGAGAGAAAGAAGGACACAAACACAATCAGCTGAGAAGATGGCACTCTGAAAAACAAACTGCAAGTGACTGAAAAGGAATGGGATGGAAAGAAATAATTTTTTAACTTGTATTTCCAATCAAAATACAATTTCCTCCCTTTCTCACCAACCTCCTCCTGGTGTCATTCAGCAGGGATGTCAGAATGTTCTTCATTCTGAGTGGATGTTCCAGGCTGCAGCCACAAGGAAGCAGGGCATGGGGATTTCCCTGCTCCTGGGGCGTTTGACATCCTCAGCTGAGGAGAGGAGGCAGCAGAAGGAAAGGACAGCTGGGCTTCACCCTTTCACAGGAATGAAGACGGGGGGAATCTCTGATCATGTCTGCAGCTGCTCCCACAGGGATGTGAGGGCTGATGACTGCTGCAAAGTTCGCATGGCCCTGAAGAGTAGATGGTGTGCAGAAAGCAGGATATTGAAACTGCTTGGTATGTAGAAGTAGATAGAGAAGAACAAAGGGGTACTAAGCTGTTCTAACTGCAAGGCCAGCTGGACAGGCATGTATCGATCATAAAGATACTTTTAAGATAATAGTACAAGTCACATAGCAACCAATCATGAGCTTGGCTTTTGCAATATGTATGAGCTAATTAACGAACATATATAAACTGTGTAATCTGTTACAATAAACTGAGACTTGATGATCATGATATCATGAGTCTTGTCTCCCGCGGCATCCCTCCTACAACTGGTGCCCGAAAGCAGGGACCTGATCCGAGCCTAAGGCGAGAGAGGTGCTGCGTTGGGGTTCGGGTCCTGCAGCTGGAAGGACGGCGAAAGAGCCAATACTCTCTGCTCCGCGCCCTGAGTGACCGCAGCGGCGGGCTCAGCCTATACGTACTGCCGGAGCCTGAAGGAGCCAGCAACGGTACCGACGTAATCATGGAAAGGCAAGCAGCATATGATTTGTTTAGTGCTTCTCTTAGAAAAAGGCAGATTAGGGGGATTGACTTAGATAAGGATCTCCCTTCACTATTGCATCATGCTGAGTCCTACGGCTTTTTCATTAAGCTCCATAGTGTTCATGAACTTTCCGAATGGAGAAGATATGGGGATAAGTTGGTGGAATTAGTGTTAGATGATGACAAAACGGGCAAGAAAATGAGTAAACTTTGGAGAGTGGTTCATAACAAATTGTTAATGTGTCAGGCAGAAAAGAGGGCGGTGGAAGGGATACAGACAGCTCGGGAAAAGAATAAGGAATATGAACCCTTGCTTCTTTCTAGTGAGCCCAACCCTCCGGTTCTCACAAATTTTCCCATTCCCATCTCTGCTTCTGAAATGCCTGTACCTCCCATAGACACTAGTAGCATTGAGGTGCTGGAAATTGAGATCCAAATTGCTTTATGGCAACGGGACTGGGATCCCAAATTCACTTTGTGTGAACGGGGATCAGGTAGAACGGAGCAGGCACGGGGCCAGACAGAGCGGGGACGGCCAGCACCGAGCCAGAGGTGAGCCCGGGGCGGAGCGGACATCAGCCGAGAGACGGAAGGCTCCTTGT
Source organism: Lonchura striata (assembly GCF_050655825.1). Classification (NCBI taxonomy): domain Eukaryota; kingdom Metazoa; phylum Chordata; class Aves; order Passeriformes; family Estrildidae; genus Lonchura; species Lonchura striata. The sequence continues at coordinate 1,979,167 of NC_140718.1, read as the reverse complement.
TGCCGAGCAGCAGCACAAGGGGGGAGAGGGGCGTTCCTGGGGGCTCAGCCGTGCTGCAGTCGAAGCAGGCGGGGCGCGGCCGTGGCGGGGGTGTCTCTTCTCCCATCCACAAGGTGACACAACAAGGACGGGAGCGAGGCGGCGCCGCCCCTCATCTCCCCGCAGCGCCCAGCAATGGCGGCGGAGATGGCGGCACAGTCCTGGTTGCCATGGCAGCGACAACGCCGAGAGCAGCAGCGCCACCGATGGCGGGATCGCAACACTACAGCAAAAATTTCAACAGCATCTTTCCAATTTCTTACAAAAGTCAGAAGACGTAATGAAAAAGTACAGCAGTACCGAGTGTTTTCCAAGACACCACGAAGGATGAACATTATGTGAATCAATGTTATTTCAAATATGATATGTACAAAAATCACTATATAAAGATAAAAATGTTAGTAATGATTTAATTACCAAAAATGTCTCTGAAAACAAAGAGTTGAGAAAATGTCATCTGATGGAATTTCAGTATTGAGTTTGTAATCTCTGTATTTGGGTTTTTATAGATAATAATATAAGTAATAATGATTTTTAAGTTTTATAGATAATACGATAAATAGTGATTGTTAAGTTTTTGTAGGTAATGATAAGTAGTGATTGTTACTAATGTTATATGAGTGCTTTAAAAGGATTGTCTTAACCTATTTTAAACATTTCTTGTTAATAAGTTGATCATAAAATGTGAGTTGTCTGATTTTTGTGATAAGAATTATTATTAAGGTATTAAGGTATTAAGGTGTTGTTATAGTATTTACAGTCAGTTTTCATATGTTTTATTGTCTCTTTAGGTGATTGACTACAAGATGTTTTTTCAGGATCCTGTGTTTTTGATTTTTTAATTACTCATGTGTTTTCTTTATCCAATCTTTTATACAGCTGCAATTCATCTTCCTTTAAAATTCATTGTCCAAATTTTAGTTCAAGATTTCAGACTTCAAATTTTCAGATTTCTAAAGAAAGGGTTTGTTATATTTAGAGGATTTTTGTCTTAAAAGAGATTTTGGGCAGGTTCAATTATTTGATAGTTTGATACATTTTTAATAATAAGGTTTTTTACTTATAACTGTTATTTCTAGGACTTTTGTTCTATAATGTGTTAAAACATATCCTCCAATTAGAGTTTGAGCTCTGGCCAAGCTCTCGCTCTACGTGGATGGTGTGATTGACCCAAGTGTTTTCTGCATCAAAAAGTATTCAAGTCCTTTTGGCTTGACAATTTGACCATATAGGGCAGCTGAGCCTCAAAGGGAGTTTTGGAGAAACAAGATCCGGACATGTTTTATCCAGATCTCTGTTGTTTTAAGGTTTATCAGCTGCTGCAGACTCTAGGATGACAATTTGATAGTGTAGCACTTGGTAACTGTGATTTTAGATGTAATATTAATTGTGTATTATCTGATTGATTTTTATTTGTTGTTAGTTTCTTTACTATATGCATTGTTTTGTTCTTGATGTTTTTTCATGTTTATTATCAAGATGTTGATATTTCCATTCCTTCATGCAAATTTTAGGAAACAGAATTGAGAGAGGACCCTCCAGTCCCTGTGGGGAGTGTTGAGTTTGTTTGTGTTTTAGCAGGTGCAGAATCTGGATAGATTTCATTGAAGAATGTTAAACTTATCAATTTCAAGAGAACACTAATCTCTCCACAAGTGAATCAGAGGATGCACAGCAAAAGTGGATTGTGCAAAGATTTGTGTTTCACCCACAGAAGATTGTAGACTTTGGGTTTTTTCATAAGTGTGTTTTTAATTATGTTATAGACTTTTTTACTAAGTTTTAATGAGTTTTAGTAATGCCTGTGATTTTTCTGTTCATTTTACCATTGCTTTTCAATGGCAAAAGAAAAAGAGGGACAATCAATTAGATAATCAAAAGCATAACATTAAGTTTATCATAAATATAGTTTGTATTTAGAATTAAGTTTGTTCCTTTCATGTTAAACAGAACAATCAAAACCATGAGAAATATGAAGTGGGGTGCACTTCTGTAATACTAACCTCATTTTTCACCCCACGAGTTGCTTCAGTGCAAGCTCTCATACAATTGAAAATCCTAGCCTACTGGACAGAAAAATAAATTAATATTTCATCTAAAATGTTAAGTGAGCTTGCCACAAATATAAGTAGTATCTGTCATGCAGTTCTGCAAAACAGAGCAGCTGCCACTAATTTACTTCTTCTAGCCCAAGGTCATAGTTGTGAAGTGTAAGAGAAGGGTGACCTTTTTGTTCGATGCAGCTGCAGATAGTAATTTGTTTCAAAGAAGTTTGTTTTTACAGCGGTAATAGGCAACAGGCTGTGAATTGCTGATAATACGCATTCCTAACCTTTTACAGCGGTAGTAGGCAATAGGCTTTGCAGTGCTTAACTGATAACATGCATTTCTAAGATAACACATATACTTGAGACTGTGAGAATCCCCAGATCAGAAGACACCTGTGAGGAAGACAACCAGCCTTCATCCCACGACCACCAGGAGGCAGAAAACGACCACCTAGCAACAGAATGCGACTGCGCAGAAGAAACGAGTGAACTAAGGAAGGAGATAAAAACAGTGAGCTAGGGGATCACAGCGCAGCAGTTTGGCGGAGCGGTTGCTCCCCTCTGTCGCCGCAGCGCTGCTTTTTGCTTTGCTCTCATATACTCTCTTAAATGAATTAAATAAATTCTGTTAATCGGATCAGATGGCCTCTTGTGCTCAATCATAACATGAAGAATTTTAAGGAATGTGCTGTATGAACTTATCTGATCACTCTACATCTATCCATAAGAAAATACAAAAATTGACCGAGCTAACTCATCAGTTAAAGGTAGAGGATAGATTAGGTTTAAAAAGATAGCTAAAAGGACTGGGGATAGGGCCGTGGTTAAGAGACATTATCAAATACGATATAATAGTTCTAAGCATAATTGTGATACTTTTGTTTGTTTTGCCCTGTGTGTTTACTTGCTTACAAGGCTTAATGCAGCAGCTTTTGCAAAAAATGCTGAATGCACACCTTCTTGTAAAAAAGGAAAACGGGGGAGATGAAGAGAGCCTGACAGAGGAATGGTTGAACAACAAGGGACATGATACTGTAAAATTAATCCAAATAGGGAGGGCTACGTGACTGCTGCAAAGTTCGCATGGCCCTGAAGAGCAGATGGTGTGCAGAAAGCAGGATATTGAAACTGCTTGGTATGTAGAAGTAGATAGAGAAGAACAAAGGGGTACTAAGCTGTTCTAACTGCAAGGCCAGCTGGACAGGCATGTATCGATCATAAAGATACTTTTAAGATAATAGTACAAGTCACATAGCAACCAATCATGAGCTTGGCTTTTGCAATATGTATGAGCTAATTAACGAACATATATAAACTGTGTAATCTGTCACAATAAATTGAGACTTGATGATCATGATATCATGAGTCTTGTCTCCCGCGGTACCCTCCAACACCTCTCTTCTTGAAATTGCGAAGGGTGTGTGTGAACTGCTCTTCTATTTTTCTTTTTCTGCTGATGAAGGTTGGAGGTTGTTTGATGTTTCTTCTTGTTCTTTTTGTTGATGCCCGACCAGGGACGCCATGTGTGAGAACCCCAGCCATGCTCTGGGGTCTCATAAGGTGGTGAAATCACTCCTCCAACCCGTGCTCCCAAAGAAAAACTCCGCAGGCTTTTGCAATTCAGTCTCAAGGGAGTTTATTGTTAGTTATCTAAAAGATTCTCTTCTCGGGCTGCGGCTGCTTGGTCAGTGGCCTGGGTAGAGGCACACACACACACTGACATCCTCTCTATCTGCTGTCTTCTTCGTCTCTCCCCCGGCCCATGGCTGCTGCTATCTTTTATATGATATATTACGTATTACATGTTTATAGTATTCCCCCAGTACCTACTACCTATATTACAAAGTGCTTTCCTACTCTAAACCAATCTGTGAGTGCCAACACCATGAAGAACAGGGAGGCAAGGAAAAGGAAAGAGGAAGAACAGGATCAGCCCACTTTCCTCCATCTTAGAACTTCTGACCCCCATGTACAAAGTAAAAACCCCCGTGTACAAGTGTTAAAACCCTTCTGTACAATACTAAAAAAAATTAGCTTCTGTTTTGTAACTACTTTTGCTATACAATCTAACCCTTTGTGACTGCTTGTTCCACCTTCAAAGCTGGTAATTCATTCCATGGCTCAAACTCAAAATCACAGCTGTTTCCAGCTGCCTGCCATGGTCTAAAATGCTTCTGACATAGGCCTGAAACCTCTAAAAATGTCTGAGTAACACTTTGAGTTCTGACAAAAGAGGTGTCAGAGTGACATCACAGAGAGAAATTTGTGACATCACAAAAAGCTTTGTGACCTCACAGGGTCTGTGCTACAACACAGCCACCAACATGTCAGCTCACAGTGAGCTGTGTGACATCACAGAGTTGTCACTGTGACATCAGAAAAAACTGTGTGACCTCGAAGGGTCACTGTGATGTCACAGAGGTGTCAGAGTGACATCACAGAGATGTCTTTGTGACATCACAAAAACCTTTCTGACCTCACAGGGTCTGTGTGACATCACAGCCATCTAAGTGTGGCGTCAGAGATGAGTCAGTGTAACATCATAGAGATGTCAGTGTGACGCCAGAGGAGGATGTGTGACATCACAGAGATGTCCAAGTGACATCATAGACAGCTGTGTGACCTCACAAGGTCAATGAGACAAAACAGAGATGTCAGTGTGACGTCAGAGAGATAGCTCTGTGACATCACAGGAAGTTCTGTGACATCACAGAGATGTCAGAGTAACATCAAAAAGATGTAAGTGTGACATTCCAAAAAGCTGAGTGCTGTCACAGAGATTTCAGTGTGACATCACAGAGAGCTGTGTGACATCACAGAGACATCCATGTGACATCACAGAGAGCTGTGTGACGTTATGGAGGTATCAGTGACATCACAGAGAAGTCAGTGTGATATCACAGAGAGCTTTGTGACATCACAGATATTGGTGCAACATCACAGGGATGTCCCTGTGACATCTCAGAGAGCTGTGTGATGTCACAGAGATGTCAGAGTGACATCTCAAAAAGATGTTTGACCTCACAAGGTCAATGTGAAATCACAGAGTTGTCAGAGTGACATCACATAGATGTCTTTGTGACGTCACAAAAAGATTTGTGACCTCACAGGGCCTGTGCAACGTCACAGCCATCTAAGTGTTGCCTCACAGAGGTCTCAGAGTGACATCATAGACATGTCATTGTGACGTCAGAAGAGGTTGTGTGTAATCACAAAAATGTCCGTGTGACATCATAGACAGCTGTGTGACCTCACAAGGTCAATGTGACCTCACAGAGATGTCAGTGTGACGTCACAGAGATATCTCTTTGACATCACAGGAACTTCTGTGACATCACAGAGATGTCTGTGTGACATCACTAAAAGCCCTGTGACCTCACAGAAAAGTCAGTGCGACATCACGATAAGCTGTGTGACATCACAGAGATGTCCATGTGTGTCTTGGTTTGACAAGATAGCAATCTGTGAAAGAGGGCAAAGCCTCCTGTGCAATGGAAATGGCAAACCCCCCTCCCTCCGAATTACCAGGATCTTTAAATTAAAAGGCTCTCAGGCAAAGATATGGGAATGGGAGTAACTGCGGTGGTGTGTTTTTCTTTCATTTAATATTTGTTTAATATTTGTTTCCCCCCGCCAAGCCCCCAATCTCCTCCTCTCCCCAGTGTCAGTCTTCCCTAGCTCTCCCCTCATCTCCAAGTGGTATTGGACTATTTGTACTATTCCACTCCCCTGTTTCCCCTGATAGGTTTGTGATATGTTAGTTCTGCCCTAAACTCCTCCCCTGCTATTCCCTTAGTGGTTACTGTTCCTACACCCCTCCTCCTGAGTTCTGTATAAAACCTCTGCTCCCGCCCCCGAGGGGGTCTTGGGGCTCATGGAATAAAACCATCCCGTTCACCCCCAAGTCCCGTGCCGCCTTTGTCTGTCCCCGCGCACCACGAACTGAACTGCAGAGCTTGCAGGGGGAAGCGGCCGCCCGTTCTCTTCCCTCACCGCCCAGCCTGGCACGGCTTGGAGTGCCGCGGCGAGAGGAGCGCATGCCGCGCCACAACATATGGTAGCAGAGGATGGTTCCCTCCTTCGTCTTGTAAAAAAAATGGGCAAATTCTTGGGGGCGCCCGCCTCACAGAAGAAGAAGGAGGGAAGAGGAAAATCTACGGCCGTAAAAGCTCTGCCTCATGCTATGAGGAGCTGAGCACCGAGCGAAAAAGATTGAGGCTCCGGGACCCTCTTTGTTCTCGCCATCTACCCGCCCTGGAGCAGCCGCGCTGCACGGGCAGCTGGGCTGCAGAGCTTTTTGGCGGGCAGACTTACCCAAGGACACAGAGGGCGGTTTTGGCAGCGGCTCGGGGGAGCCTGAAGAAAGGCTGACCGAGAAGAGGTTCCTCAGTCAACATCTGCAGCGAGACCACCGGAGGCTGATAGTGGCCGAAACCAAGGCTTCGGGGACGAGTCTTGGTTTAACGGGAACACCCAGGCCTCCAGAAGGGCCAAAACCGGGAAGGAACATCCCCAGTTTTTAGCGCGACTTTTCCATCAAGTCGAAGAGAAGATTCAAGCCATCTCCGTCCGAGCCTGCAAGGTAAGGTAGGCTACACGGGGTGGGGATCGCCCCGACGGGCGGCTGGGTCTGCCACTTTTTTTTTTGCGTTTTAACCCCCGTCTGCGCCTAGACTGGGGCTGTAGCCTTGCATGTCCCTGGCAGGCAGGTGGGTTTTCCTTTTCTGGGGGAAGCTATCTCTGAGTGCTATTCTTCGCCTAGTCTTCTGTGGGGACCTAGATTGGATCGCTTTTTCTTCTCCTCGAAAATGTTGTCTTCTCTATCCTCCCCTCCCCATTCTGGGCTGGACGGAGGGGGTAGAAAAGACACCAGTAGGGAACAGCTAAGAGGGCGACACGTTAGCTATAGGAGAGTTGTTCTGCGTTGGGCCCCCCCGCCCCCTCCTATAAATTTCCCCTTTTTGCTTCTGTGAAGCTCCCTATATCCCCATCCCCTCGGACTTTCCTAAAACCCTTTCCTATCCTCCCTTGGGGATTGCTGTGGCCGAGCCGCCCCAAGTGCCCTGCCGGACACTGCTCAGGCCAAGTGCAGTGTATCTGGCACCCCCTCCCAAGATGGCGCTGGCCACGCCGCTCGGGACCCATTTTCCTGCCTTGACCCTTCTTTTCTGCCCCTGGTTTCCCGCCAGTCCCATCTCTCTCCCAATAGCCCTGCACCATCCCTGCACGAGGCTAGTCCCTATTGTGGGGAGGCGGGGTTGGATATTCCCCAATCCTTCTTCTGGCTCTTCCTCCGGGGGGAAGGTCGGGAGGGATCTTCTTCCGAGGAAATGGAGCCGAAACCTGGGACTGAGGATCCGTCATTTTGTCTTCCCCCTAAAATGGCGGCGCCCCGGTCCACCCCTTACCGATACCCCCTGTTAATCATGGCAATCACTAATTAAGTGATTGTCTGATTCCCCTATCATATTCCTTAATGTACCCTACCCAATACTCCTTTTTATTTAACTACGAATTCCTCTTTTTGCTTTTGATTATTTTTTGAATAATCTGTTTGTTGAGTTATATTTTATAGAAAGAAAAATCATCCCAGTTAATTAATACTCAAGATATTAGGCCCACCTCGCAAACAAACATTCAAATTGAACAAACCACACCGCTATCCGCTGACTCTGCTTTAAGACAAGCGCCGTTATCCGCTAACTCTGCTTTAAGAATTTGAGAAGCTGAACATCGCAAACGCCGTAACGAAGCAAGTTCTAAATCAGATGAAGTCACAAATCCTGCTGTGCTTTGTACCCTTAATTTGGACTTTACTTTAAGGACAATTTTATATATTCCAGATGAAGTTTTTATATGTTTCATACGTTATAATCACAATTAGTTTATCATTTTTTGATGTCTTTCAACTTATGTTTTTTTTAATAATATGTAATGTTACAATTTGATTTTATATTAAGCTGTTTTATTGTAATTATAATTAATTCAGTCTTTTCTAATATTTTTTGACTTAAAGGCTGTGTTTTTAACCATTATTGCTACAGGAATCTCATAACTAGTGTATCGCTTCAGGCTTGCTGCATTGCTGAGAAGTTTAAAAATTTATTAGTTATATTTAGTTAATCTTTTATTGTATTTAATTCCAATAATTCCATTTAATTATTTTATTTAAATTAGATAATTATAATTTTAAAAATTCTAATTCAATTTTTTAGTTTAATTTCTGTTAACTATTTCATTATATTTCAATCACCTAGTCTTTATCTGATTTCAATTCTATTTCAATTATTTCAATTATTTACATTATTCTAGATTGTTACTCAGAGCAGCAAAACAGCAAGTTTTGTACAGTCTTATGTCTGATTTAGGATGTTACTACTCTTCCTACCCTATAAATGCAATAATGTGTCTTTCATGTCCTTTAAGTAATTTACAATGTTATCATATGATTTTATATTATTTGCATGTTATATTAATTTGCTTAAACCACAGAATTCTCCTTCCTTTTGTAAAAGAAAAGAGGGAGATGCGGTGGTGTGTTTTTCTTTCATTTAATATTTGTTTAATATCTGTTTCCCCCCGCCAAGCCCCCAATCTCCTCCTCTCCCCAGTGTCAGTCTTCCCTAGCTCTCCCCTCATCTCCAAGTGGTATTGGACTATTTGTACTATTCCACTCCCCTGTTTCCCCTGATAGGTTTGTGATATGTTAGTTCTGCCCTAAACTCCTCCCCTGCTATTCCCTTAGTGGTTACTGTTCCTACACCCCTCCTCCTGAGTTCTGTATAAAACCTCTGCTCCCGCCCCCGAGGGGGTCTTGGGGTTCGCTGAATAAAACCATCCCGTTCACCCCCCAAGTCCCGTGCCGCTTTCGTCTGTCCCCGCGCACCACGAACTGAACTGCAGAGCTTGCAGGGGGAAGCGGCTGCCCGTTCTCTTCCCTCACCACCCAGCACGGCACGGCTCGGAGTGCCGCGGCGAGAGGAGCGCATGCTGCGCCACAACAAGTAACAATTTTTTACTAGGAGAAAACTAGATAACAATTTAAAAAGGCAAATGCAATTGGTACAAACAAAAACTAGTGATAATGTCACAACCTGAGGAGTCGGGGTGTTGGTAGTAGTCCGGTGGCAATGATAGCTGCTCCTCTTGCAGTGACTGATGAATTGCAGCTGCAGTGGTGATCTTTTGAAGGGTATAGTTTTCCTCCGAAGATCTGGTGGCAGTGGGGCCAGTCTTCCTCTGCGCCAGGGTTGCCTCCGAGCTCCACCACCGCCGCCTCACCGCGCTCCGGCTGCTTCGCTGCGAGTGCCGCTGAAGGAGCTGCTTCTCTGCCAATCCCGCAAAGAGCGTGCTGCTCTGTCCCCAAAAAGATACCCCCTTATACCATAAAGGAGTGCTTGGCCTCCCCCTCTGGGTGGAACCTCTCACAATGGGATGGTGTTACATTTACCAGCCCTGCAGTGAGTCAGTCAATAGTGTATAAACAAACCATTGCCTCTACAGGGCAAACCATTGTCTTTGGGAGAGATAACAAAACCTGCCCCAACCTCCAACAGATGGCAAATAGAATAAAAGCTTATCTCACTAACCAGGAGATTATCCACCCCTTATTCTATTTCCATCTGCACACAATGAAATATTACACCCAGTTCTCACTTAAGACCAAGTTTCCCTGTGGTACACAGCGGGTCTCCCCGTCTTTCTGCATTACCCACCAAGTGTAACCAGGTCCTTGAGCAAAGACAATCCCACAAATGGGTTGGTCTTTTCCTGAGGTGGGATTAATCCAAACAGTTTTCCCTAAAATACCTTTCATATGTACTACAGGGACCTTATCTCTATCTACTGTGTGTAAGGGTTCTGACTGGGCAGGGCCAGCTCGATTGACAGACCTTCGGGTGTTGACCATCCAGGTTGCTTTTGCCAGGTTAATTTCCCAGTTTCTAAATGTTCCCCCACCAAGTGCCTTCAGGGCAGTCTTAAGGAGTCCGTTGCACCATTCAACTTTGCCGGCAGCTGGAGCATGATAGGGAATATGATATATCTATTCGATACCATGTTCTCTGGCCCAGGTGTTGATAAGGCTGTTCTTGAAATGGGTGCCGTTGTCAGACTCAATTCTCTCAGGGGTGCCGTGTCTCCACAGGACTTGCTTTTCCAAGCCTAAGATGGTGTTCCGGGCAGTGGCATGAGGTACAGGGAAAGTCTCCAGCCATCCAGCGGTGGCTTCCACCATGGTCAGCACGTAGCGCTTGCCTTGGCGTGTCTGGGGCAGTGTGATATAGTCAATCTGCCAGGCCTCCCCATACTTGTACTTGGACCACCGCCTACCATACCATAGGGGCTTCACTCTCTTGGCCTGTTTGATGGCAGCACACGTCTCACAGTCATGGATAACCTGGGAAACACTATCTATGGTTAGATCCACCCCTCGGTCTCGTGCCCACTTGTAGGTGGTATCTCTGCCCTGATGACCTGAGGCATCATGAGCCCATCGAGCTAGGAACAACTCCCCCTTATGGTGCCAATCAAGGTCTATCTTTGACACCTCTATTTTTGCTGCCTGATCTACCTGCTCGTTGTTTCGGTGCTCCTCATTAGCCCGACTTTTGGGGACATGGGCATCTACATGACGGACTTTCACCGTCAGCTTTTCCACCCGAGAGGCAATGTCTTTCCATATATCAGCAGCCCAGATTGGCTTTCCTCTACGTTGCCAGTTGGCCTTCCTCCACCTTCCCAGCCAGCCCCACAGAGCATTGGCTACCATCCATGAATCAGTATAAAGGTAGAGCTTTGGCCACTTCTCCCTTTCAGCAATGTCCAGAGCCAGCTGAACGGCTTTGAGTTCAGCGAGTTGGCTTGATCTACTTTCTCCTTCGGTAGCTTGTGCAACTTGGCGTGTGGGGCTCCATACGGCTGCTTTCCACTTCCGGTTCATCCCTACAATGCGACAGGAACCGTCAGTGAAAAGAGCGTAGCAGGTCACCTCTGCTGGTAGTTGGTTGTATGGTGGAGCCTCTTCAGCCCTTGCCACTTGTACCTGCTCCTCATCATCAGTGAGACCAAAGTTTTCACTTTCTGGCCAGTTCGTAATTATCTCCAAAATCCCAGGGCGATTCAGGTTTCCAATACGGGCGTGTTGAGTGATGAGGGCAATCCATTTGCTCCATGTGGCGTCAGTGGCATGGTGGGTAGTAGGAACCTTTCCTTTAAACATCCACCCCAGCACCGGTAGTCGGGGTGCCAGGAGGAGTTGTGCTTCTGTGCCAATTACCTCTGAGGCGGCTTGAACTCCTTCAAAGGCAGCCAAGATTTCCTTCTCTGTGGGAGTGTAGTTGGCTTCAGACCCTCTGTAACTTCGGCTCCAGAATCTCAGTGGTCGGCCTCGAGTCTCCCCAGGGACTTTCTGCCAAAGGCTCCAGGACAACCCATGGTTCCCGGCTGCAGAGTAGAGCACATTCTTGACCTCTGGTCCCGTCCTGACAGGTCTAAGGGCTACAGCGTCAGCGATCTCCTGCTTGATTTGGGTGAAGGCTTGTTGCTGCTCAGGGCCCCAGTGGAAATCATTCTTCTTTCGGGTAACCAGATAAAGAGGGCTCACAATCTGGCTATACTCGGGAATGTGCATTCTCTAGAAACCAGGAAAGCTTGTGTTTCCTTTTTGCTGGTTGGTGAGGACATAGTTGTGATCTTGTTGATGACCTCAGTGGGAATCTGGTGCTGTCCATCTTGCCATTTCACTCCCAGGAACTGGATCTCTCGGGCAGGTCCCTTGACTTTGCTCTTCTTGATGGCGAAGCCAGCTTCTAGTAGTATCTGGATGATCCTCTCACCTTTCTCAAACACTTCTGCCGCTGTGCTCCCCCACACAATGATGTCATCAATGTATTGCAGGTGTTCTGGAGCCTCACCCTTTTCTCGTGCAGTCTGGATCAGCCCATGGCAGATGGTGGGGCTGTGTTTCCACCCCTGGGACAGTTGGTTCTAGGTGTACTGCACGCCCCTCCAGGTGAAAGCGAACTGAGGCCTGCATTCTGCTGCCAGAGGAATGGAGAAAAACGCATTAGCAATATCAATGGTGGCATACCACTTTGCTGCCTTGGACTCCAGCTCGTACTGGAGTTCCAGCATATCCGGCACAGCAGCGCTCAGCGGTGGAGTCACTTTATTTAAGCCACGATAGTCCACAGTCAATCTCCATTCTTTGTCAGATTTGTGCACAGGCCAGATGGGGCTGTTGAAGGGTGAGTGGGTTTTGCTGACCACCCCTTGGCTTTCCAGCTCCCGAATCATTTTGTGGATGGAGATCATGGCATCTCAATCCGTCCGATACTGCCGGCGGTGCACTGTCGAGGTCGCAATCGGCACGTGTTGTTCTTCCACCTTTAGGAGTCCTACTGCAGAGGGGTTTTCTGACAGGCAAGGTGTTCAATTGCTTAATGTCTTCTGCCTCTACAGCGGCTATTCTAAAAGCCCACCTAAGTCCCTTTGGGTCTTTGTAATATCCGTTCCAGAGGAAGTCTATGCCTAGGATACACGGAGCATCTGGGCTAGTCACTATAGGATGTTTCTTCCACTCCTTCCCAGTCAGGCTCACCTCGGCTTCTACTAGAGTCAATTGTTGTGATCCCCCTGTCACACCAGCAATGGAAACAGGCTCTGCCCCCCACATGTCCCGATGGTATCAGAGTACACTGTGCACCAGTATCAACTAAAGCATCATATTTTTGTGGCTTTGATGTGCCAGGCCATCGGATCCACACTGTCCAGAAGATCCGGTTTTCCCGTGCCTCTCCCTGGCTAGAGACAGGTCCCCTCTAACACTGGTTATCATTCCTTTCCTGGGCATACATACTAGAGGTCCCTTTAAGGGAGTCTGACAGATCGTACCCACAAGCTTGGTCACGGGAGGCTGAGGCTACCTTCACTTTGGTGGAACTCCCCCGGTTAGAGTTTCCCTCCTTAAGCTGACGGACCCGTGCTGCCAGGACAGAAGTGGGTTTCCCATCCCACCTCCCCATGTCTTCCCCATGGTCACGCAGGAAGAACCACAGATTAGCCCTTGGGGTGTACCCTCTCACTCTAGCTGGGGATTGTTGGCCGCTGATTCTGGGGCCTGTGACTCTCACGGGTGCTGTATTAACCTTCCTTATCTCCTCCCTCATCTCCTCTTTAAACTCCTTAATCACGGCTGAGATATGGGCCTGCATTGGGCCATTAATCATACTCTCATAATTCCTAAGTTTGTTGGCAACAGAACCTATTGTCTCCCGGTGGGCGTCAGCATTGATTGTTGCAATGAAGGTGGTGTATTGAGATGGCCCAAGATTTGCCAGACTCCACAGCATTTGTCCCATACACCTGACCTTGTCAGGGTCATTATTGTGTCGTCCATCCCTCCCAAAGAGTACCTTCAATACTGCCACTTCCCTCAGCTGTTGGATCCCTTCCTCGAGGGTCTTCCAGCGCATTCTATGATGGTGCTCTTGCATTCTCTCTTTGTGGACAAACCTCTCCCTGACACTCATTAAGAGCCGCTCCCAGAGAGAAAGGGACCCTGGTTCCCTTACAAAAACCTGATTTATACCCGAGTCCTGGGTCAAGGGTCCCAAGTTCCTTGCCTCACCACCGTCCAGCTGCACGCCTGTACCCATAAGATCCCAAACCCGGAGTAGCCAGGTAGCATAAGCCTCACGCCCTCGTCGCACAATGTCTTTATGCAGATTACGAAGACTTTCATACGTCAGGGACTCGGTGATGATAGCAATCTCTGGCTCCCCTGTGGGTTGTGAGGTTCCTCCATTCCTGTCCCTATCTGCAGGGTGCTCTGCTTTCACCTTAGACTTCCTTGTTTCTACCGGGGCAACTGCTGCTGACCGTGACTGCCTTTGTGGTTCAGCTGGAACCTGGACAGTTGTAACATCTGTGGGTTCCACAGCTGTACTATTAGACTGTCCCTCCTCAAGGCAAAGGGCCGGTTTCTCACCAGCTGGGGAAATGCACTCCTTCAGCATCTCTCGTATCTCCTTAACCAGAACCCTCACCCAATCTGGGTGGTTCATTTTTGAGGTGGGCTGTGGGGCAGGGTCAGGCTCTGGAGCAGCAGCATCTCCAGTCTGTGGTGTAGGTGTGAGGATAGTTATCCAGGTTAATCTTCCCTTATCTCTGAGTGCTAAATATAACAGGACTATCAGCAACACTACCCATTGTATGGTATCATTAGCACTTAGAAAGGATTTTAACCTTTTGAGAACTGGTGGAGCAGACCCAAAAAGATGGTTAAAAGGTTGGGAGAAAGTTTGCCCAGGTGCTATTTCCTCGCAGTAGGTACCGTTATTAAAGTAACCCCAAAAACATACAGTTAATGTGTGATAGCTATGAATCCAAGTAACTGCCCTCCAGAGGAAATTAAAGATCCATGAATTCCTCACCCAATTAACCCAGAAGCCAAACTTGACAATAGACACCGTAGCCTTAGTTATAGGACCCATTTTTAGATAAGGGTCTGCAAATGGGAAAAGTATAGCTACGATCACATGCCACCCAAACCAAGGTAAACTAGACCACATGGTGATGCTTAAGATGTTTCTACACACAACAACAACAAAAAAAAAAACCCAAATTACTTAAGAACTGTTAATCCTTTTTCCCTCTCAATGCCCTCGGGCCTCACGTTGATGCGCCAAAATCTGTCTAGGTTCGACAAGACAGGAATCTGCGAAGGAGGGCTAAAGCCTCCTGTGCAATGGAGAAGGTAAACCCCCTCCCTCCGAATTACTAGGAGTTTTAAATCAAAAGGCTCTCAGGCAAAGATATGGGAATGGGAGTAACAATTCTTTACTAGGAGAAAACTAGACAACAATTTAAAAAGGCAAATGCAATCGGTACAAACAAAACCAGTGAAAAAGTCCAGAACCTGAGGATTCGGGGTGCCAGTAGCAGTCCTGCTGGGACGATTGCTCCCCTTGCAGTGGTTGATGAATTGCAGCTGCAGTGGTGATCTTTAGAAGGGTATAGTTTTCCTCTGAAGATCTGGTGGCAGTGGGGCTGGTCTTCCTCTGCGCCGGGGTTGCCTCCGAGCTCCGCCGCCGTCACCTCAGCGCGCTCCGGCTGCTTCGCTGCGAGTGCCGCCGAAGAGAGCTGCTTCTCTGGCAATCCCCCAAAGTAAAGAGCTGCTCTGTCCCCAAAAAGGTACCCCCTTATATCCAATAAAAGAGTGCTTGGCTTCCCCCTCTGGGTGGAACATCTCACAATAGGATGGTGTTATGTTACCAGCCCTGCATTGAATCAGTCAATGGCCCACTAACAAACCATTACCTCTTAGGAGCAAAACCGGTTCTTGGAAAAGATAACAAAACCTGCCCAACAGGTTTGCCTTCAACAGATGGCAAATAGAATACAAGCTTATCTTACAACCCAGGACAGAAATTTTCTGCCCGAGGCCAGGATTTCAGTCATCTGCCTTTTCTTTCTATTTAGAGTCCCACATCTTCATAAAGTTCTTTTCTCTGAGCCAGGGTTGAACAATCCAGGTGCAGGTGTGGACAGTTTTTCCTGATGAGGTTATGGGAACCGTGGCATTCAGATGTATCAGCCCGGAGGACTCCAGCGATCCCAATCTTGGGTCGCTACCAGCATGATCAGCCCCCAGGTGTTCCAGTATCTCCTTTTGGGACATCCCATCTCCAGACCAGCCACATGTATTGGATTCTAAATGAGGCATTGGCCAGAAAACCTGGATCTGGTGTAACCGAAAATACGTGGGTGGGGGGGGGGGGTGTGCAGCTCACAGTGCTGGTGTGTGTATTTTGTAATAACTAAATATTTTGTGGAACTCTGGAATTTTGGGCATTTTATTGGTTCTTTTGGGGGGATTTAATGGTATTCTCTGTGGATTTGGTTTTTGGTTTTGTTTGGGGTTTTTTTATGGTGGGATTTTGGAGGATTTTGTGGGGTTTTGGGGTGTTGCAAGAATTTCTTTGGGTCTTGGGATTTTCTTGTGGTTTTGGGTACATTTCTGGGGGGATTTGTGGGGTTTAATTGGGATTTTGTGGGCTTTTATTGGGATTCTGGGGTGTTCTAATGAAGTTTTTGTGAGATTTAATTGGGATTTTGTGAGTTTTATTTGGACTTTCAGGGGTTTAAAGGAGATTTTGGTGCCTCTCAGCCCTTCCCCACACCCTGGGACAACTGCAAAGCCCCCCCAAAATTCTTCTTAAACACCCCAAAAAACCAATAAAACCCTCCAAAACCACAAAGACTCCAAAAAAAACCCAGTGAAAGCCATCAACCTTCCAAAAAATTGCCAAAAACTTCAATAAACCCTCCAGAAAACAACATCCCCAGAATCCTAAAAAAAATCCCTCAAAATCCAATGTCCCCAAAGCCACTAAACCCCGAAAAACCCTGTAACCCCCCCCAAAACCCAGTAATTCTCTCCAAAACCCCAATATTTCCCCCTAAACTCCCAACAAAATCCTCCAAAGCCCAAAACCACCATCAAAATCCCACCAAACCCCCCAGAGCCCGCCAGACTCATGGGGGCTGTCCTGGATCAGGGGCACCGCCCGGTGGAACAGAAGCCACATCAGGGGCCCTCGGAGCTTTTTGGGGAGGGGGCACCATGGGAGACCCCCAAAATCGGGGCAGGGGGAACACCTGTTGTGCTCCTCCCCCAAACCCCCAGACCCCGGCTCAGGGTGGGCCTGGGACCCCCCGGGACCCCCAAATCTCCCCAGGACCCCCTCCAGGAACCCCAAACCCCCCCAGAGACCCCCAAGGTTGGCCCAGGACCCCCTGAGAGCCCCCAGACCCCAATCGAGCCCAGCCCAAGATGTCCCCTGAGACCCCCCAGACCCTTTCCAGGACCCTTCCAGGACCCCCCAGACCCCTCCCCAAAACCTGTGAGGACCCACCCCAGACTTCAAAAGGCCCCCCCAAGACCCCACCCCCAGGACTCCCCAGACCCCTCCCAAAACCCCTCCAGTGTTAGAGGGAATGCCGCAGGAGACAAGACTCATGATATCATGATCATCAAGTCTCAGTTTATTGTAACAGATTACACAGTTTATATATGTTCGTTAATTAGCTCATACATATTGCAAAAGCCAAGCTCATGATTGGTTGCTATGTGACTTGTACTACTATCTTAAAACTGTCTTTGTGATTGATACTTGCCTGTCCAGCTGGCCTTGCAGTTAGAACAGCTTAGTACCCCTTTGTTCTTCTCTATCTACTTTTACATACCAAGGAGTTTCAATATCCTGCTTTCTGCACACCATCTGCTCTTCACGGTCATGCGGACTTTGCAGCAGTCACGTACCCCTCCCTGCTTGGATTAATTTTACAGTATCATGTCCCCTGTTGTACAACCATTCTTCTGCCAAGCTCTCTCCATCAAACACATCTCTGTGATGTCACTCTGACACCTCTGTGACATCACAGTTACCCTTCGAGATCACACAGCTTTTTCTCATGTTTCAGAAATATCTCTGTGACATCACACAGCTCTTCGTGATGTCTCACTGACATTTCTGTGAGGTCACAGGGCTTTTAGTGATGTCACACAGACATCTCTGTGATGTCACAGAACTTCCTGTGATGTCAAAGAGATATCTCTGTGATGTCACACTGACATCTCTGTGATGTCACATTGACCTTGTGAGGTCACACAGCTGTCTATGATGTCACACGGACATCTTTGTGATGTCACAAAGCTTTTTGTGGCATCACAAAGACATCTCTATGAAGCCACACTGACGCATCTGTGACGTGACAGAGCACACAGTGATATCACATGGACATCTCTGTGATGTCACTCTGACACCTCTGTGATGTCACAGTGACCCTCTGAGGTGACACATCTTTTTGAGATACCACACTGACATCTCTGTGATGTCACACCGCTCTCTGAGATGTCACATGGACATCCCTGTGATGTTGCACCAATATCTGTGATGTTACACAGCTCTCTGAGATGTCACACTGACTTCTCTTTGAAGTTACACAACCTCCTCCTCTGATGTCACAATGACATATCTATGATGTCACACTGACGCCTCCATAATGTCACACAGCTCTCTGTGATGTCACACTGAAATTCCTGTGACATCACACTGCTTTTTGGAATGTCACACTTACATCTTTGTGATGTCACCAATATACTTGTGTGATGCCACACAACTTCCTGTGACGTCACAGAGATATCTCTGTGATGTCACACTGACATCCCTATTTTGTTTCATTGGCCTTCTGACGTCACAAAGCTGTCTATGATGTCACTCAGACATCTCTGTGATGTCACATATCCTACTCTGTTGTCACAATGACGTCTCTGTAATGTCACACTGACACCTCTGTGACACAACACTTAGATGGCTGTGATGTCGCACAGACCCTGTGAGGTCACAAAGCCTTTTCGGACGTCACAGAGACAACTCTGTGATGTCACACAATTCTCTGTGATGCCACACTGACATCACTGTGATGCCATACAATTCTTTTTGATTTCACACTGACTATTCTGTGATTGCACAGATCCTGCTTAGATGTCACAATGACATCTCTATGATGCCACACTTACACATCTGTGACCTTAAACAGCTCACAGTGATATCACATGGACGTCTATGTGATATCACACATCTTATCGTGATGTCGCACTGACATTACTGTGAGGTCACAAGGCTTTTAGTGATGTCACACAGACATATCTGTGATGTCACACAACTTCCTGTGATGTCACAGAGATATCTCTGTGACGTCACACTGACATCTCTGTTTTGTCTCATTGACCTTGTGAGGTCACACAGCTGTCTATGATGTCACTTGGACACCTCAGTGATGTCACACTTAGATGGCTGTGATGTCGCACAGACCCTCTGAGGTCAGAAAGCTTTTTGTGATGTCAAACTGACATCTCTGTGATGTCACTCTGACACCTCTGTGAGGTCACAGAGACGCTTCGAGTTCACACAGCTTTTTCTGATGTAACAGAGATATCTCTGTGACGTCACACAGCTCTCTGTGATGCCACACTGACATCACTGTGATGTCATACAATTCTTTTTGATTTCACACTGACTATTCTGTGATTGCACAGATCCTGCTTAGATGTCACAATGACATCTCTCTGATGCCACACTGACACATCTGTGACCTTACACAGCTCACAGTGATATCACATGGACGTCTCTGTGATGTCACACAGCTCTTCGTGATGTCTCACTGACATTTCTGTGAGGTCACAGGGCTTTTAGTGATGCCACACAGACATCTCTGTGATGTCACCGAACTTCCTGTGACGTCAAAGAGATATCTGTTTGATGTCACACTGACATCTCTGTTTTGTCTCATTGACCTTGTGAGGTCACACAGCTGTCTATGATGTCACTTGGACATCTTTGTGATGTCACACAACCTCCTCTGACGTCACAATGGCATCTCTATGATGTCAAACTGCCACCTCTGTGATGTCACACAGCTCTCTGTGATGTCACACATTGGTGGCTGTGTTGTAGCGCAGACCCTGTGAGGTCACAAAGCTTTTTGTGATGTCACAAACTCCTCTGTGTGATGTCACTTTGACACCTCTGTTGTCGAAACTCAAAAAGTCTCTCAGACATTTTTAGTGGTTCCGGGCCTTGGTCAGAAACATTTTAGACCCTGGCAGGAAGCTGGAAACAACTGTGATTTCGAGTTTGAACCATGGAATGAATTACCAACTTTGAATGTGGAACAAGCAGTCACAAAGGGTTAGATAGTATAGTAAATGTAGTTACAAAACAGAGGGGAATTTTTTTTAGTATTGTACAGAGGGGTTTTAGCACATATACAGGGGGGTTTTTACTTTGTACATAGGGGTGAGAAGTTCTAAGATGGAGGAAAGTGGGTTGATCCGGTTCTTCCTCCATCCTTTTTTTTGCCTCCATGTTCTTGGTGATGTTGGCACTCACAGATTGGTTTAGAGTAGAAAAGCACTTTGTAATATAGGTAGTAGGTATTGGGGGAAAACTATAAACATGTAATACGTAATATATCATATAAAAGATAGCAGCAGCCCTGGGCGGGGGGAGAGACGAAGAAGACAGCAGACAGAGAGGGTGTCAGTGTGTGTGTGTGCCTCTACCCGGGCCACTGACCAAGCAGCCGCAGCCCGAGAAGAGAATCTTTTAGATAACTAACAATAAACTGCCTTGAGACCGAATTGCAAAAGCCTGCGGAGTTTTTCTTTGAAAGCACGGGTTGAAGGGGGAATTTCACCACCTTATGAGACCCCAGAGCAAGGCTGGGGTTCTCACACATGGCGTCCCTGGTCGGGCATCAACAAAAAGAACAAGAAGAAACATCAAACGACCTCCAACCTTCATCGGCAGAAAAAGAAAGAAGAAAAATAGAAGAGCAGTTCACACACACTCTTCGCAATGTCAAGAAGAGAGGGAGCGGAAAGCTCAAGATAAGAACCTGATCTTCACCAAGGCATTTCGTCTGGAGGACAGCCAGGAGGAGAGAAACCAGAAGCGCACCTGGGATTTCTCGATTGTGGCCGGCTGGACAATGAACAGTGCCATCTCTGGACTGACTTCATGCTGACTCAGCTTTTGGTGAGAATGGTTGAAATAAAGTACATGGGGAGGGAAGGCATTCTCCCAAGGACACACCAAAGACTTTTTTTTAGCCCTATAGGGCAAGACTTCTACCCATTAGGTAGAGATAGCTCCAAATGAAATGAAAGATTTGTTATTGTAGGTGCGGTGTAGTCACTTGCACACAGATGTATATTTTTACTTGGGATTGAATTTTTGGCAAGGGATCAACAAGCAACTTTATTACCAAGCCACAAAAGAACAAAAAGATAAGACTGCTGCAAAACTTTTGCTTTTAACAAGGGCAATATTACAGCCAGCTCTATGGCGCGGCACGTCCGGCCGGACAGCTGGGGCTCCTATGGGAGCACAATGGGGGAAGATTGCCCAGCCAGCAGCTTGGGGCAGTTTTCCTCACCACAGATCCAGGGGAAGCAGGATTGCCTCCCGTGGAGAATCAGGGGGATGGTCTGTCATCATGCCCTGTGTCTCCAGGTTCCCACTGTTCCTCAGTTTCCCTTGAACCTCAATCTCTGAGTACCTCTGATGCAGAAACTCCCCAGACAGAGAGATAAGCCAAGCACAGTCGCAGCCCCCGGTGGGGGAAGGGACCAAGCACTGCTCAAGTCCAAACCCGTGGCGGGAGGGACAGCGGCAGCAGCATCTCCAGTGAGGGAGGGTGCAGAGTGAGTGCAGAGCAGACAGGGAAGAGGAGAGGAGAAATCCTTTGTAGCTACGCGGGCGGGGAATTCAAAACAGCCCAGGGTGCAGACGAGAGGGGGGCAGCAGGAACAGTGCAGACACAGGGCGGCAGGAGCGCGGGTGCAGCGGCCAGGCGTCCCGAGCGTCCCGTGACATGTTCGGTGTCGAGAAGCCGTGAGGCCACAGAAGCGGCTGCCCAAGAGGCGCGGGAAGGCAGCTCCCTGACCACGGCAGCCAGACCCGCTGAGGAAATAGCAAAGGGACAGCGGGAGGCTTCCCTCGCTGCAACTCAAGCAGGGGGCACGTGCATGAATGTTGAGCGCAGCCCGAGAGCTACGGGTGCAGGGGATTTTTTGCATCTCGAACGTGTGGAACGTTGTTAGAGGGATGCCGCGGGAGACAAGACTCATGATATCATGATCATCAAGTCTCAGTTTATTGTGACAGATTACACAGTTTATATATGTTCGTTAATTAGCTCATACATATTGCAAAAGCCCAGCTCATGATTGGTTGCTATGTGACTTGTACTATTATCTTAAAAGTATCTTTATGATCGTTACATGCCTGTCCAGCTGGCCTTGCAGTTAGAACAGCTTAGTACCCCTTTGTTCTTCTCTATCTACTTCTACATACCAAGCAGTTTCAATATCCTGCTTTCTGCACACCATCTACTCTTTAGGGCCATGCGAACTTTGCAGCAGTCACGTAGCCCTCCCTATTTGGATTAATTTTACAGTATCATGTCCCTTGTTGTTCAACCATTCCTCTGTCAGGCTCTCTTCACACGTGCATGAATGTTGAGCGGAGCCCGAGAGCCACGGGTGCAGGGGATTTTTTGCATCTCGAACATGTGGAACGGGCGCAGACAGGGCGGAGCCAGCACGTGTGGGCTGTGGGTGCTGGAACAGAGCCAGGAGAAGGGAAAAGCGAGATGGGAGACATCGGGGCCGGAATGGGAACAGGAAGGTGGTTGCGTCAGTCTCAGAGGTGGACGGCAGTGGCTCTGAATCAGAGGCGGTGCAAGGCGGAGCGAGGCCAAAGCACAGCCAGGGTCGGAGCAGGGGCGTCCACACCCCCAGGATGACACAGGCAGGGACAGGGCGTGGCCAGGATGACTCAGGGCACGGGTCCGTTGCAGTTCCCATGGCAACAGCCAGCATGAACCCACAGCCAACCCCTGCCAGCTTCAGACATGGCCAGAACAGAACAGTTATTGCAACAAGAATCAGTTACACATGGATCAGTTGTTAGAAGAAATGTTCAAAAGTTTATCAGGAATTAGTACGGGATTTGAAAATGTAAATCAATTGTCAGAAGAAATGCATAAATATTATCAGAAGTGCAAATTGGAGAGCAAAGTGCGCGGAATGGTATAGCAAGGTCTCTCGCATCTCGAGCGTGGCACAGGCACTGACAGCACCGGTGGCACGGCAGCTGCCAGACAGGCGTCTACAAACTGTGCAGCGACCACGAGTGGGGAAAACTGAGCGCGGGATGCGGCGCAGGGCGCGGCAGCGGCGGGAAGCAGCAATCACGCGCTGATGATGTCATTAGAGCACCGAACCATGCTGAGGACCGGGACGGCCAATGAAACCGGGCGGGATGGCTCAGAGCGGGACCGGAGCAGTGCCAGGTCCGGTCAGGAGAGGGGAGGGGGCATTCCCGAGCCCACGGCCGTGGCCAGGGCGGGCGTGGTGGGGCGCACTCAGGGCCAGCATTCCTTCCCTCATTCCCATGGTGACACAGAGAGGGGGTGAATCCAGTCTGTGCATGCATTTGCAGGAGTCAAAACAAATGCCGAAGTGGCTGAGAGAGTGGGCACTCTGTTCGGAGGGGCAGATTTTAAGCACGGGTCCAGCGCAGCAGACACTGGGCGTGAGCGGGGGCTGAGAGCAGGAGAGAGACACAGTCACCCCAATGCAGGCAGAAGCGGGGTGTGACTGTGCCAGAACTGCTCCCCTCCACACCACTCAGGCTCGTGCAAGCGGGGACTGGGCAGAGCCAAGGCAGGGATCTCCTTGGTCGCTGCCTCTCCACAGCAGAGCTGCGTTGTGACAGCGGCAAGAGATGCCGAGGTTTTTTCCACTGCAGTGCACATCCAAACATTAACAACAAATACATGGCACAGCCCAGAAACCACAGCAGCCAAAATAAACAACTTTTTGCAAGCACATCTATTGCACCAAATGTCCCACAGCAATGCTGAGATGGAATTCCAACATTCACCCAAAAAATAAGATACAGTTAAGTCGCCGCTTAAAATTATAAGGGTCTTCTCCAAACTTCTCTAATGTTTCTAAATGCTAACCCCAGATTTTTTTTAGCTAGGTGACAGAATTGATCAGCAGTTACACCCAGCCGGTGTGATGAAGACTATTGATTGTGGAACACAGTGTGAAAAAGATACATCATAATTAGAATTGGGATAGAAAATTGAATAGCATGAAACTTTAGTAATTTATTATATTAAGGTTTAAGTTAAGTTGTATTTTAACATTCTATTAATGATAGAATTGATTTTTATTTAGTTTGGTTAGAGTTTAAGTTAAATATTGTTTAATTAGAGTATATCACTTTAAGTTTATCTTAGTTTGGGCCCTGAAAAAGTGAAGTTTATAAGAGTTTAATTGATAATGGATTTATATACTGTTAATTTGATACATACAGATTTCATAAAGTTAATATAATTTAGGGATTTTTTACCAAGATTTTTATATATGAAGTTTAAGTGTAATGTTTGATTCAAAAATTATTTTAAGTTTTTCAAAGGTCAAGTTTATTTAATTAACAAAGTTTAGTTGTTTTTCTTTAAGGATGAGAAGGTTTTGACTGAAAGAGTTTATGAGATGATAATGAACATTGATTTAAAGGGAAGATACAATCTATTGGATCCTTAGTTTTATTTTAGTCTTTTCTGGTTTTTATGTTTATCAGTGTATAAGAGTCTTGAAGGAATTGATTCTGAGTTTTTCTGAGATTGATTTCATTATTTAACAATTAGTTGTATAGTCTGTTATTTCTTTGTGTAATGATACAAAGGGTGTTTGTGTCCAAATTCTTTTTTTTACGTTTAACTATTTAAGTGTTTTATAACTGTTATTGTTAAGAAATTTGATCATGTTATCAGGTGAAGCTCTGTGCTTTGTTTTCTCATAGCGCATTTTTACATGTTTTATTGTTGTTTATGTAATCTCATCCAGGTTACATGTCATTCTGAAGCCTCATTTTGGATTTTAACTATGTTGTGCATTTTTCTAGGTGAACTCTCTGGTTTGTTTTTACATCTCTTGTGAGTGGAATAATTGCATTTCTATTTCTTATCGTTCTCGAATGTTTTTCAGAAGATCTCAGAGAGAGGTGCCTGAAGCATTCTGACAGCCTTTTGTCAATGCTAATCTTATGATTTCTTTCAATTGAAAAACATCTGTTTCCTTCAAAGAAGTTTCAAGAAGAATGAATCCTTGTGTGATTTTATCAATTTATCAGTTTGAACTTTGAGTGTTTATTTTATATGAAAATGTTATAATAAGTTGTTATGTTTTAGGTATCATATATGTAATGTTGGTATAAGCTTTGTTTAAGAGAATATGTTAAAGAACTTCACTCCAATTTAAAGTTTGGGTTTTGGCCAGGCCCTGATTTTAACTTGGACGGATGAGTTTGCCAGCAACATTCAGAGGTTTTTGCATAAAAATGAATGTTATGTAGATCATTTTGATCCACCGATTCGATCCTACACATGTGACAGCTGACACAGCTTTGGGGTGAGACTTGTCAACCCTGCCCGGGAAGGGATGCCAATTTTCACTGAAACAAGTGTTTCAGCTGTTTGCAGACTCTGAACTGCTGGCACAATGTTTCTGATAATCATGCTTTGTTCAATTTTATATATGTTATTTAGAATCTTTCTTTTGAACTCTCTTGAATTGTTATTGATTTTGATAGGTTTTCTGCATTTTATTATCAAGGTATTTTGTCTTGTTCTATATTATGTTTTATATTTCAACCTTCTTGTTTCAAAAGAAAAGCAGAGAAAGAGAGAAAATAGAAAAAAGGTGTAAAGAGAAAAAAGAAAAGAAGTGCCTGAAATAAATCTGGAATGAGCAATGAAGATTTTGTATATTTTAATCTTTTGAGATAATTCTTTTGTAGACTTGATTTCACTGATTGTCGAGGAAAATACGAGGAGACTGCCAGACACTGGACAGATCAAATTGAAAATATCAGTCAAGTTAATAACTTTGAGCTAGGATTGTGTTAATGCTTTCACAGAAGTTTAAAGTTGATATTTGTTTTTAGCTTACAGGCCCTCAAAAAGAGTTCTTATAGATTTAGAGATAATGGCTCAGATCATTGTTAAGGCAAACACCAGATTGCTGACAATGTCAGGCAAAGATTTCTTAATCATTCATTTACATTTAAAGAAAAAAGATTTTGAGTAGACAATCCACAGCCACAAAATTTTTCAATCACGTTGTTAGAGTACGCAGAAGTTTTCATTTTTTAGCTCACAAAATATTAAATGCAAAAATAAATTTTAGAAGAAAATCAAAAATAAGTTGTGTGAAATTAGTAGTGGTAGTCAGAGTTTTTCAGTTATTTCAGAAGCCATCAATCTGATCACAGATTCAGTGTATATTGCAAATGTGGTCAAACAATTAGAGGAGTCACTTTTAAAACATATGGTCAATGAAGTTTTATATTCATATCTACTATGCATGAAAATAATCCTAGAAGACAGAGGACATAGATATTTTTTTATACATATCAGAATGCATTCTTCACTTCCGAGGTTTTTAGTAAAAGTGAATGTTCATGTAGACAGATTCACAGTGCCCATCTCACAGACACTGCCAGACATTTTTGAGCAAGCAAAATTGAGCCATGCATTTTTTTCACAAAAATATACAAACACTGATGGAATCCTTTTGCTTTTCTAAAGGTCAGGCATAGGAAATCATCAGTGTTTGTCAGAGTGTCAGTTTGTACAGCGTCCTGTAACTACAGGAGTGACCAATTCAGGAGGTTTGAAAAAGTCTTCAGCTGTGGCAAACTGATGTCACAAAAACATGCATCTTTTGAGAGGCTTGAAAACATTTGTGTTTCAGTTGATACATTTTCACATTTATGTTTCAGTTCACACATTTCCAGGAGCAATTTTTGGATCATGACATGCAGGGGAAACCACAGAATACATCATACCTTGAAATCCATTTGGATAAACAGACAAGGAGGAGGCAGGAGCAACATCTCACATGTAGTTGAACAAAGATTTGTATGTGAATTGTCAGACATTTTACAAACAGTGCACAAGCAAAGCTAAGGGAAAATTCTTTAGTTTTGATCAGAAACCCAGAGTCAGGACAATTTGAAGATCCATTTACATTAATAACTTGGGGCAAGGGTTTCGTTTGTGTTTCTACAGAACGAGGATCAAAGTGGGTGTCGGCAAGGCACGTGAAACCTTATCAGGTGCAGATGCCAGTGAACGTGGACCAGAGAAGCAGAGAAGCAAGCACAAGCATGCAGACGAAGATGGACAGCAACGCTGCAGACGTCTCATTGGACAACGATTGGCAACTCAGAGACTTGGGGTTTTTCTGGGGAATCAAGTGTTGTTTGGGTGTTGCTGCATTGTGGGGTTTCTCACAGAGGTTGGGGACATGGACATGGGGTTCAGACAGATAGTGTTCATGTGCTTCATTCTCTTGCTTGTTGCCTTGGGCAATGGGACAGGTTTTCCCATGAAACAACCAAGGGAAAAGGTGTGGGAGACTTTGGCAAAAGCAGCGGGTCTGGATAGCATTTGCCTGACCCATTCAGAACGGGGGAAACAATTTTCAACATGTTTGGTAGGTGTGCCAGTGAAGGAATGACCAATTCCAAGGGACATCCCTCCTAAAGGTTCTGAAGTCTTTTTTGGATCCTGTGGAAGGATGGCATGTTTGGACACAGTTCCTTCCAGTGGCTCACTTTGAACCTCCAGAGTTGAACATTTTTTGGGTTAACAGGAATTTAGTTTGGTATCAAATTCAATCCATTGAGAGTGACAAAGACAGATAATTGTATAGTGGATATCATCCCAAATCAGTTCTTTTATAGGGATGTGTCATCCTGGTACAATCACACCAAAGTGACGAGCAAACTATCCTTTCAACGCCCAGCCAATTTACCGAAGGGAGTGTTTTTGATTTGTGGAGACAGAATTTGGCCTGCTATCCCTGCAAAAGTCAAAAGCAGTCTATGCAGCATTGAGGAACTTTCATTGATAACGCTTGATTTGAAAACTTTAAAGGGGCAAATCACACAGGGAACAAAAAAGATCCTTTGATCAATATAGCCAAATTGTGATAATGATGTTTGTACCTAGGACAAGGCTCAGAGAATTGCAGTAGCAATTTTCTCACCCTGAACAGCGTTAGGGGTGGCCTTGACACAATTGGACCACATAGCTTGCTGGTTGAGCAAACACAGTCGTGCCATTTCATGTGCACTGAGTGACATGTTAACAGATATCAGCAGTGCAAGACAAGCGGTGCTTCAGAACAGGGCGGCAGGTGATTATTTGCTGCTGTCACATGGGCACAGATGTGAAAAATCTGAGGGGATGTGCTACATGAACTTGTTTGATCAGTCAAAATCTATTCATGAAAATATGAAACAGATGCAAAGTAGTATCAGCAAATTGAGAAAAAAGAAAGTTACAGGATTCTGGTGAGATGATTTCATTGGTTTTTTTTGATCTTTCACCATTATGGAAAAACCTTTTAAAAATAGTATTTTATATTCTTATAGGGTTTGTAGTTCTACTTGTTCTGCCATGCATTTTCATGTGCATTTGAAGAGCCTTGAACAACATTGCAAAGCAGGTGTTTCTGATTCAAACAGAGAGGGGAGATGTCGGAACTCAAAATGTCTCTCAGACATTTTTAGAGGTTCCAGGCCTTGGTCAGAAGCATTTTAGACCCTGGCAGGAAGCTGGAAACAACTGTGATTTTGAGTTTGAGCCATGGAATGAGTTACCAACTTTGGAGGTGGAACAAGCAGTCACAAAAGGTTAGATAGTATAGTAAAAGTAGTTGCAAAACAGAGGGAATTTTTTTTTAGTATTGTACAGAGGGGTTTTAGCACATATACAGGGAGGTTTTATTTGTACATGGGGGTCAGAAGTTCTAAGATGGAGGAAAGTGGGCTGATCCTGTTCTTCCTCCTTCTTCTTCCTTGCCTCCATGTTCTTGGTGATGTTGGCACTCACAGATTGGTTTAGAGTAGGAAAGCACTTTGTAATATAGGTAGTAGGTATTGGGGGAAAACTATAAACATGTAATACGTAATATATCATATAAAAGATAGCAGCAACCCTGGGCAGGGAGAGAGAAGAAGAAGACACCGGACAGTCAGGATGTCAGGAGTGTGTGCATCTCTGCCTGGGCCGCTGATCAAACAGCCATAGCCCGAGAACATAATCTGTTAGATAACTAGCAATAAATCATCTTGAGACCGAACAACAAGAGACTGCGGAGTTTTTCTTTGGGAGCACGGGTTGGAGGAGTGATTTCACCACCACATAAGAACCCAAAATAAGGCCGGGGTTCCCACACTTCTCTTATGTTTTTGTAAATGTTTAATAAACGTTTTAAAATTTTTAAAGTGAGCAGTGGTCTCTCACAAAACCCAGTCCTAAGGTGGGATGGTCGGGTTACTCCTGACAGGAATGGGCTCCCTGCAGTTCAATCTGTTCTGCAGCCTGTGCTTTTCTCTTCAGGGGGCAGATGCCTTGGGCAGGTCACTCCAGACACATGAGAGTGCCAGGGTAGGCCCAATCCCTAAAGCTCTCACAGAGCTGTGCTTGACTCCAAATGAGGTAAGCATGAAACGGACTTTAAAGACTGTAGCACATCTGCAGTTTCAAGGGATAGTAAAGACAGTGCTGCAACTATGAAAAGTAAATCCACATTCTGAATTTTTGCAGCTCATTGTCGTGATGATGATGATGATGATAGTATCACAGAACATTTCCCTTTTTTTTTTTCCTCCCCCAAATAAAATGGTGCCATTCCGCTTCTGGAGAAAAGAACTCTCAAAGGGGCAGTTTGGCAGTCATGGAGGCAGAGGTGGAGGAGAAATAGAGATGCCCTGGAGAGATGCTCTTGTTATGAATAAATTCAGTTTTACATTAAAAATGTTAATTAAAATGCTGTAAACTGTTCAAACCCCATTAAAATCCCCTTATGTGCACCCTCGTTATGTTTCCCCCTTGCCCTGCTTGCCCTTCACTTTGTGACCACCGGGATTTTACCGCCGCTGCTCCCCAAAATGGCGGCCACGCCGACTCCAGCAAATATGCAAATCGCGAACTGAGCGCAAAACCCCGAAAAGAGCCCCAAGGATAGCGAGCCACACCAAATTCGGGGCCGTGGACCGGACCAGACAATCGGCAAGAGGTCCCCAGACATCGCCGGACCCGCAGAATAGCCGCCGACATGCCGCCCTAAACAACGTGACTGCGGAATCAGGACCCCAGGCAACGAGCCGCAAATTGCCTTCCTGGGCACGCCCTCGAGGACAGAAGCCCCGGTTCTGCTGCCTAGCAGACCCGATCTCCTCCTTCTCAGCGTCACCCCGTGGGAGCAGTGGTGGTGTGCGCGACCCCTCGGGCCCCCAACCCAGAGCTGGTCACTCAATAAAGTCCTTAAAAAGGAGCAGGTCTCCTGGCCCATTTATTTCAGCTGGGGGCTTGTCTGGGATCTGTGCCACACCTGAAGAGGATGTCAGGATCGGGACGGCCGCCCTTCCTGGGCCTCCAGAACTGCTGGGCAGATCCGGACAACGAGGGACCAGCTCGGGGTAGACGACGCAGAGGAGCGCCGGAGGGTGAGAACCCTGGTGGCGGGCGTGGGAGACGAGCGAGTGAGGTGTGAATGAGATGAGGGCCGGCAGCTCAGACCCTCGAAGTTAGTGGGAACCCCTAGTACTGCGGTTCCAGACTCCTGCGAGGGAGCCGGCCGGTAATGGGGGGAAGCGAAAAGAGGAGGAGTGAAAGAGGCGTCTCCAGGGGTTATTAAGGGCCACCCCGCCGAGCGTGCAGGGGATAGCCTAAGTGTGAGTGGCATGCGAGGGGTTAGGTTCCCCTAAAGGAACCAGAGCGGCTTCGGTAGGTCCGGGTGTGGGGACTACCCAGGCATTGTGTGGTCCCACGCAGTCACTGGGTGCCCCCAGGCACTGCCGGCATCGAGCGCTCACGAGGGCCCTGACTCCCTAGGGTCGAGCCAGAAGTGCCATAGGTGGTGTGCTGCCGCGGTCCCAGGGAGGGGAGCCGTAAACCCACGCCCGAGGGCACCAGGGTGGGGAGTCCGGTGGAGGGCGAGGATAGGCGCCACACACACCCGCACGCATCCCTATCGGCTAGGCCACTCTGCTGGGGAGGGGTGGTCAAGCCCATTCAGGCGGACGGCGATAGGGGGAACAGACCGGAGTCTCCTGGGCCCTTCCTGCCTCCGTGATCAAATCGAGGAAGAGGCCGTACCAGAACAGGGCGGTCTGACCCGGGGGAGGATCCGTCTGACCCGGCAGGAGGTCAGGCCAAGGAATGTCCTGGCGCAGGGGGCTTCTGGTACGGCTACCCTGGCTGGTGCAGCCTAACAAGTGCCCAGGAGTAGGCAAGGCACGGGGGTACCTAGGGGGTCATACCACTAGGGTGGGCCCTGGCATCGGACTAGCCTAGGGGGTAGGCCTAGGGAGTCGGTGCCAAAGGAGTGAGTGCGGGGCATCGGGCTGGCCTAGGGGGTAGGCCTAGGGAGTCGATGCCGAAGTTCCCTCCCTCATCTTGTAAAACAAACGGGCAAATCCCTGGGGGCGCTCGCCTCACAGAAGAGGACGGAGGGAAGAGATGTGAGTGTGATCACCCGGGTGAGCAAGTATGAGTGTGTCCTCGTTTGTTTGTTCCCTGGAGTGTAAGGAAGGTGTCAGTATTTGAGAGGGATTAAGTTAGACTGAGGGGGGAAAAGGTTTGTGATGAAGTTGAGCAGTTTTGTTTGAGGAGTGTGTTAAGTTGTTGCTTCCCTCCTTCGTTTTGTAAATCAAACGGGCAAATTTGTGGGGGCGCCCACCTCACAGGAAAGGAAGGAGGGAAAAGAAAAAGAGAATTTGCATTGCCCATTAGTACTTTTCCGTTCAGGTAGGGGCACTTTAAAGAGGATTTAAGTTAGAAGTTTAAGAATGGGAAAGTGCGTGAGTAAGAGAGGAATGCCCCAAGACAAAGAGGTGAAAAATATCCCCCTGGAGAGCCCATTAGGGCAGATGTTAGACCGCTGGGAGTCACGGGAGACCACCAGGACACTAGATCAAGTAAAGATGATCTATTATTGTACTGAGGTTTGGCCCACATACAAATTGCCAGGGAAATTGCCTTGGTGTGGAACGAGTGACCAGTGGATGTGCTCCCAGCTGAACAATTACCTAAAAACACAGGAGGCTCCAGACGTGGAGCAGATGGAATATGCCGCATACTGGCTGAAAAATATCAGCCATGAGAGTGCTAAAATCCCTAAGTTAAAGAAAAAGGGAGAGAATGAGTAGGAAAGCAGAGGGGAACAAGCCACCCATAAGACCTGGGATCCTCTAGACCATCTACTGCCTCCTCCACCCCCACTTTACCCAAACCTGAACCTCAACACTTTACCTCCCGTATTAGCCCCTCCAGCTGCCATCCCACTACCACCCCCATCTAATGTCCCAATATTACCAAACCCTAACCCTGTATCTACCCTCCCAGCACCTAATGTCCCTGTATTACCTAACCCTAACCCTGTATCTACCCTCCCAGCACCTACACACACTGCACCCCCAATCTCTCTCTCTGGGCCAACTCCTTCAGCAACATCCCCAAATTCTCCTCCTCCTCCAACACCATCTTTGATTCCACCTAAGGTCCCTGACCCTGGGTGGGAACCTTTCCCCGCCCCTATAGTAACTCTCCCTATTTCCCCGAGTGAACCCCCACACCAGAACCCAGCTTCAGGCTCTAACCCACCAGGCTGGTCCTCCTCTCTGGCATCGACATCCATCCCCTTACCACCTTTGGACTGGGGTTTGAACACACCTGACTCAGCAACTCAGGATAGTGAAGGTCCTTGGTGTAACACTAGGTTCAGAACAATGAAGCCCGAAAAAACGATGCCTCTCAGGGAGGTGCCTATGGGGGGAGCGCTGGGAGGAGTGGGGTTTGTGAATGCGCCACTGACGGCCTTGGAAGTACGGAGCTTTAAGAAGGAGCTGGGGAATTTGGTAGAAGATCCTGTGGGGATCTCCAACCAGGTGGATCAGTTTTTAGGACCTAACATCTACACCTGGGGGGAGTTGAACTCCATCCTAAACATCCTATTCTGCCCAGAGGAGGTTAGGATGATAAGAGCAGCAGGGGTACGAATCTGGGAGCGAGAAAATAGAATGGGTCTCCCTGGAGATGTGAAAATGCCCTTGGTAGACCCCAGGTGGGCTTCCAATCGTGAAGAGGGTAGAAGGAATATGAAGGACTACAGGTCGCTGATAATCCGAGGAATAAAATAATCAGTTCCCCGAAGCAGCAATACTAGGCTGGCCTTTGAGGGGACACAGGAAAAGGATGAGCCACCTGCCAACTGGCTTAATAGGCTAAGGAGGAACTTTCAGCTTTACTCAAATATAGACCCTGATAGTCCGGAGGGGCAGGTGCTTTTAAGGGTGCAGTTTGTGACAAAAGCATGGCCTGATATCCGGAGAAAGTTGGAGAAAATCGAAGATTGGCAGGAGAAGGGGATAAATGAGTTGCTAAAGGAAGCCTTGAAGGTCTATTTAAGAAGGGAAGAGGAGAAAGCTCGGACCAAGGCTAAGATTATGGTAGCAGTGGCTTGGGAAAGTGTGGGAACTGAGAGTCATACTTCGGCGAGACCCATAGGTGCAAACCAGGACAGATTCATACCCTCGAGAGGGCGAAATTGGGAGAAGCCAGGACCAAGGAGGGAAGGAGGGAGACTGGGAAGGATGGAAGGGGGATCGGGTGGAAGGACCTGTTATTATTGTGGAGAGGCCGGACATTTTAAAAGGGACTGTAAGAAACTACAGAGAGATGAGGAGATTTCCAGATAACAGGAGGCCCTAGAACGGGTCTTGAGAGGGGACGATTAGGGGTGTCAGGGGCTCTATGTGATGGGGGACTCCATGAAACATCAAGAGGAGCCTCTAGTAAATTTTAACATGGGTCCCCAGGGTGAAGATTTTGAGTTTCTGGTAGACACAGGAGCCGATCGATCTAGCATAAACAAATTACCAGCAGGAACAAGTATTGGAAACAAGACATGTGAAGTACTGGGGGCAAAGGGAAAACCCTTCCAAGCCCCAATCATAGAAGATGTAAGAATTCAAGGAAATTCTAGACAGTGTGTGGTGGACATACTCTATTTGCCTAGCCTGGAAACCAATTTGTTAGGCAGAGATTTACAGGTTTTACTGGGGGTGGGAATCCTCCCGGAGAATGGGAAAATGGTTGTAAAGCTGATGAGACTAACCCAGAGAGATCTGGAGGAGATTGATCCTAAGGTGTGGGCAGAGGAAGGGAAATATGGATATCTGGATATAACACCTATAAAGGTGGAAATGCATAAAGACACCCCCCCCATAAGGGTAAAGCAATACCCTATTTCAGTGGAAGGGAAGAGAGGGCTGGCACCTGTGATAGATCATCTGTTAAGGGAAGGCATTTTAGAACCTTGCATGTCGCCACATAATACACCCATATTGGCCATTAAAAAGGCAGAAGGGAAATACAGACTAGTACAAGGCTTAAGGGAAGTGAATAAGAGGACTATTGCCCGACATCCAGTGGTACCCAACCCATATACCTTACTGAGTCAGATTCCCAGAGAACATATCTGCTTTACAGTAATAGACCTAAAGGATGCTTTTTGGTCGTGTCCCCTGGTGGAGGAGTGTCGGGATTGGTTCGCCTTTGAATGGGAATATCCAGACAGGAATAGGAAGATGCAATTGAGGTGGACACACCTACCTCAGGGATTTACAGAATCTCCAAATTTGTTTGGACAAGCTCTAGAGGAGCTATTGGAGCAATTTCAGCAGGAAGAAGGGACCAAGATATTGCAATATGTGGATGATCTATTGGTATCAGGAGAGCAAGAGAGGAAAGTCAGGGCTGTGAGTGTACGGCTATTGAACTTTTTAGGAGAAAAGGGACTGAAGGTATCACGGGACAAAGTGCAATTTGGAGAGTCAGAGGTCACTTATTTGGGGCACATAATTGGAGGGGGGTATAAAAGGCTGAGCCCTGAGAGAATAGCAGGGATAGTGTCTATTCCAGCTCCCAAGACAAAGAGAGATGTGCAGAAGCTTTTGGGGCTATTCGGATATTGTAAGCTATGGCTGGATAATTATTCACAGAGTGTGAAGTTTTTATACAATAAACTAGTAGACCCAGAGCCAATCGAATGGACATCAGATGATGACCAAAGCTTGCAGGATTTAAAAAGCAAGCTGTCCTCAGCCCCAGAATTAAGTCTACCTGACCTCAGGAAGGATTTTGATTTGTTTGTGAGCGCAGAAGAGGGAATTGCTTACGGGGTACTTGCCCAGGAATGGGGAGGGTCCAGAAAACCAGTGGCATTTCTATCAAAGCTACTGGACCCAGTGGCTAGGGGGTGGCCTAGCTGTCTCCAGGCAATAGCAGCTGCAGCAATCCTGATAGAGGAAGCCCAGAAGTTAACACTACAGGGGAAAATTAAAGTGCACACACCACATGATATCAGGACAATCCTCAGCCAAAGAGCACAACAATGGCTCACAGACCCTAGAATTTTAAGATATGAGGTGATGCTAATAGACACTGAGAATCTAAGTCTTGATACCTCTAAATGTATTAATCCTGCCCAGTTCCTCTCTGCGGAGCCAGAGGACAAACTGGAACATGATTGTGTGGAATTAATAGACATGCAGACAAAAGTAAGGGAAGACCCTGGGGACGTACCTTTACCGTACGGGCGAATATTGTTTACAGACGGGTCCTCTAGAATGGTTGCTGGAAAGAGAGCCTCTGGATATGCAATAATAAATGGGAAAGATATGGAAGTGATAGAAAAAGGGAAGCTGCCTTCAACTTGGTCAGCCCAGTGCTGAGAGGTCTATGCTCTAAAAAGAGGATTGGATCTATTGGAGGAGGATTATGGCACTATTTATACTGATTCACAATATGCATTTGGGATAGTCCACACGTTTGGAAAAATATGAGAAGAATGAGGGTATTTAAATTCAAAAGGCAAAGAACTAGTGCATACTGAGCTAGTGAAATTAGTGCTGAAATCTTTGCAGAAACCATCTGAGATAGCAGTGGTACATGTAAGAGGACATCAAAGGCGGAATACCCTGGAAATAAAAGGAAACAGGCTAGCAGACCAGGCAGCCAAGGAAGCAGCTTTGGAACAAGGGGAACCAATTAGGATCCTAAGGTTGGAGAGAGGGACAGAACAAAGAGGGGATGAAGCTGAGCCAATATTCAGTGAAAAGGAAAGAAAGGCTATAGAGGAACTAAAGCTACATCAGGGGAAGCAAGGGGAGTGGCTAACTCCAGATGGGAGGAGATTTTTAAACCAAGCATTAGCCCGAAAGATACTAACTGAGATACACGAACTGACACACTGGAGAACCCAGGGGATATGTGACCACTTCCTCAGGGAAAACCTTTGTATAGGGATATATGATCTGGCCAAAGCAATAACTAAAGGATGTATAATTTGCCAAAAAATAAATCAGAAGGTAATGAGAAAAGTAGAACCTGGAGGAAGAGAATTGGCTCTCAAACCTTTCCAAAATATCCAAGTAGACTTCACTGAAATGCCTCCAGTACAAGGGTACAAACACCTATTAGTAATGATAGATCACCTCACCCATTGGGTGGAAGCTTTTCCCACAAAGAAGGAAACCGCAGAAGTGGTCGCAAAACTGATCCTGGAGGAAATCCTTCCCAGATATGGTTTGGTAAATACTATTGAATCTGATAGGGGACATCACTTTGCTGCTCAGGCATTACAGCAGGTAATCAAGGCACTGGGGATAAAATGGAGATTACATACTCCATGGCACCCCCAGAGCTCAGGCCAAATCGAGCGAATGACTAAGACCCTGAAAAATGTATTAACCAAATTAATAGCAGAGACCAAACTGAATTGGCTCAAGTGTTTACCTCTGGCTCTACTGTGTATTCGAACAAGGCCTAGAGCAGACATAGGAGTGTCCCCTTACGAAATTATGTTTGGGCTCCCCTTTCTGCTGTCCCCATACAGTGTTGGCAACTATGATGATGGAGAAGAGGCTACCCGCAAATATCTAAGAGCTATTGGGAGGACTTTAGAGGGTCTCAGAAAAAAGGGATATATACCCCAAACTTCCCCCCATGACACCAATGTGCACTGTATTGAGCCCGGGGATTGGGTACTAATTAAGTCTTGGAATAACACTCCCTTAACCCCAAAATTTGAAGGTCCCTTTCAGGTATTGCTGACCACCCACACTGCAGTATGAACTCAGGAGAAGGGTTGGACCCATATTACCAAAGTGCCAGTGTCATCTCCAAGCCAGACATCTGACTCCTCTGCATCCTCTGAGAAACCAACAGACAAGACATCTCACACTAATCCGGGAGAGTGGACAGTAGTCCAGGACCCAGAAAACCTGAAAATCACACTCAAAAAGAAAACAGAAAACAAGGACTGTGCCAAATGAAATATTAGCATTGTTACTAAGAACTGTTACAAGTCAGAGTTGTTTTAAGGTTTTAATATTTTAATGTTTTAAGTGTTTTGAACCCCCTCTATAGGGAATAATTTCTCCTACTGAGCACTTTCTAAAGAGGTGATAAGAAAAAAAATTAACTAATAAGGAGTGAGGCAGCCAATAGTAAAAGACTCTATGGGGCTCTTAGGGAAACCTCAGACCCAAGAGGCAAGACCGGGGGGTGTCAACAAAGGGAAGAGGGCCCCTACCGGACTCTTGGGGAAGTTAATGTTGCTGCTAATACTGGAGGGCTCTCTCAGTAGAGAAAGAGACCCTTGCACAAAGTGTTCCACCCCATTTATGATGGGGATAACTTGAGGTTCCTATTCAGAGTCCATACCAATATAAATCCAGGCTGCTTTAACCACTCCCAATTAATCACTTGTTAGGAAGACGGAAAAACATATTGGACCACAAAGAACACTGCCTCTTATAGGCAATGCCTGCTTGGGGAGTGCCCAGTAGGAGAGGAATAGTTCTGTTTCGAACATGAGGGACAAAAAGATCTGGTAAAAGAAAAACAAGTAATGCATGAGAATGGTAATCCTGACAAATTGGTGGGAAAGAACTTATTTAACGACCTGGTGGAAAAGATAAGTAGGGAATTGAATTTAACTAACTGTTGGGTCTGTGGGAGTACCCAGATGACAGAGATCTTGGCTGTGGGAAGGGAGTAGCTTGAGCCCATTGGATGTTCTGCAATGGAGACAAATAAGACCACCAAATGAAGTGCTGGCATCCAGGGGAAAAGAAAAATGGGAGCTGAAATCTAAGGTATTGGGGGAAGAGTGCATACTGAGAATAGAAAGAAGGTACAAGACCTGAGTGGGGAAGATGGCATGCAAAAGGTATCTGATAGTAAAAACTCAGAGACAAGATGGGTCCCAAAGGAACCCCTTACATTCTGGGCCATGGGAAAAACAGGAAAAGGATGTATTTATCATGAGGGGTATAAACTTCATAAGTGTACCGAGAAAGGGGCCAACCCCTTTTGAGGAATTGGAGAACTATCCAAGTTCTGGGAGGTTCCAACAGAGACAAGAGATGGGTTTTGGCAAGCCCCAGAATATTTATTTTGGATTTGTGGGGATGCGGCCTATACCAGGCTCCCAGGGGATTGGGCAGGGAGCTGCACTGTAGGGGTAATCAAGCCGGCCTTTTTCCTTCTCCCTAAGAAATCAGGAGCACACCTAGGAGTCCCAGTCTATGATGACTTAAGAAAAGAACAACAAAAGAAAAGAGATACAATTGACATGGGAGGCACACAAACCTGGAAAAGCAAGGTATGGACCCCAGAAGAAATTATCCAAACATATGGGCCAGCAACATGGGCTCAAGATGGGTCCTGGGGATATCGCACCCCAATTTATATGTTAAACAGGATAATTCGACTCCAAGCAGTACTCGAGACTGTATCTAATCAGACAGCATTGGCATTTGACCATGTAAGTGACCAACTATCACAAACAAGAGCAGTCATTTACCAGATCAGATTGGCAGTAGACTATTTACTTGCAGATGAAGGAGGAATATGTGGAAAATTTAACTCCTCAGAGTGCTGCTTGGAGATCGATGACAAAAGTGCAGTAATCAAAAACATCTCCAAGGAAATTCACAAATTGACATATGTTGGAAATCAAAATTGGATACCCTTAATAAATAGTGACTGGTGGGACGAGTTCTGGTCCCTAAAAGGGACGTGGTGGAAAAAGGCCGCCTTTATTACCGTTTGCTCCATAGCAGGGTTAGTGTTTCTACCTTGCCTCTTCCCTTTTTTAGTTCAGGCACTAACTTCCATGGTCAGGGGTAGTATCCAGTTGTCTGAGGGATCTAACCGAGATCCAACAAAAATCATGTTAATGAAAAATAAAGAACAGAATCATGAGAATGCCAGGGAGATCTATAATAAATTCCAAAAGCTCAGGAAAGTCTATTTCCAGGAACCTGAAACAGCTAATTGATGCGGGCAAAAGCCCAATCAATCAAATAGAGGGGGGAGTTGTTATGAATAAATTCAGTTTTATATTAAAAATGTTAATTAAAATGCTGTAAACTGTTCAAACCCCGTTAAAATCCCCTTATGTGCACCATTGTTATGTTTCCCCCTTGCCCCGCTTGCCCTTCACTTTGTGACCACCGGGATTTTATCGCCGCTGCTCCCCAAAATGGCGGCCGCGCCAACTCCGGCAAATATGCAAATATGCAAATCGAACCGAGCGCAAAACCCCGAAAAGAGCCCCAAGGACAATGAGCCACTCCAAATTCGGGGCCGCAGACCGCACTGGACGATCGGCAAGAGGTCCCCGGACATTGCCGGACCCGCGGAATAGCCGCCGACATACCGCCCTAAACAACGTGACTGCGGAATCAGGACCCCAGGCAACGATCTGCAAATTGCCTTCCTGGGCACGCCCGCGAGAATGGAAGCCCCGGTTCTGCTGCCTAGCAGACCCGATCTCCTCCGCAGTGTTACCAAGTGGGAGCAGCGGTGGTGTGTAAGATAAGTGGAAAATAATTTGTTCACTGTGATATACTCGCTTACCTTGGTTTGCATAAGAATGTACTAGTGTGTCTTTGAAATGCTTATTTGCTTACAAGGTGATAAGGAGGTTGAGATTAGAGCCCTGGGTGTGTATCTGGTCTGCTCGCTGTATCTCAAAAGAAGAGACTTAGAAGCTATCACAACGACCAGACTCAGACTACATCTGGAGAGTCACGCCTGCAAGGAGAAGGGGGGGGATAAAAGGAAGGTTGGGACAGAACATTTTTGCGCGCCGTTGGTGGAGCAGGAGACTCCCCGGCCGCCCAGCGCTGGATTTTGCCTGCCTTACTCGCTTGCTAATTTTAAATAAAATTGCTTTATTGAATTAAGACACTTCAAATTGCCGTGTCACAATTTATAACAATTTGGTGCCGTGACTCGGATGGAGAAGTAGATCAGTCGCTACGGGACGATCGGGAGGCGCCCCGCCCTTATGGCGGCCCGGCTGCCCCAGGCTTTCTGATCACTCTCCACCGACGAACCTAAATTGAGTAACGGGCAAAGGAGAACCGGTTACCCCTGTAATCTTTGTGCACGAAGAACCAGCGAAGACGCAGGACGCGTGAGTATAGGCCGGTTTCCCGCTCGGTTTGGGGTGGTTTTCCCGGAGTGCTGTGTGTGAGAGGTCTCGTGGAGACCAAGTGAGTGCGGACTCTGTATTAGTGCGTTTTCCATTCCCCGCGAGGGGCTGGGCCACGAACCAGGGGAACACGTGTGTGAGAAATTGAGTGCACTCCGGAAGATGGGACAGAGGAAAAGCAAGCCCTCTGGTCCCATGGGAGAGGGGACCCATGCTAAGCTTCCCCAGATTCCCAAGCCCCTTGGGTTTGATGATAATTAATTGGGATGCTTTCCCATCTAGAAAAGGGAAAGACAAAGTTAAAATGATATATTATTGTA
Source organism: Lonchura striata (assembly GCF_050655825.1). NCBI lineage: Eukaryota > Metazoa > Chordata > Aves > Passeriformes > Estrildidae > Lonchura > Lonchura striata. The sequence continues at coordinate 1,938,530 of NC_140718.1, read as the reverse complement.
TGGAAGTGTGCGGGAAGGGCCTAACCCTAATTCCCGTGCAAGGAATGTAGAACAAAGGGAGAATCGGGAGCAGAGTTATATTTCTAGGGAAGGAAAAGGAAGAGGTCGTGAAATTGTCTGCTTCTACTGTGGAAAGAAGGGACATATGAAGAGGGGATGCAGACAACGGATAGCGGATGAGAAGGCCTTTAAGGAAGATTAGGGGTGTCAAGGGCTCTATTTGTTGGGGAAGAAACATCATAAGGAGCCCTTGGTAAAGCTTAAAGTGGAACCCCAACAGCAAGAGATGGAATTTTTAGTGGATACCGGGGCTGAAAGATCCACGGTGCAAGCCTTGCCGCTTGGATGTAAAAAGTCATCTGATACTGTACATGTAATTGGGGCAAAAGGAGAGCCCTTTGAGGTATCTGTTATCAAGGATGTGATGGTAGAAACTGATTCCAAATGTGGTATAGGTTCTTTACTACTGGTACCTGAAGCAGATTACAATTTATTAGGGAGAGATCTGATAATAGAATTAGGTATTAATTTAGAAGTTGTAAATAAAGAATTACAGATAAAGCTCTGCCCTTTAAGGGTGGAGGATGAAAAGAAAATTAATCCTGAGGTGTGGTATACCCCAGAAACGGTGGGGAAATTGTAGATTAAGCCTTTCTCAGTGGAAATGAGTGATCCTGGCAAACCCGTAAGAATAAAACAATACCCTATCCCTAGGGAGGGAAAAATTAAGACTAAAACCTGAAATAGATAGGTTATTGGAAAAAGGGCTTTTAGAGCCCTGTATGTCTCCCTTCAATACTCCCATCCTGCCTGTAAAGAAGTCAGATGGGTCCTACAGATTGGTGCACGATTTAAGAGAAATAAATAAGAGGACTTTGGCCCGGTTTCCAGTAGTTGCAAATCCATAAAAAGATTTAAAGGTAATTGAATCCGGACCACTAAGTAACTCCTGGTCTGCACAAGCTTGTGAATTATATGCAGTACTCAGGGCTTTAAGGTTATTAAAAGGAAAAATTGGAACAATATACACAGACTCTAAATATGCATATGGGATAGTGCACACATTTGGAAAATTTGGGAAGAGAGGGGACTTATAAACTCACAGGGAAAAGATCTAATTCATCAAGAGCTAATTGTCCAAGTTTTAAATGCCTTAAGGGGCCCGGCTCAAATTGCTGTGGTCCACTTAAGGGGACACCAGAAAGGATTGGACTTTAGAAACAGGGGAAATAATTTAGCTGACTAAGAAGCTAAGAAAGCAGCCCTACGAACTCGGGGGGACATGGGGCAGAGCGACACTGTATCTGTGGACTCCCCCAAAGAAAAATGGCAAATATATAGTTTTACCACTCAAGAAAAGGAAAAATTACAAAAGATGGGAATTGAGGAGGGGTCTGAAGGGCAATGGAAGCTCCCAGATGGGAGAACTGTTTTACCTAAAAGCAAGGCCTCAGAAATTTTGCAAAGATTGCATGACCAGACTCATTGGGGAACTCAGGCATTAATAGATCAATTTGCCACTAAATATATGAGTATTGGAATCTATGATTTGGCTAAAAGAGTAGTGGGAGATTGTCTGATCTGTCAAAAAGTAAACAGAAAACATCTTAGGGAAAGGCCCATGGGAGGAAGGGAATTAGCTCACAGGCCTTTTGCCAAAATAAAAATAGACTTCACTGAATTGCCTAAAGTGGGTAGATATAAATATTTGTTAGTAATAGTAGATCATCTCACCCATTTTGTAGAAGCTTACCCCACTACTCGGACTACTGCTCAGACAGTGGTCAGAATATTATTAGAAGAAATAATCCCTAGATATGGGATAGTAAAAACAATAGATTCTGATAGGGGACCCCACATGCCATATGATTTGGAGGAACCCCGAGACCACCCCCAGTTGAAGGACTATAAAATAACCTCATATATTATTGCCTTAATGAAACGCCGCAATGAACTTTGGGAAAAAGGAATCATTAAGCAAAGAACCCCTTTAGATTTAAAAATACATAAAATATACCCAGGAGACTATGTGTTAATAAAATCCTGGAAAGAATCTACACTAACCCCACAATGGGAAGGTCCTTATCTTGTGTTACACACTACAGAAACTGCAATTCGGACTGCAGAAAGAAGATGGACACATGCCAGTCGAGTAAAAGGACCAGTTAACAACACTGTGTGGCAAGTAACCAGTCCTCCCAGGAACCTGAAATTGAAGTTACAGAGAAACTAATGGACTCTTATCAGATTGAATACACATCAGACTTATATTACTTAGATAGTGGGCTAATTAGTAATTCAAGTGTTAGAGTAAAGTGTAAAAATCAAAATTGTAATTGCTATCCTTTTGTATGCTATATCTGTAAGGTGTGTGGGGAACGGTGGTGGTCACATTGCAACAGAGGGTATCCTCCACGAGGAACTTGCAATTCCTGTTGGAACGTACAAAGAGAGATTACAGCTTGGGTACTGACCTGTAAAGTGACTAGAGGGGAAATCCGATTGGAATCTAAAGAGTGGTGGGAAATTTTCTCAAATTACTGCTACCATACAAACGAGCCGAGCCCATTTGTGGCAGAGATCATAGAAGGCCTTTGTAAGAAAGACCTAAAAGGGGTCAGTTGTACCGCATCAGAGGTAAAAGATCAGAATTGGCGTTCTTATTGCATGCGGCAAGGCACCAGAGGGCATAAATCCCCTCCTGAAGAATACTCTTGCTGCCGAGAAGATGGTACACCCTGTGGCTCGAAGCACCCGAGTCGACAGGCGAGGCAGAGGAGTAAACAGCTGTGGAGGAAGGAGCCCTCAGGATAGAATACGCAAGCAATATTTGCGGAACTACCCCGGGACTGGGAGTAACAAAGGCAGAAATAGTTTTTGAGCTCAAGAGTATAATTGTTGCAGTGTGAGAAACCAGACCCCACATGCCATTTGCTTACTGCTTGTGATTTTCCTTTGTATATATTATAATACTGCAGAAGTAACAACTCATGAACCTTTCAAGTAGACTTTAGGAAGATGGGAGGATTCACGAGTTATAAGGAGCAATACTACAGCTGGAGCTCCCACTTTCCAGTTACCTGTGGCATCCTTAGGTACTCGTTGGGGTTCCCATTGGGTTTCATCGTTTTATATGTGTCCTGCTTCGAATCCTGGTAAAGGGTATTGCAATAGTCCTGGACAATATTACTGTGCATATTGGGGTTGTGAAACAATAGCTGGTACATGGGACCCCCCACTCCTGATCCATACATTAAGGTGGTCTAGAAGCCAGATGGTTGTATTCCTCCCGGCTACTGGACAGGTCATAAACCCCCAGAAAATATTTGCAGGAATATACAAATTACTGCATTAAGGCCAGAGGATAGTATATGGTTAATTGGAAAAACTTGGGGCGTTCGTTTATATTCGGCTGATTTTGGCAATTTTGGTAGCTTAATATTTATAAAGAAGGAACTTGTGCCCCCTGATCCTGAACCTGTAGGGCCAAACCCAGTGTTATTAGAAAAGAAGGTTGTTTTAGCCAACCAAACAAAATAAAGGGATCAGACCCAGAATAAAATTCAGAATGAAAGCACTTCAGGAGACAAACAGAAAAAAACCCAGGAGGGTAATATACTCTGGAAGGTTATGAAAGCGAGTTATAGTGTCCTAAATAGAACCAACCCAAAACTGACGGAAGACTGTTGGCTGTGCTATAATTTAAGACCCCCATTTTATGAAGCCATAGGGGTCACTGCAAAGCCCAGAAGAGTGAATGGAACTAATCCGAATCAGTGTTTGTGGAAAAAGGGTAAAGAGACAACACCGGGGCTTACCTTGGCTCAGGTAACAGGGAAAGGGAGATGCATAGGAAAAATCCCAACACAAAGAGAATACCTTTGTGGAGTAATAGAAACAGGTGGAAAGAAACCGGCTGACTGGCTATTGCCAGCAGCTAACACTAAGTGGGTATGTAACACTCTGGGTGTCACACCGTGCATCTCACTAAAACTGTTTAATCCAAGCCAAGACTACTGCATCCAAGTAACGATTATGCCCAGAATTACCTACCATACAAGTGACTACATATATGAACAACAAACTGTGCCAGAACACCATCTAATGAAAAGGGAACCCCTCACTGCCCTAACTATTGCAACTCTCCTTACCATCGGGAGAATAGGAGCTGGAACTGGGGTGGCATCCCTAGTAAATCAACAAAAGGAATTTAAAGCATTAAGAATTTCAGTAGATGAAGATCTGAGTGAAATTGAGCAGGCCATCAATAGATTGGTAAAATCATTAAGGTCCCTATCTGAGGTGGTGTTGCAGAACAGAAGGGGTTTAGACTTGATTGTGTGTAGCCCTGAAGGAGGAATGCTGTGCATACGCTGATCATACTGGAGTTGTTACAGACACCATGGCAGAATTAAGGAGAAGATTAGAGCAGAGAAAGAGGGAAAGAGAGGCACAGCAAAGTTGGTATGAATCATGGTTCAATCAATCTCCTTGGTTAACTACCTTGTTATCCACCCTTGCAGTACCTCTGATACTGATAATATTGGGACTGACCTTTGGGCCATGCATCTTCAATAAGGCAATAAAAATAGTAAAGGGATGATTAGAGGCAGCACATTTAATGCTCATTAGGGCAAAATATGAACCCATACACAATGTAGATGAGACCCTAAGTCTCCAAGAGTTACAAAGATTCAGTGAACAAAATAAAGATGAACAAGAAAAAGGGGGGAATTAAGATAAGTGGAAAATAATTTGTTCACTGTGATATACTCGCTTACCTTGGTTTGCATAAGAATGTACTAGTGTGTCTTTGAAATGCTTATTTGCTTACAAGGTGATAAGGAGGTTGAGATTAGAGCCCTGGGTGTGTATCTGGTCTGCTCGCTGTATCTCAAAAGAAGAGACTTAGAAGCTATCACAACGACCAGACTCAGACTACATCTGGAGAGTCACGCCTGCAAGGAGAAGGGGGGGGATAAAAGGAAGGTTGGGACAGAACATTTTTGCGCGCCGTTGGTGGAGCAGGAGACTCCCCGGCTGCCCAGCGCTGGATTTTGCCTGCCTTACTCGCTTGCTAATTTTAAATAAAATTGCTTTATTGAATTAAGACACTTCAAATTGCCGTGTCACAATTTATAACAGTGTGCACGACCCCTCGGGCCCCCAACCCAGAGCTGGTCACTCAGTAAAGGCCTTAAAAAGGAGCAGGTCTCATGGCCCATTTATTTCAGCTGGTGGGCTCCAGCATTTAAACAAGCTACTTTGATACATAGACTGCCCATTTTCAATACTAAATGGCTGCATTAAATGGTTTTCCAGGCCTTATGCTGGCCAGAAAGCTTTTAAAGCCCATGGGAGTTTAGCCTCCATGAGAAGGGCAGCATCAGTTCCTGTGCCAGGTGAGACATAGCATTCAAAAGCTCAGCTTGTGTCTAGAGAAGCCACCAGCCTAATGTAAGCAAGGCCAGAAAGCTTCTCCAGTCCTGCTGAGCGGGTGTGGCAGAGCTGTTGTGTTTTACAGCAGCTCCATGGCAGAGCAGCAGCTGCAGGAGAGGGCTCAGGACAGGCTTGGGGGGAGCGGGACGGCAGGAAGCTGAGCAAAGCCCCTGCTCTGTGACTGAGGCACTTTGTGCAGAAGCAAACAAAGATGGTGACTTGAAGAGATTCCTGCTGTGCTCAAAGTTTGCCTCTGCAGACTCAGAGGTGAGCTTGTCCAGAATCCCAGAAAACATCAGGGAAAAGCTTTTAGGTTAGTTGTGATCAGACACAAGTGTCCAGTGGGAAAAGAGCCTCTGAAGCAGGCTGTGAGTCATAGGCTGCGTTAATTTCAAGAAGAGCATAGATTAGCAATAAAATACAATTTGAATTTTTAGTTGAGAAGTGTAAAAATATTCTAAGTTTTTCTGAATTCTAAAACTACTTTGAAAAATATAGAACTGCTGTGGGAAAACTAACAAAATATTTGGAGTATTTTCTATGAAAAATATTCCTACATTTTGCAAAATGAAAAATAAACACAGTAGCTGCTGGTCTCAGGAGCCCAAAGCCCAGCTGAGCCTGCCCAGCACTGGCTGTGCCCAGACAAGCAGCTCCGCCAGTGCTGGTGGTAGCAGCCAGGGACCAGAGCTGAAGCCCAAAGATGCTGCTGGAGTCAGGCCCTACTCTGGCAGGAGGGCTGCACCTCCTGTCCTGGCTGGACACCAGGGCCAGCACCTTTGGGGACTGAGGGCTCTGTTATGGGTGGTGGCAGCATGTCCCCAGCAGTAAGTGATTAATGCAGCTCTGGAAGGGCTGCTGGAAACTGGCTTGGGGAGGGCTGATGACAGGCACAGGTCTCCGTGGCTGAAGTCCTTGTCTGGTCTTGTGAAGCTGCAGAGGCGCTGCTGTGGAGAGAGGAGTGGCTGAGGCCCCAGCTGCCAGTGGCACACAGGGACCCTCGTGCACAGCAGGGCCCAGAGCTGGCAGGGCTCCCCAGCACGGCTGGAGCGGCTGGCACACCTTGGCCCAGCTGCACAGCTGCCCCTCGAGGCCCCGGCGAGCAGGGGACGGCTCTGGGCAGCTCCCTGGCCAGGAGCGGCCCCCGAGTGCCTCTGCCTTTCAGGGGCAATCTCGTCCCCACTCTTTCTCCTGCCCACCTTGCTGTCCCTCTGCCCTGTGCCCCTGGGGCTGCTCTTGGCCAGGCAGCCTCAGGGGGAGCCAGCACTGGCTGCAGCCCCAGCGGCCCCCCAGGACAAGGCCCAGCAATGAAGAGGCCAAGGAAAGCACTGGGCAGCAGCAGAACCCTCAGCAGAGTGCTTTGGACAGCCATGGACTGGCCACAATGCCACTGCAGCCTGACTGGAAATGTTTCCCATCTACATTAGACTTTTAAAAGAAACTGTTTGAGGGAGAGATGATAAAAACACTCACCGTCTTCTCTTCCAGTAACACCAGATTCCAACACAGGGCAATATGAAGATAAGCTCCAAAAACAGCAGACCTGCAATTAACTGTAGTACACAGTGTGTTTCCCAATAGCAACCACTTCTGAGGCTGTTCTGGGCATCGGGAACAGGTGTTGTGGGGCCGGCTGCATCTGTGGGAGCAATGGGGAGCGTGAGCCCGCGCTGTGCTGCACTGCTGAGCTGGCAGCACGGTGGATACGGCCAGGACGTTCTCTGTTTGCCCAGAGCTGGGGCCTGCAGGCACCTTGCCGCCCCTTGGCACAGGCTGTGCCTCCCAACACAGCCCAGCAGGCCGGGAGGAGAGCCCGGGGCCAGCGCAGCTGCTTGGGCCGTGGCTGCTTGGAGCGACAGGGGCCAAACCCATCCCTGAGCAGCCCCTGCCAGCCCTGGCCCTCCCTGCCCTGGGACAGCTCCCCCAGCCCCAGGGGACAGAGCCAGGCCCTGTCAGGAGCCAGTGCAGCCCCTGCCCAGCCGGGAGCCAGGGCTGGCTCTGGCCCTGGGCTGGCAGCAGGGCTCCCGCTTGGGGCTGCTCCTGTGCCTGGGGCCTCTGGGCACTCAGGGCGGCTGCGGGAGCAGCTGCAGCGGGAGGGACGTTGGTGCAGAGTCCCGATTCCCCGGGGCTGCCAACGAGCTCCAGAGGCCTGGAAGCCCAGGCGCCTCCAGCTTTGGCTGCTGCCGGGCCGTGCAAGGGCAGGGCCTGGGGGAAGAGCTGCTGCCACACAGCCCCGCCGAGGGCTGAGCCCGGCTGAGCCCGGCACAGCAATCACCTCCTGTGCCTGTGCCCGTGCCTGGCATCGCCTTCCTTCCTGCAGCAGAGGTTGGCACTGAGCCACTCCTTCCTCCGGGATGTGCCTCCTTCTGCAGAGATGTTTGGTCCATTACTTGGGAAAGGAAGAGAGACCGCTGGATCATATGGGACCATCCACCATTAAGGGAAGAGGCATTTCAGGCGGCAATGCTTTTCAAAGTCATGGTTAAGGATCAGAAATACATCCTGGAATTGGCACTGGGCCAGGGCCATCCCTCCTTCAAGCATCTGCCAGGCCTGAGCAGAAGTCATAAGGGGATGGCCCAGGGCGAGGGCACACACGTGCATGATTCTGTCCTGGCACCTGCAGTGATGCCCCCCTGGCCGAGCTCTGGGCTCTGAGCTGGCAGCTCTCACAGGGGGAAAGGCCTTGACCTACCCTCAGCATCTCCCAGAGGCTCAATCCTGAATGTGGGTTGGGAAGCCAGATCACTTTCACTATCAGGGTTATCTGCAAAGAAAGGCAGGACAGAACATCTCCTGTGGCAATGTAGGAGATCCTCAGGCTGCACCCAAGACTCAGCCCCGGGGCACAGCCCTGGGCTTGGCCCCTTCCCTCTCTGCTCTTCTCTGTGGCTGCACAGAGGCTACGGAAGGACACTCTGGCATTGCACACAGGAAGAAAACTGACAGCTAAATGCTCCTTCCTCCCACTGACAGTGATCCTGTGGGATCACTCAGGGTTTGAGAAGGGAGCAGGGCAGGGTTTCTTAATCTCAACAACCTTCAGGCTATTAAGGGAATGGCACATGATTGAGCTCTTGCAACATGGACATTGATTGTTCTTTCAGGAATAGGGACATTGAGAATTTGTCTTCAAAATTCTCCAAGGATTTCAAACTGTCTTGTGCTAGGCCTCCCAGATAAGCCATGTCACGATCCAAATCTAGACAGAAACACAGGCCAGAAGCATTTCCATGGTGTTCTGGGATCTCCCTCTGTCTTTGGGAAATGGGCACTGCAAGAGGTCAGGTTAAGCAGTGGGTGCCAGATGTGAATGGCCACGGCCAAAGCTGCAAAGGGGCCTGGAGAGCCCTGCACTGGCTCCTGGTCACTCTCCACCCTCTTTGCAGGCCCTGTGCTACATCCCTGGAGGGGTTGCTGAACCTGCCCGGGGCCCATGGTGGTTCTCTGACTCGCACAGAGGAAACCCTCACTAATTTCCTGAGGAAATGTGCAGCGGGCAGTGCCACAACTATTCCTTCTTGCCTATCTCTGCTCAGTCAGCTCAGACCAGCCAAGGAACAGTCAGACCCTCTCACACAGGTCAGGCCCTTGGAGAAGAGCTTCTGCCACACAGCCTCACCAAGGGCTGTGGCCAGCACAGCAATTACCTCCTGTGCCTGTGCCCATGCCTGGAATTGCCTCCCTTCCTTCAGGAAATGCTGCCTTCCATAGAGCGTCTCTGTCCATCCCTTGAGAAAGGAAGAGGCACAGGTGAATCAGTTGGAAGCATTATACATCTGAGGGGTGGAAACTTCAGGAGGCAATCCTTGTCAAAGATATGGATAAGGATCCGGAAAAGTCCCAGACTCTTGGGACTGTGACAGGGCTCTCTCTTTTCCAAACCGCCACCCCTCCTGATCTTCTGGGGACTGGGAAATTGCAGGGGACATCAGGGTGTGCATGGCCCATAGCGATATTGGGGCTCCCTGTCAGCTGTTGCCAAATGCCTTCCTGCAGAAGCTGGGGAGAAGCTTCAGCCAGGCCAGCCTGGGAAACAGCCCTGCAGGGCATGAGAGCAGCAGCAGCGGGGCAGCGAGGCTGCCATGGATCCCTTCCCGCTGTGCCGGGCACGGCCTGTGCAGATGTGCAGGGAAAGCCCCTGGCTGCTGCGTCCCAGGGGATGGCCTAGGAATTGCACCCACCTTGTCCTGCCCGCAGCATTTCCTTTAGAATTTGCTGCATGTTTTCGGATGTCTCATGGGGTTTTTTGCGTCCTGTAGCTTTGTTCTTTCCTGTTGGAGGACCTTAGACCAAAACAATGCCATTTTCCAGGAACAGATCCCACAAAACCAGTGCTCAGCCTGTGGGATCAGCAGGGACACACTACTCACCCCTGCGATGGGAGCTGGGCTTGAGAGCAACATCCACCAAAGGACCAGGGAAAGTCCTCCCTGCAGCCACACCTGTAACTCAACAGCCACAGAAGCTTCTGCCACCTCTGCAGATCGGCACGGGCAGCACTGAGCCGCAGGAGCGGTGAGAGGATTGCCCAGAGCGAGGGCACACATGTGTGTGATTCTGTCCTGGCACCTGCAGCGATGCCCCCCTGGCCGAGCTCTGGGCTCTGAGCTGGCAGCTCTCACAGGGGGAAAGGCCTTGACCTACCCTCAGCATCTCCCAGAGGCTCAGTAATGGGTATGGGTGGGGAAGCTGAAGCACCTTCACCAACAGGTTCAGCTGCAAAGAAAGGCAGGACAGAACATCTCCTGTGGCAATGTAGGAGATCCTCAGGCTGCACCCAAGGCTCAGCCCTGGGGCACAGCCCTGGGCTCAGCCCCTTCCCTCTCTGCTCTTCTCTGTGGCTGCACAGAGCACATGGAAGGACACACTGGCATTGCACACATGGGAGGAAGATGAACATCTAAATGCTCCTTCCTTCCACTGACAGTGATCCTGTGGGATCACTCAGGGCTCTAGAAGGGGAGCAGGGAAAAGTTTTCAGCATTCTTCAACCCTTAACAAAAATGGCACATGTGAGTTCTTGCCACATTGATACTGATTATGCTGTCAGGAAAAAGGGAAATGCAGAACTTGCCTTCAGCATTTTCCAAGATCTTTATCGTGTCATTCACCAGCACATGCAAGTCATTCAAGTCGCGATCCAAATCTAGAGGGAAGCAGAGACCAGACCCATTTCCATTGTGCTGGGATCCCCTTTTGCATCAGGGAACTGGGCACTGCAAGGGGATCAATAAGGCTGTGCAAGCCAGGTGGCAATGGGCAAGGCCAAAGATACACAGGGGCCTGGGGAGCTCTGGGCTGGCTCCTGGTCACTCTCCACCCTCTTTCCCTGTCCTGTGTAACATCCCTGGAGAGGAAAATGGGGCTGCCCAGGGCCCATGGGGGCTCTCTCCCTCCCACAGTGGAAACCCTCCCTAAATCCCACGGGAAAACCATCCCCAGCACTTCCCAGGGAGCAGGGAGCGCTGTCCCGGGAAAGGGCAGCCAGGCTGCTGGCTCACCTGCTCCCCGCGCTTGCAGAGGAGCAGCCTGGGCAGCCCTGGCAGGCAGGGCCACGGCCAGGAGGAGCAGGAGGAGGAGGCGCAGAGCAAGGGCCATGGTGCCTTGCCCTGTGCCAGTCCCGCCGCTCTCGCTGCCACCACTGTCCTGACACCGCTGTCCCAATGTCAGCACCACTGCTGCCACCGCCGCTGCTGCCGCAGCAGTTGTGCTCCAGGACTGCCTGCTCGGGCCTTGTGGTGCTGTGCAGCCACGGGGCTCTGGGACCTCTGTGACCTCAGAGCCTGCTGTGACCTCAGCCTGCTGTGACCCAGAGCCCTCTGTGACCTCAGCCTGCTGTGACCCAGAGCCCTCTGTGACCTCATGCTCTTAGCTGTACCCCCAGAGTGTACCCCCTTCTGTACAAATGGACTGCCCTGACTGTAAAGGTTTTGCTTCATCCAAGGGCCATTGCTCAGAAAAGCCTTCAGGGACACAGGGTTTTGTTTGGGTGGAGGCAGCATCTGCAGAGCAACAAGCTGGTAATGCAGCTGTGACAGGGACATCAGGCATGGGCATGGAGATGGAAAGTGAGGGCAGATGTGTCCCTGACTGAGTTGTTTGGCCGTTCTTGGAATTCTTTGCCCCATTCAAAGGAGCAGCTGCTGGGAGAAGAGATAGCCAAGGCCCCAGTTGCAGCTGGTACACTGTCCTGGGGCGACTTTATGATGTTTCTATCCCATTTGTCAGTTCAGCCCAGAAATAAGTTTTGCACCTTTAGGAATGGTTCCAAGAGTGAAGGGGCGGAGGGTGAGAAGAAGCGCAGAGTTTGTTGTCAGAAACTGCACTTGCTTCCCCACATCGTTTTCCTGGACTCTGTTGTCAGCGGACAGACAAGACAGCAGGAGAGAGCTCTCCTTTGCTTTTTAGTTAGTATTTAGCTAGCTGAGGACGGGAATTTCTCTGGACTGTGGTTTTCCTTTTTTCGTGAACTGTTTCAACCTGCTCTGGACTGAGCACCCAGAAGAGCCCCAGCAGCTCACACCTGTGGCCCACCAGGCTGGGCCTGGGCAGCAGATTCCCAGAGGAACCCCTTTAGGGTGTATCTTAACACACTCGAAAGCGCTGGTAGGCTATGGTGGTAGTGAAACTAAAAGAGAGCTTGTTAAATTTTCTACGCAGTGGTGGCCACTCTATAGACTTGATGGGGGGTTGAAATGGCCAGCAAATGGTACTTTAGACTATGAGACTTTATTACAGTTAATGCTTTTCCTTAGGCGTGAACAAAAGTGGCAAGAAGCAACTTATGCTGATATGTTTTTCAGTCTTTGAAATCACCCTGAGTGGCAAAGGGACTGTGGGATTAGGCCACCGTCTGATCCACTGGTACTGGCTCTTGGAAAGGATAATAAAGCTAACAAGGAAAAGCTCAAATGGTGTTGCAGCACATGTTCAATAAATCAAAGATGCTCACACCCAAGTAAAGTGTTTCCAACAGAGATCTTAGAACATGAGACAGTAGAGGCACTTTTACCACCGTCTAGAAACCAGGAAGGGAGGGGGGTAGAGGAGAGGGTGGGGGAACGAGTGAAGTCAGAACCCTCAGCAACTTCAGCCTCCCCTAACCTATCCTCTGGTTCGTCTGCCCTGGAAAAAACAGTAATTAAAGTAGGAGTTTCCCCACCAACTCCTAGATCAGGGGAACCCTTGAGGTTTTATCCACCATTGCCCAGTAGTGATAGTGAATGGGATGAATCTGAACCAAGTCCCAAGCCTTCCCCACAAGGTCCAATAGTGTCAAGGACCAGAAAGCAAACCTGAATGAACCCACCCCCACAAACAACTAGAAAGCAAACTAAAGGAGTCATACAAGCACCCTTAAGGCAAGCTATAGCCTCTGATAAGGGAGCCAAGGATAATTAAGGTCCCCTTTTTCTCAATGGATTTAGAGGCTTGGGAAAAGACTGCTAAGGGTTATCGAAATGACCTGATAGGCGTTGCCAAAAGGTTAAAGTTTATGGTTAAGCAGCATTTACCTGATTGGGCAGACATGCAGTTACTACTTGATGCTTTAACAGAAACAGAGAAGCATTTGGTTTTAAAGGTGTCCAATGACTTAGCTGAGGATGCTTGCGTATCAACACAAGAGGATATTAAAGATGTATTTCCTCTTCAGGACCCAATGTGGGATCCTAATGAACCTGATCAATTAGCACAGCTTAAGGGATATCAAGACTTTCTAGTGAAAGGGCTAGAACGAGCAATTCCTAAGACCATAAATTGGTCAGCTTTATATGCTGTTAAACAAGGTCCCTCTCAAACACCCTCTGATTTTTTAGATCATCTACGGGACGCGATGCGGCGATATACACCACCTTGGACCCTGGATTGGAGGAAGGAATACAACAACTAATAAATTTGTTTTTAGGACAATCCACTGGAGATATCAGGTGGAAACTTCAGAAGATCCGGGGCCCAAATAGCCGAGACTTGGAGACTCTATTGGATGAAGCATGGAGAGTCTTTAGTAACCAGGAGGAAGGATATAAACAAGGGATGAAGAAATTAGTAGCAGTAGTAAGGGAGGAAGGAAAGGAGAAATGCGAGCAAGACCTGCCAAGACAAGGACCACCCCGACTGGGAATCAGTGTGCATTTTGCAGGAAATTTGGACACTGGAAGAACCAGTGGCCAGAATGAAGAAGGGGTGATGAACAGAGAAAAAGCGATCGAGGGGGAGGAAGGGTGGTTGCTCATGCAAAGAAGGACTGAGGAGGACCGGAGGGCCCTACCCTAGGGGACTCTCTGGTTATAGTTAAACTAGGGAATAAAGAAAAGGAAGTGGAATTTTTAGTAGACACAGGGGCAACATTTCCAGTGTTGAATAAGGCCCTAATACCTCTAACAAATTATTCTGTTATGGTAAAGGGGGCTACTGGCCAATCTGAAAGAGCATATTTTTGCAAACCATTAAAATATAAATTGGGAAAGCAATGGGGAATTCACCGGTTTTTATATATGCTTAATGCCCCATCTGCACTTTTGGGCAGGGATCTGCTAGAGCAGCTGGATGCAAAAATAATATTTAAAAATTGAGAAATTATCTTGGAGGTAAAGGACCAACAATACATGGAGTTGAGCCTAATGTTAATAACCAAAGAACTGGAGACTGTAAGTGAAGAAGAGAAAAACTTCAAGAAAATAATGGATCAAGTATTCCCTGGGGCATGGGCTTCTAATATACCAGGGCGAGCAAAGAATGCATTACCTATACATATCAAGCTTAAGGAAGGAGAACGGGTAGTGAGGGTTAAACAATACCCCCTGAAGAAAGAAGATAGAGAAGGGATTAGCCCAATTATTGAAAATTTTTTGCAAATAAGACCGTTAAAAGAGTGTCAATCTGATTTTCATACTCGCATTTTGCCAGTAAAGAAGCCTGATGGGTCATATAGATTAGTACAAGATTTAAGGGTTGTTAAGAGAGGAACTGAAGACTTGTATCCAGTAGTTCCTAACCCTTACACCTTGTTAACTTGTTTAATACCTGAACTAACATGGTTTACAGTTTTAGATTTAAAGGATGCTTTCTTTTGCCTCACTCTCCAGGAAGCCAGCCAGAAAATTTTTGCATTTGAATGGGAGAACCCCAAAACTGGACGAAGGAACCAGCTCACATGGTGTGTATTACCACAGGGATACAGGAACTCTCCTACTATATTTGGGGAACAGCTTGCCAAGGACTTAGAATCCTGGGAACCTCCACCAGGAGATGGACAGTTGCTTCAGTACGTGGATGATCTCCTGTTAGCCACCTAGACCTAGGAGTGGACGGTAAGCCTCCTAAACTTTTTGGGCCTGCAGGGGTATCAAGTATTCCAGAAGAAAGCCCAGATGGTGAGGCAAACAGTCATTTCCCTGGGTTATAAAGTGAGCGCTGGACAAAGGACCTTGGGCCAGGATCGCAAAGAAGCAATATGTCAGACCGCAAGACCTCAGACAGTGAAAGGACTGAGAACCTTTTAGGCATGACGGGGTGGTGCAGACTATGGATTTATAACTATGGCTTACTTGTTAAACCTCTGTATGCCCTGATCACAGAAGAGAGCAGAGATCTCCAGTGGACAAAAGAAGCAACCCAAGCCTTTGACCAACTAAAGAAGGCCCTCATGTCAGCTCCAGCCTTAGCACTTCCAGACGTGAGTGAACCATTTTTCCTGTTTTTCCACGAAAAACAAGGGGCCACCTTGGGAATACTAGCACAGAACTTAGGCCCATACCAGGGAGCAGTGGCTTATCTCTCCAAACAGCTGGATATGGCAGCTAAGGGATGGCCAGGGTGTCTCAGAGCTGTTGCAGCAGTGGCAGTGAACATCCAAGAAGCACACAAATTCACCCTAGGTCAGTAGATGACTGTGCTAGTATCCCACACAGTGTCTGCAGTCCTTGAGGCAGAAGGGGGGCATTGTCTCTCTCCACAGAGGTTTCTGAAGTACCAAGCTGTACTAGTAGAACAGGATGATGTTGAAATTGTGGTAACTAAGATTGTGAATCCAGCTTCCTTTCTCAGTGGGGGTATGGGAGAACCAGTGTTCCATGACTGTCTGGAGACCATTGAGGCCACCAACTCCAGCTGCCTGGATCTGAAGGACATCCCACTCGAAGGTGCTGAGACTTGGTTTACTGATGGAAGCAGCTATGTCATCAGTGGAAAAAGGCATGCTGGGTATGCGGTTACCACAAGCAGAGAGGTCATAGAGTCTGGACCTTTATCAGCAAACACCTCTGCACAGAAGGCTGAAATAATCACCTTAACTTGAGCCTTAGAGATGGTAAAAGGAAGAGAGATTAACCTTTACACGGACTCAAGGTATGCATTCGGGGTGGTTCATGCACATGGAGCCGTTTGGAAAGAGAGAGCACAGTTGAATTTGCAAGGGATGAATATTAAGCATGCACAAGAGATACTGACGCTACTAGATGCAGTGCAACTGCCTGAGAAGGTAGCCATCATGCACATTAAGGCACACCAAAGAGTGAGCTCTGAATTGGAAGAAGGGAACATGCTGGCAGACAGAGAGGCAAAAGACGCAGCCAAAGGTGAGGCATTTGAGGAGACAGTGGAGGCAACATTGATCCCAGATGGAAAGATTTCTACTGAAGGTAAGCCAGTGTACAATAAAAAGGATAAGAAACTTATTAAGGCAGAAAAAGCAAATTATAATCAAGAAGGATAGGCTGTAACAGAGGAAGGGAGACTTGTAGTGCCCTCCTATTTGTTGTGGTCATTAGTGCAAAAAGAACATGAAAAAACACACTGGGGAATAGATGCCCTGTATAACCATCTGAAAAGAAAAATTATAGGTAGGAAATTACAGGGCACAATAATACAAGAAACTCATCAGCGTAGCCTTTGCCTCCGAACTAATCCTAAAAACATCCCAAGGCCTAAAGTTGGATAAATTGGGAAAGGTTGCGGACCTGGGCAGCAGTGGCAAATCGATTTTACAGAATTACCCAGGAAGGGGGGATATCGTTATCTCCTGGTATTGACTGATACCTTTTCAGGTTGGCCAGAAGCCTTTTCTACTAGGACTGCTAAAGCACGAGAGGTAACCAAAGCACTGTTGCAAGAAATAATACCAAGGGTTGGAGTTCCAGCCACCATATCCTCAGATAGAGGGCCGCATTTTATCTCCAAAATTGTGCAAGAAATTAGCCATCACCTGGGGATAGATTGGGAGCTGCATACCCCATATCATCCTCAATCGAGTGGCCAAGTGGAAAAGATGAATCATTTGATTAAACAACAGATTGTAAGGTTGGGACAAGAGGCAAACCTACCTTGGCCCCAGGCTCTCCCATTAGCATTATTGTGAATTTGGACAAAACCAAGAACTAAAGAAAAGTTGAGCCCCTTTGAAATATTATATGGGAGACCATATGCAGTTCAAGAAGGAATCACACCAACACAAATAGGAAACCCTACGTAGATATATGGTAGCCTTGAACAAACAATTAAGGGAAATTGAAAAATATGTGGCTGGAGCTCAAACCAGAGAATTAGATGGACCAGTACATGATGTACAATCTGGCGATTATGTATATGTTAAGTCTTTTGCAGAAAAAAGCCTGGAACCACAGTGGGAAGGACCCTACCAGGTGCTCCTCACTGCCTTTACTGCAATCAAGATCAAAGAACAGAAGGCCTGGATTCTTCACTCCGGAGTGAAGAAAGTCCCTGAGGGAGTCTGGAAAGTGACACTAGGTGACAATGAGCTGAGGTTGAAGCTCACCCACAACAGCGAATAAATGGACCTATAGAAATTATGGACATGATGGAGAAGGTCGTAACTATTTATAAACATGGCTGTGATTCATTGCTGATAACATGACCTGTTCCCCCTCGGTAGCTTCAATGGACTTATTCTTCATTGTACCTGTTCCCCCTCAATGACTTCAATAGACTTTCAGTGTCTTTTGCCTGTTCCCCCCTTAGACAGAGGACCATAAAAGACCCCTGAGATAGCCAAGATTTTGAGATTCTCCCCAACGCAAGAAAATGGATTGTCATTGTCTGGACCAGAGAGGATTTTGTCTGCCTTGGTACCTATAATCCCCTTTCCCCTCCTTTTCATTCTATCCTTTATTTCCTTTCTGTCCCCTCTATTGCATTTGCTCTTGGCACTCAATAATAAAGGTGCATTTGTTGTGATTAAACTGATGGGTCCCTGCTGTTTGCCTTTTTACACTTTGGGGATTGGCAAACAAGCCATCACAACACCTTGCTCCTCCAAGCGTATTTTGACACTCCCTCACGGGATTGGGACCTGCGGGCAGGGTCCCTTCCTACCCCAATAGTTCCGTGATTCTGTCAGGGACTTGCTTCCCTTTCCTTCTTCCCTCTGCTTCCAGCTGTGAATGTGCCAGAAAATGCCCAGCAAATCCACCTTTGCTGTGTGCTCTGGGAGCTCACACAGCTGCTGCACCTTGTCCCCTGCCCTGCACAGCTCCTCGGGAGGCACTGCAGGAGCAGCACCCTGGGAGCCTCAGGAATACCCCTCTGGGATGCATGGCACACACTCCCAGGGGCTGGAATTCCAGTTTCCAGCCAGGAAATGATGTTCCTGCCCTTGAAGGCAAAGCTCTTAACAAGGAGCCAGAAACCAAGTGGAGCAAGATTCTACAGGGACATTTCACTGCCAGCCTTCATAACTTCACCCATGGCTGTAGATCATGGATTGGGAATTAAATCAGGCTTTAGGAGGGAGCTGCCCTGGCTCAAGGGAGACACTGAGAGAGAAACAGAGCAGGCAAAGAAAGGCAGGAGAGAAAGAAGGACACAAACACAATCAGCTGAGAAGATGGCACTCTGAAAAACAAACTGCAAGTGACTGAAAAGGAATGGGATGGAAAGAAATAATTTTTTAACTTGTATTTCCAATCAAAATACAATTTCCTCCCTTTCTCACCAACCTCCTCCTGGTGTCATTCAGCAGGGATGTCAGAATGTTCTTCATTCTGAGTGGATGTTCCAGGCTGCAGCCACAAGGAAACAGGGCATGGGGATTTCCCTGCTCCTGGGGAGTTTGACATCCTCAGCTGAGGAGAGGAGGCACCAGAAGGAAAGGACAGCTGGGCTTCACCTTCCACAGGAATGAAGACAGGGGGAATCTCTGATCATGTCTGCAGCTGCTCCCACAGGGATGTGAGGGCTGATCCCAGAGTCCCAGGGTCACATTCAGGGCAGCCCTCAGGGAATGCTCACCTGGTATTGAGGGGCTGCGTGGGAGCACCTGGATCTTGGAGCACCCAGCTGCCCCCCATGTTTGGAGGTGCCTGAGGAGGGCTGGGGCAATGCCAGGGACATCCTGCAGTGACATCCCCCCGTCCCACTGTGCGTGTGCTCAGTCCCAAACCTGACCCTGATCCTGGTCTCAATCTCACTCCACGTTTAGACACACTCACAGTTCTGTATTTAATCTCAGCCCAGTGCCAGACTCGTCTAGCCCCAGACTCAATCCCAGCCTCAGCCCTAAAGCCAATCCCACGTTTTGCCTTAACCCCAATCCCAGCTCTAATCCAAATCTCAGCCCCAACTCCAAACACAGCCGTAATTCCAGCCCCTTCCTAAATCCTCAGCCCCAAACGAAATCACAGGTTCAGCCCTTCTGGGGGTTTGGGGGTGTCTCTGTCCCTCTGACCCCGATGATGTTTGGGTGGGGTCACACCAGGGCAGAGAGGGACAGAGACCCCCCCGGTCTCCCCAGGGATGGGAAGGTCGGAGAGCCCCCCCAGCCCTGAGCACCCTCAGCGGTGTGAGGGACACAGAGCCCCTGGTCTGCAGCCCTGCACAAGCATTCCCTGAGGCCAGAGGGATGGAGACCCCCTGAGCATCCCCCAGGGCAAGGGGACAGAGACCCCTGAGCATCCCCCAGGCTGAGAGGGACAGAGACTGCCTTGAGCACCTCCTGGCACAGGGTGAGAGGGAGGGAGACCCCCAGGCATTCCCTGGGGTGACAGGGACAGGGACACCCCTGGGGAATGGCCTGGGGTGACAGGGAAAGGGACAACCCCCCTAAGCCCCTCCCAAGCATTGCCCAGGGCGAGAGGCACAGAGACCATGGAGCATCCAATAAAATGCCTTGAGGGATATTTGCTCCTCCCACAAGTCACTTGTGATGGAAATACTAACAGATCCCAAACATGAATAAACTGAAAATAGAAGCAATTCTGAGGGAATTCCAAGATTCATCCATTCCTGCACATCTCCAGCTCAGATGCTGGCAGGTTCCAAAAAAAGAAAAGTGGAAATTAGATCCAGTACAGATTATTAAAAGCAAGGGAAAGCTCAGTGTAGCTGTCACACGGATATCGCTGTGATGTCACACAGCTCTCTGTGATGATGTCACACAACCTCCACCGACGTCACAATGACATTTCTGTGATGTCACACCGACATCACTGTGATGTCACACGGACATCTTTGTGATGTCAGACTGACTTCTCTGTGATGTCACACAACCTCCTCTGATGTCACAATGACACATCTGCGACGTCACACAGCTCTATGATGGCACGCTGATATCTCTGTTTTGTCACACTGACCTTGTGAGGTCACACAGCTGTCTATGAGGTCACATGAACATCTTTGCGATGTCACACAACCTCATATAATGTCACAATGACATCTCTATGATGTCACACTGACACCTCCGTGACATTACACAGCTCTCTGTGATGTCACACCGACATCTCTGTGATGTCACAATGACACCTCTCTGATGTCACAATTAGAAGGCTGTGATGTCACACAGACCCTGTGAGGTCACAAAGCCTTTGGTGATGTCACAAAGACATCTATATTATGTCACTCAGACACCTCTGTGATGTCACTGCGATTCTGTGAGGTCATACAGCTTTCTGTGATTCCACACTGACATCTCTGTGATGTCACAAAGCTCTCTGTGATGTCACACCGACTTCTCTCTGATGTCACACAGCTCCCTCTGATGTCACATGGACATCTCTGTGATGTCACACAGCTCTCTGTAATGCCACACGGATGTCTCTGTGATTTCACTCACCTCTTGTGATGTCACACTCACATCTTTGTGATGTCACAGAACTTCCTGTGATATCACACAGATATCTCTGTGACATTACAATGACATCTCTATGATGTATCATTGACACCTAGGTGACGTCACACAGAGCTCTCTGTGGCATCACACTTAGAGGGTTTTGATGTACTACGAACCCTCTAAGGTCACAAATCTTTTTGTGATGTCACAAAGACATCTATGTGATGTCACTCTAACACCTCTGTTATGTCATAGAGACCATGTGAGGTCACATAGCTTTTCGTGATGTCACAGTGACATTTCTATGGCGTCACACAGCTCTCTGTGATGTCACACAGACACCTCTGTGATGTCATACAACCTCCTGTGATGTCACACTTACATCTCTGTGATGTCACACTTACATCTCTGTGATGTCACACAGCTCTCTGTGACGTCACACTGTCTTCTCTGTGATGTCACAAACTTCTTGTGATGTCACACTGACACTTCTGTGATGTCACACAATCTCCTGTGATGTCACACGGACATCTCTCTGATGTCACACAATTGTCTGTGATGTCACACTGTGTGGAGTTGTGGTTTTACATGTTTTATTACATCTTTATTCTGTCATGGTTTGTTCCCGTGTACCCCCATACTGTATTGGATTCTCCCTGAGTTTTCCCGCATTTCCTCAAGTGTCAGTTTCCCTAGAAAATGCCAAGTCAGTCCCCTGCCCCCTCCCAAGTGCCTTGTCTGTCACTTGGTGCCCCTTCCCCTACCTCTAGAAACTTCCATCCCAGGCACCGAGTGATTGGATGACGGCCTGGGACCCCTCCCCTGGCTCCCCCTCACTGGATCCCCCCATGTCCATCCCCACAAGAGTCACTCCTGTCTGTTCCCCACTGGCTGATCGGACCCCTCCCTCTCCCTATGGAACATGTTGCCAGCACCCCTCAGTGGCTCTTGTTGGCTGGCCCCCTCCAATGCTGTTGGATCCTCAGGACCTCAGTAAACATCGGATTTTTCCCCCAACAAGTGCCTCTCCTCATTTTCTCTCCATTGGAAACAGCAGCGACCTCAGGACCCACCAAGCACTCTCCAAAGCCCAGCCGGGTACAGGGGAGGGTGCTTCCACTCACCCTACTCGCCCCGCAGGAGAGCTAGCCGGGGCTGAGGACAGTGGTCTGGGGCGGGGCCACGGCACCCCATGAGCCATCAGAAAACATGCAGCAAATGCTGAAGGAAATGCTGCAGGCAGGACAAGGTCAGTGCATTTCCTCAGCCTTCCACTGGGACTCAGCAGCTGGGGGCTTTCCCTGCACATCTGCACAGGCCGTGCCTGGCACAGCGGGAAGGGACCCATGGCAGCCTCGCTGCCTTGCTGCTGCTCTCATGCCCTGCAGGGCTGTTTCCCAGGCTGGCCTGGCTGCAGCTTCTCCCCAGCACCTGCAGGAAGGCATTTGGCACCAGCTGACAGGGAGCCCCAACTTTGCCACGGGCCATGAACACCCTGATGTCCCCTGCAATTTCCCAGTCCCCAGAAGATCAGGAGGGGTGGCTGTTTGGAAAAGAGAGAGCCCTGTCACAGCCCCAAGAGCTTGGGCCTTTTCCTGATCCTTATCCATATCTTTGACAAGGATTGCCTCCTGAAGTTTCCACCCCTCTGATGTGTAATGCTTCCATCTGATTCACCTGTGCCTCTTCCTTTCTCAAGGGATGGACAGAGATGCTCTATGGAAGGCAGCATTTCCTGAAGGAAGGGAGGCAATTCCAGGCATAGGCACAGGCACAGGAGGTAATTGCTCTGCTGGCCCCAGCCCTTGGTGAGGCTGTGTGTCAGAAGCTCTTCTCCAAGGGCCTGACCTGTGTGAGAGGGTCTGACTGTTCCTTGGCCGGTCTGAGCTGACTGAGCAGAGATAGGCAAGAAGGAATAGTTGTGGCACTGCCTGCTGCACATTTCCTCAGGAAATTAGTGAGGGTTTCCTCTGTGCGAGTCAGAGAACCACCATGGGTCCCGGGCAGGTTCAGCAACCCCTCCAGGGATGTAGCACAGGGCCTGCAAAGAGGGTGGAGAGTGACCAGGAGCCAGTGCAGGGCTCTCCAGGTCCCTGTGCAGCTTTGGCCGTGGCCATTCACATCTGGCACCCACTGCTTAACCTGACCGCTTGCAGTGCCCATTTTCCAAAGGCAGAGGGAGATCCCAGAACACCATGAAAATGCTTTTGATGTGTGCTTCTTTCTAGATTGGGATCGTGACATGGCTTATCTGCATGGCCTAGCACAAAACAGTTTGAAATCCTTGGAGAATTTTGGAGACAAGTTCTCAATGTCCCTCTTCCTGAAAGAACAATCAATGTCCATGTTGCAAGAGCTCAGTCATGTGCCATTCCCTTAAGAGTCTGGAGGTTATTGAGATTGGGAAAACCTGCCCTGCTCCCTTCTCAAACCCTGAGTGATCCCACAGGATCACTGTCAGTGGGAGGAAGGAGCATTTAGCTGTCAGTTTTCTTCCTGTGTGCAATGCCAGATTGTCCTTCCGTGTCCTCTGTGCAGCCACAGAGAAGAGCAGAGAGGGAAGGGGCCGAGCCCAGGGCTGTGCCCTGGGGCTGAGCCCTGGGTGCAGCCTGAGGATCTCCTACAGTGTCACAGGAGATGTTCTGTCCTGCCTTTCTTTGCAGATAACCCTGCTAGTGAAAGTGATCTGGCTTCCCAACCCACGTTCAGGATTGAGCCTCTGGGAGATGCTGAGGGTAGGTCAAGTCCTTTCCCCCTGTGAGAGCTGCCAGCTCAGAGCCCAGAGCTCGGCCAGGGGGGCATCGCTGCAGGTGCCAGGACAGAATCACACATGTGTGTGCCCTTGCCCTGGGCCATCCCCTTATGATTTCTGCTCAGGCCTGGCAGATGCTTGAAGGAGGGATGGCCCTGGCCCAGAGGTTTTTCTGATCCTTAACCATGACTTTGAAAAGCATTGACCCCTGAAGATGCCTCTTCCCTTAATGGTGGATAGTCTCATCTGATCCAGCTGTCTCTTTTCCTTTCCCAAGTAATGGACCAAACATCTCTGCAGAAGGAGGCACATCCCGGAGGAAGGAATGGCTCCCTGGCAGCCTCTGCTGCAGGAAGGAAGGCGATGCCAGGCACGGGCACAGGCACAGGAGGTGATTGCTGTGCCGGGCTCAGCCGGGCTCAGCCCTCGGCGGGGCTGTGTGGCAGCAGCTCTTCCCCCAGGCCCTGCCCTTGCACAGCCCGGCAGCAGCCAAAGCTGGAGGCGCCTGGGCTTCCAGGCCTCTGGAGCTCGTTGGCAGCCCCGGGGAATCGGGACTCTGCACCAACGTCCCTCCCGCTGCAGCTGCTCCCGCAGCCGCCCTGAGTGCCCAGAGGCCCCAGGCACAGGAGCAGCCCCGAGCGGGAGCCCTGCTGCCAGCCCAGGGCCAGAGCCAGCCCTGGCTCCCGGCTGGGCAGGGGCTGCACTGGCTCCTGACAGGGCCTGGCTCTGTCCCCTGGGGCTGGGGGAGCTGTCCCAGGGCAGGGAGGGCCAGGGCTGGCAGGGGCTGCTCAGGGATGGGTTTGGCCCCTGTCCCTCCAAGCAGCCACGGCCCAAGCAGCTGCGCTGGCCCCGGGCTCTCCTCCCGGCCTGCTGGGCTGTGTTGGGAGGAACAGCCTGTGCCAAGGGGCGGCAAGGTGCCTGCAGGCCCCAGCTCTGGGCAAACAGAGAACGTCCTGGCCGTATCCACCGTGCTGCCAGCTCAGCAGTGCAGCACAGCGCGGGCTCACGCTCCCCATTGCTCCCACAGATGCAGCCGGCCCCACAACACCTGTTCCCGATGCCCAGAACAGCCTCAGAAGTGGTTGCTATTGGGAAACACACTGTGTACTACAGTTAATTGCAGGTCTGCTGTTTTTGGAGCTTATCTTCATATTGCCCTGTGTTGGAATCTGGTGTTACTGGAAGAGAAGACGGTGAGTGTTTTTATCATCTCTCCCTCAAACAGTTTCTTTTAAAAGTCTAATGTAGATGGGAAACATTTCCAGTCAGGCTGCAGTGGCATTGTGGCCAGTCCATGGCTGTCCAAAGCACTCTGCTGAGGGTTCTGCTGCTGCCCAGTGCTTTCCTTGGCCTCTTCATTGCTGGGCCTTGTCCTGGGGGGCCGCTGGAGCTGCAGCCAGTGCTGGCTCCCCCTGAGGCTGCCTGGCCAGGAGCAGCCCCAGGGGCACAGGGCAGAGGCACAGCAAGGTGGGCAGGAGAAAGAGCGGGGACGAGATGGCCCCTGAAAGGCAGAGGCGCTCGGGGGCTGCTCCTGGCCAGGGAGCTGCCCAGAGCCGTCCCCTGCTCGCCGGGGCCTCGAGGGGCAGCTGTGCAGCTGGGCCAAGGTGTGCCAGCCGCTCCAGCCGTGCTGGGGAGCCCTGCCAGCTCTGGGCCGTGCTGTGCACGAGGGTCCCTGTGTGCCACTGGCAGCTGGGGCCTCAGCCACTCCTCTCTCCACAGCAGCGCCTCTGCAGCTTCACAAGACCAGACAAGGACTTCAGCCACGGAGACCTGTGCCTGTCATCAGCCCTCCCCAAGCCAGTTTCCAGCAGCCCTTCCAGAGCTGCATTAATCACTTACTGCTGGGGACATGCTGCCACCACCCATAACAGAGCCCTCAGTCCCCAAAGGTGCTGGCCCTGGTGTCCAGCCAGGACAGGAGGTGCAGCCCTCCTGCCAGGGTAGGGCCTGACTCCAGCAGCATCTTTGGGCTTCAGCTCTGGTCCCTGGCTGCTACCACCAGCACTGGCAGAGCTGCTTGTCTGGGCACAGCCAGTGCTGGGCAGGCTCAGCTGGGCTTTGGGCTACTGAGACCAGCAGCTACTGTGTTTATTTTTCATTTTGCAAAATGTAGGAATATTTTTCATAGAAAATACTCCAAATATTTTGTTCATTTTCCCACAGCAGTTCTATATTTTTCAAAGTAGTTTTAGAATTCAGAAAAACTTAGAATATTTTTACACATCTCAAATAAAAATTAAAATTTTATTTTATTGCTAATCTATGCTCTTCTTGAAACTAACGCAGCCTATGACTCACAGCCTGCTTCAGAGGCTCTTTTCCCACTGGACACTTGTGCCTGATCACAA
The DNA here is from genome assembly GCF_050655825.1 of Lonchura striata. Lineage (NCBI taxonomy): Eukaryota > Metazoa > Chordata > Aves > Passeriformes > Estrildidae > Lonchura > Lonchura striata. The sequence goes on along the minus strand of NC_140718.1, from coordinate 1,912,927 downwards.
CTAACCTAAAAGCTTTTCCCTGATGTTTTCTGGGATTCCGGACAAGCTCACCTCTCAGTCTGCAGAGGCAAACTTTGAGCACAGCAGGAATCTCTTCAAGTCACCATCTTTGTTTGCTTCTGCACAAAGTGCCTCAGTCACAGAGCAGGGGCTTTGCTCAGCTTCCTGCCACCCCGCTCCCCCCAAGCCTGTCCTGAGCCCTCTCCTGCAGCTGCTGCTCTGCCATGGAGCTGCTGTAAAACACAACAGCTCTGCCACAGCCGCTCAGCAGGACTGGAGAAACTTTCTGGCCTTGCTTACATTAGGCTGGTGGCTTCTCTAGACACAAGCTGAGCTTTTGAATGCTATGTCTCACCTGGCACAGGAACTGATGCTGCCCTTCTCATGGAGGCTAAGCTCCCATGGGCTTTAAAAGCTTTCTGGCCAGCATAAGGCCTGGAAAACCATTTAATGCAGCCATTTAGTATTGAAAATGTCCGAGTCTATGTATCCAAGTAGCTTGTTTAAATTCTGGAGCCCACCAGAGCATCCCTCCAGGGCATATCTGTTTCTCCTCCACCTCTGCCTCTATGACTGCCAAACTGCACTTTGAGAGTTCTTTTCTCCAGAAGCCGAATGGCACCATTTTATTTGGGGAATGAAAAACAAAAGTAAATGCTCTATGGTACTATCATCATCATCATCACCAGAATGAGCTGCAAATTAGTTAAATGACATCAACAACTCCTACTGTGGACTTACTTCTCAGAGTGCAGCACTGGCTTTACTATCCCTTGAAACTGCAGATGTGCTACAGTCTTTAAAGTCCGTTCCATGCTTACCTAATTTGGAGTCAAGCACAGCTCTGTGAGAGCTTTAGGGATTGGGCCTACCCTGGCACTCTCGTGTGTCTGGAGTGACCTGCCCAAGGCATCTGCCACCTGAAGAGCAAAGCAGGGTACGGAAAAGCACAGGCTGCAGAACAGCTGGAACTGCAGGGAGCCCATTCCTGGCAGGAGTAACACGACCATCCCACCTTAGGACTGGGTTTTGTGAGAAACAACAGTGCACATAAAAATTTTGAAAACGTTTATTAAACATTTACAAAAACATAAGAGAAGGATTAATAAGGAAGAATAGGCCTGGGAAAGCCCCCTGTCCCATGGCTGCCTGCCAGGTGGCTGCCTCATCTTCAAGATTGATGCTTCAACTTTCACACTCCTGGAGGGTGCATCAGCCACCCCTGGCCCCTCCCAAAGTCTGTCAGTCAACCCTTCTTTGCCCTTTATTGGTGGGATTTATTTCTTGTAGCTGCATTTGAAGGTCAGGTGTTGTCATGCTGTGTCTCCACAGCAACAAGCTGTTCCATTCCTAACTCTCCCATGCAAGGGGTATATGTCAACACCTATTGTGGTGGACCCTCACCGCAGGGAATGACGTGCATTGACTCCCATGTTTGCAGAAGGCTGAGCAAAAGCTTTATTAAGCTGTCCTATATTACATGATACTAAAAACTATACTAGTGCTATAGTGAAGAAAAACCCGTGACCCTTAGAGACAGTCCAACACAGAGTGGCTCCAGTTGGTCAAATGAAATCAAAACACCATCACCAGAGTCCAATAAAGAAATCCCTCTTTGGTAAACAATCTCCATAACACATTCCACATGTGCCAAACAACAGATGCAGCAAATGAAGATAATTGGTTTTCTTCTTTCTCTGAGGTTTCTCACAGCCTTCCCCAGGATTTTCCTGGGAAAGTCTGTGTCTCTCACTGTTCAAAGGATAGTGAATACCACACACGCCTTCTTTCTACCTGTCCTGTACAGCCCAGGCTGTCTGATGGGAACAATGGGGGGGGGGGGGGGGGGGGAAGGGGAGTGTGGGGAGAACAGAGAATGTTGGAGGGATGCCGCGGGAGACAAGACTCATGATATCATGATCATCAAGTCTCAGTTTATTGTGACAGATTACACAGTTTATATATGTTTGTTAATTAGCTCATACATATTGCAAAAGGCGAGCTCATGATTGGTTGCCATGTGACTTGTACTATTATCTTAAAAGTATCTTTATGATCGATACATGCTTGTCCAGCTGGCCTTGCAGCTAGAACAGCTTAGTACTTCTTTGTTCTTCTCTATCTATTTTTACATACCAAGCAGTTTCAATATCCTGCTTTCTGCACACCATCTACTCTTCAGGCTCATGCGAACTTTGCAGCAGTCACGTAGCCCTCCCTATTTGGATTAATTTTACAGTATCATGTCCCTTGTCGTTCAACCATTCCTCTGTCAGGCTCTCTTCAAGAGAACATCTAAACAACAAATCACAATAACATAACTCTACATCAATAAAGCTTCTCTTAAGATTCACACAATATTCATCCCTTAATTGTGAGAGCCAATCATCTCATTATCTATCTATTACAGTTTTGGATGGAGACCAGAACTAATACCTTGCAAAAGGAAAAGAGGGTACAAAGGTCCCTGCAGTCCCCTGGCCTGGTACCCCAGCCAGTGGGGAAAGGAAGAGGGCAGCATGTGGCCAGGAGTTTAAAAGGAGGCTGTGTCCTCCAAAACTTTGAGAGAGAAAACCCCAGCAGCAGATGTCCCCATGGACTCTCTCCCTTTATTCAAATAAAGATGCAGGGCTCCTCTGGCTCCCTTATGGACACTGGCTTTTCACAGCCTGCAGAGTATCACCAGCATGCAGTGACTCCCTGCCACTCTGGTGTGCAGGAGAAATGGAACTAATTTCCATTAAGGCCCTCCCAGAGGCAAAGAAGAACAGACCCAGAGGAGACAAGCAACCCCTGCATCCAAACTTTAGCACCAGATGCCGAGTGAGTGGCAGAGGGGACGTAGTGGGTGCATTTCCCTCAGCCTTCTCCTGAGACTCAGCAGCCGGGGGCTTGCACTGCACTTGTGTGTTGGATAATATACTAACTTTATTTTTTTTTTCATTTCTCTAGTCAGGCGTGTTATGGACAAATTCAATTGGGGATGCTAATGATAGTTAAATCAATTAACATTAATTTATTAAGCAAGCATTATTAAGCAAAAGCACAGTGCTGGGCAGCCGGGCAGTCTCTGCTCTGCCACGGCGCACCTTCCCCCTGCGGTTGTCATGCTGGCATGGTAGCGTGGAGGAAGGTTTTAGAAAGGCCTTGGGAATGGTAAACTGAGGAAAAGGATACCTTCATGTATGCCCCATTGTATTAGAAAGGCCTTGGGAATGGTAAACTGAGGTCAAAGATACATTTATGTATGCTCCACTGTTTCGGGAAAGTCCCGCTTCAGCATTCCTCTGTAAACCCCCTTCTTCCCACCCCTGAGCAGTTCCCATTGGACCTGACCCCTGGGGTGGTTCTGATGTGCCTTAGCTGAACACTGTCTCTATTGTTTAAGACCTTATCTCTTAATTTGCTGTATAAAACTGTATCTGGGCAATAGCCCGGGGCCTTTGGTCCCTGCAACACTTCAGGCAATACAATCTCTCTGGACAAGCATACCATTGGTCCCACTTCGTCTCTTTATCTCGAATCCTAGTGGCGAGTGAGGCAGCACCGCAGCTCGGACCGTGCTAACCCAGACGCTACCTGGTAAGCCGATGGCAGTGGGACCGAGGAAAATCCCGGCCCCGGAAAGAGAAAGCTAGCCGGAGGGTCCCGGGGGGCCGGGGAGGGACGGGGGACAGCGGCGAGTAACCCCCGAGAGCAAAGTGGCGGTCGAAAGAGAAGCAACAATCGTGATGTCGCACTAACATCTCTGTGATGTCACATTGACCTTGTGAGGTCACACAGCTGTCTATGATGTCACTCGGACATCTCTGTGATGTCACACTGACACCTCTGTGACGTCATACTGAGATGGCTGTGATGTCGCGCAGACCCTCTGCGGTCACAAATCTTTTTGTGATGTCACAAAGACATCTCTGTGATGTCACTCTGACACCTCTGTGATGTCACAGTGACCCTGTGATGTCACACAGCTCTCTGTGATATCACACTGACATCTCTGTGATGTCACACTGACACCTCCATAACGTCACACAGCTCTCTGTTACATCACATGGACATCCCTGTGATGGTTCACAGCTCTCTGTGATGTCACACTGATTTCTCTGTGAAGTCACACAACCTCCTCCTCTGATGTCACAATGACAACTCTATGATGTCACACTGATCCCTCCATAACGTCACACAGCTCTCTGTGATATCGCATGGATGTCTCTGTGATGTCACACAGCCCTCTGTGATGTCACACTGAAATCTCTGTGACATCACACAGCTTTTAGGAATGTCACACTTACATCTTTGTGATGTCACCAATACACTTCTGTGATGTCACACAACTTCCTGTGATGTCACAGAGATATTTCTGTGACATCACACTAACATCTTTGTTTTTTCTCATTGACCTTGTGAGGTCACACAGCTGTCTATGATGTCACTCAGACATCTCTGTGATGTCACACAGAATTCTCTGTGACATCACACTTATATGGCTGTGATGTAGCACAGACCCTGTGGGGTCACAAAGCTTTTTGTGATGTCACAAAGACATCTCTGTGATGTCACTCTGACACCTCGGTGATGTTACAGTGACCCTTCAAGATCACACAGCTTTTTCTGATGACACAAAGATATCTCTGTGATGTCACACAGCTCTCTGTGGTGCCACACTGACATCACTGTGATGTCACACAATTCTATTTGCTGTCACACTGAGTCCTCTGTGATTGCACAGATCCCCCTTTGATGTTACAATGACATCTCTCTGATGCCACACAGACACATCTGTGACTCACACAGCTCACAGTGATATCACATGGACATCTCTGTGATGTCACACAACTCTTCATGATGTCACATTGGCATTTCTGTGAGGTCACAGGGCTTTTAGTGACGTCACACAGACATCTCTGTGACGTCACAGAACCTCCTGTGATGTCACAGTGACAACTCTGTGACATCACACAGCTCTCTGTGATGCCGCACTGACAACACTGTGATGTCACACAATTCTATTTGATGTCACACTGACTCCTCTGTGATTGCACAGATCCTCCTTTGATGTCACAATGACACCTTTATGATGCCACACTGACACATCTGTGACATCACACAGATCACAGTGATATCACATGGACATCTTTGTGATGTCACACAGCTCTTTGTGATGTCGCTTTGACATTTCTGTGAGGTCACAGGTCTTTTAGTGATGTCACACAGACATCTCTGTGATGTCACAGAACTTCCTGTGATGTCACAGAGCTATTTCTGTGACGTCACACTGACATCTCTATGATGTCACATTGACATTGTGAGGTCACACAGCTGTCTATGATGTCACACAGACACCTCTGTGATGTCACACTTAGATGGCTGTGATGTCACACAGACCCTCTGAGGTCACAAATCTTTTTTTGATGTCACAAAGACATGTATGTGATGTCACTCTGACACCTCTGTGATGTCACAGAGACCCTGTGAGGTCACACATCTTTTTCAGATGCCACACTGACATCTCTGTGACGTCACACAGCTCTCTGAGATGTCACATGGACATCCCTGTGATGTTGCACCAATCTCTGTGATTTCACACAGCTCTCTGTGATATCACACTGACTTCTCTGTGATGTCACACTGACACCTCCAGAACGTCACACAGCTCTCTGTGATATCACATGGACATCCCTATGATGTTACACAGCTCTCTCAGATGTCACACTGACTTCTCTGTGAAGTCACACAACTTCCTCCTCTGATGTCACAATGACATCTCTATGATGTCACACTGATGCCTCCAAAATGTTGAAGAGAGCTTGGCAGAAGAATGGTTCTACAACAGGGGACATGATACTGTAAAATTAATCCAAGTAGGGAGGGCTACATGACTGCTGCAAAGTTCGCATGACCCTGAAGGGCAGATGGTGTGCAGAAAGCAGGATATTGAAACTGCTTGGTATGTAGAAGTAGATAGAGAAGAACAAAGAAGTACTAAGCTGTTCTAACTGCAAGGCCAGCTGGACAAGCAAGTATCAATCATAAGTATAGTTTTAAGATAATAGTACAAGTCACATAGCAACCAATCATGAGCTTGACTTTTTCAATACATATGAGCTAATTAACGGACATATATAAACTGTGTAATCTGTTAAAATAAACTGAGACTTGATGATCATGATAGCATGAATCTTGTCTCCCACGGCACCCTCCAACAACTGGCGCCCGAATACAGGGACTTCATCCGAGCCTAAGGCGAGAGAGGTGCTGCGTTGGAGTTCGGGTCCTGCAGCTGGAAGGATGGCGAAATAAAGAGAAGAGGCGAAAGACTCTGCTCCGCGCCCTGAGTGACCACAGAGGCGAGCTCAGCCGATACGTGCTGCCGAAGCCTGAAGGAGCCAGCAACGGTACCGACGTAATCATAGAAAGGCAAGCAGCATATGATTTGTTTAGTGCTTCTCTTAGAAAAAGGCAGATTAGAGGGATTGACTTAGATAAGGATCTCCGCTCGCTATTGCATCATGCTGTCTTACGGCTTTTTTATTAACCCCCATAGTGTTCATGAACTTTCCGAATGGAGAAGATATGGGGATAAGTTGGTGGAATTAGTGTTAGATGAGGGTAAATCGGGCAAGAAGATGGGAAAGCTTTGGCGGGTAGTTCATAATTAATTGCTAATATGTCAGGCAGAAAAGAGGGCGGTGGAAGGGATACGGACAGCTCGGGAATAAAATAAGGAGTATGAACCTCGCTTCTCTCTAGTGAACCTAACCCTCCGGTCCTTACAAATTTCCCCGTCCCCATCTCTGCTCCTGAAATGCCTGCACCGCCCACAGATACTAGTGGCATTGAGGTGCTGCCATCAGCTCCCCCTTTACTCCCACCGTCGCGTCCCCCTCCTGCCATTCAAAATGTTACCGTAGCACCCTCCTCGCAACATCCTCCGTCTCCCGGGCAGGCGCCTGTCCCTGGGGCAGAATCTGACCTCGTAGATGCCATGGCTAAAGAAAGACGTGAGTTATGGGCTGCTATTGCACAGGAGGGCATGCAGACGGGGGACGCTGAGCTCTTTACTGCAGCACAGAAAACCCTTGCGTTTCCGGTGATGTTTTTGCTGAATGACAACGGGGGATACACTGCGCAGGTCCAGAGCATGGACTGGATACTGTTGACACAGCTGCACACCACTGTGGGGAGCTATGGTATCACCAGTGAGCCTGCCAGGCAAATGCTTGATTTTATCTTTAATGCTCATACTTTATTGCCCTCTGATGTCAGGGGAATGGCCAAATTGATCTTCATGCTGCATCAACGCTTGCTCTTTCAGGCACGCTGGAGAGAGGAAGCGGAGAGAAGCGCCAATTTACCAAGAGCTCAGGGGGATCCTTTAGCAGGGCTTACTGTAGCCGAACTCATGGGACAGGGTAATCATGTACGCTTGGAACAACAGGCGTCACTAGGACCTGACAAATTAAGAGAAGCCACAGTGGTGGCAAGAAGAGCCATAGACAAAGTCAAGACCCCGGATGGAATCCCAATGTATATGGGGATTAAACAAGGCAGAGAGGAGCCTCTTGGCACCTTCGTAGACAAAATAATGGAGGCGTTGTCCAAAGCAGGGGTGGCTGATCATATGCAGGATGCCCTACTTAAACAGTGCATACTCCAGAATAGCAATCCCACAACTAGAAATTTGATTACTTCTATCCCTGGGGATTGGACTGTCCAAGCATTGCTAGAAAAGGCTGCTTCAGTACCAGTTGGAACTCAGGCACTATTGGTTAATGCTTTGCAAGAAATAGGACAGGGGTTACGGGAACAGGCAAGCTCTCAAAATCAGGTTTTAGCCTCTCAAAATCAGGTCTTAGCAGCCCTTGCTCCCCTTCAGGCTACAGCTGGGCGCCCCCATTCTAACACCACCAGAGGGGCACGCATAAGATGCTACCGCTGTGGAAACTTAGGTCACACTCGAAGGGAATGCAGAGCGACAGGAGTCTGGTGTGGCAGGTGCCAATCAAACACCCACAACTCTAACGCATGGAAAAGGAAGCAGGGAAACTCCAAGAGCAGCGCGAACAGCGGCCGCGCCGGGACACAAATGGCAGCTGCAGAAATGAAGCCACTCAGCAATTCCAACCTGCCACCTGCGGGAGCCTCGGCCTGGACTTGGCAGCCACAGTAGACACTGATCTCCTAACTTTGAGACCACATAAAATTCCAACTGGAATCCATTGCCCCCTGTGAATACACGGACAAGCTATGGGAGGACTCATTATTGGCCGCTCTTCAGCCTCTATATTAGGCCTCTTTGTGGAACCAGGGATCATCGATGCCGACTGCTGCGGCGAAATCATGATCATCGCTCATACGCCATATACCCCCGTGACAGTACCAAAAGGTCAAAGGATTGCTCAGTTGATCCCACTCCCACAAATGACCAAAGGACTGGAACCTATGTCCGAGTCCCCAGGACTCCGGAAGGATTTGGTTCAACAGGAGGTCTCGCATTGCTTACCTTAGATCTCAAAACCCGCCCCAAGAAATCCTGCCGCTTGATTCATCAAGGACACAGCATTGTGCTTAAAGGACTTTTGGACACGGGTGCAGATACTAGCGTTATTGACCCAGGTCATTGGCCTGCATCTTGGCCCACCCAGCCCACAGCAACAACGGTGAGCGGCATCGGCGGAATGACACTTGCGAGCCGCACCCCAGTACTGACTGTTGAAATTGAAGGGAGACAGGCGTCTGCAGCGCTCTCTATAACAACCTTACCACCTGCTGTTCAATGCTTGATTTGCCGCGATGTTCTGGCTCAGCTGGGCCTCGTCCTTACCAACAATCATTCTTTTCAGTGACGGCCATTGCTTGGATTTTCCCGCTACCACTTACATGGACTACTAACGAGCCTGTGGTAGTTAAGCAGTGGCCTTTGAAATGGGAAAGTCTGGAGCAGGCACATCTGTTGGTTGATGAACAATACAGACAGGGACACCTTAGACCCTCCAACAACTGGCGTCCGAACAGGGACTTGAACCCTGGACCCTCAGATTTTTATAGATAATAATATAAGTAATAATGATTTTTAAGTTTTATAGATAATACGAGAAATAGCGATTGCTAGGTTTTTGTAAATAATGATAAGTAGTGATTGTTACTAATGTTATATGAGTGCTTTAAAAGGATTGTCTTAAACTATTTTAAACATTTCTTGTTAATAGTTTGATCATAAAATGTGAGTTGTCTGATTTTTGTGATAAGAATAATTATTAAGGTATTAAGGTATTAAGGTGTTGTTATAGTATTTACAGTCAGTTTTCATATGTTTTATTGTCTCTTTAGGTGATTGATTACAAGATGTTTTTTCAGGATCCTGTCTTTTTGATTTTTTAACTACTCATGTGTTTTCTTTATCCAATCTTTTATGCAGCTGCAATTCATCTTCCTTTAAAAATTCATTATTCAAATTTTGGTTCAAGATTTCAGACTTCAAATTTTCAGATTTCTAAAGAAAGGGTTTCTTGTATTTAGAGAATTTTTATCTTGAAAGAGATTTTGGACAGGTTCAATTATTTGATAGTTTGATACATTTTTAATAATAAGGTTTTTTACTTATAACTGTTATTTCTAGGACTTTTGTTTTATAATGTGTTAAAACATATCCTCCAATTAGAGTTTGAGCTCTGGCCAAGCTCTGGCTCTACGTGGATGGTGTGATTGACCCAAGTGTTTTCTGCATCAAAAAGTATTCAAGTCCTTTTGGCTTAACAATTTGACCATATAGGGCAGCTGAGCCTCAAAGGGAGTTTTAGAGAGACATGATCCGGACATGTTTTATCCAAATCTCTGTTGTTTTAAGGTTTATCAGCTGCTTCAGACTCTGGGATGACAATTTGATAGTGTAGCACTTGGTAACTGTGATTTTAGATGTAATATTAATTGTGTATTATCTGATTGATTTTTATTTGTTGTTAGTTTCTTTACTATATGCATTGTTTTGTTCTTGATGTATTTTCATGTTTATTATAAAGATGTTGATATTTCCATTTCTTCATGCAAATTTTAAGAAGCAGAATTGAGAGAGGACCCTCCAGTCCCTGTGGAGGGTGTTGAGTTTGTTTGTGTTTTAGCAGGTGCAAAATCTAGATAGATTTCAGTGAAGAATGATAAACTTATCAATTTCAAGAGAACACTAATCTCTCCACAAGTGAATCAGAGGATGCACAGCAAAAGTGGATTGTGCAAAGTTTTGTGTTTCACCCATAGGAGATTGTGGACTTTGGGTTTATTCATAAGTGTGTTTTTAATTATGTTATAGACTTTTTTACTAAGTTTTAATGAGTTTTAGTAATGCCTGTGATTTTTCTGTTCATTTTGCCTTTGCTTTTCAATGGCAAAAGAAAAAGAGGAACAATCAAGATAATCAAAGGCATAACATTAAGTTTATCATAAATATAGATTGTATTTAGAATTAAGTTTGTTCCTTTCATGTTATACAGAACAATCAAAAACATAAAAAATATGAAGTGGGGTGCACTTCTGTAATATAACCTCATTTTTCACTCCACGAGTTGCTTCAGTGCAAGCTCTCACACAATTGAAAATCCTAGCCTACTGGACAAAAAAGTAAATTAGTATTCCATCTAAAATGTTAAGTGAGCTTGCCACAAATATAGGTAGTATCTGTCATGCAGTTCTGCAAAACAGAGCAACTGCCACGAATTTACTTCTTCTAGCCCAAGGTCATGGTTGTCAAGGATTTGAAGGAATGTGCTGTATGAACTTATCTGATCACTCTACATCCATCCACAAACAAATACGAAAATTGACCGAGCTAACTCAACAGTTAAAGGTAGAGGATAGATTAGGTTTAAAAAGATAGCTAAAAGGATTGGGGATAGGGCCATGGTTAAGAGACATTATCAAATACGGCATAATAGTTCTAAGCATAATTATAATACTTTTGCTTGTTTTGCCCTCTGTGTTTACTTGCTTACAAGGCCTGATACAACAGCTTTTACAGAAAATGCTGAATGCACACCTTCTTGTATAAAAAGAAAACGGGAGAGATGAAGAGAGCTTGGCAGAAGAATGGTTGTACAGCAGGGGACATGATACTGTAAAATTAATCCAAGTAGGGTGGGCTACGTGACTACTGCAAAGTCCGCATGACCCTAAAGAGCAGATGGTGTGCAGAAAGCAGGATATTGAAACTGCTTGGTATGTAGAAATAGATAAAGAGAAACAAAGAAGTGCTAAGCTGTTCTAACTCCAAGGCCAGCTGGACAGGCAAGTAGCAATCACAAGGATAGTTTTAAGATAGTAGTACAAGTCACATAGCAACCAGTCATGAGCTTGGCTTTTGCAATATGTATGAGCTAATTAATGAGTATATATAAACTGTGTAATCCATCAATAAACTGAGACTTGATGATCATGATAGCATGAGTCTTGTCTCCCGCGGCACCCTCCAACAGGGGCATCCCCTGAGGGTACCCTCCACTTATCAGGAGCGTGCTTTTCTAGTCTCTCTCTTACCCAAAGCTGGGCTCTCCCCCAAAGGCTGGGGTATCCCATGAGGGCTGAGAGAGTAGAAAAGACAAGAATAGGGCAGAAATTTTCCATCAAACTACGGCACCTTTATAGGAATAGGGGAGAATCTAATACTATGCAAGAAGCCCCTGACATCCATGCACCTCATTGAAATCTAGCTGCGTCGGGCTCCTCCCCTGTAAGTTCCCCTGTGGCTTCTGTGAAGCTCCCTGTACCCTCTGTCCCTTGGACTTCCCAAAACCCTACCCTATCCTCCCTTGGGGATGGTGTTGGCCACAGCACCCCAAGCGCCCCGCCGGACCCTGTTCAGAGCTCTCGAGGGAACTGCAGTGCACCCGGCACTCCTTTCCAAGGTGACGCTGGCCACGCAGCTTGGAACCCACTTTCCTGCCTTGACCCTTCTTCTCCGGCCCCAAGTTTCCTGCCAGCCCCACCCCTTCCGCAGAGGCCCCTACAGGAATTGTGTGTCGGAGGCCAGTCCCCCTTGTTGGAAGGTGGGCTTGGACCATCCCCATTCCTTATTCCGGCTCCTCCTCTGGGGGAAGGATCGCCTATGGGGCCTCCCGTCAGGGGACCCTCCTTCTTGGGAGATCACCCTCTTTTATGGAGGGACCTCCTTCGGAGGAAGGTGGAGCTGAAACCCACACCTGGAATCCTCCATTTTGTCTCTCCCTAGGACGGCAGTGCCCAGGTCCTTCCCCTTACCGATAGCCCATAACACTTGTGGCAGTTGCCAAAGTAATAATATTTCTTCTTATGAACTGAATCAATTATGAATTCAATTGGTATTTAATTTTTGGAAGAATCTCCCCAAAGCCCCTGACCCTTCAAAGCCTTTGTGGAAACCGTTCAAGATCATTAGCCTACAAGCTTCCACAGTTGAGATAAATGAAAAAAGAACCAAAAAGAACGATTTAAAACATGTTTTAAGTATAGAAAAAAAAACATGAGGCAAGTGTTTGCCCATCAAAGTCAAAAATTTGTTTCACCTGCAAAAAGAAAGATCACATAGGAAAAAACGGTCCAAAGTTAAAAAAAAAAAAACAAACCAACTACTATAATCTGAATAAAAATAATAAAAAAAAATTGAATGAATATAAGAACAAAATTATTCAAGAGTGACTGCCCAAGTTCCCCATCCATTTCCTTAATTATACCCTACCAAGTGTTCCTTTTCATTTCAATATTGTTTTAAAGTTTTCACAGTACACTTTGGAAAAAGAGTTCATTAATTTGCCTTTAGACCTTATTTAAACTTCATGATCTTTGTGGATTTTTGTTTAACCACTTTCCCAAATTTCCAACTAAATTTCTTGACTAAAGAAATTGTTCATTATATTCTTGATACTTTAAAATAATCTGCTTGTTAAATTATATATTATAGAGATAGGATTCACTGTGTCCAGTTAATACCCATGGTTGCATAAAATAAAATGAGCAAGACCACATCTCCATTTGCTGATCACATCCTACAGGAAGAGTGACTTCCAAAATCACTTTGGAACCCCAGAAAGCCAGATCCTCCAGATTCCTCGGTGATTCATGCTTCAAGCCCAGTCTTACTTCAAGATCATTCCGCTGCAATTCCTACTCCCGACCCTGATTCCGTATATAATAACTTTGTACATTTTATATTAAGATTCTTATGTGAAGAAGATCCTTACCCCATGTGTTATGGTCATGAGTAGTTCATTTTTTCCTGATAAGTATTGAATTATTTTCTGTTGCTGTGATAATTTGTCATATGCTAAAATCTGTTATATGATAGATTATGTAGATGATATGTTATATAATAGATTAATTTGTTTTGAACCCCAGAACTCTCCTCTCTTTTGTAAAAAGAAACAGGGAGATATTGTGGTGTGTTTTGCTTTGAATCCATGTTTGCCCCCCTTCCCCTCCCTAATCCACTCCCTTTCCCAGTTGCCAATTTTCCCAAGCCCTTCCCTAACCTCCTCCCTTCCAAGTTGTCAATCCTCCCTATCCTTACCCCTTTCTCCAGAGAGTTCTGTGTCTGTCTTGATGCCCTCGACACCCCATTCATTACTTTGTATTATTCCCCCCCCATTTTCCCTGATAGGCTCATAAGCTATTTGTCCCACCTTATATTCCTCCCTTACCACATCCTCATTGCTTCACCTTCCTACACCCCTTCTCTTGAGTTGCTGCATAAAAAATTCTGTTCACCCCTACCCCCACCCCAGTTTTGTCGGGAGCCCAGGAATAAATCCATCTTGTTCTACACCAAGACCCGTGTCATCGCTGTCTGTCCCTGCACCAGACCTGCGGATAACTGGGAATTGCAGAGCTCGCAGGGGGACGGTCGCGCCCCTGCCGCAGCTGCCCAGCACGCCCGCACAGCGCGCTGCAACACTCCTGGTTAGGTGGAGAAGTCTGAGCTGAGCCCAAAGGTGCAGATGGAACAGCCGTGCACGGGAAGGCTCGGTGGGAAGGATGATCCAGCATCCATAGGCCTGGCAGCCTGAGCTTGCTCCAGGGGAAGGCCTTGGAGCAGATCCTCCTGAGTGCCATCCCACGGCACGTGCAGGGAACCAGGGCGTCTGCTGGAGGGAGGGAAAGCTCTGCAGCGGGACGGGGACAGCTGGGGCCTCTGGAAGGGTGTTGAGGGCTTCTGTTGTGGGAGTTTGGAGGGGCTGGTGGTAGTGGGGTGTTGGGGAAGGAGTTGTCTGGAAGGTGAGAGGTCTAGGTTGGAATTTGAGTCAGTTTGAAGGCAGCATCTGTAGTTTGGCACAACTTTGGTTACAGAGGGCAGAAAGAATATTGGTGATTTTTCCTCTTCATGGTCCTGATCCTCCTGCAAGGAACAAGAGGGGAGAGCTGTACTTTACTGGACAATTAGATATCTCTACCGGGTGAGGATTAGCCCTTTTTCCTTCCTTATTCATTTATTTGGGCTACTTTTGTAACACTGAGTGGACTTTCATTTCTTGCGAGCTTTTATTCCTTAAGATAATTAGGATATTATCATCCCTTCATAGAAAACCACTTGCAAACCAAAGAATGGCACTTGGTTTTGCCCTTTTTTGTGTAGTGTTATGTTCTGGAAAGTGACCCTCAATGGATGAGGTTAAGGCAAATGAGTTGCTGCTTTGAGATGGGAAGCAAAATTCCAAATCTTCATGTCCTCAGGCTATCCCAATTAATTTGGGAAGTTTGCAATGTTTCGGAACGACTTGAGTTGAGCAATGGGAAGTAAAGCTTTCCTGAACTGAGGATTCTTACTTGCCAGATTCTTCTGTGCCTTTGCTGCTAAGGTGTTTTTGTGCTGAAGGCAATAACTTCAATGAGAAAATAATTTCAGCATGGAGTAAGAGCTTCTGACAGAGACCAAGTGTTGCCAGCAGTTGCTCCAGGTGTTCCTGCCAACAGCCCCTGCAGGAAGGAGCACAGCCCCCAGTGCACATGGGTTTGGCTCCCTCTGGCACAGAAGCCCCCAGGGGCACAGGTCTCTGGGGCAGGAGACGGCACCAGCCCTGCCAGGGCTCGGGGGCTGGCAGGTCTGCCTGGGCAGGGACTCTGCCTCACCTGCTGGTGCCAGCGCTCCCCGGGCCCCAGGGCTCAGAGCAGCATTCCTGCCATGGCCCACAGTTCCTTGTGTGTCCCACACCCGTGGGTTTAGGGTGGCCATGGGCCAGGATGGGTCCCAAGGAGCACGTGGCAGCTTCCATGGAAGGTCCCGTGCCCTTCCCAGCACAGCTGTGTCGGCAGCCCTGGGGGCTCCTTCTGCTGCCCTGAGCCCGCAGAGCAGGGCAGCGTTTGCTGATGGTCTGAGCCATTCCTAAAGATCCTGTCAGGCTGTCTTGGACACTTGGGGTGAGGGATTCCTTCCAACCTGGGCCACTTTGGGTGGGCAGGGGGTGGCCCCAGGGCAGGGTGCAATGTTTCCAAGGGCCCTTTGTGACATGCTGCAGCATGGTCACCATGGCATGGAACAGCGTGTCAAAGGGCCCTTTGTGACACATGGTGACATAGGAGCTGGTGGTGACAGGACCATGCCACAGTGCTCCGTGCACTTGAGAGGACAGGACGGGACAGAGCAGTGCTGTGAGGAGCCCCCGCACAGCGCACTCATTCGTGTCTGACCAAGAGCTTTTCCGAGGTGTTATTCCTTCAGCTGACCTCGAGGCCAGATCACAGGACTTGCTGACCTGTGGCCTTCCCGAGGCTTCTCTTCTGCAGGTGCCCTCCACGGCAGAGCGTGGGACTTGGTGCCTCGGAGGCATCTCCCATCCCTGCCGCCAGTGCCCTCGAGGCCAGAGCACCATCCTTGATAGGAGACTCCTGTCCTTGTGGCAGGAGCCCTCGAGAACAGAGTGCAGGACTTGCTGTCCTGTAGCCTTCCTGAGGTTTCTCTCTTGAAGGTGCCCTCCAGGCACGAAAGCAGGACTTGCTGACTCGGAGCTTTTCCGAGGCATCTCTCCTGCAAGTAGCCACAAATCCAGCCACTGACATGGAGCAGAGACCCCCAAGAGTGCCCAAGCTGGCCTGGGTGGAGGAAGAGGAAGAAGGCCCTGGAGCTGCCCCAGCGCACGAGACTGAAGAGGTGGTGCAATTCAAGCAGCTGCAGGAGGGTGAGTGGCAGACCTGGGCTGCTGGGCTGCAGCCAGCTTGGCCACATCCCATCCCATCACATCCCATCCCATCGCATCCCATTGCATCGCATCGCATCGCATCCCATCCCATCCCATCCCATCCCATCCCATCCCATCCCATCCCATCCCATCCCATCCCATCCCATCCTATCCCATCCCCTGGGGCCATGCCCATGGACAGGATGGAAGAGGGGCCCGGGCAGACACCCCGCAGTGGCCGTGCTCCATCCACCTGGGGCATCCCGGGGCTGTCCCTGCCTGGGCAGCGCAGGGCTGGGCTGTGTTCTCCGGCCTCTCCCGTAGCCCCTCAGCCCTGGCTGCGCTCACTCTTTGCCAGATGCAGCCCTGGACCAGACACAAGAGCAGGACCCCGCCCAGGGTCGCTTCCGCAGAACAGCGCAGGTACCTGCAGCCATCCCCACCTGGGCTGGGCCTGCTGGCACCGCTCAGCCGAGTACCACGCTTGGAGAATTTCATGGAACATCCCTGCCTTCCTGCCCTTCTTCTACAGCTGGTTTGCAAATTCATCAAGAGGATTCGGAAGGAAGAGACTACCATGGGCACAGGGCTCAGAGCATATTCACACATCTTCAAAACTAAGACCTGTGCTGCCCTGCTGGATATGCTGGTAGAGGAAGGGTTTTCCAATGCAAAGCAAGTAAGCAGCCTGTGGCCAGGGTTTGAGCCTCCCAGGAATTACTTGGCCACCCAAGCAATGCTTGCTGGTCACTGGAAGCCTTTGAGGCCATGGCAGTGTGGTGGCAAGGGAAGCACTTCTCTGGGGAAGCTGGGCATATTCCTCCCTCTGGCAGCTTTCCAAGTCTCCCCGTGCCTTCTTCAGGTGCCTGCCATGGTGAGGTACATCCACCAGTGGCTCATGGCCAATCAGTTTGCTGAGCACAGGCTGGACAGGACCCTGCTGGATCTCACCAAAGAACAGCCCGCTGATGTAGTAATGACGCTCCTGCGTGTGGCCCCATCCTGTGACAGGTACGGTGCCCACCTGCCCAGAGGGCTCAGGGCTCCCCAGCCCATCAGCCTGCACAGCCTGTGCCAGGTGTCTGACCAACAGAGAGTCCCAGGGCCCTCTGGCTGCTCCCTCTGCCAGCCCTGGCACATCAGCCCCCACGCCTGCTGCCATGCTCCCTCACTGCCCCTCAGGGCCTGTCCCCACAGGGCTGGGCTGCCTGAGTGCTGCTGGTGAGGGGCAGTGGGCAGAGGCAGCGCTGGCAGCCAGCTCAGGTCCCCACTGCTGCCCAGGCCACAATGCTGTGTCCTAGACCCCCCCTGAGACAGAGCTCTGACCCCACAGAGCTGCTTTGACCATGTGGAAGAGCATCATGTGCTCGTCCAGGACTGTGGAGCCGGTGCAGCTGATACTCCTCGATGTGCTGGGGAGCTGGCCAGAGTACAGCACATGCACCTCTGATGGGGACAAAACGGGTGTCTTTGTCCTGGCTGTGAGTTTCTGCAACTGGCCTTTGCTGGCCCCAAGGCCACCTCTCCATCCTCCCTCCCCCACTGCATCTCCCTGCCTCAGGCGCTGGGCTAAAACCTGGCCTCGGGGCAGCTTTAGGGCCACCAGGCCTGGTGCTGCCCCTGCATCTCTCCGGGCCTCTCCCTCCCGTGCTTGGGCCCTGTCTCACGGACACCTCGGCACTGAGCGCTGTCACGAGGGGCTTTGTCCTTTGCAGGCAACTGTGGTGATGTGGAAGATCCTCCAGGAGCCCTGTGTCCCACATATTGTGACCGCGTATTTCCCCCGCCTATTTGTCCATCTGCTCTTCCAAGTGCTCTTCAGCACTCTGGATAATCCAGAGGAGGTTGATACCTTCTGGAAGGGATGTCAGCAGCAATACGGCCTTGCCACCAGTCCCAACAGGTGCTCCATCCCAGTTCTCCTGTCCTTGCCATATCCCTGGGCAGGAGCCAGTGCTCCCAGCCTGACCTGGGCTTTGCTCTGCACACAGGTTTGCAGTGCAGACCCTGAAGTCCCTGCTCTGCCAAATGCAGTATGAGGATGTGGTGGTGGCAATGGAACGCAAGTGTGGCTGGGACACGCTGCTGTGTGCTGACACCCACCATTATGCTGTGGGTCTGCTGGCCAAGTGAGACCCCCTTCACCCTGCTGCCTCTGACATTTGTGCTCTGTGCCTAGGGTGCCCCACACAGTCCCCGTGGTCATGGGCCAGAAGGCCTTGTCACCGAGGGACAGCCAAACAGACTGGAAAAGGCTGGGAGAGGAGGGTGCCCACAAAGAGCCGCCTCCCAAATAGCCCAGGGGCCCTTGCAGGATGCTGGGGAAAGACCAGACCTCTGTGAGTCACTCCTGGGAGAGGTTTGTCCCCCTGGCCCACAGTCTTGGTTACTTTGTCTCCTGGCAGGGAGATGTCCTGTGTCTCCATCCCCTTGTGCTCTCGGATCGCTCGCTACCTGCTCCAGCTGCTCAGCACACAGGAGCCACGCTGGGAGCTGCCCTCCCTGGCGTTCCTTGTGGAGGTGAGCCTGATGGCCAGCGCTGCCTCGCTCAGCTGCCTCCCAGCTCTCTGCCCTCTCGTAGCCACAGCTGCCTGGGATGGAGCCCGCGCCCTGTGCTGCTGCCTGGGCCCAGCCTTGTGCGGTTCTGGGCTCCTGCTGGCCGGTCCCCTGTCACTGCCCTGTGCCTTTCAGGTCCTCGAGTGCCTGGACTTGAGTAAACGCCGTGCTAACAGAGTCCTGCAAATCTTGTCAAGGCACCTGAGGAGCGAGTGCAAGGAGAGGCGTCACCTGGCGCTCAGGGCCCTTCTCAAGCTCATCAACGATCCCTCGATGGTGAGAAGGGAACAGGGGCAGAGGCTGCGCTCGGGAATGCAGTCGCTTGGGCTTGGCTGGGCTTTGGGTGCTGGGCCAGCCGCTCCCAGCTCTCCTGCCTCCCACTTCAGCTGCCCAAGTGCTTCGGAACAGCCCTTTGGTCTCTAGGCCCTGCGGCAGCAGGATGGCATTTCACAAACTTGTGTTCCTCACAGAGAGAAAAAATGTGGAGCCTGACTGAAAGTCTTGTGGAGCTCCTGTGGGATGCGGATGAAGAGATAGTTAGAATGACAGTCATGCTCCTCAACTTTATCATCTTGGACAAGGACATGCTGATACCCAGCCCCATCCCACTGCAGCTGGTTGAGGCGCTCCTGCCATTCCTTGACCACGTAAGGCTCACTGCCCCCAGCCACGGACACTGGCTGCTGCCCAGATACTTTGTGCCCTGTGGCTTTGCAGGCCTGCAACAAGCTGAGCCCCATGCAGCCGATGCTGAGGTCTTTTTTTTTCCCTTCATACAGGACAATAGACAGGTGCAGCTGCTCTCCATACTGCTCTTCCGAACATTGGTGACTTTTCCAGAGGAAAATGAAAAAGAGGCTATGAAGACACATGTGCGCCAGAGCCTGCTGCCACTCTTCTTCCACTGCCATGATGAGAATCAGCGAGTGGCAGAGGTGAGGACTCGTGGGCTGCTGCTGCTCCCCTGGCAGGGGGCTGGGCTGCCTCCTGCCCTGGCGCCTGGCGGGCTGCAGCCTCCTCCAGGCTTTGGCACAGGGACACAGCTCTTGTGCCCTAGGCTCTGGGGCCATCTCCGTGTCTCTGCTGCTCTCCAGGCTTCTCAGGAAACGCTCCTTCGTGCGGCCGAGCTCTTGGAGAGGAGGGATCTTGAAAAACTGGTGAAGAGAAAGAAGCTGTGGAAGTTCAGCGAGTGCCTGGTAAGGAGGGCCGGGAAGCCGCAGCCCCAGCCCGGAGCAGCCCCTGAGCGCGGTGCTCGGTGTGCGGGCTGGCAGCTGTGCCCCTGCCCGCTGCTGCAGCCCGAGGCCCGCGGGCTCTGCTCCAGGCTCCTGCGGGCCCAGCCGGGTGCCGATGGAGCCGCGGCCCGGCGGGGCTGCGGGGCGGCCCCGCGGCTCCCCGGGCAGCAGCCGGCCCTCTGCCCCTGCAGAGCCCGGCGCCGGCGGCTGCTGGCCGCGCCTCAGGGCTGTGCGGGCAGGGGAGGCCGGGGCTGGCGCGGGGAGCGCCCGGCCCAGGGGCTGAGCCCGCGCCAACCCTTCCCTGCTGCCGCTCTCTGCAGCTGGCAGAGGACAGCAGCAGCGCGGCCGAGCACCTGCGCCGGGCCCTGCCCTACCTGCAGAGCCCACAGGAGCCCCTGCGAGAGGCGGCCGTCAGGTTCCTGGGTGAGCCGCGAGCCCGGGCTCCCTCCCCGCCCCGCCGCAGCTCGGCCCCAGCCCCGCCTGCTGCCCCGGCAGCGCCACCCGGGCCCGGCGCCTCTGGCAGCCGTGCCCTGGGGCGGCAGCGAGCGGCGAGGGCCCGGGCTGAGCCCTGCCGGGCCAGGAGGCCGTGTGGCCCCAGGGCTGGCAGCGCCGCTGGCAGGAGCTGTGCCGCTGGGCTGACAGGCTCTGTGTTCCCAGGGACGGCCGGGCGGCACCTCAGGGGGAGGAAGGAAGAGCTCCAGCTCATCTCTGAGGGTGAGTGAGGGCAACAGGCTGCCAGCGGGGGGTTTGTGGCGAGCACCTTCGGGCTGATCCGGCTGGTCCCTGCTCCCTGCTGGCCATGGCCAGAGCCGGCTGGGATGGCCCTGGCACGGGGGTCTACTCGGGTCCCAGATGCGGGAACTGACCCTGGCTCTGTTCTTCTCTCTTTCAGCCCTTGAAGGCATGGCAAATGACATCAGCGTCCCCGTCGGAAGCCTGGCAATTCAAACACTGTACATCCTCCAGGAAGCAGAGAGAGCTCCTTCTTCCATCTTCGGCAGCCTGCATGATCGGCTCCGCAGGGCATGGAGGAGACGGCCTCGTCTGTCGGGGCTCGGCTGGCTGTGCTGCTGGAGCTCTGCAGAGAGCTGATCCCAGGGGCTCTGTCTGCTAGGGCCACCCGAGCCAGCAGGAATGTTTCATTTCCTCAAGATTGTTCTTTCCTTCTTTTTGTTTTTCTTTAGCGTATAAATATAGGATGTGTTGCAATAGACAGACTCCCAGGATCTTTCTTTTGCTGCCCAGGCTCTGCAGGGCCTAGGGGAAGAGGGAGAAAAGGGTTCCTGGGCTCAGCAAGCTGCTCAGGCTTGCAGGGTTGCAGGGAAAATGGCCACAAGCCCCTTGGCCTTTGGTGGTTCTGCCGAAGCCTTTGTGCTGCCCACAGAGCAGATGGGCAGGGGCTGGAGCTGTGGGGATCTCTGTGAGAGCGGTGCCTGGAGATGGCCACAAGCCCTGTCCCAGGCAGGAAGTGCCATCCGTGTCCTCCTGCCCGTGTGTTGCTGGCTGGATTGCTGAGGACTCCCCGGTGCCTCTTGGTGGGGCTCCTCTGGAGCTCCTGTGGGGCTGCGGCGCTGCTGCCGGGCAGGTTGGCCAGGCTGCAAGGAGAGAAACCAGAAAGCCCCGTCAGCTGAAGGCTCCTGTCCCCTTGTCCCAGCCACCCGCAGTGCCCAGGCCATGCTGGCCGTGCCAGAGCTGTGCCCAGAGCTGCCCATCACTGCTGCCTTTGGGAGCAGAGCAGGAGGGCAGGACATGTGCCCAGCCTGCAGCCAGCCACGGCACCTCCAGCCCTCAGCAGCTGCCCAGAGCAGGACGCTCCTGTGCTCGCTGCCATCTCCCCAAAGCTCTGATCCCACCATCCCCAGCAGACAGGACCCACCTCACGCCATCCCCCGCTGGAAGAAAAGCTGGTCCCAAATGATGTCCTCAGCCTTCTCCAAGGGCACGGCCCATCCACGCCGCAGCTGCTCCCAAGCACTTCCTGATCCAGATTGGGCCCCACCTGGAACGCTTCCTCTAGAAAAACACACAACAAATTATTGAAAATACATTACAGAAAAAAGGGGAACAAGAAAAAAGGCCAAAGATCTTATCTCTGTCAGGGCCTTAAGGAAGGCCCAGCCATGTTGGAACTCAAAATGCCTCTCAGACATTTTTAGAGGTTCCAGGCCTTGGTCAGAAGCATTTTACACCCTGGCAGGCAGCTGGAAACAGCTGTGATTTTGAGTTTGAGCCATGGAATGAGTTACCCACTTTGGAGGTGGAACAAAGGGTTAGATAGTATAGTAAAAGTAGTTACAAAGTAGAGGGAAAAATTTTTTGGTATTGTACAGGGGAGGGTTTTAGCACCTGTACAGGGGGGTTTTCACTTTGTACATGGGGGTCAGAAGTTCTAAGATGGAGGAAAGTGGGCTGATCCTGTTCTTCCTCCTTCTTCTTCCTTGCCTCCATGTTCTTGGTGATGCTGGCACTTATGGATGGGTTTAGAGTAGAAAAGCACTTTGTAATATAGGTAGTAGGTATTGGGGGAAAACTGTAAACATGTAATACGTAATATATCATATAAAAGATAGCAGCAGCCCTGGGCGGGGGGAGAGAAGAAGAAGACAGCAGACAGAGAGGATGTCGGGGTGTGTGTGTGTCTCTGCCTGGGCCGCTGACCAAACAGCTGCAGCCCGAGAAGAAAATCTTTTAGATAACTAGCAATAAACTGCCTTGAGACCGAACAACAAGAGGCTGTGGAGTTTTTCTTCGGAAGCATGGGTTGGAGGAGAGACTTTACCACCACATGAGACCTCAGACCAAGCCCGGGGTTCTCACACAACCCCTGGCATTTCACCTGATTAATAACAAAATGAGCTCTCTAGTGAGGCAGACAGCTGGTTAGCCAGTCCCGCCACCCAGGCAAAATGTGCATTTATCATCAAAAGCAGCCTCTGAAGTTCCTCAGTGCATCCCTAGCCCGTGTCTGAGCACATCACAGCTGGGTGGCAAAGATGGATTCCTACATTATTCCTCTGGAATTTGGCCTGGAGACACTGAACTGCTCCCCCAGAGCCACAGCAGGGCTCAGGCATCCCAGGGGTGTTTGTCCCCTCTGTGGTTGGGCTCAGCTCTTTCCTCCCCATCACCTCAGGGCAGCAGAAGGTGCCTTTAACCATGCTGGGAAGAAGCCAAATTGCCAAACCCAGGAATTACCAAAAGAGCACCAAACACATCACGTATAAAGGCTGACTCCAGAGTGGTTTGGGACCCATCCTGGCTGAGGCATCAGCTGAGCCTCACCGGAGCATCCACTGCCACACCAGGTGATGCTCTGCAGCTCCTGTGGGCTCAGCTTGGTGCTGTCCCCTCTTATGACCTGATTTTCAGAGACCAAACCCATCCCGGTCAGTCCCCTCACACACCCCCTTAAAGCAGACAGGTGGGATAAGCAGAAATCAATTTTATTAAAAACAGCAGGGCTGCAAACTCTCCCCTCCAAGCAGCAAAACTCCTGCCTCAGCAGGGACAGCAGGAACATCCTCTCCAAACCACTCCAGATCCTCACCGCAGCACAACTCCCACAGAACCTGAGTTTAGGCTGAAAAAGCCCTCTATGATGGAGTCCAGCACTGCCAAATCTGCCACTAAACCACTTCCCCAAGTGCCACATCTTTAAACCCATCCTGAGCTCCCCACAGGGCAGCTACCGCACCAAAATTAGCTTTGTAGGATTACAGTATTCCCTTAAAAAAAAAAAAACTACAAAACACAGCGTGCCCATCTCAGCACGTCCTAGGACAGCTTCTGCAGGGCAGTTGAAATTTGGAAACATCAGCCTGAGCGGAAAACAGTTTGATTAGTTCATAGCCTGGGAAGCCAAGAGGAAATCTCCCAGCATTGTTCCACCCTGGGAAGAGCATCAGGACGTGTTGTTATTTACTCGGGGCTGGTTTCAGCACAGGGCTGGGGATTCCCATCCCAGGATCAAGGACATCCTCACACCAAAGTGTTCCCTTTGCTCCCCAAAGAGGGACTCCAAATTTGGGAGCTCCAGGATGGAGCCACAGCATCCACACGTGGTTGTGTCCTGCTGGGTGAAGGGGACAAACAGCTGAGGAAAAAAAAACAAACACTGCCCTGGAAGGTAACTCCAGTGGAAAAACGGGGAGAGGGATTTGCTCTCACAGCACAGGAACACAGTTTGTGTGGGCACTGGAGGTTATTTATCCTTGAAGGTTTCAACCAAGTTAAAGACAGAAAGCACTCACTCCACGCGAACAATTCTCCAAATATTCCACATAGGAAAAACAAGGAGCAGAAATAGTAATTGTTTTCTCTTTCATTTCTCTCAGTGCACCTCTATGAAAAATCCTGAGAGGGAGAGAAATGTGATTGCCACACACCGGTTCTGGAGTCCCACCTCTTCTCCCACCATGGGGGTTTGTTTGTGTCGGGCTGGCTGCCCCAGCCCAGCCCCAGCCCGGGGCACGGTGGGTGCTGGGGGCTGTTGGCAGGGCCAGGAGCCCACTCCCATTTTGTACCCACCCCAGCCCATGCCCTCAGCCCTGCCAAAAGCAGCCTGGCAGCCGACTGAAGGATCAGCTGCATCCACCCCAGCAAAGAGGGAACCTTGGGCTCCTGGCCAGGCTGAGCAATGCCCAAATCTGGGAGCATCCCCCTGTGTATGGACATATCTGCAAAATCCCTGTGGAACCTGGCTCTAAAGGAGATGTAAGAATCAAAGTCCAACATCTTCAGCCTGCCAGAGACCAGGTGGAGAAAGAGGTTGTCACCCTTGATGTCATCCTCGCTGCCCCCAGCAGCAGCAGGGCCCGACCCTGCTCAGCTTCCGAGATCAGACGAGACCAGGCGCTCTCAGGGAGGTGTGCCATAGGCACCTGGCAGCCCCTCAGCAGCGCCCTTCAACCCACCACACCACCCTCTGGGCACAAGCACAGAACCCCACGGGGGCTCGACAAGCCCAACCAGGCCACCCCTGCCCACAAGGGGATCTAGAGACAGACCCGAGCCCACAACACACAGACTAGGCACAAAAAGCACACAAGGCACACCTACCCCCTCCGTCCTGCTCCTCGCCATGACTGCTCAAGGAAAACCAAGCACCGCTGGCCTGTGACAAAAGTAGCCTGCAGCACAGCTGAGTAAGCCAACCTGTCAGCCCTGATTTTACCTTCTGTTATAAAACCTGGTAAAGTGGTGTCACTCTGAATGTGCAGGATGTAGTACGGATGAATCCGGGCTTGAATTGTGCACCACAATGCTCTCAGCAACTGAAACAAATGGCATTGTTGACTTCTTTCAGCAGTGGGTTATCCAGCCTCTTGTCTGTAACATAAGCAGAGTCAGTGACCAAATTCAAAGGCACCTCTGAAATGCCATAGCAATGGCTTTCAACTCAACCAATTGGGCTGCGCCGGACACGTGGCCTTCCAGCACTTGCCATCCTGACTCATCCTTCCAGGTCACAATGGCCTTTTCTGTTTTTCCAGAGCCGTCAGTGAAGACGGTGGGTCCCCGCACTGGTACTCGACTGTTTTTTGGTCGTAACTACAGACTGGTCATCTTTGCCAGTTGCAGCAATTTGTGACTGGGCAGATTATAAACAATTTGCCCTAGAAAATTTTGCAGCACGTTTTTCAAAGGGGCACTTAATAAAACACCATTCAAAGGTGTCCTGCCCCTCTGGAAGAATGATCCTTGCGGGATCAGCCACCATCAATTGCAAACACCAATAATGGCATTTGATTATCAAATTAATCAGCAAAGACACTATCTTTTTGAGCTGATGGGTAAAAAGGCCCACTCTAAGATGTGCAAAGGATAAGGCCATTTGTCATTCCATTGGCCAATAACACCTGTGGGATGACTGTCTGGATAGATAATAAAAACAGTGATATCAATGGAAAGGTCTACTCAGTAAACCTGGTGAGTAGACAGAGACTGTTGAACCTCCTCCAGCGCTTGTCGTACTTCAGGAGTCAATTTATGAGGTGAACTCAGATCCGGGTCCCCCTTTAAAAGGTAGAACAGCAAGGACATCTGCGCTGTGGTCAGTCCCAGATAGGGATGTAACCAATTGATGACCCCAAGCAATCTCTAGGCATGAATCAGGGTCACAATACCCTTTGGAAATTGCACCTCCTGATGTTGAATGGTTTGCTCAAGAATCTTGACCCCCAAATACTTCCAAGGAGGTTGGCTCTGAACCTTCTCCGGAGCTACTTGTAGTCCATAAGAATGCAGGGCGGAGGACAACTGAGACTGAACCCTCAGCAGTTCCTCCTGAGTGGGTGCCGCCACCAGAATGTCATCCATGTAATGATAAAAATATACGTCAGGGAACTGCTCACAGACTCCGGGCAAGGCCTGGGCCACACACTACTGACAAATGGTCGGACTGTTCCTGCAGCCCAATGGCAAAACCTTCCATTGATATCTCGGCACAGACTCAGCACTGTTGATGGGAGGCATGGTGAAAGCAAATTTTGCTCTGTCATCAGGATGCAAAGGGATCATAAAAAACAGTCCTTTAAATCAACAATCAAGATTTCCCAACCTGTGGGGAGCATGGTAGGCAAGGGCATCCCAGGCTGCAATGCCCCCATACTTTCCATAACCGTATTAACTTTTCAGAGATCCTGTAACAACCTCCATTTCCCCGACTTTTTCTTGTTTACAAAAACAGGAGAGCTCCAGGGACTGGTAGAAGGTTCAATGTGTCCCTGACGAAGCTGATCCCACCCCAAAGAGTGATGGGAGCTGCAGTAACATAGGGCCAAACCTTAGCTGTCTGCCCTTCCAGATTATTGATCAAAACAGCCTGCTGGCGCAAAAATGTCTGCGCTGTAGTCCCCAATCCTTCAATGGCCACTCCCACAGAGTCCAGAGGCCACTTAGGAGGCCACACAGAGGTGGAGACAACTGTCAGGTTGGCTCTAGTGTCGATCAAACCTTGCAGCTGGATCCAAGGCAGGCTGGCACCTGGTAAAATCATGGAGCACATCATCTGCGGATGGTTGGCAGAAATGATCGTGGACCAGAGGACTTGCAGCCATCCTGTGGATCCGAAACCACCATCTCCATGCGTCCATTGGCCTGCCCTGGGAACACACAAGTAGAAAAGCACAAGTTGAGCAATGCAGGTCCCTGCCAGAATAATGACAGAGGGGGTGATGTAGAAACCGTGGCAAAAATCTGGCCCATAAAATCGGAATCAATGATACCCAGGTGCACAAAGATTCCCAGAAGGGTAGCACTAGATCGTCCTACCAAAAATGCACTCAATCCATGGCCTAAAGGCCCAAATGCATTCAGAAGAACCCTGTGCACCTGACTAGAATCTAAGATGACTGCTGCTGCGGTGTGTACATCCACCCCGGCAGAGCCATGGGTGCTTGCGCTGAGTTGACTGAGACACCCTGCGCTGGTGCTGTGCTCTGGGGGATCACTTGTTTCAGCGTGCAGTTCCCCTGTGCGCTCTTTCCCCCATTTCCTGAGCCTGACAAATGCTTACCATTGGCATGGTGAGTAGACTTGCAGTCTTTAGCAAGATGACCTGGCCTCTCACACCTGGAGCACAGGAAATTAGAGTCTGGCCCTTTCCGGACTTTCATCCCCTGCACCTGCTTGCCCTTCTTCTTCCCCTTTTTGCGATGGCCAGCCCCTGAGGACGGTAGGCCTGCTTTCAAGGATGCTGCCAGAACAGACATTTTATGGTCCACTGTAGCAACCTTGGAACAAGCTTTGACCATGTCTGTGAACGATGGATCGCCTGGCAACACATTTATAATTTTCCTACAATCTTCATTTGCATTGTCCCTTGCCAAAGTTTTGCACAAAACCTGCCTCAAATTCTCATCCTTGATTTGCTTTTCTAAAGCAGCTGCAAGCCTTTAAACAAATGGCAAGAACAATTCTTTGGCTCCCTGTGTTCTCTTTACATACCGTTGCCTGGGAGCGGCTGTCTCCATGGTTTTCATCAATGCCGCAAAGCCCACCTTCTGGGCCTGCTCAAGTACGATGGGGTGCCAAGTAGCCTGAAGATCAGGATTGGCAAAGGCATTCTGTCCCATGAGCACACCCACCCCCACACAGCATCTAGGGTCTGTCAAAGGTAGTGTGCATTTTCAGCTGCAGCCCTGTCGGCCATCCTCCTCCAGTTGTTCATAAAAACATCAAGCTGCACAGGTTGGAAAAACACAGAGGCCAGATGTTTGATATCCTAGGGATCAAGCAGGTCAGTGTTTATCACTCTGAGGACCTGCATCAGTGGAGCAGAACCCAACACATATTTTGCCACTTTGTCCTGCAAATCCTGCACAACCTTCCCAGGTAAAACATCGTACTTGTCCTGTTGTCCCAAATTTGGGACAGGTCTTTGCACAAGAAAGACTTGAAGCTTACATTGCACTGAAGCATCGTCACACCCATCCTCTCGTGCTCCCTCTGGAGAGGGCAGAGGAATCAACTGACCGCTAGGTTTGGTCTCTGTCTCCTTGAGCAGTGGGTTCAGAACCGCACCACCAGGTTTTCCCACCTGCTCTAAAAAATCCCAGTCACAAGCCTCCAAAGCCCCTTCCTGACTGCATCCCAAAAGCGATGGTGATTTATCGGTGGCACAAACACCTTACAGGCAGGGAGCATCTACAGATCTCTCTGAGATGCCCGCTGCCCCCGTTGGTGTCGGCGTTCCGACACACGGTCACGGCCCTGTGGCAGAACTGAGCCGATCAAAGCATCGCTGTCACTACCTGCCTCCTGTGACAGGGGCGTAGCACAACCTGCAATCCATGGGCGAGGGTGGGTTGGTGGGAGACACCGAGGCTGGGGAAGCGGCTACCGACCTCGAAACAGACGAACCAGCCATGGCCCCCGAGCCAACAGCCCCCGGCATGGAGGGGCCAGCACCGGTGATGGGGCGGGGACTGGAGCCGTGACTGGTGGCTCGGCGGATCCTTCCATCGCAGGCGGCGACATGAAGGGATCAGCTGGAGCTTGTGACACCGTGGATGTGACAGGCACAGAAGCTGCAGTCATCGGAGACAGAAACGGCGCTGGCTGCCGGCACGCAGCAGGCATCACGAGCACCGGAGCCACAGCGGGCGGGGCAGGAGGCAGGAGTGTCGCTGCTGCTGAAGCAGCAGGCACGGCCAGAGGCAGAGGTGCAGCTGCTGAGACAACAGAGGGTGGGAGCCAGAGGTGCCGCTGGAGACACCGAAGCACGTGACATCACACTGACATCTTTGTTTTGTCACATTGACCTTGTGAGGTCACACAGCTGTCTATGATGTCACATGGACATCTTTGTGATGTCACAAAGCGCTCTGTGATGTCACACAGCATTCTGTGACATCACACTGAATTCTCTCTGATGTCACAGAGTTCTATCTGATCGCACACAGACATCTCTGTGATGTCACTCCGACACCTCTGTGATGTAACACTTAGAATGCTGTGATGTCGCACCGACCCTGAGGTCCCAAAGCTTTTTGTGATGTCACAAATACACCTCTGTGATGTCACAGTGACATCACTGTGAGGTCACACAGCTTTTTGAAATGCCACAGTGACATCTCTGTGATGTCACACATCTCTCTGTGATATCACATAGGCATCTCTGGGATGTCACACAGCTCTCTGGGATGTCACACTGAAAATTCTGTGACAGCATTCAGCTTCTTGTGATGTCACATTTACATCTCTGTGATGTCACACATCTCTCTGAGATGTCACAAAGACATCCCTGTAATGTTGCACTAATATCTGTGATGTCACACTATTCTCTTTGATGTCATACTGACTTCTTCGTGATTTCACACATCCTCCTCTAATGTCACAATGACATTTCTATGATGCCACACACACATCATTGACGTCACACAGCTCACAGTAATATCACATGGACATCTCTGTGATGTCACACAGCTCTTCGTGATGTCACACTGACATTTCTGTGAGGTCACAGTGCTTTTAGTGATGTCACACAAATATCTCTGTGGCGTCACACTGATATCTCTGTGATGTCACACTGACCTTATGAGATCACACAGCTGTCTATGATGTTACATGGACAACTTTGTGATGTCACACATCCTCCTCTGATGTCACAATGACATGTGTATGATGTCACACTAACACCTCTGTGACAAGACACAGCTCTCTGTGATGTCACAGCGACATCTCTGTGATGTCACACAGCTCTCTACGAGGTCACACTGACTTCTGTGTGATGTCACGAAGCTCTATCTGATCTCACAAGGACATCTCTATGATGTCACAATGACACCTCTGTGATGTCACACTTAGAAGGCTGTGATGTCACACAGGCCCAGTGAGATCACAAAGATTTATGTGATGTCACAAAGACATCTATGTGATGCCACAAATACACCTCTGTGATGCCACAGTGACCCTGTGAGGTCACACAGCTTTTTCAGATGCCAAATTAACATCTCTGTGACGTCACACAGCTCTCTGCGATGTCACATGGACATCCCTGTGATGTTGCACTAATATCTCTGATGTCACACAGCTCTCTGTAGAGCCACACGGATGTCTCTGTGACATCACAAACCTCTTGTGATGTCACACTCACATCTTTGTAATTTCACACAACTTCCTGTGATATCACAGAGATATCTCTGTGATGTTACAATGACATCTCTATGTTGACACATTGACTCCTCTGTGATGTCACACTTAGATGGCTGAGATTTCGCACGGACCCTCTGAGGTCACAAACCTTTTTGTGATGTCAAAAAGACATCTATGTGATGTCACTCTAATATCTCTGTGATGTCATAGTGGCCCTGTGTGGTCACATAGCTTTTTGTGATGCCACAGGGACATCTCTTTGATATCACACTGACATCTCTGTGATGTCACATTGACATTGTGAGGACAAACAGCTCTCTGTGATGTCACACGGACATCTTTGTGATGTCACACCACCTCCTCTGAAATCACAATGACATCTCTGTGATGTCACAGTGACCCTGTGAGGTCACATATTTTTTGAGATGCCACACTGACATCTCTGTGATGTCACAGCGCTCTCTGAGATGTCACATGGACATCCCTGTGATGTTGCACCAATATGTGTGATGTCACACAGCTCTCTGTGATGCCACACTGACACATCTGTGACATCACACAGCTCACAGTGATATCACATGTACATCTCTGTGATGTCACACAGCTTATCGTGATGTCGCACTGACATTTCTGGGAGGTCACAGAACTTCCTGTGATGTCACAGAGCTATCTCTGTGATGTCACACTGACATCTCTGTGATGTCACATTGACCTTGTGAGGACACGCAGCTGTCTATGATGTCACCCAGACATCTTTGTGATGTCACACAACCTCTTCTGTCATCCCAATGACATCTCTATGATGTCACACTGACACCTCTGTGATGTCACACTTAGATGGCTGTGATGTCACACAGACCCTCTGAGGTCACAAATCTTTTTTTGATGTCACAAAGACATGTATGTGATGTCACTCTGACACCTCTGTGATGTCACAGTGACCCTGTGAGGTCACACATCTTTTTCAGATGCCACACTGACATCTCTGTGACGTCACACAGCTCTCTGAGATGTCACATGGACATCCCTGTGATGTTGCACCAATATCTGTGATGTCACACAGCTCTCTGTGATATCACACTGACTTCTCTGTGATGTCACACTGACAGCTCCATAATGTCATACAGCTCTCTGTGATATCACATGGACATCCCTGTGATGTTACACTGCTCTCTCAGATGTCACACTGACTTCTCTGTGACGTCACAAAACCTCCTCCTCTGATGTCACAATGACATCTCTATGATGTCACACTGACGCCTCCAAACTGTCACACAGCTCTCTGTGATATCACACTGACTTCTCTGTGAGGTCACACTGACAGCTCCATAATGTCATACAGCTCTCTGTGATATCACATGGACATCCCTGTGATGTTACACTGCTCTCTCAGATGTCACACTGACTTCTCTGTGATGTCACAAAACCTCCTCCTCTGATGTCACAATGACATCTCTATGATGTCACACTGACGCCTCCAAACTGTCACACAGCTCTCTGTGATATCACACTGACTTCTCTGTGAGGTCACACTGACACCTCCAGAACGTCACACAGCTCTCTGTGATATCACATGGACATCCCTGTGATGTTACACAGCTCTCTCAGATGTCACACTGACTTCTCTGTGAAGTTGTGGTGGTGTGTTTTCGGTTCCTATTTGGTTATATTTGTTATATTTGCTCAGTTATATTTGTTATTGGTACGTTTTGTAATGTTATTTGGTTCATCCCGGTTCCCCCCCACATTGTAATGGTTCTTTCCCTAGTTTTCCTGCCTTGTCCTCCCTTCCCGCCTTTCCAGTATCTGTCCATCACCCTGGAAGGGGCAAGGTCTTTTCCCTTGACCCCTCCCAGGTGCCTTGTCTATCACTTGGTGTTCCTTGCCCCCCATCTAGAAGCTTCTACTCAGGGCACCGAGTGATTGAACGAGGACCTGGGACCCCTCCCCTACCTTTCCCCTATTGGTGGTCCCCCTCTCCTGGCACACCCCTAGCCCCTCCCTGCTAGCCCCTGATTGGAGGTTGTTTTCCCTTCCCCTGCCCTATAAAATCCCATGCCAAGTTCAGTTCTGTGCCAGCTCCGGCTAGCACCACCTTCCGTGTTGTCATGTTGTGGATTTGCTTTGGTTTGCTGTTCTGCCCCGTTGGGCTAATAAATACCAGAGCTTGCTCCCTGAGCTGGACCTTCTGTGTCTTTTTCCTGGACTCCTGCAACTGTCCGCGCTCGTGGAACCCACGAAGGCCCTGGCCAAAGCTGCCTTGCAGTCCAGCGGCCAGAGCCTTAGCCTGCCCGCCTCGTGTTCTGCTGCGGCTAGCTAGGGCTGCCTAGGGAAGATCGGTCAGAGTCTTCCGGAGCGAGGCAGCGGCATGAAGTCACACAACCTCCTCCTCTGATGTCACAATGACAACTCTATGATGTCACACTGACGCCTCCATAACGTCACACAGCTCCCTGTGATATCACAGGGACGTCTCTGGGATGTCACACAGCTCTCTGTGATGTCACACTGTAATCTCTGTGACAGCACTCAGCTTCTTGGAATGTCACACTTACGTCTTTTTGATGTCAGCATGACACCTCTGTGATATCACACAATTTCCTGTGATTTCACAGAGATATCTCTGTGACGTCACACTGACATCTCTGTTTTGTCTCATTGACCTTGTGAGGTCACACAGCTGTCTATGATGTCACTCGGACATCTCTGTGATGTCACACATCCTCCTCTGACGTCACAATGACATCTCTATGATGCCACACTGACACATCTGTGACATCACACAGATCACAGTGATATCATATGGACATCTCTGTGATGTCACACAGCTTATCATGATGTCGCACTGACATTTCTGTGAGGTCACAGGGCTTTTAGTGATGTCACACAGACATCTTTGTGATGTCACTGAACTTCCTGTGATGTCAAAGAGATATCTCTGTGATGTCACACTGACATCTCTGTGATGTCCCATTGACCTTGTGAGGTCACACAGCTGTCTATGATGTCACTCGGACACCTCTGTGACGTCACAGTTACCCTTTGAGGTCACACAGCTCTTTCTGATATCACAGAGACATCTCTGTGACGTCACACTGACGTCTCTGTTTTGTCTCATTGACCTTGTGAGGTCACACAGCTGTCTATGATGTCACTCGGACATCTCTGTGATGTCAGACATCCTTCTCTGACGTCACAATGACATCTCTATGATGTCACACAGAGCTCACTGTGACATCACACTTATATGGCTGTGATGTAGCAGAGACCCTGTGGGGTCACAAAGCTTTTTGTGATGTCACAAAGACATCTCTGTGATGTCACACAGCTCTATGTGATGCCACACTGACAACACTGTGATGTCACACAGTTCTCTTTGATGTCACACTGACTCTTCTGTGATTGCACAGATCCTCCTTTGATGTTACAATGACATCTCTCTGATGCCACACTGACACATCTGTGACGTCACACAGATCACAGTGATATCTCATGGACATCTCTGTGATGTCACACAGCTCTTCGTGATGTCGCATTGACATTTCTGTGAGGTCACAAGGCTTTTAGTGATGTCACACAGACATCTCTGTGATGTCACAGAACTTCCTGTGATATCACAGAGATATCTCTGTGACATCACACAGCTCTCTGTGATGTGTTTGACATCACAGAGAGCTGTGTGACCTCACAAGGTCAATGTGACATCACAGAGATGTCAGTGTGTCATCACAGAGATATCTTTGTGACATCACAGGAGGTTGTATGACATCACAGAGGTGTCTGTGTGACTTCACAGAGAGCTGTTTGATCTCACAGAGATGTCACTGTGACATCACAAAAAGCTTTGTGACCTCACAGTGTCACTATGACATCACAGAGGTGTTAGAGTGATGTGGAGCGTTTTGTGGATGAATGGCTTCGTGAGAAAGGACATGACTACGTGCAGTTAGTGAAGCAGTAGCTGAAAATTGCATACTGCAGCTATAGCAAATGTAGCAATAATATCTTATGTCCTTGGGTAAGCTGGTTCCCAACAGTGGAATGGTCAGCAAAAAGATAAATGTAAGGGAAAACAAAGCAAGCTTAGAAAGCTCCAAAGGCGGGGTTGACCTGTTTTTAATATACCAATGATGAGCCTAAGTTTTGCAATATGCATGAGCTTCATTATAACAGGTATAACTGTACATGCGTGCTTGGAATAAACTGAGACTTGTTGACATTATAGAATGGACTTGTCTCCCGTCATTTTTCCACAAAAATGGTGACCCGATCGACGTGATAGGCACCATGGTGGAGTGACGAAAAAGGGTTCGGGTCCTGATGCAGCCAGGACGGCAAAAGTGCTGAATTGAAATAGAGTGCACCGTGCCCCAGGTGACTGCACAGGCAAGCCTGGCCGATACGTGCTGACGACGACCTCGGAGGGCTGCCACAGTGCTGACAATATAGGTATGGAGAGGCAAGCAGCATATGATTTATTTACTGCATTCTTGCAGAGAAGGCAGATTAAAGGCATTGATTTGCAGAAAGATCTGCCAGGGTTATTAACATATGGGTATTCTAAGGGGTTCTTTGTAAATCCTCATACAGTACATGAGTTGTCTGAGTGGCGTAAGTTTGGGGATAAACTGTGGAAGGAAGTTTTAGATGATGATAAGACAGCTAAAAAGTTGGGAAAGTGGTGGAAGGTAGTTCACAATGAGTTATTACAACATCAGGCAGAAAAGAAAGCTGCCAAGTGTCAGTAGCAACCCAGGGAAGTCTTTACGGCAGCCATATGAGATGTTTCCGATGTGGAGGGACAGGACACGTTCGGCGAGAATGCTCTGCTGCTGGAGTATGGTGTCCTAAGTGCAAATCTGATACTCATAACATTGCTGCCTGTAAGAGGAGACCGGGAAACGCCTGAAACAGCGCGAACAAGAGCAGCCGCGCTCTGAAACAAATAGCTGCTCCAGCTTGTCCAACAGGACACCTTGCGTCCAGCCACAAGAGAGAGCCTCGGGATGGACTTGGCAGCTGCAGTAGAAGTGACTTTAATGACGCCACAGCCGCAGAAGATCCCCACTGGAGTTAATGGACCTATTATAATCAAGGGCAGGACAATGGGAGCTTTGTTATTGGGAAGATCATCGGCCTCTATGCTTGGATTGTTTGTGCTGCCTGGTGTCATTGATGCAGACTATACTGGTGAAATTATGATTATGGTTCATACTCCATTTCCTCCTATTCGGATTAATAAAGGACAAAGGATTGCTCAATTAGTTCCTCTGGAGCAAGTTACTAAAGCTGTATTCTCACGGAAGAGCCGTGGGGGAGATGGATTTGGATCTACAGGAGGCCTGACTCTATTAACTTTGGATCTGAATGACAGGCCAAGAAAAGAGGTTTTGTTGGAGTATAAGGGACAAAAATGCATGCTTACAGGTTTGCTGGATACGGGGGCGGATTCAAGTATTATTGCACCACAGTGTGGACCTGCACATTGGCCCTTACAGCCAGCTGCTACAGCAGTAACAGGAGTTGGAGGTTTAACTCTTGCAAGTCGCTCGCCACCTCTTACTGTCTCAATAGATGGTAAAGTCATAAAGGCAATATTTTCTTTTGTTCAATTGCCACCTACAATGCAATGCCTAATTGGGCGAGACATTTTGGCTCAGCTAGGGGTTGTCCTGACAAATGAGCACCCTTTGGGATAATAGCCATTGCTTGGACTTTCCCAATTCCCATAATTTGGAAAAGTGATGAGCCTATATGGGTAAAGCAATGGCCTTTGAAAAGGGAAAGTCTGCAACATGTTCATGCCTTGGTCACTGAACAATATCAACAAGGGCATCTGAACGTGTCTACAAGTCCTTGGAATACCCCTATCTTTGTGATAAAGAAAAAGTCAGGGAATTATCGCTTGCCACATGACTTGCGGGAGGTTAATAAACAGATGGAGCCAATGGGTGCACTACAGCCAGGTCTGCCTAATCCAGCAATGTTACCTGAAGGATGGCCTCTATTGATAATAGATCTCAAAGATTGCCTTTTTACAATAGCTTTGCATGACAGGGATACAAAGCGCTTTGCATTTACCTTGCCAGCTCTGAACAGAGAAGGTCCAGATCAACAATTTGAATGGACGGTTTTGCCTCAGGGTATGCGTAACAGCCCTACTTTGTGTCAACTTTACGTAGATTCTGCATTACAACCATTGAGGCAACAGTGGCCACAAGCTATTATTTATCACTATATGGATGGTATTTTGATTGCTCAACCTAAGTCATCTACGAGTCAACAGGTTAAGCATGTACAAAATTTGCTGGGACGTTTTAAGCTTGTTGTGGCCCCAGAGAAAATACAGTTAACTCCTCCTTGGAAATACTTGGGATGGACATTGTCTCAAAGCTTGGTAACGCCTCACAAATTAGAACTGAAAATACAGATTGTTACTTTAAATGATGCTCAGAAATTACTAGGTGGTTTACAATGGCTTAAACCTATAGTGGGCCTTCCAAATGAACTGTTAGATTCTCTTAGACCCTTATTGAAGGGCACAGACCCAACAGCACCAGTGACCCTTAATCCTCAGCAGAAAAGAACTCTTCAGCAAATTACAGACTGTGTGGTTCAGGGTCGTGTACATCAGCGAATACTGGGAATCCCGCTTAATCTCACTATATGGTGTGGTGAAAAACATTTGCTGGGAGCTTTAACACAGCTAGAAACAAAAACGGGGGAGATCAGGGTGTTAGAATGGCTAAACACCCCTCCACTTCAGCAAACAAAGACTTTAATTCAAAAAATTGAACTGTTAGCAGCTTTGGTAAAATGGGGTCGTGAGAGAATTTTGCAGGTTGATGGACAAGAGCCTGAACTAATACAGCTTCCTATGAAAAAGGACTCTTTACAATGGTATTTGGTCAATAGTGAAGAACTGCAGGAAGCTCTGCTAGGAGTAGGAGGTGCTGTCATAACTGAAAGTATTAAAAATCCTCCATTACAGTGGATTGGAAAATTGAGTTGGATGGTTCAGCCACAGCGAGAAAAGGAGCCGATTCCTGGTGCAATAACGGCATACACAGATGCAGGGAAGAGGTCAAGAACAGCGGCAATTACATGGCAGGAGCAGGGAGTCTGGAATCATGAAATTCTTACTGCAAATGACTCAGATACCCTTCAGACTCTGGAGTTAGCAGCTGTGGTATGGGCTCTAACAGTCCTGAAGGGGCCTTTGAATATTGTTACAGATTCCTTCTATGTAGTTGGTGTCGTGGAAAGAATAGAGGATGCTGCTATCAAGGAAGTACGAAATCAGAGACTATTTGAACTGTTCATACAACTTCAAAAAGCAGTAAAAATCCGAGAACATCCTTATGCTATCATCCATATAAGAAGTCACAAATGGGAAATTGGCTTAGGAGAGGGTAATTCTCGGGCAGATAAGCTCGTCACAGTGACTCAAACTTCTCCTTTGTCAGGGCAAATGCTTGCTAGGGAGGCACATTCTATGTTTCATCAGAATGCAAAAGGGTTATTACAACGGGAGATTGGAATATCCCATGCAGATGCTACTACTATAGTGAGAGCTTGTCCTACCTGTAGTCATCATAATGGGGGTCATGGCATGGGATGGGGAGTTAACCCACGAGGTCTTTCATCTAATGAACTCTGGCAGATGGATGTTACTCATGTAAATAGCTTTGGTCGCTTGAAATATGTTCATGTTACTATAGATACATATAGTAAATACATCTGGGCAACAGCTCAAGCTGGAGAAAAAGCATTACATGTTATAAGGCATTTATGTAGTTGCTTTGCAGTAATGGGAGTGCCAAAGCAGATCTAGACAGACAATGGTCCTGCATACATTGGTGGCAGGGTGAATAGATTTTTAATATCATGGGGAATTAAGCACACTACAGGAATAGCACATTCTCCCACTGGACAAGCAATTGTAGAAAGGGCAAAAGGAACTTTGAAGAGATACCTGGAAAAATATAGAGAGACTGGAGATGTTCAGGAAAGATTAATGAAGGTGCTCTTTGTTCTTAATCATTTGTGTATATTTGGGGATTCAGAGGCACCACCTGCAATGATACATTATGGACAAAAAGAAATGAGCAAAAAGGGCAAAGAAGTATGGGTCAGGTATAGGGACCCTAAAACAGGTATTTGGCAGAACCCAGCAAAGGTCCTATATTGGGGAAGGGGATATCTTTGTGTTTCCACCCCTACAGGTTCACTCTGGGTGCCAGCGAAATGGACTAATCCAGCTCTGGATGAGTTGTCTCTTAGCCTGCCTGACGGATCAGGACCAGAGGAGAATTGAAGAAAAGCTGATTCGCACAGTGGGACCTATTCTTCAAGAGATAAGAGGACTTTCCCCAGTGATTGATCAATTTTTGCCTTCAGAGTTAACTTTTATGGCAATTGTTACAGCTATTGAGGCTTTACAGACTGTTCATATTTCAGGACCAAAGAATCCTGAGTGTCTTAGTTGTGGGAATTTTAATTGTAACAGTTGGATTGCTTTTGTTTGTGGGGGTTGTGGGAAAACATACTGGGAAGATCAAATATTTTTAAAACGACATTTTTGGTGTAAACATTGTGACTTTCGAAAACGAGGAGATTCTTGGCAGAGAGATTTAATACAAGACACAGGCTTAGGAGTTGCTATAGCTTTACAGTTATTTGAAGCACCAGAACAAAAGATATTAGCTTTTTATAGGTGGGAAGCAGAACACGCTTGTGATAGATTAATTAAGCAAGCAAATTCAAAAGTTTTATCAACAAGGTGTCATAAGCAAGTGAAGGTATCTATAAGATCTTATTTAGGAAAACCAGTAGTAGGAAATCCAGACATAGAATTAGATAAGCTTATTAAATATGTGCAGACATTAAAATTAAAATTCAAGCAGAAGAAATCATGAGGGCAATAAGATGGATAATCTATCTTGTTCTTTCAACTAATCTTTGTCGTGATTGGATCCCTCACAGCTGGCTTCAGAGCATACTCAGCTTGGCTCTTCCAAATTCCAGGGGCTCCAGGCTGCTCAGCAGGATCTGCACCTCCACAGTTACGTGGAACTGCACCTTCAGTACAGGCACCTTTCCAGCCTGATCTGCCCTCATTCCTCTGTGTGTGTGCACAGAACACGGCGTGGAAGAGAACAGCAGAAGGGGCCTGTGTGTCCCAGGGCTTGGGATTTGCGCTGCTTCAGCTCCACAGAGATGCAGGTAAATGGGAGAAACCAAACTGTTTATTAATGGAAGGGAAAGGGAAGGGATGAGATGGGGGCAAAAAGAGGGGATGGGCAGGGTCTGAGGGCTGCAGGGAGGGAGCTGTCAACAGGGAGGGGGAAGGCAGCAGCTATGGGAGCTGGAAGCAGGCACAGCTGCGGCCAGCATCAGGTGTGCCTGGAGCTCTGGTGACACGGAGTCCTGGTGCTCTCTTCACTGTCTCCTGGTACTCTGCTTGGGGCCCTAGTTCTCTGAATCCAGCAGATGACCTTAGTTCTGCACATCTTTGTCCAAAAATAGCCTGAATTTCCAGGAGACTGGAGGATGGGCTGTCATCTTCGCTCATGGCTTCAAGGGCTGGAAGACAGATAAACTAGCACAGTCAGAGCCCTGAGGGCCACCCGGCGATTCTTCTGCTAAGGCCATCTCTCCCAGCTCTTGCCGTGCCTAACAGAGATGAGGACCCAAGGGGATCAGCCGCAAGGCGCTGGTCACAAATCTCCCACTGGCGTCCCTGAAATCTCTCTGTGCCCTGCCCACACC
The DNA here is from genome assembly GCF_050655825.1 of Lonchura striata. NCBI lineage: Eukaryota > Metazoa > Chordata > Aves > Passeriformes > Estrildidae > Lonchura > Lonchura striata. The sequence goes on along the minus strand of NC_140718.1, from coordinate 1,872,639 downwards.
AGCCCTGGTCCACACAAGGAGCGCAGCTGGCCGCAGCCGGGACAGGGATTGCAGCTCCCTGGGCGGCATTGCAGCTCCCCCGGCAGCCCCTGCTGACAGCCCCTGCCCTGACTCACCCTGAGTGAGAAGGTGAAGCTCTGCTGGCTGTCCCCGGAGGTGCCGCCCGGCCGTCCCTGGGAACACAGAGCCTGTCAGCCCAGCGGCACAGCTCCTGCCAGCGGCGCTGCCAGCCCTGGGGCCACACGGCCTCCTGGCCCGGCAGGGCTCAGCCCGGGCCCTCGCCGCTCGCTGCCGCCCCAGGGCACGGCTGCCAGAGGCGCCGGGCCCGGGTGGCGCTGCCGGGGCAGCAGGCGGGGCTGGGGCCGAGCTGCGGCGGGGCGGGGAGGGAGCCCGGGCTCGCGGCTCACCCAGGAACCTGACGGCCGCCTCTCGCAGGGGCTCCTGTGGGCTCTGCAGGTAGGGCAGGGCCCGGCGCAGGTGCTCGGCCGCGCTGCTGCTGTCCTCTGCCAGCTGCAGAGAGCGGCAGCAGGGAAGGGTTGGCGCGGGCTCAGCCCCTGGGCCGGGCGCTCCCCGCGCCAGCCCCGGCCTCCCCTGCCCGCACAGCCCTGAGGCGCGGCCAGCAGCCGCCGGCGCCGGGCTCTGCAGGGGCAGAGGGCCGGCTGCTGCCCGGGGAGCCGCGGGGCCGCCCCGCAGCCCCGCCGGGCCGCGGCTCCATCGGCACCCGGCTGGGCCCGCAGGAGCCTGGAGCAGAGCCCGCGGGCCTCGGGCTGCAGCAGCGGGCAGGGGCACAGCAGCCAGCCCGCACACCGAGCACCGCGCTCAGGGGCTGCTCCGGGCTGGGGCTGCGGCTTCCCGGCCCTCCTTACCAGGCACTCGGTGAGCTTTGACAGCTGCTCCTTCTTCAGCTGCTGGTTGAGATCCCTCCTCTTCAGAAACTGGGCCGCACCAAGCAGCGTTTCCCGAGAAGCCTGGAGAGCAGCAGAGACCCAGAGATGGGCCCAGAGCCCAGGGCACAAGAGCTGTGTCCCTGTGCCAGGGCCTGGAGGAGGCTGCAGCCCGCCAGGCGCCAGGGCAGGAGGCAGCCCAGCCCCCTCCCAGCATCATACAAATGCTCACCTTTGCCACGTGCCAGTTCTCATCATGACAGTGGATTAAAAGTGCCAACAGGCTCTTGTTCACAATTGTCTTCAGGGGCTTTTTTCCCTCATCCACTACCAATTCCATCACCTTACAGAAGAGTTCAATGGAGAGCAAGCACACATGGCTGTTGTCCTAGAGGAAAGGAAAAGACCTACACCAGCTACTCCAGGCCCACCTGGGCAAAGGCCTGAAAATCCACAGGGCACAAAGTTTCTGGGAAGCAGCCGATGCCTGTGGCTCAGGATGCAGAACCTTACGTGGTCAAAGAGCAGCAGGAGTGCCTCAGTCAGCTTCGGGGCAGTGGTGCTGGACACCAGGATGTCTTGGTGCTGGAGTACATTCATGAACACACAGAGGCTCATGCTGACCACCTCTACATCTGGAGCCCCCAGCAGCTCCAGAAGCCTTTGAGATAGAGGGTACATTCTTCTGGCCTGTGCAGAACACAAGGCTGTGCTGGGTAGCCGTGGACGGCTGCAGGGCCAACACTGCCCTGGCACTGCAAGCCCACCCTGCTGCAGCAGGGCCCACAAGCTGAAGGCCTGTCCCAGAGCACTGGGGCAGGTGAGGCAGGAGAGCTGGGAGCAGCTGCCTCAGCTCCTGAAGCCCTGCCAGCCCAAGGGGCTGCTTTGCCCAGCGCAGCTTCAGCCACTGCCCCCTTCTCACCATCCATGGATCCTTGGTGAGCACCGCGAGGCCTCGGAGCGCCAGGTAATGCCTGTGACAGCATTCACTCCAGAGGTACTTTGCCATGGTCTTCAGAGCGCTGCCACGACATTTACTCAAGTCCGGGCACTCGAGGACCTGAAAGGCACAGGGCAGTGCCAGGGGACCTGGCCGGCAGGAACCCAGAACCGCACCGGGCAGGGACCAGGCAGCAGCACAGGGCCTGGACACCGTCCCAGGCAGCTGTGGCTACGAGAGGGCAGAGAGCTGGGAGGCAGCTGAGCGAGGCAGCGCTGGCCAACAGGCTCACCTCCACCAGGACTGTCAGGAAGATCAGATCATAGCATGGCTTCTCCTTGCTGAGGTGCCGGAGCAAGTGGAGTGCGGTGTGAGAACACAAAGGGATCGAGACACGCCGCATCTCCCTGTCAGAGGAAAAAAGGCACCAAGGCCCTGAGGTGGGGGTAGCAAACCTCTCCCAGGACTGACTCACAGAGGTCCAATCTATCCCCAGCATCCCTGGAGGGGATGTGGGCGCTTTGTGAGGTGGCCCCTTCTGGGCACCTTCCTCTCCCAGCCTGTTCCAGTCTCCTCGGCCGTCCCTCAGTGACAAGGCCCTCTGGCCCATGACCACAGGGACTGTGAGGGGCACCTGGGAACAGGGCACAAATGCCGGGGGCAGTGGGGAGAAGGGCGTCTCACCTGGCCAGCAGACCCAAACCATATTCCTGGGTGATAGCACGCATCATCGTGTCCCAGCCACGCTTGCGCTCCATAGCCACCAGCACATGGTCCCACTGCAGTCGGCAGAGCAGAGCCTTCATGGCCCGCACTACAAACCTGTGTGCAGATCAAAGCCCAGGTCACACTGGGAGCGCTGGCGCTGGCCACAAGGGCACGGGAAGGACGGGGGGACTGGGACCTCCTGAGCCTGCTGTCAAGGCGGTGTTCCTGCCAGCATGCTCTCCAGAATGCAGCAACTTCCTCTGGTGGGATCTCCTGTGTGGTGGCGACAGCATGGAAGAGCAGAGCCACAAACAGGCGGGGGGAATAAAGATTCATTGCCTCGTGGCACTCAGGCACCTGGAGAATCACCCAGAGCACCAGAGTTGCCTGCAAGAGAACAGCCCAAGGCAGTGCTCAGTGCTGAGGTGTCCATGGGGCAGGGCCAAGGGCCGAGGCAGGGAAAGCAGCAGGCCTGGTGCCCCCTGAGCCTGCCCCTAGCCCAGGTTTCAACCCAATGCCTGAGGGATGGAGAGGATGGAGAGCTGCTGGAGAGGCAGCCGGGGGATGAGTAAAGGCCAGTTCCAGAAACTCACAGCCAGGGCAAAGACATCTGTGCCATCCCCATCAGAGGTGAAGATGCTGTGCAGAGGCCAGTTCTCCATCACACAGAGCAGCACTGGGAGCACCTTTTCCACTGTGGGACTCGACGAGCCTATGGTTCTCCACATCATTGCAGCAGCTCTGTGGGACCAGAGCTCTGTGTCAGGGGCATCTCAGTCACAGCACCATGTCCTGTGCACCCGTGGGGGCCCAGGTGACAGAGCCCTGGTGCCCTGAAGGGCAGGAGGAGAGCGCTGGCAGCAGGCTCAGGAAACAGAGGAGCCTGAGGCTCCTGGGTCTCTCTGCCTGTCTGGCAGAGCCCATTGGACAGGCTGTGCAGGGCCGTGGGCCCTAGAGGCTGCTGAGCCCTGAGCTCTCAAGGCTCGTGGGCCCTGTACCTGTCACACGTTGGGGCACAGCGCAGGAGGGTCAGCACCACGTCAGCAGGGTGTTCTTCAGCCAGCCTCACAATGTCAATTTGCAGCCAGGCATCCACAGTGACTTGGGACATGAGACGCTGGTGAATGTTCCTTACAATGGCTGGCACCTGGAGGAAGCATGGGGAAGACTTGGAGTGCTGTCCAAGGGAACAACTTCCCCAGCTTCCCCCAAGAAGTGCTTCCCTTCCCGCCACACTGTGCTGGCCTCAAAGGATCAGGAGGCCCAGTGACTGTGGCTTGAGGGAACACACAATCCTGGGAGGCCTCCAGGCCTGGCCCCAGGCTGCTTACCTGCTGCTGAGAAAGAGCAGCACTCTCCTTGAGAAAATCCATAGTGGGAGCATGAATCACAGTGGCAGTGGGCATGGTGCCAGTCTTTGAGATGCCCTGAGTCATTCTGGTGTCAGTGTTTGTGATGGCCATGCTCTCAGCCATTGCCATGTGAACAGCCATCACCCTCTGAGAATGGATTGCATTGTTCCCTGAGTGTGCTGTCGATTCTGGGCTGACATCAGGCTCTGCCTGGAGCTCGGTCAGCCCTGAGTCAGGCTCAGCCGGACCCTCAGCTGCTGCGCTGCTGGTCTTTCTACGTGGAATGCACGGGAACTTCCAGAACATCTGCAGGAGAGCAAAGGACAGGGTAGCCACGGATGTTCCATGGAGTGCTCCAGGTGTGCTGCTGGGCTGAGCAGTGACAGCAGGCCCAGCTCAGGTGGGGATGGCTGCAGGCACCTTCAGGGTTTTGCGGAAGCGGCCACGGGCGGGTTCCTTCTTTTGTGTGCGGTCCAGGGCTGCATCTGGCAAAGAGTGAGTGCAGCCAGGGCTGAGGGGCTGCGGGAGAGGCCGGAGAACACAGCCCAGCCCTGCGCTGCCCAGGCAGGGACAGCCCCGGGATGCCCCAGGTGGATGGAGCACGGCCACTGCGGGGTGTCTGCCCGGGCCCCTCTTCCATCCTGTCCATGGGCACGTCCCCAGGGGATGGGATGGGATGGGATGGGATGGGATGGGATGGGATGGGATGGGATGGGATGGGATGGGATGGGATGGGTCCAAGCTGGCCGCAGCCATCAGTCCTGTGGCCCAGCTGTGCCACTCACCATCCTCCAGTGGCTGGAACTGCTCCGGTTTTTCATGCTGTTGCACTGGGGCAGCTTCAGGGCTATTCCTTTTTTTCCCCCTGAACACTCTGAACAAGCGGAGAAATCTGCCCGCCATGCCAGAGTCTGGCCTCTAGGGCAACTTCTAGAGAGATGGCTCGGGAAAGCTCCAAGTCAACAAGTCCTCAAGGACACTTGCAAAAGAGAAGCCTCGGGAAGGCCACGGGCTGCCAAGTCCTGTGGTCTTGCCACGAGGTCACCTGTAGGAATAATGCCTTGGAAAAGCTCCGAGTTGGACAGGAACGAGTGCGCTGTGCAGGGGCTCCTCACGGCACCGCTCTGTCCCGTCCTGTCCGGTCGCCTGCTCCGAGCAGAGTGGCGTACTCTGGTCACTGCCAGCTCCTATGTCAGCACATGTCACAAAGGCCATCCAGTCCCGTTCTATGCCATAGTGACCATGCTGCACCGTGTCACAAAGGGCCCTTGCACACACTACCACCTGCCCTGGGGCCACCCCCTGCCCAGCCAAAGTGGCCCAGATTGGAAAGAATCCCTGGCCCCAAGTGTCTGAGACAGCCTGACAGGATCTTTAGGAACGGCTCAGACCATCAGCAAACGCTGCCCTGCTCCGCGGGCTCAGGGCAGCAGAAGGAGCCCCCAGGGCTGCCAACGCAGGTCCAGGTGGATGCCAAACCTGCTCTTCACAGGCTTCTCCCACCCCTGCCCCTCTGCCAAGTTCTCTAAAAACCCCACAGCCCTGACTTTGCCCTGTCTTTTGGGGGTAAGAAAAATGGATTCCGGAGCTTTGTGAAACCAAGCCCCGTCTCGTTTTTCCTGGCACCCGCAGCTGCACTCTCCCTGGACACCATGAACTCAACTTCTAGAGGATTTTTGGGTTCTGGGGAAATTTGGGCAGTGTTCTCCATCTCTTTGCACTCCAGAAAAAAAGAGGGATGAATTTGTCACCACAAAACCACTCAATCCCACTGAAAACAACTGAATTTTAACCTATAAAGGCACAATCCCACCTCCAATTGCATGTTCTGACCTCCAAAACCTCAATCCCACACAAAGCTCACTTGATTTCACAGCTGCCAGGGTGAGATTGGGTTGGGAGGAGATTGGGAGAAGTGGGATCCCAGTTTGGAATAGTGGGATGTATTTGATAGCGAATAAAACTTTCAGAGTTACTGATTTCTGTCCCCTTCATTTTCAGTCCCTTCTGTTTGTAGAGTGGCTCCTTCTCAGCTGATTAAATTCCTATAAAAATCTTTTTTTTTTTTTTTTAAATCAGCTGGCCCAAACAATCAAAAAACCAATATTAATATAGAACCAACCATCTGCAATTATATTTTTTAAAACAATTTTCATTTTTTAGAGTGTGTAAGGGTGTTATTAAAGTTTAATTGTTTGGTTAAATTGTATGAGACATTATAGTGGTGTTTGGTTTCGTGTTCAGTATATTTGTAGTGTGAATTGTTTTACTAAGGTGTGTTCGATTGTATGTTTAGATTGGCTGGTGCTGTGAGAGGCGCTGGGCTCTGCCTGGCAACTGATGAGTCAGAGCCATCCCGGGCGCTGATTGGCTGAAAATCGCCAGGCGGGACCAGCGCCGAGTTTCTGCCTGGGAACTGAATCGTCATCAACGCCGCGCGCTCTGATTGGCCAGGATCTGCTTCGGGGCGGGGCCGGGAGGAACTGGGGACCCCCAGGAGCCCCCCGGGTTTGGGGGTTTCCATCCCCCCTCGGCCCCCGGGGCGGCCTTGGGACCACCCCAACACCCCCGAAATGGGGAGGGTCCCCGGAGCCGCTTGGAAGCCCCAAAAATGGGCTGGAAGCGGCAGGAGCCGCCCCCAAAAGGGATTGAAGGCTCCGATCCGGATTGGGGCGGGCTGGGATTGAGGGAGGGTCCGGTCAGCGGCTGCGGAGGGGCTGGGATTGGGGAGGGCTCCGGGATTGAGGGGATGGGTCCATTCCGGGACTGGGGCAGGATCGCTCCCTGGGGGTGGGCTCCATTATTGAGTCAGGCTCTCTCCCCTTCCCGATCCCAATCCCGTTCCCTGATCCTGTTCCCGATCCCAATCCCATTAACATTTCTTTTCCCGTTCCCGGGCCAGTTCCCGATGATCCCGACCTCGTTCCCAACCCCATTACACTCCCATTCCCGATCCCGATCCCATTCCTGTTACTGTTCTCGATCCCGATCCCACCGCTGTTTCCAGGGAATGGCTCCTATCCCAACCCCTACCCCAAACACAGGGGGTCAAACACTGGGGTCAAACACCCCAAATCCCAACTGGGAGGGGGGAGGACAAACAGCCCCAAACCCAAACTCTGGGATGTCAAACTCCCCCCTGCCCCAAACCCCAAATTTTAGGATCAAACCCCCCAAATCCCAGATCCTGGGCTGTCAAACACTCCCCAAATCCCAAACGTTGGCATTAAACCCTCCTGACCCAAAATCCTGGGGTTCAAAACATTTGGGGTGTCCAACACCCCCAATTCCCAAAGTCTGGGGTCAAATACCCCCAAATCCCAAATCCTGATGTGTCCAAGTCTCCCAGCCCCCAAAGTTTGGGGTTAAATCCCCCAATCCCCAACTCCTGGGGTTTGAAATATCTCGGTTGTCCAACCCTCCTCCTCTCCAAAGGTTGGGATCAAACCCCTCAATTCCCAAACTTTGGGGTCAACCGCCCTGAATCCCAAACCCTGGAGTGTCAAATCCCCCTGATCTCTCCCACTTTGGGGTTAAATCCTCCAAAATCAGTTGGTCAATCCCCCCAGTTTCCAAATTTTGGGGTCTAAACCCCAAAACCCAAATCCTGGGCGTTTAAACACCTGGGTTGTCCAACCACCCTCATCCCAACGTTTGGGGGTGAAACCCCCTGATCCCCAAATCTTGGGGAAAAAAAAATCAAAATCCCAAACCCTGGGGTGTCAAACTCCCCCAGTTCCCAAAGTTTGGGGTCAAAAACTCCCAAACCCCGAGGTGTCAAACCCCCCTAAACCCCAAATTTTAGGATCAATCCTCCCAGTCCCCAGAGTTTGGGGTCATGACCCCCCCAAATCCACGCCAGCCCTGGGGACACAGTGGGGTTTGTTTGGGGTTATTTGGGGTTTGTTTGGGGTTATTTGAGGTTATTTGGGGTTTGTTTGGGGTTATTTGGGGCAGCTCCAGGTGCAATGTCTGCAGAAAGACCCTAGGTACAACACTGGGAAAAAAAGGGGAATGGCTGGGAATTGGGGGATTCAGGATGGGGAAAGATCCTGGGTGGGAAAAGGGGATTTAGGGTGGACAGGGAAGGATTTGGGATTGGGAAAAGGGGATTTGGGATGGGGAAAGGGGAATGAGGTGGGGAATTGGGGTGGAAAAGGGAGATTTTGGCATTGGAAAAGGGATTTGGGGACAGACAAAGGATGTGGGGAGAAAAAAGGAGAATTTGTAATGGGAAAAGGAGGAGTTAGGTTGGGAAAAGAAGGATTTGGGGTCAAAAAGACATTAGGGATTAAAAGTGATTTTGGTGTTGGAAAAAGGAGGATTTGGGATACAAAATGAAGATTTGGGATAGAAAAGGAGGATTTAGGATAAAGAAATGATTTAGGATAAAAAAAGGGAGGATTTGGGCTGAGATGAGCTGAATTTACCTGGGGGAGTGGGTGCATGCAGGGTTTTGGGGTAGGGTCAGGACCATTTTTGGGGCAGTTTTCTGGGATTTTGGAGTATTTTCTTGGGATTTGGCAGGAGGTCTATGGGATTTGGGTGCATTTTTATGTGACTTAGGGTGTTTAGGGGTGGTTTTAGGGATTTTCGGGTGTTCCTATGGGATTTGGGAGCACTTTTATGGAATTTCAGGGGTTTCTATGGGATTTTGGGGCAATTTGAGGGATTTCAGAGTATTTCTATGGGAGTTTGAGGTGGTCTGGAGGGACTGCAGGGTGTTTCTATGAGATTTTGGGGCAGCTTGAAGGCATTTGAGGTGTTTTGGGGCAGCTTTAGGGTATTCTGGTGCAGCTTTGAAGAATTTTGGAGTGGTTTGGAGGGATTTCAGGTCATTCCTCTGAGATTACAGGGTGGTTTGGAGGGATTTGGAGTGTTTGGGGGCACATTTTTGTTATTTAGGGGTGGGTTTGAGGCAGATTTTTAGGGATTTTGGGGTATTTCAGGCTCGTTTTGTTTGGGTTTGGGGTTATTTTGGTGGGGTTTGGGGTGTTCTGGGTCACTTTTTGGCGAAGGAGATCTCCATGGGTGGCTCTGGGTGATGCTGGAGCCCTGCAGGGCCTCGCGGGCGGCGCCCGCCTGCACCTCAGTGTCCAACTGCAGCGAGGCGATGTCGCGGCGCCCGGGCACCAGCGCAGCTCCTGGAACCCCGGGAACCTGGGATGGGAACGGGGCCAGGAGAGCCCGGAACACCCGGGAACCTTCCCCAGACACCGGAGAATGTTCCCCCAGAAACCTGGGAATCTTATCCCAGACACCCAGGAATGTTCCCCAAAAAACCCCTGAATGCTCCCCAAAAAGCCTGGGAATGTTCTCCCCAAATTCAGAAATGCTCTGCAAAAAAAAGTCCTGAAACATTCCCCCGGAATTTCAGAAATGTTCTCCAAAGTAATCCAGAAATATTCCCCCCCCAAAAAAACCTGGAACATTCCCAAAAATAGGAATTTCTGTTCCCCAGATAATCCAGAAATATTCCTCCCGAAATAATCCAAAACCCACCCAATTCCTCATCAAGAAACGTTCCCCAAAAATACAGAAATGTTCCCAAAAATCCAGAATTTCCCCCCACACATCAAAATCCAGAAACATTCCTCCAAAAATCCCAAAATTCCCCCTCAAAAATATCCAGAAATCCCTCCCCAAAAATCCTGTAAGTCCTCACCTAAAAATTCATAAATTTCCCCCTAAAAATCCAGACATTCACTACCAAAAATCCAGAAATTTCCTCCCTAAAAAATCAGGAATTTCCTCCCCCCAATCCTGGTATTTTCCTCCAAAAATCCAGAAATTCCCCCTAAAATCCCAGACATTCACCCCCAAAATCCCGATGTTTTCCCAAAAAATCCAGCCCCAAGCCCCCGTCAGCCTCTCACCCCCCAAGCCCCAATATCCCGCAGTGCCCAAAGCCCGGCCGGAATGCCGGAATGCCGGGATTGCCCCAGATCTCCCTGGCTGAGGAGCAGGGGGAGCATCAGCTCCTGGGGCTGCTCAGGGAGCTGGGCAGGAACAGGATGTGCTTCGGGGCTTTGCCACAGCCGGGGGACATGGGAGACAAACCCCAAAAGCTGCCCCAGAGCTGCCCAAAGTCACTCTGGATACACAACACAAAATCTGCCCAAGATCCCAAGAGAAAACACCAAAATCCCAACAAAATCCTGAGAAAAAACACAAAATACCCCACTGAAATAAGAATAATAAAAAACTCACAAAAATCTCCCCAAAATCCCCCACAAAAATATCACCAAAATCACATTAAAATCCCAAAAAAAACACCCAAAATCCAACAAAAATCTCCCTAAAAAGTACCCATAAAAATCCCACCAAAATCCAACAAAAATCTCCCTAAAAAATGCCCCAAAACCCCACCAAAATACAATAGAAATAATTCAAAATCCTCACAAAAAAATCCCACCAAAAATACCATTATAATCCCATAAAATTCCACCATAGAATCCTTGAAAATGTCAGAAAATCCACACAAAATCCCAGGAAAATCTCCACAAAAATTCCACCCAAAAGCCCACAAAACTCACCCCAAAAATCCCCACAAAAATCACCTCAAGGCTCACAGAAATCCCTCAAAATCCACATAAAAATCGCCCCAATAGCCTCAGAAATGCCATAGAAAAAATCCCTCAAAAAGTCCCACTTAATTCCCATGAAAATCCCACAGAATCCACAAAGAAAAAGCTGTACAAAAATGCCCCCAAATATGCCCCAATCACACAAAATCCACGTAAAAAATCCCACCAAAATTTCCCCAAAAACCCTCCAAAATCCACACCAAATCCACTCAAAAAGTCTGCACCAAAATCCCACCAAACCCCTCTCAATTCCCCCCAAAAATGCCCCCAAGTCCCTTCACATCCCACCCAAAGCCCGAGGAAATGCACCCAAAAAATCCCCACAAAATCTTCCCTCAAAATCCCAGCAGAACCTCACAGAACCCCCCCAAGAATCCCGCCCAGATCGCTCCGAGCGCCCGAATCCCCCGGAACAATCCCCGAGCCATCCCCGCCCGCCCCCGCGCTCCGGCCCCGCTCTCTGTGGGGCCGGGGCCTCTCCCCCCTTGGCTCTGCGCTGGGGTTGTTCCCGAGGATTTTGGGGCATCTGGGAGAGCTTCCAGAGGGGACTTGGGGCTTTCTGAGGGGTCTGGGGGAATTCAGAGGGGATCTGGGGAGGATCTGGGGCTTTCTGAGGGATCGGGGGAATTCTCAGGGATTTGGGGCAATTCCAAGAGGGATTTTGGGGTTTTCCAAGGGATTTTCAAGAGTTCTGAGGGATGTGGGGAGGCTCCAGAAGGGATCTGGGGCAGTTCCAAGAGTAATCAGGGACATTTTTGAGGGATTTTGACAAGTCCTAGAAGGAATTTGGGGAATTTCAGCAGGATTTGGGGGGAATTTAGAGGAATTTCGGAGGTTCCAGCAGGGGTCTGCGGTCATTCCCAGGGGATTGGGGGTGGATTTCTGGCTGGATATCTGTTTCTTCCCCAGATTTCAGGCATTTTCCCAAAATTTCCTGTTTTCCCAAGGATCTGTGGCTTCTCCCCCGGATTCGGATCTCACTGTGGGGTAGAAGGGGAAGGTTTGGGAGATTCAGGGTGAATTCTGGGGGTTCCTGGCTGGATTTGGGTGTTTCCCACGGGATTTTGGGTGGGTTCCCAATTGAATTTTGTGCTTTTTTCCCAGAATTTCAGGATTGTTCCCAAAATCGCAGGACTTCTACTCTGATTTCTCTCTCACCATGGGCTTGTGGTAGAAGGGGAAGCTTTGGGGGGCTCCTGGTTGGACTATGGGGATATTTGAGGCTGCATTTTGAGTTTTTCCCCCAGGAATTCAGGATTTCTCCCAGAATTTCAGATTTTTTTTCCCAAAATGTCAGGATTTTCCCAGGGATTTGGGTCTCACCATGGACTTGTCATAGAAGGGGAAGCTATACGGCGTTCCTGGTTGGATTTAGGGGGTGTTCCAAATTTGATTTCAGGGATTCTTGATGGATTTTTGGGGGAATCCTGGTTGGGTTTGGTTTTATTCCCTCAGGATTTTGCGTTTTTTTCCCTGAGAATTCCAGGATTTTCCCCCAGCATTTCTGTCTCACCACGGGCTTGTCATAGAAGGGGAAGCTTTGGGGTGTTCGGGGTGCATTTGGAGGGATTCCAAGTTGGATTTTGGGGATAGCTGAGGCCAGAGTTTGGCGGGTTTTCCCCAGAATTCCAGTTCTTTCCCCAATGTCAGAACTCCCCCAGTCTCTGTCTCACCACGGGTTGGCCGCAGGAGGGGAAGCCCTGCAGGGAGCGCAGGGCGTTGGTGGCGCTGCTCATCTCCCTGAAGGTGAGGAAGGCCTGGCCCCGCAGGCCGAGACTGCGCCGCACCAAAATGTCCAAAATCTGCCCAAACCGCGAGGAAACGGCGCAGAGGGACTTCTCCAGCTCTGGGACACCCAGGGACAGCCTGAGCCCCTGGGGACACCCAGGGACACTCTCGGACCCCCAGGACCCCCCAGCCCCCCCGTCCCCTTGATCTCCTGGCTCAGCTGCTGATGGAGACGCTGGGCTGGGGCCGGGGGTCCTGCACCGCCAGGGCCGGGATCCCTCTGTGGGGACAGGGGGGCTTCAGGGGCGTCTGGGGGCTGCGACCCCTTCACCCCCTGGCAACCCTTTAGGTGTCCCCAGAGCCCCAAATCCACCCCAGACCCACCTAAACCCCCCAGGTACCCTCAGATCCCCCCACTTTACCCCAAAATTGACCCCAGACCCACCTGAGACCACCCAAATCCTATCAGATACCTCCAAATCCCCCTTACACCCCTGAATCCTACCTAAACCCTATGAAATCCCCTCAGACCCCCCCAAATTCCCTCAGAACCCCCCAGTTCCTCTCACAACCCCCCCAAAATCCCCTCAGACCCTCCAATGCCCCTCAGATCTCCCTAAACCCACCTAAGAACGCTCCAGACCTTCTCAAGCTCCCCCCAAAGCTCCCTAAACCCCCTCAGACCCACCAAAGCCCCCTCAGACCCCCGCATTGCCCCCAAACCCACCGCACACCCCCTATTTCCCGTCAATCCCCCCCAAAATCCCCAATTTCTCCCCAGACCCGCCCCAAACCCCCCCAGCTCCCCCCGGCCCCCCCTCAGCTCCTCCTCAGCCGCGCTCCCCTCACAGTTTCCCGCCTCCGCCGCGCGCGCGGGCTCCCCAGCCAATCGCGGCGCGCCCCGTGCCGAACCGACCAATCAGCGCGCGGCTCCCCTCAGCAGCGCCCGCCTCCCCGCGCCGCGGCAGCCAATCAGAGGGAGCCGGGAGCGGGCTCGGGCGGGCCCTGCGGGCGGCGCTGCTAGAGCGGGGGAGGCGCTGGGAGAGGCCGGAGCTGCGGGAGCGGCTGGGGCGGCGCCGCTGGGGAGGGGGGTCCGCACAGGGCCTGGGGCTGGGGGGATCGGGGCCTTGGGGGAGGGATCCGGGGGGAGTTTCGGCAGGGGTCTGGGGTGTCCTGGAGGGGTTTGGGGAGGGGTCTGGGAGGTCCTGGAGGGCTTTTGGGAGGGGTCTGGGGAGTCCTGGGGGTGGGGTCTTGAGGGGGTCTGGGGGGTCTCAGGGGACATCCTGGGCTGGGCTCGATTGGGGTCTGGGGGCTCTCAGGGGGTCCTGGGCCAACCTTGGGGGTCTCTGGGGGGGTTTGGGGTTCCTGGAGGGGGTCCTGGGGAGATTTGAGGGTCCCGGGGGGTCCCAGGCCCACCCTGAGCCAGGGTCTGGGGGTTTGGGGGAGGAGCACAACAGGGGTTCCCCCTGCCCCGATTTTGGGGGTCTCCCATGGTGCCCCCTCCCCAAAAAGCTCCGAGGGCCCCTGAAGTGGCTCCTGTTCCCCCGGGCGGTGCCCCTGACCCAGGACAGCCCCCAGTGAGTCTGGCGGGCTCTGGGGGGTTTTGGGGGGATTTTGATGGTGTTTTTGGGCTTTGGAGGATTTTGTTGGGAGTTTAGGGGGAAATATTGGGGTTTTGGAGAGAATTACTGGGTTTTGGCGGGGGGTACAGGACTTTTTGGGGTTTTGTGGCTTTGGGGACATTGGATTTTGAGGTATTTTTTTTAGTGATTTGGGGATGTTGTTTTTTGGAGGGTTTATTGAAGTTTTTGGGAGTTTTTTTGAATGTTGATGGCTTTCACTGGGATTTTATTGGATTCTTTGTGGTTTTGGAGGGTTTTATTAAGATTTTGGGGGGGCTTTGCAGTTGTCCCCGGGTGTGGGGAAGGGCTGAGAGGCACCAAAATCTCCTTTAAACGCTTGAAAGTCCCAATAAAACTCACAAAATTCCAATTAAATCTCACAAAAACCTCATTAGAACACCCCAGGATCCAAATAAAAGCCCACAAAATCCCAATTAAACCCCACAAATCACTCCCAAAAATGTACCCAAAACCACAAGAAAATCCCCCCAAGACTGAAAGAAATCCTTGCAACACCCAAAAACCCCACAAAATCCCCCAAAATCCCACCACAAAAAAAACCCCAAACAAAACCAAAACCCAAATCCCCAAAGAATACCATTAAATCCCGCAAAAATTCCAGTAAAATGCCCAAAATTCCAGAGTTCCACAAAATATTTAGTTATTACAGAATACACACACCAGCACTGTGAGCTGCCCCCCACCCATGTATTTTCGGTTACACCAGAGCCGGGTTTTTTGGCCAATGCCTCATTTACAATCCAATACATGTGGCTGGTCTGGAGATGGGCTGTCCCAAAAGGCGATACTGGAACACCTGGGAGCTGATCATGCTGGTAGCGACCCAACATTGGGATCGCTGGACTCCTCCGGGCTGATACATCTGAATGCCACGGTTCCCATCACCTCATCAGGAAAAACTGTCCACACCTGGACCTGGATTGTTCAACCCTGGCTCAGAGAAAAGAACTTTATGAAGATGTGGGACTCTGAATAGAAAGAAAAGGCAGATGACTGAAATCCTGGCCTCGGGCAGAAAATTTCCTATAAGAACGGCAGGGCCCAGGAGGGTGGTGTGTGTGTCCAGGGGAACCTCTGCCGAGAGGCTCCTTCCTGTCACGCACCCAGCGCCGAACCCGGGCTCAGCGCTGTCCTTTTCCTTGTGGCTGGCTCAGAGAGAATTGATCCTAAATAAATATTTTATTATTTCATTTTGAATTTAGGTGGACTAATTTTCATTTATAAAAGCGGAAATGGGACTGTGAGGAGAACAGAGAACATCTAAACAATAAATCACAATAATATAACACTACATCAATAAAGCTTCTCTTAAGATGCACACAATATTCATCCCTTAATTGCAAGAGCAAATCATCTCATTATCTATCTATTACAGTTTGGATGGAGACCAGAACTAATACCTTGCAAAAGGAAAAGAGGGTACAAAGGTCCCTGCAGTCCCCTGGCCTGGTACCCCAGCCAGTGGGGAAAGGAAGGGGGCAGCATGTGGCCAGGAGTTTAAAGGAGGCTGTGTCCTCCAAAACTTTGAGAGAGAAAACCCCAGCAGCACATGTCCCCATGGACTATCTCCCTTTATTCAAAGAAAGATGCAGGGCTCTTCTGGCTCCCTTATGGACACTGGCTTTTCACAGCGTGGTTTGTATGCACACCCGTTTCCTTGTATCAGAGTATCACCAGCCTGCAGTGACTCCCTGCCACTCTGGTCTGCAGGAGAAATGGAACCAATTTCCATGAAGGCCCTCCCAGAGGGAAGGAAGAACACACCCAGAGGAGACAAGCAACCCCTGCAGGCATCCAAACTTCAGCACCAGATGCCGAGTGAATCACAGAGGGGACATAGTGGGTGCATTTCCCTCAGCCTTCTCCTGAGACTCAGCAGCTGGGGGCTTGCACTGCACATGTCAAAAAGATGCCCTCTGCACCCGGGGAGCTTTGGACCATCCAGGTGTCCTTTGTCCCCTGAGACCTCCTCTCCTGTTCCTGGTTGTTGGGCTCCCTTACCTCTTCGCTCCTCCCCTCCCCGAGGTAAAAGGGACAGCAACTGTGGCAAGCACATTTCTCTCCCTCTCAGTATTTTTCATAGAAATGCACAGAGAGAAATGAAAGAGAAAACAATTTCTATTTCTGCTCCTTGTTTTTCCTATGTGGAATGTGTTTGGAGAATTCTTTACCTGGAGTGAGTTCTTGATTGGATTCTGGTGAGGATCATTTCAGCCTGATGGCCAATCCAGTCCAATCCAATCCAGTCCAATCCAATCCAATCCAATCCAATGCAATCCAATCCAATCCAATCCAATCCAATCCAATCCAATCCAATCCAATCCAATCCAATCCAACCCAACCCAATCCAATCCAGTCCACCTGTGTCTGCACTCTCAAGAGAGGGTCACAAGTTATGTTAGAGTTAGAAAAAGGAGTATGTAGTTTTAGTCTCTTCCTTTTTATATAGTATTGATATAAATGAAAATTTATTCACCCAAATTAAAAATAAAAATAATTTTATTAGCGGTCAAATTCTATCTAACCAGCCATGGAAAAAAACCCAAAACAACACAGTGCCGAGCCCGGGGATAGACCCTGGGTGTGCAACAAGGAGTCAGCCTCAGGAGAGGTTTTTCCCCTATGCCCACATACCTCCCTCCTGGTACAAGCAGATTTTATGGGGAAAATTCCGCCTGAGGTCAAGATTTCAGCAATCAGTCTTTTCTTCCATTCAGAGTCCATAGGTTAAACAGATGTTCTTTATTAGTGATGAGGAAGAACAATTCAGTGTCCGGAGTTGTTGAATCCCTTGATAAAATTTACAGGAGCGCTGCATTCACATGTATGTGCCCGAGGATTTCCATGATATCCATCCCGGGTCATTCAGGCGATGATCAGCACCTGGGGTCCCGTATCTCTCCAGACATGGCTCATCTCCTGGCCGAGCTGCACCTTCTTACTTGTAAATCAGTTTCCAATATACACCCTGTCTTGCCTGCGAGGGTGGAGGGGGGGCTAATACAAACGAGCATAATCTAACAAGCATCCAATATTACACATTTCATACAAGGAAAGGCGCAAATTATGTTTACTACACATAACAGTATATTAATGTATATTAGCCACAGTTATAATAAAGGAATCAGTCAGCCTTCTGAATTGAGTCAGACATCGTCATTTCTTCCCATTGGGTTCGCCTGCATTTACAATAAGCAACCATGCAGTCGGGGAGTTCTGTTGGAGCAGTTGCTGGATTCAGAGCCCCACAGGCCAGAATAAAAGCTCTGGATTAAAACCCTCCATCAGACCTGACTCCTTTCCTTCATTTTCACTTCAAAAGCTTCTCCAGCAGATGGAAACCTGAGGGAGCAGACCCTCTAAGAGAGGAAGCTCCATCCCGCCGCCACCGGAGCTCTGGCATGCCTGGATTTGTCTCCTTGTGCCCAGCTGAAACATCCAGCTAGCCAAAAGTGTCTCTGGGGTGAAAGGCCACAGTTGCCACTATTTGGATCAGCCGAAGGGGCCAGACAAGCCAAGGCATGTCCCGGCCTCATTATTGGCAATACCAACAGGTCCCAGTGTGCCACTGGCAGCTGGGGCCTCAGCCACCTCCTCTCTCCACAGCAGCGCCTGTGCAGCCTCACAAGATTGGACAAAATCTTCACTTGCGGAGACCTGTACCTACCATCAGCCATCCCCAAGCCAGGTTCCAAGATCTCGTCCACAGCTGCATTATCAGCTTGTTGCTGGGGCATGGTGACACCGCCCAGAACAGGACCCTCTGTCCCCGAAGGTGCTGGCCCTGGTGTCTGGCCAGGACTGAAGGGAGGCCCCTCCTGCCAGGGAAGGGCTTGAGCAGCATCTTTGGGCTTCAGCTCAGGTGGGTGCTACCACCAGCACTGGCGCAGCTGCTAGTCTGGGCACAGCCAGGGGTGGGCAGGCAGTGGCTGGGCAGGGGCTCCTGAGACACCAGGTTTTGGCTTTGCTTTTCTTTTTAGAATTTACAAATTTTTACAAATATTTAGATTTTTTCTTCTTTTAGAAAGAAAACCCCAAAAAATTCTTCCCTTTTTCTACAATAGTTTGGATTTTTCAAAGTAGATTTAAAATTTTGAAAAACTTAGAACATTTTTATACTACTAGAGTAAAAACTTGAATTCAATTTCATTGGTCATATTTACTCTGGGAAGAACTAAGACAACCCAGGGCACCTAATCTGCTGCAGAAGCTCTTTTCCCACTGCAGATTTGTACCTAGTCACAACAACTAATGTAAAACCTTTTCCCTGATGTTTTCCAGGATTTCTGACAAGCTCACCTCTTACTCTTCAGAGACAAACTTTGAGCACAGTGGGAATCTCCTGCTGTGCAGGTAGGTCTCCTCTTTTTATCTTGGTTTAGGGCAAATTTGGGAGATGACCTCCAAAGGGGTTCCCAAGAAAGCAGCAGCCCTGCCCCCAGCTAGTTTGGGAAAATGATTTTTTGGAAAAAAGTGGAAAAAACCTCTATATTTAACAGGAAAAGTATTCACCGCCAGAAAAAAAAAAAAAAAAAAAAAAAAAAAGAACATTATTAAAATATAAAACCTCTCGCCGCTTAGAAGAGATTACAAACTCAGAAAGTCCCCTCTGCGGGCTGTGGCTCCGCAAATTCATTCTTTTATCAGTCCCTCTGACCCAGGAAATTCCGCAGCCTCGGCCCAGCCTGTTGGGCCACAGGTGTGAGCTGCTGGGGCTCTTCTGGGTGTTCAGTCCAGAGCAGGTTTAAACAGTTCCACGAAAAAAGAAAAACCACAGTCCAGAGAAATTCCCTGACTCAGCTAGCTAAATACTAACTAAAAAGCAAAGGAGAGCTCTCTCCTGCTGTCTTGTCTGTCTGCAGACACCAGAGTCCAGGAGAAGGATGTGGGGGAGCAAGTGCAGTTTCTGACAACAAACTCTGCGCTTCTTCTTGCCTCCCCCCTCACTCTTGGAACCAGTCCTAAAGGTGCAAAACTTATTTCTGGGCTGAACTGAGAAATGGGGATACAAACATCATAAAGTTAACCCAGGACAGTGTCCCAGCTGCAACTGGGGCCTTGGCTAGCTCTTCTCCCAGCAGCTGCCCCTCTGAATGGGGCAAAGAATTCCAAGAACAACTCAGTCAGGGACTCATCTGCCCTCACTTTCCATCTCCATGCCCATGCCTGATGTCCCTGTCACAGCTGCATTACCAGCTTGTTGCTCTGCAGATGCTGCCTCCACCCAAACAAAACCCTGTGTCCCTGAAGGTTTTTCTGAGCAATGGCCCTTGGATGAAGCAAAACCTTTACAGTCAGGGCAGTCCATTTGTACAGAAGGGGGTACACTCTGGGGGTACAGCTAAGAGCATGAGGTCACAGAGGGCTCTGGGTCACAGCAGGCTGAGGTCACAGCAGGCTCTGAGGTCACAGAGGTCCCAGAGCCCCGTGGCTGCACAGCACCACAAGGCCCGAGCAGGCAGTCCTGGAGCACAACTGCTGCGGCAGCAGCGGCGGTGGCAGCAGTGGTGCTGACATTGGGACAGCGGTGTCAGGACAGTGGTGGCAGCGAGAGCGGCGGGACTGGCACAGGGCAAGGCACTATGGCCCTTGCTCTGCGCCTCCTCCTCCTGCTCCTCCTGGCCATGGCCCTGCCTGCCAGGGCTGCCCAGGCTGCTCCGCTGCAAGCGCGGGGAGCAGGTGAGCCGGCAGCCTGGCTGCCCTTTCCCAGGACAGCACACCCTGCTCCCTGGGAAGTGCTGGGGATGGTTTTCCCGTGGGCTTTAGGGAGGGTTTCCACTGTGGGAGGGAGAGAGCCCCCATGGGCCCTGGGCAGCCCCATTTTCCTCTCCAGGGATGTTACACAGGACAGAGAAAGAGGGTGGAGAGTGACCAGGAGCCAGCCCAGAGCTCCCCAGGCCCCTGTGCATCTTTGGCCTTGCCCATTGCCACCTGGCTTCCACAGCCTTATTGATCCCCTTGCAGTGCCCAGTTCCCAGAGGCAAAAGGGGATCCCAGCACAATGGAAATGGGTCTGGTCTCTGCTTCCCTCTAGATTTGGATCACACCTTGAATATTTGCAGCACTGCCTGCTGCAGTTTTCCCCAGGGATTAAAGAGAGTTTCCCTTGTGCAAGTGAGAAAATCCCCATGGACGCCGTGCTGCTCCAGTTTCCTCTCCAGGGATGTTGCACAGGGCCTGCAAAGTGGATGGGGATTGACCAGGAGCCAGCCCAGAGCTCCCCAGGCCCCAGTGCAGCATCAGCCTTGTCCTTTCACATTAGTCTCCCACGACCTTCCCCAACCCCCTTGGAGAGCCCCTTCCCTGAGGCAGAAGGGGATCCCAGCACACCATGGAAATTGTTCCAATCTCTGCTCTCTTCTAGACTGGGAACGTAAATTGCATTATCTGGATGCCCTGCTGGATGAAAGCTTGAAAATGTTGGAGAATGCTAGAGGTAAATTCTCCCTGTTCCTTTCCTGTCAGAATAGGCAGTGACAAGGTGGAAAGAGTTCATACATTTGCCCTTTCCCTTAAGAGCATCTCAAGTTAGACGGAATCAGGAAAATTTTCCTGCTCCCTTCTCAAACCCTGAGTGGTCCCACAGGACCACTGTCAGTGGGAGGAAGGAGCATTTAGCTGTCAGCTTTCTTCCTGTGTGCAATGCCAGTGTGTCCTTCCGTGTGCTCTGTGCAGCCACAGAGAAGAGCAGAGAGGGAAGGGGCCAAGACCATGGCTGTGCCCTGGGGCTGAGCCTTGGGTGCAGCCTGAGGATCTCCTACAGTGTCACAGGAGATGTTCTGTCCTGCCTTTCTTTGCAGATAACCCTGCTAGTGAAAGTGATCTGGCTTCCCAACCCACGTTCAGGATTGGGCCTCTGGGAGATGCTGAGGGTAGGTCAAGGCCTTTCCCCCTGTGAGAGCTGCTAGCTCAGAGCCCAGAGCTCGGCAGGTGCCAGGACAGAATCACGCACGTGTGTGCCCTCGCCCTGGGCCATCCCCTCACTGCTCCTGCGGCTCAGTGCTGCCCGTGCCGATCTGCAGAGATGGCAGAAGATTCTGTGGCTGTTGAGTTACAGGTGTGGCTGCAGGGAGGACTTTTCCAGCTCCTTTGGTGGATATTGCTCGCAAGCCCGTCTCCCATCGCAGGGGTGAGTAGTGTGTCCCTGCTGATCCCACAGGTTGGGCACTGGTTCTGTGAGATCCGTTCCTGGGAAATGGAATTATTTTGCTCTAAGGTCCTCCAACAGGAAAGAACAGAGCCATAGGACGCAAGAAAACCCATGAGCCATCTGAAAATATGCAGCATATGCTGAAGGAAATGCTGCAGGCAGGACAAGGTGGGTGCATTTCCTCAGCCTTCCCCTGGGGCTCAGCAGCCGGGGGCTTTCCCTGCACATCTGGACAGGCCGTGCCTGGCACAGCGGGAAGGGATCCATGGCAGCCTCGCTGTCCCGCTGCTGCTCTCATGCCCTGCAGGGCTGTTTCCCAGGCTGGCCTGGCTGCAGCTTCTCCCCAGCACCTGCAGGAAAGCATTTGGCACCAGCTGACAGGGAGCCCCAACTGCACCACGGGCCATGCACACCCTGATGTCCCCTGCAATTTCCCAGTCCCCAGAAGATCAGGAGGGGTGGCGGTTTGGAAAAGAGTGAGCCCTGTCACAGTTCCAAGAGCCTGGGCCTTTTCCTGATCCTTATCTATATCTTTCACAAGGATTGCCTCCTGAAGTTTCCATCCCCCTGATGTGTAATGCTTCCATCTGATTCACCTGTGCCTCTTCCTTTCTCAAGGGATGGACAGAGATGCTCTCTGGAAGGCAGCATTTCCTGAAGGAAGGGAGGCAATTCCAGGCATGGGCACAGGCACAGGAGGTAATTGCTGTGCTGGCCTCAGCCCTTGGTGAGGCTGTGTGGCAGAAGCTCTTCTCCAAGGGCCTGACCTGTGTGAGAGGGTCTGACTGTTCCTTGGCTGGTCTGAGCTGACTGAGCAGAGATAGGCAAGAAGGAATAGATGTGGCACTGCCTGCTGCACATTTCCTCAGGAAATTAGTGAGGGTTTCCTCTGTGCGAGTCAGAGAACCACCATGGGCCCTGGGCAGGTTCAGCAACCCCTCCAGAGATGTAGCACAGGGCCTGCAAAGAGGGTGGAGAGTGACCAGGAGCCAGTGCAGGGCTCTCCAGGCCCTTGTGCAGCTTTGGCCATGGCCATTCACATCTGGCTCCCACTTCCTTACCTGACCCCCATTGCAGTGCCCATTTCCCAAAGGCAGAGGGAGACCCCAGAACACCATGGAAATGCTTCTGATCTGTGCTTCTGTCTAGATTGGGAGCGTGACATGGCTTATCTGGGAGGCCTAGCACAAGACAGTTTGAAATCCTTAGAGAATTTTGGAGGCAAGTTCCCAATGTCCGTCTTCCTGAAAGAACAATCAATGTCCATGTTGCAAGAGCTCAATCATGTGCCATTCCCTTAAGAGCCTGAAGGTTGTTGAGATTGGGAAACCCTGCACTGCTCCCTTCTCAAACCCTGAGTGATCCCACAGCATCACTGTCAGTGGGAGGAAGGAGCATTTAGCTGTCAGCTTTCTTCCTGTGTGCAGTGCCAGAGTGTCCTTCCGTGTGCTCTGTGCAGCCACAGAGAAAAGCAGAGAGGGAAGGGGCCGAGCCCGGGCTGTGCCCCGGGGCTGAGCCTTGGGTGCAGCCTGAGGATCTCCTACATTGCCACAGGAGATGTTCTGTCCTGCCTTTCCTTGCAGATAACCCTGCTAGTGAAAGTGATCTGTCTTCCCAACCCACGTTCAGGATGGAGCCTCTGGGAGATGCTGAGGGTAGGTCAAGGC
This sequence comes from Lonchura striata, assembly GCF_050655825.1. NCBI lineage: Eukaryota > Metazoa > Chordata > Aves > Passeriformes > Estrildidae > Lonchura > Lonchura striata. The sequence goes on along the minus strand of NC_140718.1, from coordinate 1,849,980 downwards.
CTTTCCCCCTGTGAGAGCTGCCAGCTCAGAGCCCAAAGCTCGGCCAGGGGGGCATCGCTGCAGGTGCCAGGACAGAATCACGCACATGTGTGCCCTCGCCCTGGGCCATCCCCTTATGACTTCTGCTCAGGCCTGGCAGATGCTTCAGGGAGGGAGGGCCCTGGCCCAGTGCCAAATCCCAGATGTTTTTCTGATCTTTAACCAAGACTTTGAAAAGCATTGCCCCCAGAAGATGCTACTTCCCTTAATGGTGGATAGTCCCATCTGATCCAGCTGTCTCTCTTCCTTTCCCAAGTAATGGACCAAACATCTCTGCAGAAGGAGGCACATCCCGGAGGAAGGAGTGGCTCAGTGCCAACCTCTGCTGCAGGAAGGAAAGCGATGCCAGGCACGGGCACAGGCACAGGAGGTGATTGCTGTGCCGGGCTCAGCCGGGCTCAGCCCTCGGCGGGGCTGTGTGGCAGCAGCTCTTCCCCCAGGCCCTGCCCTTGCACAGCCCGGCAGCAGCCAAAGCTGGAGGCGCCTGGGCTTCCAGGCCTCTGGAGCTCGTTGGCAGCCCCGGGGAATCGGGACTCTGCACCAACGTCCCTCCCGCTGCAGCTGCTCCCGCAGCCGCCCTGAGTGCCCAGAGGCCCCAGGCACAGGAGCAGCCCCGAGCGGGAGCCCTGCTGCCAGCCCAGGGCCAGAGCCGCTCTGGCTCCCGGCTGGGCAGGGGCTGCACTGGGTCCTGACAGGGCCTGGCTCTGTCCCCTGGGGCTGGGGGAGCTGTCCCAGGGCAGGGAGGGCCAGGGCTGACAGGGGCTGCTCAGGGATGGGTTTGGCCCCTGTCGCTCCAAGCAGCCACGGCCCAAGCAGCTGCGCTGGCCCCGGGCTCTCCTCCCAGCCTGCTGGGCTGTGTTGGGAGGCACAGCCTGTGCCAAGGGGCGGCAAGGTGCCTGCAGGCCCCAGCTCTGGGCAAACAGAGAATGTCCTGGCTGTATCCACTGTGCTGCCAGCTCAGCCGTGCAGCACAGCGCGGGCTCACGCTCCCCATTGCTCCCACAGATGCAGCCGGCCCCACAACACCTGTTCCCGATGCCCAGAACAGCCTCAGAAGTGGTTGCTGTTGGGAAACACACTGTGTGCTACAGTTAATTGCAGGTCTGCTGTTTCTGGAGCTTCTCTTCATATTGCCCTGTGTTGGAATCTGGTGTTACTGGAAGAGAAAACGGTGAGTGTTTTCATCATCTCTCCCTCAGACAATTTCTTTCTAAAGTCTAATGTAGATGGGAAACATTTCCAGTCAGGCTGCAGTGGAGTTGTGGCCAGTCCATGGCTGTCCAAAGCACTCTGCTGAGGGTTCTGCTGCTGCCCAGTGCTTTCCTTGGCCTCTTCATTGCTGGGCCTTGTCCTGGGGGGCCGCTGGGGCTGCAGCCAGTGCTGACTCCCCCTGAGGCTGCCTGGCCAGGAGCAGCCCCAGGGGCACAGGGCAGAGGCACAGCAAGGTGGGCAGGAGAAAGAGCGGGGACGAGATGGCCCCTGAAAGGCAGAGGCACTCGGGGACTGCTCCTGGCCAGGAAGCTGACCAGAGCCGTCCCCTGCTCGCCGGGGCCTCGAGGGGCAGCTGTGCAGCTGGGCCAAGGTGTGCCAGCCGCTCCAGCCGTGCTGGGGAGCCCTGCCAGCTCTGGGCCCTGCTGTGCACGAGGGTCCCTGTGTGCCACTGGCAGCTGGGGCCTCAGCCACTGCTCTCTCCACAGCAGCGCCTCTGCAGCTTCACAAGACCTGACAAGGACTTCAGCCACGGAGACCTGTGCCTGTCATCAGCCCTCCCCAAGCCAGTTTCCAACAGCCCTTCCAGAGCTGCATTACCCACTTACTGCTGGGGACATGCTGCCACCACCCATAACAGAGCCCTCAGTCCCCAAAGGTGCTGGCCCTGGTGTCCAGCCAGGGCAGGAGGTGCAGCCCTCCTGCCAGGGTAGGGCCTGACTCCAGCAGCATCTTTGGGCTTCAGCTCTGGTCCCTGGCTGCTACCACCAGCACTGGCGGAGCTGCTTGTCTGGGCACAGCCGGTGCTGGGCAGGCTCAGCTGGGCTTTGGGCTCCTGAGACCAGCAGCTGCTGTGTTTATTTTTCATTTTGCAAAATGTAGGAATATTTTTCATAGAAAATACTCCAAATATTTTGTTAGTTTTCCCACAGCAGTTCTATATTTTTCAAAGTAGTTTTAGAATTCAGAAAAACTTAGAATATTTTTACACTTCTCAACTAAAAATTAAAATTGTATTTTATTGCTAATCTATACTCTTCTTGAAATTAACACAGCCTATGATTCACAGCCTGCTTCAGAGGCTCTTTTCCCACTGGACACTTGTGTCTGATCACAACTAACCTAAAAGCTTTTCCCTGATGTTTTCTGGGATTCTGGACAAGCTCACCTCTCAGTCTGCAGAGGCAAAATTTGAGCACAGCAGGAATCTCTTCAAGTCACCATCTTTGTTTGCTTCTGCACAAAGTGCCTCAGTCACAGAGCAGGGGCTTTGCTCAGCTTCCTGCCGTCCCGCTCCCCCCAAGCCTGTCCTGAGCCCTCTCCTGCAGCTGCTGCTCTGCCATGGAGCTGCTGTAAAACACAGCAGCTCTGCCACAGCCCCTCAGCAGGACTGGAGAAGCTTTCTGGCCTTGCTTACATTAGGCTGGTGGCTTCTCTAGACACAAGCTGAGCTTTTGAATGCTATGTCTCACCTGGCACAGGCACTGATGCTGCCCTTCTCATGGAGGCTAAACTCCCATGGGCTTTAAAAGATTTCTGGCCAGCAAAAGGCCTGGAAAACCATTTAATGCAGCCATTTAGTATTGAAAATGGACAGTCTATGTATCAAAGTAGCTTGTTTAAATGCTGGAGCCCACCAGAGTGAAATAAATGGGCCAGGAGACCTGTTCCTTTTTAAGGCCTTTAATGAGTGACCAGCTCTGGGTTGGGGGCCCGAGGGGTCACGCACAGCACCGCTGCTCCCACTTGGTAACACTGCGGAGGAGATCGGGTCCGCTCGGCAGCAGAACCGGGGCTTCCATTCTCGCGGGCGTGCCCAGGAAGGCAATTTGCGGCTCGTTGCCTGGGGTCCTGATTCCGCAGTCACGTTGTTACATTAGGGCGGCATGTCGGCGGCGATTCTGCGGGTCCGGCGATGTCCGGGGACCTCTTGCCGATCGTCCAGTGCGGTCTGCGGCCCCAAATTTGGAGTGGCTCGTTGTCCTTGGGGCTCTTTTTGGGGTTTTGCGCTCGGTTCGCGATTTGCATATTTGCTGGAGTTGGCGTGGCCGCCATTTTGGGGAGCAGCAGCGATAACATCCCGGCGGTCACAAAGTGAAGGGCAAGCGGGGCAAGGGGGAAACATAACAATGGTGCACATAAGGGGATTTTAACGGGGTTTGAACAGTTTACAGCATTTTAATTAACATTTTTAATATAAAACTGAATTTATTCATAACAACTCCCCCCTCTATTTGTTTGATTGGGCTTTTGCCCGCATCAATTAGCTGTTTCAGGTTCCTGGAAATAGACTTTCCTGAGCTTTTGGAATTTATTATAGATCTCCCTGGCATTCTCATGATTCTGTTCTTTATTTTTCATTAACATGATTTTTGTTGGATCTCGGTTAGATCCCTCAGACAACTGGATACTACCCCTGACCATGGAAGTTAGTGCCTGAACTAAAAAAGGGAAGAGGCAAGGTAGAAACACTAACCCTGCTATGGAGCAAACGGTAATAAAGGCGGCCTTTTTCCACCACGTCCCTTTTAGGGACCAGAACTCGTCCCACCAGTCACTATTTATTAAGGGTGTCCAATTTTGATTTCCAACATATGTCAATTTGTAAATTTCCTTGGAGATGTTTTTGATTACTGCACTTTTGTCGTCGATCTCCAAGCAGCACTCTGAGGAGTTAAATTTTCCACATATTCCTCCTTCATCTGCAAGTAAATAGTCTACTGCCAATCTGATCTGGTAAATGACTGCTCTTGTTTGTGATAGTTGGTCACTTACATGGTCAAATGCTAATGCTGTCTGATTAGATACAGTCTCAAGTACTGCTTGGAGTCGAATTATCCTGTTTAACATATAAATTGGGGTGCGATATCCCCAGGACCCATCTTGAGCCCATGTTGCTGGCCCATATGTTTGGATAATTTCTTCTGGGGTCCATACCTTGCTTTTCCAGGTTTGTGTGCCTCCCATGTCAATTGTATCTCTTTTCTTTTGTTGTTCTTTTCTTAAGTCATCATAGACTGGGACTCCTAGGTGTGCTCCTGATTTCTTAGGGAGAAGGAAAAAGGCCGGCTTGATTACCCCTACAGTGCAGCTCCCTGCCCAATCCCCTGGGAGCCTGGTATAGGCCACATCCCCACAAATACAAAATAAATATTCTGGGGCTTGCCCAAACCCACCTCTTGTCTCTGTTGGAACCTCCCAGAACTTGGATAGTTCTCCAATTCCTCAAAAGGGGTTGGCCTCTTTCTCGGTACACTTATGAAGTTTATACCCCTCATGATAAATACATCCTTTTCCTGTTTTTCCCATGGCCCAGGATGTAAGGGGTTCCTTTGGGACCCATCTTGTCTCTGAGTTTTTTACTATCAGATACCTTTTGCATGCCATCTTCCCCACTCAGGTCTTGTACCTTCTTTCTATTCTCAGTATGCACTCTTCCCCCAATACCTTAGATTTCAGCTCCCATTTTTCTTTTCCCCTGGATGCCAGCACTTCATTTGGTGGTCTTATTTGTCTCCATTGCAGAACATCCAATGGGCTCAAGCTACTCCCTTCCCACGGCCAAGATCTCTGTCATCTGGGTACTCCCACAGACCCAACAGTTAGTTAAATTCAATTCCCTACTTATCTTTTCCACCAGGTCGTTAAATAAGTTCTTTCCCACCAATTTGTCAGGATTACCATTCTCATGCATTACTTGTTTTTCTTTTACCAGATCTTTTTGTCCCTCATGTTCGAAACAGAACTATTCCTCTCCTACTGGGCACTCCCCAAGCAGGCATTGCCTATAAGAGGCAGTGTTCTTTGTGGCCCAATATGTTTTTCCGTCTTCCTGACAAGTGATTAATTGGGAGTGGTTAAAGCAGCCTGGATTTATATTGGTATGGACTCTGAATAGGAACCTCAAGTTATCCCCATCATAAATGGGGTGGTAACACTTTGTGCAAGGGTCTCTTTCTCTACTGAGAGAGACCTCCAGTATTAGCAGCAACATTAACTTCCCCAAGAGTCCGGTAGGGGCCCTCTTCCCTTTGTTGACACCCCCCGGTCTTGCCTCTTGGGTCTGAGGTTTCCCTAAGAGCCCCATAGAGTCTTTTACTATTGGCTGCCTCACTCCTTATTAGTTAATTTTTTTTCTTATCACCTCTTTAGAAAGTGCTCAGTAGGAGAAATTATTCCCTATAGAGGGGGTTCAAAACACTTAAAACATTAAAATATTAAAACCTTAAAACATCTCTGACTTGTAACAGTTCTTAGCAACAATGCTAATATTTCATTTGGCACAGTCCTTGTTTTCTGTTTTCTTTTTGAGTGTGATTTTCAGGTTTTCTGGGTCCTGGACTACTGTCCACTCTCCCGGATTAGTGTGAGATGTCTTGTCTGTTGGTTTCTCAGAGGATGCAGAGGAGTCAGATGTCTGGCTTGGAGATGACACTGGCACTTTGACTCTGGTAATATGGGTCCAACCCTTCTCCTGAGTTCATACTGCAGTGTGGGTGGTCAGCAATACCTGAAAGGGACCTTCAAATTTTGGGGTTAAGGGAGTGTTATTCCAAGACTTAATTAGTACCCAATCCCCGGGCTCAATACAGTGCACATTGGTGTCATGGGGGGAAGTTTGGGGTATATATCCCTTTTTTCTGAGACCCTCTAAAGTCCTCCCAATAGCTCTTAGATATTTGCAGGTAGCCTCTTCTCCATCATCATAGTTGCCAACACTGTATGGGGACAGCAGAAAGGGGAGCCCAAACATCATTTCGTAAGGGGTCACTCCTATGTCTGCTCTAGGCCTTGTTCGAATACACAGTAGAGCCAGAGGTAAACACTTGAGCCAATTCAGTTTGGTTTCTGCTATTAATTTGGTTAATACATTTTTCAGGGTCTTAGTCATTCGCTCGATTTGGCCTGAGCTCTGGGGGTGCCATGGAGTATGTAATCTCCATTTTATCCCCAGTGCCTTGATTACCTGCTGTAATGCCTGAGCAGCAAAGTGATGTCCCCTATCAGATTCAATAGTATTTACCAAACCATATCTGGGAAGGATTTCCTCCAGGATCAGTTTTGCGACCACTTCTGCGGTTTTCTTCTTTGTGGGAAAAGCTTCCACCCAATGAGTGAGGTGATCTATCATTACTAATAGGTGTTTGTACCCTTGTATTGGAGGCATTTCAGTGAAGTCTACTTGGATATTTTGGAAAGGTTTGAGAGCCAATTTACTTCCTCCAGGTTCTACTTTTCTCATTACCTTCTGATTTATTTTTTGGCAAATTATACATCCTTTAGTTATTGCTTTGGCCAGATCATATATCCCTATACAAAGGTTTTCCCTGAGGAAGTGGTCACATAACCCCTGGGTTCTCCAGTGTGTCAGTTCGTGTATCTCAGTTAGTATCTCTCGGGCTAATGCTTGGTTTAAAAATCTCCTCCCATCTGGAGTTAGCCACTCCCCTTGCTTCCCCTGATGTAGCTTTAGTTCCTCTATAGCCTTTCTTTCCTTTTCACTGAATATTGGCTCAGCTTCATCCCCTCTTTGTTCTGTCCCTCTCTCCAACCTTAGGATCCTAATTGGTTCCCCTTGTTCCAAAGCTGCTTCCTTGGCTGCCTGGTCTGCTAGCCTGTTTCCTTTTATTTCCAGGGTATTACGCCTTTGATGTCCTCTTACATGTACCACTGCTATCTCAGATGGTTTCTGCAAAGATTTCAGCACTAATTTCACTAGCTCAGTATGCACTAGTTCTTTGCCTTTTGAATTTAAATACCCTCTTTCTTCCCATATTTTTCCAAACGTGTGGACTATCCCAAATGCATATTGTGAATCAGTATAAATAGTGCCATAATCCTCCTCCAATAGATCCAATCCTCTTTTTAGAGCATAGACCTCGCAGCACTGGGCTGACCAAGTTGAAGGCAGCTTCCCTTTTTCTATCACTTCCATATCTTTCCCATTTATTATTGCATATCCAGAGGCTCTCTTTCCAGCAACCATTCTAGAGGACCCGTCTGTAAACAATATTCGCCCGTACGGTAAAGGTACGTCCCCAAGGTCTTCCCTTACTTTTGTCTGCATGTCTATTAATTCAACACAATCATGTTCCAGTTTGTCCTCTGGCTCCCCAGAGAGGAACTGGGCAGGATTAATACATTTAGAGGTATCAAGACTTAGATTCTCAGTGTCTATTAGCATCACCTCATATCTTAAAATTCTAGGGTCTGTGAGCCATTGTTGTGCTCTTTGGCTGAGGATTGTCCTGATATCATGTGGTGTGTGCACTTTAATTTTCCCCTGTAGTGTTAACTTCTGGGCTTCCTCTATCAGGATTGCTGCAGCTGCTATTGCCTGGAGACAGCGAGGCCACCCCCTAGCCACTGGGTCCAGTAGCTTTGATAGAAATGCCACTGGTTTTCTGGACCCTCCCCATTCCTGGGCAAGTACCCCGTAAGCAATTCCCTCTTCTGCGCTCACAAACAAATCAAAATCCTTCCTGAGGTCAGGTAGACTTAATTCTGGGGCTGAGGACAACTTGCTTTTTAAATCCTGCAAGCTTTGGTCATCATCTGATGTCCATTCGATTGGCTCTGGGTCTACTAGTTTATTGTATAAAAACTTCACACTCTGTGAATAATTATCCAGCCATAGCTTACAATATCCGAATAGCCCCAAAAGCTTCTGCACATCTCTCTTTGTCTTGGGAGCTGGAATAGACACTATCCCTGCTATTCTCTCAGGGCTCAGCCTTTTATACCCCCCTCCAATTATGTGCCCCAAATAAGTGACCTCTGACTCTCCAAATTGCACTTTGTCCCGTGATACCTTCAGTCCCTTTTCTCCTAAAAAGTTCAATAGCCGTACACTCACAGCCCTGACTTTCCTCTCTTGCTCTCCTGATACCAATAGATCATCCACATATTGCAATATCTTGGTCCCTTCTTCCTGCTGAAATTGCTCCAATAGCTCCTCTAGAGCTTGTCCAAACAAATTTGGAGATTCTGTAAATCCCTGAGGTAGGTGTGTCCACCTCAATTGCATCTTCCTATTCCTGTCTGGATATTCCCATTCAAAGGCGAACCAATCCCAACACTCCTCCGCCAGGGGACACGACCAAAAAGCATCCTTTAGGTCTATTACTGTAAACCAGATATGTTCTCTGGGAATCTGACTCAGTAAGGTATATGGGTTGGGTACCACTGGATGTCGGGCAATAGTCCTCTTATTCACTTCCCTTAAGTCTTGTACTAGTCTGTATTTCCCTTCTGCCTTTTTAATGGCCAATATAGGTGTATTATGTGGCGACATGCAAGGTTCTAAAATGCCTTCCCTTAACAGATGATCTATCACAGGTGCCAGCCCTCTCTTCCCTTCCACTGAAATAGGGTATTGCTTTACCCTTATGGGGAGGGTGTCTTTATGCATTTCCACCTTTATAGGTGTTATATCCAGATATCCATATTTCCCTTCTTCTGCCCACACTTTAGGATCAATCTACTCCAGATCTCTCTGGGTTAGTCTCATCAGCTTTACAACCATTTTCCCATTCTCCGGGAGGATTCCCACCCCCAGTAAAACCTGTAAATCTCTGCCTAACAAATTGGTTTCCAGGCTAGGCAAATAGAGTATGTCCACCACACACTGTCTAGAATTTCCTTGAATTCTTACATCTTCTATGATTGGGGCTTGGAAGGGTTTTCCCTTTGCCCCCAGTACTTCACATGTCTTGTTTCCAATACTTGTTCCTGCTGGTAATTTGTTTATGCTAGATCGATCGGCTCCTGTGTCTACCAGAAACTCAAAATCTTCACCCTGGGGACCCATGTTAAAATTTACTAGAGGCTCCTCTTGATGTTTCATGGGGTCCCCCATCACATAGAGCCCCTGACACCCCTAATCGTCCCCTCTCAAGACCCGTTCTAGGGCCTCCTGTTATCTGGAAAACTCCTCGTCTCTCTGTAGTTTCTTACAGTCCCTTTTAAAATGTCCGGCCTCTCCACAATAATAACAGGTCCTTCCACCCGATCCCCCTTCCATCCTTCCCAGTCTCCCTCCTTCCCTCCTTGGTCCTGGCTTCTCCCAATTTCGCCCTCTCGAGGGTATGAATCTGTCCTGGTTTGCACCTATGGGTCTCGCCGAAGTATGACTCTCAGTTCCCACACTTTCCCAAGCCACTGCTACCATAATCTTAGCCTTGGTCCGAGCTTTCTCCTCTTCCCTTCTTAAATAGACCTTCAAGGCTTCCTTTAGCAACTCATTTATCCCCTTCTCCTGCCAATCTTCGATTTTCTCCAACTTTCTCCGGATATCAGGCCATGCTTTTGTCACAAACTGCACCCTTAAAAGCACCTGCCCCTCCGGACTATCAGGGTCTATATTTGAGTAAAGCTGAAAGTTCCTCCTTAGCCTATTAAGCCAGTTGGCAGGTGGCTCATCCTTTTCCTGTGTCCCCTCAAAGGCCAGCCTAGTATTGCTGCTTTGGGGAACTGATTATTTTATTCCTCGGATTATCAGCGACCTGTAGTCCTTCATATTCCTTCTACCCTCTTCACGATTGGAAGCCCACCTGGGGTCTACCAAGGGCATTTTCACATCTCCAGGGAGACCCATTCTATTTTCCCGCTCCCAGATTCATACCCCTGCTGCTCTTATCATCCTAACCTCCTCTGGGCAGAATAGGATGTTTAGGATGGAGTTCAACTCCCCCCAGGTGTAGATGTTAGGTCCTAAAAACTGATCCACCTGGTTGGAGATCCCCACAGGATCTTCTACCAAATTCCCCAGCTCCTTCTTAAAGCTCCGTACCTCCAAGGCCGTCAGTGGCGCATTCACAAACCCCACTCCTCCCAGCGCTCCCCCCATAGGCACCTCCCTGAGAGGCATCGTTTTTTCGGGCTTCATTGTTCTGAACCTAGTGTTACACCAAGGACCTTCACTATCCTGAGTTGCTGAGTCAGGTGTGTTCGAACCCCAGTCCAAAGGTGGTAAGGGGATGGATGTCGATGCCAGAGAGGAGGACCAGCCTGGTGGGTTAGAGCCTGAAGCTGGGTTCTGGTGTGGGGGTTCACTCGGGGAAATAGGGAGAGTTACTATAGGGGCGGGGAAAGGTTCCGGCCCAGGGTCAGGGACCTTAGGTGGAATCAAGGATGGTGTTGGAGGAGGAGGAGAATTTGGGGATGTTGCCGAAGGAGTTGGCCCAGAGAGAGAGATTGGGGGTGCAGTGTGGGTAGGTGCTGGGAGGGTAGATACAGGGTTAGGGTTAGGTAATACAGGGACATTAGGTGCTGGGAGGGTAGATACAGGGTTAGGGTTTGGTAATATTGGGACATTAGATGGGGGTGGTAGTGGGATGGCAGCTGGGGGGGCTAATATGGGAGGTAAAGTGTTGAGGTTCAGGTTTGGGTAAAGTGGGGATGGAGGAGGCGGTAGATGGTCTAGAGGATTCCAGGTCTTATGGGTGGCTTGTTCCCCTCTGCTTTCCTACTCATTCTCTCCCTTTTTCTTTAACTTATGGATTTTAACACTCTCATGGCTGATATTTTTCAGCCAGTATGCGGCATATTCCATCTGCTCCACGTCTGGAGCCTCCTGTGTTTTTAGGTAATTGTTCAGCTGGGAGCACATCCACTGGTCACTTGTTCCACACCAAGGCCATTTCCCTGGCAATTTGTATGTGGGCCAAACCTCAGTACAATAATAGATCATCTTTACTTGATCTAGTGTCCTGGTGGCCGCCCGTGACTCCCAGCGGTCTAACATCTGCCCTAATGGGCTCTCCAGGGGGATATTTTTCACCTCTTTGTCTTGGGGCATTCCTCTCTTACTCACGCACTTTCCCATTCTTAAACTTCTAACTTAAATCCTCTTTAAAGTGCCCCTACCCGAACGGAAAAGTACTAATGGGCAATGCAAATTCTCTTTTTCTTTTCCCTCCTTCCTTTCCTGTGAGGTGGGCGCCCCCACAAATTTGCCTGTTTGATTTACAAAACGAAGGAGGGAAGCAACAACTTAACACACTCCTCAAACAAAACTGCTCAACTTCATCACAAACCTTTTCCCCCCTCAGTCTAACTTAATCCCTCTCAAATACTGACACCTTCCTTACACTCCAGGGAACAAACAAACGAGGACACACTCACACTTGCTCACCCGGGTGATCACACTCACATCTCTTCCCTCCGTCCTCTTCTGTGAGGCGGGCGCCCCCACGGATTTGCCCGTTTGTTTTACAAGATGAGGGAGGGAACTTCGGCATCGACTCCCTAGGCCTATCCCCTAGGCCAGCCCGATGCCCCGCACTCACTCCTTTGGCACCGACTCCCTAGGCCTACCCCCTAGGCTAGTCCGATGCCAGGGCCCACCCTAGTGGTATGACCCCCTAGGTACCCCCGTGCCTTGCCTACTCCTGGGCACTTGTTAGGCCGCACCAGCCAGGGTAGCCGTACCAGAAGCCCCCTGCGCCAGGACCTTCCTTGGCCTGACCTCCTGCCGGGTCAGACAGATCCTCCCCCGGGTCAGACCGCCCTGTTCTGGTACGGCCTCTTCCTCGATTTGATCACGGAGGCAGGAAGGGCCCAGGAGACTCCGGTCTGTTCCCCCTATCGCCGTCCGCCTGAATGGGCTTGACCACCCCTCCCCAGCAGAGTGGCCTAGCCGATAGGGATGTGTGCGGGTGTGTGTGGCGCCTATCCTCGCCCTCCACCGGACTCCCCACCCCGGTGCCCTCGGGCGTGGGTTTACGGCTCCCCTCCCTGGGACCGCGGCAGCATGCCACCTACGGCGCTTCTGGCTCGACCCTAGGGAGTCAGGGCCCTCGTGAGCGCTCGATGCTGGCAGTGCCTGGGGGCACCCAGTGACTGCGTGGGACCCACACAATGCCTGGGTAGTCCCCACACCCGGACCTACCCAAGCCGCTCTGGTTCCTTTAGGGGAACCTAACCCCTCGCATGCCACTCACACTTAGGCTATCCCCTGCACGCTCGGCGGGGTGGCCCTTAATAACCCCTGGAGACGCCTCTTTCACTCCTCCTCTTTTCGCTTCCCCCCGTTACCGGCCGGCTCCCTCGCAGGAGTCTGGAACCGCAGTACTAAGGGTTCCAACTAACTTCGAGGGTCTGAGCTGCCGGCCCTCATCTCACTCACACAGCACTCGCTCGTCTCCCACGCCCGCCACCAGGGTTCTCACCCTCCGGCGCTCCTCTGCGTTGTCTACCCCGAGCTGGTCCCTCGTTGTCCGGATCTGTCCAGCAGTCCTGGATGCCCAGGAAGGGCGGCCGTCCTGATCCTGACATCCTCTTCAGGTGTGGCACAGATCCCGGACGAGCCCCCAGCTGAAATAAATGGGCCAGGAGACCTGCTCCTTTTTAAGGACTTTATTGAGTGACCAGCTCTGGGTTGGGGGCCCGAGGGGTCGCGCACACCACCGCTGCTCCCACGGGGTGACGCTGAGGAGGAGGAGATCGGGTCTGCTAGGCAGCTGAACTGGGGCTTCTGTCCTCGCGGGCGTGCCCAGGAAGGCAATTTGCGGCTCGTTGCACGGGGTCCTGATTCCGCAGTCACGTTGTTTAGGGCGGCATGTCGGCGGCTATTCTGCGGGTCCGGCGATGTCTGGGGACCTCTTGCCGATTGTCTGGTCCGGTCCACGGCCCCGAATTTGGTGTGGCTCGCTATCCTTGGGGCTCTTTTCAGGGTTTTGCGCTCGGTTCGCGATTTGCATATTTGCTGGAGTCGGCGTGGCCGCCATTTTGGGGAGCAGCATCGGTAAAATCCCGGTGGTCACAGAGTGAAGGGCAAGCGGGGCAAGAGGGAAACATAACAATGGTGCACATAAGGGGATTTTAATGGGGTTTGAACAGTTTACAGCATTTTAATTAACATTTTTAATATAAAACTGAATTTATTCATAACAAGAACATCTCTCCAGGGCATCTCTATTTCTCCTCCACCTCTGCCTCCATGACTGCCAAACTGCACCTTTGAGAGTTCTTTTCTCCAGAAGCGGAATGGCACCATTTTATTTGGGGGAGGAAAAAAAAAAGGGAAATGTTCTGTGATACTATCATCATCATCATCATCATCACGACAATGAGCTGCAAAAATTCAGAATGTGGATTTACTTTTCATAGTTGCAGCACTGTCTTTACTATCCCTTGAAACTGCAGATGTGCTACAGTCTTTAAAGTCCGTTTCATGCTTACCTCATTTGGAGTCAAGCACAGCTCTGTGAGAGCTTTAGGGATTGGGCCTACCCTGGCACTCTCGTGTGTCTGGAGTGACCTGCCCAAGGCATCTGCCCCCTGAAGAGAAAAGCACAGGCTGCAGAACAGATTGAACTGCAGGGAGCCCATTCCTGTCAGGAGTAACACGACCATCCCACCTTAGGACTGGGTTTTGTGAGAAACCACTGCTCACTTTAAAAATTTTAAAACGTTTATTAAACATTTACAAAAACATAAGAGAAGTGTGGGAACTCCGGCCTTATTTTGGGTTCTTATGTGGTGGTGAAATCACTCCTCCAACCCGTGCTCCCAAAGAAAAACTCCGCAGTCTCTTGTTGTTCGGTCTCAAGATGATTTATTGCTAGTTATCTAACAGATTATGTTCTCGGGCTATGGCTGTTTGATCAGCGGCCCAGGCAGAGATGCACACACTCCTGACACCCTGACTGTCCGGTGTCTTCTTCTTCTCTCTCCCTGCCCAGGGCTGCTGCTATCTTTTATATGATATATTACGTATTACATGTTTATAGTTTTCCCCCAATACCTACTACCTATATTACAAAGTGCTTTCCTACTCTAAACCAATCTGTGAGTGCCAACATCACCAAGAACATGGAGGCAAGGAAGAAGATGGAGGAAGAACAGGATCAGCCCACTTTCCTCCATCATAGAACTTCTGACCCCCATGTACAAATAAAACCTCCCTGTATATGTGCTAAAACCCCTCTGTACAATACTAAAAAAAATTTCCCTCTGTTTTGCAACTACTTTTACTATACTATCTAACCTTTTGTGACTGCTTGTTCCACCTCCAAAGTTGGTAACTCATTCCATGGCTCAAACTCAAAATCACAGTTGTTTCCAGCTTCCTGCCAGGGTCTAAAATGCTTCTGACCAAGGCCTGGAACCTCTAAAAATGTCTGAGAGACATTTTGAGTTCCGACATCTCCCCTCTCTGTTTGAATCAGAAACACCTGCTTTGCAATGTTGTTCAAGGCTCTTCAAATGCACATGAAAATGCATGGCAGAACAAGTAGAACTACAAGCCCTATAAGAATATAAAATACTATTTTTAAAAGATTTTTCCATAATGGTGAAAGATCAAAAAAAACAATGAAATCATCTCACCAGAATCCTGTAACTTTCTTTTTTCTCAATTTGCTGATACTACTTTGCATCTGTTTCATATTTTCATGAATAGATTTTGACTGATCAAACAAGTTCATGTAGCACATCCCCTCAGATTTTTCACATCTGTGCCCATGTGACAGCAGCAAATAATCCACTGCCGCCCTGTTCTGAAGCACCGCTTGTCTTGCACTGCTGATATCTGTTAACATGTCACTCAGTGCACACGAAATGGCACGACTGTGTTTGCTCAACCAGCAAGCTATGTGGTCCAATTGTGTCAAGGCCACCCCTAACGCTGTTCGGGGTGAGAAAATTGCTACTGCAATTCTCTGAGCCTTGTCCTAGGTACAAACATCATTATCACAATTTAGCTATATTGATCAAAGGATCTTTTTTGTTCCCTGTGTGATCTGCCCCTTTAAAGTTTTCAAATCAAGCGTTATCAATGAAAGTTCCTCAATGCTGCATAGACTGCTTTTGACTTTTGCAGGGATAGCAGGCCAAGTTCTGTCTCCACAAATCAAAAACACTCCCTTCGGTAAATTGGCTGGGCGTTGAAAGGATAGTTTGCTCGTCACTTTGGTGTGATTGTACCAGGATGACACATCTCTATAAAAGAACTGATTTGGGATGATATCCACTATACAATTATCTGTCTTTGTCACTCTCAATGGATTGAATTTGATACCAAACTAAATTCCTGTTAACCCAAAAAATGTTCAACTCTGGAGGTTCAAAGTGAGCCATTGGAAGGAACTGTGTCCAAACATGCCATCCTTCCACAGGATCCAAAAAAGACTTCAGAACCTTTAGGAGGGATGTCCCTTGGAATTGGTCATTCCTTCACTGGCACACCTACCAAACATGTTGAAAATTGTTTCCCCCGTTCTGAATGGGTCAGGCAAATGCTGTCCAGACCCGCTGCTTTTGCCAAAGTCTCCCACACCTTTTCCCTTGGTTGTTTCATGGGAAAACCTGTCCCATTGCCCAAGGCAACAAGCAAGAGAATGAAGCACATGAACAACATCTGTCTGAACCCCATGTCCATGTCCCCAACCTCTGTGAGAAACCCCACAATGCAGCAACACCCAAACAACACTTGATTCCCCAGAAAAACCCCAAGTCTCTGAGTTGCCAATCATTGTCCAATGATACGTCTGCAGCGTTGCTGTCCATCTTCGTCTGCATGCTTGTGCTTGCTTCTCTGCTTCTCTGGTCCACGTTCACTGGCATCTGCACCTGATAAGGTTTCACGTGCCTTGCCGACACCCACTTCGATCCTCGTTCTGTAGAAACACAAACGAAACCCTTGCCCCAAATTATTAATGTAAATGGATCTTCAAATTGTCCTGACTCTGGGTTTCTGATCAAAACTAAAGAATTTTCCCTTAGCTCTGCTTGTGCACTGTTTGTAAAATGTCTGACAATTCACATACAAATCTTTGTTCAACTAGATGTGAGATGTTGCTCCTGCCTCCTCCTTGTCTGTTTATCCAAATGGATTTCAAGATATGATGTATTCTGTGGTTTCCCCTGCATGTCATGATCCAAAAGTTGCTCCTGGAAATGTGTGAACTGAAACATAAATGTGAAAATGTATCAACTGAAACACAAATGTTTTCAAGCCTCTCAAAAGATGCATGTTTTTGTGACATCAGTTTGCCACAGCTGAAGACTTTTTCAAACCTCCTGAATTGGTCACTCCTGTAGATACAGGACGCTGTACAAACTGACACTCTGACAAACACTGATGATTTCCTATGCCTGACCTTTAGAAAAGCAAAAGGATTCCATCAATGTTTGTATATTTTTGTGAAAAAAAATGCATGGCTCAATTTTGCTTGCTCAAAAATGTCTGGCAGTGTCTGTGAGATGGGCACTGTGAATCTGTCTACATGAACATTCACTTTTACTCAAAACCTCGGAAGTGAAGAATGCATTCTGATATGTATAAAAAAATATCTATGTTCTCTGTCTTCTAGGATTATTTTCATGCATAGTAGATATGAATATAAAACTTCATTGACCATATGTTGTAAAAGTGACTCCTCTAATTGTTTGACCACATTTGCAATATACACTGAATCTGTCATCAGATTGATGGCTTCTGAAATAACTGAAAACCTCTGACTACCACTACTAATTTCACACAACTTATTTTTGATTTTCTTCTAAAATTTATTTTTGTATTTAATATTTTGTGAGCTAAAAAATGAAAACTTCTGCGTACTCTAACAACGTGATTGAAAAATTTTGTGACTGTGGATTGTCTACTCAAAATCTTTTTTCTTTAAATGTAAATGAATTATTAAGAAATCTTTGCCTGACATTGTCAGCAATCTGGTGTTTGCCTTAACAATGATCTGAGCCATTATCTCTAAATCTATAAGAACTCTTTTTGAGGGCCTGTAAGCTAAAAACAAATATCTACTTTAAACTTCTGTGAAAGCATTAACACAATCCTAGCTCAAAGTTATTAACTTGACTGATATTTTCAATTTGATCTGTCCAGTGTCTGGCAGTCTCCTCGTATTTTCCTCGACAATCAGCGAAATCAAGTCTACAAAAGAATTATCTCAAAATATTAAAATATACAAAATCTTCATTGCTCATTCCAGCCTTATTTCAGGCACTTCTTTTCTTTTTTCTCTTTACACCTTTTTTCTATTTTCTCTCTTTCTCTTCTTTTCTTTTGAAACAAGAAGGTTGAAATATAAAACATAATATAGAACAAGACAAAATACCTTGATAATAAAATGCAGAAAACCTATCAAAATCAATAACAATTCAAGAGAGTTCAAAAGAAAGATTCTAAATAACATATATAAAATTGAACAAAGCATGATTATCAGAAACATTGTGCCAGCAGTTCAGAGTCTGCAGACAGCTGAAACACTTGTTTCAGTGAAAATTGACATCCCTTCCCGGGCAGGGCTGACAAGTCTCACCCCAAAGCTGTGTCAGCTGTCACATGTGTAGGATCGAATCGGTGGATCAAAATGATCTACATAACATTCATTTTTATGCAAAAACCTCTGAATGTTGCTGGCAAACTCATCCGTCCAAGTTAAAATCAGGGCCTGGCCAAAACCCAAACTTTAAATTGGAGTGAAGTCCTTTAACATATTCTCTTAAACAAAGCTTATACCAACATTACATATATGATACCTAAAACATAACAACTTATTATAACATTTTCATATAAAATAAACACTCAAAGTTCAAACTGATAAATTGATAAAATCACACAAGGATTCATTCTTCTTGAAACTTCTTTGAAGGAAACAGATGTTTTTCAATTGAAAGAAATCATAAGATTAGCATTGACAAAAGGCTGTCAGAATGCTTCAGGCACCTCTCTCTGAGATCTTCTGAAAAACATTTGAGAACGATAAGAAATAGAAATGCAATTATTCCACTCACAAGAGATGTAAAAACAAACCAGAGAGTTCACCTAGAAAAATGCACAACATAGTTAAAATCCAAAATGAGACTTCAGAATGACATGTAACCTGGATGAGATTACATAAACAACAATAAAACATACGAAAATGTGCTATGAAAAAACAATGCACAGAGCTTCACCTGATAACATGATCAAATTTCTTAACAATAACATTTATAAAACACTTAAATAGTTAAACGTAAAAAAAAGAATTTGGACACAAACACCCTTTGTATCATTACACAAAGAAATAACAGACTATACAATTAATTGTTAAATAATGAAATCAATCTCAGAAAAACTCAGAATCAATTCCTTCAAGACTCTTATACACTGATAAACATAAAAAACCAGAAAAGACTAAAATAAAACTAAGGATCCAATAGATTGTATCTTCCCTTTAAATCAATGTTCATTATCATCTCATAAACTCTTTCAGTCAAAACCTTCTCATCCTTAAAGAAAAACAACTAAACTTTGTTAATTAAATAAACTTGACCTTTGAAAAACTTAAAATAATTTTTGAATCAAGCATTACACTTAAACTTCATATATAAAAATCTTGGTAAAAAATCCCTAAATTATATTAACTTTATGAAATCTGTATGCATCAAATTAACAGTATATAAATCCATTATCAATTAAACTCTTATAAACTTCACTTTTTCAGGGCCCAAACTAAGATAAACTTAAAGTGATATACTCTAATGAAACAATATTTAACTTAAACTCTAACCAAACTAAATAAAAATCAATTCTATCATTAATAGAATGTTAAAATACAACTTAACTTAAACCTTAATATAATAAATTACTAAAGTTTCATGCTATTCAATTTTCTATCCCAATTCTAATTATGATGTATCTTTTTCACACTGTGTTCCACAATCAATAGTCTTCATCACACCGGCTGGGTGTAACTGCTGATCAATTCTGTCACCTAGCTAAAAAAAATCTGGGGTTAGCATTTAGAAACATTAGAGAAGTTTGGAGAAGACCCTTATAATTTTAAGTGGCGACTTAACTGTATCTTATTTTTTGGGTGAATGTTGGAATTCCATCTCAGCATTGCTGTGGGACATTTGGTGCAATAGATGTGCTTGCAAAAAGTTGTTTATTTTGGCTGCTGTGGTTTCTGGGCTGTGCCATGTATTTGTTGTTAATGTTTGGATGTGCACTGCAGTGGAAAAAACCTCGTCATCTCTTGCCGCTGTCACAACGCAGCTCTGCTGTGGAGAGGCAGCGACCAAGGAGATCCCTGCCTTGGCTCTGCCCAGTCCCCACTTGCACGAGCCTGAGTGGTGTGGAGGGGAGCAGTTCTGGCACAGTCACACCCCGCTTCTGCCTGCATTGGGGTGACTGCTCTCAGCCCCCGCTCACGCCCAGTGTCTGCTGCGCTGGACCCGTGCCTGAAATCTGCCCCTCCGAACAGAGTGCCCACTCTCTCAGCCACTTCTGCATTTTTTTTGACTCCTGCAAATGCATGCACAGACTGGATTCACCCCCTCTCTGTGTCACCATGGGAATGAGGGAAGGAATGCCGGCCCTGAGTGTGCCCCGCCACGCCCGCCCTGGCCACGGCCGTGGGCTCGGGAATGCCCCCTCCCCTCTCCTGACCGGACCTGGCACTGCTCCGGTCCCGCTCTGAGCCATCCCGCCCGGTTTCGTTGGCCGTCCCGGTCCTCAGCGTGGTTCGGTGCTCTGCTGACATCATCAGCGCGTGATTGCTGCTTCCCGCCGCTGCCGCGCCCTGTGCCGCATCCCGCGCTCGGTTTTCCCCACTCGTGGTCACTGCACAGTTTGTGGACGCCTGTCTGGCAGCTGCCGTGCCACCGGTGCTGTCAGTGCCTGTGCCACGCTCGAGATGCGAGAGACCTCGCTATACCATTCCGCGCACTTTGCTCTCCAATTTGCACTTCTGATAATATTTATGCATTTCTTCTGACAATTGATTTACATTTTCAAATCCCGTACTAATTCCTGATAAACTTTTGAACATTTCTTCTAACAACTGATCCATGTGTAACTGATTCTTGTTGCAATAACTGTTCTGTTCTGGCCATGTCTGAAGCTGGCAGGGATTGGCTGTGGGTTCATGCTGGCTGTTGCCATGGGAACTGCAACGGATCCGTGCCCTGAGTCATCCTCGCCACGCCCTGTCCCTGCCTGTGTCATCCTGTGGGTGTGGACGCCCCTGCTCCGACCCTGGCTGTGCTTTGGCCTCGCTCCGCCTTGCACCGCCTCTGATTCAGAGCCACTGCCGTCCACCTCTGAGACTGACGCAACCACCTTCCTGTTCCCATTCCGGTCCCGATGTCTCCCATCTCGCTTTTCCCTTCTCCTGGCTCTGTTCCAGCACCCACAGCCCACACGTGCTGGCTCCGCCCCGTCTGCGCCCGTTCCACACGTTCGAGATGCAAAAAATCCCCTGCACCCGTGGCTCTCGGGCTCCGCTCAACATTCATGCACGTGTGAAGAGAGCCTGACAGAGGAATGGTTGAACGACAAGGGACATGATACTGTAAAATTAATCCAAATAGGGAGGGCTACGTGACTGCTGCAAAGTTCGCATGGCCCTAAAGAGTAGATGGGTGCAGAAAGCAGGATATTGAAACTGCTTGGTATGTAGAAGTAGATAGAGAAGAACAAAGGGGTACTAAGCTGTTCTAACTGCAAGGCCAGCTGGACAGGCATGTAACGATCATAAAGATACTTTTAAGATAATAGTACAAGTCACATAGCAACCAATCATGAGCTCGGCTTTTGCAATATGTATGAGCTAATTAACGAACATATATAAACTGTGTAATCTGTTACAATAAACTGAGACTTGATGATCATGATATCATGAGTCTTGTCTCCCGCGGCATCCCTCTAACAACGTTCCACACGTTCGAGATGCAAAAAATCCCCTGCACCCGTGGCTCTCGGGCTCCGCTCAACATTCATGCACGTGCCCACTGCTTGAGTTGCAGCGAGGGAAGCCTCCCGCTGTCCCTCTGCTATTTCCTCAGCGGGTCTGGCTGCCGTGGTCAGGGAGCTGCCTTCCCGCGCCTCTTGGGCAGCCGCTTCTGTGGCCTCACGGCTTCTCGACACCGAACATGTCACGGGACGCTCGGGACGCCTGGCCGCTGCACCCGCGCTCCTGCCGCCCTGTGTCTGCACTGTTCCTGCTGCCCCCCTCTCGTCTGCACCCTGGGCTGTTTTGAATTCCCCGCCCGCGTAGCTACAAAGGATTTCTCCTCTCCTCTTCCCTCTCTGCTCTGCACTCACTCTGCACCCTCCCTCACCGGAGATGCTGCTGCCGCTGTCCCTCCCGCCACGGGTTTGGACTTGAGCAGTGCTTGGTCCCTTCCCCCACCGGGGGCTGCGACTGTGCTTGGCTTATCTCTCTGTCTGGGGAGTTTCTGCATCAGAGGTACTCAGGGATTGAGGTTCAAGGGAAACTGAGGAACAGTGGGAACCTGGAGACACAGGGCATGATGACAGACCATCCCCCTGATTCTCCACGGGAGGCAATCCTGCTTCCCCTGGATCTGTGGTGAGGAAAACTGCCCCAAGCTGCTGGCTGGGCAATCTTCCCCCATTGTGCTCCCATAGGAGCCCCAGCTGTCCGGCCGGACGTGCCGCGCCATAGAGCTGGCTGTAATATTGTCCTTGTTAAAAGCAAAAGTTTTGCAGCAGTCTTATCTTTTTGTTCTTTTGTGGCTCGGTAATAAAGTTGCTTGTTGATCCCTTGCCAAAAATTCAATCCCAAGTAAAAATATACATCTGTGTGCAAGTGACTACACCGCACCTACAATAACAAATCTTTCATTTCATTTGGAGCTATCTCTACCTAATGGGTAGAAGTCTTGCCCTATAGGGCTAAAAAAAAATCTTTGGTGTGTCCTTGGGAGAATGCCTTCCCTCCCCATGTTCTTAATTTCAACCATTCTCACCAAAAGCTGAGTCAGCATGAAGTCAGTCCAGAGATGGCACTGTTCATTGTCCAGCCGGCCACAATCGAGAAATCCCAGGTGCGCTTCTGGTTTCTCTCCTCCTGGCTGTCCTCCAGACGAAATGCCTTGGTGAAGGTCAGGTTCTTATCTTGAGCTTTCCGCTCCCTCTCTTCTTGACATTGCGAAGAGTGTGTGTGAACTGCTCTTCTATTTTTCTTCTTTCTTTTTCTGCCGATGAAGGTTGGAGGTCGTTTGATGCTTCTTCTTGTTCTTTTTGTTGATGCCCGACCAGGGACGCCATGTGTGAGAACCCCAGCCTTGCTCTGGGGTCTCATAAGGTGGTGAAATTCCCCCTTCAACCCGTGCTTTCAAAGAAAAACTCCGCAGGCTTTTGCAATTCGGTCTCAAGGCAGTTTATTGTTAGTTATCTAAAAGATTCTCTTCTCGGGCTGCGGCTGCTTGGTCAGTGGCCCGGGTAGAGGCACACACACACACTGACACCGTCTCTGTCTGCTGTCTTCTTCGTCTGTCCCCCCGCCCAGGGCTGCTGCTATCTTTTATATGATATATTACGTATTACATGTTTATAGTTTTCCCCCAATACCTACTACCTATATTACAAAGTGCTTTTCTACTCTAAACCAATCTGTGAGTGCCAACATCACCAAGAACATGGAGGCAAAAAAAAGGATGGAGGAAGAACCGGATCAACCCACTTTCCTCCATCTTAGAACTTCTGACCCCTAGGTACAAAGTAAAAAACACCCCTGTATATGTGCTAAAACCCCTCTGTACAATACTAAAAAAAATTCCCCTCTGTTTTGTAACTACATTTACTATACTATCTAACCCTTTGTGACTGCTTGTTCCACCTTCAAAGTTGGTAATTCATTCCATGGTTCAAACTCGAAATCACAGTTGTTTCCAGCTTCCTGCCAGGGTCAAAAATGTTTCTGACCAAGGCCCAGAACCTCTAAAAATGTCTGAGAGACATTTTGAGTTTCGACAACAGAGGTGTCAAAGTGACATCACACAGAGGAGTTTATGACATCACAAAAAGATTTGTGACCTCACAGGGTCTGCGCTACAACACAGCCACCAATGTGTGACATCACAGAGAGCTGTGTGACATCACAGAGGTGTCAGTTTGACATCATAGAGATGCCATTGTGACGTCAGAGGAGGTTGTGTGACATCACAAAGATGTCCAAGTGACATCATAGACAGCTGTGTGACCTCACAAGGTCAATGAGACAAAACAGAGATGTCAGTGTGACATCAAACAGATATCTCTTTGACGTCACAGGAAGTTTGGTGACATCACAGAGATGTCTGTGTGGCATCACTAAAAGCCCTGTGACCTCAGAGAAATGTCAGTGCGACATCACAAAGAGCTGTGTTACATCACAGAGACGTCCATGTGATATCACTCTGAGCTGTGTAAGGTCACAGATGTGTCAGTGTGGCATCAGAGAGATGTCATTGTGACATCTAAGCAGGATCTGTGCAATCACAGAATAGTCAGTGTGAAATCAAAAAGAATTGTATGACATCACAGTGATGTCAGTGTGGCATCACAGAGAGCTGTGTGACGTCACAGAGATATCTCTGTTACATTAGAAAAAGCTGTGTGAACTCGAAGCGTCTCTGTGACCTCACAGAGGTGTCAGAGTGACATCACAGAGATGTCAGTTTGACATCACAAAAAGCTTTGTGACCTCAGAGGGTCTGTGCGACATCACAGCCACCTAAGTGTGACATCACTGAGGTGTCCAAGTGACATCATAGACAGCTGTGTGACCTCACAAGGTCGATGAGACAAAACAGAGATGTCAGTGTGACGTCACAGAGATATGTCTGTGACATCACAGGAAGTTGTGTGACATCACAGATATGTCTGTGTGACATCACTAAAAGCCCTGTGACCTCACAGTAATGTCAGTGCGACATCACGATAAGGTGTGTGATATCACATAGACGTCCATGTGATATCACGGTGAGCTGTTTAAGGTCAGAGATTTGTAAGTGTGGCATCATAGAGATGTCATTGTGACATCTAAGCAGGATCTGTGCAATCACAGAATAGTCAGTGTGAAATCAAAAAGAATTGTATGACATCACAGTGATGTCAGTGTGGCATCACAGAGACTTGTGTGACATCACAGAGTTGTCTCTGTGACGTCCAAAAAGGCTTTGTGACCTCACAGGGTTTGTGCGACATCACAGCCATCTAAGTGTTGTGTCACAGAGGTGTCAGTGTGACATTACAGACACGTCATTGTGACAACAGAGTAGGATATGTGACATCACAGAGATGTCTGAGTGACATCATAGACAGCTGTGTGACCTCACAGGGCCAATGAAAAAAAATAGGGATGTCAGTGTGACGTCACAGAGATATCTCTTTGACATCACAGGAAGTTGTGTGGCATCACACAAGTATATTGGTGACATCACAAAGATGTAAGTGTGACATTCCAAAAAGCAGTGTGATGTCACAGGAATTTCAGTGTGACATCACAGAGAGCTGTGTGACATTATGGAGGCGTCAGTGTGACATCATAGATATTTCATTGTGACATCAGAGGAGGAGGTTGTGTAACTTCACAGAGAAGTCAGTGTCACATCTCAGAGAGCTGTGTAACATCACAGATATTGGTGCAACATCACAGGGATGTCCATGTGACATCTCAGAGAGTGGTGTGACATCACAGAGATGTCAGTGTGGTATCTCAAAAAGATGTGTCACCTCAGAGGGTCACTGTGACATCACAGAGATGTCCATGTGATATCACTGTGTGCTCTGTCACGTCACAGATGTGTCAGTGTGGCGTCATAGAGATGTCTTTGTGATGTCACAAAAAGCTTTGTGACCTCACAAGGATGTCTGTGCGACATAACAGCAATCTAAATGTGACGTCACAGAGGTGTCAGTTTGACATAATAGAGATGTCATTGTGACGTCAGAGGAGGTGGTGTGACATCACAGAGATGTCTGTGTGACATCATAGACAGCTGTGTGACCTCACAAGGTCAATGAGACATCACAGAGATGTCAGTGTGACATCACAGAGATATCTCTTTGACATCACAGGAAGTTCTGTGACATCACAGAGATGTCTGTGTGACATCACTAAAAGCCCTGTGACCTCACAGAAATGTCAGTGAGACATCACGAAGAGCTGTGTGATGTCACAGAGATATTTCTGAGACATCAGAAAAAGCTTTGTGATCTCGAAGGGTAACTGTGATGTCACAGAGATGTCAGAGTGACATCACAGAGATGTGTTTGATGGAGAGAGCTTGGCAGAAGAATGGTTGTACAACAGGGGACATGATGCTGTAAAATTAACCCAAGTAGGGAGGGGTACGTGACTGCTGCAAAGTCCGCATGACCCTGAAGAGCAGATGGTGTGCAGAAAGCAGGATATTGAAACTGCTTGGTATGTAGAAATAGATAGAGAAGAACAAAGAACTGCTAAGCTGTTCTAACTGCAAGGCCAGCTGGACAGGCAAGTATCAATCACAAAGACAGTTTTAAGATAGTAGTACAAGTCACATAGCAACCAATCATGAGCTCGGCTTTTGCAATATGTATGAGCTAATTAACAAACATATATAAACTGTGTAATCCATCAATAAACTGAGACTTGATGATCATGATATCATGAGTCTTGTCTCCCGCGGCACCCTCCAACAACCGGCGCCCGAACACAGGGACTTCATCCGAGCCTAAGGCGAGAGAGGTGCTGCGTTGGAGTTCGGGTCCTGCAGCTGGAAGGACGGCGAGATATCGAAAAGTGGCGAAACGCTCTGCTCCGCGCCCTGAGTGACCGCAGAGTCGAGCTCAGCCGATATGTGCTGCCAAAGACTGAGGGGGCCAGCAACGGTACCGACGTAATCATGGAAAGGCAAGCAGCATATGATTTGTTTAGTGCTTCTCTTAGAAAAAGGCAGATTAGGGGGATTGACTTAGATAAGGATCTCCCTTCACTATTGCATCATGCTGAGTCCTACGGCTTTTTCATTAAGCTCCATAGTGTTCATGAACTTTCCGAATGGAGAAGATATGGGGATAAGTTGGTGGAATTAGTGTTAGATGATGACAAAACGGGCAAGAAAATGAGTAAACTTTGGAGAGTGGTTCATAACAAATTGTTAATGTGTCAGGCAGAAAAGAGGGCGGTGGAAGGGATACAGACAGCTCGGGAAAAGAATAAGGAATATGAACCCTTGCTTCTTTCTAGTGAGCCCAACCCTCCGGTTCTCACAAATTTTCCCATTCCCATCTCTGCTTCTGAAATGCCTGTACCTCCCATAGACACTAGTAGCATTGAGGTGCTGGAAATTGAGATCCAAATTGCTTTATGGCAACGGGACTGGGATCCCAAATTCACTTTTTGTGAACGGGAATCAGGTGGAACGGAGCAAAAGTCTCCAGACCCCAAACTGGGCCGTTCCCAACGGGAGGAAAAATACTTTTCGCATTTGTTGTTTGTTTGCGAGAGTCCGCTGGAGCAGTGAAGACCTCAGCGTTCACGAGGAACCCGAACGGCGGGTGTGGACGTGGTCGGGGCCGGGAGCTGGAGCGGGAGTGCTGCCTTGCCGAAGAAAAGTGAGCGCAGCAACCCACGGAGGTTTAAGGTTGGCAGAACTAAGGCAGCGGGCTGCGGCGGTGAGCACCGGCCAGCCGCCCGGGCGGAGCGCAGAAGCGGCATCGCGGAGCAGCGGGCACGGGGCCAGACAGAGCGGGGACGGCCAGCACCGAGCCGGAGGTGAGCCCGGGGCGGAGCGGACATCAGCCGAGAGACGGAAGGCTCCTTGTTGCCGAGCAGCAGCGCAAGGGGGGAGAGGGGCGTTCCTGGGGGCTCAGCTGCGCTGGAGCCGGAGCAGGCGGGGCGCGGCCGTGGCGGGGGTGTCTCTTCTCCCATCCACAAGGTGGCGCAACAAGGACGGGAGCGAGGCGGCGCCGCCCCTCATCTCCCCGCAGCGCCCAGCAATGGCGGCGGAGATGGCGGCACAGTCCTGGTTGCCATGGCAGCGACAACGCCGAGAGCAGCAGCGCCACCGATGGCGGGATCGCAACACTACAGCAAAAATTTCAACAGCATCTTCCCAATTTCTTACAAGAGTTAGAAGACGTAATAAAAAAGTACAGCAGTACCGAGTGTTTTCCAAGATACCAAGAAGGATGAACATTATGTAAATCAATGTTATTTCAAATATGATATGGATGAAAATCGCTGTATAAAGATAGAAATGTTAGTAATGATTTAATTACCGAAAATGTCTCTGAAAACAAAGAGTTAAGAAAATGTCATCTGATGGAATTTCAGTATTGAGTTTGTAATCTCTGTCTTTGGGTTTTTATAGATAATAATATAAGTAATAATGATTTTTAAGTTTTATAGATAATACGATAAATAGTGATTGTTAGGTTTTTGTAGGTAATGATAAGTAGTGATTGTTACTAATGTTATATGAGTGCTTTAAAAGGATTGTCTTAACCTATTTTAAACATTTCTTGTTAATAGGTTGATCATAAAATGTGAGTTGTCTGATTTTTGTGATAAGAATTATTATTAAGGTATTAAGGTATTAAGGTGTTGTTATAGTATTTACAGTCAGTTTTCATATGTTTTATTGTCTCTTTAGGTGATTGATTACAAGATGTTTTTTCAGGATCCTGTGTTTTTGATTTTTTAACTACTCATGTGTTTTCTTTATCCAATCTTTTATACAGCTGCAATTCATCTTCCTTTAAAAATTCATTGTCCAAATTTTAATTCAAAATTTCAGACTTCAAATTTTCAGATTTCTGAAGAAAGGGTTTGTTACATTTAGAGAATTTTTGTCTTGAAAGAGATTTTGGACAAGTTCAATTATTTGATAGTTTGATAAATTTTTAATAATAAGGTTTTTTACTTATAACTGTTATTTCTAGGACTTTTGTTTTGTAATGTGTTAAAACATATCCTCCAATTAGAGTTTGAGCTCTGGCCAAGCTCTGGCTCTACGTGGATGGTGTGATTGACCCAAGTGTTTTCTGCATCAAAAAGTATTCAAGTCCTTTTGGCTTGACAATTTGACCATATAGGGCAGCTGAGCCTCAAAGGGAGTTTTGGAGCGACATGATCCGGACATGTTTTATCCAAATCTCTGTTGTTTTAAGGTTTATCAGCTGCTGCAGACTCTGGGATGACAATTTGATAGTGTAACACTTAGTAACTGTGATTTTATATGTAATATTAATTGTGTATTATCTGATTGATTTTTATTTGTTGTTAGTTTCTTTACTATATGCATTGTTTTGTTCTTGATGTTTTTTCATGTTTATAACAAAGATGTTGATATTTCCATTTCTTCATGCAAATTTTAGGAAACAGAATTGAGAGAGGACCCTCCAGTCCCTGTGGGGGGTGTTGAGTTTGTTTGTGTTTTAGCAGGTGCAGAATCTGGATAGATTTCAGTGAAGAATGCTAAACATATCAATTTCAAGAGAACACATCTCTCCACAAGTAAATCAGAGGATGCACAGCAAAAGTGGATTGTGCAAAGATTTGTGTTTCACCCACAGAAGATTGTAGACTTTGGGTTTTTTCATAAGTGTGTTTTTAATTATGTTATAGACTTTTTTACTAAGTTTTAATGAGTTTTAGTAATGCCTGTGATTTTTCTGTTCATTTTGCCATTGCTTTTCAATGGCAAAAGAAAAAGAGGGACAATCAATTAGATAATCAAAAGCATAACATTAAGTTTATCATAAATATAGTTTGTATTTAGAATTAAGTTTGTTCCTTTCATGTTAAACAGAGCAATCAAGAACATGAGAAATATGAAGTGGGGTGCACTTCTGTAATACTAACCTCATTTTTCACCCCATGAGTTGCTTCAGTGCAAGCTCTCACACAATTAAAAATCCTAGACTACTGGACAGAAAAATAAATTAATATTTCATCTAAAATGTTAAGTGAGCTTGTCACAAATATAGGTAGTATCTGTCATGCAGTTCTGCAAAACAGAGCAGCTGCCACTAATTTACTTCTTCTAGCCCAAGGTCATAGTTGTGAAGAATTTGAAGGAATGTGCTGTATGAACTTATCTGATCACTCTACATCTATCCATAAGCAAATACGAAAATTAACCGAGCTAACTCAACAATTAAAGGTGGAAGACAGATTGAGTCCAGACGTCTGGCTGAAAGGATTAGAGATCAGACCATAGTTAAGAGACATTATCAAATACGGCATAATAGTTCTAAGCATAATTGTGATGCTTTTGCTTGTTTTGCCCTGTTTGTTTACTTGCTTGCAAGGCTTAATGCAGCAGCTTTTGCAAAAAATGCTGAATGCACGCCTTCTTGTACAAAAGGAAAACGGGGGAGATGAAGACAGCCTGACAGAGGAATGGTTGAACGACAAGGGACATGATACTGTAAAATTAATCCAACTAGGGAGGGCTACGTGACTGCTGCAAAGTTCGCATGGCCCTGAAGAGTAGATGGTGTGCAGAAAGCAGGATATTGAAACTGCTTGGTATGTAGGAGTAGATAGAGAAGAACAAAGGAGTACTAAGCTGTTCTAACTGCAAGGCCAGCTGGACAGGCATGTATCGATCACAAAGATACTTTTAAGATAATAGTACAAGTCACATAGCAACCAATCATGAGCTCGGCTTTTGCAATATGTATGACCTAATTAACGAACATATATAAACTGTGTAATCTGTCACAATAAACTGAGACTTGATGATCATGATATCATGAGTCTTGTCTCCTGCAGCATTCCCTCTAACACTGGAGGGGTTTTGGGAGGGGTCTGGGGGGTCCTGGGGGTGGGGTCTTGGGGGGGTCTTTTGAAGTCTGGGGTGGGTCCTGGGGAGGTTTTCGGGAGGGGTCTGGGGGGTCCTGGAAGGGTCCTGGGTAGGGTCTGGGGGGTCTCAGGGGACATCCTGGCCTGGGCTCGATTGGGGTCTGGGGGCTCTCAGGGGGTCCTGGGCCAACCTTGGGGGTCTCTGGGGGGGTTTGGGGTTCCTGGAGGGGGTCCTGGGGAGATTTGGGGGTCCCGGGGGGTCCCAGGCCCACCCTGAGCTGGGGTCTGGGGGTTTGGGGGAGGAGCACAACAGGGGTTCCCCCTGCCCCGATTTTGGGGTCTCCCATGGTGCCCCCTCCCCAAAAAGCTCCGAGGGCCCCTGAAGTGGCTTCTGTTCCACTGGGCTGTGTCCCTGACTCAGGACAGCCCCCATGAGTCTGGCGGGCTCTGGGGGGTTTGGGGGGATTTTGATGGTGGTTTTGGGCTTTAGAGGATTTTGTTGGGAGTTTAGGGGAAAATATTGGGTTTTTGGAGATAATTACTGGGTTTTGGGGGGGGTTACAGGGTTTTTCGGGGTTTAGTGGCTTTGGGGACATTGGATTTTGAGGGATTTTTTTTTAGGATTTTGGGGATGTTGTTTTCTGGAGGGTTTATTGAAGTTTTTGGCAATTTTTTTGAATGTTGATGGCTTTCACTGGGTTTTTTTTTGATTCTTTGTGGTTTTAGAGGGTTTTATTGGTTTTTTGGGGTGTTTAAGAAGAAATTTGGGGGGGCTTTGCAGTTGTCCCAGGGTGTGGGGAAGGGCTGAGAGGCACCAAAATCTCCTTTAAACCCCTGAAAGTCCAAATAAAACTCACAAAATCCCAATTAAATCTCACAAAAACTTCATTAGAACACCCCAGAATCCCAATAAAAGCCCACAAAATCCCAATTAAACCCCACAAATCCCCCCAGAAATGTACCCAAAACCACAAGAAAATCCCAAGACCCAAAGAAATCCTTGCAGCACCTCAAAACCCCACAAAATCCCCCAAAATCCCACCATAAAAAAACCCCAAACAAAACCAAAAACCAAATCCCCAAAGAATACCATTAAATCCCCCCAAAATAACCAATAAAATGCCCAAAATTCCAGAGTTCTACAAAATATTTAGTTATTACAAAATACGCACACCAGCACTGTGAGCTGCACCCCCGCCACGTATTTTCGGTTACACCAGAGCCGGGTTTTTTGGCCAATGCCTCATTTAGAATCCAATACATGTGGCTGGTCTGGAGATGGGCTGTCCCAAAAGGCAATACTGGAAGACCTGGGAGCTGATCATACTGGTAGGGACCCAAGATTGGGATCGCTGGAGTCCTCCGGGCTGATACATCTGAATGCCACGGTTCCCATAACCTCATCAGGAAAAACTGTCCACACCTGCACCTGGATTGTTCAACCCTGGCTCAGAGAAAAGAACTTTATGAAGATGTGGGACTCTAAATAGAAAGAAAAGGCAGATGACTGAAATCCTGGCCTCGGGCAGAAAATTTCTGTCCTGGGTTGTAAAATAAGCTTGTATTCTATTTGCCATCTGTTGAAGGCAAACCTGTTGGGCAGGTTTTGTTATCTTTTCCAAGAACCGGTTTTGCTCCTAAGAGGTAATGGTTTGTTAGTGGGCCATTGACTGATTCAATGCAGGGCTGGTAACATAACACCATCCTATTGTGAGATGTTCCACCCAGAGGGGGAAGCCAAGCACTCTTTTATTGGATATAAGGGGGTACCTTTTTGGGGACAGAGCAGCTCTTCGGTGGCACTCGCAGCGAAGCAGCCGGAGCGCGCTGAGGCGACGGCGGCGGAGCTCGGAGGCAACCCCGACGCAGAGGAAGACCAGCCCCACTGCCACCAGATCTTCAGAGGAAAACTATACCCTTCAAAAGATCACCACTGAAGCTGCAATTCATCAATCACTGCAAGGGGAGCAATCGTCCCAGCAGGACTGCTACTGGCACCCCGAATCCTCAGGTTCTGGACTTTTTCACTGGTTTTGTTTGTACCGATTGCATTTGCCTTTTTAAATTGTTGTCTAGTTTTCTCCTAGTAAAGAATTGTTACTCCCATTCCCATATCTTTGCCTGAGAGCCTTTTGATTTAAAACTCCTAGTAATTCGGAGGGAGGGGGTTTACCTTCTCCATTGCACAGGAGGCTTTAGCCCTCCTTCGCAGATTCCTGTCTTGTCGAACCTAGACAGATTTTGGCGCATCAACGTGAGGCCCGAGGGCATTGAGAGGGAAAAAGGATTAACAGTTCTTAAGTAATTTGGGTTTTTTTTTTTGTTGTTGTTGTGTGTAGAAACATCTTAAGCATCACCATGTGGTCTAGTTTACCTTGGTTTGGGTGGCATGTGATCGTAGCTATACTTTTCCCATTTGCAGACCCTTATCTAAAAATGGGTCCTATAACTAAGGCTACGGTGTCTATTGTCAAGTTTGGCTTCTGGGTTAATTTGGTGAGGAATTCATGGATCTTTAATTTCCTCTGGAAGGCAGGTACTTGGATTCATAGCTATCACACATTAACTGTATGTTTTTGGGGTTACTTTAATAACGGTACCTACTGCGAGGAAATAGCGCCTGGGCAAACTTTCTCCCGACCTTTTAACCATCTTTTTGGGTCTGCTCCACCAGTTCTCAAAGGGTTAAGATCCTTTCTAAGTGCTAATGATACCATACAATGGGTAGTGTTGCTGATAGTCCAGTTATATTTAGCACTCAGAGATAAGGGAAGATTAACCTGGATAACTACCCTCACACCTACACCACAGACTGGAGATGCTGCTGCTCCAGAGCCTGACCCTGCCCCACAGCCCACCTCAGAAATGAACCACCCAGATTGGGTGAGGGTTCTGGTTAAGGAGATACGAGAGATGCTGAAGGAGTGCATTTCCCCAGCTGGTGAGAAACCGGCCCTTTGCCTTGAGGAGGGACAGTCTAATAGTACAGCTGTGGAACCCACAGATGTTACAACTGTCCAGGTTCCAGCTGAACCACAAAGGCAGTCACGGTCAGCAGCAGTTGCCCCGGTAGAAACAAGGAAGTCTAAGGTGAAAGCAGAGCACCCTGCAGATAGGGACAGGAATGGAGGAACCTCACAACCCACAGGGGAGCCAGAGATTGCTATCATCACCGAGTCCCTGACGTACGAAAGACTTCGTAATCTGCATAAAGACATTGTGCAACGAGGGCGTGAGGCTTATGCTACCTGGCTACTCTGGGTTTGGGATCTTATGGGTACAGGCGTGCAGCTGGATGGTGGTGAGGCAAGGAACTTGGGACCCTTGACCCAGGACTCGGGTATAAATCAGGTTTTTGTAAGGGAACCAGGGTCCCTTTCTCTCTGGGAGCGGCTCTTAATGAGTGTCAGGGAGAGGTTTGTCCACAGAGAGAGAATGCAAGAGCACCATCATAGAATGTGCTGGAAGACCCTCGAGGAAGGGATCCAACAGCTGAGGGAAGTGGCAGTATTGGAGGTACTCTTTGGGAGGGATGGACGACACAATAATGACCCCGACAAGGTCAGGTGTACGGGAAAAATGCTGTGGAGTCTGGCAAATCTTGGGCCATCTCAATACACCACCTTAATTGCAACAATCAATGCTGACGCCCACCGGGAGACAATAGGTTCTGTTGCCAACAAACTTAGGAATTATGAGAGTATGATTAATGGCCCAATGCAGGCTCATATCTCAGCTGTGATTAAGGAGTTTAAAGAGGAGATGAGGGAGGAGATAAGGAAGGTTAATACAGCACCCGTGAGAGTCACAGGCCCCAGAATCAGCACCCAACAATCCCCAGCTAAAGAGAGAGGGTACACCCCAAGGGCTAATCTGTGGTTCTTCCTGCGTGACCATGGGGAAGACATGGGGAGGTGGGATGGGAAACCCACTTCTGTCCTGGCAGCACGGGTCCGTCAGCTTAAGGAGGGAAACTCTAACCGGGGGAGTTCCACCAAAGTGAAGGTAGCCTCAGCCTCCCGTGACCAAGCTTGTGGGTACGATCTGTCAGACCCCCTTGAAGGGACCTCTAGTATGTATGCCCAGGAAAGGAATGATAACCAGTGTTAGAGGGGACCTGTCTCTAGCCAGGGAGAGGCACGGGAAAACCGGATCTTCTGGACAGTGTGGATCCGATGGCCTGGCACATCAAAGCCACAAAAATATGATGCTTTAGTTGATACTGGTGCACAGTGTACTCTGATACCATCGGGACATGTGGGGGGCAGAGCCTGTTTCCATTGCTGGTGTGACAGGGGGATCACAACAATTGACTCTAGTAGAAGCCGAGGTGAGCCTGACTGGGAAGGAGTGGAAGAAACATCCTATAGTGACTAGCCCAGATGCTCCGTGTATCCTAGGCATAGACTTCCTCTGGAACGGATATTACAAAGACTCAAAGGGACTCAGGTGGGCTTTTAGAATAGCCGCTGTAGAGGCAGAAGACATTAAGCAATTGAACACCTTGCCTGTCAGAAAACCCCTCTGCAGTAGGACTCCTAAGGGTGGAAGAACAACACGTGCCAATTGCGACCTCGACAGTGCACCGCCGGCAGTATCAGACGGATTGAGATGCCGTGATCCCCATCCACAAAATGATTCGGGAGCTGGAAAGCCAAGGGGTGGTCAGCAAAACCCACTCACCCTTCAACAGCCCCATCTGGCCTGTGCGCAAATCTGACAAAGAATGGAGATTGACTGTGGACTATCGTGGCTTAAATAAAGTGACTCCACCGCTGAGCGCTGCTGTGCCGGATATGCTGGAACTCCAGTACGAGCTGGAGTCCAAGGCAGCAAAGTGGTATGCCACCATTGATATTGCTAATGTGTTTTTCTCCATTCCTCTGGCAGCAGAATGCAGGCCTCAGTTCGCTTTCACCTGGAGGGGCGTGCAGTACACCTAGAACCAACTGCCCCAGGGGTGGAAACACAGCCCCACCATCTGCCATGGGCTGATCCAGACTGCATGAGAAAAGGGTGAGGCTCCAGAACACCTGCAATACATTGATGACATCATTGTGTGGGGGAGCACAGCGGCAGAATTGTTTGAGAAAGGTGAGAGGATCTTCCAGATACTACTAGAAGCTGGCTTCGCCATCAAGAAGAGCAAAGTCAAGGGACCTGCCCGAGAGATCCAGTTCCTGGGAGTGAAATGGCAAGATGGACAGCACCAGATTCCCACTGAGGTCATCAACAAGATCACAACTATGTCCTCACCAACCAGCAAAAAGGAAACACAAGCTTTCCTGGTTTCTAGAGAATGCACATTCCCGAGTATAGCCAGATTGTGAGCCCTCTTTATCTGGTTACCCGAAAGAAGAATGATTTCCACTGGGGCCCTGAGCAGCAACAAGCCTTCACCCAGATCAAGCAGGAGATCGCTCATGCTGTAGCCCTTAGACCTGTCAGGACGGGACCAGAGGTCAAGAATGTGCTCTACTCTGCAGCCGGGAACCATGGGTTGTCCTGGAGCCTTTGGCAGAAAGTCCCTGGGGAGACTCGAGGCCGACCACTGAGATTCTGGAGCCGAAGTTACAGAGGGTCTGAAGCCAACTACACTCCCACAGAAAAGGAAATCTTGGCTGCCTTTGAAGGAGTTCAAGCCGCCTCGGAGGTAATTGGCACAGAAGCACAACTCCTCCTGGCACCCCGACTACCGGTGCTGGGGTGGATGTTTAAAGGAAAGGTTCCTACTACCCACCATGCCACTGACGCCACATGGAGCAAATGGATTGCCCTCATCACTCAACACGCCCGTATTGGAAACCTGAATCGCCCTGGGATTTTGGAGATAATTACGAACTGGCCAGAAAGTGAAAACTTTGGTCTCACTGATGATGAGGAGCAGGTACAAGTGGCAAGGGCTGAAGAGGCTCCACCATACAACCAACTACCAGCAGAGGTGACCTGCTACGCTCTTTTCACTGACGGTTCCTGTCGCATTGTAGGGATGAACCGGAAGTGGAAAGCAGCCGTATGGAGCCCCACACGCCAAGTTGCACAAGCTACCGAAGGAGAAAGTAGATCAAGCCAACTCTCTGAACTCAAAGCCGTTCAGCTGGCTCTGGACATTGCTGAAAGGGAGAAGTGGCCAAAGCTCTACCTTTATACTGATTCATGGATGGTAGCCAATGCTCTGTGGGGCTGGCTGGGAAGGTGGAGGAAGGCCAACTGGCAACGTAGAGGAAAGCCAATCTGGGCTGCTGATATATGGAAAGACATTGCCTCTCGGGTGGAAAAGCTGACGGTGAAAGTCCGTCATGTAGATGCCCATGTCCCCAAAAGTCGGGCTAATGAGGAGCACCGAAACAACGAGCAGGTAGATCAGGCAGCAAAAATAGAGGTGTCAAAGATAGACCTTGATTGGCACCATAAGGGGGAGTTGTTCCTAGCTCGATGGGCTCATGATGCCTCAGGTCATCAGGGCAGAGATACCACCTACAAGTGGGCACGAGACCGAGGGGTGGATCTAACCATAGATAGTGTTTCCCAGGTTATCCATGACTGTGAGACGTGTGCTGCCATCAAACAGGCCAAGAGAGTGAAGCCCCTATGGTATGGTGGGCGGTGGTCCAAGTACAAGTATGGGGAGGCCTGGCAGATTGACTATAGCACACTGCCCCAGACACGCCAAGGCAAGCGCTACGTGCTGACCATGGTGGAAGCCACCGCTGGATGGCTGGAGACTTTCCCTGTACCTCATGCTGTTATGAACGGGCACAATAGGCTTTCTAATCCAATTAAAAAGATTTATTAATGGTAGAAAACGAAAGCAAATCAGCGCTGCGCTGGGCGGCAGTCATTCTAACTACCGCGCCTTCGTCCCCCGTTTCCCCCCCACTTATTGGGTCTTCTCTTCCGGATGTGTGACGTTCTGGTGTCTTTTCTGCGCAGGCGCACTCTGTTGCTAGGTGGTCGTTTTCTGCCTCTTGGTGGTCGTGGGATGAAGGCCAGTAGTCTTCCTCAAGGTTGTCCCTGTGATCTGGGAATTTTCTCAAAACAAGAAATGTTATCTCTAGGCACGTTTACTTGCATTTCACAAGAGTACATGTTTTGCTAAGTCCGTAACGGAACTGTCCTTGAAAGATACTCGCTTAGGTGCTTAGGTGCCTAGCAACATCAACTCCCTAAAACAGTTTCAACTCCCTAAAAAGTTTGTAACGGAATTGTCCTTGAGAGATACTTACTGGAATGCCTGGCAAAATGAGAACATATTCAGACAAGTGAAAACTCTAAGTAAAAACTCTATTCTATGGATGTGAGAAAACTCTATATTATGAACAAAAAGGCCCTATTTTCCTAACAATATCCCCCCTTTTTTATTTTAACCCCCTTTTTGTTCACTAAAGCGCTCTAATTCCCTTTTGCTCAATTCTAAATAATTTTCAGTTTCTACTCCGCTAAGTGGCTCGTACTTTGATCTTACCATCATTAAATGTGCAGCTTCTAACCTATTTTTCACTATTGTAATAAGCTTGTTAAGAATACATGGCCCAAAAGTAAGTACTAGAATTAGTAAAATTACTGGTCCTGCAAGGGTGGATAATAGAGTGGTTAGCCAGGGAGAATAGGTGAGCCAGGATTCATACCAACTCTGCTGGGATCCTCTTTCTCTTTTTCGTTGTTCTATTTGTTTGCGTAATTCAGCCATCGTGTCTTTTACAATACCTGTGTGATCTACATAAGTGCAACATTCTTCTTGCAAAGCAACACACAGTCCCCCTTGCTGTAAGAATAACAAATCTAATCCCCTTTGGTTTTGGAGGACTACCTCAGAAAGGGATTTTACTGATTTAACTAGTTCACTTATGGCTTTATCTATTCTACTCAGATCTTCATCTGCTGGTCCATGCCCTACTTTTAAATATTTGTCCAATCCTCCACCCGGAGCCCACGCTGATGCTATTGTTTCACAGCCCCAATAGGTGCAGTAATAATGTTCAGGGTAATTACAGTATTGCTTCCCTGGGTTCGAAGCAGGGCACATATAGAAGCTTGTTAAATTTAACAGCCGCCCGCATTTTAAACTTCGAGTTAGATCACAGATCCCAATCTTAAAGCTCGGTGCTCCAGGTCCCATTATTGTCTGTAAAATATGACGGGTATCGTGATCCTCCCATCTGCTTAAGGTCCATTTAAAGGGTTCATGTATATTAACTGTGGCACTCTGAAGGGGAAGCCATACAAACATAAAAACCCATAGGATTGAGTGATACGCACTGCAGGGGAGGATGTTACTTATTATGCTCAGTTTTACATTTCCATTTTCCCTCATTCCGTTGTCACCATTCTCATACCCATGATGATTTATGTTCTTTTTCAAGGTTTGGGAGGGCCCCTCATCCCCACTACCTACCTCTCTGTCTTGCCTGTCAACTTGGTTGCTACAAGTTACAGGGTAAGCCATCTTCTCAACAGCAGAGATATTCTTCAGGGGTGGGATTGTTCCCTCTCTCCCACTTTGATCTCCGGGAGTTCCAGTTTTTCGTATTCAACTGTGGGGTGTCGCACCTGAGCCTTTTGACTAATTTGCGACACTTGACCTAGACTATATCCGTGAGGAATGGACCCAGGGGTTCATTGGAATGTTAACAGTGGAATTCAGGGTTTATTCCTTTTATGAAAACCTCCCACCACTCAGGGGATCCTTTAGTCAATTCCCGAGTGGCAACCTTGTAATTTAGTACTTCAGATGTCAATTTGCGCTGCTCCAGCCAGCAGCGTTGGCATACACTTTTTGGAGCTCTCCCCTTTCTGCAGTGAGCCCACCACAATCCTTTACAGATTTTGCAGGAAAAACAGGCAAAAGGGTAACAATGACAATCTAACCAGCTACACTTTACTCTAATACTTTGATGTTCAGCATGGCCCTCCCCTTCCCAAGGTCTCTGCTCCTTTTCAAGTCGGATGAACCGATAAAAGGGCTGCTGGGCTGAATCCTCTAGACGTTTACAGTATCCTGGGGGTTTTGTTTCTCCAACCAGTTGTACTTGCAGTCCCCAGTTATCTCCAACCCAAATGTCCCTAGAGTTGATAGTGTTCATGGAAATTATTTGTAAGTCCTTTTTACTGTTAACTTTAAATCCCCCGGCTTCCCGTCAATTTTCCAGCTCATTTCCCTGGAAGCTGTATGGAATCGAGTTGGATCCACCAGCCCCTTTATTCTGCTAGCATGAGTCCATCCCTTCTCTGCTGTGCGGACTGCGGAGTCAGTGGTGATTAAAACCAGATATGGTCCGTCCCACTTTGGGGTGATTGAATCTTCCTTCCAGCTTCGGATGAGGACCCAGTCGCCGGGTTGTACCTGGTGTAACACAAGATCTAGGGGTGGTCTTTGGGCCCACATCCCCTTTTCCCATAACTGTTTTTTATATTTCATTAAAGTGGTTAAATATTTATTAATACTTTGATCAGTAATGTTAGGATTGGTTTGAACTTTTTCTAGGGAATAGGGCATCCCATACAGCATTTCAAATGGGGACAGTCCTATATCAGCTCGTGGCTGAGTTCGAACATTTAATAATGCCAATGGCAGACATTTTATCCAGGATAGTTTAGTTTCTAGTACTAATTTGGTGAGTTGTTTCTTAATTTCCCCATTCATTCTTTCTACCCTCCCCGAATTCTGTGGATGCCAGGGAGTATGTTGTTCCCATCTTATGCCCAGAGCTTCTGCTAGCATCTGTGTTATTTTTGAAGTAAAATGGGGGCCTTTATCAGAGTCTATCGTCTCTGGGACCCCATATCTAGGTATTATTTCTTCCAGCAAGGCTTTTGTTACTGTCCGAGCTGTCTCCCTGGCAGTGGGGATTGCTTCCACATAATGTGTTAAATGATCCACTATAACCAAAAGATATTTTAGTCTCCCTATCTTGGGGAGCTCAGTAAAGTCTACTTGCAGATTTGAAAAGGGCTTCTTTGCCACTGGCCTCCCACCCAGGGGTAGTTTCCTTAGATTTTTCCTGTTTACCCGTAGACAGGTTGGACAACTCCTAGTAATCCCTTTCGCTAAGTCATGTAGGCCCACCGTCATATAATGGGTGGCAAAGTGATCCACCAGTCCTTGAGCGCCCCAGTGTGTTCTCTGGTGTAATTTACTGAGCATCCGCTGGGCTATGGCTCTAGGTAGAACCTCCCTCCCATCCTTTAACAGCTATTTCCCTGATTCCTCTTTCATTCCTAATTTGGTAAGCTTCTCCTGTTCTTCTATTGTAAATATAAGCTTATCCTGGGTAGTCGACTCAGGGTCCTTTGGGGTATCCACAAGGTCCTTCCTAACTCCCTCACTTAAAGTTAGTGTTTTAATAATTGCAGCTTTCTTTGCCTCATAATCTGCCGCATTGTTACCCCTACTCCGGTAATCCATTCCCCGTTGATGCCCTTTTAAATGGACCACCGCTACCCTGGTAGGGCCTCTCAAAGCCCTCAGGAGGGCTACTATTAGTTTCTGATGTATTAAGTCCCTTCCCTGTGAGTTCACGAGGCCCCTCTCTTCCCATAATTTCCC
Organism: Lonchura striata; assembly: GCF_050655825.1. Taxonomy (NCBI): domain Eukaryota; kingdom Metazoa; phylum Chordata; class Aves; order Passeriformes; family Estrildidae; genus Lonchura; species Lonchura striata. Next base: position 1,809,654 of record NC_140718.1, on the reverse strand, counting down.
AAAAGTGTGTACCACCCCGTATCCATATTTAGAATCTGTATAGATGGTCCCCTCTTTTCCTTCTAATAGCTCCAAGGTTATATTTAATTTGCCCACGGTCCCTGGATTATACCACACTTCAGGGTTTATTTTCTCTTCGTCTTCTAAACGGAGGGAACAGAGTCTAATCTTTAACTCCTTCTCTACCACCTCAATTTGAACTCCTAATTCAACAATCAAGTCTCTCCCTAACAAATTGTAGTCCGCTTCAGGAACTAATAGGAAATCACCCATCCCCCATTTTAGTTCCCGATTCTACCATCACCCCTTTAATAATTTGTACTTCAAATGGTTACCCCTTAGCCCCTATTACCGTGGCTGTCTGTTTCGATAAATTACAGCCCTGAGGCAGAAATTGAATAGTAGATCTTTCTGCCCCCGTATCGACCAAGAAATCTATTTCCTGGCCCTGGGGACCCACCTTCAATTTTATCAAGGGCTCTTTTTGATGTTTCCCGGTCCCCATAAAGTAGAGCCCCTGACTCCCCTATTCGATTTTGAACTCCTCCTCGTCCCTAAGCCTCCTTCTGCACTCCTTCTTGAAATGTCCCTTCTTACCACAATAATAACACACCCTTTCTCCTACCTTTCCCTTGTCACCCTCCCTATTCCGAGTGACTCTCTTCTGTCCTTCCTCCGCCCGCCTGCTTTCCCTCACTGCAGCAACCATCATTTTCACCTGTCTCTTCTGACTTTCATCCTCTCTTCGGACATAAACCTTCTGCGCCTCTCGCAATAATTCTGCTAAATCCCTGTCCTGCCAATCATCCATTTTCTGTATCTTTCTCCTACTATCATCCCAGGACTTAGAGACAAACTGGACTTTAAGAATTGCCTGTCCCATTGGGTCATTCGGGTTTAACCCTGAGTACAGCTGAAAACCTTTCCTTAACCTCTCTAACCATTCAGTGGGGGTTTCATCCTTCTTTTGTCTGTCATTAAATGCTTTATTTATATTCTGGCCCCTAGGAACGGACTCTTTTATGCCATCAATTAATATGGTCCGAAAGTCCCGCATGTTAGCTCTATGGGCCGCATCCTGGTTATTCCAATTGGGATTCTGGAGAGGCCATTTGGTATCGGCCGGGTGCTGGGCATGTGCGGGTTGGGCATCCCAGACCATTCCAGCAGTTCTTATCATGTTCTTTTCCTCAGCCGTGAATAAAATGTTAAGTATAGATTGTAATTCCTCCCAAGTGTATATATTAGGACCTAAAAATTGATCCACCCGCTCTGCCACGCCCAGGGGGTCTTCTAACAAATTTCCCATCTCCTTCTTAAAGTCTCTAACATCCCCTGAACTCAAGGGCACCGAAATAAACCCAATCCCCAGCTGTGGTCCCCCCATCGGCATTTCCCTTAAAGGAAATAGTTTGCCTCGCGTCTTACTTCGGGTAAGAGGACCACGCGAGCCTGAGGGTTGATCAGAGTCTGAGTCTGATTCTTCCCCATCCGATTGTGGAGGAGGAGGGGGTGCATCTGGCGCAGGGGGAATGTAGGGCGGGGGTGCAATAATTACTTCTTCCGCTCGCCCCTTCTTTTTCTTTCCTCCTGAAACCCCCGAGAGTTTAAACACGAGCACCTCCGGCTTTTCTGTCCAGACTCGGGCATAGGCACTCTCCTCAGGGTTAGAAGGTTGTTTAGTGTTTATCCAACCATTCAACAGTTGCTTTACCCAGTCCTCTGAGGACCCAAAGATGGGCCAAAAAACACCTTTAGAAATCTCTTGTCCTCCCCATACTTCTATGCAATAGTGTATCATCTTTGCCTTATCCTTCCCAGGTGCTCCTGGAAAGTGCTCCCAATTTGCCAGCATAAACCCTAAGGGACTATCCTTAGGAATTGGGGGAAGTTTTACCCCCACCGGGGAGGGGGATTTACTCTTACTCTTCCCCTGCCCCATGTCCTCCGGAGTACCTTCAATCACTAACGACAGCACAATCACTTCCCCTGGTTCGTGGCCCAGGCCCTCGCGAGCTCTGGAAAACGCACTACTAAGGGTCCACACTCGCTTGGAGAATCCGGCTGCCGGTTCTCCTCTCATTCACACACACACTCGCCGTACTCCGGGATCCCGAACCCCGCCCGGACGGATCCCTCTATACTTAGCGTCCTGCGTCTTCGTCCGGACTTTGTGCACAAAATTTAAGGGGTACCCTGGGCCCGCTTCCCTTTCTTGCTTTCGCTTTCTAGGCTTTTAGGTTCGTCGGTCGGGATGAGGGTAGAAACCCCGGTCTGAGTCCGCTCAAAGGAGCGGAATCGTGGCGCCCCTCTCAGAGAGAGGTTCCCCAGATCCCCGATCCGAGTCACGGCACCAAATTGTTATGAACGAGCACAATAGGCTTTCTAATCCAATTAAAAAGATTTATTAATGGTAGAAAACTAAAGCAAATCAGCGCTGCGCTGGGCGGCAGTCATTCCAACTACCGCGCCTTCGTCCCCCGTCCCCCCCCACTTATTGGGTCTTCTCTTCCGGATGTGTGACGTTCTGGTGTCTTTTCTGCGTAGGTGCACTCAGTTGCTAGATGGTCGTTTTCTGCCTCTTGGTGGTTGTGGGATGAAGGCCAGTAGTCTTCCTCAAGGTTGTCCCTGTGATCTGGGAATTTTCTCAAAACAAGAAATGTTATCTCTAGGCACGTTTACTTGCATTTCACAAGAGTACATGTTTTGCTAAGTCCGTAACGGAACTGTCCTTGAAAGATACTCGCTTAGGTGCTTAGGTGCCTAGCAACATCAACTCCCTAAAACAGTTTCAACTCCCTAAAAAGTTTGTAACGGAATTGTCCTTGAGAGATACTTACTGGAATGCCTGGCAAAATGAGAACATATTCAGACAAGTGAAAACTCTAAGTAAAAACTCTATTCTATGGATGTGAGAAAACTCTATATTATGAACAAAAAGGCCCTATTTTCCTAACAATGCCACTGCCCGGAACACCATCTTAGGCTTGGAAAAGCAAGTCCTGTGGAGACACGGCACCCCTGAGAGAATTGAGTCTGACAACGGCATCCATTTCAAGAACAGCCTTATCAACACCTGGGCCAGAGAACATGGTATCGAATAGATATATCATATTCCCTATCATGCTCCAGCTGCCGGCAATGTTGAATGGTGCAACGGACTCCTTAAGACTGCCCTGAAGGCACTTGGTGGGGGAACATTTAGAAACTGGGAAATTAATCTGGCAAAAGCAACCTGGATGGTCAACACCCGAAGGTCTGTCAATCGAGCTGGCCCTGCCCAGTCAGAACCCTTACACACAGTAGACAGAGATAAGGTCCCTGTAGTACATATGAAAGGTATTTTAGGGAAAACTGTTTGGATTAATCCCACCTCAGGAAAAGACCAACCCATTTGTGGGATTGTCTTTGCTCAAGGACCTGGTTACACTTGGTGGGTAATGCAGAAAGACGGGGAGACCCGCTGTGTACCACAGGGAAACTTGGTCTTAAGTGAGAACTGGGTGTAATATTTCATTGTGTGCAGATGGAAATAGAATAAGGGGTGGATAATGTCCTGGTTTGTGAGATAAGCTTTTATTCTATTTGCCATCTGTTGGAGGTTGGGGCAGGTTTTGTTATCTCTCCCAAAGACAATGGTTTGCCCTGTAGAGGCAATGGTTTGTTTATACACTATTGACTGACTCACTGCAGGGCTGGTAAATGTAACACCATCCCATTGTGAGAGGTTCCACCCAGAGGGGGAGGCCAAGCACTCCTTTATGGTATAAGGGGGTATCTTTTTGGGGACAGAGCAGCTCGCTCTTTGCGGGATTGGCAGAGAAGCAGCTCCTTCGGTGGCACTCGCAGAGAAGCAGCCGGAGCGCAGTGAGGCGGCAGTGGTGGAGCTCGGAGGCAACCCTGGCGCAGAGGAAGACTGGCCCCACTGCCACCAGATCTTCGGAGGAAAACTATACCCTTCAAAAGATCACCACTGCAGCTGCAATTCATCAGTCACTGCAAGAGGAGCAGCTATCATTGCCACCGGACTACTACCAACACCCCGACTCCTCAGGTTGTGGACATTATCACTAGTTTTTGTTTGTACCAATTGCATTTGCCTTTTTAAATTGTTATCTAGTTTTCTCCTAGTAAAAAATTGTTACTTGTTGTGGCGCAGCATGCGCTCCTCTCGCCGCGGCACTCCGAGCCGTGCCAGGCTGGGCGGTGAGGGAAGAGAACGGGCGGCCGCTTCCCCCTGCAAGCTCTGCAGTTCAGTTCGTGGCGCGCGGGGACAGACAAAGGCGGCACGGGACTTGGGGGGTGAACGGGATGGTTTTATTCAGCAAACCCCAAGACCACCTCGGGGGCGGGAGCAGAGGTTTTATACAGAACTCAGGAGGAGGGGTGTAGGAACAGTAACCACTAAGGGAATAGCAGGGGAGGAGTTTAGGGCAGAACTAACATATCACAAACCTATCAGGGGAAACAGGGGAGTGGAATAGTACAAATAGTCCAATACCACTTGGAGATGAGGGGAGAGCTAGGGAAGACTGACACTGGGGAGAGGAGGAGATTAGGGGGTTGGGGGGGGGAAACAGGTATTAAACAAATATTAAATGAAAGAAAAACACACCACCGCATCTCCCTCTTTTCTTTTACAAAAGGAAGGAGAATTTTGTGGTATAAGCAAATTAATATAACATGCAAATAATATAAAATCATATGATAACATTGTAAATTACTTAAAGGACATGAAAGACACATTTTTGCATTTATAGGGCAGGAAGAGTAGTAACATCCTAAATCAGACATAAGACTGTACAAAACTTGCTGTTTTGCTGCTCTGAGTAACAATCTAGAATAATGTAAATAATTGAAATAATTGAAATAGAATTGAAATCAGATAAAGACTAGGTGATTGAAATAGAATGAAATAGTTAACAGAAATTAAACTAAAAAATTGAATTAGAAATATTAAAATTATAACTATCTAATTTAAATAAAGTAATTAAATGGAATTATCGGAATTAAATACAATAAAAGATTAACTAAATATAACTAATAAATTTTTAAACTTCACAGCAATGCAGCAAGCCTGAAGCGATACACTAGTTATGCGATTCCTGTAGCAATAATGGTTAAAAACACAGCCTTTAAGTCAAAAAATATTAGAAAAGACTGAATTAATTATAATTACAATAAAACAGCTTAATATAAAATCAAATTGTAACATTACATATTATAAAAAAAAACATAAGTTGAAAGACATCAAAAAATGATAAACTAATTGTGATTATAACGTATGAAACATATAAAAACTTCATCTGGAATATATAAAATTGTCCTAAACGAAAGTCCAAATTAAGGGTACAAAGCACAGCAGGATTTGTGACTTCATCTGATTTAGAACTTGCTTCGTTACGGCGTTTGCGATGTTCAGCTTCTCAAATTCTTAAAGCAGAGTCAGCGGATAACGGCGCTTGTCTTAAAGCAGAGTCAGCGGATAGCGGTGTGGTTTGTTCAATTTGAATGTTTGTTTGCGAGGTGGGCCTAATATCTTGAGTATTAATTAACTGGGATGATTTTTCTTTCTATAAAATATAACTCAACAAACAGATTATTCAAAAAATAATCAAAAGCAAAAAGAGGAATTCGTAGTTAAATAAAAAGGAGTATTGGGTAGGGTACATTAAGGAATATGATAGGGGAATCAGACAATCACTTAATTAGTGATTGCCATGATTAACAGGGGGTATCGGTAAGGGGTGGACTGGGGCGCCGCCATTTTAGGGGGAAGACAAAATGACGGATCCTCAGTCCCGGGTTTCGGCTCCATTTCCTCGGAAGAAGATCCCTCCCGACCTTCCCCCCGGAGGAAGAGCCAGAAGAAGGATTGGGGAATATCCAACCCCGCCTCCCCACAATAGGGACTAGCCTCGTGCAGGGATGGTGCAGGGCTATTGGGAGAGAGATGGGACTGGCGGGAAACCAGGGGCGGAAAAGAAGGGTCAAGGCAGGAAAATGGGTCCCGAGCGGCGTGGCCAGCGCCATCTTGGGAGGGGGTGCCGGGCACACTGCACTTGGCCTGAGCAGTGTCCGGCAGGGCACTTGGGGCGGCTCGGCCACAGCAATCCCCAAGGGAGGATAGGAAAGGGTTTTAGGAAAGTCCGAAGGGATGGGGATATAGGGAGCTTCACAGAAGCAAAAAGGGGAAATTTATTGGGGGGGGGGGGCCCAACGCAGAACAACTCTCCTATAGCTAACGTGTTGCCCTCTTAGCTGTTCCCTACTGGTGTCTTTTCTACCCCCTCCGTCCAGCCCAGAATGGGGAGGGGAGGATAGAGAAGACAACATTTTCGAGGAGAAGAAAAAGCGATCCAATCTAGGTCCCCACAGAAGACTAGGCGAAGAATAGCACTCAGTGCTAGCTTCCCCCAGAAAAGGAAAACCCACCCGCCTGCCAGGGACATGCAAGGCTACAGCCCCAGTCTGGGCGCAGACGGGGGTTAAAACGCAAAAAAAAAAGTGGCAGACGCAGCCACCCGTCGGGGCGATCCCCACCCCGTGTAGCCTACCTTACCTTGCAGGCTCGGACGGAGATGGCTTGAATCTTCTCTTCGACTCGATGGAAAAGTCGCGCTAAAAACTGGGGATGTTCCTTCCCGGTTTTGGCCCTTCCGGAGGCCTGGGTGTTCCCGTTAAACCAAGACTCGTCCCCGAAGCCTTGGTTTCGGCCACTATCAGCCTCCGGTGGTCTCACTGCAGATGTTGACCGAGGAACCTCTTCTCGGTCAGCCTTTCTTCAGGCTTCCCCGAGCCGCTGCCAAAACCGCTCTCTGTGTCTTCGGGTAAGTCTGCCCGCCAAAAAGCTCTGCAGCCCAGCTGCCCGTGCAGCGCGGCTGCTCCAGGGCGGGTAGATGGCGAGAACAAACAGGGTCCCGGAGCCTCAATCTTTTTCGCTCGGTGCTCAGCTCCTCATAGCATGCGGCAGAGCTTTTACGGCCGTAGATTTTCCTCTTCCCTCCTTCTTCTTCTGTGAGGCGGGCGCCCCCACGAATTTGCCCGTTTTTTTTACAAGACGAAGGAGGGAACCATCCTCTGCTACCATATGTTGTGGCGCGGCATGCGCTCCTCTCGCTGCGGCACTCCGAGCCGTGCCAGGCTGGGCGGTGAGGGAAGAGAACGGGCGGCCGCTTCCCCCTGCAAGCTCTGCAGTTCAGTTCGTGGTGCGCGGGGACAGACAAAGGCAGCACGGGACTTGGGGGTGAACGGGATGGTTTTATTCAGCGAACCCCAAGACCCCCTCGGGGGCGGGAGCAGAGGTTTTATACAGAACTCAGGAGGAGGGGTGTAGGAACAGTAACCACTAAGGGAATAGCAGGGGAGGAGTTTAGGGCAGAACTAACATATCACAAACCTATCAGGGGAAACAGGGGAGTGGAATAGTACAAATAGTCCAATACCACTTGGAGATGAGGGGAGAGCTAGGGAAGACTGACACTGGGGAGAGGAGGAGATTGGGGGGTTGGGGGGGGGAAACAAATATTAAACAAATATTAAATGAAAGAAAAACACACCACCGCAGTTACTCCCATTCCCTATCTTTGCCTGAGAGCCTTTTAATTTAAAGATCCTGGTAATTCGGAGGGAGGGGGGTTTGCCATTTCCATTGCACAGGAGGCTTTGCCCTCTTTCACAGATTGCTGTCTTGTCAAACCAAGACACACATGGACATCTCTGTGATGTCACACAGCTTATCGTGATGTCGCACTGACTTTTCTATGAGGTCACAGGGCTTTTAGTGATGTCACACAGACATCTCTGTGATGTCACAGAAGTTCCTGTGATGTCAAAGAGATATCTCTGTGACGTCACACTGACATCTCTGTGAGGTCACATTGACCTTGTGAGGTCACACAGCTGTCTATGATGTCACACGGACATTTTTGTGATTACACACAACCTCTTCTGACATCACAATGACATGTCTATGATGTCACTCTGAGACCTCTGTGACGCCACACTTAGATGGCTGTGACATTGCACAGGCCCTGTGAGGTCACAAATCTTTTTGTGATGTCACAAAGACATCTATGTGATGTCACTCTGACAACTCTCTGATGTCACATTGACCTTGTGAGGTCGCACATCTTTTTGAGATGTCACTCTGACATCTCTGTGACATCACACAGCTCTCTGAGATGTCACAGGGACATCCCTGTGATGTTGCACCAATATCTGTGATGTCACAAAGCTCTCTGTGATATCACACTGACTTCTCTGTGATGTCACTGATACCTCCATAACGTCACACAGCTGTCTATGATGTCACTTGGACATCTCTGTGGTGTCACACATCCTCCTCTGGCGTCACACTGACATCTCTATGATGTTACACTGACTCATCTCTGACGCCACACTTAGATGGCTGTGATGTCACACAGACCCTGTGAGGTCACAAAGGTTTTTGTGATGTCACAAAGACATCTCTGTGATGTCACTCTGACACCTCTGTGACATCACAGTGACCCTTCGAGGTCACACAGCTTTTTCTGACGTCACAGTGACAACTCTGTGATGTCACACAGCTCTCTGTGATGCAACACTGACATCACTGTGATGTCACACAATTCTCTTTGATGTCACACTGACTCCTCTGTGATTGCACAGATCCTCCTTTGATGTTACAATGACATCTTTATGATGCCACACTGACACATCTGTGACGTCACACAGATCACAGTGATATCACATGGACATCTCTGTGATATCACACAGCTCTTTGTGATGTCGCACTGACATTTCTGTGAGGTCACAGGGCTTTTAGTGATGTCACACAGACATCTCTGTGATGTCACAGAACTTTCTGTGATGTCAAAGAGATATATCAGTGACGTCTCACTGACATCTCTGTGATGTCACATTGACCTTGTGAGGTCACACAGCCGTCTGTGATATCACACGGACGTATTTGTGATGTCACACAACCTCTTCGGACGTCACAATGACATCTCTATGATGTCAAACTGACACCTCTGTGACGCCACACGTCTCTCTGAGACATCACAGTGACTTGTATGTGATGTCACACAGCTCTCTGTGATGTGACATGTTGGTGGCTGTGTTGTAGCACAGACCCTGTGAGGTCACAAAGCTTTTTGTGATGTCACAAATTCCTCTCTGTGATGTCACTCTGACACCTCTTTTGTCAGAACTCAAAGTGTTACTCAGACGTTTTTAGAGGTTTCAGGACTATGTCAGAAGCATTTTAGACCATGGCAGGCAGCTGGAAACACCTGTGATTTTGAGTTTGAGCCATGGAATGAATTACCAACTTTGAAGGTGGAACAAGCAGTCACAAAGGGTTAGATTGTATAGCAAAAGTAGTTACAAAACAGAAGCTAATTTTTTTTAGTATTGTACAGAAGGGTTTTAACACTTGTACAGGGGGGTTTTTACTTTGTACATGGGGGTCAGAAGTTCTAAGGTGGAGGAAAGTGGGCTGATCCTGTTCTTCGTCTTTCCTTTTCCTTGCCTCCCTGTTCTTCGTGATGTTGGCACTCACAGATTGGTTTAGAGTAAGAAAGCACTTTGTAATATCGGTAGTAGGTATTGGGGAAAAACTATAAACATGTAATACGTAATATATCATATAAAAGATAGCAGCAGCCATGGGCCGGGGGAGAGACGAAGAAGACAGCAGATAGAGAGGATGTCAGTGTGTGTGTGTGCCTCTACCCAGGCCACTGACCAAGCAGCCGCAGCCCGAGAAGAGAATCTTTTAGATAACTAACAATAAACTCCCTTGAGACTGAATTGCAAAAGCCTGTGGAGTTTTTCTTTGGGAGCAAGGGTTGGAGGAGTGATTTCACCACCTTATGAGACCCCAGAGCAAGGCTGGGGTTCTCACACATGGCATCCCTGGTCGGGCACCAACAAAAAGAACAAGAAGAAACATCAAACAACCTCCAACCTTCATCAGCAGAAAAAGAAAAATAGAAGAGCAGTTCACACAAACTCTTTGCAATTTCAATAAGAGAGGTGTTGGAGGGTGTCGCAGGAGACAAGACTCATCCTATCATGATCATCAAGTCTCAATTTATTGTGACAGATTACACAGTTTATATATGTTCGTTAATTAGCTCATACATATTGCAAAAGCCAAGCTCATGATTGGTTGCTATGTGACTTGTACTATTATCTTAAAACTATTTTTGTGAATGATACTTGCCTGTCCAGCTGGCCTTGCAGCTAGAACAGCTTAGTACCCCTTTGTTCTTCTCTATCTATTTCTACATACCAAGCAGTTTCAATATCTTGCTTTCTGCACACCATCTGCTCTTCAGGGCCATGCGGACTTTGCAGCAGTCACGTAGCCCTCCCTATTTGGATTAATTTTACAGTATCATGTCCCCTGTTGTACAACCATTCCTCTGTCAAGCTCTCTTCATCTCCCCCGTTTTCCTTTTGTACAAGAAGATGTGCATTCAGCATTTTCTGCAAAAGCTGCTGCATCAAGCCTTGCAAGCAAATAAACACACAGGGCAAAACAAGCAAAAGTATCACAATTATGCTTAGAACTATTATGCCGTATTTGATAATGTCCTTTAACCATGGTCCGATCCCTAATCTCTTAGCTGTCTTTCTAAACTTAATCCATCCTCTACCTTTAACTATTGAGTTAGCTTGGTTAATTTTCGTATTTGTTTGTGGATGGATGTAGAGTGATCAGATAAGTTTATACAGCACATTCTTTCAAATTTTTTACAACTATGACCTTGGGCTAGAAGAAGTAAATTAGTGGCAGCTGCTCTGTTTTGCAGAACTGCATGAAAGATACTACCTATATTTGTGGCAAGCTCACTTAACATTTTAGATGGAATACTAATTTACTTTTTTGTCTAGTAGGCTAGGATTTTTAATTGTGTGAGAGCTTGCACTGAAGCAACTCGTGGGGTGAAAAATGAGGTTAGTATTACAGAAGTGCACCCCACTTCATATTTCTCATGTTCTTGATTGCTCTGTTTAACATGAAAGGAACAAACTTAATTCTAAATACAAACTATATTTATGATAAACTTAATGTTATGCTTTTGATTATCTAATTGATTGTCCCTCTTTTTCTTTTGCCATTGAAAAGCAATGGCAAAATGAACAGAAAAATCACAGGCATTACTAAAACTCATTAAAACTTAGTAAAAAAGTCTATAACATAATTAAAAACACACTTATGAAAAAACCCAAAGTCTACAATCTTCTGTGGGTGAAACACAAATCTTTGCACAATCCACTTTTGCTGTGCATCCTCTGATTCACTTGTGGAGAGATTAGTGTTCTCTTGAAATTGATAAGTTTAACATTCTTCACTGAAATCTATCTAGATTCTGCACCTGCTAAAACACAAACAAACTCAACACCCCCCACAGGGACTGGAGGGTCCTCTCTCAATTCTGTTTCCTAAAATTTGCATGAAGAAATGGAAATATCAACATCTTTGTTATAAACATGAAAAAACATCAAGAACAAAACAATGCATATAGTAAAGAAACTAACAATAAAATAAAAATCAATCATATAATACACTATTTATATATAAAATCACAGTTACCAAGTGCTACACTATCAAATTGTCATCCCAGAGTCTGCAGCAGCTGATAAACCTTAAAACAACAGAGATTTGGATAAAACATGTCCGGATCATGTCTCTCCAAAACTCCCTTTGAGGCTCAGCTGCCCTATATGGTCAAATTGTCAAGCCAAAAGGACTTGAATACTTTTTGATGCAGAAAACACCTGGGTCAATCACACCATCTATGTAGAGCCAGAGCTTGGCCAGAGCTCAAACTCTAATTGGAGGATATGTTTTAACACATTATAAAACAAAAGTCCTAGAAATAACAGTTATAAGTAAAAAACCTTATTATTAAAAATTTATCAAACTATCAAATAATTGAACATTTCTAAAATCTCTTTAAGACAAAAATCCTCTAAATATAACAAACCCTTTCTTTAGAAATCTGAAAATTTGAAGTCTGAAATCTTGAACTAAAATTTGGACAATGAATTTTAAAGGAAGATGAATTGCAGCTGCATAAAAGATTGGATGAAGAAAACACATGAGTAGTTAAAAAATCAAAAACACAGGATCCTGAAAAAACATCTTGTAATCAATCACCTAAAGAGACAATAAAACATATGAAAACTGACTGTAAATACTATAACAACACCTTAATACCTTAATACCTTAATAATAATTCTTATCACAAAAATCAGACAACTCATATTTTATGATCAACCTATTAACAAGAAATGTTTAAAATAGGTTAAGACAATCCTTTTAAAGCACTCATATAACATTAGTAACAATCACTACTTATCATTACCTACAAAAACTTAACAATCACTATTTATTGTATTATCAATAAAACTTTAAAATCATTATTATTTATATTATTATCTGTAAAAACCCAAAGACAGAGATTACAAACTCAATACTGAAATTCCATCAGATGACATTTTCTCAACTCTTTGTTTTCAGAGACATTTTTGGTAATTAAATCATTACTAACATTTCTATCTTTATACAGTGATTTTCATCCATATCATATTTGAAATAACATTGATTCACATAATGTTCATCCTTCGTGGTATCTTGGAAAACACTCGGTACTGCTGTACTTTTTCATTACGTCTTCTGACTCTTGTAAGAAATTGGGAAGATGCTGTTGAAATTTTTGCTGTAGTGTTGCGATCCCGCCATCGGTGGCGCTGCTGCTCTCGGCGTTGTCGCTGCCATGGTGTCCTGGGTTGTAAGATAAGCTTGTATTCCATTTGCCATCTGTCGAAGGCGAACCGGTTGGACAGGTTTTTTGTTATCTCTCTCAGAGACAATGGTTTGTGTATACACCTTTGACTGATTCAATGAAAGGCTGAAAAAATGTAACGCCGTGAGGGGTCCCACCCAGAGGGGGGAAGCAGCTCTCCCTCTTCTTCGCGGGACTCCGAGAGAAGCAGCTCTCCCTCTTCTTCGCGGGACTCCGAGAGAAGCAGCTCTCTCTCTCTCTCTCTGCGCGGGATTCCCGGGGAAAGCAGCTCTCTCTCGCTCTCTCTTCGGCGGGACTCGCAGCGAAGCAGCAGGAGCGCGCTGAGGCGACGGCAGCAGAGCTCAGAGGCAACCCCGGCGCAGAGGAAGACCGGCCCCCACTGCCACCAGATCTTCAGAGGAAAATTATACCCTTCTAAAGATCACCACTGCAGCTGCAACTCATCAACTATTGCAAGGGAAAGCAATTGTCCCAGCAAAACCTGATACTGGCATTCCTCAGGTTCTAGACTTTTTCTTTCACTAGTTTTGTTTGTACCGATTGCATTTTCCTTTTTAAATTGTTGTCTAGTTTTCTCCTAGTAAAGAATTGTTACTCCCACTCCCATATCTTTGCCTGAGAGCCTTTTAATTTAAAGATCCTCGTAATTCAGAGGGAGGGGGGTTTGCCGTTCTCCATTGCACAGGAGGCTTTGCCCTCTTTCACAGACTCCTGTCTTGTCTAACCAAGACAGAATTTGGCGCATCAACGTGAGGCCCGAGGGCATTGAGAGGGAAAAAGGATTAACAGTTCTTAAGTAATTTGGTTTTGTTGTGTGTAAAAACATCTTCAGCATCACCATGTGGTCTAGTTTACCTTGGTTTGGGTGGCATGTGATCGTAGCTATACTTTTCCCATTTGCAGACCCTTATCTAAAAATGGGTCCTATGACTAAGGCTACGGTGTCTGTTATCAAGTTTGGCTTCTGGGTTAATTGGGTGAGGAATTCATGGATCTTTAATTTCCTCTGGAAGGCAGGTACATGGATTCATAGCTATCACACGTTAACTGTATGTTTTTGGGGTTACTTTAATAACGGTACCTACTGCGAGGAAATAGCACCTGGGCAAACTTTCTCTCAACCTTTTAACCATCTTTTTGGGTCTGTTCCACCAGTTCTCAAAGGGTTAAGATCCTTTTTAAGTGCTAATGATACCATACAATGGGTGGTGTTGCTGATAGTCCTGTTATATTTAGCATTCAGAGATAAGGGAAGATTAACCTGGATAACTACCCTCACACCTACACCACAGACTCGAGATGCTGCTGCTCCAGAGCCTGACCCTGCCCCACAGCCCACCTCAGAAATGAACCGCCCAGATTGGGTGAGGGTTCTGGTTAAGGAGATACGAGAGATGCTGAAGGAGTGCATTTCCCCAGCTGGTGAGAAACCGGCCCTTTGCCTTGAGGAGGGACAGTCTAATAGTACAGCTGTGGAACCCACTAATGTTACAACTGTCCAGGTTCCAGCTGAACCACAAGGGCAGTCACGGTCAGCAGCAGTGGCCCCGGTAGAAACAAGGAAGTCTAAGGTGAAAGCAGAGCACCCTGCAGATAGGGACAGGAATGGAGGAACCTCACAACCCACAGGGGAGCCAGAGATTGCTATCATCACCGAGTCCCTGACGTACGAAAGTCTTCGCAATCTGCATAAAGACATTGTGCGACGAGGGCGTGAGGCTTATGCTACCTGGCTACTCCGGGTTTGGGATCTTATGGGTACAGGCGTGCAGCTGGACGGTGGTGAGGCAAGGAACTTGGGACCCTTGACCCAGGACTCGGGTATAAATCAGGTTTTTGTAAGGGAACCAGGGTCCCTTTCTCTCTGGGAGCGGCTCTTAATGAGTGTCAGGGAGAAGTTTATCCACAGAGAGAGAATGCAAGAGCACCATCATAGAATGCGCTGGAAGACCCTCGAGGAAGGGATCCAACAGCTGAGAGAAGTGGCAGTATTGGAGGTACTCTTTGGGAGGGATGGACGACACAATAATGACCCCGACAAGGTCAGGTGTACGGGACAAATGCTGTGGAGTCTGGCAAATCTTGGGCCATCTCAATACGCCACCTTCATTGCAACGATCAATGCTGACACCCACCGGGAGACAATAGGTTCTGTTGCCAACAAACTTAGGAATTATGAGAGTATGATTAATGGCCCAATGCAGGCTCATATCTCAGCTGTGATTAAGGAGTTTAAAGAGGAGATGAGGGAGGAGATAAGGAAGGTTAATACAGCACCCGTGAGAGTCACAGGCCCCAGAATCAGCACCCAACAATCCCCAGCTAGAGAGAGAGGGTACACCCCAAGGGCTAATCTGTGGTTCTTCCTGCGTGACCATGGGGAAGACATGGGGAGGTGGGATGGGAAACCCACCTCTGTCCTGGCAGCACGGGTCCGTCAACTCAAGGAGGGAAACTCTAACCGGGGGAGTTCCACCAAAGTGAAGGTAGCCTCAACCTCCCGTGACCAAGCTTGTGGGTACGATCTGTCAGACCCCCTTGAAGGGACCTCTAGTATGTATGCCCAGGGAAGGAATGATAACCAGTGTTAGAGGGGCCCTGTCTCTAGCCAGGGAGAGGCACGGGAAAACCGGATCTTCTGGACAGTGTGGATCCGATGGCCTGGCACATCAGAGCCACAAAAATATGATGCTTTAGTTGATACTGGTGCACAGTGTACTCTGATACCATCGGGACATGTGGGGGCAGAGCCTGTTTCCATTGCTGGTGTGACAGGGGGATCACAACAATTGACTCTGGTGGAAGCCGAGGTGAGCCTGACTGGGAAGGAGTGGAAGAAACACCCTATAGTGACTGGCCCAGATGCTCCGTGTATCCTAGGTATAGACTTCCTCCGGAACGGATATTACAAAGACCCAAAGGGACTCAGGTGGGCTTTTGGAATAGCCGCTGTAGAGGCAGAAGACATTAAGCAATTGAACACCTTGCCTGGACTGTCAGAAAACCCCTCTGCAGTAGGACTCCTAAGGGTGGAAGAACAACGCGTGCCAATTGCGACCTCGACAGTGCACCGCCGGCAGTATCGGACGGATCGAGATGCCGTGATCCCCATCCACAAAATGATTCGGGAGCTGGAGAGCCAAGGGGTGGTCAGCAAAACCCACTCACCCTTCAACAGCCCCATCTGGCCTGTGCGCAAATCTGACAAAGAATGGAGATTGACTGTGGACTATCGTGGCTTAAATGAAGTGACTCCACCGCTGAGCGCTGCTGTGCCGGACATGCTGGAACTCCAGTACGAGCTGGAGTCCAAGGCAGCAAAGTGGTATGCCACCATTGATATTGCTAATGCGTTTTTCTCCATTCCTCTGGCAGCAGAATGCAGGCCTCAGTTTGCTTTCACCTGGAGGGGCGTGCAGTACACCTGGAACCGACTGCCCCAGGGGTGGAAACACAGCCCCACCATCTGCCATGGACTGATCCAGGCTGCACTAGAAAAGGGTGAGGCTCCAGAACACCTGCAATACATTGATGACATCATTGTGTGGGGGAGCACAGCGGCAGAAGTGTTTGAGAAAGGTGAGAGGATCATCCAGATACTACTAGAAGCTGGCTTTGCCGTCAAGAAAAGCAAAGTCAAGGGACCTGCCCGAGAGATCCAGTTCCTGGGAGTGAAATGGCAAGATGGACGGCGCCAGATTCCCACTGAGGTCATCAACAAGATCACAGCTATGTCCCCACCAACCAGCAAAAAGGAAACACAAGCTTTCCTGGGTGCCATAGGTTTCTGGAGAATGCACATTCCTGAGTATAGCCAGATTGTGAGCCCTCTTTATCTGGTTACCCGAAAGAAGAATGATTTCCACTGGGGCCCTGAGCAGCAACAAGCCTTCACCCAGATCAAGCAGGAGATCGCTCATGCTGTAGCCCTTGGCCCAGTCAGAACGGGACCAGAGGTCAAGAATGTGCTCTACTCTGCAGCCGGGAACCATGGGTTGTCTTGGAGCCTTTGGCAGAAAGTGCCTGGGGAGACTCGAGGCCGACCACTGGGATTCTGGAGCCGAAGTTACAGAGGGTCTGAAGCCAACTACACTCCCACAGAGAAGGAAATCTTGGCTGCCTTTGAAGGAGTTCAAGCAGCCTCGGAAGTAATTGGCACAGAAACACAACTCCTCCTGGCACCCCGACTACCGGTGCTGGGGTGGATGTTTAAAGGAAAGGTTCCTACTACCCACCATGCCACTGACGCCACATGGAGCAAATGGATTGCCCTCATCACTCAACGCGCCCGTATTGGAAACCTGAATCGCCCTGGGATTTTGGAGATAATTACGAACTGGCCAGAAGGTGAAAACTTTGGTCTCACTGATGATGAGGAGCAGGTACAAGTGGCAAGGGCTGAAGAAGCTCCACCATACAACCAACTACCAGCAGAGGAGACCTGCTACGCTCTTTTCACTGACGGTTCCTGTCGCATCGTAGGGATGAACCGGAAGTGGAAAGCAGCCGTATGGAGCCCCACACGCCAAGTTGCACAAGCTACCGAAGGAGAAGGTGGATCGAGCCAACTCGCTGAACTCAAGGCCGTTCAGCTGGCTCTGGACATTGCTGAAAGGGAAAAGTGGCCAAAGCTCTACCTTTATACTGATTCATGGATGGTAGCCAATGCTCTGTGGGGCTGGCTGGGAAGGTGGAGAAAGGCCAACTGGCAACGTAGAGGAAAGCCAATCTGGGCTGCTGATATATGGAAAGACATTGCCTCTCGGGTGGAAAAGCTGACGGTGAAAGTCCGTCATGTAGATGCCCATGTCCCCAAAAGTCGGGCTAATGAGGAGCACCGGAACAACGAGCAGGTAGATCAGGCAGCAAAAATAGAGGTGTCAAAGATAGACTTAGATTGGCACCATAAGGGGGAGTTGTTCCTGGCTCGATGGGCTCATGATGCCTCAGGTCATCAGGGCAGAGATGCCACCTACAAGTGAGCACGAGACCGAGGGGTGGATCTAACCATGGACAGTGTTTCCCAGGTTATCCATGACTGTGAGACGTGTGCTGCCATCAAACAGGCCAAGAGGGTGAAGCCCCTATGGTATGGTGGGCGGTGGTCCAAGTACAAGTATGGGGAGGCCTGGCAGATTGACTACATCACACTGCCCCAGACACGCCAAGGCAAGCGCTACGTGCTGACCATGGTAGAAGCCACCACTGGATGGCTGGAGACTTTCCCTGTACCTCATGCCACTGCCCGGAACACCATCTTAGGCTTGGAAAAACAAGTCCTGTGGAGACACGGCACCCCTGAGAGAATTGAGTCTGACAACGGCACCCATTTCAAGAACAGCCTTATCAACACCTGGGCCAGAGAACATGGTATCGAATGGATATATCATATTCCCTATCATGCTCCAGCTGCCGGCAAAGTTGAACGGTGCAACGGACTCCTTAAGACTACCCTGAAGGCACTCGGTGGGGGAACATTTAGAAACTGGGAAATTAACCTGGCAAAAGCAACCTGGATGGTCAACACCCGGGGGTCTGTCAATCGAGCTGGCCCTGCTCCGTCAGAACCCTTACACGCAGTAGATGGAGATAAGGTCCCTGTAGTACATATGAAAGGTATTTTAGGGAAAACTGTTTGGATTAATCCCACCTCAGGCAAAGACCAACCCATTCGTGGGATTGTCTTTGCTCAAGGACCTGGTTACACTTGGTGGGTAATGCAGGAAGATGGGGAGACCCGCTGTGTACCACAGGGAAACTTGGTCTTAAGAGAGAACTGGGTGTAAGATTTCATGGTGTGCAGATGGAAATAGAATAAGGGGTGGATAATGTCCTGGGTTGTAAGATAAGCTTGTATTCCATTTGCCATCTGTCGAAGGCGAACCGGTTGGACAGGTTTTTTGTTATCTCTCTCAGAGACAATGGTTTGTGTATACACCTTTGACTGATTCAATGAAAGGCTGAAAAAATGTAACGCCGTGAGGGGTCCCACCCAGAGGGGGGAAGCAGCTCTCCCTCTTCTTCGCGGGACTCCGAGAGAAGCAGCTCTCCCTCTTCTTCGCGGGACTCCGAGAGAAGCAGCTCTCTCTCTCTCTCTCTGCGCGGGATTCCCGGGGAAAGCAGCTCTCTCTCGCTCTCTCTTCGGCGGGACTCGCAGCGAAGCAGCCGGCGCGCGCAGAGGCGACGGCAGCAGAGCTCAGAGGCAACCCCGGCGCAGAGGAAGACCGGCCCCCACTGCCACCAGATCTTCAGAGGAAAATTATACCCTTCTAAAGATCACCACTGCAGCTGCAACTCATCAACTATTGCAAGGGAAAGCAATTGTCCCAGCAAAACCTGATACTGGCATTCCTCAGGTTCTAGACTTTTTCTTTCACTAGTTTTGTTTGTACCGATTGCATTTTCCTTTTTAAATTGTTGTCTAGTTTTCTCCTAGTAAAGAATTGTTACTCCCACTCCCATATCTTTGCCTGAGAGCCTTTTAATTTAAAGATCCTCGTAATTCAGAGGGAGGGGGGTTTGCCGTTCTCCATTGCACAGGAGGCTTTGCCCTCTTTCACAGACTCCTGTCTTGTCTAACCAAGACACATGGCAACCAGGACTGTGCCGCCATCTCCGCCGCCATTGCTGGGCGCTGCGGGGAGATGAGGGGCGGCGCCGCCTCGCTCCCGTCCTTGTTGCGCCACCTTGTGGATGGGAGAAGAGACACCCCCGCCACGGCCGCGCCCCGCCTGCTCCGACTCCAGCGCAGCTGAGCCCCCAGGAACGCCCCTCTCCCCCCTTGCGCTGCTGCTCGGCAACAAGGAGCCTTCCATCTCTCGGCTGATGTCCGCTCCGCCCCGGGCTCGCCTCCGGCTCGGTGCTGGCCGTCCCCGCTCTGTCCGGCCCCGCGCCTGCTCCGTTCTACCTGATTCCCATTCACACAAAGTGAATTTGGGATCCCAGTCCCATTGCCATAAAGCAATTTGGATCTCAATTTCCAGCACCTCAATGCTACTAGTGTCTATGGGAGGTACAGGCATTTCAGAAGCAGAGATGGGAATGGGAAAATTTGTGAGAACCGGAGGGTTTGGCTCACTGGAGAGAAGCGAGGGTTCATATTCCTTATTTTTCTCCAGAGCTGTCTGTATCGCTTCCTCCGCCCTCTTTTCTGCCTGACACATTAACAATTCGTTATCAACCACTCTCCAAAGTTTACTCATTTTCTTGCCCGGTTTATCCTCATCTAACACTAATTCCCACAACTTATCCCTATAGCTTCTCCATTCTGAAAGTTCATGAACACTATGGGGGTTAACGAAAAAGCCGTAAGACTCCGCATGATGCAATAGCGAAGGGAGATCCTTATCTAAGTCAATCCCCCTAATCTGCCTTTTTCTAAGAGAAGCACTAAATAAATCATATGCTGCTTGCCTTTCCATGATTACGTTGGTAACGTTGCTGGCTCCTTCAGGCTTCGGCAGCACGTATCGGCTGAGCCCGCTTCTACGGTCACTCAGGGCGCGGAGCAGAGCGTTTCACCTCTTCTCTTTATTTTCACCGTCCTTCCATCTGCAGGACCCAAACTCCAACGCAGCACCTCTCTCACCTTAGGCTCGGATCAGGTCCCTGCTTTCGGGCGCCAGTTGTTAGAGGGATGCCGCGGGAGACAAGACTCATGATATCATGATCATCAAGTCTCGGTTTATTGTGACAGATTACACAGTTTATATATGTTCGTTAATTAGCTCATACATATTGCAAAAGCCAAGCTCATGATTGGTTGCTATGTGACTTGTACTATTACCTTAAAAGTATCTTTGTGAATGATACTTGCCTGTCCAGCTGGCCTTGCAGTTAGAACAGCTTAGTACCCCTTTGTTCTTCTCTATCTACTTCTACATACCAAGCAGTTTCAATATCCTGCTTTCTGCACACCATCTACTCTTCAGGGCCATGCAAACTTTGCAGCAGTCACGTAGCCCTCCCTATTTGGATTAATTTTACAGTATCATGTCCCTTGTCGTTCAACCATTCCTCTGTCAGGCTCTCTTCAGATGTAAATTTCAGCTTGTAGACAGCTGTGCACCATTGACCTGCTCTGAATTCTACCTTGTACTGTTTGACATGTTCATATAATTTTACTTCTTTGGTTGGGGAAAAATCAAATTGAATGCAAAATTCAGCTTTTGCAGAGCTTAGGAGTTCTAATTCCTGGGGCTCCCCCTCGGCAAAGGGCAAATGTGAAACCCACCCTTGCCACAAAATGAGGGGATTTCGCCCTTGTGCTTTAACTTGTACTGCACCTCTAGGTATTTTGTTTTCGTTCACCTGCTTTTGCAAACGGACCAGATCAATTGGAAATTCATCCTCCTTACTTGGAACCCCTATTAAACATGTGGACATCGGATTTTCTGCTGAAGCAGTGGACAAACACATATGATCCTGTTGCAAGGCTTGGGCTAGCGTGACCCATACATTTCTCTTGGGCTGTGGAACAATCCATGCATCCACCGTGGAAGGGTAGATGGCCATTCCCTGGAACCAAACGATGAGCAGAAATGTGGAAATTGATATTCTACTAGTCTGAAAGAAAGATAAAATCATACAACAAAGTAAACTAACTCTGAAAAAGATACAATTTTCTCTGCCAGTATGAAGGAAAATGATTCTCCCCCCTCCCACTTTCCCCCCTTGTTAAGGAGGCCCTTCAGACCCTGGAGTCCTCGGGGTTGCTGCTGCTGAAGCAACCACCCTTTCCCATGATTTTATCACTGAGTCCTCTGTCATCAGCATAGCTTTCCTGGTGCACTCCTCGATGAGCTGATCGAGTGTGGGGGGAGGCAATGATGGAAGGGCTAGGATGACTCGCTGACAGACTTCATTTGCATTTGTGGTGACAAGTTCTAATATAAGTTGGTCTTGGAGCTCTGGATTTTGTACCCTTTTTTCCACAGAGGCTCGCACTCAATCCACAAAATCCATGAATGGTTCTGAAACAGACTGCTTCAAGGCAATATAAGTGACAAGAGGGTCTTTAGAAGGCATGTTAAAAAATGCACGTTCTGCTGCATCCCTCGACAGGTCCAACACTGCCCTGGGAATGCCTGCTGCTTGCTTTTCAGCTTGACTCCAATCACCCTCACCCACTAGATGTTCTAAAGTGATTTCCTCATCCTCTATATCTGTGGAATGGCTTGGACTTTGCAGAATCTCTGGGAGGAGATCTGCTGCAAGTCTTTTCCACATTCTTTCCCACAATCTAAACTCAGACTGAGGGAGCAAGCAACTGAAAAGACGTCTCAAATCAGCGGGGACAAATGTCTTGGAGCATAGAGTAGCTTTTAAAATGCTCTTAAAAAATTCACTTCTTTCCCCAAACTCACGCTTTGTTTTGCAAAGTTCCCTAATACTATCATACGAAAGGGGCTCCCATTTGGCGTTCTGTCCCCTGGTATTATAAATCACTGGGGCTAAGAATGCAGGGTCGGTGTCTCTGACCGCTTCCCAGTTCCCCGTGCTGACATCCTGGGCGCTGCCGTTGCCAGGGAGACCAGGAGAGAGAGAGGGAGGAGGGCCGGCTTGTGAGGGAGTGGCCGCAGCCGGCGGAGCCGTGTGGAGTGGGGCTGGGACAGGGGCAGGGAGTGGTGAGGCAACTGCGAGGGGAGGAGCTGAGGGCTGGACTGGGGGCTGGAATGCCGCAAGGAAGGAGGGGTTGGGATTGGGCACGGGCGAAGGGAGGGGTGCAAGGGCTGTGGGAATGTTCTGGGCTGGCACAGGGAGCAGGGAATGCGGGGATAGAGAAGGGAACACCGCGTGGCCGCCTCCATCTTGTGGGGGCTGCACGGGGGGGGTGGGGGGTGCAAAGCATGGATTTTCAGCTGCGGGAGTGAAAGCAGGAGACGGAGAAGGGTTAGGAACTAAATCTACATCTGCACAGTTAGTTTTCTCACTGCAGGGGACGCAGGGGGACACAGGAGACGCGACGGGGCTCTTTTCTGCTCCCCGGGCGCCCTGAGTGTCTGCACTCTCTTTCACAACATCGTAAACGAACAAAAACATTCTCATAAAACCTTCTTTCACTGAGGGATCTCCTGCCTTTGTCCTTTCACTCAGCACTGCACCCACACGCTTTCAAAATCGTCTTTCTCTCACTTCTTGCTCTGTTACCTCCGGAACACTTACTGATAACCATCTGACAAACTCTTTCACAATGCTCTTAGGAAATTTGACACCTGCACTCTGCAGGGCCTCCTGAACTTGTTTATAAATCTCTTTCTGCTGTTTAGTCAGCCTAACACCCATGGCTGGCTTCACAGCAAAATCTCAACCAATTACTGCAGCAAACGACGGAGACTCCCGTCACGCCTGCGCGCTGGCGTGTCCCCCCACGGGCACACAGGAGCCGATGTCTCCTGGCCGGGCCCCTGCCCCCGGAAACCGAGACTCACCCACAGCCGTCCTTTAGACACCACTGAAGCAACGGTTCCCGAACCCACAGGTGGTCTCCCGGGTGTAGGAAGGTGCCGTCCGACCCGTGGAGACCTCGCTGGACAGAAATCGGCATCTGTCTCCACGGCAACAGTCCCGCTGGGCTGTGTGGAGAGGCAAATGCCTCACCACCAGCGTGATCCCAGAGCTTCTCCCCGCACAGCTGACAGCCTGCGTGGCGGCTTATTCACACCGCTCTCCGCTCTGTTGCTCGCGGTGACACTGCAAAGCGTCTGGAAAAGCTCCTAGGCAGTGCACTATCCACGATGGCTGTGGCTCGCTTGTTCAGACCAGTGCAAAGCCCAAATCTGTGCGCCACTTGTTGCTTCTCTTTCGACCGCCACTTTGCTCTCGGGGGTTACTCGCCGATGTCCTCTGGCCCTCCCCGGCCCCCCGGGACCCTCCGGCTAGCTGTCCCTTTCCGGGGCCGGGGTTTTCCGCGGTCCCGCTGCCCTGGGCTCACCAGGCACCGTCTGGGTTAGCACGGTCCGAGCTGCGGCGTTGCCTCAGTCGCCGCTAGGATTCGAGATAAAGAGACCAAGAGAGACCAATGGTATGCTTGTCCCGAGAGATTGTATTGCCTGAAGCGTTGCAGGGACCAAAGGCCCCAGGCTATTGCCCAGATACAGTTTTATACAGCAAAATTAAGAGAAAAGGTCTTAAACAATAGAGACAGTGTTCAGCTAAGGCACATCAGAACCACCCCAGGGGTCAGGTCCAATGGGAACTGCTCAGGGGTGGGAAGAAGGGGGTTTACAGAGGAATGCTGAAGCAGGACTTTCCCAAAACAGTGGAGCATATATAAATGTATCTTTGACCTCAGTTTACCATTCCCAAGGCCTTTCTAATACAATGGGGCATACATTAATGTATCCTTTTCCTCAGTTTACCATTCCCAAGGCCTTTCTAAAACCTTCCTCCACGCTACCATGCCAGCATGACAACCGCAGGGGGAAGGTGCGCCGTGGAAGAGCAGAGACTGCCCGGCCGCCCAGCACTGTGCTTTTGCTTAATAATGCTTGCTCAATAAATTCATGTTAATTGATTTATCTATGATTAGCATCTCCAATTGAATTTGTCCATAACACACCTGACTAGAGAAATGAAAAAAAAATAAAGTTGGTATATTATCCAACACACAAGTGCAGTGCAAGCTCCCGGCTGCTGAGTCTCAGGAGAAGGCTGAGGGAAATGCACCCACTACGTCCCCTCTGCCACTCCCTCGGCATCTGGTGCTGAAGTTTGGATGCCTGCAGGGGTTGCTTGTCTCCTCTGGGTGTATTCTTCCTCCCCTCTGGGAGGGCCTTAATGGAAATTGGTTCCATTTCTCCTGCAGACCAGAGTGGCAGGGAGTCACTGCAGGCTGGTGATGCTCTGATACAAGGAAATGGGTGTGCATACAAACCACACTGTGAAAAGGCAGTGTCCATAAGGGAGCCAGAGGAGCCCTGCATCTTTATTTGAATAAAGGGAGAGAGTCCATGGGGACATCTGCTGCTGGGGTTTTCTCTCTCGAAGTTTTGGAGGATACAGCCTCCTTTTAAACTCCTGGCCCCATGCTGCCCCCTTCCTTTCCCCACTGGCTGGGGTACCAGGCCAGGGGACTGCAGGGACCTTTGTACCCTCTTTTCCTTTTGCAAGGTATTAGTTCTGGTCTCCATCCAAACTGTAATAGATAGATAATGAGATGATTGGCTCTCGCAATTAAGGGATGAATATTGTGTGAATCTTAAGAGAAGCTTTATTGATGTAGAGTTATGTTATTGTGATTTGTTGTTTAGATGTTCTCTGTTCTCCCCACAGTCCCCTTTCCACCCCCCCCCCACCCCCCCCTCACTCCCTATTGTTCCCACCAGACAGCCTGGGCTGTACAGGACAGGTAGAAAGAAGGTGTGTGTGGTATTCACATATCCTTTGACCAGTGAGAGACACAGACTTTCCCAGGAAAATCCTGGGGAAGGCTGTGAGAAAGCTCAGAGAAAGAAGAAAACCAATTATCTTCATTTGCTGCATCTGTTGTTTGGCACATGTGGAATGTATTATGGAGATTGTTTAGCAAAGAGGGATTTCTTCCTTGGACTCTGGTGATGGTGTTTTGATTTCATTTGACCAACTGGAGCCACTCTGTGTTGGACTGTCTCTAAGGGTCACGGGTTTTTCTTCACTATAGCAGTAGTATAGTTTTTAGTATCATGTAATATAGGACAGCTTAATAAAGCTTTTGCTCAGCCTTCTGCAAACATGGAGTCAATGCACGTCATTCCCTGAGGTGGGGGCCCACCACAATAGGTGTTGACATATACCCCTTGCATGGGAGAGTTAGGAATGGAACAGCTTGTTGCTGTGGGGACACAGCATGACAACACCTGACCTTCAAATGCAGCTACAAGAAATAAATCCCACCAATAAAGGGCAAAGAAGGGTTGACTGGCAGACTTTGGGAGGGGCCAGGGGTGACTGATGCACCCTCCAGGAGTGTGAAAGGTGAAGCATCAATCTTGAAGATGAGGCAGCCACCTGGCAGGCAGCCATGGGGCAGGGAGCCTTCCCAGGCCTGTTCTTCCTTATTAGTCCTTCTCTTATGTTTTTGTAAATGTTTAATAAACGTTTTCAAAATTTTTATGTGCACTGTTGTTTCTCACAAAACCCAGTCCTAAGGTGGGATGGTCGTGTTACTCCTGACAGGAATGGGTTCCCTGCAGTTCCAGCTGTTCTGCAGCCTGTGCTTTTCTGTACCCTGCTTTGCTCTTCAGGTGGCAGATGCCTTGGGCAGGTCACTCCAGACACACAAGAGTGCCAGGGTAGGCCCAATCCCTAAAGCTCTCACAGAGCTGTGCTTGACTCCAAATTAGGTAAGCATGGAATGGACTTTAAAGAGTAGCACATCTGCAGTTTCAAGGGATAGTAAAGCCAGTGCTGCACTCCGAGAAGTAAGTCCACAATCGGAGTTGTTGATGTCATTTAACTAATTTGCAGCTCATTCTGGTGATAATGATGATGATAGTACCATAGAGCATTTACTTTTGTTTTTCCTCCCCCAAATAAAATGGTGCCATTTGGCTTCCGGAGAAAAGAACTCTCAAAGGTGCAGTTTGGCAGTCATGGAGGCAGAGGTTGAGGAGAAACAGATATGCCCTTGGTGGGATGCTCTGGTGGGCTCCAGCATTTAAACAAGCTACTTGGATACATAGACTCGGACATTTTCAATGCTAAATGGCTGCATTAAATGGTTTTCCAGGCCTTATGCTGGCCAGAAAGATTTTAAAGCCCATGGGAGTTTAGCCTCCATGAGAAGGGCAGCATCAATTCCTGTGCCAGGTGAGACATAGCATTCAAAAGCTCAGCTTGTGTCTAGAGAAGCCACCAGCCTAATGTAAGCAAGGCCAGAAAGCTTCTCCAGTCCTGCTGAGCGGCTGTGGCAGAGCTGTTGTGTTTTACAGCAGATCCATGGCAGAGCAGCAGCTGCAGGAGAGGGCTCAGGACAGGCTTGGGGGGAGCGGGACGGCAGGAAGCTGAGCAAAGCCCCTGCTCTGTGACTGAGGCACTTTGTGCAGAAGCAAACAAAGATGGTGACTTGAAGAGATTCCTGCTGTGCTCAAAGTTTGCCTCTGAAGACTGAGAGTTGAGCTTGTTAGGAATCCCAAAAAACATCAGGGAAAAGCTTTTAGTTTAGTTGTGATCAGGCACAAGTGTCCAGTGGGAAAAGAGCCTCTGAAGAAGGCTGTGAGTCATAGGGTGTTTTAGTTTCAAGAAGAGCATAGATCAGCAATTAAACACAATTTTAATTTTTATTCGAGAAGTGTAAAAATATTCTATGTTTTTCTGAATTCTAAAACTACATTGAAAAATATAGAACTGCTGTGGGAAAAAGAACAAAATATTTGGAGAATTTTCTATGAAAAATATTCCTAAATTTTGCAAAATGAAAACTAAACACAGTAGCTGATGGTCTCAGGAGCCCAAAGCCCAGCTGAGCCTGCCCAGCACCGGCTGTGCCCAGACAAGCAGCTCCGCCAGTGCTGGTGGTAGCAGCCAGGGACCAGAGCTGAAGCCCAAAGATGCTGCTGGAGTCAGGCCCTACCCTGGCAGGAGGGCTGCACCTCCTGCCCTGGCTGGACACCAGGGCCAGCACCTTTGGGGACAGAGGGCTCTGTTATGGGTGGTGGCAGCATGTCCCCAGCAGTAAGTGATTAATGCAGCTCTGGAAGGGCTGTTGGAAACTGGCTTGGGGAGGGCTGATGACAGGCACAGGTCTCCGTGGCTGAAGTCCTTGTCTGGTCTTGTGAAGCTGCAGAGGCGCTGCTGTGGAGAGAGCAGTGGCTGAGGCCCCAGCTGCCAGTGGCACACAGGGACCCTCGTGCACAGCACGGCCCAGAGCTGGCAGGGCTCCCCAGCACGGCTGGAGCGGCTGGCACACCTTGGCCCAGCTGCACAGCTGCCCCTCGAGGCCCCGGCGAGCAGGGGACGGCTCTGGGCATCTCCCTGGCCAGGAGCAGCCCCCGAGCGCCTCTGCCTTTCAGGGGCCATCTCGTCCCCGCTCTTTCTCCTGCCCACCTTGCTGTGCCTCTGCCCTGTGCCCCTGGGGCTGCTCCCGGCCAGGCAGCCTCAGGGGGAGCCAGCACTGGCTGCAGCCCCAGCAGCCCCCAGGACAAGGCCCAGCAATGAAGAGGCCAAGGAAAGCACTGGGCAGCAGCAGAACCCTCAGCAGAGTGCTTTGGACAGCCATGGACTGGCCACAACTCCACTGCAGCCTGACTGGAAATGTTTCCCATCTACATTAGACTTTAAAAAGAAACTGTCTGAGGGAAAGATGATGAAAACACTCACCGTTTTCTCTTCCAGTAACACCAGATTCCAACACAGGGCAATATGAAGATAAGCTCCAGAAACAGCAGACCTGCAATTAACTGTAGCACACAGTGTGTTTCCCAACAGCAACCACTTCTGAGGCTGTTCTGGGCATCGGGAACAGGTGTTGTGGGGCTGGCTGCATCTGTGGGAGCAATGGGGAGCGTGAGCCCGCGCTGTGCTGCACTGCTGAGCTGGCAGCACGGTGGATACGGCCAGGACGTTCTCTGTTTGCCCAGAGCTGGGGCCTGCAGGCACCTTGCCACCCCTTGGCACAGGCTGTGCCTCCCAACACAGCCCAGCAGGCCGGGAGGAGAGCCCGGGGCCAGCGCAGCTGCTTGGGCCGTGGCTGCTTGGAGGGACAGGGGCCAAACCCATCCCTGAGCAGCCCCTGCCAGCCCTGGCCCTCCCTGCCCTGGGACAGCTCCCCCAGCCCCAGGGGACAGAGCCAGGCCCTGTCAGGACCCAGTGCAGCCCCTGCCCAGCCGGGAGCCAGGGCTGGCTCTGGCCCTGGGCTGGCAGCAGGGCTCCCGCTCGGGGCTGCTCCTGTGCCTGGGGCCTCTGGGCACTCAGGGCGGCTGCGGGAGCAGCTGCAGCGGGAGGGACGTTGGTGCAGAGTCCCGATTCCCCGGGGCTGCCAACGAGCTCCAGAGGCCTGGAAGCCCAGGCGCCTCCAGCTTTGGCTGCTGCTGGGCCGGGCAAGGGCAGGGCCTGGGGGAAGAGCTGCTGCCACACAGCCCCGCCGAGGGCTGAGCCCGGCTGAGCCCGGCACAGCAATCACCTCCTGTGCCTGTGCCCATGCTGGCCATCGCCTTCCTTCCTGCAGCAGAGGCTGGCACTGAGCCACTCCTTCCTCCGGGATGTGCCTCCTTCTGCAGAGATGTTTGGTCCATTACTTGGGAAAGGAAGAGAGACAGCTGGATCAGATGGGACTATCCACCATTAAGGGAAGTAGCATCTTCTGGGGGCAATGCTTTTCAAAGTCTTGGTTAAAGATCAGAAAAACATCTGGGATTTGGCACTGGGCCAGGGCCCTCCCTCCCTGAAGCATCTGCCAGGCCTGAGCAGAAGTCATAAGGGGATGGCCCAGGGCGAGGGCACACATGTGCGTGATTCTGTCCTGGCACCTGCAGCGATGCCCCCCTGGCCGAGCTTTGGGCTCTGAGCTGGCAGCTCTCACAGGGGGAAAGGCCTTGACCTA
Source organism: Lonchura striata (assembly GCF_050655825.1). NCBI lineage: Eukaryota > Metazoa > Chordata > Aves > Passeriformes > Estrildidae > Lonchura > Lonchura striata. Next base: position 1,780,329 of record NC_140718.1, on the reverse strand, counting down.
CCCTCAGCATCTCCCAGAGGCTCCATCCTGAAAGTGGGTTGGGAAGCCAGATCACTTTTGCTAGCAGGGATATCTGCAAAGAAAGGCAGGACAGAGCATATCCTGTAGCAATGTAGGAGATCCTCAGGCTGCACCCAAGGCTCAGCCCCAGGACACAGCCCTGGGCTTGGCCCCTTCCCTCTCTGCTCTTCTCTGTGGCTGCACAGAGGACACGGAAGGACAATCTGGCATTGCACACAGGAAGAAAACTGACAGCTAAATGCTCCTTCCTCCCCCTGACAGTGATCCTGTGGGATCACTCAGGGTTTGAGAAGGGAGCATGGCAGGGTTTCTTAATGTCAACAACCTTCAGGCTATTAAGGGAATGGCACATGATTGAGCTCTTGCAACATGGACATTGATTGTTCTTTCAGAAATAGGGACATAGAGAATTTGTCTTCAAAATTCTCCAAGGATTTCAAACTGTCTTGTCGTAGGCCTCCCAGATAAGCCATGTCACGCTCCCAATCTAGACAGAAACACAGGCCAGAAGCATTTCCATGGTGTTCTGGGGTCTCCCTCTGCCTTTGGGAAATGGGCACTGCAAGGGGTCAGGTTAAGCAGTGGATGCCAGATGTGAATGGCCATGGCCAAAGCTGCAAAGAAGCCTGGAGAGCCCTGCACTGGCTCCTGGTCACTCTCCACCCTCTTTGCAGGCCCTGTGCTACATCCCTGGAGGGGTTGCTGAACCTGCCCGGGGCCCATGGTGGTTCTCTGACTCGCACAGAGGAAACCCTCACTAATTTCCTGAGGAAATGTGCAGCAGGCAGTGCCACAACTATTCCTTCTTGCCTATCTCTGCTCAGTCAGCTCAGACCGGCCATGGAACGGTCAGACCCTCTCACACAGGTCAGGCCCTTGGAGAAGAGCTTCTGCCACACAGCCTCACCAAGGGCTGGGGCCAGCACAGCAATTACCTCCTGTGCCTGTGCCCATGCCTGGAATTGCCTCCCTTCCTTCAGGAAATGCTGCCTTCCATAGAGCGTCTCTGTCCATCCCTTGAGAAAGGAAGAGGCACAGGTGAATCAGATGGAAGCATTACACATCAGGGGGGTGGAAATTCAGGAGGCAATCCTTCTCAAAGACATGGATAAGGATCAGGAAAAGGCCCAGGCTCTTGGGGCTCTGACAGGGCTCTCTCTTTTCCAAACCGCCACCCCTCCTGATCTTCTGGGGACTGGGAAATTACAGGGGACATCAGGGTGTGCATGGCCCATAGCGATATTGGGGCTCCCTGTCAGCTGTTGCCAAATGCCTTCCTGCAGAAGCTGGGGAGAAGCTGCAGCCAGGCCAGCCTGGGAAACAGCCCTGCAGGGCATGAGAGCAGCAGCGGGGCAGCGAGGCTGCCATGGATCCCTTCCCGCTGTGCCATGCACGGCCTGTGCAGATGTGCAGGGAAAGGCCCCGGCTGCTGCGTCCCAGGGATGGTCTAGGAAATGCACCCACCTTGTCCTGCCCGCATCATTTCCTTTAGAATTTGCTGCATGTTTTCGGATGTCTCATGGGGTTTTTTGCGTCCTGTAGCTTTGTTCTTTCCTGTTGGAGGACCTTAGAGGAAAATAATTCCATTTCCCAGGAACAGATCCCACAAAACCAGTGCTCAGCCTGTGGGATCAGCAGGGACACACTACTCACCCCTGCGATGGGAGATGGGCTTGCGAGCAATATCCACCAAAGGACCAGGGAAAGACCTCCCTGCAGCCACACCTGTAACTCAAAAGCCACAGAAGCTTCTGCCATCTCTGCAGATCAGCATGAGCAGCACTGAACTGCAGGAGCAATGAGGGGATGGCGCAGGGCAAGGGCACACATGTGCGTGGTTCTGTCCTGGCAACTGCAGCGATGCCCCCCTGGCCGAGCTTTGGGCTCTGAGCTGGCAGCTCTCACAGGGGGAAAGGCCTTGACCTACCCTCAGCATCTCCCAGAGGCTCAATCCTGAACGTGGGTTGGGAAGCCAGATCACTTTTGCTAGCAGGGATATCTGCAAAGAAAGGCAGGACAGAACATCTCCTGTGGCAATGTAGGAGATCCTCAGGCTGCACCCAAGGCTCAGCCCCAGGACACAGCCCTGGGCTCGGCCCCTTCCCTCTCTGCTCTTCTCTGTGGCTGCACAGAGCACACGGAAGGACACACTGGCATTGCACACAGGAAGAAAACTGACAGCTAAATGCTCCTTCCTCCCACTGACAGTGATCCTGTGGGATCACTCAGGGCTCTAGAAGGGAGCAGGCAAATTTTCCTGAATCCATCTAACTTCAGATGGTCTTAAGGGAAAGGGCAAATGTTTGAGCTCTTGCCACCTTGTCACTGCCTATTCTGACAGGAAAAGAACAGGGAGAACTTGCCTCTAGCATTCTCCAACATTTTCAGGCCTTCATCCAGCAGGGCATCCAGATAATGCAATTTACGATCCCAGTCTAGAAGGGAGCACAGATTGGAACAATTTCCATGGTGTACTGGGATCCACTTCTGCCTCAGGGAAAGGGCTCTCCAAGGGGGTTGGGGAAGGTCGTGGGAGCTTGATGTGAAAGGACAAGGCTGATGCTGCACAGGGGCCTGGAGAGCTCTGGGCTGGCTCCTGGTCAATCCCCATCCACTTTGCAGGCCCTGTGCAACATTCCTGGAGAGGAAACTGGAGCAGCACGGGGTCCATGGGGATTCTCTCACTTGCACAAAGGAAACTCTCTTCAATCCCTGGGGAAAACTGCAGCAGGCAGTGCTGCAAATATCCCTTCCTAACTCCCTCCCTCCCTCTCTCCTGTCCTACCAACTGCCCATCGTCCTTCTGCTGGAACAGCTCCTCTGCCACAACGGGAGATGGCAGAGCTTTTACAGGACACCCTAGAGCCTTGCTCTCCCCCTCTGTCTTTTCCCCACCATGGGCACCCTATGCAGTCGCTCCCAGGTCTAAGGACATGTCTCCCACGGAGGGACCCCAGCAGGACTGCTCAGTACCCGAGTGCCCTGAGCATAATAATTCCTCTGGGCTGTGCTGGCTCTGTCCGGGCTGTGCCCGCACTGCCAAGCAGCAGAGAGGGCAGCTCAAGACTCAGCAGGTTGCAGGCCCAGAGGCACAGCAATTACCTCCTGTGACTGTGCCCGGCAGCACCTCCCTTCCTGAAGCACAGGCTGCCAATGAGCCACTGCTTCCTTTGGGAAATGCCACCTTCAGCCCAGCTTCTACATCCACTTCTGGAGAAAAGACAAGACACAGGTGGGGCTGTTCCACATAGTGGAGATGGCATCTTCAGGAGGCAATGCTTGTCAAAGGCAAGCATGGTTAAGGATCAGGAAATCCCTATAAAATTTCTGGGTAGGCTATGAGCCACTCCCTCCTCCAAACCGCCACCTCTCCTAATCTGCCTTGAGACTGGGAAATTGCAGAGGATATCAGGATGGGCATGGGCTGTGGTGGAATTTGGGCTCCCTGTCAGCTGTTGCCAAATGCCTTCCTGCAGAAGCTGGGGAGAAGCTGCAGCCAGGCCAGCCTGGGAAACAGCCCTGCAGGGCATGAGAGCAGCAGCAGCGGGGCTGCGAGGCTGCCATGGATCCTTTCCCGCTGTGCCAGGCACGGCCTGTTCAGATGTGCAGGGGAAGCCCCCGGATGCTGCATCCCAGTGGAAGGCCAAGGAAATGCACCCACCTTGTCCTGCCCGCATCATTTCCTTTAGAATTTGCTGCATGTTTTCGGATGTCTCATGGGGTTTTTTGCGTCCTGTAGCTTTGTTCTTTCCTGTTGGAGGACCTTAGACCAAAACAATGTCATTTCCCAGGAACAGATCCCACAACACCAGTGCCCAGCCTGTGGGATCAGCAGGGACACACTACTCACCCCTGCGATGGGAGCTGGGCTTGCGAGCAACATCCACCAAAGGACGAGGGAAAGTCCTCCCTGCAGCCACACCTGTAACTCAACAGCCACAGAAGCTTCTGCCACCTCTGCAGATCGGCAGGGGCAGCACTGAGCTGCAGGAGCGGTGAGAGGATGGCCCAGAGCGAGGGCACACATGTGTGTGATTCTGTCCTGGCACCTGCAGCGATGCCCCCCTGGCCGAGCTTTGGGCTCTGAGCTGGCAGCTCTCACAGGGGGAAAGGCCTTGACCTACCCTCAGCATCTCCCAGAGGCTCAGTAATGGGTATGGGTGGGGAAGCTGAAGCACCTTCACCAACAGGTTCAGCTGCAAAGAAAGGCAGGACAGAACATCTCCTGTGGCAATGTAGGAGATTCTCAGGCTGCACCCAAGGCTCAGCCCCGGGGCACAGCCCTGGGCTCAGCTCCTTCCCTCTCTGCTCTTCTCTGTGGCTGCACAGAGCACATGGAAGGACACACTGGCATTGCACACATGGGAGGAAGATGAACATCTAAATGCTCCTTCCTTCCACTGACAGTGATCCTGTGGGATCACTCAGGGCTCTAGAAGGGGAGCAGGGAAAAGTTTTCAGCATTCTTCAACCCTTAACAAAAATGGCACATGTGAGTTCTTGCCACATTGATACTGATTATGCTGTCAGGAAAAAGGGAAATGCAGAACTTGCCTTCAGCATTTTCCAAGACCTTTATCGTGTCATTCACCAGCACATACAAGTCATTCAAGTCGCGATCCAAATCTAGAGGGAAGCAGAGACCAGACCCATTTCCATTGTGCTGGGATCCCCTTTTGCCTCTGGGAACTGGGCACTGCAAGGGGATCAATAAGGCTGTGGAAGCCAGGTGGCAATGGGCAAGGCCAAAGATGCACAGGGGCCTGGGGAGCTCTGGGCTGGCTCCTGGTCACTCTCCACCCTCTTTCCCTGTCCTGTGTAACATCCCTGGAGAGGAAAATGGGGCTGCCCAGGGCCCATGGGGGCTCTATCCCTCCCACAGTGGAAACCCTCCCTAAAGCCCATGGGAAAACCATCCCCAGCGCTTCCTGGGGAGCAGGGAGCGCTGTCCCGGGAAAGGGCAGCCAGGCTGCCGGCTCACCTGCTCCCCGCGCTTGCAGAGGAGCAGCCTGGGCAGCCCTGGCAGGCAGGGCCACGGCCAGGAGGAGCAGGAGGAGGAGGCGCAGAGCAAGGGCCATGGTGCCTTGCCCTGTGCCAGTCCCGCCGCTCTCGCTGCCACTACTGTCCTGACACCGCTGTCCCAATGTCAGCACCACTGCTGCCACCGCCGCTGCTGCCGCAGCAGTTGTGCTCCAGGACTGCCTGCTCGGGCCTTGTGGTGCTGTGCAGCCACGGGGCTCTGGGACCTCTGTGACCTCAGAGCCTGCTGTGACCTCAGCCTGCTGTGACCCCAGAGCCCTCTGTGACCTCAGCCTGCTGTGACCCAGAGCCCTCTGTGACCTCATGCTCTTAGCTGTACCCACAGAGTGTACCCCCTTCTGTACAAATGGACTGCCCTGACTGTAAAGGTTTTGCTTCATCCAAGGGCCATTGCTCAGAAAAACCTTCAGGGACACAGGGTTTTGTTTGGGTGGAGGCAGCATCTGCAGAGCAACAAGCTGGTAATGCAGCTGTGACAGGGACATCAGGCATGGGCATGGAGATGGGAAGTGAGGGCAGATGTGTCCCTGACTGAGTTGTTTGGCCGTTCTTGGAATTCTTTGCCCCATTCAGAGGAGCAGCTGCTGGGAGAAGAGATAGCCAAGGCCCCAGTTGCAGCTGGTACACTGTCCTGGGGCGACTTTATGATGTTTCTATCCCATTTGTCAGTTCAGCCCAGAAATAAGTTTTGCACCTTTAGGACTGGTTCCAAGAGTGAAGGGGCGGAGGGTGAGAAGAAGCGCAGAGTTTGTTGTCAGAAACTGCACTTGCTTCCCCACATCGTTTTCCTGGACTCTGCTGTCAGCGGACAGACAAGACAGCAGGATAGAGCTCTCCTTTGCTTTTTAGTTAGTATTTAGCTAGCTGAGGACGGGAATTTCTCTGGACTGTGGTTTTCCTTTTTTCGTGAACTGTTTCAACCTGCTCTGGACTGAGCACCCAGAAGAGCCCCAGCAGCTCACACCTGTGGCCCACCAGGCTGGGCCTGGGCAGCAGATTCCCAGAGGAACCCCTTTAGGGTGTATCTTAACACACTCGAAAGCGCTGGTAGGCTATGGTGGTAGTGAAACTAAAAGAGAGCTTGTTAAATTTTCTACGCAGTGGTGGCCACTCTATAGACTTGATGGGGGGTTGAAATGGCCAGCAAATGGTACTTTAGACTATAAGACTTTATTACAGTTAATGCTTTTCCTTAGGCGTGAACAAAAGTGGCAAGAAGTAACTTATGCTGATATGTTTTTCAGTCTTTGAAATCACCCTGAGTGGCAAAGGGACTGTGGGATTAGGCCACCGTCTGATCCACTGGTACTGGCTCTTGGAAAGGATAATAAAGCTAACAAGGAAAAGCTCAAATGGTGTTGCAGCACATGTTCAATAAATCAAAGATGCTCACACCCAAGTAAAGTGTTTCCAACAGAGATCTTAGAACATGAGACAGTAGAGGCACTTTTACCACCGTCTAGAAACCAGGAAGGGAGGGGGGTAGAGGAGAGGGTGGGGGAACGAGTGAAGTCAGAACCCTCAGCAACTTCAGCCTCCCCTAATCTATCCTCTGGTTCGTCTGCCCTGGAAAAAACAGTAATTAAAGTAGGAGTTTCCCCACCAACTCCTAGATCAGGGGAACCCTCGAGGTTTTATCCACCATTGCCCAGTAGTGATAGTGAATGGGATGAATCTGAACCAAGTCCCAAGCCTTCCCCACAAGGTCCAATAGTGTCAAGGACCAGAAGGCAAACCTGAATGAACCCACCCCCACAAACAACTAGAAAGCAAACTAAAGGAGTCGTACAAGCACCCTTAAGGCAAGCTATAGCCTCTGATAAGGGAGCCAAGGATAATTAAGGTCCCCTTTTTCTCAATGGATTTAGAGGCTTGGGAAAAGACTGCTAAGGGTTATCAAAATGACCTGATAGGCGTTGCCAAAAGGTTAAAGTTTATGGTTAAGCAGCATTTACCTGATTGGGCAGACATGCAGTTACTACTTGACGCTTTAACAGAAACAGAGAAGCAGTTGGTTTTAAAGGTGTCCAATGACTTAGCTGAGGATGCTTGCGTATCAACACAAGAGGATATTAAAGATGAATTTCCTCTTCAGGACCCGATGTGGGATCCTAATGAACCTGATCAATTAGCACAGCTTAAGGGATATCAAGACTTTATAGTGAAAGGGCTAGAACGAGCAATTCCTAAGACCATAAATTGGTCAGCTTTATATGCTGTTAAACAAGGTCCCTCTCAAACACCCTCTGATTTTTTAGATCATCTACGGGACGCGATGCAGCGATATACCACCTTGGACCCTGGATTGGAGGAAGGAATACAACAACTAATAAATTTGTTTTTAGGACAATCCACAGGAGATATCAGGTGGAAACTTCAGAAGATCCGGGGCCCAAATAGCCGAGACTTGGAGACTCTATTGGATGAAGCATGGACAGTCTTTAGTAACCAGGAGGAAGGATATAAACAAGGGATGAAGAAATTAGTAGCAGTAGTAAGGGAGGAAGGAAAGGAGAAATGCAAGCAAGACCTGCCAAGACAAAGACCACCCCGACTGGGAAAAGATCAGTGTGCATTTTTCAGGAAATTGGACACTGGAAGAACCAGTGGCCAGAATGAAGAAGGGGTGATGAACAGAGAAAAAGCGATCGAGGGGGAGGAAGGGTGGTTGCTCATGCAAAGGAGGACTGAGGAGGACCGGAAGGCCCTACCCTAGGGGACTCTCTGGTTATAGTTAAACTAGGGAATAAAGAAAAGGAAGTGGAATTTTTAGTGGACACAGGGGCAACATTTTCAGTGTTGAATAAGGCCCTAATACCTCTAACAAATTATTATGTTATTATATTATTATGGTAAAGGGGGCTACTGGCCAATCTGAAAGAGCATATTTTTGCAACCATTAAAATATAAATTGGGAAAGCAATGGGGAATTAACCGGTTTTTATATATGCCTGTCTTGGTTAGACAAGACAGGAGTCTGTGAAAGAGGGCAAAGCCTCCTGTGCAATGGAGAACGGCAAACCCCCTCCCTCTGAATTACCAGGATCTTTAAATTAAAAGGCTCTCAGGCAAAGATATGGGAGTGGGAGTAACAATTCTTTACTAGGAGAAAACTAGACAACAATTTAAAAAGGCAAATGCAATCGGTACAAACAAAACCAGTGAAAGAAAAAGTCTAGAACCTGAGGAATGCCAGTATCAGTTTTGCTAGGACAATTGCTTTCCCTTGCAATAGTTGATGAGTTGCAGCTGAAGTGGTGATCTTTAGAAGGGTATAATTTTCCTCTGAAGATCTGGTGGCAGTGGGGGCCGGTCTTCCTCTGCGCCGGGGTTGCCTCTGAGCTCCGCTGCCGTCGCCTCTGCGCGCCGGCTGCTTCGCTGCGAGTGCCGCCGAAGAGAGAGCGAGAGAGAGCTGCTTCCCCGGGAATCCCGCGCAGAGAGAGAGAGAGCTGCTTCTCTCGGAGTCCCGCGAAGAAGAGAGAGAGAGCTGCTTCCCCCCTCTGGGTGGGACCCCTCACGGTGTTACATTTTTTTCAGCCCTTCATTGAATCAGTCAATGGTGTATAAGCAAACCATTGCCTCTACAGGACAAACCATTGTCTCTGAGAGAGATAACAAAAACCTGTCCAACCGGTTTGCCTTCGACAGATGGCAAATGGAATACAAGCTTATCTTACAACCCAGGACATTATCCACCCCTTATTCTATTTCCATCTGCACACCATGAAATCTTACACCCAGTTCTCTCTTAAGACCAAGTTTCCCTGTGGTACACAGCGGGTTTCCCCATCTTCCTGCATTACCCACCAAGTGTAACCAGGTCCTTGAGCAAAGACAATCCCACGAATGGGTTGGTCTTTGCCTGAGGTGGGATTAATCTAAACAGTTTTCCCTAAAATACCTTTCATATGTACTACAGGGACCTTATCTCCATCTACTGCGTGTAAGGGTTCTGACTGAGCAGGGCCAGCTCGATTGACAGACCCCCGGGTGTTGACTATCCAGGTTGCTTTTGCCAGGTTAATTTCCCAGTTTCTAAATGTTCCCCCACCGAGTGCCTTCAGGGTAGTCTTAAGGAGTCTGTTGCACCGTTCAACTTTGCCGGCAGCTGGAGCATGATAGGGAATATGATATATCTATTCGATACCATGTTTTCTGGCCCAGGTGTTGATAAGGCTGTTCTTGAAATGGGTGCCGTTGTCAGACTCAATTCTCTCAGGTGTGCCGTGTCTCTACAGGACTTGTTTTTTCAAGCCTAAGATGGTGTTCCGGGCAGTGGCATGAGGTACAGGGAAAGTCTCCAGCCATCCAGTGGTGGCTTCTACCATGGTCAGCACGTAGCGCTTGCCTTGCCGTGTCTGGGGCAGTGTGATGTAGTCAATCTGCCAGGCCTCCCCATACTTGTACTTGGACCACCGCCCACCATACCATAGGGGCTTCACTCTCTTGGCCTGTTTGATGGCAGCACACGTCTCACAGTCATGGATAACCTGGGAAACACTGTCCATGGTTAGATCCACCCCTCGGTCTCGTGCCCACTTGTAGGTGGCATCTCTGCCCTGATGACCTGAGGCATCATGAGCCCATCGAGCCAGGAACAACTCCCCCTTATGGTGCCAATCTAAGTCTATCTTTGACACCTCTATTTTTGCTGCCTGATCTACCTGCTCGTTGTTCCGGTGCTCCTCATTAGCCCGACTTTTGGGGACATGGGCATCTACATGACGGACTTTCACCGTTAGCTTTTCCACCCGAGAGGCAATGTCTTTCCATATATCAGCAGCCCAGATTGGCTTTCCTCTACGTTGCCAGTTGGCCTTCCTCCACCTTCCCAGCCAGCCCCACAGAGCATTGGCTACCATCCATGAATCAGTATAAAGGTAGAGCTTTGGCCACTTTTCCCTTTCAGCAATGTCCAGAGCCAGCTGAACGGCCTTGAGTTCAGCGAGTTGGCTCGATCCACCTTCTCCTTCGGTAGCTTGTGCAACTTGGCGTGTGGGGCTCCATACGGCTGCTTTCCACTTCCGGTTCATCCCTACGATGCGACAGGAACCGTCAGTGAAAAGAGCGTAGCAGGTCTCCTCTGCTGGTAGTTGGTTGTATGGTGGAGCTTCTTCAGCCCTTGCCACTTGTACCTGCTCTTCATCATCAGTGAGACCAAAGTTTTCACCTTCTGGCCAGTTCGTAATTATCTCCAAAATCCCAGGGCGATTCAGGTTTCCAATACGGGCGCGTTGAGTGATGAGGGCAATCCATTTGCTCCATGTGGCGTCAGTGGCATGGTGGGTAGTAGGAACCTTTCCTTTAAACATCCACCCCAGCACCGGTAGTCGGGGTGCCAGGAGGAGTTGTGTTTCTGTGCCAATTACCTCCGAGGCGGCTTGAACTCCTTCAAAGGCAGCCAAGATTTCCTTCTCTGTGGGAGTGTAGTTGGCTTCAGACCCTCTGTAACTTCGGCTCCAGAATCCCAGTGGTCGGCCTCGAGTCTCCTCAGGCACTTTCTGCCAAAGGCTCCAAGACAACCCATGGTTCCCGGCTGCAGAGTAGAGCACATTCTTGACCTCTGGTCCCGTTCTGACTGGGCCAAGGGCTACAGCATGAGCGATCTCCTGCTTGATCTGGGTGAAGGCTTGTTGCTGCTCAGGGCCCCAGTGGAAATCATTCTTCTTTCGGGTAACCAGATAAAGAGGGCTCACAATCTGGCTATACTCAGGAATGTGCATTCTCCAGAAACCTATGGCACCCAGGAAAGCTTGTGTTTCCTTTTTGCTGGTTGGTGGGGACATAGCTGTGATCTTGTTGATGACCTCAGTGGGAATCTGGCGCCGTCCATCTTGCCATTTCACTCCCAGGAACTGGATCTCTCGGGCAGGTCCCTTGACTTTGCTCTTCTTGATGGCAAAGCCAGCTTCTAGTAGTATCTGGATGATCCTCTCACCTTTCTCAAACACTTCTGCCGCTGTGCTCCCCCACACAATGATGTCATCAATGTATTGCAGGTGTTCTGGAGCCTCACTCTTTTCTAGTGCAGCCTGGATCAGTCCATGGCAGATGGTGGGGCTGTGTTTCCACCCCTGGGGCAGTCGGTTCCAGGTGTACTGCACGCCCCTCCAGGTGAAAGCAAACTGAGGCCTGCATTCTGCTGCCAGAGGAATGGAGAAAAACGCATTAGCAATATCAATGGTGGCATACCACTTTGCTGCCTTGGACTCCAGCTCGTACTGGAGTTCCAGCATGTCCGGCACAGCAGCGCTCAGCGGTGGAGTCACTTCATTTAAGCCACGATAGTCCACAGTCAATCTCCATTCTTTGTCAGATTTGCGCACAGGCTAGATGGGGCTGTTGAAGGGTGAGTGGGTTTTGCTGACCACCCCTTGGCTCTCCAGCTCCCGAATCATTTTGTGGATGGGGATCACGGCATCTCGATCCGTCCGATACTGCCGGCGGTGCACTGTCGAGGTCGCAATTGGCACGCGTTGTTCTTCCACCCTTAGGAGTCCTACTGCAGAGGGGTTTTCTGACAGTTCAGGCAAGGTGTTCAATTGCTTAATGTCTTCTGCCTCTACAGCGGCTATTCCAAAAGCCCACCTGAGTCCCTTTGGGTCTTTGTAATATCCGTTCCGGAGGAAGTCTATGCCTAGGATACACGGAGCATCTGGGCCAGTCACTATAGGGTGTTTCTTCCACTCCTTCCCAGTCAGGCTCACCTCAGCTTCCACCAGAGTCAATTGTTGTGATCCCCCTGTCACACCAGCAATGGAAACAGGCTCTGCCCCCACATGTCCCGATGGAATCAGAGTACACTGTGCACCAGTATCAACTAAAGCATCATATTTTTGTGGCTCTGATGTGCCAGGCCATCGGATCCACACTGTCCAGAAGATCCGGTTTTCCCGTGCCTCTCCCTGGCTAGAGACAGGGCCCCTCTAACACTGGTTATCATTCCTTCCCTGGGCATACATACTAGAGGTCCCTTCAAGGGGGTCTGACAGATCGTACCCACAAGCTTGGTCACGGGAGGTTGAGGCTACCTTCACTTTGGTGGAACTCCCCCGGTTAGAGTTTCCCTCTTTGAGTTGACGGACCCGTGCTGCCAGGACAGAAGTGGGTTTCCCATCCCACCTCCCCATGTCTTCCCCATGGTCACGCAGGAAGAACCACAGATTAGCCCTTGGGGTGTACCCTCTCTCTCTAGCTGGGGATTGTTGGGTGCTGATTCTGGGGCCTGTGACTCTCACGGGTGCTGTATTAACCTTCCTTATCTCCTCCCTCATCTCCTCTTTAAACTCCTTAATCACAGCTGAGATATGAGCCTGCATTGGGCCATTAATCATACTCTCATAATTCCTAAGTTTGTTGGCAACAGAACCTATTGTCTCCCGGTGGGTGTCAGCATTGATTGTTGCAATGAAGGTGGCGTATTGAGATGGCCCAAGATTTGCCAGACTCCACAGCATTTGTCCCGTACACCTGACCTTGTCAGGGTCATTATTGTGTCGTCCATCCCTCCCAAAGAGTACCTCCAATACTGCCACTTCTCTCAGCTGTTGGATCCCTTCCTCGAGGGTCTTCCAGCGCATTCTATGATGGTGCTCTTGCATTCTCTCTCTGTGGATAAACTTCTCCCTGACACTCATTAAGAGCCGCTCCCAGAGAGAAAGGGACCCTGGTTCCCTTACAAAAACCTGATTTATACCCGAGTCCTGGGTCAAGGGTCCCAAGTTCCTTGCCTCACCACCGTCCAGCTGCACGCCTGTACCCATAAGATCCCAAACCCGGAGTAGCCAGGTAGCATAAGCCTCACGCCCTCGTCGCACAATGTCTTTATGCAGATTGCGAAGACTTTCGTACGTCAGGGACTCGGTGATGATAGCAATCTCTGGCTCCCCTGTGGGTTGTGAGGTTCCTCCATTCCTGTCCCTATCTGCAGGGTGCTCTGCTTTCACCTTAGACTTCCTTGTTTCTACCGGGGCCACTGCTGCTGACCGTGACTGCCCTTGTGGTTCAGCTGGAACCTGGACAGTTGTAACATTAGTGGGTTCCACAGCTGTACTATTAGACTGTCCCTCCTCAAGGCAAAGGGCCGGTTTCTCACCAGCTGGGGAAATGCACTCCTTCAGCATCTCTCGTATCTCCTTAACCAGAACCCTCACCCAATCTGGGCGGTTCATTTCTGAGGTGGGCTGTGGGGCAGGGTCAGGCTCTGGAGCATCAGCATCTCGAGTCTGTGGTGTAGGTGTGAGGGTAGTTATCCAGGTTAATCTTCCCTTATCTCTGAATGCTAAATATAACAGGACTATCAGCAACACCACCCATTGTATGGTATCATTAGCACTTATAAAGGATCTTAACCCTTTGAGAACTGGTGGAGCAGACCCAAAAAGATGGTTAAAAGGTTGAGAGAAAGTTTGCCCAGGTGCTATTTCCTCGCAGTAGGTACCGTTATTAAAGTAACCCCAAAAACATACAGTTAACGTGTGATAGCTATGAATCCATGTACCTGCCTTCCAGAGGAAATTAAAGATCCATGAATTCCTCACCCAATTAACCCAGAAGCCAAACTTGATAACAGACACCGTAGCCTTAGTTATAGGACCCATTTTTAGATAAGGGTCTGCAAATGGGAAAAGTATAGCTACGATCACATGCCACCCAAACCAAGGTAAACTAGACCACATGGTGATGCTGAAGATGTTTTTACACACAACAAAACCAAATTACTTAAGAACTGTTAATCCTTTTTCCCTCTCAATGCCCTCGGGCCTCACGTTGATGCGCCAAATTCTGTCTTGGTTAGACAAGACAGGAGTCTGTGAAAGAGGGCAAAGCCTCCTGTGCAATGGAGAACGGCAAACCCCCCTCCCTCTGAATTACCAGGATCTTTAAATTAAAAGGCTCTCAGGCAAAGATATGGGAGTGGGAGTAACAATTCTTTACTAGGAGAAAACTAGACAACAATTTAAAAAGGCAAATGCAATCGGTACAAACAAAACCAGTGAAAGAAAAAGTCTAGAACCTGAGGAATGCCAGTATCAGTTTTGCTAGGACAATTGCTTTCCCTTGCAATAGTTGATGAGTTGCAGCTGAAGTGGTGATCTTTAGAAGGGTATAATTTTCCTCTGAAGATCTGGTGGCAGTGGGGGCCGGTCTTCCTCTGCGCCGGGGTTGCCTCTGAGCTCCGCTGCCGTCGCCTCTGCGCGCCGGCTGCTTCGCTGCGAGTGCCGCCAAAGAGAGAGCGAGAGAGAGCTGCTTCCCCGGGAATCCCGCGCAGAGAGAGAGAGAGCTGCTTCTCTCGGAGTCCCGCGAAGAAGAGAGAGAGAGCTGCTTCCCCCCTCTGGGTGGGACCCCTCACGGTGTTACATTTTTTTCAGCCCTTCATTGAATCAGTCAATGGTGTATAAGCAAACCATTGCCTCTACAGGACAAACCATTGTCTCTGAGAGAGATAACAAAAACCTGTCCAACCGGTTCGCCTTCGACAGATGGCAAATGGAATACAAGCTTATCTTACAACCCAGGACAATGCCTAATGCTCCATCTGCACTTTTGGGCAGGGATCTGCTAGAGCAGCTGGATGCAAAAATAATATTTAAAAATTGAGAAATTATCTTGGAGGTAAAGGACCAACAATACATGGAGTTGTTGAGCCTAATGTTAATAACCAAAGAACTGGAGACTGTAAGTGAAGAAGAGAAAAACTTCAAGAAAATAATGGATCAAGTATTCCCTGGGGCATGGGCTTCTAATGTACCAGGGCGGGCAAAGAATGCATTACCTATACATATGAAGCTTAAGGAAGGAGAACGGGTAGTGAGGGTTAAACAATACCCCCTGAAGAAAGAAGATAGAGAAGGGATTAGCCCAATTATTGAAAATTTTTTGAAAATAAGACCGTTAAAAGAGTGTCAATCTGATTTTCATACTCACATTTTGCCAGTAAAGAAGCCTGATGGGTCATACAGATTAGTACAAGATTTAAGGGTTGTTAAGAGAGTAACTGAAGACTTGTGTCCAGTAGTTCCTAACCCTTACACCTTGTTAACTTGTTTAACACCTGAACTAACATGGTTTACAGTTTTAGATTTAAAGGATGCTTTCTTTTGCCTCACTCTCCAGGAAGCCAGCCAGAAAATTTTTTCATTTGAATGGGAGAACCCCAAAACTGGACAAAGGGACCAGCTCACATGGTGTGTATTACCACAGGGATACAGGAACTCTCCTACTATATTTGGGGAACAGCTTGCCAAGGACTTAGAATCTTGGGAAACTCCACCAGGAGAAGGACAGTTGCTTCAGAACGTGGATGATCTCCTGATAGCCACCCAGACCCAGGAGTGGACGGTAAGCCTCCTAAACTTTTTGGGCCTGCAGGGGTATCAAGTATTCCAGAAGAAAGCCCAGATGGTGAGGCAAACAGTCATTTACCTGGGTTATAAAGTGAGCGCTGGACAAAGGACCTTGGGCCAGGATCGCAAAGAAGCAATATGTCAGACCCCAAGACCTCAGACAGTGAAAGGACTGAGAACCTTTTAGGCATGGCGGGGTGGTGCAGACTATGGATTTATAACTATGGGTTACTTATTAAACCTCTGTATGCCCTGATCACAGAAGAAAGCAGAGATCTCCAGTGGACAAGAGAAGCAACCCAAGCCTTTGACCAACTAAAGAAGGCCCTCATGTCAGCTCCAGCCTTAGCACTTCCAGACGTGAGTGAACCATTTTTCCTGTTTTTCCCACAAAAAACAAGGGTTCGCCTAGGGAATACTAGCACAGAACTTAGGCCCGTACTGGAGAGCAGTGGCTTATCTCTCCAAACAGCTGGATACGGCAGCTAAGGGATGGCCAGGGTGTCTCAGAGCTGTTGCAGCAGTGGCAGTGAACATCCAAGAAGCACGCAAATTCACCCTAGGTCAGAAGATGACTGTGCTAGTATCCCACACAGTGTCTGCAGTCCTTGAGGCAGAAGGGGGGCATTGGCTCTCTCCACAGAGGTTTCTGAAGTACTAAGCTGTACTAGTAGAAGAGGATGATGTTGAAATTGTGGTAACTAAGATTGTGAATCCAGCTTCCTTTCTCAGTGGGGGTATGGGAGAACCAGTGATCCATGACTGTCTGGAGACCATTGAGGCCACCAACTCCAGCTGCCTGGATCTGAAGGACATCCCACTCGAAGGTGCTGAGACTTGGTTTACTGATGGAAGCAGCTATGTCATCAGTGGAAAAAGGCATGCTGGGTATGCGGTTACCACAAGCAGAGAGGTCATAGAGTCTGGACCTTTATCAGCAAACACCTCTGCACAGAAGGCTGAAATAATCGCCTTAACTCGAGCCTTAGAGTTGGTAAAAGGAAGAGAGATTAACATTTACACCGACTCAAGGTATGCATTCGGGGTGGTTCATGCACATGGAGCCATTTGGAAAGAGAGAGGACTGTTGAATTTACAAGGGAAGAATATTAAGCATGCAGAAGAGATAATGACACTACTAGATGAAATGCGACTGCCTGAGAAGGTAGCCATCATGCACATTAAGGCACACAAAAGAGTGAGCTCTGAATTGGAAGAAGGGAACATGCTGGCGGACAGAGAGGCAAAAGACGCAGTCAAAGGTGAGGTATTTGAGGAGACAGTGGAGGCAACATTGATCCCAGATGGAAAGATTTCTACTGAAGGTAAGCCAGTGTACAATAAAAAGGATAAGAAACTTATTAAGGCAGAAAAAGCAAATTATAATCAAGAAGGATAGGCTGTAACAGAGGAAGGGAGACTTGTAGTGCCCTCCTATTTGTTGTGGTCATTAGTGCAAAAAGAACATGAAAAAACACACTGGGGAATAGATGCCCTGTATAACCATCTGAAAAGAAAAATTATAGGTAGGAAATTACAGGGCACAATAATACAAGTAACTCATCAGCATAGCCTTTGCCTCCGAACTAATCCTAAAATCATCCCAAGGCCTAAAGTTGGACAAATTGGGAAAGGTTGCGGACCTGGGCAGCAGTGGCAAATCGATTTTACAGAATTACCCAGGAAGGGGGGATATCGTTATCTCCTGGTATTGACTGATACCTTTTCAGGTTGGCCAGAAGCCTTTTCTACTAGGACTGCTAAAGCATGAGAGGTAACTAAAGCACTGTTGCAAGAAATAATACCAAGGGTTGGAGTTCCAGCCACCATCTCCTCAGATAGAGGGCCGCATTTTATCTCCAAAATTGTGCAATAAATCAGCCATCACCTGGAGATAGATTGGGAGCTGCATACCCCGTATCATCCCTAATCAATTGGCCAAGTGGAAAAGATGAATAATTTGATTAAACAACAGATTGTAAGGTTGGGACAAGAGGCAAACCTACCTTGGCCCCATTAGCATTATTGTGAATTTGGACAAAACCAAGAACAAAAGAAAAGTTGAGCCCCTTTGAAATATTATATGGGAGACCATATGCAGTTCAAGAAGGAATCACACCAACACAAGTAGGAAACCCTACGTAGATATATGGTAGCCTTGAACAAACAATTAAGGGAAATTGAAAAATATGTGGCTGGAGCTTAAACCAGAGAATTAGATGGACCAGTACATGATGTATAATCTGGGGATTATGTATATGTTAAGTCTTTTGCAGAAAAAAGCCTGGAACCACAGTGGGAAGGACCCTACCAGGTGCTCCTCACTGCCTTTACTGCAATCAAGATCAAAGAACAGAAGGCCTGGATCCATCACTCCCGAGTGAAGAAAGTCCCTGAGGGAGTCTGGAAAGTGACACCAGGTGACAATGAGCTGAGGTTGAAGCTCACCCACAACAGCGAATAAATGGACCTATAGAAATGATGGACATGATGGAGAAGGTCGTAACTATTATAACAATGTCTGTGATTCATTGCTGATAACATGACCTGTTCCCCCTCGGTAGCTTCAATGGACTTATTCTTCATTGTACCTGTTCCCCCTCAATGTCTTCAATAGACTTTCATTGTCTTTTGCCTGTTCCCCCCTTAGACAGAAGACCATAAAAGACCCCTGAGATAGCCAAGATTTTGAGATTCTCCCCAATGCAAGAAAATGGATTGTCATTGTCTGGACCAGAGAGGATTTTGTCTGCCTTGGTACCTATAATCCCCTTTCCCCTCCTTTTCATTCTATCCTTTATTTCCTTTCTGTCCCCTCTATTGCATTTGCTCTTGGCACTCAATAAGAAAGGTGCATTTGTTGTGATTAAACTGATGGGTCCCTGCTGTTTGCCTTTTTACACTTTGGGGATTGGCAAACGAGCCATCACAACACCTTGCTCCTCCAAGCAGATTTTGACACTCCCTCACGGGATTGGGACCTGCTGGCAGGGTCCCTTCCTACCCCAATAGTTCCGGGATTCTGTCAGGGACTTGCTTCCCTTTCCTTCTTCCCTCTGCTTCCAGCTGTGAATGTGCCAGAAAATGCCCAGCAAATCCACCTTTGCTGTGTGCTCTGGGAGCTCACACAGCTGCTGCACCTTGTCCCCTGCCCTGCACAGCTCCTTGGGAGGCACTGCAGGAGCAGCACCCTGGGAGCCTCAGGAATACCCCTCTGGGATGCATGGCACACACTCCCAGGGGCTGGAATTCCAGTTTCCAGCCAGGAAATGATGTTCCTGCCCTTGAAGGCAAAGCTCTTAACAAGGAGCCAGAAACCAAGTGGAGCAAGATCCTACAGGGACATTTCACTGCCAGCCTTCATAACTTCACCCATGGCTGTAGCTCATGGATTGGGAATGAAATCAGGGCAGGGCCTTAGGAGGGAGCTGCCCTGGCTCAAGGGAGACACTGAGAGAGAAACAGAGCAGGCAAAGAAAGGCAGGAGAGAAAGAAGGACACAAACACAATCAGCTGAGAAGATGGCACTCTGAAAAACAAACTGCAAGTGACTGAAAAGGAATGGGATGGAAAGAAATAATTTTTTAACTTGTATTTCCAATCAAAATCCAATTTCCTCCCTTTCTCACCAACCTCCTCCTGGTGTCATTCAGCAGGGATGTCAGAATGTTCTTCATTCTGAGTGGATGTTCCAGGCTGCAGCCACAAGGAAACAGGGCATGGGGATTTCCCTGCTCCTGGGGAGTTTGACATCCTCAGCTGAGGAGAGGAGGCACCAGAAGGAAAGGACAGCTGGGCTTCACCCTTCCACAGGAATGAAGACGGGGGGAATCTCTGATCATGTCTCCAGCTGCTCCCACAGGGATGTGAGGGCTGATCCCAGAGTCCCAGGGTCACATTCAGGGCAGCCCTCAGGGAATGCTCACCTGGTATTGAGGGGCTGCGTGGGAGCACCAGGATCTTGGAGCACCCAGCTGCCCCCCATGTTTGTTTGGAGGTGCCTGAGGAGGGCTGGGACGATGCCAGGGACATCCTGCAGTGACATCCCCCCTGTCCCACTCTGCATGTGCTCAGTCCCAAACCTGACCCTGATCCTGGTCTCAATCTCACTCCATGTTTAGACACACTCACAGTTCTGTATTTAGTCTCAGCCCAGTGCCAGACTCATCTAGCCTCAGACTCAATCCCAGCCTCAGCCCTAAAGCCAATCCCACATTTTGCCTTAACCCCAATCCCAGCTCTAATCCAAATCTCAGCCCCAACTCCAACCCCAGCCGGAATTCCAGCCCCTTCCTAAATCCTCAGCCACAAAGGAAATCACAGGTTCAGCCCTTCTGGGGTTTTGGGGGTGTCTCTGTCCCTCTGAGCCCGATGATGTTTGGGTGGGTGAAGACAGCTTGGCAGAAGAATGGTTGTACAACAGGGGACATGATACTGTAAAATTAATCCAGGTAGGGAGGGCTACGTGACTGCTGCAAAGTTCGCATGACCCTGAAGAGCAGATGGTGTGCAGAAAGCAGGATATTGAAACTGCTTGGTATGTAGAAATAGATCGAGAAGAACAAAGAAGTGCTAAGCTGTTCTAACTGCAAGGCCAGCTGGACAAGCAAGTATCAATCAAAAGGATAATTTTAAGATAATAGTACAGGTCACATAGCAACCAATCATGAGCTTGACTTTTGCAATATGTATGAGCTAATTAACGAGTATATATAAACTGTGTAATCCATCAGTAAACTGAGACTTGATGATCATGATATCATGAGTCTTGTCTGCCGCGGCACCCTCCAACATAACGTCACACAGCTCTCTGTTATATCGCATGGGCATCTCTCTGATGTCACACAGCCCTCTGTGATGTCACACTGAAATCTCTGTGACATCACAGAGCTTTTTGGAATGTCACACTTACATCTTTGTGATGTCACCAATACACTTCTGTGATGTCACACAACTTCCTGTGACATCACAGAGATATCTCTGTGACATCAAACTGACATCTATGTTTTGTCTCATTGACCTTGTGAGGTCACACAGCTGTCTATGATGTCACACATCTTTGTGATGTCACACAACCTCCTCTGACGTCACAATGACATTTCTGTGATGTCACAAAGAGCTCTCTATAACATCACACTTATACGGCTGTGATGCAGCACAGACCCTGTGAGGTCACAAAGCTTTTTCTGATGTCACTCTGACATCTCTCTGATGTCACTCTGACACCTCTGTGACATTACAGTGACCCTTCGAGGTCACACAGCTTTTTCTGTTGTCACAGTGACAACTCTGTGAAGTCACACAGCTCTCTGTGATGAAACACTGACATCACTGTGATGTCACACCATTCTCTTTGATGTCACACTTACTCCTCTGTGATTGCACAGATCCTCCTTTGATGTTACAATGACATCTCTCTGATGCCACACTGACACATCTGTGATGTCACACAGCTCACCGTGATATCACATGGACATCTCTGTGATGTCACACAGATTATCGTGATGTCACACTGACATTTCTGTGTGGTCATAGGGCTTTTAGTGATGTCACACAGACATCTCTGTGATGTCACAGAACTTTCTGTGATATCAAAGGGATATCTCTATGACATCACTCTGACATCTCTGTTTTGTCTCATTGACCTTGTGAGGTCACACAGCTGTCTATGATGTCACACTGACACGTCTCTGACGCCACACTTAGATGGCTGTGACGTTGCACAGACCCTGTGGGGTCACAAATCTTTTTGTAATGTCACAAAGACATCTATGTGATTTCACTCTGAAACATCTGTGACATCATAGTGACCCTTCGAATTCACACAGTTTTTTCTTATGTCACAGTTACAACTCTCTGATGTCACACAGTTCTCTGTGATGCCAGACTGACATCACTGTGATGTCACACAATTCTCCTTGATGTCACACTGACTCCTCTGTGATTGGACACATCCTCCTTTGATGTTACATTAACATCTCTATGATGCCACACTGACACATCTGTGACGTCACACAGCTCACAGTGATATCACATGGACGTCTCTGTGATGTTGCACAGCTTATTGTGATGTCGCACTGAAATTTCTGTGCGGACACATTGCTTTTAGTGATGTCACACAGACATCTCTGTGCTGTCACAGAACTTCCTGTGATGTCAAAGAGACATCCCTCTGACATCACACTGACATCTCTGTGACGTCACACAGCTCTCTGAGATGTCACATGGACATCCCTGTGATGTTGCATCAATATCTGTGATGTCACACAGCTCTCTGTGATATCACATGGACGTCTCTGTGATGTGATGCATCTCTCTGTGATGTCACAATGAAATCTCTTTGACAGCACTCAGCTTTTAGGAATGTCACACTTACATCTCTATGATTCCACACTGACCCCTCTGTGATGTCACAGAACTTCATGTGATATCACAGAGATATCTCTGTGACGTCACACTGACATCTCTCTTTTGTCTCATTGACCACGTGAGGTCACACAGCTTTCTTTGATGTCACTCGTACATCTCTGTGATGTAACACATCCTCCTCTGACGTCATACTGACACCGCTGTGACGTCTCACTTAGATGGCGGTGATGTCACACAGACCCTGTGATGTCACATAGACATCTCTGTGACATCACTCTGATGCCTCTGTGACGTCACAGTGACCCTTTGAGGTCACACAGCTTTTTCTGACGTCACAGTGACAACTCTGTGATGTCACACAGCTCTCTGTGATGAAACACTGACTCCTCTGTGATTGCACACATCCTCCTTTGATGTTACAATGACATCTCTATGATGCCACACTGACACATCTGTGACGTCACTCAGATTACAGTGATATCACATTGTCCTGGTTTGTGAGATAAGCTTGTATTCTATTTGCCATCTGTTGGAGTTTGGGGCAGGTTTGTTATCTCTCCCAAAGACAATGATTTGCCCCGTAGAGGCAATGGTTTGTTTATACACTATTGACTGACTCACTGCAGGGCTGGTAAATGTAACAACATCCCATTGTGAGAGGTTCCACCCAGAGGGGGAGGCCAAGCACTCCTTTATGGTATAAGGAGGTATCTTTTTGGGGACAGAGCAGCACGCTCTTTGCGGGATTGGCAGAGAAGCAGCTCCTTCGGCGGCACTCGCAGCGAAGCAGCCGGAGCACAGGGAGGCGGCGGCGGCGGAGCTCGGAGGCAACCATGGCGCAGAGGAAGACCGGCCCCACTGCCACCAGATCTTCAGAGGAAAACTATACCCTTCAAAAGATCACCACTGCAGCTGCAATTCATCAGCCACTGCAAGAGGAGCAGCTATCATTGCCACCGGACTACTACCAACACCCCGACTCCTCAGGTTGTGGACATTATCACTAGTTTTTGTTTGTACCAATTGCATTTGCCTTTTTAAATTGTTATCTAGTTTTCTCCTAGTAAAAAATTGTTACTCCCATTCCCATATCTTTGCCTGAGAGCCTTTTAATTTAAAGATCCTGGTAATTTGGAGGGAAGGGGGTTTGCCTTATCCATTGCACAGGAGGCTTTGCCCTCTTTCACAGATTCCTGTCTTGTCAAACCATGACAGATTTTGGCACCCAAGGTGGGGCCCGAGGGCATTGAGAGGGAAAAAGGATTAACAGTTCTTAAATAATTTGGTTTTGTTTTTTGTTGTTGTTGTGTGTAGAAACATCTTAAGCATCACCATGTGGTCTAGTTTACCTTGGTTTGGGTGGCATGTGATCGTAGCTATACTTTTCCCATTTGCAGACCCTTATCTAAAAATGGGTCCTATAACTAAGGCTACGGTGTCTGTTATCAAGTTTGGCTTCTGGGTTAATTGGGTGAAGAATTCATGGATCTTTAATTTCCTCTAGAAGGCAGGTACATGGATTCAGAGCTATCACACACTAATTGTATGTTTTTGGGGTTACTTTAATAACGGTACATACTGCGAGGAAATAGCACCTGGGGAAACTTTCTCCCAACCTTTTAACCATCTTTTTGGGTCTGCTCCACCAGTTCTCAAAGAGTTAAGATCCTTTCTAAGTGCTAATGATACCATACAATGGGTAGTGTTGCTGATAGTCCTGTTATATTTAGCACTCAGAGATAAGGGAAGATTAACCTGGATAACTACCCTCACATCTACAACAGAGACTCGAGATGCTGCTGCTCCAGAGCCTGACCCTGCCCCACAGCCCACCTCAGAAATGAACCGCCCAGATTGGGTGAGGGTTCTGGTTAAGGAGATACGAGAGATGCTGAAGGTGTGCATTTCCCCAGCTGGTGAGAAACCGGCCCTTTGCCTTGAGGAGGGACAGTCTAATAGTACAGCTGTGGAACCCACAGATGTTACAACTGCCCAGTTTCCAGCTGAACCACAAAGGCAGTCACGGTCAGCAGCAGTTGCCCCAGTAGAAACAAAGAAGTCTAAGGTGAAAGCAGAGCACCCTGCAGATAGGGACAGGAATGGAGGAACCTCACAACCCACAGGGGAGCCAGAGATTGCTATCATCACTGAGTCCCTGACGTATGAAAGTCTTCGTAATCTGCATAAAGACATTGTGCGACGAGGGCGTGAGGCTTATGCTACCTGGCTACTCCGGGTTTGGGAATCTTATGGGTACAGGCGTGCAGCTGGACGGTAGTGAGGCAAGGAACTTAGGACCCTTGACCCAGGACTCGGGTATAAATCAGGTTTTTGTAAGGGAACCAGGGTCCCTTTCTCTCTGGGAGTGGCTCTTAATGAGTGTCAGGGAGAGGTTTGTCCACAGAGAGAGAATGCAGGAGCACCATCATAGAATGCGCTGGAAGACCCTCGAGGAAGGGATCCAACAGCTGAGGGAAGTGGCAGTATTGGAGGTACTCTTTGGGAGAGATGGACGACACAATAATGACCCCGACAAAGTCAGGTGTACAGGACAAATGCTGTGGAGTCTAGCAAATCTTGGGCCATCTCAATACACCACCTTCATTGCAACAATCAATGCTGACGCTCACCGGGAGACAGTGGGTTCTGTTGCCAACAAACTTCGGAATTATGAGAGTATGATTAATGGCCCAATGCAGGCTCATATCTCAGCTGTGATTAAGGAGTTTAAAGAGGAGATGAGGGAGGAAATAAAGAAGGTTAATACAGCACCCGTGAGAGTCACAGGCCCCAGAATCAGCACCCAACAATCCCCAGCTAGAGAGAGAGGGTACACCCCAAGGGCTAATCTGTGGTTCTTCCTGCGTGACCATGGGGAAGACATGGGGAGGTGGGATGGGAAACCCACTTCTGTCCTGGCAGCACGGGTCCGTCAACTTAAGGAGGGAAACTCTAACCAGGGGAGTTCCACCAAAGTGAAGGTAGCCTCAACCTCCCGTGACCAAGCTTGTGGGTACGATCTGTCAGACCCCCTTAAAGGGACCTCTAGTATGTATGCCCAGGAAAAGAATGATAACCAGTGTTAGAGGGGCTCTGTCTCTAGTCAGGGAGAGGCATGGGAAAACCAGATCTTCTGGACAGTGTGGATCCGATGGCCTGGCACATCAGAGCCACAAAAATATGATGCTTTAATTGATACTGGTGCACAGTGTACTCTGATACCATCGGGACATGTGGGGGCAGAGCCTGTTTCCATTGCTGGTGTGACAGGGGGATCACAACAATTGACTCTAGTAGAAACCGAGGTGAGCCTGACTGGGAAGGAGTGGAAGAAACATCCTATAGTGACTAGCCCAGATGCTCCGTGTATCCTAGGCATAGACTTCCTCCGGAACGGATATTACAAAGACTCAAAGGGACTCAGGTGGGCTTTTAGAATAGCCGCTGTAGAGGCAGAAGACATTAAGCAATTGAACACCTTGCCTGGACTGTCAGAAAACCCCTCTGCAGTAGGACTCCTAAGGGTGGAAGAACAACGCGTGCCAATTGCGACCTCGACAGTGCACTGCCGGCAGTATCGGACGGATCGAGATGCTGTGATCCCCATCCACAAAATGATTCGGGGGCTGGAAAGCCAAGGGGTGGTCAGCAAAACCCACTCACCCTTCAACAGCCCCATCTGGCCTGTGCGCAAATCTGACAAAGAATGGAGATTGACTGTGGACCATCGTGGCTTAAATGAAGTGACTCCACCGCTGAGCGCTGCTGTGCCGGATATGCTGGAACTCCAGTACGAGCTGGAGTCCAAGGCAGCAAAGTGGTATGCCACCATTGATATTGCTAATGCATTCCTCTGGCAGCAGAATGCAGGCCTCAGTTTGCTTTCACCTGGAGGGGCGTGCAGTACACCTGGAACTGACTGCCTCAGGAGTGGAAACACAGCCCCACCATCTGCCATGGACTGATCCAGGCTGCACTAGAAAAGGGGGAGGCTCCAGAACACCTGCAATACATTGATGACATCATTGCGTGGGGGAGCACAGCAGCAGAAGTGTTTGAAAAAGGTGAGAGGATCATCCAGATACTACTAGAAGCTGGCTTCGCCATCAAGAAGAGCAAAGTCAAGGGACCTGCCCGAGAGATCCAGTTCCTGGGAGTGAAATGGCAAGAAGGACTGCGCCAGATTCCCACTGAGGTCATCAACAAGATCACAGCTATGTCCCCACCAACCAGCAAAAAGGAAACACAAGCTTTCCGGGGTGCCATAGGTTTCTGGAGAATGCACATTCCTGAGTATAGCCAGATTGTGAGCTCTCTTTATCTGGTTACCCGAAAGAAGAATGATTTCCACTGGGGCCCTGAGCAGCAACAAGCCTTCACCCAGATCAAGCAGGAGATCGCTCATGCTGTAGCCCTTGGCCCAGTCAGGACGGGACCAGAGGTCAAGAATGTGCTCTACTCTGCAGCCGGGAACCATGGGTTGTCCTGGAGCCTTTGGCAGAAAGTCCCTGGGGAGACTCGAGGCCGACCACTGGGATTCTGGAGCCGAAGTTACAGAGGGTCTGAAGCCAACTACACTCCCACAGAGAAGGAAATCTTGGCTGCCTTTGAAGGAGTTCAAGCTGCCTCAGAGGTAATTGGCACAGAAACACAACTCCTCCTGGCACCCCGACTACCGGTGCTGGGGTGGATGTTTAAAGGAAAGGTTCCTACTACCCACCATGCCACTGACGCCACATGGAGCAAATGGATTGCCCTCATCACTCAACGCGCCCATATTGGAAACCTGAATCGCCCTGGGATTTTGGAGATAATTACGAACTGGCCAGAAGGTGAAAATTTTGGTCTCACTGATGATGAGGAGCAGGTACAAGTGGCAAGGGCTGAAGAAGCTCCACCATACAACCAACTACCAGCAGAGGAGACCTGCTACACTCTTTTCACTGACGGTTCCTGTCGCATTGTAGGGATGAACCAGAAGTGGAAAGCAGCCGTATGGAGCCCCACACGCCAAGTTGCACAAGCTACCGAAGGAGAAGGTGGATCAAGCCAGGTCGCTGAGCTCAAGGCCGTTCAGCTGGCTCTGAACATTGCTGAAAGGGAGAAGTGGCCAAAGCTCTACCTTTATACTGATTCATGGATGGTAGCCAATGCTCTGTGGGGCTGGCTGGGAAGGTGGAGGAAGGCCAACTGGCAATGTAGAGGAAAGCCAATCTGGGCTGCTGATATATGGAAAGACATTGCCTCTCGGGTGGAAAAGCTGACGGTGAAAGTCCGTCATGTAGATGCCCATGTCCCCAAAAGTCGGGCTAATGAGGAGCACCGAAACAACGAGCAGGTAGATCAGGCAGCAAAAATAGAGGTGTCAAAGGTAGACTTAGATTGGCACCATAAGGGGGAGTTGTTCCTGGCTCAATGGGCTCATGATGCCTCAGGTCATCAGGGCAGAGATGCCACCTACAAGTGGGCACGAGACCAAGGGGTGGATCTAACCATGGACAGTGTTTCCCAGGTTATCCATGACTGTGAGACGTGTGCTGCCATCAAACAGGCCAAGAGAGTGAAACCCCTATGGTATGGTGGGCGGTGGTCCAAGTACAAGTATGGGGAGGCCTGGCAGATTGACTATATCACACTGCCCCAGACACGCCAAGGCAAGCGCTACGTGCTGACCATGGTGGAAGCCACCACTGGATGGCTGGACACTTTCCCTGTACCTCATGCCACTGCCCGGAACACCATCTTAGGCTTGGAAAAGCAAGTCCTGTGGAGACACGGCACCCCTGAGAGAATTGAGTCTGACAACGGCATCCATTTCAAGAACAGCCTTATCAACACCTGGGCCAGAGAACATGGTATCGAATGGATATATCATATTCCCTATCATGCTCCAGCTGCCGGCAAAGTTGAACGGTGCAACGGACTCCTTAAGACTACCCTAAAGGCACTTGGTGGGGGAACATTTAGAAACTGGGAAATTAACCTGGCAAAGGCAACCTGGATGGTCAACACCCGAGGGTCTGTCAATCGAGCTGGCCCTGCCCAGTCAGAACCCTTACACACAGTAGATGGAGATAAGGTCCCTGTAGTACATATGGAAGGTATTTTAGGGAAAACTGTTTGGATTAATCCCACCTCAGGCAAAGACCAACCCATTCGTGGGATTGTCTTTGCTCAAGGACCTGGTTACACTTGGTGGGTAATGCAGAAAGATGGGGAGACCCGCTGTGTACCACAGGGAAACTTGGTCATAACTGAGAACTGGGTGTAAGATTTCATGGTGTGCAGATGGAAATAGAATAAGGGGTGGATAATGTCCTGGGTTGTAAGATAAGCTTGTATTCTATTTGCCATCTGTTGAAGGCAAACCTGTTGGGTAGGTTTGTTATATTTTCCAAGAACTGGTTTTGCTCCTAAGAGGTAATGGTTTGTTAGTGGGCCATTGACTGATTCAATGCAGGGCTGGTAACGTAACACCATCCTATTTTGAGATGTTCCACCCAGAGGGGGAAGCCAAGCACTCTTTTATTGGGTATAAGGGGGTACCTTTTTGGGGACAGAGCAGCTCTTTACTTTGGGGGATTCCCAGAGAAGCAGCTCTTTTCGGCGGCACTCGCAGCGAAGCAGCAGGAGCGCGCTGAGGCGACGGCGGCGGAGCTCGGAGGCAACCCCGGCGCAGAGGAAGACCGGCCCCACTGCCACCAGATCTTCAGAGGAAAACTATACCCTTCTAAAGATCACCACTGCAGCTGCAATTCATCAACCACTGCAAGGGGAGCAATCGTCCCAGCAGGACTGCTACTGGCACCCCGAATCCTCAGGTTCTGGACCTTTTTTTCACTGCTTTTGTTTGTACCGATTGCATTTGCCTTTTTAAATTGTTGTCTAGTTTTCTCCTAGTAAAGAATTGTTACTCCCATTCCCATATCTTTGCCTGAGAGCCTTTTGATTTAAAACTCCTAGTAATTCGGAGGGAGGGGGTTTACCTTCTGCATTGCACAGGAGGCTTTAGCCCTCCTTCGCAGATTCCTGTCTTGTCGAACCTAGACAGAGGATTTGACTGTATTTTCTCTGGGGCCAGAACAAGCTTAAAACGTCCCAGCAAATTTTGTACAGGCTTAACCTGTTGACTCGTAAATGACTTAGGCTGAGTAATCAAAATACCATCCATATAGTGATAAATAATAGCTTGTGGCCACTGTTGCCTCAATGGTTGTAATGCAGAATCTACGTAAAGTTGACATAAAGTAGGGCTGTTACGCATACCCTGAGGCAAAACCGTCCATTCAAATCTTTGATCTGGACCTTCTCTGTTCAGAGCTGGCAAGGTAAATGCAAAGCGCTTTGTATCCCTGTCATGCAAAGTTATTGTAAAAAAGCAAACTTTGAGGTCTATTATCAATAGAGGCCATCCTTCAGGTAACATTGCCGGATTAGGCAGACCTGGCTGTACTGCACCCATTGGCTCCATCTGTTTATTAAGCTCCCGCAAGTCATGTGGCAAGCGATATTTCCCTGACTTTTTCTTTATCACAAAGATAGGGGTATTCCAAGGACTTGTAGACAATTTCAGATGCCCTTGTTGATATTGCTCAGTGACCAAGGCATGAGCATGTTGCAGACTTTCCCTTTTCAAAGGCCATTGCTTTACCCATATAGGCTCATCACTTTTCCAAATTATGGGAATTGGGAAAGTCCAAGCAATGGCTACTATCCCAAAGGGTGCTCATTTGTCAGGACAACCCCTAGCTGTGCCAAAATGTCTCGCCCAATTAGGCATTGCATCGTAGGTGGCAATTGAACAACAGAAAATATTGCCTTTATGACTTTACCATCTATTGAGACAGTAAGAGGTGGCGAGCGACTTGCAAGAGTTAAACCTCCAACTCCTGTTACTGCTGTAGCAGCTGGCTGTAAGGGCCAATGTGCAGGCCCACACTGTGGTGCAATAATACTTGAATCCGCCCCCGTATCCAGCAAACCTGTAAGCATGCATTTTTGTCCCTTATACTCCAACAAAACCTCTTTTCTTGGCCTGTCATTCAGATCCAAAGTTAATAGAGTCAGGCCTCCTGTAGATCCAAATCCATCTCCCCCACGGCTCTTCCGTGAGAATACAGCTTTAGTAACTTGCTCCAGAGGAGGTAAATGAGCAATCCTTTGTCCTTTATTAATCCGAATAGGAGGAAATGGAGTATGAACCATAATCATAATTTCACCAGTATAGTCTGCATCAATGACACCAGGCAGCACAAACAATCCAAGCATAGAGGCCAACAATCTTCCCAATAACAAAGCTCCCATTGTCCTGCCCTTGATTATAATAGGTCCATTAACTCCAGTGGGGATCTTCTGTGGCTGTGGTGTCATTAAAGTCACTTCTACTGTGGCTGCCAAGTCCATCCCGAGGCTCTCTCTTGTGGCTGGACGCAAGGTGTTCTGTTGGAAAGGCTGGAGCAGCTATTTGTGTTGCAGCGCGACTGCTCTTGTTCGCGCTGTTTCGGGCGTTTCCTGGTCTCCTCTTACAGGCAGCAATGTTATGAGTATCCAATTTGCACTTAGGACATCATAGTCCAGTGGCAGAGCATTCTCGCCGAACGTGTCCTGTCCCTCCACATCGGAAACATCTCACACGGCTGCCGTAAAGACTTCCCTGGGTTGCTACTGACGCTTGGAGGGGTGCAAGAGCAGCTAACACCTGTGTCTGTGAAGCTTTTGCCTGCTCTTTTAACCCCTCCCCCAGCTCTTTAATAGCCTCAACTAAAAATGCCTGTTGCCTCGTTGGTATAGTAGCCATCCTTTCTAGTGCATCTTCTATAGTCCAATTAGCTCCTAATGTGTTTAGCACATTTCTTGTAGAAGCATTACAATTTTGCAAAGCACACTGCTTCAACAATAATCCACACATAAACTCAGGCACTCCACCTCTCTCTATTGCTGCTGCTGCCTTATGAATAAACGCTCCAAAAGTCTCATCCCTTCCTTGTTTAATTCCCATATACGCTGGCAAACCTCACGGGTCTTTCACTTTATCTATAGCCCTTTGAGCTAGTCGCATTGCCTCTCGACACTTCTCAGGTCCTAGCATAGCTTGTGCCTCAGTGCGAAAATATGGTCCTAAGCCCATCAATTCATCTACAGTTACTCCATGAAGAGGATCTCCAGGCTGCCTTTGTATAGCTACAGCTTCATTAACCTCTGCCTGCCAGTGTGCACCAAACAAAAGCCTCTGATGCGGCGAGAAAATAAGCTTAGCAAGACTTTTACAATCTCCTGGTAGCAATATATTAGTACTCCAAACATAATCTAATATCTGCCTAGCTGGTTCACTAGTAACTCCAAATTGACTCACTGTAGCTCGCAACTGTGACAACAACTTCCAATCTAACAGTGTAATCTGAGCTGTTAACCCTCCGCCTGCCTGCTGCTGAAAAATTACAGGACAAGCCAGTTCTGCTGCTAGTTCCAAAGCCTGCCCATCTCCTTTGTCCACCTCCTCTCTTGCCAGAGTCGCCCAAACTTCCCTCCGTTCCCTGGCCAGAGCCTCCGTGAGGTCATACTCTGTCCTAGGGTTCGGCTTACTGACAGACAAACCTTGACAAACCGGCGATCTCTGTTCTGGGGGGGCTGGAGGAGCCGTGGGCTCACAACGGGACTCTGTTTCCGTGTCCTCAGGCACAGGTCGCAATGGAGGTAACTCCACTGTAGATACAGCAGGTGGCATGGAAACACCAGGCAACCAATCCTCCCCGCTATAACCTCTATTTTTCTCTAGTGCTGAAGTTCTCTGCTCAGCAGCTTTCTTTTCTGCCTGGTGTTGTAATAACTCATTGTGAACTACCTTCCACCACTTTCACGACTTTTTAGCTGTCTTATCATCATCTAAAACTTCCTCCCACAGTTTATCCCCGAATTTACGCCACTCAGACAACTCATGTACTGTATGAGGATTTACAAAGAACCCCTTAGAATACCCATATGTTAATAACCCTAGCAGATCTTTTTGCAAATCAATGCCTTTAATCTGCCTTCTCTGCAAGAATGCAGTAAATAAATCATATGCTGCCTGCCTCTCCATACCTATATTGTCAGCACAGTTGCAGCTCTCCGAGGTCGTCGGCAGCACGTATCGGCCAGGCTTGCCTGTGCAGTCACCTGGGGCACGGTGCACTCTATTTCAATTCAGCACTTTTGCTGTCCTGGCTGCATCAGGACCCTAACCCTTTTTCGTCAATCCACCGTGGCGCCTATCACGTCAATCGGGTCACCATTTTGTGGAAAAATGACGGGAGACAAGTCCATTCTATAATGTCAACAAGTCTCAGTTTATTCCAAGCACGCATGTACAGTTATACCCGTTATAATGAAGCTCATGCATATTGCAAAACTTAGGCTCATCATTGGTGTATTAGAAACAGGTCAACCCCACCTTTGGAGCTTTCTAAGCTTGCTTTGTTTTCCCTTACATTTATCTTTTTGCTGACCATTCCACTGTTGGGAACCAGCTTACCCAAGGACATAAGATATTATTGCTACATCTGCTATTGCTGCACTACGCAATTTTCAGCTACTGCTTCACTAACTGCACGTAGTCATGTCCTTTCGCATGAAGCATTCATCCACAAAACTCTCCACATCACTCTAACACCTCTGTGATATCATAGTGACACTGTGAGATCACATAGTTTTTGGTGATGTCACAGTGACATCTCTGTGACATCAAACAGCTCTCTGTGAAGTCACACAGACACCTCTGTGATGTCATACAACCTCCTGTGATGTCACATGGATATCTCTGAGACGTCACACTGACATCTCTGTGATGTCACATTGAACTTTTGAGGTCACAGAGCACTCTGTGATGTCAAACGGATTACATAGAGCTGTGTGACGTCACAGAGTTGTCACTGTGATATCACAGAAAGTTCTGTGACATCACAGAGATGTCTGTGTCACATCGCTAAAAGCCCTGTGACCTCACAGAAATGTCACTGTGACATCACGAAGACCTGTGTGACATCACAGAGATGTCCATGTGATATCACTGTGAGCTGTGTGACGTCACAGATGTTTCTGTGTGGCATCAGAGAGATGTCATTGTAACATCAAAGGAGGATCTGTGCAATCACAGAAGAGTCAGTATGACATCAAGGAGAACTGTGTGACATAACAGTGGTGTCAGTGTGGCATCACAGAGAGCGGTGTGACATCACAGGAATATCTTTGTGACATCAGAAAAAGCTGTGTGACTTCGAAGGGTCTCTGTAACATCACAGAGGTGTCTGAGTGACATCACACAGATGTCTTTGTGACAACACAAAAAGCTTTGTGACTTCACAGAGTCTGTGCTACATCACAGCCATCTAAGTGTGTGACGTCACAGAGGTGTCAGTGTGACATCATAAAGATGTCATTGTGATGTCAGAGGAGGTTGTGTGACATCACAGAGATGTCCGAGTGACATCATAGACAGCTGTGTGACCTCACAAGGTCAATGAGACAAAAGAGAGATGTCAGTGTGACGTCACAGAGATATATCTGTGAAATCACAGGAAGTTGTGTGACATCACAGAAGTTTATTGGTGACATCACAAAGATGTAAGTGTGACATTCCTAAAAGCTGAGTGCTGTCACAGAGATTTCAGTGTGACATCACAGAGAGCTATGTGACATCCCAGAGACGTCCATGTGATATCACAGGGAGCTGTGTGACATTATGGAGGCGTCAGTGTGACATCATAGAGATGTCACTGTGACATCAGAGGAGGAGGTTGTGTGACTTCACAGAGAAGTCAGTGTGACATCTGAGAGAGCTGTGTAACATCACAGGGATGTCCATGTGATATCACAGAGAGCTGTGTGACGTTCTGGAGGTGTCCGTGTGACATCACAGAGAAGTCAGTGTGATAGCACAGAGAGCTGTGTGACATCACAGGGTCACTGTGGCATCACAGAGGTGTCAGAGTGACATCACAAGATGTCTTTGTGACAACACAAAAAGATTTGTGACCTCAGAGTTTCTGTGTGACATGACAGAGATCTAGGTGTGATGTCAGGGGATGTCATTTTGACATCATAGAGATGCCATTGTGATGTCAGAGGAAATTGTGTGACATCACAAAGATGTCAGTGTGACATCATAGACAGCTGTGTGACCTGACAAGGTCAATGTAACATCACAGAGATGTCAGTGTGAAGTCACAGAGATATCTCTGTGTTTCAGTTTCAGTTCTGTGACATCACAGAGATGTCTGTGTGACATCACTAAAAGTCTTGTGACCTCACAGAAATGTCAGTGGGACATCACAAAGAGCTGTGTGGCATCACAGAGACGTCCATGTGATATCACAGAGAGCTCTGTGACATCACAGAATTGTCACTGTGATATCACAGGAAGTTCTGTGACATCACAGAGATGTCTGTGTGACACCACTAAAACCCTGTGACATCCAGGAAATGTCAGTGCGACATCACGAAGAGCTGTGTGACATCACAGAGACATCCATGTGTTATCACTGTGAGCTGTGTGACGTCACAGATGTGTCAGTGTGGCATCAGAGAGAAGTCAGTGTGATATCACAGAGAGCTGTGTGACGTTCTGGAGGTGTCAGTGTGACATCACAAAAAAGTCAGTGTGATATCGCAGAGAGCTGTGTGACATCACAGATATTGGTGCAACATCACAGGAATGTCCATGTGACATCTCAGAGAGGTGTGTGACGTCACAGAGATGTCAGTGTGGCATCTCAAAAAGATATGTGACCTCACAGGGTCACTGTGACATGACAGAGATGTCATTGTGATGTCAGAGGAGGTTTTGTGACATCACAAGGGTGTCCGTGTGACATCACAGAGAGCTGTTTGACCTCACAATGTCAATGTGACATCACAGAGATGTCAGTGTTATACCAGAGAGATGTGACATCACAAAAAGCTATGTGACCTCACAGGGTCACTGTGACATCGCAGAGGTGTCAGAGTGACATCACATAGATGTCTTTGTGACATTACAAAAAGGTTTGTGACCTCAGAGGGTCCGTGCGTCCTCACAGCCATCTAAGTGTGACATCACAGCGTGCTGTGTGATGTCACAGAGGAGTCAATGTGTCAACATAGAGATGTCATTGTAAAATCACAGAGATATCTCTGTGATATCACAGGAAGTTGTGTGACATCACAAAGACGTGAGTGTGACATATCAAGAGGTTTGTGACATCACAGAGACATCCGTGTGGCATTACAGAGAGCTGTGTGACATCACAGATATTAGTGCAACATCACATGGAGTGTCCATGTGACATCACAGAGAGCTGTGTGACGTCACAGAGATGTCAGTTTGGCATCTGAAAAAGCGGTGCGACCTCACAGGGTCACTGTGGCATCACAGAGGTGTCGTAGTGGCATCACATAGATGTCTTTGTGACATCATAAAAAGATTTGTGACCTCACTGGGCCTGTGCGACATCACAGCCTTCTAAGTGTGACATCACAGAGGTATCATTGTGACATCATAGAGATGTCCGTGTGAGATCATATAGAGCTTCGTGACATCACAGAGAAGTCAGTGTGACGTCACAGAGAGCTGTGTGACATCAGAGAGATGTCGCTGTGACATCACAGAGAGCTGTGTCTTGTCACAGAGGTGTTAGTGTGACATCATACACATGTCAGTTGTAACATCAGAGGAGGATGTGTGACATCACAATGTTGTCCGTGTAACATCATAGACAGCTGTGTGACCTCATAAGGTCAGTGTGACATCACAGAGATATCAGTGTCAGTCACAGAAATATCTCTGTGACATCACAGGAAGTTCTGTGACATCACAGAGATGTCTGTGTGACATCACAGAGGGCTGTGTGACATCACAGAGATGTCCATGTGATATTACTGTGAGCTGTGTGACGTCACTGATGTGTCAGTGTGTCATCATAGAAATATCATTGTGACATCAGAGGAGGTTGTGTGAAATCACAAAGAAGTCAGTGTGACATCAAAGAGACTTGTGTGAAATCACAGATATTAGTGCAACATCACAGGGATGTCTTTGTGACATCTCAGAGAGATGTGTGACATCACAGGGATGTCAGTGTGGCATTACAGAGATATCTCTGCGACATCACAGGTGGTTTTGTGACATCACAGTGATGTCATGGTGATATCACAAAGATGAAAATGTGACATCACAAAAAGCTGAATGCTGTCACAGAGATTTCAGTGTGACATCCCAGAGAGCTGTGTGACATCACAGAGGTGCCCATGTGATATCAGAGAGAGCTGTGTGACGTCACAGAGATGTCACTGTGGCATTTCAAAAAGCTGTGTGACCTCACAGGGTCACTGTGACATCACAGAGGTGTATTTGTGACATCACAAAAAGCTTTGGGACCTCACAGGGTCTGTGCGACATCACAGTTTCTAAGTGTTACATTACAGAGGTGTCGGAGTGACATCACAGAGATGTCTGTGTGAGATCAGATACGACTGTGTGACATCACAGAGAATTCAGTGTGATGTTACAGAATGCTGTGTGACATCACAAAGCGCTTTGTGAAATCACAAAGATGTCCATGTGACATTATAGACAGCTGCGTGACCTCACAAGGTCAATGTGACAAAACAAAGATGTCAGTGTGATGTCACGTGCTTCGGCATCTCCAGCGGCACCTCTGGCTCCCACCCTCTGTTGTCTCAGCAGCTGCACCTCTGCCTCTGGCCGTGCCTGCTGCTTCAGCAGCAGCGACACTCCTGCCTCCTGCCCCGCTCGCTGTGGCTCCGGTGCTCGTGATGCCTGCTGCGTGCCGGCAGCCAGAGCCATTTCTGTCTCCGATGACTGCAGCTTCTGTGCCTGTCACATCCACGGTGTCACAAGCTCCAGCTGATCCCTTCATGTCGCCGCCTGCGATGGAAGGATCCGCCGAGCCACCAGTCACGGCTCCAGTCCCCGCCCCATCACCGGTGCTGGCCCCTCCATGCCGGGGGCTGTTGGCTCGGGGGCCATGGCTGGTTCGTCTATTTCGAGGTCGGTAGCCACTTCCCCAGCCTCGGTGTCTCCCACCAACCCACCCTCGCCTGTGGATTGCAGGCTGTGCTACGCCCCTGTCACAGGAGGCAGGTAGTGACAGCGATGCTTTGATCGGCTCAGTTCTGCCACAGGGGCGTGACCGTGTGTCAGAACGCCGACACCAACGGGGGCAGCGGGCATCTCAGAGAGATCTGTAGATGCTCCCTGCCTGTAAGGTGTTTGTGCCACCGATAAATCACCATCGCTTTTGGGATGCAGTCAGGAAGGGGCTTTGGAGGCTTGTGACTGGGATTTGTTAGAGCAGGTGGGAAAACCTGGTGGTGCGGTTCTGAACCCACTGTTCAAGGAGACAGAGACCATACCTAGCAGTCAGTTGATTCCTCTGCGCTCTCCAGAGGGAGCACAAGAGGATGGGTGTGATGATGCTTCAGTGCAATGTAAGCTTCAAGTCTTTCCTGTGCAAAGAGCTGTCCCAAATTTGGGACAACAGGACAAGTACGATGTTTTACCTGGGAAGGTTGTGCAGGATTTGCAGGACAAAGTGGCAAAATATGTGCTGGGTTCTGCTCCACTGATGCAGGTCCTCAGAGTGATAAACACTGACCTGCTTGATCCCTAGGATATCAAACATCTGTCCTCTGTGTTGTTCCAACCTGTGCAGCTTGATGTTTTTATGAACAACTGGAGGAGGATGGCCGACAGGGCTGCAGCTGAAAATGCACACTACCCTCTGACAGACCCTAGATGCTGTGTGGGGGTGGGTGTGCTCATGGGACAGAATGCCTTTGCCAATCCTGATCTTCAGGCTACTTGGCACCCCATCATACTTGAGCAGGCCCAGAAGGTGGGCTTTGCGGCATTGATGAAAACCATGGAGACAGCCGCTCCCAGGCAACGGTATGTAAAGAGAACACAGGGAGCCAAAGAATTGTTCTTGCCATTTGTTTAAAGGCTTGCAGCTGCTTTAGAAAAGCAAATCAAGGATGAGAATTTGAGGCAGGTTTTGTGCAAAACTTTGGCAAGGGACAATGCAAATGAAGATTTTAGGAAAATTATAAATGTGTTGCCAGGCGATCCATCGTTCACAGACATGGTCAAAGCTTGTTCCAAGGTTGGTACAGTGGACCATAAAATGTCTGTTCTGGCAGCATCCTTGAGAGCAGGCCTACCGTCCTCAGGGGCTGGCCATCGCAAAAAGGGGAAGAAGAAGGGCAAGCAGTTGCAGGGGATGAAAGTCCGGAAAGGGCCAGACTCTAATTTCCTGTGCTCCAGGTGTGAGAGGCCAGGTCATCTTGCTAAAGACTGCAAGTCTACTTACCATGCCAATGGTAAGCATTTGTCAGGCTCAGGAAATGGGGGAAAGAGCGCACAGGGGAACTGCACGCTGAAACAAGTGATCCCCCAGAGCACAGCACCAGCGCAGGGTGTCTCAGTCAACTCAGCGCAAGCACCCGTGGCTCTGCCGGGGTGGATGTACACACCGCAGCAGCAGTCATCTTAGATTCTAGTCAGGTGCACAGGGTTCTTCTGAATGCATTTGGGCCTTTAGGCCATGGATTGAGTGCATTTTTGGTAGGACGATCTAGTGCTACCCTTCTGGGAATCTTTGTGCACCTGGGTATCATTGATTCCGATTTTATGGGCCAGATTTTTGCCACGGTTTCTACATCACCCCCTCTGTCATTATTCTGGCAGGGACCCGCTGCTGTGGCGCGGCATGCGCTCCTCGCCGCGGCACCCCGAGCGGTGCCGTGCTGGGCGGTGAGGGAAGAGAACGGGCGGCCGCTTTCCCCCGCAAGCTCTGCAGTTTCAGTTCGTGGCGTGCAGGGACAGACGAAGGCGACACGGGACTTGGGGGTGAACGAGATGGTTTTATTCCATGAGCCCCAAGACCCCGGCGGGCGGGGGGGCAAA
The DNA here is from genome assembly GCF_050655825.1 of Lonchura striata. Taxonomy (NCBI): domain Eukaryota; kingdom Metazoa; phylum Chordata; class Aves; order Passeriformes; family Estrildidae; genus Lonchura; species Lonchura striata. The sequence goes on along the minus strand of NC_140718.1, from coordinate 1,741,614 downwards.
GGTTTTATACAGAACTCAGGAGGACGGGTGTAGGAACAGTAACCAATGAGGGAATAGCAGGGGAGGAGTTTAGGGCAGAACTAACATCTGGAAGCTGAGGAGGGGGCTAGAATGAATGACAGGGAAGGTTCTAGGGAAAGGGGCAGGGAAAGGGAGGATTGGGGGGGGGGAAACAGATATTAAACAAATATCAAATGAAAGAAAAACACACCACCGCATCTCCCTCTTTTTCTTTACAAAAAGAAGGAGAATTTTGTGGTTTAAGCAAATTAATAAAACATGCAAATAATATAAAATCATATGATAACATTGTAAATTACTTAAAGGACATGAAAGACACATTATTGCATTTATAGGGCAGGAAGAGTAGTAACAGTTTAAATTAGACACAAGACTGCACAAAACTTGCTGTTTTGCTGCTCTGAGTAACAATCTAAAATAATGTAAATAATGTAAATAATTGAAATAGAATGAAATAATTGACAGAAATTAAACTAAAAAATTTAATTAGAATGATTAAAATTACAACTATCTAATTTGAATAAAATAATTAAATGGAATTATTGGAATTAAATATAATAAAAGATCAACTAAATATAACTAATAAATTTTTAAATTTCGCAGCAATGCAGCAAGCCTGAAGCGATATAGTAGCTGAGTGATTCCTGTAGCAATAATGGTTAAACACAGCCTTTAAGTTAAAAAATATCAGAAAAGACTGAATTAATTATAATTACAACAAAACAACTTAATATAAAATCAAATTGTAACATTACATATTATTAAAAAAACATAAATTGAAAGACATTAAAAAATGATAAACTAATTGTGATTACAACATATGAAACATATAAAAACTTTATCTGGAATATATAAAATTGTCCTAAATCAAAGTCCAAATTAAGGGTACAAAGCACAGCAGGATTTGTGACTTTATCTGATTTAGAATTTGCTTTGTCGCGGCGCTTGTGATGTTCAGCTTCTTAAATTTTTAAAGCAGAGTCAGCGGATAACGGCGCTTGTTTTAAAGCAGAGTCAGCGGATAGCGATGTGGTTTGTTCAATTTGAATGTCCGTTTGAGAGGTGGGCATAATATCTTGAGTATTAATTAACTGGGATGATATTTCTTTCTATAAAATATAACTCAACAAATAGATTATTCAAAAATAATCAAAAGCAAAAAGAGGAATTTGTAGTTAAATAAAAAGGAATATTGGGTAGGGTACATTAAGGAATAGGATAGGGGAATCAGACAATCACTTAATTAGTGATTGCCATGATTAACAGGGGGTATTGGTAAGGGGTGGACCGGGGCGCCGCCATTTTAGGGGGAAGACAAAATGACGGATCCCCAGTCCCGGGTTTCGGCTCCATTTCCTCGGGAGAAGATCCCTCCCGACCCTCCCCCCGGAGGACGAGCCCGAAGAAGGATGGGGGAATATCCAACCCCGCCTCCCCACAATAGGGACTAGCCTCGTGCAGGGACGGTGCAGGGCTATTGGGAGAGAAATGGGACTGGCGGGAAGCCAGGGGCGGAAAAGAAGGGTCAAGGCGGGAAATGGGTCCCGAGCGGCGTGGCCAGCGCCATCTTGGGAGGGGTGCCAGATACACTGCACTTGGCCTGAGCAGTGTCCGGCAGGGCACTTGGGGCGGCTCGGCCACAGCAATCCCCAAGGGAGGATAGGAAAGGGTTTTAGGAAAGTCCGAGGGGATGGGGGCATAGGGAGCTTCACAGAAGCAAAAAGGGGAAATTTATAGGAGGGGGGGGGGGGCCGCCCGACGCAGCTGGATGTCGGCGCAATGCGTGGGTGTAAAGGGCCCCTTTTAACAACTCTCCTATAGCTAACGTGTCGCCCTCTTAGCTGATCCCTACTGGTGTCTTTTCTACCCCCTCCGTCCAGCCCAGAATGGGGAGGGGAGGATAGAGAAGACAACTTTTTCGAGGAGAAGAAAAAGCGACCTAATCTAGGTCTCCACAGAAGACTAGGCGAAGGATAGAACTCAGTGCTAGCTTCCCCCAGAAAAAGAAAACCCACCCGCTTGCCAGGGACATGCACGGCTACAGCCCCAGTCTGGGCGCAGACGGGGGTTAAAACGCGAGAAAAAAAAAGCAGTAAACCCAGCCGTCCGTCGGGGCGATCCCCACCCCGTGTAGCCTACCTTACCTTGCAGGCTCGGACGGAGATGGCTTGAATCTTCTCCTCGACTCGATGGAAAAGTCGCGCTGAAAACTGGGGATGTTCCTTCTCTTTCGGTTTGGCCCTTCCGGAAGCCTGGGTGTTCCCGTTAAACCAAGACTCGTCCCCGAAGCCTTGGTTTCGGCCACTATCAGCCTCCGGTGGTCTCGCTGCAGATGCTGACCGAGGAATGAACCTCTTCTCGGTCAGTCCCTCTTCAGGCTCCCCCGAGCCGCTGCCAAAACCGCCCTCTGTGTCCTCGGGTAAGTCTGCCCGCCAAAAAGCTCTGCAGCCCGGCTGCCCGTGCAGCGCGGCTGCTCCCGGGCGGGAAGATGGCGAGAACAAAGAGGGTCCCGGAGCGTCAGTTTTTCGCTCGGCGCTCAGCTCCTCTTAGCATCAGGCAGAGCTTTTACGGCCGTAGATGTTCCTCTTCCCTCCTTCTTCTTCTGTGAGGCGGGCGCCCCCACAAATTTGCCCGTTTTTTTTACAAGACGAAGGAGGGAACCATCCTCTCGCTACCAGATGCTGTGGCGCGGCATGCGCTCCTCGCCGCGGCACCCCGAGCGGTGCCGTGCTGGGCGGTGAGGGAAGAGAACGGGCGGCCGCTTTCCCCCGCAAGCTCTGCAGTTTCAGTTCGTGGCGCACAGGGACAGACGAAGGCGACACAGGACTTGGGGGTGAACGAGATGGTTTTATTCCATGAGCCCCAAGACCCCGGCGGGCGGGGGGGCAAAGGTTTTATACAGAACTCAGGAGGACGGGTGTAGGAACAGTAACCAATGAGGGAATAGCAGGGGAGGAGTTTAGGGCAGAACTAACATCTGGAAGCTGAGGAGGGGGCTAGAATGAATGACAGGGAAGGTTCTAGGGAAAGGGGCAGGGAAAGGGAGGATTGGGGGGGGGGAAACAGATATTAAACAAATATCAAATGAAAGAAAAACACACCACCGCACCCGCATTGCTCAACTTGTGCTTTTCTACTTGTGTGTTCCCAGGGCAGGCCAATGGACGCATGGAGATGGTGGTTTCGGATCCACAGGACGGCTGCAAGTCCTCTGGTCCACGATCATTTCTGCCAACCATCCGCAGATGATGTGTTCCATGATTTTACCAGGTTCCAGACTGCCTTTTATCCAGCTGCAAGGTTTGATCGACACTAGAGCCAACCTGACAGTTGTCTCCACCTCTGTGTGGCCTCCTCAGTGGCCTCTGGACTCTGTGGGAGTGGCCATTGAAGGATTGGGGACTACAGCGCAGACATTTGTGCACCAGCAGGCTGTTTTGATCAATAATCTGGAAGGGCAGACAGCTAAGGTTTGGCCCTATGTTACTGCAGCTCCCATCACTCTTTGGGGTGGGATCAGCTTTGTCAGGGACACATTGAACCTTCTACCAGTCCCTGGAGCTCTCCTGTTTTTGTAAACAAGAAAAAGTCGGGGAAATGGAGGTTGTTACAGGATCTCTGAAAAGTTAATACGGTTATGGAAAGTATGGGGGCATTGCAGCCTGGCATGCCCTCACCTACCATGCTCCCCACAGGTTGGGAAATCTTGATTGTTGATTTAAAGGACTGTTTTTTATGATCCCTTTGCATCCTGATGACAGAACAAAATTTGCTTTCACCATGCCTCCCATCAACAGTGCTGAGTCTGTGCCGAGATATCAATGGAAGGTTTTGCCATCGGGCTGCAGGAACAGTCCGACCATTTGTCAGTGGTGTGTTGCCCAGGCCTTGCCCGGAGTCTGTGAGCAGTTCCCTGACGTGTATTGTTATCACTACATGGATGACATTCTAGTGGCGGCACCCACTCAGGAGGAACTGCTGAGGGTTCAGTCTCAGTTGTCCTCCGCCCTGCATTCTTATGGACTGCAAGTAGCTCTGGAGAAGGTTCAGAGCCAACCTCCTTGGAAGTATTTGGGGGTCAAGATTCTTGAGCAAACCATTCAACATCAGGAGGTGCAATTTCCAAAGGGTATTGTGACCCTGATTCATGCCTAGAGATTGCTTAGGGTCATCCATTGGTTGCATCCCTATCTGGGACTGACCACAGCACAGATATCCTCGCTGTTCTACCTTTTAAAGGGGGACCCGGATCTGAGTTCACCTCAGAAATTGACTCCTGAAGTGTGACAAGCGCTGGAGGAGCTTCAACAGTCTCTGTCTACTCACCAGGTTTACTGAGTAGACCTTTCCATTGATATCACTGTTTTTATTATCTATCCAGACAGTCATCCCACTGGTGTTATTGGCCAATGGAATGACATGGCCTTATCCTTTGTACATCTTAGAGTGGGTCTTTTTACCCATCAGCTCAAAAAGACAGTGTCTTTGCTGATTAATTTGATAATCAGATGCCATTATTGGTGTTTGCAATTGATGGCGGCTGATCCCGCAAGGATCGTTCTTCCAGTGGGTCAGGACACCTTTGAATGGTGTTTTATTAAGTGTCCCTTTGAAAAACGTGCTGCAAAATTTTCTAGGGCAAATTGTTTATAATCTGCCCAGTCACAAATTGCTGCAACTGGCAAAGATGACCAGTCTGTAGTTATGAGCAAAAAACTGTCGAGTACCAGTGCAGGGACACACTGTCTTCACTGACGGCACTGGAAAAACAGAAAAGGCCATTGTGACCTGGAAGGATGAGTCAGGATGGCAAGTGCTGGAAGGCCACGTGTCCGGCGCAGCCCAATTGGTTGAGTTGAAAGCCATTGCTATGGCATTTCAGAGGTGCCTTTGAATTTGGTCACTGACTCTGCTTATGTTACAGACAAGAGGCTGGATAACCCACTGCTGAAAGAAGTCAACAATGCCATTTGTTTCAGTTGCTGAGGGCATTGTGGTGCGCAATTCAAGCCCGGATTCATCCGTACTACATCCTGCACATTCAGAGTGACACCACTTTACCAGGTTTTATAACAGAAGGTAAAATCAGGGCTGACAGGTTGGCTTACTCAGCTGTGCTGAAGGCTACTTTTGTCACAGGCCAGCGGTGCTTGGTTTTCCTTGAGCAGCCGTGGCGAGGAGCAGGACGGAGGGGGCAGGTGTGCCTTGTGTGCTTTTTGTGCCTAGTCTGTGTGTTGTGGGCTCAGGTCTGTCTCTAGATCCCCTTGTGGGCAGGGGTGGCCTGGTTGGGCTTGTCGAGCCCCCGTGGGGTTCTGTGCTTGTGCCCGGAGGGTGGTGTGGTGGGTTGAAGGGCGCTGCTGAGGGACTGCCAGGTGCCTATGGCACACCGCCCTGAGAGCGCCCGGTCTCATCTGATCTCGTAAGCTGAGCAGGCTCAGGCCCTGCTGCTGCTGGGGGCAGCGAGGATGACATCAAGGATGACAACCTCTTTCTCCACCTGGTCTCTGGCAGGCTGAAGATGTTGGACTTTGATTCTTACATCTCCTTTAGAGCCAGGTTCCACAGGGATTTTGCAGATATGTCCATACACAGGGGGATGCTCCCAGATTTGGGCATTGCTCAGCCTGGCCAGGAGCCCAAGGTTCCCTCTTTGCTGGGGTGGATGCAGCTGATCCTTCAGTCGGCTGCCAGGCTGCTTTTGGCAGGGCTGAGGGCATGGGCTGGGGTGGGTACAAAATGGGAGTGGGCTCCTGGCCTTGCCAACAGCCCCCAGCACCCACCGTGCCCCGGGCTGGGGCTGGGCTGGGGCAGCCAGCCCGACACAAACAAACCCCCATGGTGGGAGCAGAGGTGGGACTCCAGAAGCTGTGTGTGGCAATCACATTTCTCTCCCTCTCAGGATTTTTCATAGAGGTGCACTGAGAGAAATGAAAGAGAAAACAATTACTATTTCTGCTCCTTGATTTTCCTATGTGGAATATTTGGAGAATTGTTCACCTGGAGTGAGTGCTTTCTGTCTTTAACTTGGCTGAAACCTTCAAGGATAAATAACCTCCAGTGCCCACACAAACTGTGTTCCTGTGCTGTGAGAGCAAATCCCTCTCCCCGTTTTTCCACTGGAGTTACCTTCCAGGGCAGTGTTTGTTTTTTTTTTCTCAGCTGTTTGTCCCCTTCACCCCAGGACACAACCAGGTGTGGATGCTGTGGCTACATCCTGGAGCTCCCAAATTTGGAGTCCCTCTTTGGGGAGCAAAGGGAACACTTTGCTGTGAGGATGTCCTTGATCCTGGGATGGGAATCCCCAGCCCTGTGCTGAAACCAGCCCCGAGTAAATAACAACACGTCCTGATGCTCTTCCCAGGGTGGAACAATGCTGGGAGATTTCCTCTTGGCTTCCCAGGCTATGAACTGATCAAACTGTTTTCCACTCAGGCTTGAAGAGAGCCTGACAGAGGAATGGTTGAACGACAAGGGACATGATACTGTAAAATTAATCCAAATAGGGAGGGCTACGTGACTGCTGCAAAGTTCGCATGGCCCTGAAGAGTAGATGGTGCGCAGAAAGCAGGATATTGAAACTGCTTGGTATGTAGAAGTAGATAGAGAAGAACAAAGGGGTACTAAGCTGTTCTAACTGCAAGGCCAGCTGGACAGGCATGTATCGATCATAAAGATACTTTTAAGATAATAGTACAAGTCACATAGCAACCAATCATGAGCTCGGCTTTTGCAATATGTATGAGCTAATTAACGAACATCTATAAACTGTGTAATCTGTCACAATAAACTGAGACTTGATGATCATGATATCATGAGTCTTGTCTCCCGCGGCATCCCTCCAACACAGGCTGATGTTTCCAAATTTCAACTGCCCTGCAGAAGCTGTCCTAGGACGTGCTGAGATGGGCACATTGGAGTTTTTTTTTTAAGGGAATAATGTAATCGTACAAAGCTAATTTTGGTGCGGTAGCTGCCCTGTGGGGAGTTCAGGATGGGTTTAAAGATGTGGCACTTGGGGAAGTGGTTTAGTGGAAGATTTGGAAGTGCTGGACTCCATCTTAGAGGTTTTTTTCAGCCTAAACTCAGGTTCTGTGGTAGCTGTGTTGCAGTGAGGATCTGGAGTGGTTTGGAGAGGATGTTCCTGCTGTCCCTGCTGAGGCAGGAGTTTTGCTGCTTGGAGGGGAGAGTTTGCAGCCCTGCTGTCTTTAATAAAATTGATTTCTGCTTATCCCACCTGGCTGCTTTAAGAGGGTGTGTGAGGGGACTGACCGGGATGGGTTTGGTCTCTGAAAATCAGGTCATAAGAGGGGACAGCACCGAGCTGAGCCCACAGGAGCTGCAGAGCATCACCTGGTGTGGCAGTGGATGCTCTGGTGAGGCTCAGCTGATGCCTCAGCCAGGATGGGTCCCAAACCATTCTGGAGTCAGCCTTTATACGTGATGTGTTTGGTGCTCTTTTGGTAATTCCTGGGTTTGGGAATTTGGCTTCTTCCCAGCATGGTTAAAGGCACCTTCTGCTGCCCTGAGGTGATGGGGAGGAAGGGGCTGAGCCCAACCAGAGAGGGGACAAACACCCCTGGGATGCCTGAGCCCTGCTGTGGCTCTGGGGGAGCAGTTCAGTGTCTCCAGGCCAAATTCCAGAGGAATAATGTAGGAATCCATCTTTGCCACCCAGCTGTGATGTGCTCAGACACGGGCTAGGGATGCACTGAGGAACTTCAGAGGCTGCTTTTGATGATAAATGCACATTTTGCCTGGGTGGCGGGACTGGCTAACCAGCTGTCTGCCTCACTAGAGAGCTCATTTTGTTATTAATCAGGTGAAATGCCAGGGGCTGTGTGAGAACCCCGGGCTTGGTTTGGGGTCTCATGTGGTGGTAAAGTCTCTCCTCCAACCCATGCTTCCGAAGAAAAACTCCACAGCCTCTTGTTGTTCGGTCTCAAGGCAGTTTATTGCAAGTTATCTAAAAGATTTTCTTCTCGGGCTGCAGCTGTTTGGTCAGCGGCCCAGGCAGAGACACACACACACCCCGACACCCTCTCTGTCTGCTGTCTTCTTCTTCTCTCCCCCCGCCCAGGGCTGCTGCTATCTTTTATATGATATATTACGTATTACAAGTTTACAATTTTCCACCCAATACCTACTACCTATATTACAAAGTGCTTTTCTACTCTAAACCCATCCATAAGTGCCAGCATCACCAAGAACATGGAGGCAAGGAAGAAGAAGGAGGAAGAACAGGATCAGCCCACTTTCCTCCATCTTAGAACTTCTGACCCCCATGTACAAAGTGAAAACCCCCCTGTACAGGTGCTAAAACCCTCCCCTGTACAATACTAAAAAATTTTTCCCTCTACTTTGTAACTACTTTTACTATACTATCTAACCCTTTGTTCCACCTCCAAAGTTGATACCTCATTCCATGGCTCAAACTCAAAATCACAGCTGTTTCCAGCTGCCTGCCAGGGTCTAAAATGCTTCTGACCAAGGCCTAGAACCTCTAAAAATGTCTGAGAGGCATTTTGAGTTCCAACATGGCTGGGCCTTCCTTAAGGCCCTGACAGAGATAAGATCTTTGACCTTTTTTCTTGTTCCCCTTTTTTTTGTAATCTATTTTCAATAATTTGTTGTGTGTTTTTCTAGAGGAAGCGTTCCAGGTGGGGCCCAATCTGGATCAGGAAGTGCTTGGGAGCAGCTGCGGCGTGGATGGGCCGTGCCCTTGGAGAAGGCTGAGGACATCGTTTGGGACCAGCTTTTCTTCCAGCGGGGGATGGCGTGAGGTGGGTCCTGTCTGCTGGGGATGGTGGGATCAGAGCTTTGGGGAGATGGCAGCGAGCACAGGAGCGTCCTGCTCTGGGCAGCTGCTGAGGGCTGGAGGTGCCGTGGCTGGCTGCAGGCTGGGCACGTGTCCTGCCCTCCTGCTCTGCTCCCAAAGGCAGCAGTGATGGACAGCTCTGGGCACAGCTCTGGGCACGGCCAGCATGGCCTGGGCACCGTGGGCATCTGGGACAAGAGGACAGGAGCCTTCAGCTGACAGGGCTTTCCGGTTTCTCTCCTTGCACCCTGGCCAACCTGCCTGGCAGCAGCGCCGCAGCCCCACAGGAGCTCCAGAGGAGCCCCACCAAGAGGCACCTGGGAGCCCTCAGCAATCCAGCCAGCAACACATGGGCAGGAGGACACGGATGGCGCTTCCTGCCTGGGACAGGGCTTGTGGCCATCTCCAGGCACCGCTCTCACAGAGATCCCCACAGCTCCAGCCCCTGCCCATCTGCTCTGTGGGCAGCACAAAGGCTTCGGCAGAACCACCAAAGGCCAAGGGGCTTCTGGCCATTTTCCCTGCAACCCTGCATGCCTGGGCAGCTTGCTGAGCCCAGGAACCCTTTTCTCCCTCTTCCCCTAGGCCCTGCAGAGCCTGGGCAGCAAAAGAAAGATCCTGGGAGTCTGTCTATTGCAACACATCCTATATTTATACACTAAAGAACAACAAAAAGAAGGAAAGAACAATCCTGAGGAAATGAAACATTCCTGCTGGCTCGGGTGGCCCTAGCAGACAGAGCCTCTGGGATCAGCTCTCTGCAGAGCTCCAGCAGCACAGCCAGCCAAGCCTCGACAGACGAGGCCGTCTCCTCCATGCCCTGCTGTCACGATCCGCTTATAGCGGGGTGTCGTGATGGTTCGTTAGCCGATCCCAAAGTGCAAAAGACAATCAGCAGTTTAATCACAACAAATGCACCTTTATTAAGGGCCAAAACAATAAATGCGATAGTGGGTTCAGAAAAGAAATAAAAAGGATAGAGAGAGAGAGAGAAGGGGGGATGGGAATAGCTACCAACACAGGCGGAGTCCTCACTGGTCCAGACGATGTGGATCCGTCTTGTTGTGTTGGGGAGAGTCTCCGAAGTTCTACCTATCCCAGGGGTCCAGTTATAGTCCACAGAGGGAAAAGGGGGGAGCAGGCAGAACAATGAGAGTCTATTGAAATTGCTGTGGGGGAACAAGTGTATTTACAGAACATCATCTAGGCTGAACAAACACAATAAGGGATAAGTCCATTGAAGTTACTGGAGAAGAACAGGTCAGGTCATTCTCTCCCTTCGCCCACTGTTTGTGGTAGGAATCTCAGTCGCAGTCCTTGGGGAGAGGGTTCTTGATCTCCGTCTGTCACGGTGGTAGCGAGGCAGATGAGGGGTCTTCAGTGAGAGACCACCAGAGTTACCCCAACAGTTCATTTGGCTTAAAGGTGGAGAGTGAAGCAGGAATTGCAGTAGGCCGCTCTGTGCTGGGTCCACGCTGGGTCTTCGCCAAGTCCTTGCCAACTCCTTGCCAAGTTCTTGCCGGTCTTCGTTGGGAACAGCATGTAATGGTACAGCGGCTACACCTGCACTGTTGCCTTCTCCAAGCCGGAACTGCAGAGGGGGAAGGGAAATCCTGCTCGTGGCAATCGGCAGGCAAATGAGTGAGGGTCTTCAGACGGCCTCTTACACCACCCCGTGACTGACGATTGCCCTCGAGAGATGTTCAGCAGTGTTTCGTAGTGTTGTTGTGAAGTCTTCAGGACTTGTCTAGTGTTGGCAGCATATCCCAGAGAAGGGAAAAAGGAAAAGGAGAGGAAAAGAGAACAGGGAAAATACTAAAACAATAATTAGTATAAATTGAAACAACATTAAGCAATATAATCAATATTAATTAATAATAAACAATTTTTCTAATAAACCAATATAAAAACTCAAATCAGGTTTTCTAAGTGACTAAAACAAATCATCTTCTAATTTTATAATTGCTTTGTGTCTATAGTCTTGGGGATGTCTACAGTATAAAGCACATTGGCCAGGTGGTGTGCATTAATTATAGCTGTCAATTTTGTTAATCATTTTATCATTCTCCAATTTATGACAAACAAGATTGCTGATAAAGCAAAACCAATCAAAACTAAAATCAAAAGGACAACAATGGGATGACACAATTTGTTCAGGATACCTGTAGCAGTAGGTGACCACCCAAAAAGTGTATCCCACCACCTGTGTTCAGCATCACTTTTCACCCTTTCTATAACCCGATGTATTTCTTGTACATCATGATGAACAGTTACCAATGTTTTCTGTCCGTTTTCCTTGATTTTTCCTAAGATTTCAATTAAATCCTGGTGAAGCAACAATTGCCTCACCAGAGTAAGATTCATTCCAATGGGGGTAGGCAATAGCTTATGAATCAGCGTGTAATTGGACTCTAAAAGTTGATATGAAGTAACTGGAGTTTCAAAAGAAAAATCACATCCAGAAATTTTAGTGAAATTACAAGCACAAAAATTTGAATGATTTTTAGTATCTACTACTGTGTCTTCTACATACACTGTATTACAAGCAGTTCTAAAGCATGCACATCCATTTCCTATATATACAAGGAATGTTTTAGAAGTTTTGTTAGGATGGATTTCAAAGTGACAGATATTTTGTTCTGTGTCTAAACAGATATCTTGAGCTATAATTGCATTGCCTTCACAGATGAACCCTTGTTGTTCTCGGACAATACAGGATTCTAAATTAACAGTTTGCCATTTATCATCAATTTGTCGGGCCCATTCTCTATGCTCGGAAGGATAGAGAGTGGCTCCATCATGATTTAATCCTAATGCAATAATGGGGAATATTGAATGCACCGAGGCATTGCGTATGGTTAACACAAAAGCTGTGGCTAAGTTTGTGGTGGGATCATAAGTAAAGTTCACCAAATTCCACCAGGATTGGAAATCTTTTTCAAAGTCAGTGGCACTGTCCCAAACTATTTTCCGAATTTCAGTAGGAAATGTGCCTTCTTCACCTTCTCTTATAATTGAGGCAGCAACTGACTGGATCCATAATTGTGCCTGGATGCAGCTAAGGGCTAAGGAAACGTTGCTTTGTGTAGCATTGAGTGCCTCAATTATCAATTCATGGTCATTCATATTTACCTTTTCCCAATTTGGTAATATGTTTGTTAGCAACCACTGATGCGTTCCCAAGGCCGATAAGGACGATTGCAGTGGTTGTTGTAATTGGGTCAAATCTTTAGTTGTAGCAGTTAGTTTATTTAATAATACTTCTGAATTAATACTATTTAGAATTCCCAATCCTGTTCCCACAACACCAGTTATGTCTCTTGGCATCCGTGTTTTAGAAGGGTTCCACTGTCGCAACCAGGTCGTCCAACCGTGGAAAGAAGTTTGCAAGAAAGGTGAACAAGCTGGCTGAATTTCAGAGACATTGCTTTGCATTAGCAATTTAACTTGTTTAAGAGACCATGCCGGATTGAACAATATCTGTTGTTGGCCAGTTTCCCTAATTATATATGGTCCAACTTTAGAAATTTTCGGGGTAAGCATAACTGGTGGTTGGGTTTGAGTGGTGGTGGTGGTATGAATAAATTTAAAAGAAAGTCCTTCAGTATTTTTGAACCAAAGACAAACTACTTCTGCAGTTTGTGTTAATGTTGAATTGTGCCAACAATCCTGTACGCTTTGGTGCGTACAAACCTTTTTGTGCTTAAAGAGATCTTTTCACTTTTTCTGCATGCTACCACAATTATTTCAGGCCACAAACACTCAGCTGATTTCTGGCTCTGGGGTTGTGGTAGGATGCAGGAAAGTATTACCAGTTTTATCATGGATTAGGTGGTCTTCATGTCCCTTGGAGTTCTTCTGTAAAAGTAAACACAACAGACTCCTGTCAGCGAGAAGCAGAAAAGGTTAGAATGATGGAATTATCCAGCATGTATTTATCCAATGTTCTTTCCCTAGAGCACCAGAGGCTTTCCATGCACATTCATTCCAAGGGGGTTTTAGCACAAGGGGTACCAGCCCTGTAGTAAGGGATGTCCACCAGAACAGGTTGGCCAGGGTAATGTGCTGGATTATCAGGATCATTTGGTGCACAGCATAGGAGTCAGTGTAGATAGAGACAAGAGAGGTGTTCTGTACCTTACGTTGAAAAGCACTCCAAACAGCTATCAGCTCCCCAACCCGAGCACTGCTTTCTCCCTCAGTATTAATTAGTTCAGTGAACCAAGAACTTGCCGATTGTTTGGGGAAAAAAGGAGGGGCCATTTTGATTACAGAGGCAGGTGTGTCCTGGCTGCTATCCAAGCTCTCAGTTTCTTGTATTGCCAAATTTTTCACAACTCCATCTGTTATTGAGAAGAAGTGACAGTAATGTTCAGTCTGAGCATACCACTTTCTTACCGAGGCCCTCTGGGCCACCCCATCAGGAGGGAGGGTCCCAGTAGTGACTGTCTTAATATCATTGAAAGGGCTTCTCAATACAATTGGTAGTTGTAGTGCAAGTCTTTCCACTTCAATGAGAGCCAGGCTGACCACAAACAATCCCTTCTCCCAGGTAGTGTACCTTTTCTCAGCGTCTCTGAAACCACAGGAATCTCTGCTCAGATTTTGAGGAAAAGGCTGAGAAAGAGGTGACTCACTGCCTGGATTTTGAGAGAGAAACTGGGAGAATGTTAATTTTGGGTCATAGCCTGAGTTCTGAGAGGAAAGCTGTGATATGGTTAGTTTTTGTCCACTGCCCCTGTTTTGCAGGAGGGACAGTGAGAAAGTTGTTTCCTTACCCGTGTTCAGGAGAGGAAGGAGAGGCTGAGGGAGAGTTGGTTCGCTGCCCATGTTATGAGGAAGAGTGGGTGCACTAGGGTGTGTACTGGGTTGAACTGATGGATTTGATTTTCGATAGCACCAATTAGTTATTATTTTCTGTAATTTATCAAGGGGCAGACCATCCATCACTTCTCTGGGGACCCCCTTTTGGACTCCCAGTGACCACCAATGCTGGCGGCTAGGGTTCTGTTTTCCCTTTTCTGGATTTTTACTGTAAGGAGTCCCAATAGACCGAATCCCTTTTGTTTTCTCTGATTTTTCTGGTTTCTCTTCCGGGGTTTTTACAGGTCCATATTTCCTACAATAATTGATCAAATCCTCTGCAACTTCACCCCATGTCCAAATTTTATGATTACTGCCAGGTGAACTGGCTTGTGAATTTACAGCTTGGAATGGAGAGCAGGATGGAGTAAAGCTAGGATCAGTAGATCCAGTGCGATTAGTGGGGTTACCAAGAAATCTGTCTAGTTTTTCTGTAGGGCTTAATGTCATGATAGTTTTCTGTAAGGCTATGGCAGTAGGTTTGAGGGTTTCTGGAAGCCCACGAATTAAAGGAGTCATTAGTTCAGGCTTCACAGGTAATTGCATTGGGGATTCAAAGCCAGGAATTAATTTCTTTTCATGAATCATTTGCAAACAGGCGGCTTTGTGTACACTTTCTAGGAGTTGGTCGGGGGTGCTGATTATAGCTATAGGATCTCCCCTTTCCAAGGGGTTCGTTCCCCCGGCCCAAAAAGCCGCGTGCTGTGTCAGGGACCATGAGTCACGTTTATCTCCTGTTGTTAAGAAGACACCATGTCCCCAGTACCCACTGGCTTCTTGTTCAGTTAGTTTAATTTGATCGCCACCAGTGAGGGACACCCGGAAAACATATTCTGTTTCTGATTCGTATGGAAGGCGTCCATATTCTTTTTTAAGCTTAGCCAATTCGGTGGCAGTGTATGGTATGTGTTTGGTTGTGATGTGGGGGTCAAGATCATCATCACTGAGATAGTTATATTCTGTTTTAATTAAAGGTCTTAAGTGAGAGCAGCAATGTTCCCCACAATTATTTACTGCCTCAAGTTCTTTGTGAGGATAAATTTGGTTAATGTGAGGAGTTTCCTTTCCCTCAGGATTTATAGAGGAATCAGCATTAGATGATTTGTTAACGTGTTCCTCTTTTAAGGCAGCTCTTAATGCATAGTTCTCATTTCTCAATGAATGTTTTTCATTCCTTTCTTCATGTAATTGTTTTTGTAAAATTTCAACCAAATTTTGAAGGGAGTCTATTATTGTTTCTTGCTCACCTCTTTGCTGGAAGCGAGTTTCTACAGCTGCCGTAAGACAAGCTCCCAAAACTGAGCATAAGATAGATTTATTTCTGCCCAGTTTGAATTTTGTACCATGTTGTAAAGAACATATTCTATCAACCACATTATCCAAATTAAACCAATTACTTTGTGCCCACTCTTCTCCTCCCGGAGAAGGTTTGGCATTGTATTTAGCTAGTAAAGCATAAAATTCAACTTTACCCTTATCGTTAAGGTTATCACTCATTTTGTGAAGGGACCAAAACCACAGCAGGGAGGTACAAACTTAAGTTACTCAAAGCACACAGACTTCGCTGTGTCGCCCTTCACTTCCCTGGGTGGGTGAAGAGACAAAATCTGCCTGGGAGGCTCTGCTTAGTTTCTTCAAGTTGTCTCTTCCTTCCCAGACAGTCCAAACACACACATAAAACAACAGTGTAAGTTACTCAAAGCACACAGACTTCGCTGTGTCGCCCTTCACTTCCCTGGGTGGGTGAAGAGACAAAATCTGCCTGGGAGGCTCTGCTTAGTTTCTTCAAGTTGTCTCTTCCTTCCCAGACAGTCCAAACACACACATAATCACAACAGTGTCCCGCCTTTTGCACTAAGAGATCTTTTGCAATTTCTGAAGACAGTGTGGGTGCTTTTTCACCTAGGCAATGTGCAGTCTGTGGGAAATCTGAATCTTACCCCTTGCTCTCCAGACCATGCTCAGTCTTTTGTACTGGCAGGCTAGGTGCGGCTGGCAAGAAACGTCCTTCCCCTGTTACAGACTACACAGAACCTGCACCCTTCTGCCTAGACAGAAATCCTGTCCGTGACGCCAATTTTAATGTCACGATCCACTTATAGCGGGGTGTCGTGATGGTTCGTTAGCCGATCCCAAAGTGCAAAAGACAATCAGCAGTTTAATCACAACAAATGCACCTTTATTAAGGGCCAAAACAATAAATGCGATAGTGGGTTCAGAAAAGAAATAAAAAGGATAGAGAGAGAGAGAGAAGGGGGGATGGGAATAGCTACCAACACAGGCGGAGTCCTCACTGGTCCGGACGATGTGGATCCGTCTTGTTGTGTTGGGGAGAGTCTCCGAAGTTCTACCTATCCCAGGGGTCCAGTTATAGTCCACAGAGGGAAAAGGGGGGAGCAGGCAGAACAATGAGAGTCTATTGAAATTGCTGTGGGGGAACAAGTGTATTTACAGAACATCATCTAGGCTGAACAAACACAATAAGGGATAAGTCCATTGAAGTTACTGGAGAAGAACAGGTCAGGTCATTCTCTCCCTTCGCCCACTGTTTGTGGTAGGAATCTCAGTCGCAGTCCTTGGGGAGAGGGTTCTTGATCTCCGTCTGTCACGGTGGTAGCGAGGCAGATGAGGGGTCTTCAGTGAGAGACCACCAGAGTTACCCCAACAGTTCATTTGGCTTAAAGGTGGAGAGTGAAGCAGGAATTGCAGTAGGCCGCTCTGTGCTGGGTCCACGCTGGGTCTTCGCCAAGTCCTTGCCAACTCCTTGCCAAGTTCTTGCCGGTCCTCGTTGGGAACAGCATGTAATGGTACAGCGGCTACACCTGCACTGTTGCCTTCTCCAAGCCGGAACTGCAGAGGGGGAAGGGAAATCCTGCTCGTGGCAATCGGCAGGCAAATGAGTGAGGGTCTTCAGACGGCCTCTTACACCTGCGGAGCCGATCATGCAGGCTGTCGAAGATGGAAGAAGGAGCTCTCTCTGCTTCCTGGAGGACGTACAGTGTTTGAATTGCCAGGCTTCCGACGGGGACGCTGATGTCATTTGCCATGCCTTCAAGGGCTGAAAGAGAGAAGAACAGAGCCAGGGTCAGTTCCCGCATCTGGGACCCGAGTAGACCCCCGTGCCAGGGCCATCCCAGCCGGCTCTGGCCATGGCCAGCAGGGAGCAGGGACCAGCCGGATCAGCCCGAAGGTGCTCGCCACAAACCCCCCGCTGGCAGCCTGTTGCCCTCACTCACCCTCAGAGATGAGCTGGAGCTCTTCCTTCCTCCCCCTGAGGTGCCGCCCGGCCGTCCCTGGGAACACAGAGCCTGTCAGCCCAGCGGCACAGCTCCTGCCAGCGGCGCTGCCAGCCCTGGGGCCACACGGCCTCCTGGCCCGGCAGGGCTCAGCCCGGGCCCTCGCCGCTCGCTGCCGCCCCAGGGCACGGCTGCCAGAGGCGCCGGGCCCGGGTGGCGCTGCCGGGGCAGCAGGCGGGGCTGGGGCCGAGCTGCGGCGGGGCGGGGAGGGAGCCCGGGCTCGCGGCTCACCCAGGAACCTGACGGCCGCCTCTCGCAGGGGCTCCTGTGGGCTCTGCAGGTAGGGCAGGGCCCGGCGCAGGTGCTCGGCCGCGCTGCTGCTGTCCTCTGCCAGCTGAAGAGAGCGGCAGCAGGGAAGGGTTGGCGCGGGCTCAGCCCCTGGGCCGGGCGCTCCCCGCGCCAGCCCCGGCCTCCCCTGCCCGCACAGCCCTGAGGCGCGGCCAGCAGCCGCCGGCGCCGGGCTCTGCAGGGGCAGAGGGCCGGCTGCTGCCCGGGGAGCCGCGGGGCCGCCCCGCAGCCCCGCCGGGCCGCGGCTCCATCGGCACCCGGCTGGGCCCGCAGGAGCCTGGAGCAGAGCCCGCGGGCCTCGGGCTGCAGCAGCGGGCAGGGGCACAGCTGCCAGCCCGCACACCGAGCACCGCGCTCAGGGGCTGCTCCGGGCTGGGGCTGCGGCTTCCCGGCCCTCCTTACCAGCCACTCCGCCAACTTCCACAGCTTCTTTCTCTTCACCAGTTTTTCAAGATCCCTCCTCTCCAAGAGCTCGGCCGCACGAAGCAGCGTTTCCTGAGAAGCCTGGAGAGCAGCAGAGACACAGAGATGGCCCCAGAGCCCAGGGCACAAGAGCTGTGTCCCTGTGCCAAGGCCAGGAGGAGGCTGCAGCCCGCCAGGCACCAGAGCAGGAGGCAGCCCAGCCCCCTGCCAGGGGAGCAGCAGCAGCCCACAAGTCCTCACCTCTGCCACTCGCTGGTTCTCATCATGGCAGTGGAAGAAGAGTGGCAGCAGTCTCTGGCGCACATGTGTCTTCATAGCCTCTTTTTCATTTTCCTCTGGAAAAGTCACCAATGTTCGGAAGAGCAGTATGGAGAGCAGCTGCACCTGTCTATTGTCCTGTATGAAGGGAAAAAAAAGACCTCAGCATCGGCTGCATGGGGCTCAGCTTGGTGCAGGCCTGCAAAGCCCCAGGGCACAAAGTATCTGGGCAGCCGCCAGTGTCCGTGGCTGGGGGCAGTGAGCCTTACGTGGTCAAGGAATGGCAGGAGCGCCTCAACCAGCTGCAGTGGGATGGGGCTGGGTATCAGCATGTCCTTGTCCAAGATGATAAAGTTGAGGAGCATGACTGTCATTCTAACTATGTCTTCATCCGCATCCCACAGGAGCTCCACAAGACTTTCAGTCAGGCTCCACATTTTTTCTCTCTGTGAGGAACACAAGTTTGTGAAATGCCATCCTGCTGTCGCAGGGCCTAGAGACCAAAGGGCTGTTCCAAAGCACTTGGGCAGCTGAAGTGGGAGGCAGGAGAGCTGGGAGCAGCTGGCCCAGCACCCAAAGCCCAGCCAAGCCCAAGCGACTGCATTCCCGAGCGCAGCCTCTGCCCCTGTCCCCTTCTCACCATCGAGGGATCCTTGATGAGCTCGAGAAGGGCCCTGAGCGCCAGGTGACGCCTCTCCTTGCACTCGCTCCTCAGGTGCCTTGACAAGATTTGCAGGACTCTGTTAGCATGGCGTTTACTCAAGTCCAGGCACTCGAGGACCTGAAATGCACAGGGCAGTGACAGGGGACCGGCCAGCAGGAGCCCAGAACCGCACAAGGCTTGGCCCAGGCAGCAGCACAGGGCGCGGGCTCCATCCCAGGCAGCTGTGGCTACGAGAGGGCAGAGAGCTGGGAGGCAGCTGAGCGAGGCAGCGCTGGCCATCAGGCTCACCTCCACAAGGAACGCCAGGGAGGGCAGCTCCCAGCGTGGCTCCTGTGTGCTGAGCAGCCGGAGCAGGTAGCGAGCGATCCGAGAGCACAAGGGGATGGAGACACAGGACATCTCCCTGCCAGGAGACAAAGTAACCAAGACTGTGGGCCAGGGGGACAAACCTCTCCCAGGAGTGACTCACAGAGGTCTAGTCTTTCCCCAGCATCCTGCAAGGGCCCCTGGGCTATTTGGGAGGCGGCTCCTTGTGGGCACCCTCCTCTCCCAGCCTTTTCCAGTCTGTTTGGCTGTCCCTCGGTGACAAGGCCTTCTGGCCCATGACCACGGGGACTGTGTGGGGCACCCTAGGCACAGAGCACAAATGTCAGAGGCAGCAGGGTGAAGGGGGTCTCACTTGGCCAGCAGACCCACACCATAATGGTGGGTGTCAGCACACAGCAGCGTGTCCCAGCCACACTTGCGTTCCATTGCCACCACAACATCCTCATACTGCATTTGGCAGAGCAGGGACTTCAGGGTCTGCACTGCAAACCTGTGTGCAGAGCAAAGCCCAGGTCGCGCTGGAAGCATTGGCTCCTGCCCAGGGATATGGCAAGGACAGGAGAACTGGGATGGAGCACCTGTTGGGACTGGTGGCAAGGCCGTATTGCTGCTGACATCCCTTCCAGAAGGTATCAACCTCCTCTGGATTATCCAGAGTGCTGAAGAGCACTTGGAAGAGCAGATGGACAAATAGGCGGGGGAAATACGCGGTCACAATATGTGGGACACAGGGCTCCTGGAGGATCTTCCACATCACCACAGTTGCCTGCAAAGGACAAAGCCCCTCGTGACAGTGCTCAGTGCCGAGGTGTCCGTGAGACAGGGCCCAAGCACGGGAGGGAGAGGCCCGGAGAGATGCAGGGGCAGCACCAGGCCTGGTGGCCCTGAAGCTGCCCCAAGGCCAGGTTTCAGCCCAGCGCCTGAGGCAGGGAGATGCAGTGGGGGAGGGAGGATGGAGAGGTGGCCTTGGGGTTAGCAAAGGCCAGTTGCAGAAACTCACAGCCAGGACAAAGACACCCGTTTTGTCCCCATCAGAGGTGCGTGTGCTGTACTCTGGCCAGCTCCCCAGCACATCGAGGAGTATCAGCTGCACCGGCTCCGCAGTCCTGGACGAGCACATGATGTTCTTCCACATGGTCAAAGCAGCTCTGTGGGGTCAGAGCTCTGTCTCAGGGGGGGTCTAGACACAGCATTGTGGCCTGGGCAGCAGTGGGGACCTGAGCTGGCTGCCAACTCTGCCTCTGCCCACTGCCTCTCGCCAGCAGCACTCAGGCAGCCCAGCCCTGTGGGGGACAGGCCCTGAGGGGCAGTGAGGAAGCATGGCAGCAGGCGTGGGGGCTGATGTGCCAGGGCTGGCAGAGGGAGCAGCCAGAGGGCCCTGGGACTCTCTGTTGGTCAGACACCTGGCACAGGCTGTGCAGGCTGATGGGCTGGGGAGCCCTGAGCCCTCTGGGCAGGTGGGCACCGTACCTGTCACAGGATGGGGCCACACGCAGGAGCGTCATTACTACGTCAGCAGGCTGTTCTTTGGTGAGATCCAGCAGGGTCCTGTCCAGCCTGTGCTCAGCAAACTGATTGGCCATGAGCCACTGGTGGATGTACCTAACCATGGCAGGCACCTGAAGAAGGCACGGGGAGACTTGGAAAGCTGCCAGAGGGAGGAATATGCCCAGCTTCCCCAGAGAAGTGCTTCCCTTGCCACCACACTGCCATGGCCTCAAAGGCTTCCAGTGACCAGCAGGCATTGCTTGGGAGGCCAAGTAATTCCTGGGAGGCTCAAACCCTGGCCACAGGCTGCTTACTTGCTTTGGATTGGAAAACCCTTCCTCTACCAGCATATCCAGCAGGGCAGCACAGGTCTTAGTTTTGAAGATGTGTGAATATGCTCTGAGCCCTGTGCCCATGGTAGTCTCTTCCTTCCGAATCCTCTTGATGAATTTGCAAACCAGCTGTAGAAGAAGGGCAGGAAGGCAGGGATGTTCCATGAAATTCTCCAAGCGTGGTGCTCGGCTGAGCGGTGCCAGCAGGCCCAGCCCAGGTGGGGATGGCTGCAGGTACCTGCGCTGTTCTGTGGAAGCGGCCACGGGCGGGGTCCTGCTCTTGTGTCTGGTCCAGGGCTGCATCTGGCAAAGAGTGAGCGCAGCCAGGGCTGAGGGGCTACGGGAGAGGCCGGAGAACACAGCCCAGCCCTGCGCTGCCCAGGCAGGGACAGCCCCGGGATGCCCCAGGTGGATGGAGCACAGCCACTGCGGGGTGTCTGCCCGGGCCCCTCTTCCATCCTGTCCATGGGCACGTCCCCAGGGGATGGGATAGGACGGGATGGGATGGAATGGGATGGGATGCGATGTGATGCGATGCGATGGGATGTGATGGGATGGGATGCGATGCGATGCGATGCGATGCGATGCGATGCGATGCGATGCGATGCGATGCGATGGGATGTGATGGGATGGGATGTGGCCAAGCTGGCTGCAGCCCAGCAGCCCAGCTCTGCCACTCACCCTCCTGCAGCTGCTTGAATGGCACCACCTCTTCAGTCTCGTGCGCTGGGGCAGCTCCAGGGCCTTCTTCCTCTTCCTCCACCCAGGCCAGCTTGGGCACTCTTGGGGGTCTCTGCTCCATGTCAGTGGCTGGATTTGTGGCTACTTGCAGGACAGATGCCTCGGAAAAGCTCCGAGTCAGCAAGTCCTGCTTTCGTGCCTGGAGGGCACCTTCAAGAGAGAAACCTCAGGAAGGCTACAGGATGCAAGTCCTGCACTCTGTTCTCGAGGGCTCCTGCCACAAGGACAGGAGTCTCCTATCAAGGATGGTGCTCTGGCCTCGAGGGCACTGGCGGCAGGGATGGGAGATGCCTCCGAGGCACCAAGTCCCATGCTCTGCCGTGGAGGGCACCTGCAGAAGAGAAGCCTCGGGAAGGCCACGGGTCAGCAAGTCCTGTGATCTGGCCTCGAGGTCAGCTGAAGGAATAACACCTCGGAAAAGCTCTTGGTCAGACACGAACGAGTGCGCTGTGCGGGGGCTCCTCACAGCACTGCTCTGTCCCGTCCTGTCCTCTCAAGTGCACGGAGCACTGTGGCATGGTCCTGTCACCACCAGCTCCTATGTCACCATTTGTGTCACAAAGGGCCCTTTGACACGCTGTTCCATGCCATGGTGGCCATGCTGCAGCATGTCACAAAGGGCCCTTGGAAACACTGCCCCCTGCCCTGGGGCCACCGCCTGCCCACCCAAAGTGGCCCAGGTTGGAAGGAATCCCTCACCCCAAGTGTCCAAGACAGCCTGACAGGATCTTTAGGAATGGCTCAGACCATCAGCAAACGCTGCCCTGCTCTGCGGGCTCAGGGCAGCAGAAGGAGCCCCCAGGGCTGCCAACGCAGCCGCACTGGGAAGGGCACGGGACCTTCCATGGAAGCTGCCACGGCCTCCTTGGGACCCGTCCTGGCCCGTGGCCACCCTAAACCCACGGGTGTGGGACACACAAGGAACTGTGGGCCAGGGCAGGAATGCTGCTCTGAGCCCTGGGGTCCGGGGAGCGCTGGCACCAGCAGGTGAGGCAGAGTCCCTGCCCAGGCAGACCTGCCAGCCCCTGAGCCCTGGCAGGGCTGGTGCCCATGTCCTGCCCCAGAGACCTGTGCCCCTGGGGGCTTCTGTGCCAGAGGGAGCCAAACCCATGTGCACTGGGGGCTGTGCTCCTGCCTGCAGGGGCTGTTGGCAGGAACACCTGGAGCAACTGCTGGCAACACTTGGTCTCTGTCAGAAGCTCTTACTCCATGCTGAAATTATTTTCTCATTGAAGGTATTGCCTTCAGCACAAAAACACCTTAGCAGCAAAGGCACAGAAGAATCTGGCAAGTAAGAATCCTCAGTTCAGGAAAGCTTTACTTCCCATTGCTCAACTCAAGTCGTTCCGAAACATTGCAAACTTCCCAAATTAATTGGGATAGCCTGAGGACATGAAGATTTGGAATTTTGCTTCCCATCTCAAAGCAGCAACTCATTTGCCTTAACCTCATCCATTGAGGGTCACTTTCCAGAACATAACACTACACAAAAAAGGGCAAAACCAAGTGCCATTCTTTGGTTTGCAAGTGGTTTTCTATGAAGGGATGATAATATCCTAATTATCTTAAGGAATAAAAGCTCGCAAGAAATGAAAGTCCACTCAGTGTTACAAAAGTAGCCCAAATAAATGAATAAGGAAGGAAAAAGGGCTAATCCTCACCCGGTAGAGATATCTAATTGTCCAGTAAAGTACAGCTCTCCCCTCTTGTTCCTTGCAGGAGGATCAGGACCATGAAGAGGAAAAATCACCAATATTCTTTCTGCCCTCTGTAACCAAAGTTGTGCCAAACTGCAGATGCTGCCTTCAAATTGACTCAAATTCCAACCTAGACCTCTCACCTTCCAGACAACTCCTTCTCCAACACTCCACTACCACCAGCCCCTCCAAACTCCCACAACAGAAGCCCTCAACACCCTTCCAGAGGCCCCAGCTGTCCCCGTCCCGCTGCAGAGCTTTCCCTCCCTCCAGCAGACGCCCTGGTTCCCTGCACGTGCCGTGGGATGGCACTCAGGAGGATCTGCTCCAAGGCCTTCCCCTGGAGCAAGCTCAGGCTGCCAGGCCTATGGATGCTGGATCATCCTTCCCACCGAGCCTTCCCGTGCACAGCTGTTCCATCTGCACCTTTGGGCTCAGCTCAGACTTCTCCACCTAACCAGGAGTGTTGCAGCGCGCTGTGCGGGCGTGCTGGGCGGCTGCGGCAGGGGCGCGACCGTCCCCCTGCGAGCTCTGCAATTCCCAGTTATCCACAGGTCTGGCGCAGGGACAGACAGCGATGGCACGGGTCTTGGTGTAGAACAAGATGGATTTATTCCTGGGCTCCCGACAAAACTGGGGTGGGGGTAGGGGTGAACAGAATTTTTTATGCAGCAACTCAAGAGGAGGGGTGTAGGAAGGTGAAGCAATGAGGATGTGGTAAGGGAGGAATATAAGGTGGGACAAATAGCTTATGAGCCTATCAGGGAAAATGGGGGGGGAATAATACAAAGTAATGAATGGGGTGTTGAGGGCATCAAGACAGACACAGAACTCTCTGGAGAAAGGGGTAAGGATAGGGAGGATTGACAACTTGGAAGGGAGGAGGTTAGGGAAGGGCTTGGGAAAATTGGCAACTGGGAAAGGGAGTGGATTAGGGAGGGGAATGGGGGCAAACATGGATTCAAAGCGAAACACACCACAATATCTCCCTGTTTCTTTTTACAAAAGAGAGGAGAGTTCTGGGGTTCAAAACAAATTAATGAATCTATTATATAACATATCATCTACATAATCTATCATATAACAGATTTTAGCATATGACAAATTATCACAGCAACAGAAAATAATTCAATACTTATCAGGAAAAAATGAACTACTCATGACCATAACGCATGGGGTAAGGATCTTCTTCACATAAGAATCTTAATATAAAATGTACAAAGTTATTATATACGGAATCAGGGTCGGGAGTAGGAATTGCAGCGGAATGATCTTGAAGTAAGACTGGGCTTGAAGCATGAATCACCGAGGAATCTGGAGGATCTGGCTTTCTGGGGTTCCAAAGTGATTTTGGAAGTCACTCCTCCTGTAGGATGTGATCAGCAAATGGAGATGTGGTCTTGCTCATTTTATTTTATGCAACCATGGGTATTAACTGGACACAGTGAATCCTATCTCTATAATATATAATTTAACAAGCAGATTATTTTAAAGTATCAAGAATATAATGAACAATTTCTTTAGTCAAGAAATTTAGTTGGAAATTTGGGAAAGTGGTTAAACAAAAATCCACAAAGATCATGAAGTTTAAATAAGGTCTAAAGGCAAATTAATGAACTCCTTTTCCAAAGTGTACTGTGAAAACTTTAAAACAATATTGAAATGAAAAGGAACACTTGGTAGGGTATAATTAAGGAAATGGATGGGGAACTTGGGCAGTCACTCTTGAATAATTTTGTTCTTATATTCATTCAAATTTTTTTTTTTAATTTTTATTCAGATTATAGTAGTTGTTTTGTTTTTTTTTTTTTTAACTTTGGACCGTTTTTTCCTATGTGATCTTTCTTTTTGCAGGTGAAACAAATTTTTGACTTTGATGGGCAAACACTTGCCTCATGGTTTTTTTTCTATACTTAAAACATGTTTTAAATCGTTCTTTTTGGTTCTTTTTTCATTTATCTCAACTGTGGAAGCTTGTAGGCTAATGATCTTGAACGGTTTCCACAAAGGCTTTGAAGGGTCAGGGGCTTTGGGGAGATTCTTCCAAAAATTAAATACCAATTGAATTCATAATTGATTCAGTTCATAAGAAGAAATATTATTACTTTGGTGACTGCCACAAGTGTTATGGGCTATCGGTAAGGGGAAGGACCTGGGCACTGCCGTCCTAGGGAGAGACAAAATGGAGGATTCCAGGTGTGGGTTTCAGCTCCACCTTCCTCCGAAGGAGGTCCCTCCATAAAAGAGGGTGATCTCCCAAGAAGGAGGGTCCCCTGACGGGAGGCCCCATAGGCGATCCTCCCCCCAGAGGAGGAGCCGGAATAAGGAATGGGGATGGTCCAACCCCACCTTCCAACAAAGGGGACTGGCCTCCGACACACAATTCCTGTAGGGGCCTCTGCGGAAGGGGTGGGGCTGGCAGGAAACTTGGGGCCGGAGAAGAAGGGTCAAGGCAGGAAAGTGGGTTCCAAGCGTCGTGGCCAGCGTCACTTTGGAAAGGAGTGCCGGGTACACTGCAGTTCCCTCGAGAGCTCTGAACAGTGTCCGGCGGGGCGCTTGGGGTGCTGTGGCCAACACCATCCCCAAGGGAGGATAGGGTAGGGTTTTGGGAAGTCCAAGGGACAGAGGGTACAGGGAGCTTCACAGAAGCCACAGGGGAACTTACAGGGGAGGAGCCCGACGCAGCTAGATTTCAACGAGGTGCATGGATGTCAGGGGCTTCTTGCATAGTATTAGATTCTCCCCTATTCCTATAAAGGTGCCGTTGTTTGATGGAAAATTTCTGCCGTATTCTTGTCTTTTCTACTCTCTCAGCCCTCATGGGATACCCCAGCCTTTGGGGGAGAGCCCAGCTTTGGGTAAGAGAGAGACTAGAAAAGCACACTCCTGATAAGTGGAGGGTACCCTCAGGGGATGCCCCTGTTGGAGGGTGCCGCGGGAGACAAGACTCATGCTATCATGATCATCAAGTCTCAGTTTATTGATGGATTACACAGTTTATATATACTCATTAATTAGCTCATACATATTGCAAAAGCCAAGCTCATGATTGGTTGCTATGTGACTTGTACTACTATCTTAAAACTATCCTTGTGATTGCTACTTACCTGTCCAGCTGGCCTTGCAGTTAGAACAGCTTAGCACTTCTTTGTTTCTCTTTATCTATTTCTACATACCAAGCAGTTTCAATATCCTGCTTTCTGCACACCATCTGCTCTTTAGGGTCATGCGGACTTTGCAGCAGTCACGTAGCCCTCCCTACTTGGATTAATTTTACAGTATCATGTCCCCTGCTGTACAACCATTCTTCTGCCAAGCTCTCTTCATCTCTCCCGTTTTCTTTTTATACAAGAAGGTGTGCATTCAGCATTTTCTGTAAAAGCTGTTGTATCAGGCCTTGTAAGCAAGTAAACACAGAGGGCAAAACAAGCAAAAGTATTATAATTATGCTTAGAACTATTCTGCCGTATTTGATAATGTCTCTTAACCATGGCCCTATCCCCAATCCTTTTAGCTATTTTTTTAAACCTAATCTATCCTCTACCTTTAACTGTTGAGTTAGCTCGGTCAATTTTCGTATTTGTTTGTGGATGGATGTAGAGTGATCAGATAAGTTCATACAGCACATTCCTTCAAATTCTTCACAACTATGACCTTGGGCTAGAAGAAGTAAATTAGTGGTAGCTGCTCTGTTTTGCAGAACTGCATGACAGATACTACCTATATTTGTGGCAAGCTCACTTAACATTTTAGATGGAATACTAATTTACTTTTTTGTCCAGTAGGCTAGGATTTTCAATTGTGTGAGAGCTTGCACTGAAGTAACTCGTGGGGTGAAAAATGAGGTTATATTACAGAAGTGCACCCCACTTCATATTTCTCATGTTTTTGATTGTTCTGTTTAACATGAAAGGAACAAACTTAATTCTAAATACAATTTATATTTATGATAAACTTAATGTTATGCTTTTGATTATCTAATTGATTGTCCCTCTTTTTCTTTTGCCATTGAAAAGCAATGGTAAAATGAACAGAAAAATCACAGGCATTACTAAAACTCATTAAAACTTAGTAAAAAAGTCTATAACATAATTAAAAACACACTTATGAAAAAACCCAAAGTCCACAATCTTCTATGGGTGAAACACAAATCTTTGCACAATCCACTTTTGCTGTGCATCCTCTGATTTACTTGTGGAGAGATTAGTGTTCTCTTGAAATTGATAAGTTTATAATTCTTCACTGAAATCTATCTAGATTTTGCACCTGCTAAAACACAAACAAGCTCAACACTCCCCACAGAGACTGGAGGGTCCTCTCTCAATTCTGCTTCTTAAAATTTGCATGAAGAAATGGAAATATCAACATCTTTATAATAAACATGAAAAAACATCAAGAACAAAACAATGCATATAGTAAAGAAACTAACAACAAATAAAAATCAATCAGATAATACACAATTAATATTACATATAAAATCACAGTTACCAAGTGCTACACTATCAAATTGTCATCCCAGAGTCTGAAGCAGCTGATAAACCTTAAAACAACAGAGATTTGGATAAAACATGTCCGGATCATGTTTCTCCAAAACTCCCTTTGAGGCTCAGCTGCCCTATATGGTCAAATTGTCAAGCCAAAAGGACTTGAATACTTTTTGATGCAGAAAACACCTGGGTCAATCACACCATCCACGTAGAGCCAGAGCTTGGCCAGAGCTCAAACTCTAATTGGAGAATATGTTTTAACACATTATAAAACAAAAGTCCTAGAAATAACAGTTATAAGTAAAAAACCTTATTATTAAAAATTTATCAAACTATCAAATAATTGAATCTGTCCAAAATCTCTTTCAAGATAAAAATTCTCTAAATATAACAAACTCTTTCTTCAGAAATCTGAAAATTTGAAGTCTGAAATTTTGAACTAAAATTTGGATAATGAATTTTTAAAGGAAGATGAATTGCAGCTGCATAAAAGATTGGATAAAGAAAACACATGAGTAGTTAAAAAATCAAAAACACAGGATCCTGAAAAAACATCTTGTAATCAATCATCTAAAGAGACAATAAAACATATGAAAACTGACTGTAAATACTATAACAACACCTTAATACCTTAATAATAATTCCTATCACAAAAATCAGACAACTCACATTTTATGATTAACCTATTAACAAGAAATGTTTAAAATAGTTTAAGACAATCCTTTTAAAGCACTCATATAACATTAGTAACAATCACTACTTATCATTACTTACAAAAACTTAACAATCACTATTTATCGTATTATCTATAAAACTTAAAAATCACTATTACTTATATTATTATCTATAAAAACCCAAAGACAGAGATTACAAACTCAATACTAAAATTCCATCAGATGACATTTTCTCAACTCTTTGTTTGCAGAGACATTTTTGGTAATTAAATCATTACTAACATTTCTATCTTTATACAGTGATTTTTATCTATATCATAGTTGAAATAACATTGATTCACATAATGTTCATCCTTCTTGGTATCTTGGAAAACACTCGGTACTGCTGTACTTTTTCATTACGTCTCTGACTCTTGTAAGAAATTGGGAAGATGCTGTTGAAATTTTTGCTGTAGTGTTGCGATCCCGCCATCGGTGGCGCTGATGCTCCCGGCGTTGTCGCTGCCATGGCAACCAGGACTGTGCCGCCATCTCCGCCGCCATTGCTGGGCGCTGCGGGGAGATGAGGGGTGGCGCCGCCTCGCTCCCGTCCTTGTTGCGCCACCTTGTGGATGGGAGAAGAGACACCCCCGTCACGGCCGCGCCCCGCCTGCTCCGGCTCCAGCGCGGCTGAGCCCCCAGGAACGCCCCTCTCCCCCCTTGCGCTGTTGCTCGGCAGCAAGGAGCCTTCCGTCTCTCGGCTGATGTCCGCTCCGCCCCGGGCTCGCCTCCGGCTCGGTGCTGGCCGGCCCCGCTCTGTCTGGCCCCGCGCCTGCTCTGTTCTACCTGATTCCCGTTCACAAAAAGTGAATTTGTGATCCCAGTCCCGTTGCCATAAAGCAATTTGGATCTCAATTTCCAGCACCTCAATGCTACTAGTGTCTATGGGAGGTACAGGCATTTCAGAAGCAGAGATGGGAATGGGAAATTTGTGAGAACCGGTGGGTTTGGCTCACTGGAGAGAAGCGAGGGTTTACATTCCTTATTTTTCTCCAGAGCTATCCGTATCACTTCCACCGCCCTCTTTTCTGCCTGACACATTAACAATTCGTTATCAACCACGCTCCAAAGTTTACTCATTTTCTTGCCCGGTTTATCCTCATCTAACACTAATTCCCACAACTTATCCCTATATCTTCTCCATTCTGAAAGTTTATGAACACTATGGGGGTTAACGAAAAAGCCGTAAGACTCACCATGATGCAATAGCGAGGGGAGATCCTTATCTAAGTCAATCCCCCTAATCTGCCTTTTTCTAAGAGAAGCACTAAATAAATCATATGCTGCTTGCCTTTCCATGATTACGTCGGTACCGTTGCTGGCTCCTTCAGGCTTCGGCAGCACGTATCGGCTGAGCTCGCCGCTGCGGTCACTCAGGGCGCAGAGCAGAGCGTTTCGCCTCTTCTCTTTATTTTCGCCGTCCTTCCAGCTGCAGGACCCGAACTCCAACGCAGCACCTCTCTCGCCTTAGGCTCGGATCAGGTCCCTGCTTTCGGGCGCCAGTTGTTAGAGGGATGCCGCGGGAGACAAGACTCATGATATCATGGTCATCAAGTCTCAGTTTATTGTGACAGATTTCACAGTTTATATATGTTCGTTAATTAGCTCATACATATTGCAAAAGCCAAGCTCATGATTGGTTGCTATGTGACTTGTACTATTATCTTAAAAGTATCTTTGTGATCGATACGTGCCTGTCCAGCTGGCCTTGCAGTTAGAACAGCTTAGTACCCCCTTTGTTCTCCTCTATCTACTTCTACATACCAAGCAGTTTCAATATCCTGCTTTCTGCACACCATCTACTCTTCAGGGCCATGCGAACTTTGCAGCAGTCACGTAGCCCTCCCTATTTGGATTAATTTTACAGTATCATGTCCCTTGTCGTTCAACCATTCCTCTGTCAGGCCCTCTTCAGTAGGTGGCAATTGAACAAAAGAAAATATTGCCTTTATGACTTTACCATCTATTGAGACAGTAAGAGGTGGCGAGCGACTTGCAAGAGTTAAACCTCCAACTCCTGTTACTGCTGTAGCAGCTGGCTGTAAGGGCCAATGTGCAGGCCAACACTGTGGTGCAATAATACTTGAATCCGCCCCCGTATCCAGCAAACCTGTAAGCATGCATTTTTGTCCCTTATACTTCAACAAAACTCTTTTCTTGGCCTGTCATTCAGATCCAAAGTTAATAGAGTCAGGCCTCCTGTAGATCCAAATCCATCTCCCCCACGGCTCTTCCGTGAGAATACAGCTTTAGTAACTTGCTCCAGAGGAACTAATTGAGCAATCCTTTGTCCTTTATTAATCCAAATAGGAGGAAATGGAGTATGAACCATAATCATAATTTCACCAGTATAGTCTGCATCAATGACACCAGGCAGCACAAACAATCCAAGCATAGAGGCCGACGATCTTCCCAAATAACAAAGCTCCCATCGTCCTGCCCTCAATTATAATAGGTCCCTTAACTCCAGTGGGGATCTTCTGTGGCTGTGGCGTCATTAAAGTCACTTTTACTGCGGCTGCCAAGTCCATCCCGAGGCTCTCTCTTGTGGCTGGACGCAAGGTGTCCTGTTGGACAAGCTGGAGCAGCTATTTGTGTCGGAGCGCGGCTGCTCTTGTTCGCGCTGTTTTGGGCGTTTCCCGGTCTCCTCTTACAGGCAGCAATGTTATGAGTATCCGATTTGCACTTAGGACACCATACTCCAGCAGCAGAGCATTCTCGCTGAACGTGTCCTGTCCCTCCACATCGGAAACATCTCACACGGCTGCCGTAAAGACTTCCCTGGGTTGCTACTGACGCTTGGAGGGGTGCAAGAGCAGCTAACACCTGTGTCTGTGAAGCTTTTGCCTGCTCTTTTAACCCCTCCCCCAGCTCTTTAATAGCCTCAACTAAAAATGCCTGCTGCCCCGTTGGTATAGTAGCCATCCTCTCTAATGCATCTTCTATAGTCCAATTAGCTCCTAATGTGTTTAGCACACTCCTTGTAGAAGCATTACAATTTTGCAAAGCACACTGCTTCAACAATGATCCACGCATAAACTCAGGCACTCCACCTCTCTCTATTGCTGCCGCTGCCTTATCAATAAACACTCCAAAAGTCTCATCCCTTCCTTGTTTAATTCCCATATACGCTGGCAAACCTCACGGGTCTTTCACCTTATCTATAGCCCTTTGAGCTAGTCGCATTGCCTCTCAAGACTTCTCAGGTCCTAGCATAGCTTGTGCCTCAGTGCGAAAATATGGTCCTAAGCCCATCAGTTCATCTACAGTTACTCCATGAAGAGGATCTCCAGGCTGTCTTTGTATAGCTACAGCTTCATTAACCTCTGCCTGCCAGTGTGCACCAAACAAAAGTCTCTGATGCAGCGAGAAAATAAGCTTAGCAAGACTTCTACAATCTCCTGGTAGCAATATATTAGTACTCCAAACATAATCCAATATCTGCCTCGCTGGTTCACTAGTAACTCCAAATTGACTCACTGTAGCTCACAACTGTGACAAGAACTTCCAATCTAACAGTGTAATCTGAGCTGTTAACCCTCCACCTGCCTGCTGCTGAAAAATTACAGGACAAGCCAGTTCTGCTGCTAGTTCCAAAGCCTGCCCATCTCCTTTGTCCAGCTCCTCTCTTGCCAGAGTCACCCAAACTTCCCTCCGTTCCCTGGCCAGAGCCTCCGTGAGGTCAGACTCTGTCCTAGGGATCGGCTTACTGACAGACAAACCTCGACAAACCGGCAATCTCTGTTCTGGGGGGACTGGAGGAGCCGTGGGCTCACAACGCGACTCTGTTTCCGTGTCCTCAGGCACAGGTCGCAATGGAGGTAACTCCACTGTAGATACAGCAGGTGGCATGGAAACACCAGGCAACCAATCCTCCCCGCTATAACCGCTATTTTTCTCTAGTGCTGAACTTCTCTGCTCAGCAGCTTTCTTTTCTGCCTGATGTTGTAGTAACTCATTGTGAACTACCTTCCACCACTTTCCCAACTTTTTAGCTGTCTTATCATCAGCTAAAACTTCCTCCCACAGTTTATCCCCGAATTTACGCCACTCAGACAACTCATGTACTGTATGAGGATTTACAAAGAACCCCTTAGAATACCCATATGTTAATAACCCTGGCAGATCTTTTTGCAAATCAATGCCTTTAATCTGCCTTCTCTGCAAGAATGCAGTAAATAAATCATATGCTGCTTGCCTCTCCATACCTATATTGTCAGCACTGTTGCAGCCCTCTGAGGTCGTCGGCAGCACGTATTGGCCAGGCTTGCCTGTGCAGTCACCTGGGGCACGGTGCACTCTATTTCAATTCAGCACTTTTGCTGTCCTGGCTGCATCAGGACCCGAACCCTTTTTCGTCACTCCACCGTGGTGCCTATCACGTCGATCGGGTCACCATTTTGTGGAAAAAATGACAGGAGACAAGTCCATTCTATAATGTCAACAAGTCTCAGTTTATTCCAAGCACGCATGTACAGTTATACCCGTTATAATGAAGCTCATGCATATTGCAAAACTTAGGCATATCACTGGTGTATTAAAAAGAGGTCAACCCCACCTTTGGAGCTTTCTAAGCCTGCTTTGTTTTCCCTTACATTTATCTTTTCGCTGACCATTCCACTGTTGGGAACCAGCTTACCCAAGGACATAAGATATTATTGCTACATCGGCTATTGCTGCACTATGCAATTTTCAACTACTGCTTCACTAATTGCACATAGTCATACCCTTTCTCACGAAGCCATTCATCCACAAAACTCTCCACATCACTCTAACACCTCTGTGATGTCATAGTGACACTGTGAGGTCACAAAGCTTTTTGTGATGTCACAGTGACATCTCTGTGACATCAAACAGCTCTCTGTGAAGTCACACAGACACGCTGTGATGTAATACAACCTCCTGTGATGTCACAAAGATATCTCTGTGATGTCACGCAGACATCTCTGTGATGTCACATTGACCTTATGAGGTCACACAGCTCTCTGTGATGTCAAACGGATCACAGAGAGCTGTGTGACGTCACAGAGATATATCTGTGACATCACAGGAAGTTCTGTGACATCACAGAGATGTCTGCGTGACTTAACTAAAAGCCTTGTGACCTCAGAGAAATGTCAATGCGACATCACGAAGAGCTGTGTGACATCACAGAGATGTCCATGTGATATCACTATGAGCTGTGTGACGCCACAGATGTGTCAGTGCGCCATCATAGAGATGTCATTGTAACATCAAAGAAGGATCTGTGCAATCACAGAAGAGTCAGTATGATATCAAAGTGAACTGTGTGGCATAACAGTGGTGTCAGTGTGGCATCACCGAGAGCTCTGTGACATCACAGTGATATCTTTTTGACATCAGAAAAAGCTGTGTGACCTCACAGGTTCACTGTGACGTCACAGAGGTGTCAGATTGACATCACAGAGATGTCTTTGTGACATCACAAAAAGCTTGGTGACCCCACAGGATCTGTGCTACATCACGGCCATCTAAGTGTGATGTCACATAGAGCTCTGTGTGACATCATAGAGATGTCATTGTGACGTCAGAGGAGGATGTGTGCCATCACAGAGATGTCCAAATGACATCATAGACAGCAGTGTGACCTCACAAAGTCAATGAGACAAAACAGAGATGTCAGTGTGACGTCACAGAAATATCTCTGTGACATCACAGGAAGTTGTGTGACATCACAGAATTTTATTGGTGACATCACAAAGATGTAAGTGTGACATTCCAAAAAGCTGTGTGATGTCACAGAGATTTCAGTGTGACATCACAGAGAGCTGTGTGACATCACAGAGACATCCATGTGATATCACAGGGAGCTGTGTGACGTTATGGAGGCATCAGCGTGACATCATAGAGATGTCATTGTGACATCAGAGGAGGAGGTTGTGTGACTTCACAGAGAAGTCAGTGTGACATCTGAGAGAGCTGTGTAACATCACAGGGATGTCCATGTGATATCACAGAGAGCTGTGTGAAGTTATGGAGGCGTCAGTGTGACATCACAGAGAAGTCAGTGTGCAATCACAGAGAGCTGTGTGACGTCACAGAGATGTCCCTTTGACATCATAAACAGCTGTGTGACCTCACAGGGTCACTGTGACATCACAGAGGTGTCAGAGTGACATCACATAGATGTCTTTGTGACATCACAAAAAGATTTGTGACCTCAAAGGGTCTGTGCGACATCACAGCCATCTAAGTGTGACATCACAGAGGTGTCAGTGTGACATCATGGAGATGTCTGAGTGACATCACAGAGATGTCTTTGTGACATCACAAAAAGCTTTGTGACCTCACAGGGTCTCTGCAACATCACAGCCATCTAAGTGTGACGTCACAGAGGTGTTAGTGTGACATCATAGAGATGTCATTGTGACATCAGAGGAGGTTGTGTGACATCCCAAAGATGTTCGTGTGACATCATAGACACCTCTGTGACCTCACAAGGTCAATGTGACATCACAGAGATGTCAGTGTGACGTCATAAAGATATCTCTTTGACATCACAGAAAGTTCTGTGATCTACCAGAAATGTCAGTGCGACATCATGATAAGCTTTGTGACATCACAGAGACGTCCTTGTGATATCAGTGTGAGATGTGTGACGTCACAGATGTGTCAGTGTGGCATCATAGAGATGTCATTGTGACATCAAAGGAGGATGTGTGACATTGCAGAGGAGTCATTGTGACGTCAAACAGAATTGTATGACATCACAGTGTTGTCAGTGTTTCATCACAGAGAGCTGTGTGACGTCACAGAGTTGTCACCGTGATATCACAGGAAGTTCTGTGACATCGCAGAGATGTCTGTGTGACATCACTAAAAGCACTGTGGCCTCACAGAAATGTCAATGTGACATCACAAAGAGCTGTGTGACATCACAGAGACATCCATGTGATATCACTATGAGCTGTGTGACGTTACAGACTTGTCAGTGTGGCATCAGAGAGATGTCATTTTGACATCAAAGGAGGATCTGTGCAATCACAGAGGAGTCAGTGTGACATCAAAAAGAATGGTGTGACATCACAGTGATGTCAGTGTGGCATCACAGAGAGCTGTGTGACATCACAGAATTGTCACTGTGATATCTGAAAAAGCTGTGTGACCTCAAAGGGTCAGTGTTATGTCACAGAGGTGTCAGAGTGACATCACAGAGATGTCTTTGTGACATCACAAAAAGCTTTGTGACCCCTCAGGGTCTGTGCTACATCACAGCCATATAAGTGTGATGTCGCAGAGAGCTCTGTGTGACATCATAGAGATGTCATTGTGACGTCAGAGGAGGATGTGTGACATCACAGAGATGTCCAAGTGACAACATAGACAGCTGTGTGACCTCACAAGGTCAATGAGACAAAACAGAGATGTCAGTGTGACGTCACAGAGATATCTCTGTGACATCACAGGATGTTGTGTGACATCACAGAAGTGTATTGGTGACATCACAAAGATGTGTGACATTCCAAAAAGCTGTGTGATGTCACAGAGATTTCAATGTGACATCACAGAGAGCTGTGTGACATCACAGAAACATCCATGTGATATCACAGGGAGCTGTGTGACGTTATGGAGGCATCAGTGTGACATCATAGAGATGTCATTTTGACATCAGAGGAGGAGGTTGTGTGACTTCATAGAGAAGTCAGTGTGACATAAGAGAGAAGTCAGTGTGACATCACAGAGAGCTGTGTAACATCACAGGGATGTCCATGTGATATTACAGAGAGCTGTGTGACGTTCTGGAGGTGTCAGTGTGACATCACAGAGAAGTCAGTGTGATATCACAGAGAGCTGTTTGACATCACAGATTGTGGAGTTGTGTTATTATAACTTTAGTATGTAATGGTTTGCTCTTATGTACCCCCATGTTCTACTTGTTTTTTTCCTTGTTTTCCTGCCCTACCCCATGTGTCAATCCTCCCCTAAGGTGCTCAGCCACTCCCTTGTCCCCTCCCAGGTGCCCTGTCAGTCACTCGGTATCCCCTCCCAGACACCTAGAAGCTTCTATCCTGGGTGCCGGGTGATTGGGCAGGGGCCTTGGGCCCCTCCTACATCTCTCCCTCATTGGATCCCATACGCTTCACCCCACACAGGAGACACTCCCTATTTCATCCCCATTGGTCAACTGGTTCCTCTCCCTCTCCGATTATAAGCAGCTGCAAGCACCCTACAGTTGCTCTTGGTAGCCGGACTGTTCAGGAGTTGTGTAGTAGATAGGGACAGGCGAACGGAAGATTTCGGGATGTGACGGAAAGAAAGACCCCCATCCCCCTCTCACCCTGCAACATGTTATCCATTACCCCAAAGAATGTAACCACACCTAACCCAGTAGTTTTCCACTCCTGACTAACCCTAGAGACCCTACAAACCCCTCCTGACGTAGCAGAGTCCCCCAAGACTATTTAAACCCATGAGATAAGATAATAAAGGCTTTCGACCGTCCACCACATTGGTGTCCAGCGTGTGTTGTTAGCCCGAGTGGCCCAGGGGAGACTGGGCTGCCGTGCTGTTCCTTGGAACCAGGTCGCCTTGCCTTCCCCTGAAGGCAACATAACTGGTGCCGAAGCCTGGGAATAATTCGCTCGGGCAGCGGGTGTTGCCTGGACAAGAGCAGCGGCCAGACCGGTGAAACCGTGTTCTCGGCGAGGGAGACGTCGCAGGACCTGCAGTCGTCATGGACGCCATTGCCAGG
This sequence comes from Lonchura striata, assembly GCF_050655825.1. Classification (NCBI taxonomy): domain Eukaryota; kingdom Metazoa; phylum Chordata; class Aves; order Passeriformes; family Estrildidae; genus Lonchura; species Lonchura striata. The sequence goes on along the minus strand of NC_140718.1, from coordinate 1,704,488 downwards.
GTCGTAAGTGAGGTTCATAAGCAATGGGGAATTGAGTGTAAGCTCAAAGACTTTTATCTTGCTATAGCAAGACTGCTTGAGCTTGGGGCAATTGAACGCCCTGTGGATGTTTTGCATCCGGAGATATGGGAAAAATGCACAGCTGTGCTGGCTGAGGACACGAAATCCTCAGGCAGCGGCAAATGCCTTAAGGCGTGGGGAAAAGTAGAGAAAGCCCTGCGCAGAGCAATAGAAGAGCAAGAGACATGGAGCGCAGCGCATACGTGTTTATTAGTTACACCCAAGCTAGGCGTAGGAGCGGCAACGCAAACCGCCCCTGAGGGCGATCCGCCCGGGAGCGGGGATCCGGGGGGGCCCGGCGCGTCGCCCCCCTCCCCGGGCCGGGGTCCGGGACCCCCCGCGGAAACCTCCCAAAAATCCGCGGCTTCCCCATCCGCCCCACCGCCGCCGGTCGGTGACCCGCTACCGGAGGTGCAGCAGCGCGCAGAGCTCTGTCAGCGGGGACTGGCGGGGGAAGCCAGAGGCGCGGGAGCCGCGGCTTGGGAGGAGATCCTGCCCATGCCGCCCCCGTATCCCTTTGAAAATGGCGCCGGCAGCCAAGGGGAGGGGCGGGGCGCGGGCAGTCTCGGCACGAAGAGCCCAGAGGCGCGGAGTTTTGCTAATGCGCGTGTGCGGGAGAAAGAGGAGGAGAGCGGCAGAGGGCTCGGAGCCGATCGGCAGCCGCGCCTGATGCTGCCACCATATAAGGGAGAAACCCACCCCTGCAGGAGGCATGGCGAGCCCGGGGGGCGGCAGCGGCGCCACCCCCGGGGGGAGGAGCGGGGTCGGAGCCGCGCAAAACGGCACCGAGCCCCGGAAGTGCGCTGGCATTCGACTTCCAACTCTGAGTCCAGCAGCAGCTCCGGCAGCTCGGAAGAGCTGACGGGAGCCGGCTGGGACTCTGAGACGAAGAGAATAGAGCCAATGCAATTTAAAACAAAACCAAGTAAAGCTTTAAGCCACACCGAAAAGCAGCCACAATACGAACCAGCCCAGTTTACCGACTGGGGAGAAATAAAAATAGCCTGTGCTGAATGGTCCCCAGCGGCTGCCGTACAAGCCTTCCCAGTGAGGATCACCAGCCCGGAAGGGAACCAGCAGAGGGTATATGCCCCGGTAAACCCAAAAGATGTACAGTCAATTGTCAAAGCCATTGCAGAAAAAGGAATCAATTCGGCCATGGTCTCCACATTAATTGATGGTCTTTTTAGTAATGACGACCTGCTTCCCTTTGATATCGAGCGAATAGGTCGCATGATACTTGATGGTGCGGGAATGATTGTGTTTAGACAAGAATGGGAGGATAATTGTACAAAGCTATTAGCCCAAGCATCTGGCGCGAGGCAGCCACTACACAGATCGACTTTATCCAGGCTTATGGGAAAGCACGATGATATGATCACGCCTCAGCAACAAGCCACTCAGATGCGGGCTGAGGAAGTCAGGGCGACCACTCGGGCTGCTAGGGAGGCTATTCATGCAGCCTCCCGGGTCGTAGCCAAGCCGTCGCCGTGGTCCACCGTGAGGCAGGCAGAGAGCGAAAGCTTCACGCAGTTCGTAGATCGCCTGCAGGCAGCGATAGACTCCTCTACCCTGCCGGCAGAGGCAAAGGACCCCGTGGTATCTGACTGCTTGCGCCAGCAGTGCAACTCTGTCACCAAAGATATCTTAGGTTCCCTGCCAGCCGGAGCCAGCCTGGCTGACATGATCAGACATGTAGTGAGGGAAGAACACCTGACACCCATTCAGGCAGCCGTCCACACCCTGACCAGTGCCATGGCGTGTTTCAAGTGTGGTGAGGCAGGTCACATCGCGGTGAGCTGTCCCCAGCCGGCACGGCAGCCCGCTGTGGCGCCTCCACCCCAAACACGCCCGAGAGGAGCCTGTTGGGGCTGCGGGAGGAAAGGACATCTGGCCAAGGAATGCAGGTCCCAGCCCCAGGGAAACGGGAGAGGGAGGGGGCGTGCGGGCCGCACTCAGCCTCCTCCTGCCGCGAATGCAAGGTGGCCCATCTATGCCAACCCCCAGTGGGACGGGGCGCCCTTATACCCCATACCCACACAGGAGGCAGCCAGCTTCGTACCCTCACCAGCGAATTTCGCAACACAGCCTGAGGTACCTTCGTACCCACTACCGCCGCAAGCAGCGCCTGTGCCGCAGGGTCAGCAGGGGACGCCCCAGAACGGGACCCCTGGGTGGCCCTGGCCATGAAAATAGGGAAGGAGCCCCTGGTGCTATGGGGGACGTGCCGCCTTTATGGCAGTCAGGACCCCCATGTCATAGGGCTTCAGTTTTGGGCAGACACAGGAGCAGACTGCTCGATTTTTCCCCAAGCACTGTGGCCCCGACACTGGCAATGCAACTTTAGCAAAGCAGAAAGGCAACTTCTGCACTAAAGTTGTCAAGCCCAACAGAAAGACCAATAAGTGGGTGGTCCCATCCGCATCTGGGATGTGGGTTTGCCAGCGATCCGGAGTGAGTCCTTGTGTGTTCCTTGCCAAATTTAATGACTCTATTGACTTCTGTGTCCAAGTTCTGATTGTTCCTAGGGTCCTGTACCACTCAGATGAAGAAGTGTACCACCTTTTCGAAGAACCTGACAGACTCCACAAAAGAGAAATAATCACAGGTATAACTATCGCAATGCTGCTCGGCCTGGGAGCAGCTGGTACAGCCACAGGTGTCTCAGCCATCGCAACCCAACAGCACAGACTCTCTCAGCTGCAAATGACCATCGATGAAGACCTGCAGAGGATTGAGAAATCCATCTCCTATCTAGAGAAATCAGTCTCTTCGCTTTCAGAAGTAGTTTTACAGAATAGGCGAGGACTGGACCTCTTGTTCATGCAACAAGGAGGACTGTGTGCAGCTTTGAAAGAGGAATGCTGCTTTTATGCAGATCATACGGGAGTCGTTAAAGACTCCATGGCAGAACTCCGAGATAGACTGGCTCAGAGAAAGAGAGACAAGGAAACCCAGCAGAGCTGGTTCGAATCCTGGTTCAATCAATCACCTTGGGTCACCACTTTAATTTCCGCCCTGGTAGGTCCACTGGCAATACTGCTTTTAGCTGTTACCATAGGACCATGCCTGCTGAACAAACTAGTCTCGTTTGTTCAAGCCCGTCTAGAACGGGCAAACATTCTGTTTGTAGGCCAGCAACAAATGCTGTAAACCAAAAACTGTGAACACAGTCAGTTGCAAAAGCCTTCAAAACTCACCTTGCAAGAATTACTCAGGTTTACCAAAACCCTTTTTTCCTCACCAAGTTACAAGTTTGTACCTCACTCCAGTGCCTATATCTACGACTACCTCATTTTATTTATGAAAAGGAGGGGGGAGATGTAGTAGATAGGGACAGGCGAACGAAGATTTCGGGATGTGACGGAAAGAAAGACCCCCATCCCCCTCTCACCCTGCAACATGTTATCCATTACCCCAAAGAATGTAACCACACCTAACCCAGTAGTTTTCCACTCCTGACTAACCCTAGAGACCCTACCAACCCCTCCTGATGTAGCAAAGTCCCCCAAGACTATTTAAACCCATGAGATAAGATAATAAACGCTTTCAACCGTCCACCACATTGGTGTCCAGCGTGTGTTGTTAGCCCGAGTGGCACAGGGGAGACTGGGCTGCCGTGCTGTTCCTTGGAACCAGGTCGCCTTGCCTTCCCCTGAAGGCAACACCCAGGAATCCCCTCTCGTCTTGTTGGAGGTCCATGCACTCTTGGGCATCTGACCCTTGCTTCCCCCAACATGACCCAAATTCCAATTGGGCAAGCAAAAAGTAGGAAAAAAATTACTGAGCAGAGTGCAAGTCAATTTGATGAACATTGTGATGCAGAAATTTATCATTGGGCAAAATCCAAAAGAGTTGCCGTCTCTGTGTTTTTACCATGGGTTGTGGCAGCCAAAGCATTGAGTGAATTAGGCAATCTAGAATGCCGGGTGACAAAGCAGGCAAATTTAACATCAGCAGCCCTGAGTGACCTCCTAGAAGAAGAGGAAATAACCAGAAAGGCTACAGTCCAAAATACGGCAGCTATTGATTTCCTGCTGTTGGCACATGGTCATGGATGTAAAGAATTTGATGGGTTGTGTTGTTTTGATCTGTCATCTAGAGGTCAGAGTATCCACTCGTCCATTCAGAAAATGAGAAGCCTCATTGGGAGTGTGTAGCAAGAAAATGAGGATTGGTTTAAAAATCTGTTCAAAGACTGGGATCTTTCTGGGTGGGCAGTGTCTCTTTTAAAAGACATCTTTTACTTTCTGGTTGCATTGTTTTTAGTTCTGTTAGCATTTGGGATTCTGAAGTGAATCGTCTTCAAGGTCATCACCTCGAAGTCAAAGGCTTCCACACCAGTTTTCATCGCTGCTGCTGCCACAGAAAACGATTGGTGGAAAGATGACAAGCAGAAAGACACTGCAGTTTAAGAGCCACAGTTTAACTTTTCCCAAGGCACTGTTCTTCTTAATAAGTAAAGAAGAGGGAATTGTTGTTATCATGCTGGCATGGTAGCATGGAGGAAGGTTTTAGAAAGGCCTTGGGAATGGTAAACTGAGGAAAAGGATATATTCATGTATGCCCCATTGTTTTAGAAAGGCCTTGGGAATGGTAAACTGAGGTAAAAGATACATTTATGTATGCTCCACTGTTTCGAGAAAATCCCGCTTCAGCATTCCTCTGTAGACCCCCTTCTGCCCACCCCTGAGCAGTTCCTATTGGACCTGACCCCTGGGGTGGTTCTGATGTGCCTTAGCTGAACACTGTCTCTATTCTTTAAGACCTTATCTCTTAATTTTGCTGTATAAAACTGTATCTGGGCAATAGCCCAAGGCCTTTGGTCCCTGCAACGCTTCAGGCAATACAATCTCTCTGGACAAGCATACCATTGGTCTCTCTTGGTCTCTTTATCTCGAATCCTAGCGGCGACTGAGGCAACGCCGCAGCTCGGACCGTGCTAACCCAGACGCTGCCTGATAAGCCCATGGCAGCAGGACCGCAGAAAACCCCAGCCCCAGAAAGGGACAGCTAGCCGCAGGGACCCGGGGGGCCGGGGAGGGCCAGGGGACAGCAGCAAGTGACCCCCGAGAGCAAAGTGGCGGTCGAAAGAGAAGCAACAATCGTGATGTCGCACTAACATCTCTGTGATGTCACATTGACCTTGTGAGGTCACACAGCTGTCTATGATGTCACTCGGACATCTCTGTGATGTCACACAACCTCCTCTGACGTCACAATGACATCTCTATGATGTCACACTGACACCTATGTGACGTCACACTTAGATGGCTGTGATGTCGCACAGACCCTCTGAGGTCACAAATCTTTTTGTGATGTCACAAAGACATCTCTGTGATGTCACAGTGACCCTGTGAGGTCACACATCTTTTTTAGATGACACACTGACATCTCTCTGACATCACACAGCTCTCTGTGATATCACACTGACTTCTCTGTGATGTCACACTGACGCCTCCATAACGTCACAGCTCCATGTGATATCGCATGGACATCTCTGTGATGTCACACAAAATCCTCTGACGTCACAATGACATCTCTATGATGTCACACTGACACCTCTCTGATGTCACACACATCTCTGTGATATTGCATGGGCATCTCTGTGATGTCACACAGCCCTCTGTGATGTCACACTCGAATCTCTGTGACATCACACAGCTTTTTGGAATGTCACACTTACATCACTGTGATGTCACCAATACACTGCTGTTATGTCACACAACATCCTGTGATGTCACAGAGATATCTCTGTGACGTCACGCTGACATCTCTGTTTTGTCTCATTGACCTTGTGAGTTTACACAGCTGTCTATGATGGCACTCGGACATCTCTGTGATGTCACACATCCTCCTCTGACGTCACAATGACATCTCTATGATGTCACACTGAAACCTCTGTGACGTCACACTTAGATGGCTGTGATGCCGCACAGAACCTCTTAGGTCACAAAGCTTTTTGTGATGTCACAAAGACATCTCTGTGATGTCACTCTGACACCTCTGTGATGTGACAGTGACCCTGTGAGGTCACACATCTTTTTGGGATGCCAAATTGACATCTCTGTGACGTCACAGAGCTCTCTGAGATGTCACATGGACATCCCTGTGATGTTGCACCAAGATCTGTGATGTCACACAGCTCCCTGTGATATCACACTGATTCCTCTGTGATGTCACACTGACACCTCCAGAACGTCACACAGCTCTCTGCGATATCACATGGACATCCCTGTGATGTTACACAGCTCTCTGTGATGTCACACTGACTTGTCTGTGAAGTCACACAACCTCCTCCTCTGTTGTCACAATGGCATCTCTATGATGTCACACTGACGCCTCCATAACGTCACACAGCTCCCTGTGATATCACATGGATGTCTCTGTGATGTCACACAGCTCTCTGTGATGTCACACTGAAATCTCTGTGACAGCACTCAGCTTTTTGGAATGTCACACTTACATCTTTGTGATGTCACCAAAAAACTCCTGTGATGTCACACAACTTCCTGTGATGTCACAGAGATATCTCTGTGACATCACACTGACATCTCTGTTTTGTCTCATTGACTTTGTGAGGTCACACAGCTGTCTATGATGTCACTCGGACATCTCTGTAATGTCACACATCCTCCTCTGACATCACAATGACATCTCTATGATGTCACACAGACACCTCTGTGACATCACACTTCTATGGCTGTGATGTCGCACAGATTTTGTGAGGTCACAAAGCTATTTGTGATGTCACAAAGACATCTCTTTGATGTCACTCAGACACCTCTGTGATGTCACAGAGACCATTCGATGTCACACAGCTTTTTCTGATGACACAAAGATATCTCTGTGATGTCACACAGCTGTCTGTGATGCAACACTGACATCACTGTGATGTCACACCATTCTCTTTGATGTCACACTGACTCCTCTGTGATTGCACAGATCGTCCTTTGATGTTACAATGACATCTCTCTGATGTGACACTGACGCCTCTGTGACGTCACACTTAGATGTCTGTGATGTCACACAGAACCTCTGAGGTCACAAATCTTTTTGTGATGTCACAAAGACATCTATGTGATGTCACTCTGACACCTCTGTGATGTCACAGTGACCCTGTGAGGTCACACATCTTTTTGAGATGCCACACTGACATCTCTGTGATGACACCCATCTCTCTAAGACGTCACATGGACATCCCGGAGATGTTGCACCAATATCTGTGAAGTCACACAGCCTCCTCCTCTGATCTCACAATTACATCTCTATGATGTCACACTGACGCCTCCAGAACGTAACACAGCTCCCTGTGATATCACATGGACGTCTCTGTGATGTCACACAGCTCTCTGTGATGTCACACTGAAATCTCTGTGACAGCACTCAGCTTTTTGGAATGTCACACTTACATCTTTGTGATGTCACCAATAAACTTCTGTGATGTCACAGAACTTCCAGTGATGTCACAGAGATATCTCTTTGACATCACACTGACATCTCTGTGATGTCACCTTGACCTTGTGAGGTCACACAGCTGTCTATAATGTCACTCGGACATCTCTGCGATGTCAAACATCCTCCTCTGATGTCACAATGACATCTCTATGATGTCACACTGACACCTCTGTGACATCACACTTAGATGGCTGTGATGTCGCACAGACCCTCTGAAGTCAGAAATCTTTTTGTGATGTCACAAAGACATCTCTGTGATGTTACTCTGACACCTCTGTGACGTCACAGTGACCCTTCGAGGTCACACATCTTTTTCTGATGTCACAGTGACAACTCTGTGAAGTCACACCGCTCTCTGTGATGGCACACTTACATCACTGTGATGTCACACAGTTCTCTTTGATGTCACACTGACTCCTCTGTGATTGCACAGATCCTCCTTTGATGTCAAAATGACATCTCTCTGATGCCACACTGATAGATCTGTGACATCACACAGCTCACAGTGGTATCACATGGACATCTCTGTGATGTCTCACAGCTCTTCGTGATGTCGCACTGACATTTCTGTGAGGTCACAGGTCTTTTACTGATGTGACACAGACATCTCTGTGATGTCACCGAACTTCCTGTGATATCACAGTGACAACTCTGTGACGTCACACAGCTCTCTGTGATCCCTTTGACATCACAGAGGGCTGTGTGACCTCACAAGGTCAATGTGACATCACAGAGATGTCAGTGTGACGTCAAAGAGATATCTATGTGACATCACAGGAGGTCGTATGACATCACAGAGGTGTCTGTGTGACTTCACAGAGAGCTGTTTGATGTCACAGAGATGTCACTGTGACATCATAAAAAGTTACGTGACCTCACAGTGTCGCTATGACATCACCCATGTGTTAGAGTGATGTGGAGAGTTTTGTGGATGAATTGCTAAGTGAGAAATGACATGACTACATGCAGTTAGTGAAGCAGTAGCTGAAAATTGCGTAGTACAGCAATAGCAGATGTAGCAATAATATCTTATGTCCTTGGGAAGCTGGTTCCCAACAGTGGAATGGTCAGCAAAAAGATAAATGTAAGGGAAAACAAAGCAAGCTTAGAAAGCTCCAAAGGTGGGGTTGACCTCTTTTTAATACACCAGTGATGAGCCTAAGTTTTGCAATATGCATGAGCTTCATTATAATGGGTATAACTGTACATGCGTGCTTGGAATAAACTGAGACTTGTTGACATTATAGAATAAACTTGTCTCCCGTCATTTTTCCACAAAAATGGTGACCCAAACGACGTGATAGGCACCACAGTGGAGTGACGAAAAAGGGTTCGGGTCCTGATGCAGCCAGGATGGCAAAAGTGCTGAATTGAAATAGAGTGCACCGTGCTCCAGGTGACTGCACAGGCAAGCCAGGCCGATACGTGCTGCCGACGACCTCGGAGAGCTGCAACAGCGCTGACAATATAGGTATGTGTCCTGGGTTGTAAGATAAGCTTGTATTCCATTTGCCATTTGTTGAAGGAAAAACCGGTTGGACAGGTTTTTGTTATCTCTCTCAGAGACAATGGTTTTGCCCTGTAGAGGCAATGGTTTGTTTATACACCATTGACTGATTCAATGAAGGGCTGGTAAATGTAACACCGTGAGGGGTCCCACCCAGAGGGGGGAAGCCAAGGACTCTATTGTTGTTTAAAGGGGTAGCTTTTTGGGGAGAGGAGGCAGCTCTCTGGGCGGGACTCCGAGAGAAGCAGCTCTCTCTCTCTCTCTTCGCGGGATTCCGAGAGAAGCAGCTCTCTCTCTCTTCGCGGGATTCCCAGAGAAGCAGCTCTCTCTCTCTTCGCGGGATTCCCAGAGAAGCAGCTCTCTCTCTCGCTCTCTCTTCGGCGGCACTCGCAGCGAAGCAGCCGGCGTGCGCTGAGGCGACGGCAGTGGAGCTCAGAGGCAACCCCGGCGCAGAGGAAGACCGGCCCCACTGCCACCAGATCTTCAGAGGAAAACTATACCCTTCTAAAGATCACCACTGCAGCTGCAACTCATCAACTATTGCAAGGGAAGCAATTGTCCCAGCAGAACTGATACTGGCATCCCTCAGGTTCTGGACTTTTTCTTTCACTGGTTTTGTTTGTACCGATTGCATTTGCCTTTTTTTTTTTTTTTTAAATTGTTGTCTAGTTTTCTCCTAGTAAAGAATTGTTACTCCCACTCCCATATCTTTGCCTGAGAGCCTTTTAATTTAAAGATCCTGGTAATTCAGAAGGAAGGAAGTTTGCCGTTCTCCATTGCACAGGAGGCTTTGCCCTCTTTTACAGACTCCTGTCTTGTCGAACCAAGACAGTATGGAGAGGCAAGCAGCATATGATTTATTTACTGCATTCTTGCAGAGAAGGCAGATTAAAGGCATTGATTTGCAAAAAGATCTGCCAGGGTTATTAACATATGGGTATTCTAAGGGGTTCTTTGTAAATCCTCATACAGTACATGAGTTGTCTGAGTGGCGTAAATTCGGGGATAAACTGTGGGAGGAAGTTTTAGCTGATGATAAGATAGCTAAAAAGTTGGGAAAGTGGTGGAAGGTAGTTCACAATGAGTTACTACAACATCAGGCAGAAAAGAAAGCTGCTGAGCAGAGAAGTTCAGCACTAGAGAAAAATAGCGGTTATAGCGGGGAGGATTGGTTGCCTGGTGTTTCCATGCCACCTGCTGTATCTACAGTGGAGTTACCTCCATTGCGACCTGTGCCTGAGGACACGGAAACAGAGTCGCGTTGTGAGCCCACGGCTCCTCCAGCCCCCCCAGAACAGAGATCGCCGGTTTGTCGAGGTTTGTCTGTCAGTAAGCCAACCCCTAGGACAGAGTCTGACCTCACGGAGGCTCTGGCCAGGGAACGGAGGGAAGTTTGGGTGACTCTGGCAAGAGAGGATCTGGACAAAGGAGATGGGCAGGCTTTGGAACTAGCAGCAGAACTGGCTTGTCCTGTAATTTTTCAGCAGCAGGCAGGTGGAGGGTTAACAGCTCAGATTACACTGTTAGATTGGAAGTTGTCACAGTTGTGAGCTACAGTGAGTCAATTTGGAGTTACTAGTGAACCGGCTAGGCAGATATTGGATTATGTTTGGAGTACTAATATATTGCTACCAGGAGATTGTAGAAGTCTTGCTAAGCTTATTTTCTCGCTGCATCAGAGACTTTTGTTTGGTGCACACTGGCAGACAGAGGTTAATGAAGCTGTAGCTATACAAAGACAGCCTGGAGATCCTCTTCATGGAGTAACTGTAGATGAACTGATGGGCTTAGGACCATATTTTCGCATTGAGGCACAAGCTATGCTAGGACCTGAGAAGTGTTGAGAGGCAATGCGACTAGCTCAAAGGGCTATAGATAAGGTGAAAGACCCAGGAGGTTTGCCAGCATATATGGGAATTAAACAAGGAAGGGATGAGACTTTTGGAGCGTTTATTGATAAGGCAGCGGCAGCAATAGAGAGAGGTGGAGTGCCTGAGTTTATGCGTGGATCATTGTTGAAGCAGTGTGCTTTGCAAAATTGTAATGCTTCTACAAGGAGTGTGCTAAACACATTAGGAGCTAATTGGACTATAGAAGATGCATTAGAGAGGATGGCTACTATACCAACGGGGCAGCAGGCATTTTTAGTTGAGGCTATTAAAGAGCTGGGGGAGGGGTTAAAAGAGCAGGCAAAAGCTTCACAGACACAGGTGTTAGCTGCTCTTGCACCCCTCCAAGCGTCAGTAGCAACCCAGGGAAGTCTTTACGGCAGCCGTATGAAATGTTTCCGATGTGAAGGAATGTCCTGGGTTGTAAAATAAGCTTGTATTCTATTTGCCATCTGTTGAAGGCACACCTGTCGGACAGGTTTTGTTATCTCTCTCAGAGACAATGGTTTGCCCCGTAAAGGCAATGGTTTGTTTATACACTATTGACTGACTCCCTGCCGGGCTGGTAAGTGAGGGGGGTCCCGCCCAGAGGGGAAGCCAAGCACTCTATTATGGTATAAAGGGGTAGCTTTTAGGGAGAGAAGCAGCTCGTTTTTTCTCTCTTCGCGGGATTCCCGGAGAAGCAGCTCTCTTCGCCGGCACTCGCAGCAAAGCAGCCGGCGCGCGCTGAGCCGACGGCGGCGGAGCTCAAAAGCAACCCCGGCGCAGAAGAAAACCGGCCCCACTGCCACCAGATCTTCAGAGGAAAACTATACCCTTCTAAAGATCACCACTGCAGCTGCAATTCATCAACCACTGCAAGGGGAGCCAATCGTCCCAGCAGAACTGATACTGGCATCCCTCAGGTTCTGGACTTTTTCTTTCACTGGTTTTGTTTGTACCGATTGCATTTGCCTTTTTAAATTGTTGTCTAGTTTTCTCCTAGTAAAGAATTGTTACTCCCACTCCCATATCTTTGCCTGAGAGCCTTTTAATTTAAAGATCCTGGTAATTCAGAGGGAGGGGGGTTTGCCGTTCTCCATTGCACAGGAGGCTTTGCCCTCTTTCACAGACTCCTGTCTTGTCAAACCAAGACAAGGGACAGGATACGTTCGGCGAGAATGCTCTGCTGCTGGAGTATGATGTCCTAAGTGCAAATCGGATACTCATAACATTGCTGCCTGTACGAGGAGACCGGGAAACGCCCGAAACAGCACGAACAAGAGCAGCCGCGCTCCGACACAAATAGCTACTCCAGCCTTTCCAACAGGACACCTTGCGTCCAGCCACAAGAGAGAGCCTCGGGATGGACTTGGCAGCCGCAGTAGAAGTGACTTTAATGACACCACAGCCACAGAAGATCCCCATTGGAGTTAATGGACCTATTATAATCAAGGGCAGGACAATGGGAGCTTTGTTATTGGGAAGATCGTCGGCCTCTATGCTTGGATTGTTTGTGCTGCCTGGTGTCATTGATGCAGACTATACTGGTGAAATTATGATTATGGTTCATACTCCATTTCCTCCTATTTGGATTAATAAAGGACAAAGGATTGCTCAATTAGTTCCTCTGGAGCAAGTTACTAAAGCTGTATTCTCACAGAAAAGCCGTGGGGGAGATGGATTTGGATCTACAGGAGGCCTGACTCTATTAACTTTGGATCTGAATGACAGGCCAAGAAAAGAGGTTTTGTTGGAGTATAAGGGACAAAAATGCATGCTTACAGGTTTGCTGGATATGGGGGCGGATTCAAGTATTATTGCACCACAGTGTTGGCCTGCACATTGGCCCTTACAGCCAGCTGCTACAGCAGTAACAGGAGTTGGAGGTTTAACTCTTGCAAGTCGCTCGCCACCTCTTGCTGTCTCAATAGATGGTAAAGTCATAAAGGCAATATTTTCTGTTGTTCAATTGCCACCTACGATGCAATGCCTAATTGGGCTAGACATTTTGGCACAGCTAGGGGTTGTCCTGACAAATGAGCACCCTTTGGGATAATAGCCATTGCTTGGACTTTCTTCGATTCCCATAATTTGGAAAAGTGATGAGCCTATATGGGTAAAGCAATGGCCTTTGAAAAGGGAAAGTCTGCAACATGCTCATGCCTTGGTCACTGAACAATATCAACAAGGGCATCTGAACGTGTCTACAAGTCCTTGGAATACCCCTATCTTTGTGATAAAGAAAAAGTCAGGGAAATATCACTTGCTACATGACTTGCGGGAGGTTAATAAACAGATGGAGCCAATGGGTGCACTACAGCCAGGACTGCCTAATTCAGCAATGTTACCTGAAGGATGGCCTCTATTGATAATAGACCTCAAAGATTGCTTTTTTACAATAACTTTGCATGACAGGGATACAAAGTGCTTTGCATTTACCTTGCCAGCTCTGAACAGAGAAGGTCCAGATCGAAGATTTGAATGGACGGTTTTGCCTCAGGGTATGCGTAACAGCCCTACTTTATGTCAACTTTACGTAGATTCTGCATTACAACCATTGAGGCAACAGTGGCCACAAGCTATTATTTATCACTATATGGATGGTATTTTGATTGCTCAACCTAAGTCATTTACGAGTCAAAAGGTTAAGCATGTACAAAATTTGCTGGGATGTTTTAAGCTTGTTGTGGCCCCAGAGAAAATACAGTTAACTCCTCCTTGGAAATACTTGGAATGGACATTGTCTCAAAGCTTGGTAACACCTCAGAAATTAGAACTGAAAACACAGATTGTTACTTTAAATGATGCTCAGAAATTACTAGGTGATTTACAATGGCTTAAACCTATAGTGGGCCTTCCAAATGAACTGTTAGATTCTCTTAGGCCCTTATTGAAGGGCACAGACCCAACAGCACCAGTGACCCTTAATCCTCAGCAGAAAAGAACTCTTCAGCAAATTACAGACTGTGTGGTTCAGGGTCGTGTACATCGGCGAATACTGGGAATCCCGCTTAACCTCACTATATGGTGTGGTGAAAAACATTTGCTGGGGGTTTTAACCCAGCTAGAAACAAAAACGGGGGAGATCAGGGTGTTAGAATGGCTAAACACCCCTCCACTTCAGCAAACAAAGACTTTAATTCAAAAAATTGAAGTGTTAGCAGCTTTGGTATAATGGGGTTGTGAGAGAATTTTGCAGGTTGATGGGCGAGAGCCTGAACTAATACAGCTTCCTATGAAAAAGGACTCTTTACAATGGTATTTGGTCAATAGTGAAGAACTGCAGGAAGCTCTGCTAGGAGTAGGAGGTGCTGTCATAACTGAAAGTATTAAAAATCCTCCATTACAGTGGATTGGAAAATTGAGTTGGATGGTTCGGCCACAGCGAGAAAAGGAGCCGATTCCTGGTGCAATAACGGCATACACAGATGCAGGGAAGAGGTCAAGAACAGCGGCAATTACATGGCAGGAGCAGGGAGTCTGGAATCATGAAATTCTTACTGCAAATGACTCAGATACCCTTCAGACTCTGGAGTTAGCAGCTGTGGTATGGGCTCTAACAGTCCTGAAGGGGCCTTTGAATATTGTTACAGATTCCTTGTATGTAGTTGGTGTTGTGGAAAGAATAAAGGATGCTGCTATCAAGGAAGTACGAAATCAGAGACTATTTGAACTGTTCATACAACTTCAAAAAGCAGTAAAAATCCGAGAACATCCTTATGCTATCATCCATATAAGAAGTCACAAATGGGAAATTGGCTTAGGAGAGGGTAATGCTCGGGCAGATAAGCTCGTCACAGTGACTCAAACTTCTCCTTTGTCAGGGCAAATGCTTGCTAGGGAGGCACATTCTATGTTTCATCAGAATGCAAAAGGGTTACAACGGGAGTTTGGAATATCCCATGCAGATGCTACTGCTATAGTGAGAGCTTGTCCTACCTGTAGTCATAATAATGGGGGTCATGGCATGGGATGGGGAGTTAACACACGAGGTCTTTCATCTAATGAACTCTGGCAGATGGATGTTACTCATGTAAATAGCTTTGGTCTCTTGAAATATGTTCATGTTACTATAGATACATATAGTAAATACATCTGGGCAACAGCTCAAGCTGGAGAAAGAGCATTACATATTATAAGGCATTTATGTAGTTGCTTTGCAGTAATGGGAGTGCCAAAGCAGATCAAGACAGACAATGGTCCTGCATACATTGGTGGCAGGGTGAATAGATTTTTAAAATCATGGGGAATTAAGCACATTACAGGAATAGCACATTCTCCCACTGGACAAGAAATTGTAGAAAGGGCAAATGGAACTTCAAAGAGATACTTGGAAAAACATAGAGATTAGAGATGTTCAGGAAAGATTAATGAAGGTACTCTTTGTTCTTAATCATTTGTGTATATTTGGGGATTCAGAGGCACCACCTGCAATGGTACATTATGGACAAAAAGAAATGAGCAAAAAGGGCAAAGAAGTATGGGTCAGGTATAGGGACCCTAAAACAAGTATTTGGCAGAACCCAGCAAAGGTCCTATATTGGGGAAGGGGATATCTTTGTGTTTCCACCTCTACAGGTTCACTCTGGGTGCCGGCGAAATGGACTAAACCAGCTCTGGATGAGTCGTCTCTTAGCCTGCCTGACAGATCAGGACCAGAGGAGAATTGAAGAGAAGCTGATTCGCACAGTGGGACCTATTCTTCAAGAGATAAGAGGACTTTCCCCAGTGATTGATCAACTTTTGCCTTCAGAGTTAACTTTTACGGCAATTGTTACAGTTATTGAGGCTTTACAGACTGTTCATATTCCAGGACCAAAGAATCCTGAGTGTCTTAGTTGTGGGAATTTTAATTGTAACAGTTGGATTGCTTTTGTTTGTGGGGGTTGTGGGAAAACATACTGGGAAGATCAAGTATTTTTAAAATGACATTTTTGGTGTAAACATTGTGACTTTCGAAAACGAGGAGATTCTTGGCAGAGAGATTTAATACGAGACACAGGCTTAGGAGTTGCTATAGCTTTACAGTTATGTGAAGCACCAGAACAAAAGATATTAGCTTTTTATAGGTGGGAAGCAGAACACGCTTGTGATAGGTTCATTAAGCAAGCAAATTCAAAAGTTTTATCAACAAGGTGTCAAAAGCAAGTGAAGGTATCTATAAGATCTTATTTAGGAAAACCAGTAGTAGGAAATCCAGACATAGAATTAGATAAGCTTATTAAATATGTGCAGACATTAAAATTAAAATTCAAGCAGAAGAAATCATGAGGGCAATAAGGTGGATAAGCTATCTTGTTCTTTCGAGTAATCTTTGTTGTGATTGGATCCCTCACAGCTGGCTTCAGAGCATACTCAGCTTGGCTCTTCCAAATTCCAGGGGCTCCAGGCTGCTCAGCAAGATCTGCAACTCCACAGTCTTGTGGAGCTGCACCTTCAGCACAGGCACCTTTCCAGCCTGATCTGCCCTTGTTCCCCTGTGTGTGTGCACAGAACACACCATGGAAGAGAACAGCAGCAGGGGCCTGTGTGTCCCAGGGCCTGGGATTTGCGCTGCTTCAGCTCCACAGAGATGCAGGTAACGGGGAGAAACCAAACTGTTTATTAATGGAAGGGAAAGGGAAGGGATGAGATGGGGGCAAAAAGAGGGGATGGGCAGGGTCTGAGGGTTGCAGGGAGGGAGCTGTCAACAGGGAGGGGGAAGGCAGCAGCTATGGGAGCTGGAAGCAGGCACAGCTGTGGCCAGCATCAGGTGTGCCTGGAGCTCTGGTGACATGGAGTCCTGGTGCTCTCTTCACTGTCTCCTGGTACTCTGCTTGGGACCCTGGTTCTCTGAATCCAGCAGATGACCTTAGTTCTGCACATCTTTGTCCAAACATTGTCTGGATTTCCAGGAGAGTGGAGGATGGGCTGTCATCTTCGCTCATGGCTTCAAGGGCTGGAAGACAGATAAACTAGCACAGTCAGAGCCCTGAGGACCACCCGGCGATTCTTCTGCTAAGGCCATCTCTCCCAGCTCTCACCATGCCTAACAGAGATGAGAACCCAAGGGGATCAGCCGCAAGGCGCTGGTCACAAATCTCCCTCTGGCGTCCCTGAAATCTCTCTGTGCCCTGCCCACACCAGCCCTGGTCCACACAAGGAGCGCAGCTGGCCGCAGCCGGGACAGGGATTGCAGCTCCCTGGGCGGCATTGCAGCTCCCCCGGCAGCCCCTGCTGACAGCCCCTGCCCCGACTCACCCTGAGTGAGAAGGTGAAGCTCTGCTGGCTGTCCCCTGAGGTGCCGCCCGGCCGTCCCTGGGAACACAGAGCCTGTCAGCCCAGCGGCACAGCTCCTGCCAGCGGCGCTGCCAGCCCTGGGGCCACACGGCCTCCTGGCCCGGCAGGGCTCAGCCCGGGCCCTCGCCGCTCGCTGCCGCCCCAGGGCACGGCTGCCAGAGGCGCCGGGCCCGGGTGGCGCTGCCGGGGCAGCAGGCGGGGCTGGGGCCGAGCTGCGGCGGGGCGGGGAGGGAGCCCGGGCTCGTGGCTCACCCAGGAACCTGACGGCCGCCTCTCGCAGGGGCTCCTGTGGGCTCTGCAGGTAGGGCAGGGCCCGGCGCAGGTGCTCGGCCGCGCTGCTGCTGTCCTCTGCCAGCTGCAGAGAGCGGCAGCAGAGAAGGGTTGGCGCGGGCTCAGCCCCTGGGCCGGGCGCTCCCCGCGCCAGCCCCGGCCTCCCCTGCCCGCACAGCCCTGAGGCGCGGCCAGCAGCCGCCGGCGCCGGGCTCTGCAGGGGCAGAGGGCCGGCTGCTGCCCGGGGAGCCGCGGGGCCGCCCCGCAGCCCCGCCGGGCCGCGGCTCCATCGGCACCCGGCTGGGCCCGCAGGAGCCTGGAGCAGAGCCCGCGGGCCTCGGGCTGCAGCAGCGGGCAGGGGCACAGCTGCCAGCCCGCACACCGAGCACCGCGCTCAGGGGCTGCTCCGGGCTGGGGCTGCGGCTTCCCGGCCCTCCTTACCAGCCACTCGGTGAGCTTTGACAGCTGCTCCTTCTTCAGCAGCTGTTTGAGATCCCTCCTCTTCAAGAACTGGGCCGCACCAAGCAGCGTTTCCCGAGAAGCCTGGAGAGCAGCAGAGACCCAGAGATGCCCCCAGAGCCCAGGGCACAAGAGCTGTGTCCCTGTGCCAGGGCCTGGAGGAGGCTGCAGCCCGCCAGGCGCCAGGGCAGGAGGCATCCCAGCCCCCTCCCAGCATCATACAAATGCTCACCTTTGCCACGTGACAGTTCTCATCATGACAGTGGATTAAAAGTGCCAACAGGCTCTTGTTCACAATTGTCTTCAGGGGCTTTTTTCCCTCATCCACTACCAAGTCCATCACCTTACAGAAGAGTTCAATGGAGAGCAAGCGCACATGGCTGTTGTCCTAGAGGAAAGGAAAAGACCTACACCAGCTACTCCAGGCCCACCTGGGCAAAGGCCTGAAAATCCACAGGGCACAAAGTTTCTGGGAAGCAGCCGATGCCTGTGGCTCAGGATGCAGAACCTTACGTGGTCAAAGAGCAGCAGGAGTGCCTCAGTCAGCTTCGGGGCAGTGGTGCTGGACACCAGGATGTCTTGGTGCTGGAGCACATTCATGAACACACAGAGGCTCATGCTGACCACCTCTACATCTGGAGCCCCCAGAAGCTCCAGAAGCCTTTTAGATAGAGGGTACATTCTTCTGGCCTGTGCGGAACACAAGGCTGTGCTGGGAAGTCGTGGATGGCTGCAGGGCCAACACCTCCCTGGCACTGCAAGCCCACCCTGCTGCTGCAGGGCCCACAGGCTGAAGGCCTGTCCCAAAGCACTGGGGCAGGTGAGGCAGGAGAGTTGGGAGCAGCTGCCTCAGCTCCTGAAGCCCTGCCAGCCCAAGGGGCTGCTTTGCCCAGCGCAGCTTCAGCCACTGCTCCCTTCTCACCATCCAAGTATCCTTGGTGAGCACCGCGAGGCCTCGGAGCGCCAGGTAATGCCTGTGACAGCATTCACTCCAGAGGTACTTTGCCATGGTCTTCAGAGCGCTGCCACGACATTTACTCAAGTCCAGGCACTCGAGAACCTGAAAGGCACAGGGCAGTGGCAGGGGACCCGGCCGGCAGGAGCCCAGAACCACACAGGGCAGGGACCAGGCAGCAGCACAGGGCCTGGACACCATCCCAGGCAGCTGTGGCTACGAGAGGGCAGAGAGCTGGGAGGCAGCTGAGTGAGGCAGCGCTGGCCAACAGGCTCACCTCCACCAGGACTGTCAGGAAGATCAGATCATAGCATGGCTTCTCCTTGCTGAGGTGCCAGAGCAAGTGGAGTGCGGTGTGAGAACACAAAGGGATCGAGACACGCCACATCTCCCTGTCAGGGGAAAAAAGGCACCAAGGCCCTGAGGTGGGGGTAGCAAACCTCTCCCAGGGCGGACTCACAGAGGTCCAGTCTTTCCCCAGCATCCCTGGAGGGGATGTGGGCGCTTTGTGAGGTGGCCCTTTCTGGGCACCTTCCTCTCCCAGCCTTTTCCAGTCTCCTCGGCCGTCCCTCAGTGACAAGGCCCTCTGGCCCATGACCACAGGGACTCTGAGGGGCACCCGGGAACAGGGCACAAATGCCGGGGGCAGTTGGGTGAAGGGCGTCTCACCTGGCCAGCAGACCCAAACCATATTCCTGGGTGATAGCACGCATCATCGTGTCCCAGCCACGCTTGCGCTCCATAGCCACCAGCACATGGTCCCACTGCAGTCGGCAGAGCAGAGCCTTCATGGCCCGCACTACAAACCTGTGTGCAGAGCAAAGCCCAGGTCACACTGGGAGCGCTGGCACTGGCCACAAGGGCACGGGAAGGATGGGGCGACTGGGACCTCCTGAGCCTGCTGTCAAGGCGGTGTTCCTGCCAGCATGCTCTCCAGAATGCAGCAACTTCCTCTGGTGGGATCTCCTGTGTGGTGGCGACAGCATGGAAGAGCAGAGCCACAAACAGGCGGGGGGAATAAAGATTCATTGCCTCGTGGCACTCAGGCACCTGGAGAATCACCCAGAGCACCAGAGTTGCCTGCAAGAGAACAGCCCAAGGCAGCGCTCACTGCCGAGGTGTCCATGGGGCAGGGCCCAAGGGCCGAGGCAGGGGAAGCAGTGGGCCTGGTGCCCCCTGAGCCTGCCCCTAGCCCAGGTTTCAGCCCAGTGCCTGAGGGATGGAGAGGATGGAGACCTGCTGGAGAGGCAGCCGGGGGATGAGTAAAGGCCAGTTCCAGAAACTCACAGCCAGGGCAAAGACATCTGTGCCATCCCCATCAGAGGTAAAGATGCTGTGCAGAGGCCAGTTCTCCATCACACAGAGCAGCACTGGCAGCACCTTTTCCACTGTGGGACTCGACGAGCCTATGGTTCTCCACATCATTGCAGCAGCTCCGTGGGATCAGAGCTCTGTGTCAGGGGCATCTCAGTCACAGCACCATGCCCTGTGCACCCGTGGGGGCCCAGGTGCCAGAGCCCCGGTGCCCTGAAGGGCAGGGGGGGAGCGCTGGCAGCAGGCTCAGGAAACAGAGGGGCCTGAGGCTCCTGGGCCTCTCTGCCTGTCTGGCAGAGCCCATTGGACAGGCTGTGCAGGGCCGTGGGCCCTAGAGGCTGCTGAGCCCTGAGCTCTCAAGGCTCGTGGGCCCCGTACCTGTCACACGTTGGGGCACAGCGCAGGAGGGTCAGCACCACGTCAGCAGGGTGTTCTTCAGCCAGCCTCACAATGTCAATTTGCAGCCAGGCATCCACAGTGACTTGGGACATGAGACGCTGGTGAATGTTCCTTACAATGGCTGGCACCTGGAGGACGCATGGGCAAGACTTGAAGTGCTGTCCAAGGGAACAACTTCCCCAGCTTCCCCCAAGAAGTGCTTCCCTTCCTGCCACACTGTGCTAGCCTCAAAGGATCAGGAGGCCCAGTGACTGTGGCTTGAGGGAACACAATATCCTGGGAGGCCTCCAGGCCTGTCCCCAGGCTGCTTACCTGCTGCTGAGAAGGAGCAGCACTCTCCTTGAGAAAATCCATAGTGGGAGCATGAATCACAGTGGCAGTGGGCATGGTGCCAGTCTTTGAGATGCCCTGAGTCATTCTGGTGTCAGTATTTGTGATGGCCATGCTCTCAGCCATTGCCATGTGAACAGCCATCACCCTCTGAGAATGGATTGCATTGTTCCCTGAGTGTGCTGTCGATTCTGGGCTGACATCAGGCTCTGCCTGGAGCTCGGTCAGCCCCGAGTCAGGCTCAGCCGGACCCTCAGCTGCTGCGCTGCTGGTCTTTCTACGTGGAATGCACGGGAACTTCCAGAACATCTGCAGGAGAGCAAAGGACAGGGTAGCCAGGGATGTTCCATGGAGTGCTCCAGGTGTCCTGCTGGGCTGAGCAGAGCCAGCAGGCCCAGCTCAGGTGGGGATGACTGCAGGCACCTTCAGGGTTTTGCAGAAGCGGCCACGGGAGCGTTCCTTCTTTTGTGTGCGGTCCAGGGCTGCATCTGGCAAAGAGCGAGTACAGCCAGGGCTGAGGGGCTGCGGGAGAGGCCACAGAACACAGCCCAGCCCTGCGCTGCCCAGGCAGGGACAGCCCTGGGATGCCCCAGGTGGATGGAGCACGGCCACTGCAGGGTGTCTGCCCGGGCCCCTCTTCCATCCTGTCCATGGGCATGTCCCCAGGGGATGGGATGCGATGGGATGGGATGGGATGGGATGGGATGGGATGAGATGGGATGGGATGGGATGGGATGGGATGGGATGGGATGGGATGGGATGGGATGGGTCCAAGCTGGCTGCAGCCATCAGTCCTGTGGCCCAGCTGTGCCACTCACCATCCTCCAGTGGCTGGAACTGCTCCGGTTTTTCATGCTGTTGCACTGGGGCAGCTTCAGGGCTATTCCTTTTTTTCCCCCTGAACACTCTGAACAAGCGAAGAAATCTGCCCGCCATGCCAGAGTCTGGTCTCGAGGGCAACTTCTAGAGAGATTGCTCGGGAAAGATCCAAGTCAACAAGTCCTCAAGGGCACTTGCAAAAGAGAAGCCTCGGGAAGGCCACGGGCTGCCAAGTCCTGTGGTCTTGCCACGAGGTCACCTGTAGGAATAATGCCTCAGAAAAGCTCCGAGTGGGACAGGAACGAGCGCGCTCTGCGGGGGCTTCTCACGGCACCGCTCTGTCCCGTCCTGTCTGGTCGCCTGCTCCGAGCACTGTGGCGTGCTCTGGTCACTGCCAGCTCCTATGTCACCTCGTGTCACAAAGGCCATCCAGTCCTGTTCTATGCCATAGTGACCATGCTGCAGCATGTCACAAAGGGCCCTTGCACACACTGCCACCTGCCCTGGGGCCACCCCCTGCCCACCCAAAGGGGCCCAGGTTGGCAGGAATCCCTGGCCCCAAGTGTCTGAGACAGCCCAACAAGATCTTTAGGAACGGCTCAGACCATCAGCAAACGCTGCCCTGCTCTGCAAGCTCAGGGCAGAAGAAGGAGCCCCCAGGGCTGCCGACTCAGCTGTGCTGGGAAGGGCATGGGACCTTCCATGGAAGCTGCCACGGCCTCCTCAGGATGCATCCCGGCCTGTGGCCATCCTAAACCCGCGGCTGTGGCACACACAAGGAACTGTGGGCCAGGGCAGGAATGCTGCTCTGAGCCCTGGGGCCCGGGGAGCGCTGGCACCAGCAGGTGAGGCAGAGTCCCTGCCCAGGCAGACCTGCCAGCCCCCGAGCCCTGGCAGGGCTGGTGCCGTCTCCTGCCCCAGAGACCTGTGCCCCTGGGGGGCTTCTGTGCCAGAGGGAGCCAAACCCACGTATACTGGGGGCTGTGCTCCTGCCTGCAGGGGCTGTTGGCAGGAACACCTGGAGCAACTGCTGGCAACAATGAGTAGATGGCAAAATGGTTAACCCTGCCCTGGTATAGAGATCTAAGTGGCCAATAAAGTACAGCTCTCCCCTCTTGTTCCCTGCAGCAGAATCAGGACCATGAACAGAAACGGCCACAGGTATTCTCTCTGCGGCCCATAAACAAAACTGTGCCAAACTACAGATGCTGCCTTCAAACAGACTCAAATTCCAGCCTAGACCTCTCACCTCCCAGACAACTCCTTCCCCAACATACCTCCAACACCAACACCCTGCAAACACCGCACAGAAGCCTTCAACATCCCGCCAGGACCCCCAGCTGTCCCCATGCCTCCGCAGATTTTCCCTCCCTCCAGCAGACCCCCTGGTTTCCTGCACGTGCTGTGGGATGGCACTCAGGAGGATCTGCTCCAAGGCCTTCCCCGGCAGCAAGCTCAGGCTGCCAGGCCTATGGATCCTGGATCATCCTTCCCACTGAGCCTTCCCATGCACGGCTCTTCCATTGGCACATCTGCACTCAGCTGGGATTACTCCGCTCAACCAGGGCTGCTGGCAAAGGATCAAGAGCAGCCTGGTGAGCTCTTTCTCCAGCTCCCTCTGTGCTCTTGGGGAAGGTAGAACATTCCACAGGAAAGCAACTGGTGCCACAAGGAGTGGGTGGCATCAGGCAGCTCTGGGGAAGCCCCTCAGGAATGCTGTATCCTGAGGGAACACTGTTGGCCTTGACCTGTTGGCACCTGCAAAAGCTTCAAATCAGCTGCCTCAGCTCCCAGGGCCTCTCTTGGCCAGCATCCTGACGTGGATGCAGGACAGCTGCCAGGCACTGCTGGGACCCAGCGGGACAGGACCGGCTGTCTCGTACCCACGCAGCAGCCCTGACACAGCCAGGGCCATCCCGAGAGCAGACAGACGCTCACGGGCCAGCAGAGAGGAGCAAGGAGCCCTGGGCTCCTCTCAGGGTATCTCAGCTGGGCTCACTCCACAACACGCCTCCATTTGATGGCCTGCTGATGCCCAGCTGCCAGAAATGCCCACCTTGTGCTCTCCAAGATGCACAGGGAGAGCCAAGGAGCAGGACACCTTGGCAGGCAAACCTTCCAAGCCTTTTCTGAGGCCAGGCACACACCCAGATCAGCCAAGACTCTCCACCACACTGCCTGGCCCAACCAGCCCAGCTCTGTGCTGGCCCTGGGCCAAAGCAGCTCCCAGCAAGCCGGAGGCAAATCTTGCCAAGAGCTGAAACACAGCAGCCAGGGAAGATGTGAAAAGTGAGTGTGTAAAGGCCTTTTAATTCACAGCTCCCACACAGAGCTTTGGGGCTCACAGATGGACAGAGATGGTTCTGCTCACCCCTCTGTCCAAAGAGGGGTAACACACGCTGCTGCAGGTGCTTGGGTTGGTCTCTGCAGGTTCAGGTAGATGCCAAACCTGCTCTTCACAGGCTTCTCCCATCCCCTGCCCCTCTGCCAGGTTCTCTAAAAACCCCACAGCGCTGCCTTTGCCCTGTCTTTTGGGGGTAAGAAATGGATTCCGGAGCTTTGTGAAACCAAGCCCCGTCTCGTTTGTTCCTGGTACCCACAGCTGCACTCTCCCTGGACACCACGAATTCAACTTCTGGAGGATTTGTGGGTTCTGGGGGAATTTTGGCAGTGTTCTCCATCTCTTTGCACTCAAAAAAAAAACCAAGAGGGATGAATTTGTCACCACAAAACCACTCAATCCCACTGAAAACAACAGAATTTTAACCTATAAAGGCACAATCCCACCTCCAATTGCATGTTCTGACCTCCAAAAAACTCAATCCCACACAAAGCTCACTTGATTCCACAGCTGCCAGGGTGAGATGGGGTTGGGAAGAGATTGGGAGAAGTGGGATCCCAGTTTGGAGTGGTGGGATGTATTTGATAGCGAATAAAACTTTCAGAGTTACTGATTTCTGTCCCCTTCATTTTCAGTCACTTCTGTTTGTAGAGTGGCTCCTTCTCAGCTGATTAAATTCCTATAAAAATATTTTTTTTAAAATCAGCTGACCCAAACAATCCAAAAACCAATATTCATATAAAACCACCCATCTGCAATTATATTTTTTAAAACAATTTTAATTTTTTTAGAGTGTTTAAGGGTGCTATTAAAGTTTGTTTGGTAAATTGTATGAGACATTATAGTGGTGTTTGGTTTCGTGTTCAGTATATTTGTAGTGTGAATTGTTTTACTAAGGTGTGTTCGATTGTATGTTTAGATTGGCTGGTGCTGTGAGAGGCGCTGGGCTCTGCCTGGCAACTGATGAGTCAGAGCCATCCCGGGCGCTGATTGGCTCAAAATCGCCAGGCGGGACCAGCGCCGACTTTCTGCCTGGGAACTGAATCGTCATCAACGCCGCGCGCTCTGATTGGCCAGGATCTGCTTCGGGGCGGGGACGGGAGGAACTGGGGACCCCCAGGAGCCCCCCGGGTTTGGGGGTTTCCATCCCCCCTCGGCCCCCGGGGCGGCCTTGGGGCCACCCCAACACCCCCAAAATGGGGAGGGTCTCTGGAGCCGCTTGGAAGCCCTAAAAATGGGCTGGAAGCGGCAGGAGCCGCCCCAAAAAGGGATTGAAGGGTCCAGTCCGGGAATGGCTCCGACCCGGATTGGGGCGGGCTGGGATTGAGGGAGGGTCCGGCCAGCGGCTGCGGAGGGGCTGGGATTGGGGAGGGCTCCGGGATTGAGGGGATGGGTCCATTCCGGGACTGGGGCAGGATCGCTCCCTGGGGGTGGGCTCCATTATTGAGTCAGGCTCTCTCCCCTTCCCGATCCCAATCCTGTTCCCTGATCCTGTTCCCCATCCCAATCCCATTACCATTTCTGTTCCCGTTCCCGGGCCAGTTCCCGATCCCGAGCTCATTCCCAACCCCATTACACTCCCATTCCCAATCCCGATCCCATTCCCATTCCTGTTCTCGATCCCGATCCCACAGCTGTTTCCGGGGAATGGCTCCTATCCCAGCCCCGACCCCAAACCCGGGGGGTCAAACACCCCAAATCCCAACTGGGAGGGGGGAGGTCAAACAGCCCCAAAACCCAAAATCTGGGATGTCAACCTCCCCCCTGCCCCAAACCACAAATTTTAGGATAAAATCCCCCAAATCCCAGATCCTGGGGTGTAAAACACTGTTAGAGGGAATGCCGCGGGAGACAAGACTCATGATATCAAGATCATCAAGTCTCAGTTTATTGTAACAGATTACACAGTTTATAGATGTTCGTTAATTAGCTCATACATATTGCAAAAGCCAAGCTCATGATTGGTTGCTATGTGACTTGTACTATTATCTTAAAAGTATCTTTATGATCGATACATGCCTGTCCAGCTGGCCTTGCAGTTAGAACAGCTTAGTACCCCTTTGTTCTTCTCTATCTACTTCTACATACCAAGCAGTTTCAATATCCTGCTTTCTGCACACCATCTACACTTCAGGGTCATGCGAACTTTGCAGCAGTCACGTAGCCCTCCCTATTTGGATTAATTTTACAGTGTCATGTCCCTTGTTGTTCAACCATTCCTCTGTCAGGCTCTCTTCATCTCCCCCGTTTTCCTTTTGTACAAGAAGGTGTGCATTCAGCATTTTCTGCAAAAGCTGCTGCATCAAGCCTTGTAAGCAAGTAAACACACAGGGCAAAACAAGCAAAAGTATCACAATTATGCTTAGAACTATTATGCCATATTTGATGATGTCCCTCAACCATGGTCCGATCCCCAATCCTTTCAGCCAGCCTTCTAAGCCCAATCCGTCCTCCACCTTCAACTGTTGAGTTAGCTCGGTCAATTTTCGTATTTGCTTGTGGATAGATGTAGAGTGATCAGATAAGTTCATGCAGCACATTCCTTCAAATTCCTCACAACCATGACCTTGGGCTAGCAATAGGAAATCTATAGCCGCCCTATTCTGCAGTGTGGCATGTCTTACTGAGTCTACATCCAAAAGCAGGTCACTTAGGGCCTTTGATGTAGCGTTTGTCTGTTTAGCTAACCAGCATCCCAGCTTGTTGAGTTGAGCTAATGCTCCTGCTGAGGCAACAGCAGGCGCTAGGAAAGAGGCAGCAATAATAGCCTCAGGGGACCAAAATCTAACATTATCTTGACAGTTACTGGCAAAGTTATGTACACTGCGTCGCAATCTGCTGCCATGATGACGCCGAGCCATGTCTAATATCATTGATGTGTTGGGTGTCAGCAATGACAATCTTCCTAACGAACAAGGGCCTCCCTTTATTTTGGAAGGTATGCCAGCCCAAGCTCTGTCACCACAAATAAAGAATATTCCTCGGGGCAAAGAAAGCGGATTATTTGTTGACTTTGAAACCTTTTTGGCCGTGTACTGACACCAGATACTACTGTTTCTGTAAATTGGCAAAGTGGAATTAACGACAATTGCAGACCCATTGATTCTCTGTTCCTTGCTTGTCCAGTTAAAGTACAAACAGCAATCCATGCCAACTGCCCCCAGTAGCTCTAGCTCCTGGGGTTCTGCCGGGGCAATCGGTAAGTAGGGAACCCACCTGTCCCAATTATCTACAGTAGTATTCAAATTTAAATTATCACAAGTTGGAACACGTGTAGGACATGGCCATGTATCCAATGGTAGACCGACTAGGCAGGTGGAGAACGGATTGCCTGGGGAAGATAAAGCAAGACAGATGGACTCTTGCCCTGTTAGATTTGCCATTGTGACCCATACATTTGTTTTAGGTTGAGGTGGGACGTATGCCTGCACGCTTAGCAGCACGGCTGCGACGACGAAACCTCCTACACTGCGTGTCCCATTCCTCTGGGTCAACTTGCCACTGAATGGGGATGCCGATACCATTCTGACAACAGGAATCTATAATCCCTGTCCTTTTAACACCTAGAATTTTCTTTACTAAGTGCTGTACCCTCCAAGCTAGCCTTCTTAATTCCAGGTCTTCTGTATTTTCTATTAATCTCAGGCTCTCCCTGATAGGCTGACCTGTTAGTTGTGTTAAAGCGCGCTGTGGTGAGTCAAAGCTCCACTGGCGCTGACAGGTAAGACACCAGAATGCAGAGGTAAGGTGGTGCTGATGAATCCACCAACGATGAGAGCACCCTCCACAATATATTTTTACCCAAGATTGGTGGTCATAACTATTGCAAGTCAAGCAAGCAAGCGGACAAAAGCGGTCAAAGTCTCTAGCTAAATGAGGCAAGAGGCAGTCTTCAACTTCTCTCTGCGAGTCAAACATGAACTTAGTCTGAAACTCTTCTTCTAGATCATACAGGATCCTGGAGATCGTCCTCTGTAGGCGCTGCCTCCTCCTCTGCTCCGGGCTGGTCATTGGTGGGCTGCACCCACTTAGCTGGGATCCACACAGTACCTGTTGGTGTAGAAACACACAGATAGCCCCTGCCCCAGTATAATACTTTGGCTGGACCTTGCCAAATTCCTGTTTTTGGATCTCTATACCTGACTACCATTTGCGGAGGGGTAGGGGCTTTAGAGGCAAAATGAATAATTGCTGCGGGTAACCCCCCATCTCCAAAAATACATAAGTGATTAAGCACAAACAGGCATTTCAATAACCTATCCTGCACGCTGACTGTATCAATGTATTTTTCCAGATATTGTTTAAGAGTTCTATTGGCTCTCTCTACTATTGCCTGTCCAGTAGGGGAGTTTGCAATCCCTGTAACATGTGTGATGTTCCATGTTTGCATAAAGTGGGCAACACGTTTACTGCAATAAGCAGGGCCATTATCAGTCTTGATCCTCTGAGGCACTCCCATAACCGCGATACAGCTGCTGAGATGTCGCTCCACATGAAGGGCCCGTTCTCCTGTCTGAGCAGTAGCCCATATGTAATGGCTGTAAGTATCAATAGTCACATGGACGTACTTCAAACGACCAAAACTAGGTACATGGGTGACATCCATCTGCCAAAGTTCATTAGCTTGCAGGCCTCGTGGATTTACCCCTATTCCCAGGCCCACTCCTCTGTTGTGATGGCTACATATGGGGCAAGCCTTAACAATAGCTCTAGCTTCTTGTAGTGGAATACGAAACTCCTGTGATAGGCCTTTGGCATTCTGATGAAAGATAGCATGGTTCTCTCAGGCCATTGTTTGCCGTGGAAGTACTACTTGATGAGCAATTGACACTGACACTAATTTGTCGGCTCTGGCATTGCCTGCTCCCAGTCCTTCATTCCATTTGTGGCTGCGGACATGTATGATAGAATATGCCTCCCTTCTGTTCCTTAAGGCGCGCTTTAATTGAAGAAAGAGCTCGTAAAGGCGCTGATTTTGGACCTCCTTGATGGCGGCATCTTCAATCCTTGATGCCACTCCTACGACATAGAGTGAGTCAGAAACAACGTTCAGCGGCCCCAACAAGTGAGACACTGCCCAAATAACTGCCCTTAACTCCAATGTCTGTAAGTTGTCCTGAAATGTTGCCTCCAGTATCTGGTAATGCCATTGTTGTTCTGTCTTCCAGACCACAGCCGCTCTGCGTGATTTGCGGCCTGCGTCTGTGAAAGCTGTAATGGCATTTGAGATAGGCTTCTCCTTTCTGAGGGGTTTCTGTATCCATGTCCATTTTCCTACCCATTGTAATTGTTTGGGTGTAAGGGGTCCTGTACTAACAGTAGCTGCAGATGAAAGCAATGCTTCGGCAAGGGGTGCAGAGTTTAGAAGGTACCAGTCCAAAGTGGGTTTTTCCATGGGTATATTGATTTTTACTAGTTCTGAGCCACTCATCTCTAAAATACGAGTACGTCCCTTCTTGATAAGTATTGCCAGACTGTCGACCTTGGAGGTTACTGTTCTTTTTTGCTGTAATGGGGGTGAGATCCATTCTAGCACCACCGTCTCCCCCGTTTTCTTTTCATGCTGGGTGACAGCCCCTAATAGGTGGTCCTCAGTGTTCCAAATGGTCAAATGTAAAGGAAGATCAGGATCAAGACGTCTCACAAAACCAGTAGAGATGCAGTGTGTAATGTCGTGTAAAGCACGACGTTGATCTGACATCAGATGAACTGGAGTGCAGGGATCGGTTCCTTTGAGGAGTGGGCGCAGTTTGTCTAAAAGGATATTAGGAATTCCAGTAACTGGCTTGAGCCATTGTAGGTCGCCCAAAAGCCTTTGCGCTTCATGCAAGGTCGTGACTGATGACTGGATAGATAGCTTCTGTGGTGTAATTCGCTGTTGAGTGATGGTCCATCCCAAATATTTCCATGGAGCAGAAAGTTGAATTTTGTTGGGTGCAATGACGAGAGAAGACTTCTCTAAAGAACGCAGGATATCATGGATTTGAGAGTCTAAAAAGGGGGTTGCTTGTGTGAACAGAATATCATCCATGTAGTGATAGATGATGGTATCGGGCATGCGTTGTCGCAGTGGCTGAAGTGCTGCATCCACATATAGCTGACAAATTGTAGGCGAATTACACATCCCTTGTGGCAAAACCGTCCATTCAAATCTTCTGGCTGGCTCGCCATGATTGAGGGCAGGGAGAGTAAAGGCAAACCTTTTAGTATCTGCAGGGTGCAGAGCAATAGTAAAAAAGCAGTCTTTCAAATCTATAACTAAAATGGGCCATTCTTGTGGTAACATAGCAGGATTCGGCATCCCAGGTTGCAGTGCTCCCATAGGTTCCATCTGATCATTTACTGCTCTGAGATCATGCAAGAGCCGATAATTGCCCGACTTTTTCCTGATAACAAAGATTGGAGTGTTCCAAGGGCTTGTGGATGGCCTAAGATGTCCCTGCTTTTATTGTTCATCAACCAACAGATGTGCCTGCTCCAGACTTTCCCGTTTCAAAGGCCACTGCTTAACTACCACAGGCTCATTAGTAGTCCATGTAAGTGGTAGCGGGAAGATCCAAGCAATGGCCGTCACTGAAAAGAATGATCGTTGGTAAGGACGAGGCCCAGCTGGGCCAGAACATCACGGCCAATCAAGCATTGAACAGCAGGTGGTAAGGTTGTTATAGAGAGCACTGCAGACGCCTGTCTCCCTTCAATTTCAACAGTCAGTACTGGGGTGCGGCTTGCGAGTGTCATTCCACCGATGCCGCTCACCGTGGTTGCTG
Source organism: Lonchura striata (assembly GCF_050655825.1). Classification (NCBI taxonomy): domain Eukaryota; kingdom Metazoa; phylum Chordata; class Aves; order Passeriformes; family Estrildidae; genus Lonchura; species Lonchura striata. The sequence goes on along the minus strand of NC_140718.1, from coordinate 1,673,659 downwards.
TGGGCTGGGTGGGCCAAGACGCAGGCCAATGACCTGGGTCAATAATGCTGGTATCTGCGCCCGTATCCAGAAGTCCTTTAAGCACAATGCTGTGTCCCTGATGGATCAAGCGACAGGATTTCTTGGGGCGGGTGTTGAGATCCAAAGTAAGCAATGCGAGACCTCCTGTTGAGCCAAATCCTTCTGGAGTCCTGGGGACTCGGGATATAGGTTCCAGTCCTTTGGTCATTTGTGGCAGTGGGATCAACTGAGCAATCCTTTGACCTTTTGGTACTGTCACGGGGGGATATGGCGTATGAGCAATGATCATGATTTCGCCGCAGCAGTCGGCATCGATGATCCCTGGTTCCACAAAGAGGCCTAAAATAGAGGCTGAAGAGCGGCCAATAATAAGTCCTCCCATAGCTTGTCCGTGTATTCGCAAGGGGCCATGGATTCCAGTTTGAATTTTATGTGGTCTTGAAGTTAGGAGATCAGTGTCTACTGCGGCTGCCAAGTCCAGGCCGAGGCTCCCGCAGGTGGCAGGCTGGAATTGCTGAGTGGCTTCATTTCTGCAGCTGCTATTTGTGTCCCGGCGCGGCCGCTGATCGCGCTGCTCCTGGAGTTTCCCGGCTTCCTTCTGCATGCGTTAGAGTTGTGGGTGTTTGATTGGCACCTGCCACACCAGACTCCTGTTGCTCCGCATTCCCTTCGAGTGTGACCTAAGCTTCCACAGCGGTAGCATTTTACACGTGCCCCCATGGTAGTGTTAGAATGGGGGCGCCCAGCCGTAGCCTGAAGGGGAGCAAGGGCTGCTAAAACCTGATTTTGAGAGGCTAAAACCTGATTTTGAGAGCTTGCCTGTTCTCGTAATCCCTGTCCTATCTCTTGCAAAGCATTAACCAATAGTGCCTGAGTTCCAACTGGTACTGAAGCAGCCTTTTCTAGCAATGTTTGGACAGTCCAATCCCCTGGGATAGAAGTAATCAAATTTCTAGTTGTGGGATTGCTATTCTGGAGTATGCACTGCTTAAGTAGGGCATCCTGCATATGATCAGCCACCCCTGCTTTGGACAACGCCTCCATTATTTTATCTACGAATGTGCCAAGAGGCTCCTCCCTGCCTTGTTTAATCCCCATATACATTGGAATTCCACCCGGGGTCTTGACTTTGTCTATGGCTCTTATTGCCACCACTGTGGCTTCTCTTAATTTGTCAGGTCCTAGTGACGCCTGTTGTTCTAAGCGTACATGATTACCCTGTCCCATGAGTTCAGCTACAGTAAGCCCTGCCAAAGGATCCCCCTGAGTCCTTGGTAAATTGGCGCTTCTCTCCATTTCCTCTCTCCAGCGTGCCTCAAAGAGTAAGCGTTGATGCGGCGTGAAAATCAATTTGGCCATTCCCCTGACATCGGAGGGCAATAAAGTATGAGCATTAAAGATAAAATCAAGCATTTGCCTGGCAGGCTCACTGGTGATACCATAGCTCCCCACAGTGGCGCGCAGCTGTGTCAACAGTTTCCAGTCCATGCTCTGGACCTGCGCAGTGTACCCCCCGTCGCCATTCGGCGAAAACATCACCGGAAACGCAAGGGTTTCCTGTGCTGCCGTGAAGAGCTCAGCGTCCCCCGTCTGCATGCCCTCCTGTGCAATAGCAGCCCATAGCTCACGTCTTCCCTTAGCCATGGCCTCCACGAGGTCAGAATCTGCCCTAGAGACAGGCGCCTGGCCGGGAGACGGCGGATGCCGCGAGGAGGGTGCTACGGTAACATTTTGAATTGCCGGAGGGGGACGCGATGGTGGGGGTAGAGGGGGAGCTGATGGCAGCACCTCAATGCCACTAGTATCTGTGGGCGGTGCAGGCATTTCAGGAGCAGAGATGGGGACGGGGAAATTTGTAAGGACCGGAGGGTTAGGCTCACTAGAGGGAAGCGAGGGTTCATATTCCTTATTTTTCTCCCGAGCTGTCCGTATCCCTTCCACCGCCTTCTTTTCTGCCTGACACATTAGCAATTCACTATGAACTACCCGCCAAAGCTTACCCATCTTCTTACCCATTTTATCCTCATCTAACACTAACTCCACCAACTTATCCCCATATTTCCTCCATTCGGAAAGTTCATGAACACTATGAGGGTTAACGAAAAAGCCGTAAGACTCAGCATGATGCAATAGCGAAAGGAGATCCTTATCTAAGTCAATCCCCTTAATCTGCCTTTTTCTAAGAGAAGCACTAAATAAATCATATGCTGCTTGCCTTTCCATGATTACGTCGGTACCGTTGCTGGCTCCTTCAGGCTTCGGCAGCACGTATCGGCTGAGCTCGCCGCTGCGGTCACTCAGGGCGCAGAGCAGAGAGTATCGGCTCTTTCGCCGTCCTTCCAGCTGCAGGACCCGAACCCCAACGCAGCACCTCTCTCGCCTTAGGCTCGGATCAGGTCCCTGCTTTCGGGCGCCAGTTGTTAGAGGGAATGCCGCGGGAGACAAGACTCATGATATCATGATCATCAAGTCTCAGTTTATTGTAACAGATTTCACAGTTTATATATGTTCGTTAATTAGCTCATACATATTGCAAAAGCCAAGCTCATGATTGGTTGCTATGTGACTTGTACTATTATCTTAAAAGTATCTTTATGATCGATACATGCCTGTCCAGCTGGCCTTGCAGTTAGAACAGCTTAGTACCCCTTTGTTCTTCTCTATCTACTTCTACATACCAAGCAGTTTCAATATCCTGCTTTCTGCACACCATCTACTCTTCAGGGTCATGCGAACTTTGCAGCAGTCACGTAGCCCTCCCTATTTGGATTAATTTTACAGTGTCATGTCCCTTGTCATTCAACCATTCCTCTGTCAGGCTCTCTTCAAAACACTCCCCAAATCCCAAACGTTGGCATTAAATCCTCCTGACCCGAAATCCTGGGGTTCAAAATATTTGGGGTGTCCAACACCCCCAATTCCCAAAGTCTGGGGTCAAATACCCCCAAATCCCAAATCCTGATGTGTCCAACTCCCCCATCCCCCAAAGTTTGGGGTTAAAACCCCCAATCCCCGACTCCTGGGGTTTGAAATATCTGGGTTGTCCAACCCTCTTCCTATCCAAAGGTTGGGGTCAAACCCCTCAATTCCCAAACTTTGGGGTCAACCGCCCCCCAATCCCAAACCCTGGGGTGTCAAATCCCCCTGATCTCCCCCACTTTGGGGTTAAATCCTCCAAAATCAGTTGGTCAATCCCCCCAGTTTCCAAATTTTGGGGTCTAAACCCCCAAAGCCCAAATCCTGGGGGTTGAAACACCTGGGCTGTCCAACCACCCTGATCCAAATATTTGGGGGTGAAAACCCCTAAGCCCCAAATCTTGGAAAAAAAAAAAAAATCCCAAACCCTGGGGTGTCAAACTCCCCCAGTTCCCAAAGTTTGTGGTCAAAAACTCCCAATCCCTGAGGTATCAAACCCCCCTAAACCCCAAATTTTAGGATCAATCCTCCCAGTCCCCAAAGTTTGGGGTCATGACCCCCCAAATGCACACCAGCCCTGGCGGCACAGTGGGGTTTGTTTAGGGTTATTTGGGGTTTGTTTGGGGTTATTTGGGGTTTGTTTGTGGTTATTTGAGGTTATTTGGGGTTTGTTTGGGGTTATTTGGGGTTTGTTTGGGTTATTTGGGGCAGCTCCAGGTGCAATGTCTGCAGAAAGACCCTGGGTACAACACTGGGAAAAAAAGGGGAATGGCTGGGAATTGGGGGATTCAGGATGGGGAAAGATCCTGGGTTGGAAAAGGGGATTTAGGGTGGACAGGGAAGGATTTGGGATTGGGAAAAGGGGATTTGGGACTGGGAAAGGGGAATGAGGTGGGGAATTGGGGTGGAAAAGGGAGATTTTGGCATTGGAAAAGGAATCTGGGGACAGACAAAGGATGTGGGGAGAAAAAATGAGAATTTGTCATGGGAAAAGGAGGATTTAGGTTGGGAAAAGAAGGATTTGGGGTCAAAAAGACATTAGGGATTAAAAGTGATTTTTGGGTTGAAAAAAGGAGGATTTGGGATACAAAATGAAGATTTGGGATAGAAAAGGAGGATTTAGGATAAAAAAATTATTTAGGATAAAAGAAGGGAGGATTTGGGCTGAGATGAGCTGAATTTACCTGGGGGAGTGGGTGCATGCAGGGTTTTGGGGTAGGGTCAGGACCATTTTTGGGGCAGTTTTCTGGGATTTTGGAGTATTTTCATGGGATTTGGCGGGAGGTCTATGGGATTTGGGTGCATTTTTATGCGACTTAGGGTGTTTAAGGGTGGTTTTAAGGATTTTTGGGTGTTCCTATGGGATTTGGGAGCACTTTTATGGGATTTCAGGAGTTTCTATGGGATTTGGGGGCAATTTGAGGAATTTCAGAGTATTTCTATGGGAGTTTGAGGTGGTCTGGAGGGACTGCAAGGTGTTTCTATGGGATTTTGGGGCAGCTTGAAGGCATTTGAGGTGTTTTGGGGTAGCTTTAGGGTATTCTGGTGCAGCTTTGAAGAATTTTGGAGTGGTTTGGAGGGATTTCAGGTCATTCCTCTGAGATTACAGGGTGGTTTGGAAAGATTTGGAGTGTCTGGGGACACATTTTAGTTATTTAGGAGTGGCTTTGAGGCAGCTTTTTAGGGATTTTGGGGTATTTCAGGCCCGTTTTGTTTGGGTTTGGGGTTATTTTGGTGGGGTTTGGGGTGTTCTGGGTCACTTTTTGGTGAAGGAGATTTCCATGGGTGGCTCTGGGTGATGCTGGAGCCCTGCAGGGCCTCACGGGCGGCGCCCGCCTGCACCTCGGTGTCCAACTGCAGCGAGGCGATGTCGCGGCGCCCGGGCACCAGCGCAGCTCCTGGAATCCCGGGAACCTGGGATGGGAACGGGGCCAGGAGAGCCCGGAACACCCAGGAACCTTCCCCAGACACCCGGGAATGTTCCCCCAGAAACCTGGGAATCTCATCCCAGAAACCCAGGAATGTTCCCCAATAAACCTCTGAATGCTCCCCAAAAAACCTGGGAATATTCTCTCCAAATTCAGAAATGCTCTGCCAAAAAAAGTCCTGAAACATTCCCCCAGAATTTCAGAAATGTTCTCCAAAGAAATCCAGAAATGTTCCCCCCAAAAATCCTGGAACATTCCCAAAAATAGGAATTCCCAGAAAATCCAGATATATTCCTCCCAAAAAACCCCAAATCAACCCGATTCCTCATTCAGAAGCATTCCCCAAAAATACAGAAATGTTCCCCAAAATCCAGAAATTCCCCCCACCACCAAAATCCAGAAACATTCCTCCAAAAATCCCAAAATTCCCCCTCAAAAATATCCAGAAATCCCTCCTCAAAAAATCCATAATTCCTCACCCAAAAATTCATAAATTCCCTCCCTAAAAATCCAGACATTCACTACCAAAAATCCAGAAATTTCTTCCCTAAAAAGTCAGGAATTTCCTCCCCCCGGTCCTGGTATTTTCCTCCAAAAATCCAGAAACTCCCCTTAAAATCTCAGACATTCACCCCCAAAATCCCGATATTTTCCCAAAAAATCCAGCTCCAAGCCCCCCTCAGCCTCTCACCCCCAAGCCCCAAAATCCCGCAGTGCCCCAAAGCCAGGCCGGAATGCCCAGAATGCCGGGATTGCCCCAGATCTCCCTGGCAGGGGGAGCATCAGCTCCTGGGGCTGCTCAGGGAGCTGGGCAGGAACAGGATGTGCTTCGGGGCTTTGCTACAGCTGGGGGACACGGGAGACAAACCCCAAAAGCTGCCCCAGAGCTGCCCAAAGTCACTCTGGATACACAACACAAAATCTGCCCAAGATCCCAAGAGAAAACACCAAAATCCCAACAAAATCCTGAGAAAAAACACAAAATACCCCACGAAAATAATAATAATAATAAACTCACAAAAATCTCCCCAAAATCCCCCACAAAAATGTCACCAAAATCACATAAAAATCCCAAAAGAAACACCCAAAATTCAAGAAAAATCTCCCTAAAAATACCCCAAAACCCTACCAAAATCCAATAAAAATCATTCAAAATCCTCACAAAAAAATTCACCAAAAATATCGTTAAAATCCCATAAAAATTCCACCATAGAATCCTTGAAAATGCCAGAAAATCCACACAAAACCCCAGGAAAATCTCCACAAAAATTCCACCCAAATACCCACAAAACTCACCCCAAAAATCCCCACAAAAATCACCTCAAGGCTCACAGAAATCCCTCAAAATCCCCAAAAAAGTCGCCCCAATAGCCCCCTAAATGCCAAAGAAAAATCCCTCAAAAATCCCACTTAATTCCCATGAAAATCCCACAGAATCCACAAAGAATAAAACTGTACAAAAATGCCCCCAAAAATGCCCCAATCACACAAAATCCACACAAAAAATCTCAACAAATTACCCAAAATATCCCACCAAAATTTCTCCAAAAACCCTCCAAAATCCACACCAAATCCACTCAAAAAGTTTGCACCAAAATCCCACCAAACCCCTCTTAATTCCCCCCAAAAATGCCCCCAAGTCCCTTCACATCCCACCCAAAGCCCGAGGAAATGCACCCAAAAAATCCCCACAAAATCTTCCCTCAAAATCCCAGCAAAACCTCACAGAAGCATCCCAAGAATCCCGCACAGATCGCTCCGAGCGCCCGAATCCCCCGGAACAATCCCCGAGCCATCCCCACCCGCCCCCGCGCTCCGGCCCCGCTCTCTGTGCCACTGGCAGCTGGGGCCTCAGCCACCTCCTCTCTCCACAGCAGCGCCTGTGCAGCCTCACAAGATTGGACAAAATCTTCACTTGCAGAGACCTGTACCTGCCATCAGCCATCCCCAAGCCAGGTTCCAAGATCTCGTCCACAGCTGCATTATCAGCTTGTTGCTGGGGCATGGTGACACCACCCAGAACAGGACCCTCTGTCCCCGAAGGTGCTGGCCTTGGTGTCTGGCCAGGACTGAAGGGAGGCCCCTCCTGCCAGGGAAGGGCTTGAGCAGCATCTTTGGGCTTCAGCTCAGGTGGGTGCTACCACCAGCACTGGCGCAGCTGCTAGTCTGGGCACAGCCAGGGGTGGGCAGGCAGTGGCTGGGCAGGGGCTCCTGAGACACCACGTTTTGGCTTTGCTTTTCTTTTTAGAATTTACAAATTTTTAGAAATATTTAGATTTTTTTCTTCTTTTAGAAAGAAAACCCCAAAAATTTCTTCCCTTTTTTCTACAATAGTTTTGATTTTTCAAAGTAGATTTAAAATTTAGAAAAGCTTAGAACATTTTTATACTACTAGAGTAAAAACTTGAATTCAATTTAATTGGTCATATTTCCTCTGGGAAGAACTAAGACAACCCAGGGCACCTAGTCTGCTGGAGAAGCTCTTTTCCCACTGCAGATTTGTACCTAGTCACAACAACTAACAAAAAACCTCTTCCCTGATGTTTTCCAGGATTTCTGACAAGCTTGCTTCTTAGACTTCAGAGGCAAACTTTGAGCACAATGGGAATCTCCTGCTGTGCAGGTAGGTCTCCTCTTTTTATCTTGATTTAGGGCAAATTTGGGAAATGACCTTCAAAGGGGTTCCTGAGAAAACAGCAGCCCTGCCCCCAGCTAGTTTGGGAAAAAGATTTTTTGGAGAAAAGTGGAAAAAAACTCTATATTTAACAGGAAAAGTATTCACTGTCAGAAAAAAAAAAAAATTAAAAAAAGATAAAATATAAAACCTCTTGATACCAGTCCCTCTGGCCCTGGAAATACCGCAGCCCCGGCCCAGCCTGGTGGGCCACAGGTGTGAGCTGCTGGGGCTCTTCTGGGTGCTCAGTCCAGAGCAGGTTGAAACAGTTCACGAAAAAAGGAAAACCACAGTCCAGAGAAATTCCCGTCCTCAGCTAGCTAAATACTAACTAAAAAGCAAAGGAGAGCTCTATCCTGCTGTCTTGTCTGTCCGCTGACAGCAGAGTCCAGGAGAAGGATGTGGGGAAGCAAGTGCAGTTTCTGACAACAAACTCTGCGCTTCTTCTCGCCCTCCGCCCCTTCACTTTTGGAACCAGTCCTAAAGGTGCAAAACTTATTTCTGGGCTGAACTGACAAATGGGGATACAAACATCACAAAGTCGCCCCAGGACAGTGTCCCAGCTGCAACTGGGGCCTTGGCTAGCTCTTCTCCCAGCAGCTGCTCCTCTGAATGGGGCAAAGAACTCCAAGAATGGCCAAACAACTCAGTCAGGGACACATCTGCCCTCACTTCCCATCTCCATGCCCATGCCTGATGTCCCTGTCACAGCTGCATTACCAGCTTGTTGCTCTGCAGATGCTGCCTCCACCCAAACAAAACCCTGTGTCCCTGAAGGTTTTTCTGAGCAATGGCCCTTGGATGAAGCAAAACCTTTACAGTCAGGGCAGTCCATTTGTACAGAAGGGAGTACACTCTGGGGGTACAGCTAAGAGCATGAGGTCACAGAGGGCTCTGGGTCACAGCAGGCTGAGGTCACAGTGGGCTCTGGAGTCACAGCAGGCTGAGGTCACAGCAGGCTCTGAGGTCACAGAGGTCCCAGAGCCCCGTGGCTGCACAGCACCACAAGGCCCGAGCAGGCAGTCCTGGAGCACAACTGCTGCGGCAGCAGCGGCGGTGGCAGCAGTGGTGCTGACATTGGGACAGCGGTGTCAGGACAGTGGTGACAGTGAGAGCGGCGGGACTGGCACAGGGCAAGGCACCATGGCCCTTGCTCTGCGCCTCCTCCTCCTGCTCCTCCTGGCCGTGGCCCTGCCTGCCAGGGCTGCCCAGGCTGCTCCGCTGCAAGCGCGGGGAGCAGGTGAGCCGGCAGCCTGGCTCCCCTTTCCCGGGACAGCGCTCCCTGCTCCCAGGAAGCACTGGGGATGGTTTTCCTGTGGGATTTAGGGAGGGTTTCCACTGTGGGAGGGAGAGAGCCCCCATGGGCCCTGGGCAGCCCCATTTTCCTCTCCAGGGATGTTACACAGGACAAGGAAAGAGGGTGGAGAGTGACCAGGAGCCAGCCCAGAGCTCCCCAGGCCCCTGTGTATCTTTGGCCTTGCCCATTGCCACCTGGCTTGCACAGCCTTATTGATCCTCTGGAAGTGCCCAGTTCCCTGAGGCAAAAGGGGATCCCAGCACAATGGAAATGGGTCTGGTCTCTGCTTCCCTCTAGATTTGGATCGCGACTTGAATGATTTGTATGTGCTGGTGAATGACACGTTAAAGATCTTGGAAAATGCTGAAGGCAAGTTCTGCATTTCCCTTTTTCCTGACAGCATAATCAGTATCAATGTGGCAAGAACTCACACGTGCCATTTTTGTTAAGGGTTGAAGAATGCTGAAAACTTTTCCCTGCTCCCCTTCTGGAGCCCTGAGTGATCCCACAGAATCACTGTCAGTGGGAGGAAGGAGCATTTAGATGTTCATCTTCCTCCCCTGTGTGCAATGCCAGTGTGTCCTTCCGTGTGCTCTGTGCAGCCACAGAGAAGAGCAGAGAGGGAAGGGGCTGAGCCCAGGGCTGTGCCCCGGGGCTGAGCCTTGGGTGCAGCCTGAGGATCTCCGACATTGCCACGGGAGATGTTCTGTCCTGCCTTTCTTTGCAGCTGAACCTGTTGGTGAAGGTGCTTCAGCTTCCCCACCCATACCCATTACTGAGTCTCTGGGAGATGCTGAGGGTAGGTCAAGGCCTTTCCCCTGTGAGAGCTGCCAGCTCAGAGCCCAAAGCTCGGCCAGGGGGGCATCGCTGCAGGTGCCAGGACAGAATCACGCACATGTGTGCCCTGGCCCTGGGCCATCCCCTCACCACTCCTGTGGCTCAGTGCTGCCCGTGCAGATCTGCAGAGCTGGCAGAAGCTTTTGTGGCTGTTGAGTTACAGGTGTGGCTGCAGGGAAGACTTCTCCAGCTCCTTTGCTGGTTACTGCCCACAAGCCCAGCTCCAATCGCAGGGGTGAGTAGTGTGTCCCTGCTGATCCCACAGGCTGAGCACTGGTTTTGTGGAATCCATTCCTGAGAAATGGGATTGTTTTGGTCTAAGGTCCTCCAACAGGAAAGAACAAAGCTACAGGACACAAGAAACCCCATGAGACATCCAAAAACATGAGGCAAATGCTGAAGGAAATGCTGCAGGCAGGACAAGGTGGGTGCATTTCCTAGGCCATCCCCTGGGACGCAGCAGCCGGGGGCTTCCCCTGCACATCTGCACAGGTCGTGCCTGGCACAGTGGGAAGGGATCCATGGCAGCCTCCATGCCCTGCTGCTGCTCTCATGCCCTGCAGGGCTGTTTCCCAGGCTGGCCTGGCTGCAGCTTCTCCCCAGCCTCTGCAGGAAGGCATTTGGCACCAGCTGACAGGGAGCCCCAACTTCGCCACGGGCCATGCCCACCCTGAGATCCTCTGCAATTTCCCAGTCTCAAGGCAGATTAGGAGAGGTGGTGGTTTGGAGGAGTGAGTGGCTCATAGCCTACCCAGAAATTTTATAGGGATTTCCTGATCCTTAACCATGCTTGCCTTTGACAAGCATTGCCTCCTGAAGATGCCAACTCCACTATGTGGAACAGCCCCGCCTGTGTCTTTTCTTTTCTCCAGAAGTGGATGTAGAAGCTGGTCTGATGGCGGCATTTCCCAAAGGAAGCAGTGGCTCATTGGCAGCCTCTGCTTCAGGAAGGGAGGTGCTGCCAGGCACAGTCACAGGAGGTAATTGCTGTGCCTCTGGGCCTGCGCCCTGCTGAGGCTTGAGCTGCCCTCTCTGCTGCTTGGCAGTGCGTGCACAGCCCGGACAGGGCCGGCACAGCCCAGAGGAATTATTATGCTCAGGGCACTCGGGTACTGAGCAGTCCTGCTGAGGTCCCTCCGTGGGAGACACGTCCTGAGACCTGGGAGTGACTGCACAGGGTGCCCATGGTGGGGAAAGGGTAGAGGGGGAGAGCAAGGCTCCAGGGTGTCCTGTAAAAGCTCTGCCATCTCCCGTTGTGGCAGAGGAGCTGTTCCACAGAGGGACTATGGGCAGTTGGTAGGACAGGAGAGAGGGAGGGAGTTAGGAAGGGATATTTGCAGCACTGCCTGCTGCAGTTTTCCCAATGGATTGAAGAGAGTTTCCTTTGTGCAAGTGAGAGAATCCCCATGGACGCCGTGCTGCTCTAGTTTCCTCTCCAGGAATGTTGCACAGGGCCTGGAAAGTGGATGGGGATTGACCAGGAGCCAGCCCAGAGCTCCCCAGGCCCCTGTGCAGCATCAGCCTTATCCATTCACATCAGGCTCCCACGACCTTCCCCAACCCCCTTGGAGAGCCTCTTCCCTGAGGCAAAAGGGGATCCCAGTACACCATGGAAACGGTTCTGATCTTTGCTCCCTTCTAGAGTGGGATCGTAAATTGCATTATCTGGATGCCCTGCTGGATGAAGGCTTGAAAATGTTGAAGAATGCTAGAGGCAAGTTCTCCCTGTTCCTTTCCTATCAGAATAGGCAGTGACAAGGTGGCAAGAGCTCATACATTTGCCCTTTCACTTAAGACCATCTGAAGTTAGATGGATTCAGAAAAATTTGCCTGCTCCCTTCTAGAGCCCTGAGTGATCCCACAGGATCACTGTCAGTGGGAGGAAGGAGCATTTAGCTGTCAGTTTTCTCTCTGTGTGCAATGCCAGTGTGTCCTTTCGTGTGCTCTGTGCAGCCACAGAGAAAAGCAGAGAGGGAAGAGGCTGAGCCCAGGGCTGTGTCCTGGGGCTGAGCCTTGGGTGCAGCCTGAGGATCTCCTACATTGCCACAGGAGATGTTCTATCCTGCCTTTCTTTGCAGCTGAACCTGCTAGCAAAAGTGATCTGGCTTCCCAACCCACGTTCAGGATTGAGCCTCTGGGAGATGCTGAGGGTAGGTCAAGATCTTTTCCCCTGTGAGAGCTGCCAGCTCAGAGCCCAAAGCTCGGCCAGGGGGGCATCACTGCAGGTGCCAGGACAGAATCACGCACATGTGTGCCCTTGCCCTGGGCCATCCTCTCACCGCTCCTGCAGCTCAGTGCTGCTCATGCTGATGTGCAGAGATGGCAGAAGCTTTTGTGGCTGTTGAGTTACAGGTGTGGCTGCAGAGAGGACTTTCCCGGGTCCTTTGGTGGATGTTGCTCGCAAGCCCAGCTCCCATCGCAGGGGTGAGTAGTGTGTCCCTGCTGATCCCACAGGCTGAGCACTGGTTTTGTGGCATCTGTTCCTGGGAAATGGAATTAATTTCCTCTAAGGTCCTCCAAAAGGAAAGAACAAAGCTACAGGATGCAAAAAACCCCATGAGACATCCGAAAACATGCAGCAAATTCTAAAGGAAATAATGCGGGCAGGACAAGGTGGGTGCATTTCCTAGGCCATCACCTGGGACTCAGAAGCCGGGGCCTTCCCCTGCACATCTGCACAGGCCGTGCCCAGCACAGTGGGAAGGGATCCATGGCAGCCTGCAGGGCTGTTTTCCAGGCTGGCCTAGCTGCAGCTTCTCCCCAGCCTCTGCAGGAAGGCATTTGGCACCAGCTGACAGGGAGCCCAAATATCGCTAAGGGCCATGCACACCCTGATGTCCCCTGCAATTTCCCAGTCCCCAGAAGATCAGGAGGGGTGGCGGTTTGGAAAAGAGAGAGCCCTGTCCCAGCCCCAAGAGCCTGGGCCTTTTCCTCATCCTTATGCCTGTCTTTGACAAGGATTGCCTCCTGAAGTTTCCACCCCCCTGATGTGTAATGCTTCCATCTGATTCACCTGTGCCTCTTCCTTTCTCAAGGGATGGACAGAGACGCTCTATGGAAGGCAGCATTTCCTGAAGGAAGGGAGGCAATTCCAGGCATGGGCACAGGCACAGGAGGTAATTGCTGTGCTGGCCCCAGCCCTTAGTGAGGCTGTGTGGCAGAAGCTCTTCTCCAAGGGCCTGACCTGTGTGAGATGGTCTGACTGTTCCTTGGCCGGTCTGAGCTGACCAAGCAGACATAGGCAAGAAGGAATAGTTGTGGCACTGCCTGTTGCACATTTCCTCAGGAAATTAGCGAGGGTTTCCTCTGTGTGAGTCAGAGAACCACCATGGGCCCTGGGCAGGTTCAGCAACCCCTCCAGGGATGTAGCACAGGGCCTGCAAAGAGGGTGGAGAGTGACCAGGAGCCAGTGCAGGGCTCTCCAGGCCCCTGTGCAGCTTTGGCCGTGGCCATTCACATCTGGCACCCACTGCTTAACCTGACCCCTTGCAGTGCCCATTTCCCAAAGGCAGAGGGAGACCCCGGAACACCATGGAAATGCTTCTGACCTGTGTTTCTGTCTAGATTGGGATCATGACATGGCTTATCTGGGAGGCCTAGCACAAGACAGTTTGAAATCCTTAGAGAATTTTGGAGACAAGTTCTCAATGTCCCTGTTCCTGAAAGAACAATCAATGCCCATGTTGCAAGAGCTCAATCATGTGCCATTCCCTTAAGAGCCTGAAGGTTGTTGACATTAAGAAACCCTGCACTGCTCCCTTCTCAAACCCTGAGTGATCCCACAGGATCACTGTCAGTGGGAGGAAGGAGCATTTAGCTGTCAGTTTTCTTCCTGTGTGCAATGCCAGATTGTCCTTCCGTGTCCTCTGTGCAGCCACAGAGAAGAGCAGAGAGGGAAGGGGCCAAGCCCAGGGCTGTGTCCTGGGGCTGAGCCTTGGGTGCAGCCTGAGGATCTCCTACATTGCCACAGGAGATGTTCTGTCCTGCCTTTCTTTGCAGATAACCCTGCTAGTGAAAGTGATCTGGCTTCGCAACCCACGTTCAGGATTGAGCCTCTGGGAGATGCTGAGGGTAGGTCAAGGCCTTTCCCCCTGTGAGAGCTGCCAGCTCAGAGCCCAAAGCTCGTCCAGGGGGGCATAGCTGCAGGTGCCAGGACAGAATCACGCACGTGTGTGCTCTCTCCCTGGGCCATCCCCTTATGACTTCTGCTCAGGCCTGGCAGATGCTTGAAGGAGGGAGGGCCCTGGCCCAGTGCCAACTCCCAGATGTTTTTCTGATCCTTAACCACAACTGTGAAAAGCATTGCCCCCTGAAGATGCCACTTCCATTAATGGTGGGTAGTCTCATCTGATCCAGCTGTCTCTCTTCCGTTCCAAAGTAATGGACCAAACGTCTCTGCAGAAGGAGGCACATTCCGGAGGAAGCAGTGGCTCAGTGCCAACCTCTGCTGCAGGAAGGAAGGCGATGCCAGGCACGGGCACAGGCACAGGAGGTGATTGCTGTGCCGGGCTCAGCCGGGCTCAGCCCTCGGCGGGGCTGTGTGGCAGCAGCTCTTCCCCCAGGCCCTGCCCTTGCACGGCCCGGCAGCAGCCAAAGCTGGAGGCTCCTGGGCTTCCAGGCCTCTGGAGCTCGTTGGCAGCCCCGGGGAATCGGGACTCTGCACCAACGTCCCTCCCGCTGCAGCTGCTCCCGCAGCCGCCCTGAGTGCCCAGAGGCCCCAGGCACAGGAGCAGCCCCGAGCGGGAGCCCTGCTGCCAGCCCAGGGCCAGAGCCAGCCCTGGCTCCCGGCTGGGCAGGGGCTGCACTGGCTCCTGACAGGGCCTGGCTCTGTCCCCTGGGGCTGGGGGAGCTGTCCCAGGGCAGGGAGGGCCAGGGCTGGCAGGGGCTGCTCAGGGATGGGTTTGGCCCCTGTCCCTCCAAGCAGCCACGGCCCAAGCAGCTGCACTGGCCCCGGGCTCTCCTCCCGGCCTGCTGGGCTGTGTTGGGAGGCACAGCCTGTGCCAAGGGGCGGCAAGGTGCCTGCAGGCCCCAGCTCTGGGCAAACAGAGAACGTCCTGGCCGTATCCACCGTGCTGCCAGCTCAGCAGTGCAGCACAGCGCGGGCTCACGCTCCCCATTGCTCCCACAGATGCAGCCGGCCCCACAACACCTGTTCCCGATGCCCAGAACAGCCTCAGAAGTGGTTGCTGTTGGGAAACACACTGTGTGCTACAGTTAATTGCAGGTCTGCTGTTTCTGGAGCTTATCTTCATATTGCCCTGTGTTGGAATCTGGTGTTACTGGAAGAGAAAACGGTGAGTGTTTTCATCATCTCTCCCTCAGACAGTTTCTTTTAAAAGTCTAATGTAGATGGGAAACATTTCCAGTCAGGCTGCAGTGGAGTTGTGGCCAGTCCATGGCTGTCCAAAGCACTCTGCTGAGGGTTCTGCTGCTGCCCAGTGCTTTCCTTGGCCTCTTCATTGCTGGGCCTTGTCCTGGGGGGCCGCTGGGGCTGCAGCCAGTGCTGGCTCCCCCTGAGGCTGCCTGGCCAGGAGCAGCCCCAGGGGCACAGCAAGGTGGGCAGGAGAAAGAGCGGGGACGAGATGGCTTCTGAAAGGCAGAGGCACTCGGGGGCTGCTCCTGGCCAGGGAGCCTGCCCAGAGCCGTCCCCTGCTTGCCGGGGCCTCGAGGGGCAGCTGTGCAGCTGGGCCAAGGTGTGCCAGCCGCTCCAGCCGTGCTGGGGAGCCCTGCCAGCTCTGGGCCCTGCTGTGCACGAGGGTCCCTGTGTGCCACTGGCAGCTGGGGCCTCAGCCACTGCTCTCTCCACAGCAGCGCCTCTGCAGCTTCACAAGACCAGACAAGGACTTCAGCCACGGAGACCTGTGCCTGTCATCAGCCGTCCCCAAGCCAGTTTCCAACAGCCCTTCCAGAGCTGCATTACCCACTTACTGCTGGGGACATGCTGCCACCACCCATAACAGAGCCCTCAGTCCCCAAAGGTGCTGGCCCTGGTGTCCAGCCAGGGCAGGAGGTGCAGCCCTCCTGCCAGGGTAGGGCCTGACTCCAGCAGCATCTTTGGGCTTCAGCTCTGGTCCCTGGCTGCTACCACCAGCACTGGCGGAGCTGCTTGTCTGGGCACAGCCAGTGCTGAGCAGGCAGCAGCTGGGCTTCGGGCTACTGAGACCAGCAGCTACTGTGTTTAGTTTTCATTTTGCAAAATTTAGGAATATTTTTCATAGAAAATTCTCCAAATATTTTGTTCTTATTCCCACAGCAGTTCTATATTTTTCAATGTAGTTTTAGAATTCAGAAAAACTTGGAATATTTTTACACTTCTCGAATAAAAATTAAAATTGTGTTTAATTGCTAATCTATGCTCTTCTTGAAACTAAAACACCCTATGACTCACAGCCTGCTTCAGAGGCTCTTTTCCCACTGGACACTTGTGCCTGATCACAACTAACCTAAAAGCTTTTACCTGATGTTTTTTGGGATTCCTAACAAGCTCAACTCTCAGTCTTCAGAGGCAAACTTTGAGCACAGCAGGAATCTCTTCAAGTCACCATCTTTGTTTGCTTCTGCACAAAGTGCCTCAGTCACAGAGCAGGGGCTTTGCTCAGCTTCCTGCTGCCCCACTCCCCCCAAACCTGTCCTGAGCCCTCTCCTGCAGCTGCTGCTCTGCCATGGAGCTGCTGTAAAACACAACAGCTCTGCCACAGCCACTCAGCAGGACTGGAGAAGCTTTCTGGCCTTGCCTACATTAGGCTGGTGGCTTCTCTAGACACAAGCTGAGCTTTTGAATGCTATGTCTCACCTGGCACAGGAATTGATGCTGCCCTTCTCATGGAGGCTAAACTCCCATGGGCTTTAAAAGCTTTCTGGCCAGCATAAGGCCTGGAAAACCATTTAATGCAGCCATTTAGCATTGAAAATGTCCGAGTCTATGTATCCAAGTAGCTTGTTTAAATGCTGGAGCCCACCAGAGCATCCCACCAAGGGCATATCTGTTTCTCCTCAACCTCTGCCTCCATGACTGCCAAACTGCACCTTTGAGAGTTCTTTTCTCCAGAAGCCGAATGGCACCATTTTATTTGGGGGATGAAAAACAAAAGTAAATGCTCTATGGTACTATCATCATCATGACCACAATGAGCTGCAAATTAGTTAAATGACATCAACAACTCCGATTGTGGACTTACTTCTCAGAGTGCAGCATTGGCTTTACTATCCTTTGAAACTGCAGATGTGCTACAGTCTTTAAAGTCCATTCTATGCTTACCTAATTTGGAGTCAAGCACAGCTCTGTGAGAGCTTTAGGGATTGGGCCTACCCTGGCACTCTCGTGTGTCTGGAGTGACCTGCCCAAGGCATCTGCCACCTGAAGAGCAAAGCAGGGTACAGAAAAGCACAGGCTGCAGAACAGCTCAAACTGCAGGGAGCCCATTCCTGTCAGGAGTAACACGACCATCCCACCTTAGGACTGGGTTTTGTGAGAAACAACAGTGCACATAAAAATTTTGAAAACATTTATTAAACATTTACAAAAACATAAGAGAAGGACTAATAAGGAAGAACAGGCCTGGGAAGGCCCCCTGTCCCATGGCTGCCTGCCAGGTGGCTGCCTCATCTTCAAGATTGATGCTTCACCTTTCACACTCCTGGAGGGTGCATCAGCCACCCCTGGCCCCTCCCAAAGTCTGTCAGTCAACCCTTCTTTGCCCTTTATTGGTGGGATTTATTTATTGTAGCTGCATTTGAAGGTCAGGTGTTGTCATGCTGTGTCCCCACAGCAACAAGCTGTTCCATTCCTAACTCTCCCATGCAAGGGGTATATGTCAACACCTATTGTGGTGGGCCCCCACTGCAGGGAATGACGTGCATTGACTCCATGTTTGCAGAAGGCTGAGCAAAAGCTTTATTAAGCTGTCCTATATTACACGATACTAGAAACTATACTACTGCTGTACTGAAGAAAAACCCGTGACCTTTAGAGACAGTCCAACACAGAGTGGCTCCAGTTGGTCAAATGAAATCAAAACACCATCACCAGAGTCCAAGGAAGAAATCCCTCTTTGCTAAACAATCTCCATAATACATTCCACATGTGCCAAACAACAGATGCAGCAAATGAAGATAATTGGTTTTCTTCTTTCTCTGAGCTTGCTCACAGCCTTCCCCAGGATTTTCTTGGGAAAGTCTGTGTCTCTCACTGTTCAAAGGATATGTGAATACTACACACACCTTCTTTCTACCTGTCCTGTACAGCCCAGGCTGTCTGATGGGAACAGTAGGGAGTGGAGTGGGGGGGGGGGGGGGCGGAAAGGGGAATGTGGGGAGAACAGAGAACATCTAAACAACAAATCACAATAACATAACTCTACATCAATAAAGCTTCTCTTAAGATTCACACAATATTCATCCCTTAATTGCAAGAGCAAATAATCTCATTATCTATCTATTACAGTTTGGATGGAGACCAGAACTAATACCTTGCAAAAGGAAAAGAGGGTACAAAGGTCCCTGCAGTCTCCTGGCCTGGTACCCCAGCCAGTGGGGAAAGGAAGGGGGCAGCATGTGGCCAGGAGTTTAAAAGGGGGCTGTGTCCTCCAAAACTTTGAGAGAGAAAACCCCAGCAGCAGATGTCCCCATGGACTCTCTCCCTTTATTCAAATAAAGATGCAGGGCTCCTCTGGCTCCCTTATGGACACTGCCTTTTCACAGCCTGGTTTGTATGCACACCCATTTCCTTGTATTAGAGTATCACCAGCCTGCAGGGACTCCCTGCCACTCTGGTCTGCAGGAGAAATGGAACTAATTTCCATTAAGGCCCTCCCAGAGGGGAGGAAGAATACACCCAGAGGAGACAAGCAACCCCTGCAGGCATCCAAACTTCAGCACCAGATGCCGAGGGAGTGGCAGAGGGGATGTAGTGGGTGCATTTCCCTCAGCCTTCTCCTGAGACTCAGCAGCCGGGGGCTTGCACTGCACTTGTGTGTTGGATAATATACCAACTTTATTTTTTTTTCATTTCTCTAGTCAGGCGTGTTATGGACAAATTCAATTGGGGATGCTAATCATAGATAAATCAATTAACATGAATTTATTAAGCAAGCATTATTAAGCAAAAGCACAGTGCTGGGCGGCCAGGCAGTCTCTGCTCTGCCACAGCGCACCTTCCCCCTGCGGTTGTCATGCTGGCATGGTAGCGTGGAGGAAGGTTTTAGAAAGGCCTTGGGAATGGTAAACTGAGGAAAAGGATACATTCATGTATGCCCCATTGTTTTAGAAAGGCCTTGGGAATGGTAAACTGAGGTAAAAGATACATTTATGTATGCTCCACTATTTCGAGAAAATCCCGCTTCAGCATTCCTCTGTAGACCCCCTTCTGCCCACCCCTGAGCAGTTCCTATTGGACCTGACCCCTGGGGTGGTTCTGATGTGCCTTAGCTGAACACTGTCTCTATTGTTTAAGACCTTATCACTTAATTTTGCTGTATAAAACTGTATCTGGGCAATAGCCCAAGGCCTTTGGTCCCTGCAATGCTTCAGGCAATAAAATCTCCCTGGACAACCATACCATTGGTCTCTCTTGGTCTCTTTATCTCGAATCCTAGCGGTGACTGAGGCAACGCCACAGCTCAGACCGTGCTAACCCAGACGCTGCCTGGTAAGCCCAGGGCAGTGGGACCGCGGAAAATCCCGGCCCCGGAAAGGGACAGCTAGCCGGAGGGTCCTGGGGGGCCAGGGAGGGCCAGGGGACAGCAGCAAGTGACCCCCGAGAGCAAAGTGGCGGTCGAAAGAGAAGCAACAATCGTGATGTCGCACTAACATCTCTGTGATGTCACATTGACTTTGTGAGGTCACACAGCTGTCTATGATGTCACTCGGACATCTCTGTGATGTCACAAAACCTCCTCTGACATCACAATGACATCTCTATGATGTCACACTGACACCTCTGTGACATCACACTTAGATGGCTGTGATGTCGCACAGACCATCTGAGGTCACAAATCTTTTTGTGTTGTCACAATGACATCTCTGTGATGTTACAGAGACCCTTCGAAGTCACACAGCTTTTTCTGATGTCACAAAGATATCTCTGTGACATCACACAGCTCTCTGTGATGCCACACTGACATCACTGTGATGTCACACAATTCTCTTTGATGTCACACTGACTCCTCTGTGATTGCACAGATCCTCCTTTGATGTTACAATGACATCTCTCTGATGCCACACTGACACATCTGTGACGTCACACAGATCACACTGATATCACATGGACATCTCTGTGATGTCACACAGCTCTTTGTGATGTCACATTGACATTTCTGTGAGGTCACAGGTCTTTTAGTGATGTGACACAGACATCTCTGTGATGTCACAGAACTTCCTGTGATGTCACAGAGCTACCTCAGTGACGTCACACTGACATCTCTGTGATGTCACATTGACCTTGTCAGGTCACACAGTTGTCTATGATGTCACATGGACATCTTTGTGATGTCACACAACCTCCTCTGATGCCACAATGACATCACTATGATGTCACACTGACACCTCTGTGACGTCACACTTAGATGGCTGTGATGTCGCACAGACCCTCTGAGGTCACAGATCTTTTTGTGATGTCACAATGACATCTATGTGATGTCACTCTGACACCTCTGTGATGTCACAGTGACCCTGTGAGGTCACACATCTTTTTGAGATGCCACACTGACATCTCTGTGATGTCACACAGCTCTCTGAGATGTCACATGGACATCCCTGTGATGTTGCACCAATATCTGTGATGTCACAGAGCTCTCTGTGATATCACACTGACTTCTCTGTCATGTCACACTGACACCTCCATAACGTCACACAGCTCTCTGTGATGCCAGACTGACATCACTTTGATGTCACACAATTCTCTTCGATGTCACACTGACTCCTCTGTGATTGCACAGATCCTCCTTTGATGTCACAATGACATCTCTCTGATGCCACGCTGACACATCTGTGACATCACACAGCTCACAGTGGTATCACATGGACATCTCTGTGATGTCACACAGCTTATTGTGATGTCGCATTGGCATTTCTGTGAGGTCACAGGGCTTTTAGTGATGTCGCACAGACATCTCTGTGATGTCACAGAACTTCCTGTGATATCATAGTCACAACTCTGTGACATCACACAGCTATCTGTGATCCGTTTGACATCACAGAGGGCTGTGTGACCTCACAAGGTCAATGTGATATCACAGAGATGTCAGTGTGACATCACAGAGATATCTATGTGACATCACAGGAGGTTGTATGACATCACAGAGGTGTCTGTGTGACTTCACAGAGAGATGTTTGATGTCACAGAGATGTCACTGTGACATCATAAAAAGCTTTGTGACCTCACAGTGCACTATGATGTCACAGATGTGTTAGAGTGATGTGGAGAGTTTTGTGGAGGAATGGCTTAATGCGAAAGGACATGACTCCATGCAGTTAGTGAAGCAGTAGTTGAAAATTGCGTAGTGCAGCAATAGCAGATGTAGCAATAATATCTTATGTCCTTGGGTAAGCTGGTTCCCAAGAGTGGAATGGTCAGCGAAAAGAGAAATGTAAGGGAAAACAAAGCAAGCTTAGAAAGCTCCAAAGGTGAGGTTGACCTGTTTTTAATACACCAGTGATGAGCCTAAGTTTTGCAATATGCATGAGCTTCATTATAACGGGTATAACTGTACATGCGTGCTTGGAATAAACTGAGACTTGTTGACATTATAGAATGGACTTGTCTCCTGTCATTTATTCCACAAAATGGTGACCTGATCGACGTGATAGGCGCCACAGTGGAGTGATGAGAAAGGGTTCGCGTCCTGATGCAGCCAGGACGGCAAAAGTGCTGAATTGAAATAGAGTGCACCGTGCCCCAGGTGACTGCACAGGCAAGCCTGGCTGATATGTGCTGCCGACGACCTCGGAGGGCTGCAACAGCGCTGACAATATAGGTATGGAGAGGCAAGCAGCATATGATTTATTTACTGCATTCTTGCAGAGAAGGCAGATTAAAGGCATTGATTTGCAAAAAGATCTGCCAGGGTTATTAACATATGGGTATTCTAAGGGGCTCTTTGTAAATCCTCATACAGTACATGAGTTGTCTGAGTGGGGATAAACTGTGGGAGGAAGTTTTAGCTGATGATAAGACAGCTAAAAAGTTGGGAAAGTGGTGGAAGGTAGTTCAAAATGAATTATTACAACATCAGGCAGAAAAGAAAGCTGCTGCACAGAGAACTTCAGCACTAGAGAAAAATAGAGGTTATAGCGGGGAGGATTGGTTGCCTGGTGTTTCCATGCCACCTGCTGTATCTACAGTGGAGTTACCTCCATTGCGACCCGTGCCTGAGGACACGGAAACGGAGTCGCGTTGTGAGCCCACGGCTCCTCCAGCCCCCCCAGAACAGAGATCGCCAGTTTGTCGAGGTTTGTCTGTCAGTAAGCCGATCCCTAGGACAGAGTATGACCTCACGGAGGCTCTGGCCAGGGAATGGAGGGAAGTTTGGGTGACTCTGGCAAGAGAGGATCTGGACAAAGGAGATGGGCAGGCTTTGGAACTAGCAGCAGAACTGGCTTGTCCTGTAATTTTTCAGCAGCAGGCAGGCGGAGGGTTAACAGCTCAGATTACACTGTTAGATTGGAAGTTGTTGTCACAGTTGTGAGCTACAGTGAGTCAATTTGGAGTTACTAGTGAACCAGCTAGGCAGATATTGGATTATGTTTGGAGTACTAATATATTGCTACCAGGAGATTGTAGAAGTCTTGCTAAGCTTATTTTCTTGCCGCATCAGAGGCTTTTGTTTGGTTCACACTGGCAGACAGAGGTTAATGAAGCTGTAGCTATACAAAGGCAGCCTGGAGATCCTCTTCATGGAGTAACTGTAGATGAATTGATGGGCTTAGGACCATATTTTTGCACTGAGGCACAAGCTATGCTAGGACCTGAGAAGTGTCGAGAGGCAATGCGACTAGCTCAAAGGGCTATAGATAAGGTGAAAGACCCAGGAGGTTTGCCAGCGTATATGGGAATTAAACAAGGAAGGGATGAGACTTTTGGAGCGTTTATTGATAAGGCAGCGGCAGCAATAGAGAGAGGTGGAGTGCCTGAGTTTATGCGTGGATCATTGTTGAAGCAGTGTGCTTTGCAAAATTGTAATGCTTCTACAAGGAGTGTGCTAAACACATTAGGAGCTAATTGGACTATAGAAGATGCATTAGAGAGGATGGCTACTATACCAACGGGGCAGCAGGCATTTTTAGTTGAGGCTATTAAGAAGCTGGGGGAGGGTTTAAAAGAGCAGGCAAAAGCTTCACAGACACAGGTGTTAGCTGCTCTTGCACCCCTCCAAGCGTCAGTAGCAACCCAGGGAAGTCTTTACGGTGGCCGTATGAGATGTTTCCGATGTGGAGGGACAGGACACGTTCGGCGAGAATGCTCTGCTGCTGGAGTATGGTGTCCTAAGTGCAAATCGGATACTCATAACATTGCTGCCTGTAAGAGGAGACCGGGAAACGCCTGAAACAGCGGGAACAAGAGCAGCCGCGCTGCGACACAAATACCTGCTCCAGCTTGTCCAACAATGACACCTTGCGTCCAGCCACAAGAGAGAGCCTCGGGATGGACTTGGCAGCCGCAGTAGAAGTGACTTTAATGACACCACAGCCGCAGAAGGTCCCCACTGGAGTTAATGGACCTATTATAATAGAGGGCAGGACAATGGGAGCTTTGTTATTGGGAAGATCGTTGGCCTCTATGCTTGGATTATTTGTGCTGCTTGGTGTCATTGATGCAGACTATACTGGTGAAATCATGATTATGGTTCATACTCCATTTCCTCCTATTCGGATTAATAAAGGACAAAGGATTGCTCAATTGGTTCCTCTGGAGCAAGTTACTAAAGCTGTATCCTCACGGAAGGCTGTGAGCCGTGGGGGAGATGGATTTGGATCTACAGGAGGCCTGACTCTATTAACTTTGGATCTGAATGACAGGCCAAGAAAAGAGGTTTTGTTGGAGTATAAGGGATAAAAATGCATGCTTACAGGTTTGCTGGATACGGGGGCGGATTCAAGTATTATTGCACCACAGTGTTGGCCTGCACATTGGCCTTTACAGCCAGCTGCTACAGCAGTAACAGGAGTTGGAGGTTTAACTCTTGCAAGTCGCTCGCCACCTCTTACTGTCTCAATAGATGGTAAAGTCATAAAGGCAATATTTTCTGTTGTTCAATTGCCACCTACAGTGCAATGCCTAATTGGGCGAGACATTTTGGCACAGCTAGGGGTTGTCCTGACAAATGAGCACCCTTTGGGATAATAGCCATTGCTTGGACTTTCCCAATTCCCATAATTTGGAAAAGTGATGAGCCTATATGGGTAAAGCAATGGCCTTTGAAAAGGGAAAGTCTGCAACGTGCTCATGCCTTGGTCACTGAGCAATATCAACAAGGGCATCTGCAATTGTCTACAAGTCCTTGGAATACCCCTATCTTTGTGATAAAGAAAAAGTCAGGGAAATATCGCTTGCTACATGACTTGCGGGAGGTTAATAAACAGATGGAGCCAATGGGTGCACTACAGCCAGGTCTGCCTAATCCAGCAATGCTACCTGAAGGATGGCCTCTATTGATAATAGACCTCAAAGATTCCTTTTTTACAATAGCTTTGCATGACAGGGATACAAAGCGCTTTGCATTTACCTTGCCAGCTCTGAACAGAGAAGGTCCAGATCAACAATTTCAATGGACGGTTTTGCCTCAGGGTATGCGTAACAGCCCTACTTTATGTCAACTTTACGTAGATTCTGCATTACAACCATTGAGGCAACAGTGGCCACAAGCTATTATTTATCACTATATGGATGGTATTTTGATTGCTCAACCTAAGTCATTTACGAGTCAACAGGTTAAGCATGTACAAAATTTGCTGGGATGTTTTAAGCTTGTTGTGGCCCCAGAGAAAATACAGTTAACTCCTCCTTGGAAATACTTGAGATGGACATTGTCTCAAAGCTTGGTAACGCCTCAGAAATTAGAACTGAAAACACAGTGTCTTGGTTTGACAAGACAGGAGTCTGTGAAGGAGGGGAAAAGCCTCCTGTGCAATGGAGAAGGTAAACACCCTCCCTCCGAATTACCAGGATTTTTAAATTAAAGGCTCTCAGGCAAAGATATGGGAATGGGAGTAACACTTCTTTACTAGGAGAAAACTAGATAAAAATTTTAAAAAAGCAAATGCAATCAGTACAAACAAAACTAGTGATAAAGTCCACAACCTGAGGATTCGGGTGTTGCTAGCAATCCGGTTGAAATGACAGCTGCTCCTCTTGCAGTGGCTGATGAATTTCAGCTGAAGTGGTGATCTTTAGAAAGGGTATAGTTTTCTCTGAAGATCTGGTGGCAGTTGGGCCGGTCTTCCTCTGCGCCGGGGTTGCCTCCGAGCTCCGCCGCCGCCGCCTCACCGCGCTCCAGCCGCTTCCCTGGGAATCCCACCGAAGGAGCTGCTTCTCAGGGAAATCTTGCAAAGAGAGAGCTGCTCTGTCCCCCAAAAGGTACTCCTTTTATCCAATAAAAGAGTGCTTGGCTTCCCCCTCTGGGTGGAGCATCTCACAATGGGATGGTATTACGTTACCAGCCCTGCATTGAATCAGTCAATGGCCCATTAACAAACCATTACCTCTTCGAAGCAAACCATTGTTCTTGGAAAAGATAACAACCTGCCCAACCTTCAACAGATGGCAAATAGAATATCTTACAAACCAGGACATTATCCACCCCTTATTCTATTTCCATCTGCACACCATGAAATCTTACACCCAGTTCTCACTTAAGACCAAGTTTCCCTGTGGTACACAGTGGGTCTCCCCATCTTTCTGCATTACCCACCAAGTGTA
This sequence comes from Lonchura striata, assembly GCF_050655825.1. Classification (NCBI taxonomy): domain Eukaryota; kingdom Metazoa; phylum Chordata; class Aves; order Passeriformes; family Estrildidae; genus Lonchura; species Lonchura striata. The sequence goes on along the minus strand of NC_140718.1, from coordinate 1,648,073 downwards.
AACAGGTCCTTGAGCAAAGACAATCCCATGAATGGGTTGGTCTTTGCCTGAGGTGGGATTAATCTAAACAGTTTTTCCTAAAATACCTTTCATATGTACTACAGGGACCTTATCTCCATCTACTGTGTGTAAGGGTTCTGACTGGGCAGGGCCAGTTCGATTGACAGACCCTCGGGTGTTGACCATCCAGGTTGCTTTTGCCAGGTTAATTTCCCAGTTTCTAAATGTTCTCCCACCAAGTGCCTTTAGGGTAGTCTTAAGGAGTCCGTTGTACCGTTCAGCTTTGCCGGCAGCTGGAGCATGATAGGGAATATGATATATCCATTCGATACCATGTTCTATGGCCCAGGTGTTGATACGGCTGTTCTTGAAATGGGTGCCGTTGTCAGACTCAATTCTCTCAGGTGTGCCGTGTCTCCACAGGACTTGCTTTTCCAAGCCTAAGATGGTGTTCCGGGCAGTGGCATGAGGTACAGGGAAAGTCTCCAGCCATCCAGTGGTGGCTTCTACCATGGTCAGCACGTAGCGCTTGCCTTGGCGTGTCTGGGGCAGTGTGATGTAGTCAATCTGCCAGGCCTCCCCATACTTGTACTTGGACCACCGCCCACCATACCATAGGGGCTTCACTCTCTTGGCCTGTTTGATGGCAGCACACGTCTCACAGTCATGGATAACCTGGGAAACACTGTCCATGGTTAGATCCACCCCTCGGTCTCGTGCCCACTTGTAGGTGGCATCTCTGTCCTGATGACCTGAGGCATCATGAGCCCATCGAGCCAGGAACAACTCCCCCTTATGGTGCCAATCTAAGTCTATCTTTGACACCTCTATTTTTGCTGCCTGATCTACCTGCTCGTTGTTTCGGTGCTCCTCATTAGCCTGACTTTTGGGGACATGGGCATCTACATGACGGACTTTCACCGTTAGCTTTTCCACTCGAGAGGCAATGTCTTTCCATATATCAGCAGCCCAGATTGGCTTTCCTCTACATTGCCAGTTGGCCTTCCTCCACCTTCCCAGCCAGCCCCACAGAGCATTGGCTACCATCCATGAATCAGTATAAAGGTAGAGCTTTGGCCACTTCTCCCTTTCAGCAATCTCCAGAGCCAGCTGAACGGCCTTGAGCTCAGCGAGTTGGCTTGATCCACCTTCTCCTTCTGTAGCTTGTGCAACTTGGCGTGTGGGGCTCCATACGGCTGCTTTCCACTTCCGGTTCATCCCTACAATGCGACAGGAGCCGTCAGTGAAAAGAGCGTAGCAGGTCTCCTCTGCTGGTAGTTGGTTGTATGGTGGAGCCTCTTCAGCCCTTGTCACTTGTACCTGCTCCTCATCATCAGTGAGACCAAAGTTTTCACCTTCTGGCCAGTTCGTAATTATCTCCAAAATCCCAGGGCGATTCAGGTTTCCAATACGGGCGCGTTGAGTGATGAGGGAAATCCATTTGCTCCATGTGGCGTCAGTGGCATGGTGGGTAGAGGGAACCTTTCCTTTAAACATCCACCCCAGCACCGGTAGTCGGGGTGCCAGAAGGAGTTGTGCTTCTGTGCCAATTACCTCCGAGGCGGCTTGAACTCCTTCAAAGGCAGCCAAGATTTCCTTCTCTGTGGGAGTGTAGTTGGCTTCAGACCCTCTGTAACTTTGGCTCCAGAATCCCAGTGGTCGGCCTCGAGTCTCCCCAGGCACTTTCTGCCAAAGGCTCCAGGACAACCCATGGTTCCCGGCTGCAGAGTAGAGCACATTCTTGACCTCTGGTCCCATCCTGACTGGGCCAAGGGCTACCGCATGAGCGATCTCCTGCTTGATCTGGGTGAAGGCTTGTTGCTGCTCAGGGCCCCAGTGGAAATCATTCTTCTTTCGGGTAACCAGATAAAGAGGGCTCACAATCTGGCTATACTCGGGAATGTGCATTCTCCAGAAACCTATGGCACCTAGGAAAGCTTGTGTTTCCTTTTTGCTGGTTGGTGGGGACATAGCTGTGATCTTGTTGATGACCTCAGTGGGAATCTGGCGCCGTCCATCCTGCCATTTCACTCCCAGGAACTGGATCTCTCAGGCAGGTCCCTTGACTTTGCTCTTCTTGATGGCGAAGCCAGCTTCTAGTAGTATCTGGATGATCCTCTCACCTTTCTCAAACACTTCTGCCACTGTGCTCCCCCACACAATGATGTCATCAATGTATTGCAGGTGTTCTGGAGCCTCACCTTTTTCTAGTGCAGTCTGGATCAGTCCATGGCAGATGGTGGGGCTTTGTTTCCACTCCTGGGGCAGTCGGTTCCAGGTGTACTGCACGCCCCTCCAGGTGAAAGCAAACTGAGGCCTGCATTCTGCTGACAGAGGAATGGAGAAAAACGCATTAGCAATATCAATGGTGGCATACCACTTTGCTGCCTTGGACTCCAGCTCGTACTGGAGTTCCAGCATGTCCGGTACAGCAGCGCTCAGCAGTGGAGTCACTTCATTTAAGCCACGATGGTCCACAGTCAATCTCCATTCTTTGTCAGATTTGCGCATAGGCCAGATGGGGCTGTTGAAGGGCAAGTGGGTTTTGCTGACCACCCCTTGGCTCTCCAGCTCCCGAATCATTTTGTGGATGGGGATCACGGCATCTTGATCTGTCTGATACTGCTGGCGGTGCACTGTTGAGGTTGCAATTGGCACGCGTTGTTCTTCCACCCTTAGGAGTCCTACTGCAGAGGGGTTTTCTGACAGTCCAGGCAAGGTGTTCAATTGCTTAATGTCTTCTGCTTCTACAGCGGCTATTCCAAAAGCCCACCTGAGTCCCTTTGGGTCTTTGTAATAGCCGTTCCGGAGGAAGTCTATGCCTAGGATACATGGAGCATCTGGGCCAGTCACTATAGGATGTTTCTTCCACTCCTTCCCAGTCAGGCTCACCTCGGCTTCCACCAGAGTCAATTGTTGTGATCCCCCTGTCACACCAGCAATGGAAACAGGCTCTGCCCCCACATGTCCCGATGGTATCAGAGTACACTGTGCACCAGTATCAACTAAAGCATCATATTTTTGTGGCTATGATGTGCCAGGCCATCGGATCCACACTGTCCAGAAGATCCGGTTTTCCCGTGCCTCTCCCTGGCTAGAGACAGGGCCCCTCTAACACTGGTTATCATTCCTTTCCTGGGCATACATACTAGAGGTCCCTTCAAGGGGGTCTGACAGATCGTACCCACAAGCTTGGTCACAGGAGGTTGAGGCTACCTTCACTTTGGTGGAACTCCCCCGGTTAGAGTTTCCCTCCTTGAGTTGATGGACCCATGCTGCCAGGACAGAAGTGGGTTTCCCATCCCACCTCCCCATGTCTTCCCCATGGTCACGCAGGAAGAACCACAGATTAGCCCTTGGGGTGTACCCTCTCTCTCTAGCTGGGGATTGTTGGGCGCTGATTCTGGGGCCTGTGACTCTCACGGGTGCTGTATTAACCTTCCTTATCTCCTCCCTCATCTCCCCTTTAAACTCCTTAATCACAGCTGAGATATGAGCCTGCATTGGGCCATTAATCATACTCTCATCATTCCTAAGTTTGTTGGCAACAGAGCCCACTGTCTCTCGGTGAGCATCAGCATTGATTGTTGCAATGAAAGTGGTGTATTGAGATGGCCCAAGATTTGCTACACTCCACAGCATTTGTCCTGTACACCTGACCTTGTCGGGAGTCATTATTGTGTCGTCCATCCCTCCCAAAGAGTACCTCCAATACTGCCACTTCCCTCAGCTGTTGGATCCCTTCCTCGAGGGTCTTCCAGCGCATTCTATGATGGTGCTCCTGCATTCTCTCTCTGTGGACAAACCTCTCCCTGATACTCATTAAGAGCCACTCCCAGAGAGAAAGGGACCCTGGTTCCCTTACAAAAGTCTGATTTATACCCAAGTCCTGGGTCAAGGGTCCCAAGTTCCTTGCCTCACCACCGTCCCGCTGCACGCCTGTACCCATAAGATCCCAAACCTGGAGTAACCAAGTAGTATAAGCCTCACGCCCTCGTCTCACAATGTCTTTATGCAGATTACGAAGACTTTCATACGTCAGGGACTTGGTGATGATAGCAATCTCTGGCTCCCCTGTGGGTTGTGAGTTTCCTCCATTCCTGTCCCTATCTGCAGGGTGCTCTGCTTTCATCTTAGACTTCCTTGTTTCTACCGGGGAAACTGCTGCTGGCCGTGACTGCCTTTGTGGTTCAGCTGGAACCTGGACAGTTGTAACATTTGTGGGTTCCACAGCTGTACTATTAGATTGTCCCTCCTCAAGGCAAAGGGCCGGTTTCTCACCAGCTGGGGAAATGCACTCCTTCAGCATCTCTCGTATCTCCTTAACCAGAACCCTCACCCAATCTGGGTGGTTCATTTCTGAGGTGGGCTGTGGGGTAGGGTCAGGCTCTGGAGCAGCAGCATCTCGAGTCTCTGGGGCAGTGTCAGGTTCTGCAGGAGCATACCTAGCCTCTGGTGTAGGTGTGAGGGTAGTTATTCAGGTTAATCTTCCCTTATCTCTGAGTGCTAAATATAACAGGACTATCAGCAACACCACCCATTGTATGGTATCATTAGCACTTAGAGAGGATCTTAACCCTTTGAGAACTGGTGGAGCAGACCCAAAAAGATAGATTTGGTTGGGGACTGAGGATTTAGGAAGGAACTGGGGCTGGAGTTGGGGCTGAGATTTGGATTAGAGCTGAGATTGGGGTTAAGGCTAGACATAGGATTGGCTTTAGGGCTGGGGTTAGGATTGGGTCTGGGCATAGACAAATCTGCCACTGGGATGAGATTAAACACAGAACTGTGAGTGTGTCCAAACATGGAGTGAGATTGAGACCAGGATGAGGGTCAGGTTTGGGACTGAGCACATGCAGAGTGGGATGGGGGAATGTCACTGCAGGATGTCCCTGCCAGTGTCCCAGCCCTCCTCAGGCACCTCTAAACATGGGGGCAGCTGGGTGCTCCAAGATCCAGGTGCTCTCACTCTGCCCCTCAATACCAGGAGAGCATTTGCTGAGGACAGCCTGGACTGTAATCCTTGGGAGTCAGGGATCAGCCTTCACATCCCTGTGGGAGCATCTACAGATGTGAGAAGAGATTTTTTTTCCCCCTCCTCTGTGGAAAGGTGAAGCCCAGCTGCCCTTTTCTTCTGGTGCCTCGTCCTCTCCTCAGCTGAGGATGTCAAACTCCCCAGGAGCAGGAGAATCCCCATTCCCTGTTTCCTTGTGGCTGCAGCCTGCAACATCCACTCAGAATGAAGAACTTTCTGACAGCCCTGCTGAATGACACCAGGAGGAGGTTTGTGAGAAAGGGAGGAAATTGTATTTTGATAGGAAATACAAGTTGCAAAATTATTTCTTTCCATCCCATTGATTTTCAGTCAGTTGTGGTTCTGATTTTCAGAGTGCCATCTTCTCAGCTGATTGTGTTTGTGTCCTCCTTTCTCTCCTGCCTCTCTTTGCCTGCTATATTTCTCTCTCCGTGTCTCCCTTGAGCCAGGGCAGCTGCCACAAAAGACCCACCCTGACTAAATACCCAGTGCAGGAGCTACAACAACCATGGGGGAAGTTAGGAAGGCTGGCAGTGAAATGTCACTGTAGGATCTTGCTGCACTTGGCTTTTGGCTCCTTCTCAAGAGCTTTGCCTTCATGGGCAGGAACATCTTTTCCTTGCTGGGAATTGGAATTCCAGCCCCTGTGAGTGTGTGCCATGGATCCCAGATGGGCATTTCTGCAGCTCCCAGGGTGCTGCTCCTGCCGTGCCTCCCAAGGAGCTGTGCAGGGCCAGACAAGGTCCAGCAGCTGTGTGGGTCCCAGAGCATGCAGCAAAGGTGGCTTTGCTGGACATTTTCCAGCACATTCCCAGCTGGAAGCAGAGAGAAGAAGGAAAGGGAAGTGTGCTGGTTTTGCACTGGAGCCACCCATGGAAGTGATTTTTCTGAGAGGAGCTGCTGAGAACTTCCTCTGTGCCTAACAAAACCAATTGCTGGCTAGCTTTGAGAATAGGCATGTTAATAAGCCAATTAAAAGCTAGATCTGCCTTTGTGAAATTCACATTTTAAAACTAAAAACTACAGGAATTCTCTCTTTTTCTTCTGGCCTTGAACAGGCAAGGAGACGTGGCCCAGGCCAGGCCCGCTCTGCCACGCCATCATGGTCTGGTGGGGAGTCTGGGGCGGGCAGTGGCTGCAGGGTGGTGAAGGGGAGGCCATTGGCTGCTGAGTCCTAGCCCGGCTGCTGAGATCCTGGCCCTCCACCCAGTGCGGCCACCAAAAGAAACCCTAAGGCGGCCCTGCAGTCTGTGAAGAAAACAGCCCCATGGTTGGAATTAAACACAGCAGGGCTGGAGACCAGCCATGCGGCCAGAGTGCCGCTGCTGTTCTAGCTGGGCCCCCTGAGATCCTGACACAGCCCCCAGTGTGGTCTGAAAAGCCACCATTGTGACTGCTTTGGCCACTGCCCAGCAGAGATCATGTGAACATCTGCAGGCCCCAGGCAAGATATTGACTCTTTCAGCACACAGATGAGACTTGCAGACCTTCAATGCTCCCTTGGGTGAGAGAAAAGGACAGAGTGAAGACACGTAGAAGAATAATAGGAACGCACCAAGGTCAGTAAAGAAACAATCAAGTCCCAGATGAAAGGGGAATGAGGAGATGCCTTAGGTTTTGGGTTGAAATCCTCTTGTAAAGCTATGGAGAAGATATAATTGATACATCAGACTCTTTTTCCCTGTAACTCATTGAAAAGTATGAAGTGTTCAAATTGTAGATATGAACAAACGCATCTATGTTAAAGCAAGCAGACATTGAAGTAGCTGTGATCACATGATAAGTTTGAACAGAGAGAAGAGAGAAGAGAGATGGAGACCCTTTGCCCACAGGGAAAGAAGAAGACCTCTGTTCCAGAGATGATCTGAGAGACAGATAAAGGGAACTTTGCTCTTGAACAGCTCATCTTTAAAATAGTACCCCATAAGTTGACATGGCCCAAACACAGCTGTGGAAAGGCTATTAAAGATGGGAGGGACTTCATGAGTGCAGATTCCTGGGCAGCTGCTATTTGTGGAAATGAAAAGCCACTAGAGAACTGTTTTCTTGTGGAGACATCTCCATAAAACAAGGGGGACTCCTCTCCCTGTGTGAAATGAACAAAGACTTTGTGTGCAATTGTGGGCATGGTTATGCAAATGTTTTTAATGGGAATTTTGAAATCCTGTTGTCAGGGTTTGAAGATAGCCTGACAGAGGAATGGTTGAACGACAAGGGACATGATACTGTAAAATTAATCCAAATAGGGAGGGCTACGTGGCTGCTGCAAAGTTCGCATGGCCCTGAAGAGTAGATGGTGTGCAGAAAGCAGGATATTGAAACTGCTTGGTATGTAGAAGTAGATAGAGAAGAACAAAGGGGTACTAAGCTGTTCTAACTGCAAGGCCAGCTGGACAGGCATGTATCGATCATAAAGATACTTTTAAGATAATAGTACAAGTCACATAGCAACCAATCATGAGCTTGGCTTTTGCAATATGTATGAGCTAATTAACAAACATATATAAACTGTGTAATCTGTCACAATAAACTGAGACTTGATGATCATGATATCATGAGTCTTGTCTCCCGCAGCATTTCCCTCTAACAACTGGTGCCCGAAAGCAGGGACCTGATCCGAGCCTAAGGCGAGAGGGGTGCTGCGTTGGGGTTCGGGTCCTGCAGCTGGAAGGACGGCGAAAGAGCCGAAACGCGTTGCTCCGCGCCCTGAGTGACCGCAGCGGCGAGCTCAGCCGATACGTGCTGCCGAAGCCTGAAGGAGCCAGCAACGGTACCGACGTAATCACGGAAAGGCAAGCAGCATATGATTTATTTAGTGCTTCTCTTAGAAAAAGGCAGATTAGGGGGATTGACTTAGATAAGGATCTCCCTTCACTATTGCATCATGCTGAGTCTTACGGCTTTTTCATTAACCCCCATAGTGTTCATAAACTTTCAGAATGGAGAAGATATAGGGATAAATTGTGGGAATTAGTGTTAGATGAGGATAAACCGGACAAGAAAATGAGTAAACTTTGGAGAGTGGTTGATAACGAATTGCTAATGTGTCAGGCAGAAAAGAGGGCAGTGGAAGTGATACGGACAGCTCTGGAGAAAAATAAGGAATGTAAACCCTCGCTTCTCTCCAGTGAGCCAAACCCTCCGGTTCTCACAAATTTTCCCATTCCCATCTCTGCTTCTGAAATGCCTGTACCTCCCATAGACACTAGTAGCATTGAGGTGCTGGAAATTGAGATCCAAATTGCTTTATGGCAACGGGACTGGGATCCCAAATTCACTTTTTGTGAACGGGAATCAGGTAGAACGGAGCGGGCGCGGGGCCAGACAGAGCGGGGCCGGCCAGCACCGAGCCGGAGGCGAGCCCGGGGCGGAGCGGACATCAGCCGAGAGACGGAAGGCTCCTTGTTGCCGAGCAACAGCGCAAGGGGGGAGAGGGGCGTTCCTGGGGCTCAGCCGCGCTGGAGTCGGAGCAGGCGGGGCGCGGCCGTGGCGGTGGTGTCTCTTCTCCCATCCAGAAGGTGACACAACAAGGACGGGAGCGAGGCGGCGCCGCCCCTCATCTCCCCGCAGTGCCCAGCAATGGCGGCGGAGATGGCGGCACAGTCCTGGTTGCCATGGCAGCGACAACGCCGAGAGCAGCAGCGCCACCGATGGCGGGATCGCAACACTACAGCAAAAATTTCAACAGCATCTTCCCAATTTCTTACAAGAGTCAGAAGACGTAATGAAAAAGTACAGCAGTACCGAGTGTTTTCCAAGATACCAAGAAGGATGAACATTATGTAAATCAATGTTATTTCAAATATGATATAGATAAAAATCACTATATAAAGATAGAAATGTTAGTAATGATGTAATTACCAAAAATGTCTCTGAAAACAAAGAGTTGAGAAAATGTCATCTGATGGAATTTTAGTATTGAGTTTGTAATCTCTGTCTTTGGGTTTTTATAGATAATAATATAAGTAATAGTGATTTTTAAGTTTTATAGATAATACGATAAATAGTGATTGTTAAGTTTTTGTAAGTAATGATAAGTAGTGATTGTTACTAATGTTATATGAGTGCTTTAAAAGGATTGTCTTAAACTATTTTAAACATTTCTTGTTAATAGGTTGATCATAAAATGTGAGTTGTCTGATTTTTGTGATAAGAATTATTATTAAGGTATTAAGGTGTTGTTATAGTATTTACAGTCAGTTTTCATATGTTTTATTATCTCTTTAGGTGATTGATTACAAGATGTTTTTTCAGGATCCTGTGTTTTTGATTTTTTAACTACTCATGTGTTTTCTTTATCCAATCTTTTATACAGCTGCAATTCATCTTCCTTTAAAAATTCATTATCCAAATTTTAGTTCAAGATTTCAGACTTCAAATTTTCAGATTTCTAAAGAAAAGGTTTGTTGCATTTAGAGAATTTTTATCTTAAAAGAGATTTTAGACCGGTTCAATTATTTGATAGTTTGATAAATTTTTAATAATAAGGTTTTTTACTTATAACTGTTATTTCTAGGACTTTTGTTTTATAATGTGTTAAAATATATCCTCCAATTAGAGTCTGAGCTCTGGCCAAGCTCTGGCTCTACGTGGATGGTGTGATTGACCCAGGTGTTTTCTGCATCAAAAAGTATTCAAGTCCTTTTGGCTTAACAATTTGACCATGTAAGGCAGCTGAGCCTCAAAAGGAGTTTTGGAGAAACATGATCCGGACATGTTTTATCCAGATCTCTGTTGTTTTAAGGTTTATCAGCTGCTGCAGACTCTGGGATGACAATTTGATAGTGTAGCACTTGGTAACTGTGATTTTATATGTAATATTAATTGTGTATTAACTGATTGATTTTTATTTGTTGTTAGTTTCTTTACTATATACATTGTTTTGTTCTTGATGTTTTTTCATGTTTATAACAAAGATGTTAATATTTCCATTTCTTCATGCAAATTTTAAGAAGCAGAATTGAGCTCCCTCCAGTCCCTGTGGGGAGTGTTGAGTTTGTTTGTGTTTTAGCAGGTGCAAAATCTAGATAGATTTCAGTGAAGAATGTTAAACTTATCAATTTCAAGAGAACACTAATCTCTCCACAAGTAAATCAGAGGATGCACAGCAAAAGTGGATTGTGCAAAGATTTGTGTTTCACCCACAGAAGATTGTAGACTTTGGGTTTTTTCATAAGTGTGTTTTTAATTATGTTATAGACTTTTTTACTAAGTTTTAATGAGTTTTAGTAATGCCTGTGATTTTTCTGTTCATTTTACCATTGCTTTTCAATGGCAAAAGAAAAAGAGGGACAATCAATTAGATAATCAAAAGCATAACATTAAGTTTATCATAAATATAGTTTGTATTTAGAATTAAGTTTGTTCCTTTCATGTTAAACAGAACAATCAAAAACATGAGAAATATGAAGTGGGGTGCACTTCTGTAATATAACCTCATTTTTCACCCCACGAGTTGCTTCAGTGCAAGCTCTCACACAATTGAAAATCCTAGCCTACTGGACAGAAAAAGTAAATTAGTATTCCATCTAAAATGTTGAGTGAGCTTGCCACAAATATAAGTAGTATCTGTCATGCAGTTCTGCAAAAGAGAGCAGCTGCCACTAATTTACTTCTTCTAGCCCAAGGTCATAGTTGTGAAGAATTTAAAGGAATGTGCTGTATGAACTTATCTGATCATTCTACATCTATCCATAAGCAAATACGAAAATTGACCAAGCTAACTCAACAGTTGAAGGTAGAAGATAGATTAAGTTTAAAAAGATAGCGAAAAGGATTAGAGATCAGACCATAGTTAAGAGACATTATCAAATACAGCATAATAGTTCTAAGCATAATTGTGATACTTTTGCTTGTTTTGCCCTGTGTGTTTGCTTGCTTACAAGGCTTGATGCAGCAGCTTTTGCAAAAAATGTTGAATGCACACCTTCTTATACAAAAGGAAAACGGGGGAGATGAAGAGAGCCTGACAGAGGAATGGTTGAACGACAAGGGACATGACACTGTAAAATTAATCCAAATAGGGAGGGCTACGTGACTGCTGCAAAGGTCGCATGGCCCTGAAGAGTAGATGGTGTGCAGAAAGCAGGATATTGAAACTGCTTGGTATGTAGAAGTAGATAGAGAAGAACAAAGGGGTACTAAGCTGTTCTAACTGCAAGGCCAGCTGGACAGGCATGTATCGATCATAAAGATACTTTTAAGATAATAGTACAAGTCACATAGCAACCAATCATGAGCTTGGCTTTTGCAATATGTATGAGCTAATTAACAAACATATATAAACTGTGTAATCTGTCACAATAAACTGAGACTTGATGATCATGATATCATGAGTCTTGTCTCCCGCGGCATTCCCTCTAACAAGGGTTATGCAAATAAAATTCCATTCTATGCTGTGATTTATTGGAGGGGTGGGTGGGGTTATGAAAAAAACAAGGGGGACTCCTCTCCCTGTGTGAAATGAACAAAGACTTTGTGTGCAATTGTGGGCATGGTTATGCAAATGTTTTTAATGGGAATTTTGAAATCCTGTTGTCAGGGTTATGCAAATAAAATTCCATTCTATGCTGTGATTTATTGGAGGGGTGGGTGGGGTTATGAAAATAATAGAGTGGTTCTTGCACAGTGATTTTTGGGAAGCCCCTTGAACCGCCCATGGTTGGGCCGGGGGCTTGGGGACACCCCCCAGTTTTCAGATCTCCCCCAAAGCTTCAGGGAATTGCTCCAGGGATCAATTGCTCACCTGGCATTTGGAGACACCCCTGAAGTTTTGAGGACTCACCTGAAGGTTTGGGATCCCACCCCCAAAAACCCTCAGGACCCTTGAAATCCACCCAGGACCCCCTAGTTGACCTTTGCCAGGGGTCTCTAGGGACCCCAAACCTTCCCCTTTCCACCCTGAAAGGATCTCTGGGGATGCCAAATTCCCCTCCCTGGGGATGACTTCTGGATTGTGGGTGTGAGTGGAGACTCTTCCACAGGGTTCGGAACCATGGCATGGAGCCCAGGGCCTCAGGAGGCACATCCCAGGGCCATGGAAGGAGTCCTGGGGGGATCTCGGGGGTCTTCAGTGCTCAACACTGGAGCAGAAAGCCTGGGTCAGGGTTCCCTGGTGAGTCTGGGATCTGGTGTTGGTGCTTGGAGGGAAGCCCAAGGGATCTCCAGGAGGTCCGGGGTGGGGGTCCCAGGCACTTGGTGCCAGAGCTTAGAGCCCTTTCTCGGGGTCCTTGGTGGGTTCCTGGTGCTCAGTCACAGAACTTGGAGCCCGGTCCCGGGGGTTCCAATGCCTGGTGTCCAGTCCGGGAGCTCGCTCTGGCTGCTTGGGGAGGGGAAGATTTGATGTCCCCACAGTTCCCTGGAGTGGGGAAGGGGCAGATTTGGGATCCTCACATGAGGAGGGGGTGAAATTTAGGGTCCCCAAAATCCCCTGGAAATGTCAGGGGTGGAGGAATTTAGGATCCTCAGGTGAGGGGGGGGTCAAATTTTGGGGTCCCCAAAGTCCCCTGAGATGGGAAGGGGGGGCTTCCAGGTGAAGGGGAGGGGGATCAACCACATACTTTGTGCTGTCCCCAGGAATGCCCCCAACTTTCCACCACCTCCCCAGGCAGCTGAAGGTGGGTTCCCCCTTGTCCCCCCTGCTTTGGGGACATCCCAGGGTGTGCCCCCACTTTTTCCACCCCATCATGACCCCAGTCCCAGTGCTCCCAGTGCCATGTGAGTGCTGATCCCATTAAAAGCCTTTGCCCGAGAAGTGGAAGTGACACCATGGCCACCCCCTGGCCCACACTGCTCCTCAGGCATCAGCCTGGCCATGGCTGTGCAGCTTGCCAGGGACCCCCAGAAGCGATACCTCGGTGAGAGGGTGGGAGGGGACACGAAAAATACCAGGAGGAGAGGGGGGTGGGACATCCTGGGATTGTCCCCAACACAGGATTTTGGGATCCCTGATGTATTTTAGGGTTTTTGGGATCTTCAGTCCTGGCCACCAAGCAGGACCTGTCGCAGGGGATTCCCATGGGGTTTTTGGAATCTGTGATGAACTTTTGGGATCCCTAAAGAATTTCTGGGGTTGCAGTCATGGCCACCATGCAGGACCTGTCATGGCAGGGGCTACTGGAGGCAGCAGCTGGGGACACCCTCCAGATCCTGCAGCTTGATGCCACCAGAGACAGCTCTATGGCCAAGTGCCAGGGGGGCCTTGGGGCAGAGGAGGGGAAAAGGAGTGGGCATCATGGGTGAGGAATTTTGGGGTATTTTGGGTTGTTTGATGTGGTACTCAAAACAGGGTGAATGGACCCAAAATGGAGGGTGAGGGACTCAAAATGACAGGACAAAGAATGCTGTGGGATGTTGTGGTGTTGGTGTTCAGGAACACATATAATCACAGAATATGATTATATGCAGGTGCTTTTATTGAAGAGCTCTGGGAATCAGGGGTACAGACCCAAATCTAACTCTGACATGGCTTTCAAGCTGAACATATTTTATATTCTATCGTTATATAGCTTACATATTAATTATTAAACTTATATTGTTCTATTGTATACTTTGATATTATTCAAGCATGAATTTCCTGTGATCTTTCTTAGGCCCCTGACCACAGTTTTTCATGATTCTTCTTACGAATAAACAGTAATTATATTTAATTACTAAACAATCATCGCATCTAACAATTGTATCATTTATCATACTCTAGCTATGCAGGTGCAGTTCTAGCAAGTACAAGGCCTATACTTTCCCAGGGCCTACTAAGCCTAACTTTCCTTCTAACTCCCCAAATCCCCATTATTTTAAAACCCTTTTACTATCACAGGGACCCCCCAGGATATTTGGGCTGAGCTCCCCCTCCCTGGGCACCTGTGGGATGGGGGGCAATGGTCCTGGGGCTGCAGTGACTTCAGGCAGCGCCAGGGCCACGTGATTCCTGCTCTCCTCTTCTCCTGCAGAAAGTTTTATTTGCTATCAAATACATCCCACCCAGCCGGCCCCACAACATCCTCATCCCACCACTCCTAACTGGGATCCCACTTCTCCCAATCTCCTCCCATCCCCATCTCATCCAGCAACTGTGAAATCAAGTGAGTTTAGCATGGGATTGAGTTTTTTTGAGAGGGAACAAGCAATGTGAGGTGGGATTGAGCCCTTATGTTAAAAGTCATTTGTTTTCAGTGGGATTTGAGTGGTTTTAAACTGGCAGATTGATCCCTCTTGGCTTTTGGAGTGCAGAGGGATTGAGAAGAGAAAAAAATTAAGGTCAAACCAAATGGATAAGTAGCCAGGTGTCTTCCCAACATGGATCACAAGGAATGTGGGTCACCAGGGCTCTGCCCAATGTGGGTCCTCCAGTGGGGGATGGAATTGGAGCAGCGCACGAAGTTCTTCCCGCACTTGGGGCACTTGCAGGGCTTCCCTTACTGGTGACTCTGTTGGTGTTGGGTCAAGTGAGAGCTGCTGGAGAACCTCTTCCTGCACTGGGGACACTCATAGGGCTTCTCCCCAGTGTGGATGCGCCGGTGCCTGACGAGGGTGGAGTTGAACTTGAATCCCTTCCCACAGTCAGGGCAGCAGAAGGGCCTCTCATCCGTGTGACCCCGATAGTGAAGGATGAGATGGGAGCTGGTCCTAAACCCCTTCCCACACTCGGAACACTCATAGGGTGTCTCCCCAGTGTGGATCATTTGGTGTCTGATCAGGGTGGAATTGTGGCTGAAGCTCTTCCCACATTCTCCACACTCGTAGGGTCTCTCACCAGTGTGGGTCCTCTGGTGCTGGATTAGGCTGGAGCTCAGTTTGAAGCTCTTCCCACATTGCCCACATTGGTAGGGCCTCTCCTTAGTGTGAATCATCTGGTGGCTGACCAGGTGGGAGCTCCGTGTGAAGCTCTTCCCACATTCCCCACACTCGTAGGGCCTCTCCTTGGCGTGGATGCGCCGATGCTGGATGAGGATGGAGTTGTCTGTGAATCCCTTCCCGCAGTCGGGGCAGCAGAAGGGCCTCTCCTCTGTGTGAATCCGATAGTGCAGGAGGAGATTGGAGCTGGTCTTAAACCCCTTCCCACACTCGGAACACTGATAGGGCCTCTCTCCAGTGTGGATCATTTGGTGTTTGATCAGGGTGGAATTGTAGCTAAAGCTCTTCCCACATTCCCCACACTTGTAGGGTCTCTCACCAGTGTGGCTCCTCTGGTGCTGGTTCAGGTTGAAGGTCTGGCTGAAGCTTTTCCCACACTCCCCACACTCATAGGGCCTCTCCCCAGTGTGTGTCACCTGGTGCCTGATCAGGTTGGAGCGCCGTCTGAAGCTCATCCCACACTCCCCACACTCATAGGGCCTCTCCCCAGTGTGGATTCTCTCGTGCAGGGTCAGCGCGGAGCTCCACCGGAAGCTCTTCCCACACTCCCCACAGTTGTAGGGCCGCTCCCCAGTGTGGGTCCTTTGGTGGCTGATCAGGTGGGAGCTTGACCTGAAGCTCTTCCCACACTCCGAGCACTTGTGGGGCTTCTCCCCATCATGAGCCTGCTCATGGACTACCAGCTGTGAGCTCTGGCTTGATCTCTGGCTGCCTTCCCAGCCCAGGGTGGATGGTTCTTCCTCAGATCCCCGCAATCTGAGTTTGCAGCCCCTCCTCATGTGGGATCTCTGGGGTTTTTCCTCCCTTTTGGATTCCTGCACCGTGGAGCCGCTCAGAACGGCCTCTTCCACGAGGTTCTGCCAAGGGGATTTGTCCTCCATGCTCTCCATCCTCAGATCCTTCCCTGGGGGAGGAAGGACAAGGAGAGGCTCTTCCTCTTCCTCGCAGCCTCCCAGGGGCTGGGAAAGGGAAATGCTGGTTTTAGGGGAAAACAAGGGATGAGCACATTGAAGGTTCCTCTGTCCAAGCCCATCTCTAGAAGTCACCAGCCACCTGGACTCCATAAAAACCTCCCAAACACCAAGATTCAGCCCTGAAAATGCCTCCCAGGAGTTCTCCATCCCTGCTCCCTCCCCTTTGCTGTTCGGGGCTCCCCCCTGTCCCAGCTGCGGGGGTCACACTTGGATTGGGGGTCCCCCTTCTCCTCGCTGCCCGCCCTCCCCAGGCTGCCAGGAGTCCCAGCAATCCCAAAAGCTCTCCCCTCTTGGCTCTCCCCATTGAGGGCTGCCGGGGCTTTTGGGCTCCCGGGCTCCCTTCTCCCCTTCTTCTCTGCTCTGGGCTGCAGGGGCTCCAAGGAGTCCCCCGTGCCCCTCTCCAGGCTCTTGGGGGTCCCGCCAATGGCTCTTGGCTCCCCACTTTGGGCTCCTGGGAAACACAGGGCTCTGCTCCTCCAGGCTGCCTCTGCCGGCAGCCGCCACCGGGACCCCCCAGTGTCCCCCCGAGGGGCCTTTTCCGCTCAGCTTTGCAGTTCTTCCTTCTCCAAACATCCCCCCAAAAAACCCAACCCAGGGACCCCCTGGATATCTGGGCTGAGCTCCCGCTTCCAGCTCACCTGCGGGATAGGGGGGCGATGATCCCACAGGTGGGGGCTGCGAATTCACGGAGGACACGACTGCGCACTTCCTTCTCCTTTCCTTCATCCGCCTTTGTCCCTCCTCTTCCTCTTCCACTTCTTCCCTTCCCCCTCCTCCTCCTCTCTAAGCCTCTCTCTTCTGCTTCCATCCCTCCCCTTCCATCCCTCCTTCTCCTCCTCCACTCCTCCCCTTCTATCCGTCCTCCTCTTTCTCTTCCTCCGCCCTAACCCCACCTGCTTTTCCGCCTTCATCTCTCACCTCCCCTTCCCTCCCTCCTCCTCCTCCCTAAGCCCATCTCCCGCTCCTCCTTCATCCCTGCCCTTCCCTCCCTCCTCCTCCTCCCCCAGCAGCAGCGGCGCCCTCGGTTCCCGTTCCCGCAGCCCCGGCAGCCCGCGGCAGGAGCGGGGATGGAGCCGGGACAGGTCGGGATGGGCAGCGCGGGGCTCTCGGCTGCTCCCAGCCGCTGTTCCAGGGAGGAACCCGGCCCGGACCAAAGGAGAGGCAAACTGGGAAAACTGGGGGCTGCACATCCAAACAGGGGCTGGCTGGGGACCCTGCCTGGGCACTGCTGGCCCTTGGGGCTCCTCTGGGACAGCCAGGAGGGGGGAACACACAGAGGGCTGGGGGATGCCAGGAGTGGCAGCACTGGGAGGGACTGGGCTCTACTGGGATTACACTGGGTGTGAGTAGGAGCCTGCAGGGGGTAATTGAGACCATGTCAGCAGCAAATGGGATACACTGAGAGTGACTGGGATTATGCTGAGGGTGACTGGGAGCAGCTGTGAGAAACTGGGATCATGCCAGGAGCAACTAGGAGGAGCTGGGTGTGACTGTCTGTATGCCAGGGTGATTGGAAACCACAGGGCTTTTACTGGGACGAACTGGGATCCTGCTGGGATCATACTGGCAATGAGTGCAAATACACTGAGGCTGACTGGGAATGGCTGTGAACAAATGCGATCATACTGGAAGGAACTGGGAGTGACTGGGAACATGCTGGAGGGAAATGGGGTACACTGGGAGATACTGGGAGTGACTGCAACAAAAGCGAGGGTGAAAGAGAGCAACTGGACACGTGGAGCACAACTGGTTCATACTGGCAATGACTGGGTGTTGGAGAAGATGAAATAGGAAAGTCTTATAAATATGATTGCCTGGCAAGAGATTTAGAAAATACAGAGATTGAGACGGTAACAAGTTTGAGAGACCAAACCTTAGTTACTGAACAACTAGAAAACAATAGTACAGCCAGTTGAAGGCAATCTCCCCTTCTGATTAAACAATGCCCCTTACCTACAGGTAGGTCCAAAGGTCAAATGGACCGTTCGATCTCACCCCAATGTATGGGTCATCCCACATCTGTAACTCTTCCCCTGAAGCATCAGGTGTCTGTGACCCCATTGGCCTAAGTCTTGTTCCAGCCCACCTTGAAGCTCCCTGATAAGGAGTGTCCAAGGGACCAGACACTCTCTTAGAACTTCCTCTTGGGACCCTCTCTAGCACCCTCTACCCCTTGCCTCTCCCCGCCCCCACTCCCTAGGGCCTGCCACGAGTTGCACCTGGTAACTCCAAGCAGGGTACTTCACCCGTTGTAATAAGCCACATATGCTAAGACCAGACTTCAGAGATCTCGTCTCCGTCCATCCAAACTGTCCTGGAGTCCAGTGCTCCTCACAACTGGGAGCACACTGGGGTCATATTTGGGTCATACTGGGAGTGATTGCAGTAATACCAGGAGTATCTGAGGGCAACAGGGAATACACCCTGTACATCATCCCCCATGCTGGGGGTGACTGGGAGCAACTGGGAGCATGCTGGGAGCAAAACGTATTTACTGGGGCTGACTGGCTTGATCTGGGAAGCAACTGGAACCATACTGGAGGCAGTTGGGACCATACTGGGAGAGACTGGAAGTAACTGGGATTATACTGGCACCACACTGGGAGTGCTGGCATGTGTCTAGGATCAAACTGGAGCTTACTGGGATCATATTGGGGTTGAAAGGAAGCAACTGGGATCACACCTTGGGCTACTGGGAGCAACTGAGTGAAACTGGGATCATGCTGCAAGCAAATTGGAAGAACTGGGAAGGAATGGATGCATGCTGGAGGCAACTGGGATATACTGGGCATGACTAGGGGATCATAATGGGATAACTAATACCTTCCTGGTGTTAGAGGGAAATGCCGCGGGAGACAAGACTCATGATATCATGATCATCAAGTCTCAGTTTATTGTAACAGATTTCACAGTTTATATATGTTCGTTAATTAGCTCATACATATTGCAAAAGCCAAGCTCATGATTGGTTGCTATGTGACTTGTACTATTATCTTAAAAGTATCTTTATGATCGATACATGCCTGTCCGGCTGGCCTTGCAGTTAGAACAGCTTAGTACCCCCTTTGTTCTTCTCTATCTACTTCTACATACTAAGCAATTTCAATATCCTGCTTTCTGCACATCATCTATTCTTCAGGGCCATGCGAACTTTGCAGCAGTCACGTAGCCCTCCCTATTTGGATTAATTTTACAGTATCATGTCCCTTGTCGTTCAACCATTCCTCTATCAGGCTCTCTTCATCTCCCCCGTTTTCCTTTTGGACAAGAAGGTGTGCATTCAACATTTTCTGCAAAAGCTGCTGCATCAAGCCTTGTAAGCAAGTAAACACACAGGGCAAAACAAGCAAAAGTATCACAATTATGTTTAGAACTATTATGCCATATTTGATGATGTCCCTCAACCATGGTCCGATCCCCAATCCTTTCAGCCAGCCTTCCAAGCCCAATCCGTCCTCCACCTTCAACTGTTGAGTTAGCTCGGTCAATTTTCGTATTTGCTTATGGATAGATGTAGAGTGATCAGATAAGTTCATGCAGCACATTCCTTCAAATTCCTCACAACCATGACCTTGGGCTAGCAATAGGAAATCTATAGCCGCCCTATTCTGCAGTGTGGCATGTCTTACTGAGTCTACGTCCAAAAGCAGGTCACTTAGGGCCTTCGATGTAGCATTCGTCTGTTTAGCTAGCCAGCATCCCAGCTTGTTGAGTTGAGCTAATGCTCCTGCTGAGGCAACACCAGGCGCTAGGAAAGAGGCAGCAATAATCGCCTCAGGGGACCAAAATCTAACATTATCTTGACAGTTACTGGCAAAGTTATGTACACTGTGTCGCAATCTGCTGCCATGATGACGCCGAGCCATGTCTAATATCATTGATGTGTTGGGTGTCAGCAATGACAATCTTCCTAACGAACAAGGGCCTCCCTTTATTTTGGAAGGTATGCCAGCCCAAGCTCTGTCACCACAAATAAAGAATATTCCTCGGGGCAAAGAAAGCGGATTATTTGTTGACTTTGAAACCTTTTTGGCCGTGTACTGACACCAGATACTACTGTTTCTGTAAATTGGCAAAGTGGAATTAACGACAATTGCAGACTCATTGATTCTCTGTTGCTTGCTTGTCCAGTTAAAGTACAAACAGCAATCCATGCCAACTGCCCCCAGTAGCTCTAGCTCCTGGGGTTCTGCCGGGGCGATCGGTAAGTAGGGCACCCACCTGTCCCAATTATCTACAGTAGTATTCAAATTTAAATTATCACAAGTTGGAACACGTGTAGGACATGGCCATGTATCCAATGGTAGACCGACTAGGCAGGTGGAGAACGGATTGCCTGGGGAAGATAAAGCAAGACAGATGGACTCTTGCCCTGTTAGATTTGCCATTGTGACCCATACATTTGTTTTAGGTTGAGGTGGGACGTATGCCTGCAAACTTAGCAGCACGGCTGAGACGACGAAACCTCCTACACTGCGTGTCCCATTCCTCTGGGTCAACTTGCCACTGAATGGGGATGCCGATACCATTCTGACAACAGGAATCTATAATCCCTGTCCTTTTAACACCTAGAATTTTCTCTACTAAGTGCTGTACCCTCCAAGCTAGCCTTCTTAATTCCAGGTCTTCTGTATTTTCTATTAATCTCAGGCTCTCCCTGATAGGCTGACCTGTTAGTCGTGTTAAAGCGCGCTGTGGTGAGTCAAAGCTCCACTGGCGCTGACAGGTAAGACACCAGAATGCAGAGGTAAGGTGGTGCTGATGAATCCACCAACGATGAGAGCACCCTCCACAATATATTTTTACCCAAGATTGGTGGTCATAACTATTGCAAGTCAAGCAAGCAAGCGGACAAAAGCGGTCAAAGTCTCTAGCTAAATGAGGCAAGAGGCAGTCTTCAACTTCTCTCTCCGAGTCAAACAGGAATTTAATCTGAAACTCTTCTTCTAGTTCATACAGGATCCTGGAGATCGTCCTCTGTAGGCGCTGCCTCCTTCTCTGCTCCGGGCTGGTCATTGGTGGGCCGCACCCACTTAGCTGGGACCCACACAGTACCTGTTGGTGTAGAAACACACAGATAGCCCCTGCCCCAGTATAATACTTTGGCTGGACCTTGCCAAATTCCTGTTTTTGGATCTCTATACCTGACTACCATTTGCGGAGGGGTAGGGGCTTTAGAGGCAAAATGAGTAATTGCTGCGGGTAACCCCCCATCTCCAAAAATACATAAGTGATTAAGCACAAACAGGCATTTCAATAACCTATCCTGCACGCTGACTGTATCAGTGTATTTTTCCAGATATTGTTTAAGAGTTCCATTGGCTCTCTCTACTATTGCCTGTCCAGTAGGGGAGTTTGCAATCCCTGTAACGTGTGTGATGTTCCATGTTTGCATAAAGCGGGCAACACGTTTACTGCAATAAGCAGGGCCATTATCAGTCTTGATCCTCTGAGGCACTCCCATAACTGCGATACAGCTGCTGAGATGTCGCTCCACATGAAGGGCCCGTTCTCCTGTCTGAGCAGTAGCCCATATGTAATGGCTGTAAGTATCAATAGTCACATGGACGTACTTCAAACGACCAAAACTAGGTACATGGGTGACATCCATCTGCCAAAGTTCATTAGCTTGCAGGCCTCGCGGATTTACTCCTATTCCCAGGCCCACTCCTCTGTTGTGATGGCTACATATGGGGCAAGCCTTAACAATAGCTCTAGCTTCTTGTAGTGGAATACGGAACTCCTGTGATAGGCCTTTGGCATTCTGATGAAAGATAGCATGGTTCTCTCGGGCCATTGTTTGCCGTGGAAGTACTACTTGATGAGCAATTGACACTGACACTAATTTGTCGGCTCTGGCATTGCCTGCTCCCAGTCCTTCATTCCATTTGTGGCTGTGGACATGTATGATAGAATATGCCTCCCTTCTGTTCCTTAAGGCGCGCTTTAATTGAAGAAAGAGCTCGTAAAGGCGCTGATTTTGGACCTCCTTGATGGCGGCATCTTCAATCCTTGATGCCACTCCTACGACATAGAGTGAGTCAGAAACAACGTTCAGCGGCCCCAACAAGTGAGACACTGCCCAAATAACTGCCCTTAACTCCAATGTCTGTAAGTTGTCCTGAAATGTTGCCTCCAGTATCTGGTAATGCCATTGTTGTTCTGTCTTCCAGACCACAGCCGCTCTGCGTGATTTGCGGCCTGCGTCTGTGAAAGCTGTAATGGCATTTGAGATAGGCTTCTCCTTTCTGAGGGGTTTCTGTATCCATGTCCATTTTCCTACCCATTGTAATTGTTTGGGTGTAAGGGGTCCTGTACTAACAGTAGCTGCAGATGAAAGCAATGCTTCGGCAAGGGGTGCAGAGTTTAGAAGGTACCAGTCCAAAGTGGGTTTTTCCATGGGTATATTGATTTTTACTGGTTCTGAACCACTTATCTCTAAAATACGAGTACGTCCCTTCTTGATAAGTGTTGCCAGGCTGTCGACCTTGGAGGTTACTGTTCTTTTTTGCTGTAATGGGGGTGAGATCCATTCTAGCACCACCGTCTCCCCCGTTTTCTTTTCATGCTGGGTGACAGCCCCTAATAGGTGGTCCTCAGTGTTCCAAATGGTCAAATGTAAAGGAAGATCAGGATCAAGACGTCTCACAAAACCAGTAGAGATGCAGTGTGTAATGTCGTGTAAAGCACGACGTTGATCTGACGTCAGATGAACTGGAGTGCAGGAATCGGTTCCTTTGACGAGTGGGCGCAGTTTGTCTAAAAGGATATTAGGAATTCCAGTAACTGGCTTGAGCCATTGTAAGTCGCCCAAAAGCCTTTGCGCTTCATGCAAGGTGTTGACTGATGACTGGATAGATAGCTTCTGTGGTGTAATTCGCTGTTGAGTGATCGTCCATCCCAAGTATTTCCATGGAGCAGAAAATTGAATTTTGTTGGGTGCAATGACGAGAGAAGACTTCTCCAACGTATGCAGGATATCATGGATTTGAGAGTCTAAAAAGGGGGTTGCTTGTGCGAACAGAATATCATCCATGTAGTGATAGATGATGGTATCGGGCATGCGTTGTCGCAGTGGCTGAAGTGCTCCATCCACATATAGCTGACAAATTGTAGGCGAATTACGCATCCCTTGTGGCAAAACCGTCCATTCAAATCTCCTGGCTGGCTCGCCATGATTGAGGGCAGGGAGAGTAAAGGCAAACCTTTTAGTATCTGCAGGGTGCAGAGCAATAGTAAAAAAGCAGTCTTTCAAATCTATAACTAAAATGGGCCATTCTTGTGGTAACATAGCAGGATTCGGCATCCCAGGTTGCAGTGCTCCCATAGGTTCCATCTGATCATTTACTGCTCTGAGATCATGCAAGAGCCGGTAATTGCCCGACTTTTTCCTGATAACAAAGATCGGAGTGTTCCAAGGGCTTGTGGATGGTCTAAGATGTCCCTGCTTGTATTGTTCATCAACCAACAAATGTGCCTGCTCCAGACTTTCCCGTTTCAAAGGCCATTGCTTAACTACCACAGGCTCGTTAGTAGTCCATGTAAGTGGTAGCGGGAAGATCCAAGCAATGGCCGTCACTGAAAAGAATGATCGTTGGTAAGGACGAGGCCCAGCTGGGCTAGAACATCACGGACAATCAAGCATTGAACAGCAGGTGGTAAGGTTATTATAGAGAGCGCTGCAGACGCCTGTCTCCCTTCAATTTCAACAGTCAGTACTGGGGTGCGGCTTGCGAGTGTCATTCCGCCGATGCCGCTCACCGTGGTTGCTGTGGGCTGGGTGGGCCAAGACGCAGGCCAATGACCTGGGTCAATAATGCTGGTATCTGCGCCCGTATCCAGAAGTCCTTTAAGCACAATGCTGTGTCCCTGATGGATCAAGCGACAGGATTTCCTGGGGCGGGTGTTGAGATCCAAGGTAAGCAATGCGAGACCTCCTGTTGAGCCAAATCCTTCTGGAGTCCTGGGGACTCGGGATATAGGTTCCAATCCTTTGGTCATTTGTGGCAGTGGGATTAACTGAGCAATCCTTTGACCTTTTGGTACTGTCACGGGGGGATATGGCGTATGAGCATTGATCATGATTTCGCCGCAGCAGTCGGCATCGATGATCCCTGGTTCCACAAAGAGGCCTAAAATAGAGGCTGAAGAGCGGCCAATAATGAGTCCTCCCATAGCTTGTCCGTGTATTCGCAAGGGGCCATGGATTCCAGTTGGAATTTTATGTGGTCTTGAAGTTAGGAGATCAGTGTCTACTGCGGCTGCCAAGTCCAGGCCGAGGCTCCCGCAGGTGGCAGGCTGGAATTGCTGAGTGACTTCATTTCTGCAGCTGCTATTTGTGTCCCGGCGCGGCCGCTGATCGCGCTGCTCCTGAAGTTTCCCTGCTTCCTTTTGCATGCGTTAGAGTTGTGGGTGTTTGATTGGCATCTGCCACACCAGACTCCTGTTGCTCCGCATTCCCTTCGAGTGTGACCTAAGTTTCCACAGCGGTAGCATTTTACACGTGCCCCCCCGGTAGTATTAGAATGGGGGCGTAGCCTGAAGGGGAGCAAGGGCTGCTAAGACCTGATTTTGAGAGGCTAAAACCTGATTTTGAGAGCTTGCCTGTTCTCGTAATCCCTGTCCTATCTCTTGTAAAGCATTAACCAATAGTGCCTGAGTTCCAACTGGTACTGAAGCAGCCTTTTCTAGCAATGTTTGGACAGTCCAATCCCCAGGGATAGAAGTAATCAAATTTCTAGTTGTGGGATTGCTATTCTGGAGTATGCACTGCTTAAGTAGGGCATCCTGCATATGATCAGCCACCCCTGCTTTGGACAACGCCTCCATTATTTTATCTACGAATGTGCCAAGAGGCTCCTCCCTGCCTTGTTTAATCCCCATATACATTGGAATTCCACCCGGGGTCTTGACTTTGTCTATGGCTCTTCTTGCCACCACTGTGGCTTCTCTTAATTTGTCAGGTCCTAGTGCCGCCTGTTGTTCTAAGCGTACATGATTACCCTGTCCCATGAGTTCGGCTACAGTAAGCCCTGCCAAAGGATCCCCCTGAGCCCTTGGTAAATTGGCGCTTCTCTCCGCTTCCTCTCTCCAGCGTGCCTCAAAAAGTAAGCGTTGATGCGGCGTGAAGATCAATTTGGCCATTCCCCTAACATCGGAAGGCAATAAAGTGTGAGCATTAAAAATAAAATCAAGCATTTGCCTGGCAGGCTCACTGGCGATACCATAGCTCCCCACAGTGGCGCGCAGCTGTGTCAACAGTTTCCAGTCCATGCTCTGGACCTGCGCAGTGTACACCCCGTCGCCATTCGGCAAAAATATCACCGGAAACACAAGGGTTTCCTGTGCTGCCGTGAAGAGCTCAGCGTCCCCCGTCTGCATGCCCTCCTGTGCAATAGCAGCCCATAACTCACGTCTTCCCTTAGCCATGGCCTCCACGAGGTCAGAATCTGCCCTAGGGACAGGTGCCTGTCCGGGAGACGGAGGATGCCGCGAGGAGGGTGCTACGGTAACATTTTGAATTGCCGGAGGGGGACGCGATGCTGGGGGTAGAGGGGGAGCTGATGGCAGCACCTCAATGCCACTAGTATCTGTGGGCGGTGCAGGCATTTCAGGAGCAGAGATGGGGACAGGGAAATTTGTAAGGACCAGAGGGTTAGGCTCACTAGAAGAAAGCGAGGGTTCATATTCCTTATTTTTCTCCCGGGCTGTCCGTATCCCTTCCACCGCCTTCTTTTCTGCCTGACATATTAGCAATTCACTATGAACTACCCGCCAAAGCTTTCCCATCTTCTTACCCGTTTTATCTTCATCTAACACTAACTCCACCAACTTATCCCCATATTTCCTCCATTCGGAAAGTTCATGAACACTATGGGGGTTAACGAAAAAGCCGTAAGACTCAGCATGATGCAATAGCGAAGGGAGATCCTTATCTAAGTCAATCCCCCTAATCTGCCTTTTTCTAAGAGAAGCACTAAATAAATCATATGCTGCTTGCCTTTCCATGATTACGTCGGTACCGTTGCTGGCTCCTTCAGGCTTCGGCAGCACGTATCGGCTGAGCCCGCTTCTACGGTCACTCAGGGCGCGGAGCAGAGCGTTTCGCCTCTTCTCTTTATTTTCGCCGTCCTTCCAGCCGCAGGACCCGCACTCCAACGCAGCACCTCTCTCGCCTTAGGCTCGGATCAGGTCCCTGCTTTCGGGCGCCAGTTGTTAGAGGGAAATGCCGCGGGAGACAAGACTCATGATATCATGATCATCAAGTCTCAGTTTATTGTAACAGATTTCACAGTTTATATATGTTTGTTAGTTAGCTCATACATATTGCAAAAGCCAAGCTCATGATTGGTTGCTATGTGACTTGTACTATTATCTTAAAAGTATCTTTATGATCGATACATGCCTGTCCGGCTGGCCTTGCAGTTAGAACAGCTTAGTACCCCCTTTGTTCTTCTCTATCTACTTCTACATACTAAGCAATTTCAATATCCTGCTTTCTGCACATCATCTATTCTTCAGGGCCATGCGAACTTTGCAGCAGTCACGTAGCCCTCCCTATTTGGATTAATTTTACAGTATCATGTCCCTTGTCGTTCAACCATTCCTCTATCAGGCTCTCTTCATCCTGGGGCCACTGGCACTGTCTGGAAATGACTACAGACATGCTGGGGGCAACTGGGATATACTAGGACGGTCTGTAACTGTTGTGGTGTGCTAGTCTGTCATTTATGGTATGTCCCAGTGTCCCTCAAATTATTTCAGCTGGTTTCTCCCTTCCTTCTAGATCTTTCCCTGCCTGTCAAAGCAACCCAGCCCCTTTGCCCTTGCTGTCAGCCCAGACCCTGCCTTTTGTTCCAGAATGTTCCCTGCCCCTCAACCTCAGAGCCAATCCTCAGCCAGAGCCTCTTTTTTCCCCTTGCTCTGATTTATTTTAGTCCCAAAAGCCACACCCTGGAAGTTACTCAGTGGTTGCATTGTTGTGTCCACCCCCTATTTAGCAAAACTTTAGAAACCCATTCACAGGGGTGCTCATGCTCTTTTTCTTTTGCACTCTTTGAGCATTCTTCTCCTGTGTACCCTTCCCTCATCTCTCCCAAAAAATTTGCTGGACTTTGCACCTCAGAAGAGCCTCCCCTGCCTCCTTACCCGGTCCTAAGCGACCCTCCAGGGGTCTCTGCTGCTTGGCATCTGGCTCAGAGGTTCTGGCTCAGGCAGAACCCCAGCCTGGCCAGTTCCCCACTCTTACCACTGGCCCCGGAACATTGCAGAGCTACTCAGGCCTCCAGAGGACTGTGGCATGTAACCATACTGGGGGGACTGGAACCACACTGGGAAAAACTGGGACCATGTTGGGGAGAACTGGGACCATGCTGGGGGCAACTGGGAGTGAGTGGGATCATACTGGGAGAGACTGGGATCATATGGGGAGTGTCTGGGACTATAGCAGGGGCAACTGGGTTCAACTGGGACCATACTGGGAGTGTCTGTAACCATAGTGGAGTTATGGAACCACACTGGGAACAGCAAAGCCCATGCTGGGAGCAACTGGGATCACTCTGAGGTGTCTCTGGGTCCCCACGTGGTTCTCCAGTGGATGGAGATTTCTCGGGGCAGAGACGGTGGAATAAAGAGGTCTCCAGCTGAAGGCGGGTTGACTCCGAAGTAGCTTTATTCTCTGAGGGCTAAGTGTCAGGGACTGAGTGAAGGGGTACAGGTAGACAGCCTCACAGAAAGGGAGCTTGCTTCAAGAGCCCCGCGCAGGGGGTGGGCTGAAACATATAACTGGTCCAGGGTAGGAGGGTCAGGGTATGAACTGTCCAATGGGGGAAGGGCTTGGGAGTGGGGTGGACAAAGGTAGACAGGGGGAACATCCAATGGGTGTAAGGGGAAGGAGTGGCAGCTGGGGAAAAACCAATGGGGTTACATAGAACAAAGAACTTTCCAGAACAAAAGGGGGATACAGATAATGATTGATACTGCGAAAAGGGGCGGTAACACATGACTGACAGTTTGGGGGGCAAGGACTTAAACTACTTCCCATGGCATTATTGGGGGGCTACTTTCCACACCCCCTCCCACACTGAGGGTGACTGGAATCCTCCTGGGATTGACTGGGAACACCTGGAATGGTGCTGAAAGCAACTGGGAAGAAGTGGGAGAGACAGGGAGTTACTGAGATCGTACTGGGACTACTGGAGTAATGTTGGCATTGACAGGGAGCAACTGGGATCACACTGGGGGCACTGGCATCAGACTGGGAGTGCCTGGGAGTAACTGAGATTATACTGCAAGTGACTGGGGTCCTACTGGGACTGGCTACAATCATACTGGGATTAGAGTGGGTGTGATTGAACACTAGCTGGGGGTTACTGGGAGCTACCAGGCCCATGCTGGGAGCCAATTGGGGACATAATCAGAGGAACTGGGAGCAACTGGTAGAAAACTGGGAGCAGGTGAACCATGCTGAGGTAACTGGGAGTGCCTGGCAATGACTGCCAGAATATCCAGGGCAATTGGGCACTCCACTGAAGAAAATAACATACTCCAGCATGGTGTTGATGAATGGAGGCAGAGATCTCTGAAGTTTGCTCTTGGGGAAAGAGGTTTATTAGGGGTGCAGGAAGGTCCTGCCTCGTGCTCTCAGGCGTAGCACGTGGCTGGGCCTGAGAGGGTGGGGGAGGGGAGAGACAAAAGGAGGGTTTAGGAGAGGGGAAGCTCCAAGGGAGGGGATGAGGTTCCAGGAGGGAAGGAAGTTCCAAGAGGGGGGAAAAGGTTCCAAGAGACCGCGTGGCCCCTTGAAGCCCCCTTATCAGGGGCTCCTAGGTGGGTTGGGATAAGGCTCGGGCCAATGGGGTTACAGACATTTGATGTTTGAAAGGAGGGATAGAGGTGTGGGGTGAACCATACATATTTTGGGGGGTGGGATGGAACAGTCCACTTGACCCCAGGATTCATCCGAAGGCAGGGGTGTCATCCGGCTAGCTGGGAGGACTGTTCTCATCCTAGCTGTATTATTTATGAACAATCATATTTATCTATAATCTGCAACACTCCACAATGAATGTGTCCCCAAATCCTAAATTTCCCCTCAAACACCTATGAAATGGTGGGACTTCAGATATTTTTGATCAATTTCATTCATTTAACCCTGTTTTGGTGTTTTTTAAGGGATAAAGATGAAGCAGAAGAAAAGTAGGGCCAAACCAGAAGGATAAGCAGCCAGGTGTCTTCCCAACAGGGATCACAGGGAATGTGGGTCACCAGGGCTCTGCCCAACGTGGGTCCTCCAGTGGGGGATGGAGCTGGAACAGTGCACAAAGCACTTCCCACACTTGGGGCACTTGCAGGGCTTCCCTTACCGGTGCCTCCGTTGGTGTCTGGTCAAGTGAGAGCTCTGGGTGAAGCTCTTCCCACACTGTGGACACTTGTAGGGCCTCTCCCCAGTGTGAAGCGCTGGTGCCTGACAAGATGGGAGTTGTGCCTGAATCCCTCCCCTCAGTCAGATCAGCAGAAGGGCCTCTCCTCTGTGTAAATCCAGTAGTGCAGGAGGAGATGGGAGGTCATGAGAAACCTCTTCCCACACTCAGAACTCATGGGGTCTCTGCCCAGTGTGAATGTTTTGGTGGATGATCAGGGTGGCAGGCCACCTGATGTCCTTCCCACATTCCCCACACTCGTAGGGCCTGTTAGCAGCATGGATCATCTGGTGGCTGATTAGGTAGGAGCTCCAGCTGAAGCTCTTCCCACATTCCAAGCACTTGTAGGGCTTCTCCCCATCATGAACCTGCTCATGGTCCACTAGCTCCGAGCTCTGGCTTGATCTCTGGCTGCCTTCCCAGCCCAGGGTGGGTCTTTCCTCCTCAGATCCCCCACAATCTATGTTTGTAGCCCCTTCTTGTGTGGGATCTCTGGGGGTCTTTCCTCCCCATTGGATCCCTGCACCTTGGAGCCACTCAAAACAGCCTTTTCCACGAGGTTCTGCCATGGGGATTTGTCCTCTCTAGTCTCCATCCTCAGCTCCTTCCCTGGGGGAGGAAGAGACAAGGAGAGGATGGGATTTGCCTCTGTGCTAGAGGGAAGGGGAAGGAGATCCCCCAGTGTGTCCCAGGCAGGAGGGCACCGGCAGCGGGGCTGTCCTGCAGCCGGGGGCCAGGCTGGGCTGGGAGATGGAGCAGGAGAGACGGGGAAAGGGGCACTGACTTCCTCCTCACCTGCCTGGGGGTCCCGGGACATCTTCACCTTTCTTGCAGCCTTCTCCTCCATCCGGCTGAGGGTTGGGAAAGGGAAATGCTGGTTTTCGGGAAAAACAAGGGATGAACACATTGAGTTTGAAGATTCCTCTGCCCAAGTCCATCTCTAGAAGTCACCGCCCACCTGGTCTCCATAAAAACCTCCCAAACACCAAGATTCAGCCCTGAAAATGCCTCCCAGGAGTTCTCCATCCCTGCTCCCTCCCCTTTGCTGTTCGGGGCTCCCCCCTGTTCCAGCTGCAGGGGTCACACTTGGATTGGGGGTCCCCCTTCTCCTCACTGCCCGCCCTCCCCAGGCTGCTGGGCGTCCCAGCAATCCCAAAGGCTCCCCTTTCTTGGCTCTCCCCATTGAGGGCTGCCGGGGCTTTTGGGCTCCTGGGCTCCCTTCTCCCCTTCTTCTCTGCTCTGGGCTGCAGGGGCTCCAAGGAGCCCCCCTGCCCCTCTCCAGGCTCTTGAGGGTCCCGCCAATGGTGGCACTCCCTCCTCTCTTGGGCTGTAAGTTTGGGCTCCTAGGGGACTGTCACAATCTGCTAGGGCAAGTGTGGTCGTGATGGTTCATTTACCAATCCCAAAAGTGCAAAAGACAAACAGCAGGACACCATCAGTTTAATCACAACAAATGCATCTTTTATTGAGTGCCCACAGAAATTGCAATAGAGGGAATCAGAAAGGAGATAAAGGATAGAGAGAGGGAGAGAAAGAGGGGAAAGGGGATATAGCTACTAGCGGAAACTAAATCCTCATGGTCCAACCAATAGATCCATTGCTATCTGTGGGGATTCACCGAAGTCTTGGTTAACTTAGGGGTCTTTTATAGTCCTCCATCGAGTGGGGGGACCAGGTAAAGGCAATGGAGAAATTAGTCTCTTGAAAAATGGGTACAGACAGTCCATGTTCCAAAGCAGGGTGTCTTGGTTTGACAAGACAGGAGTCTGTGAAGGAGGGCAAAAGCCTCCTGTGCAATGGAGAAGGTAAACCCCCTCCCTCCGAATTACCAGGATTTTTAAATTAAAAGGCTCTTAGGCAAAGATATGGGAATGGGAGTAACAATTCTTTACTAGGAGAAAACTAGATAACAATTTAAAACGGCAAATGCAATTGGTACAAACAAAACTAGTGATAAAGTCCACAACCTGACACCCTGAGGAGTCAGGGTGTTGGTAGCAGTCCGGTTGAAATGATAGCTGCTCCTCTTGCAGTGGCTGATGAATTGCAGCTGAAGTGGTGATCTTTAGAAGGGTATAGTTTTCTCTGAAGACCTGGTGGCAGTTGGACCGGTCTTCCTCTGCGCCGGGGCTGCCTCTGAGCTCCGCCCCCGCCACTGCCTCACTGCGCTCCGGCCGCTTCTCTCAGGAGTCCTGCCGAAGGAGCTGCTTCTCTGGGAAATCCCGCAAAGAGAGAGCTGCCGTGTCTCCCAAAAGGTACCCCTTTATACAATAAAAGAGTGCTTGGCTTCCCCCTCTAGGTGGAGCATCTCACAATGGGATGGTGTTACATTACCAGCCCTGCATTGAATCAGTCAATGGCCCATTAACAAACCATTACCTCTTCGGAGCAAACCATTGTTCTTGGAAGAGATAACAAACCTGCCCAACCTCCAACAGATGGCAAATAGAATACAAGCTTATCTTACAAACCAGGACATTATCCACCCCTTATTCTATTTCCATCTGCACACAACCAGGACACAGGGCAAGACAATTTCAGCAGTGAGTGAGAGCCATCGTTTTCTTGGTCCATTGAACACACCTGCAGGCAACACTTGTCAAATATCTCGCTTCAGTCAGGCCAGCACCCCTGTGTTAGGATTATAGGGGTCTCAGTCCTTGGGAGGGAGCTTCAGTCTCTGTCCATCACAGTTTTGAGGTAGATGAGGGATATTCTGTGGGAGATCACCAAAGTTATCTCAGAAAGTTCATTTGGCCAAGAGGCTTGAAAAATTCATGGGTTATTGTGATGAGTGGGTATCATGAAGCAGATGTAAGCGTATAGAACAAGCTGCTCCTTGCCAGTCTCTGCCTGAAGCAGTGTACCATGGCGGGACAGCAAACACACCTGCAAATAATTACTTGGAAAGTGTCCACCTCAATCAGGCCAGAACTGCAATCGGGGTCTTCAGGATCTCAGTCTCTGCCATTGCGATGATCGTGAGGCAAAAATGAGGGGAACTTTGGACCATCTCTTACACATGGTTCCATCAGGCCCCACAGAGTCATAATGGTCTCTGGGTACCATGAAGCCCCACTGTGTCATTATGGTCCCTTGGTTCCATGGGGTCCAGTGGTGCCACAATGATGCCCTTGGTTTCATGAGGTCCCCACAGTGTCCCAGTGATCTCCATAGAGAGGAAAGAGCTGTAGTGTCATGCTACCAAGGCCCTTGGAGTGGTCAGGCACTCACAAGCCCAAAGCTCACTGCTACTTTTAGAAAGAAGACAGGATAGGCAGGATGGGACTTTGTATGATCTCCAGCAAACTGGGTTTATTGGTACTAGAACAGCTTACAGAGCTGAAGAGGGTCCAGGGACAGCATGCAAGCTGAGGGCACAGGGTTTTATACTGGGTAGTGAGGGTGGAGCTGAGGGTCAATGTGCAATGGATATGGTGACAAATGGTGCAAAGGAGAGGTTAAGGGTCAGGTCAGCCAATAGGGAAATGGGTGGAGAAATGCAGTATACTAGGGGCAATGGAGGGACAGAGAGAGGAAAACATTCTAGGGACTAACCAAACATGGGCAATAGGGGTTGAACTAGGGTAATATGGCCAACAGGCTAACGGGGTATCATAACTTTACATAAATCAGCATGTGCCTGCAAAGATCTATGGGAGAAGCAAGCTTCTCACCCTAACCTTAAAATCTATTCTTCTTAATGGGAACAGTCTTTCATGGCTAGGGGATTGAGACTCTGATAGTAGGCTGCTGGGCCTCCACAACTTCACCTTTTTGTTTTATTATGAAAGCTTCTGCCACAGACCTTTGCAGACACTTAATTAAACAAGAAAACATAACTAGTACAATAATAATAAATAAAATCAAAATGATAGTCTTAATCAAAAATGCAAGCTGGCCCTTGAGCCAAAAAGCTGGCCCAGCTTCCAAAAAGTTTGCTTAGCCAGTCATAGTCAGTTTCTTCTTTGATTTTTTGTCTTTTCAGGTACTGTATGCTTTGATGGATAGACTCACTGTGCAATGATAAATTTAAACAGCTCATGCCTTCAAATTCTTAGTAGCCATGTCCATGGGGGAGCAAAAAAAAAGTCTATAACTGCACAGTTTTGCATGTATGTGTGCCTAGTAGTTTCGAAATCAGGAGTAGGTTTCTTAAGGCAGCAGATGGCACAGTGGCCTGTTTGCCAAGCCAACACCCTAGGTGAGAAAGCTTACTGTGAGGGCTTTTGCAGCAGCTACCCATGGTAGAAATACAGACACTACAATTCTCTTCCCTTTGTTCCAATTGGAAATTCAATCATCACAATTTTCATTGAATTGAACATATGATCTCTTTTTGTGGGCCAATTCACTATTCTGTCTCCAATCCTGCATTAATGTGCAGTTTGGGGTGAGGGTGGCAAGCCGGCCAAGGGTATATGGACCTCCTTGGAAGTGTGATGGAATTCTGGACCACACTCAGTCTTCACAGATAAGAAACACTCCCCAGGGGAGTTGCTTGGGATGACATGAGGACAAAGACAGTGTGGCACTGGTGTAATGGCACCAATATACTCAATTGTAAGCTTTTGGGACAGGTGTTACATCTTTCCTATTAATACACTGAGTATAAGTAAATTCAGACCAAAGTTGATGTGCTTGTTTAGAAAAGAAGTAAATGCAGAATGTGGCTTTGGAAGACCCCAGTAAGTCTAATTCCTGAGGTTCCTGTGGTGCATGTGGTAAAGTCTTTGTCCATTCTTCCCAGCTATCCACCGGGACTGGGTCTCTTACCTGTGAAGGGGCAGTCATTCACTGTTAAGGGTATTCCTACTAGGCATGTCAACAGTGGGTTGTCCCCCTGTTCTTTTGAGAGTTTTAAAGTTCTTCTAAAAGTTTTTTATGCCTTCTGACATTTCCATATTTCTACTAGAACTTTCTCACATTGTTCATATAAACAATGATTGGTTGCATTCTTCTTTGTGGGTGGAAGAATTAATGGACTGTCAGTTTGACCAGTGGTTGGAGAGGTGGCAATTTCATCCTCCAATCCACTGTCACTTTTGATATTCTATATATAGTGGAGTCAGAAAATAAAATCTCACTTTTGGTTCTTTTCTTCCCTCTTTTACATAATATGTGTCTGTTAGTTATTTTGTGTCGTATTGTGACAGTGGGTTGTTTATGTTGCCCATGGACAGGCACATATTGTCTTGTAAGATCTTGGTGACCCTACAACCTACAGGGTTGTGTGTCCTGGTTGTGGGATCACCCAGCCAAAGGCATGAGGCATGGTGAATATCATCCATAACATCAATTTGACAGTGATTAATGGCCTTCTCTTTGCAGGTGGCATCATCTTCTTGGGGGCTTGGGCTACCTGCAAATAAAACAAATAACATCTTTGATGCCTGTGTACCTTCATAATATTGTATCTTTTTTGGATGGTATTGAAACAACTAATAACACCTTCATATTTCATTAAGGCTGGTATATACTGTCAACAGTATAGAGCAACATCTCTGGTACAGTTTAACAAGTCACATAAACTCTTCGCAGGAGATTCTGGTAAGTATGTTCAAGTAGAATGCTATGTTGTCTAGATTGGGGGTTGTAGTGTTGTCAGAGAGACTTGTGTCTTTCATTTCCATGCTTCCTTGGTGTTTGTTGTTGGTGATCCTTGTTTGTCTTTTTGCTGTTTCTCAGGAGCCAGTTTCTTCACCTAGATGAAAAGCTTAATGTTTTTAGCTGGGATCCACCTTGGACCTGATCCTGTAGAAATACAAGCATACCCTCTCCCCTACATTATTAAGGAAAAGGGGTCCATAATCTGTTTTGTTTCAGGGATTTTGATCAACACTAGTTGTTTTTCTTTTAACTGAGCTTGGGTCGAATTAGAGAAGTGACGGAGGATCAGGGGAGTAGGCTCCATGAATGAGTTGTTCAAAAAATGGAAAACATCAAGGGCCTTTGCCAGTCTCTCAGCTGGAGATATAGTCTGGACTCCCCCTTTCTGTTGATAAAGGATCTGCTTAATGGAGTGATGTGCCCTCTTGATGATGGACTGTCTGGTGGGGTTATGGGATATGCTTGTGACTTGTTGTACACCCCATTGATCTAAGAATTGTTGAAATTGTTTGGAGGTGTACACAGGACCATTGTCTGTCTTTATTTCTTTTGGAACACCCAAGGTGGAAAAGGCTAACATACCATATTTGGTGACATCTTTGACTTTTTCACCTGAGTGTTCTGAGGCAAAGACTGCTCCTGAAAACATATCTATAGATATGTGAATGTACTTTTTGTTTACCAAAAGAAGCATAGTGTGTCATGTCTGTCTGCCAGAGCTAGAGATTCTGCAATCCTTAGGGGTTGACTCAACTTCTGATAGATGAAAGGGGCTTGGATTGACCATTGGGACAGGTGGTGACAATTGTCCTGGCTTGGTCTCAAGACTTTTTAAACATTTGAACTAGGGCAGGCACATTTTGATGGAAGAATCCATGACTTATTTTTGCTTGTTGAAAAATATTTGCAAGGTGTTCTGTGTTGCAGATGATAGATAGATATGATTGTTCTCTCAGCTAGCCGGATGTCACTTCTGCCCTTAGATGAGTCCTGGAGTGAAATGGACTGTTCCATCCCACCCCCCAAAAGATTGTATGGCTCATCCCACACCTCTGTACCTGCCCCTAAAACATCAATGTCTGTAACCCCATTGGCCCATGCCTTGTCCCGGCCCATCTAGGAGCCCCTGAAAAGGGAGCTCCGAGGGGCCATGCGGTCTCTTGGACTTCCTCCCTCTCTTAGAACCTCTCCCCCATCTTGGACTTCCTCCCCTCTTGGCCCTCTCCTCCCCTCTTGGGACTTCCTCCCCTCTTCCCCTCCTGGGGCTTCCCCTCTCCTACCGTTTGTCTCTCCCCTCCCCCGTCCTCTTAAGCCTGGCCTCGTGCTACAATAGCACGAGGCTCAGACCTTCCTACACCCCCAATAAACCTCTTTCCCCAAGAGCAAGCTTCAGAGATCTCTGCCTCCCTCCACCCCCACCGTGCAGGAGCATAATCTTCCCACAGTTCTGTGCTATCATTGCCAAAGAATCAGCTCACCTATTTCCCTCAGCTATAAAACCAGGGAGATTGGTGTGTGATCAAGTGTGCGTAACATAATAAGGACTACCTCGATGGAATAACATATAAACTAAGTGAGAAAGTACAGTTTGTGGTTGGAATCTTCTTTTAGAACTGAATTTTCTGCCCTCTGAACTACCCCAGCCATTCAACATCAAGGACAATCCCAGAACCCTGTAAGAACTCCAGGAACTTTGTGGGAGCATCAGCTGGGTTTGTTCTCTGCTGGGAATTATAACAGAAGACCTCACATTGCTGTTCCAGCTTCCGAAAGAGGCTTCAGAAGCTGCTGTTCCAGCTTCTAAAAGAGAGCTGCAGGGTGGCACATTGCTCAGTGGCCCCTACTGGAAAACCTGTGGTGACTTAAGGATTTCTAGATGAGTCCCCCACTGGGACAACAGATCCCGCCCCAAAGCGTGACAGGTGCCCCTTTCATGAAAGATCTGATGGTGGCAGTCCTACCTTCTGGGCCTGGAAACAGATGGTATCTCAAC
Source organism: Lonchura striata (assembly GCF_050655825.1). Classification (NCBI taxonomy): domain Eukaryota; kingdom Metazoa; phylum Chordata; class Aves; order Passeriformes; family Estrildidae; genus Lonchura; species Lonchura striata. The sequence goes on along the minus strand of NC_140718.1, from coordinate 1,611,191 downwards.
ACCTGAAACTTCTTGTTGTTCCACCCATAGCTGAAATAACCCCTGAAACTAGAACCACAGGCCATTCTTCTGGCCACTTGGAGTGTGAAGTGATAGTAACCTCTGCCCCGGTATCCAATAGTCCTGATAGATGCTCCCTTAGGCGCACTCTACTACTAGTCTGTCATGGCCCATAAACCTATTCCACATTACAAGAGGACTGGATGGATTTTCCATCCCGATTTGAAGGAGGTGAGCTTGTGCAACCACCATTCCTTTTGGTATAAATATGGGAAGGTTTTTAACACATTACCTGTAATGATGTTACAGTTAAAACTTCAGGTATACTGGTCAGGCCTTCCATGCCCTCTCTAGTGCCCACTAAAATCAAAACGTCTCTGGGCACGTCTTGTGGCCCATACTTGCCCATCAGAATTTTGTGACTGTAGATGTCATCAATTTGAATGGAAAAAACACTTACCAATTGCCTTTGGGTCCCTGGCATGACACAGGCCAAGCTCCTCTGAGGAGATGGGCCAGTCCCAATAGACTGGACAAGCTCTACATGTTGATTTGCTATCACTGATGGAAATGTGGGACAGAACGACCTTGTATTTGGTGTCATTGCACAGGGTTGCTCTGTGCTCTGCTGGGAGTTTCCTGAGGACTGCTGGTGCTGCTGGCTTCAGCAACATTTCAGGCAATTGCTGTGCAATGAAGGCTTGGTGGAAAATGAGAATTGTTGTTATTCTTGTATTTACAGTCTGTTGCCACATGTCCACCTTCCTGCAGTTAGAACAGTTTCCCCTGCCTTTATTATGTTCTGTATTGTGGGAAAGTGCTTTTGCTGCAAACAGTGCTTCCATTGCACCCCAGCTGGTGCCTTGACTCCTAGGCTGGAGTCACGGTCTGACACTGCTTGGTGGATGCAAGTGTCGACCATCTGAGCGATGGTCAGCTATGGTTCAAGGGGGGGGAGGGTATGCAGAACCTTTTTGCAGTCAATAATGGCATTAGAGAAAGCTAATTTGCGAATAAGTTCATCTCAGACCTTTTGATTGTTTAACTGTTTTTCCAGTGCTTTCATAAGGCAATCTACAAACTTTATATAGTTCTTATCCAGGCCCTGGCAAATGTTGGTGAATTCAATGTGGGGAGTAGAAGGGTCAGGTGTTTGGAGGAGGGTGGATCATGCAGTGGCTTTGAGATCTTCCAGTACTGACCAGGGGAGGACTTCAGCCTGATACTGTGGTCTGGTATAGTCTCCTTCCCCAGTAATGTGGTCCATTGCAAGATGTTGTTGCCCTTCCTCCTTAACATAACCTTTTAGTAACTCATCAAGTTTATTTATCCACAGTCCTTTCCACAAAATAAACTTGGCAGGTGACACTATAATTTTCATACACTGTTTTAAATCATATGGTACAATTGTGTGGGTGGTAAATGTTGCATCCAGCAAATTGTTCAAATAGGGTAAACTCCTCCCATAATCTAATTCCTTTACTAGTAAATCCTTTGTTTCCCTGTGGAGAATAGATTCCCATTTAGGTTTTGTCCCCCGCTTATAGTGCACAGGTGCTACCTGAATCTTGGATACCATCTCCCAGTCCTCCTCCTTTGCGTCTTCTCCACATCCTCTGCCTATAATCCCCAGGCTCATCCTCACTCTCACATAAGCTATCACTCTCTTCCTCAGTGGGTCAAGCAGGTCTACTGGCAGAGGTATGGGCCTTTCTGGCAACCGACAATGCCCGGTGTCAAAGGCCTTTGGTAGCCAAAATGTCTACTTCTGGTCGGTGCCACATTTGGTTCCACTGACATGGGAACTGGAAAAGCCTGGACTGGAGGAGGGACCCAGAAGAGGGAAGGCGAAGCTGGCGTTGGAGAAGAGTTTTCTGATGACAGAAGACAGACCCGACATAGGGGTGGAACTTGATATCAAGGTGGGACCTGTCACAGGGGAGACACCTGGAGTAAAGGCAGGAAATGGAGATGAAGGCAGGAGAGAATCTAAAATGGCGGTCTCTCTCACAGAAGTGCCACCATCTTGTGGTTTTTAGGAAGGGGGATTAGGACTAGGGGATGCAGGAACGTAAGCAAAGGAAGACCTCAGGGCAGCATGGCCACTACCACCCTGAGGAGAGGACAAAAAAGGAGGGGAGATGGCAGGCGGCAAATGGCTCATCTATGCCAAAGTGGAGGCTCCATCTCCCATCCTGTTCTTAGGGAATGTGGGTTTGGGAACGTGGAGGGCAGATTGAACAAACCAGTTCAAAGGGTTGGAAGCAGGAATTCATTAAATGATCCCATAAATTAAATTAAACAATAGACAAAATTTGCAAACTTTCAACATCCCTTCTGTGTGTAAAATATAAAGCTTTTCCCCAACAGCATCCAAAACTAACTGATACACAGAATCAACAGATAGCAGGAAAATACTTAAACAACAAGTGAACAAAACATTCTAAACTCCCCTCAGAAAACTAACTCCTCTCTAATTTTAAAACTTCCCAAATGAAATGAACAGGGTTTATGCCTTTATTAGTGTTCAGCTCTTTATTAAAAAGTCAGCTCGGCAGGGGAGTGTTGTAGCTTCTTCCGGTAGCCGAAGGGTGAGAAGGCTGCAGAGTCTATCTCTGGAGTCTCTGTGGCACGCTGGGAGCCAGAGGTGAAGAGGTGTCCAGTCTGCATCTGAAGTCCCCATCAGCAGACCATCCTCTTTCCCTTCCTCCTGGCACACTGGTAGCCGAAGGGTGGGGGGATGTGCAGAGCCTGATGCCAAAGTCCAGCAGCAGCTATCCCTCTCCTTCCTTCCTGGTAACACCAGGAAGAGTGTCTGATTTCCTTGCGCCTGCTTCCCACATCCCAGTCCAGTCTGTTCCTCAGCAGGTTATGGTGACAGGTCAAACACAGACTAGGGATGGGGTTCCCTTTTCCCCAACCAGCACACCCATCCAGCCCCCTCCACTGTGCCCCTCTTTTTCATTTTGGCGTGTTTTTCATCCCCAAAACCCCCTCCCATGATTCCACTGGCTTATTTTGCATCCCAGTCCTAGTTTGGGTGGGGGTGTAGGTGATTACCAGGAGCAATTATCTAATTAACATTTCAATGTCCGTACTTAGCTTGAGCTAAAGTGTCCCAGCCAGGCTGTTTTGTTCATAACACCAAAACTTAACAAAAACATTCTTTTCAGCTCGGGACTGAATATTTCCCATAGCTGGTCCCAATGGATGCCCGCCCACAGGAACAGAAAATCAAAAGCCCAAACCCCTGGCAGCTCTCTGCCACTCAGTCACTCACTCTCAGTCTCACGGCTGCAATCTTCAGCCAAGGTGATCTTGTGGGGCTGTCATTGAAGTTGGTCACAAAGCCCTTGTGCTGTGTCTGTGCTGCTGAGCTGGGCCGGACTCCTGACACAAAGAACTCCTGGCAAGGACAGCACTGCAGAGAGACAGCTCTGACCAGGAGCAGCTCCTGGGCACAGCCCAGCAGGGCTGGGGCACTGCCTGCAGCCAGCCCGGGCACAGCACAGATGGGTTAAACTAAGCCTGGGCTGGGAGCACACAGCAGAGCTCACTTGTCATAGGTTCATAAGTGAGTTTTCTCGAGAAGTTGTGGTCACACTAATCAGTCGTCAGTTTTGAATACTGACACTTAGTGTAACCACTGAAGACCTGGACACGCCTCTGAAAACACAGGGGGTTAAAAGCAGAGAATGCCCAGGGGAACACTCTCTCTTTTGTTGCAGTTAGTGAAGAGTCCAGACCTCCCCTGCCCAGCAACTGGCTGGGTGGGGGAAGGGAAGTGTCCTAGGGTGATGTTATGGTGATTGTATCCGCAATCATGTGTTCTGTTTATGCTTGATGTTATGTTCTGTGCCTTCAGGACTGGCTTCAAAAAGTGAAGGTTTGTTTTGTCTTGTTATCAGCAGGCTCACCTCCCCCTAAGGTCTGTGTCTAGGAGAGAGGATAGGGCTTGCTTACTTGCTTCCTGGCTTGCTTTTGCTTTGCTCTCACTCCTGCTTTTTTGCTTTTGCGCTTGCTTTGCTTATTAGTTTGTTTAGCTAGGCACTCCATTTTTTTTCCCCTGGGCTGTTTTTTCTTTCCCTTTCCTGAATACCATTTGAACCTGCTCCAGACTGGGACCTGAGAAACACTGAGAAGCACCAAGAACCTGTGTTTTGTGACCTGCAGCAGCCATCCCCAGCGCCGGAGACCGAGAACTGGATGACCACTCCCAGGAGAGACTTTCTGAATTTGTCATCTCTTCAGAGTGGTGAAAGAGTTTTTGTCATCTGGTGTTGTTCTTGTGCCAGGGAGTGTTTCTGTCTGTTAAATAAACTGACACTTTTTTTCCACTTCTCTCTAAGTAAATTCTTTCTAGACCAGGTGGGGGAGAGGGGCCATGGGGGTTTGCTGTCTGGTGGGGCTCCTCCTGGAGGTTTTCTCCCAAATTTGCCCTAACCCAGGACAAATATTTTGTGTACAATGTGGGGCTTGAGAAAGTGGAAAAAACTCTGTTTTAATTGTATTTTGATTGCAATTATTTGGTGTTGGTATAGAGCAGTTAGTAGCTATGTTCTCTGAATTCATATTATCTCTTGGGTGGAGGCTTGCATGTGTTTCTGGTCCCTAGTGTTTTTTGAGGTCATCATACCTCTATGGTTCCTAGGTTTCTTTTCTTATCCAGAAATAGCTCTGGTATTGTCCCTAATACACAGTTTTTGCAGCAGAGGGGCACTGACCAGAATATCCATTGGGCTGGGCTTGGGTGTCATGGCTTGCAGGGGGTTTATAAAGGTGCTGGAGTCTGTTCCAGCAATGTATGGTTCATGGTTTTGGTTGTACAGCCAGTTTGTTAGAGGACAAGCAGGGGATGAGGTTTTTCAGCCTTTGCTTTCCTTCTTCTCCTCTGAATTTGTTACCTCCCTATTGGAGAATGTTGTGTTTCCCCTGACTGTTAAAGAAACCATCTTCCTGGTGTTTAATCTGGTAAGCTTTCTCTATACAGTCTGCAGTCTCTCTAGAATGAGGACTGAGATTTCTAGAGGGGCTGAAGAGACCTCTGACCCAGGAGTATACCTAGGTGTGAGAAATCCTGAGTGGTGTGGGAAATGGGAGGATATGGGCCAAATATTAAAGGAATTTTCTGACCCTATAGCCTGTGTTATAAATTGAGGCGAATAATTTGATTCAGCCTTTTAAGATCAATTAATAATTTTATTAATTACAGCAAGCAATAGCAAGCAAAACAGTGCTGGGTTCAGCTGGGAGCCTGGCTCCGCCAAAAGCTGACAACCTTTCTTCTCTTCAGTCCCTTTTTATCCAGCACAAGTGGGGGTGATGGGTTTCCTTCCACTATGGTTATCAGTCCCAGCAGTAGTTTGTTTGACAAGTGGAGGCGATGGATCTCCTTCCACTGCGGTTATCAGTTCCAGCCAGTCCTGCAAGATCTTTCACAATCTTTGTTTGCGGTTACCAGCCTTGCCCAAGCCTGCAAATTCCATGCCCCAACCCCCCAACCCTTTTATCCTAATTTTATATTTTTGATGAACAAACAATTCAATGCAGTTTCTCACATTCCCCATTTCATCTTTTATCATTTTGTTCATCAAATCGTTTTATTTCTTGGTGGGCTAGAATCAAAGTATCTTCTACCTCAGGATCTCCAGGGAGAGTTTCATATTTGGCTTTGATTAGCATCAGGTGTGCTGCTTCTAATCTTCTTTTTACTATTCCAATTACCTTGTTGAATATACATGGGCCAAATGTTAATCCTAACACTAATAATATTAAAGGACCCGCAATTGTAGATAGCAAGGTAGTTAACCAAGGAGAGTGATTAAACCAGGTCTCATACCAGCTCTGCTGGGTCTCTCTTTCCCTTTTCTCAAGTCCTGCTTTCAGTTTTGTCATGGTGTCTCATAGCACCCCAGTGTGGTCTGCATAGACACAACATTCTTCCCGGAGGGCCACACACAGTCCTCCCTGTTGTAAGAATAACAGATCTAGTCCTCTTCTATTCTGCAGAACTACTTCCGATAAGGACCTTACTGATTTTTCTAATGCTGATATTGATTGTTCTATACGTTACAAATCTTTGTCTACAGCAATCCTCAGGGAATTAAACTCCTTTGTTTGTTTTACTAGGGAGGCTACTCCTGTACCGACACCTGCTCCCCCTGCAAGCATTAAAACTGCCACTGTAAGTGCAGTCAAAGGCTCTCGTTTTTGTATATGGTGTTTTGGGATGTTTTTTACATTATACATATTTTCGTTGGGGTGATAGATAATTTTTGGAATCACAGCTACCTGTATACAATAGTCAGAGGTTTCATTAAATATTTCTAAGGAAATGCAGGGGGTGAATCCTCCTTTTGAGCAGATCCACATGGTGTTTTTAGCGGGAACTAGCCATTTAGCTGGAATATCTTCCTGTTTAGCTTTAGTAACAATCTCACATAAATATTCCAGGTGTGTGGGTATTCTACATCATCCCCTTCCTGTTATTGAAGCCAAAGTCATTCCTTTACCCCGGGAATCTTTCCAATTACATTGCGGGGGATTGCTACCATTAAGACGTCTCGCTTTTTCAGATATCCCTACAGCTTCGTAAAATGGAGGCCTAATATCAAAGCAGAGCCAACAGTGTTCTGTTAATTCTGGCTGAGTAGCATTTAAGACTTTATATACTCCCTCAACTAACTTCCAGAGAGTGTTAAACCGGGAATCCCCACTTGGCGGTGTTGTAGGAGTTGTAGTTTGGCTATCCGTTATCAGGTTCCTAGCTGTTAAATCTCCAGCTATTACAGGATTAGAGCCCACAGCCTGTGTCTCTGCTGGTACAGGCCCCTTCTTTATGATAAATACGCTCCCTCTGTCTTTTCCAGGTTCCAAATATCGAAAGCCCCATGATCTTCCCAACATCTATCCTGGGTCTATGGGCTCAGTTATGTTTAAATGCACAAATTGGCAACTCCCTTTCCACCCGCCCAGGAAGGCACCACTAGAATCCTTTTGTGGAGGTGTACACCCATAGGGTCCCCATGATACTTTAAGAAATTTATCTCCTGCTGCCTGCCAGTCTGAGGCTATTGTTTCACACCCCCAGTACCCACAGAAATATTCTCCAGGGTAATTGCAATACCCCTTTCCTGGGTTCGATGCTGGACACATGTAAAATCCTGCGGTATTAAAACAGGGCTCTACAGGGGCTAGTTCACATATCTGTGGGGTAAAAATAGGGGGTCCAGATGTTATCTGACTCCGAATTACCCTGCCATCTATTCCAGTTAGCGTCCACTTAAAGGGCTGGTGCAGAGCCGGGGAACCCTCCCCTTTATGTATAATACAAAGCATTAAAATACTTATAATCTGCCAATAAGGGTGGGGTCCTGACCTTGTTTTTATGGCATAATATCCTGTTTTCCCTTTTTGGGTTTGTTGCCTTTTTGGTGTTTCAGAGGCAATCAGACGGGTTGTCCAGGGGAACCTAGTACTCGGTTGGCAATAGTTGGAGCATTTCAGCATTATTCCATTGCGGGGGGACCTGGCTTTTTCCCCTCTGCCTCGCTCGCTGACCCGGTTGCTTCAAGCCGCGAGGTGAACTATGGAGAGTTTTGTGGAAGAATGGCTTCGTGAGAAAGGACATGACTACGTGCAGTTAGTGAAGTAGTAGCTGAAAATTGCACAGTGCAGCAATAGCAGATGTAGCAATAATATCTTATGTCCTTGGCTAAGCTGGTTCCCAACAGTAGAATGTTCAGCAAAAAGATAAATGTAAGGGAAAACAAAGCAAGCTTAGAAAGCTCCAAAGGCGGGGTTGACCTGTTTTTCATACACCAATGATGAGCTTAAATTTTGCAATATGCATGAGCTTCATTATAACGGGTATAACTATACATGTGTGCTTGGAATAAACTGAGACTTGTTGACATTATAGAATGGACTTGTCTCCCGTCATTTTTTCCACAAAATGGTGACCCCGACGTGATAGGCGCCACGGTGGAGTGACGAAAAAGGGTTCGGGTCCTGATGCAGCCAGGACGGCAAAAGTGCTGAATTGAAATAGAGTGCACCGTGCCCCAGGTGACTGCAGAGGCAAGCCTGGCCGATACGTGCTGCCGACAACCTCGGAGGGCTGCAACAGCGCTGACAATATAGGTATGGAGAGGCAAGCAGCATATGATTTATTTACTGCATTCTTGCAGAGAAGGCAGATTAAAGGCATTGATTTGCAAAAAGATCTGCCAGGGTTATTAACATATGGGTATTCTAAGGGGTTCTTTGTAAATCCTCATACAGTACATGAGTTGTCTGAGTGGCGTAAGTTTGGGGATAAACTATGGGAGGAAGTTTTAGATGATGATAAGACAGCTAAAAAGTTGGGAAAGTGGTGGAAGGTAGTTCACAATGAATTATTACAACATCAGGCAGACAAGAAAGCTGCCGAGCAGAGAACTTCAGCACTAGAGAAAAATAGAGGTTTTAGTGGGGAGGATTGGTTGCCTGGTGTTTCCATGCCACCTGCTGTGTCTACAGTGGAGTTACCTCCATTGCGACCTGTGTCTGAGGACATGGAAACAGAGTTGCGTTGTGAGCCCACGGCTCCTCCAGCCCCCTCAGAACAGAAATCGACAGTTCGTCAAAGTTTGTCTGCCAGTAAGCCGATCCCTAGGGCAGAGTCTGACCTAACGGAGGCTCTGGCCAGGGAACGGAGGGAAGTTTGGGCGACTTTGGCAAGAGAGGAGCTGGACAAAGGAGATGGGCAGGCTTTGGAACTAGCAACAGAACTGGCTTGTCCTGTAATTTTTCAGCAGCAGGCAGGCGGGGGGTTAACAGCTCAGATTACACCGTTAGATTGGAAGTTGTTGTCACAGTTGCGAGCTACAGTGAGTCAATTTGGAGTTACTAGTGAACCGGCTAGGCAGATATTGGATTATGTTTGGAGTACTAATATATTGCTACCAGGAGATTGTAGAAGTCTTGCTAAGCTTATTTTCTCGCCACATCAGAGGCTTTTGTTTGGTGCACATTGGCAGGCAGAAGTTAATGAAGCTGTAGCTATACAAAGACAGCCTGGAGATCCTCTTCATGGAGTAACTATGGATGAATTGATGGGCTTAGGACCATATTTTCGCACTGAGGCACAAGCTATGCTAGGACCTGAGAAGTGTCGAGAGGCAATGCGACTAGCTCAAAGGGCTATAGATAAGGTGAAAGACCCAGGAGGTTTGCCAGCGTATATGGGAATTAAACAAGGAAGGGATGAGACTTTTGGAGCATTTATTGATAAGGCAGCGGCAGCAATAGAGAGAGCTGGAGTGCCTGAGTTTATGCGTGGATCATTGTTGAAGCAGTGTGCTTTGCAAAATTGTAATGCTTCTACAAGGAGTGTGCTAAACACATTAGGAGCTAATTGGACTATAGAAGATGCATTAGAGAGGATGGCTACTATACCAACGGGGCAGCAGGCATTTTTAGTTGAGGCTATTAAAGAGCTGGGGGAGGGATTAAAAGAGCAGGCAAAAGCTTCACAGACACAAGTGTTAGCTGCTCTTGCACCCCTCCAAGCGTCAGTAGCAACCCAGGGAAATGTTTACGGCAGCCGTATGAGATGTTTCCGATGTGGAGGGACAGGACACATTCGGCGAGAATGCTCTGCTGCTGGAATATGGTGTCCTAAGTGCAAATCGGATACTCATAACATTGCTGCCTGTAAGAGGAGACCGGGAAACGCCCGAAACAGCGCGAACAAGAGCAGCCGCGCTCCGACACAAATAGCTGCTCCAGCTTGTCCAACAGCGACACCTTGCGTCCAGCCACAAGAGGGAGCCTCGGGATGGACTTGGCAGCCGCAGTAGAAGTGACTTTAATGACACCACAGCCACAGAAGGTCCCCACTGGAATTAATGGACCTATTATAATAGAGGGCAGGACAATGGGAGCTTTGTTATTGGGAAGATCATCGGCCTCTATGCTTGGATTATTTGTGCTGCCTGGTGTCATTGATGCAGACTATACTGGTGAAATTATGATTATGGTTCATACTCCATTTCCTCCTATTCGGATTAATAAAGGACAAAGGATTGCTCAATTGGTTCCTCTGGAGCAAGTTACTAAGGCTGTATCCTCACGGAAAAGCCGTGGGGGAGATGGATTTGGATCTACAGGAGGCCTGACTCTATTAACTTTGGATCTGAATGACAGACCAAGAAAAGAGGTTTTGTTGGAATATAAGGGACAAAAATGTATGCTTACAGGTTTGCTGGACACGGGTGCTGATTCAAGTATTATTGCACCACAGTGTTGGCCTGCACATTGGCCTTTACAGCCAGCTGCTACAGCAGTAACAGGAGTTGGAGGTTTAACTCTTGCAAGTCGCTCGCCACCTCTTACTGTCTCAATAGATGGTAAAGTCATAAAGGCAATATTTTCTGTTGTTCAATTACCACCTACGGTGCAATGCCTAGTTGGGCGAGACATTTTGACACAGTTAGGGGTTGTCCTGACAAATGAGCACCCTTTGGGATAATAGCCATTGCTTGGACTTTCCCGATTCCCATAATTTGGAAAAGTGATGAGCCTATATGGGTAAAGCAATGGCCTTTAGAAAGGGAAAGTCTGCAACATGCTCATGCCTTGGTCACTGAACAATATCAACAAGGGCATCTGAAATTATCTACAAGTCCTTGGAATACCCCTATCTTTGTGATAAAGAAAAAGTCAGGGAAATATCGCTTGCTACATGACTTGCGGGAGGTTAATAAACAGATGGAGCCAATGGGTGCTCTACAGCCAGGTCTGCCTAATCCAGCAATGTTACCTGAAGGATGGCCTCTCTTGATAATAGATCTCAAAGATTGCTTTTTCACAATAGCTTTGCATGACAGGGATACAAAGCGTTTTGCATTTACTTTGCCAGCTCTGAACAGAGAAGGTCCAGATCAAAGATTTGAATGGACGGTTTTGCCTCAGGGTATGCGTAACAACCCTACTTTATGTCAACTTTACGTAGATTCTGCATTACAACCATTGAGGCAACAGTGGCCACAAGCTATCATTTATCACTATATGGATGATATTTTGATTGCTCAGCCTAAGTCATTTACAAGTCAACAGGTTAAACATGTACAAAACTTGCTGGGACGTTTTAAGCTTGTTGTGGCCCCAGAGAAAATACAGTTAACTTCTCCTTGGAAATACTTGGGATGGACATTGTCTCAAAGTTTGGTAACACCTCAGAAATTAGAACTGAAAACACAGATTGTTACTTTAAATGATGCTCAGAAATTACGAGGTGATTTACAATGGCTTAAACCTATAGTGGGCCTTCCAAATGAACTGTTGGATTCTCTTAGACCCTTATTGAAGGGCACAGACCCAACAGCACCAGTGACCCTTAATCCTCAGCAGAAAAGAACTCTTCAGCAAATTACAGACTGTGTGGTTCAGGGTCGTGTACATCGGCAAATACTGGGAATCCCGCTTAATCTCACTATATGGTGTGGTGAAAAACATTTGCTGGGAGCTTTAACACAGCTAGAAACAAAAACGGGGGAGATAAGGGTGTTGGAATGGCTATCCCCTCCACTTCAGCAAACAAAAACTTTAATTCAAAAAATTGAACTGTTAGCAGCTTTGATAAAACGAGGCCGTGAGAGAATTTTGCAGGTTGATGGGCGAGAGCCTGAACTAATACAGATTCCTATGAAAAAGGACTCTTTACAATGGTATTTGGTCAAAAGTGAAGAATTGCAAGAAGCTCTGCTAGGAATAGGAGGTGCTGTCATAACTGAAAGTATTAAAAATCCTCCATTACAGTGGATTGGAAAATTGAGTTGGATGGTTCGGCCACAGCGAGAAAAGGAGCCGATTCCTGGTGCAATAACGGCATACACAGATGCAGGGAAGAGGTCAAGAACAGCAGCAATTACGTGGCAGGAGCAGGGAGTCTGGAATCATGAAATTCTTACTGCAAATGATTCAGATACCCTTCAGACCTTGGAGTTAGCAGCTGTGGTATGGGCTCTAACAGTCCTGAAGAGGCCTTTGAATATTGTTACAGATTCCTTGTATGTAGTTGGTGTCGTGGAAAGAATAGAGGACGCTGCTATCAAGGAAGTACGAAATCAGAGACTATTTGAACTGTTCATACAACTTCAAAAAGCAGTAAAAATCTGAGAACATCCTTATGCTATCATTCATATAAGAAGTCACAAATGGGAAATTGGTTTAGGAGAGGGTAATGCTCGGGCAGATAAGCTCGTCACAGTGACTCAAACTTCTCCTTTATCAGGGCAAATGCTTGCTAGGGAGGCACATTCTATGTTTCATCAGAACGCAAAAGGGTTACAATGGGAGTTTGGAATATCCCATGCCGATGCCACTGCTATAGTGAGAGCTTGTTCTACCTGTAGTCATCATAATGGGGGTCATGGCATGGGATGGGGAGTTAACCCACGAGGTCTTTCATCTAATGAACTCTGGCAGATGGATGTTACTCATGTAAATAGTTTTGGTCGCTTGAAATATGTTCATGTTACTATAGATACATATAGTAAATACATCTGGGCAACAGCTCAAGCTGGAGAAAAAGCATTACATGTTATAAGGCATTTATGTAGTTGCTTTGCAGTAATGGGAGTGCCAAAGCAGATCAAGACAGACAATGGTCCTGCAGACATTGGTGGCAGGGTGAATAGATTTTTAAAATCATGGGGAATTAAGCACATTACAGGAATAGCACATTCTCCCACTGGACAAGAAATTGTAGAAAGGGCAAATGGAACCTTGAAGAGATATCTGGAAAAACATAGAGAGATTGGAGATGTTCAGGAAAGATTAATGAAAGTGCTCTTTGTTCTTAATCATTTGTGTGTATTTGGGGATTCAGAGGCACCACCTGCAATGGTACATTATGGACAAAAAGAAATGAGAAAAAAGGGCAAAGAAGTATGGGTCAGGTATAGGGACCCTAAAACAGGTATTTGGCAGAACCCAGCAAAGGTCCTATATTGGGGAAGGGGATATCTTTGTGTTTCCACCCCTACAGGTTCACTCTGGGTGCCAGCAAAGTGGACCAAACCAGCTCTGGATGAGTTGTCTCTTAGCTCGCCTGACAGATCAGGACCAGAGGAGAATTGAAGAAAAGCTGATTCGCACAGTGGGACCTATTCTTCAAGAGATAAGAGGACTTTCCCCAGTGACTGATCAATTTTTGCCTTCAGAGTTAACTTTTACGGCAATTGTTACAGCTATTGAGGCTTTACAGACTGTTCATATTCCAGGACCAAAGAATCCTGAGTGTCTTAGTTGTGGGAATTTTAATTGTAACAGTTGGATTGCTTTTGTTTGTGGGGGTTGTGGAAAAACATACTGGGAAGATCAAGTATTTTTAAAACGACATTTTTGGTGTAAACATTGTGACTTTCAAAAATGAGGAGATTCTTGGCAGAGAGATTTAATACGAGACACAGGCTTAGGAGTTGCTATAGCTTTACAGTTATTTGAAGCACCAGAACAAAAGATATTAGCTTTTTATAGGTGGGAAGCAGAACACGCTTGTGATAGATTAATTAAGCAAGCAAATTCAAAAATTTTATCAACAAGGTGTCAAAAGCAAGTGAAGGTATCTATAAGATCTTATTTAGGAAAACCAGTAGTAGGAAATCCAGACATAGAATTAGATAAGCTTATTAAATATGTGCAGACATTAAAATTAAAATCCAAGCAGAAGAAATCATGAGAGCGATAAGGTGGATAATCTATCTTGTTCTTTTGACTAATCTTTGTCATGGACTAATAGAATTTAATCAGCCCAGAGAAAATATTTGGGTAACCTTGGCTAACATGACTAATCAAAGTTCACTATGCCTTAGCTTGGGAGGAGTGACAAATCCATTTCGTACCTGCCTAACAGGTGTTCCTGTCTGGAGACCAGAGGAATTTTGTGGGTTGATAAGGAATCAGACGCTTTGCAAGAATTTTGCAAAGGTGAAAGGGCCAGACAAGAATATTGGTTATACAGAAGCTCAAAGAGATGGCTATAGGCAATGTTTGTTGATACTGTCACTTAAAGAAACATTGCAATCTCCACCAGAGGAATTAGATCTCTTTGGAAGTGCTAATGCTAGTTTAGGGAATGTTTCAACAGGAGGATGGTTTATCTTTGTTCCATTGAATTTGCAGAGTGTAAATAACCCAAGAGACAAATGGGCTTCTCTGGACTCTTCACTGGACTCAGAAAGGGTATCATCTCAGTTATATTCTAACTGTGATGGTTCCAAGATAATCAAACCCTTAAGGTTGCCAAAGGGTGTGTTTTTGATTTGTGGAGATAGAGCTTGGAATGGAATTCCGGTAAAACCACAAGGGGGACCCTGTTACCTAGGAAAACTAGCATTGTTCCATCCTAATATATCATTGCTAATGCAATGGGACAGACTAGGGAAGACAAGGAAGAGGCGTGATGTGCATGACTTAAAATGTGATCAGGTTGGACAACCTCAATTTTGGAATACTTTAAAACAGGTAATAGTGGCAACCCTGTTACCAGGAGGAGCTGCCAAAAAGGCTATGGTGTTAGCTGAACAATTGGGATGCTGGACTAAAGATGAACTTAACAAAACATCAGAGGTTTTATCTATGCTTGCTATGGATGTACAAAGTGTAAATCATGCTGTACTGCAGAACAGAGCAGCCATTGATTTTTTGTTGTTAGCCCAGGGACATGGATGTGAGGAATTTGAAGGAATGTGTTGCATGAATCTCTCTGATCATTCTGTATCAATACATGCTAAGATTAAAGAACTACAACAGGGCCTTCATCAATTAAAAGAAGAAGATGGTCTGGGGATAGAAGAATGGCTTAAAAGTTTAGGGATTGGTCCTTGGCTAAGAACTTTTATCATGTATGCAGTAGGAATCTTGATTGTTGTTTTACTACTCTTGCTGATTTTGCCCTGCCTGTTTAACTGTCTTCAGAAGCTGGTGGAACGCATGGTTCAAAAGATGTGGACAACTAACTTAATGGTCCAAAACAAAAACGGGGGAAATATGGAGAGTTTTGTGGAAGAATGGCTTCGTGAGAAAGGACATGACTACGTGCAGTTAGTGAAGCAGTAGCTGAAAATTGCACAGTGCAGCAATAGCAGATGTAGCAATAATATCTTATGTCCTTGGCTAAGCTGGTTCCCAACAGTAGAATGTTCAGCAAAAAGATAAATGTAAGGGAAAACAAAGCAAGCTTAGAAAGCTCCAAAGGCGGGGTTGACCTGTTTTTCATACACCAATGATGAGCTTAAATTTTGCAATATGCATGAGCTTCATTATAACGGGTATAACTATACATGTGTGCTTGAAATAAACTGAGACTTGTTGACATTATAGAATGGACTTGTCTCCCGTCATTTTTTCCACAGTGAACCATCTTCTCGGCAGCAGCGGTACTCGCCTGGGCGTCCCTTCCCCTGCTCCTGCCTAACTTCGCACTGTTCCCTATTTTTATCCTTGACTGGGGGTGGGTCACACGGGACCCCCTTTAGTTCCCTCCGACAACACCCTTTTATAATTTGGGCAACAAATGGAGTGGGTTCGTTAGTATGGAAACAAAAGTTTCCTGGATGCACTCCTTTTGTGTATATTTTCCACCAATCCTCAGACTCAAAACGAACCCACTGTTTTTCCAATTCCCCTAATTTTAACACAATTTTGGTTAACTTTCGTTCAGCCTTATAGCATTCCGTACAGACCCCAGTTGGCGGCCTCCCCTTTTGGCAATGGACCCACCACCGTTCTTGGCAAACTTTACACGCAAAGCACACAAAAGGATAACAATCACAATCTACCTTATTACAAATTATCAAATAATCACTAACAAGCAGGTAATCATATCCCTTTTGTTCCCCTTTGTGATCAACTTGAATGGTACACACAGAGTTCATCGGTTTTTCTTAATAGTAACCTTCAAATCCCCAGGCAGGCTGGTCACTTTCCACTGGTCATCTGTGGTGATCGGACCTTTAACTCGACTGGCATGTGTCCACCCCTTCTCGGCTGTCCATATCGCAGTTCCTGTGGTAAGCAGAACAACAAAGGGGCCTTCCCAACGTGGGGTTAAAGAATTTTCTTTCCAGGATTTAATAAGCACGTTGTCCCCTGGTTTGATTTTATGTATTGTAATGTCTAAAGGTGGCCTCTGTGTCAACATCCCTTTTTCCCTCAATTCCTGCCTTCGGCTCATAATTTGTATGATATAATGCTTAATCTGGGAATCCTTCAAGCACGGATGGTCTGTAGGGGCTTCCATATCATAAGGCATTCCAAATAGCATTTCAAATGGGGAGATTCCTACATCAGTTCGGGGTTGAGTTCGAATATTTAATAAAGCCTGAGGCAAACATTTGACCCATGACATCTTGGTTTCTAGCATCAATTTTGTCAGTTGTTTTTTTATCTCCCCGTTCATCCTTTCCACTCTCCCCGAGCTCTGTGGATGCCACGAGTGTGATATTTCCACTGGGTTCCTAAGGCCATTAAAACATCTTTTGCGACCTTAGAAGTGAAATGAGGTCCCCTATCTGAGTCTAAATATTCAATTAATCCACATCGGGGAATAATTTGTTCTAGTAACACTTTTACTACGGTGTTTGAGATGGCTCGGGCAGTAGGATAGGCTTCCACGTAATGGGTTAAATGGTCTACCAGTACCAATAGATATTTATATCTCCCCACTTTCGGCAATTCTGTAAAATCTACTTGTATGTGTGAGAAGGGTCTTTGTGCTAGTTCCCTGCCGCCCATTGGTCTTTCTCTCAGTTGTTGTTTATTCACTTTTTGACAAGTTAAACACTGTTGAGTTACCTGTTTTGCAAGGTTATAGACTCCTATACACATATATTTTATAGCAAATTGATCAACCAGAGCTTGTGTACCCCAGTGGGTTTTCTCATGGATTGCTTGTAGGACCCTCATTGCCATCCCTTTTGGGTGTACTTCCCGCCCGTCGGGCAATACCCATTTGCCTTCCTCTTTTTCTCTTATCCCCATCTGGCCTAATTTCTCCTTTTCTTGCACAGTGAAGGCTAGTATGTAATCAATAGGTCCATGACACCAGCAATGTTTCTTTCGAGGGGTATCACAGGCACATTTTATTGAGTCTATCCCATAGTATTTCCAGCAAACCCAACACGGTGGATCTTCTAAGTCAGCAATCCTCTCTCCTTGTGACAAGCCCTGTACATGGCTTTAAATTCATCAGGGCTGCTCGTTTCGCTTCCTGGTCTGCCAAATTGTTTCCTCGTATCAAATTTCCAATCCCTGCTTGATGTCCTTTTACATGGACAATGGCTATTTTCTCTGGCCTCCTCAAGGCTTGTAATACCTGCCAAATCAATTCTTTATGTACCAGCCTCTTTCCCTGTGAGTTAATAAGTCCCCTTTCTTCCCAGATTTTTCCAAAAGTATGAACTACTCCATAGGCATATTTAGAATCAGTGAAAATAGTCCCACTTTTCCCTTCCAATAATTTTAGAGCCCTAAACACCGCATATAATTCACATGCCTGGGCTGACCAGCTGGGGCTAAGGGGACCAGATTCTACTGTCTTAAATGTTTATTATAGCATACCCGGATTTCCTTTTCCCTTCCAGAACTCGAGAGGACCCATCTACATACAATCGAGTCCCTTCCTCTAGCTCTTCTTCCTCAAGATCCGGCCTTATTTTTGTTTGTTCCTCTATTTGTTGAAAGCAATCATGTGTTAGTTCTGTAATTGGTTCTCCATATAAAAACTGGGCTGGGTTTTGCAGGCTTGTTGTTTCTATACTTAACTTAGGAGAGGAGAGTAGGATGCCTTCATACTTTAGGAGTCTGGCAGCCGTTATCCATTTGTCAGCCTTCTGTTGCAAAACTCCACGAATGTTATGGGGAGATAAGACTTTTAGCTCACTTCCAAAGGTTATCTTCCCAGCTTCCTCTACCAGGAGAGCAGCAGCCACTATAGCCTGTAAGCATGTGGGCCACCCCCGACTAACGGGATCCAGGAGTTTGGAGAGATAAGCTACCGGTTTCTTTTTTCCAGCCCAATCCTGAGCTAACACACCATATGCTACTCCCTCATTTGCACAAATAAATAAGTAAAATGATCTCTTTAAATCTGGAATGCTAAGGACTGGGGCATTGACTAGTTCAGTTTTTAATGCTTCTAATTGATCTTCATCATTGGTGCTCCATTTCAATAACCCATCATTAGTTAATTTTTCATATAAAAATTTAACTTTTCCACTAAAATTTTCGATCCATTGTCGGCAATACCCGAAGAGTCCCAGTAACTGTCGGACTTGTCTTTTGTTCTGTGGGGCCTGTAGGGAAAGTATTCCTTGGATTCTATCAGTGTCCAATTTCTTGGTTCCCCTTGTCAACCAATGCCCGAGATATTTGACCTCTTCTTCTACAAACTGCAATTTTGACTTAGAGACTTTAAGTCCCTTAAGGCTTAAATAATTTAGGAGTTTTATACTTTCTTCCCTTACTTTTTTCTCCTCTTTCCCTGCAATTAATAAATCATCCACATATTGTAGTAACACCATCCCTTCCCCTAAAGAATAACCTTCTAGTACTTGTTCCAAAGCTTGTCCAAACAGATTTGGGGATTCTGTAAACCCCTGGGGAAGAACTGTCCACCTCAATTGTTGTTTTCTATGTGTATCTGGATCTTCCCATTCAAAAGCAAAATAATCTCTAGAAGTTTCCTTAAGGGGACAAGCCCAGAAGGCATCTTTGAGATCTATTACACTATACCACTGGTTTTCTGGGCCAAGTTGACTTAAAAGGGTATGTGGGTTAGCTACCATGGGGAACCTTTCAACGGTTCTTTTGTTAATTTCCCGTAAATCATGTACTAACCTATAACTACCATTGGGTTTCTTTACTGGTAAAATGGGGGTATTAAAAGGGGACATACATGGTTCTAAAAGTCCCTTTTCTAAAAGCCTTTCTATTTCTGGTTTCAGTCCTTGCCTCCACTCCTTAGATATAGGATATTGCCTAATTCTGACAGGTATCTCTGGGTTCCTAATAGTTACTTCAAAGGCTTCAATATTTAATTTTCCTACACTATCAGGGGTGTACCAAACCGCTGGATTAATCTTTTTCTCATCCTCAGCCCGGAGAGGACACAATTTTACTGTCAGTTCTCCCTTACTAATCTCTATACCTATCCCCAGTTCAATCATCAAATCCCTTCCCAGTAAATTATAATCTGCTTCTGGTACTAATAAAAATGACCCAATTCCTAATTTGGAGTTACTTTTAAGAGTACATCCTTGATTACAGGTACTCCAAAGGGTTCCCCTTTGGCTCCAATCACCTGTATTATTTCAGATGAAATCTTACACCCCTGGGGAAGGGTCTGGACGGTCGATCTTTCCACCCCTGAGTCCACAAGGAACTCATATTTTTGCTGCTGGGGACCTATTTTTAATTTTACCAGGGGCTCTGTTCTTTCTCTTGTCCCCAGCAGATAGAGCCCCTGACACCCCTAATCTTCCTTAAACTGCTTTCCATCAGCCATCCTTTGTCGGCATTCCCGCTTCATATGTCCCTTTTTCCCACAGTAAAAGCAAACAATCCTATCTCCTCCACCTTGTCTTCCTTCATGCACCTGTCAACCAGCTCCCCTCAAACCTGCTGGGTGACCACCACCCCTTCTTTGGGGAGATTGCCTTTGTCCTTCCCTTACAGCTGCTAACATAATCTTAGACTGCTTCTTGTAGTTCTCATCCTCCCTCCTAACATAAACCTTCTGAGCCCCCTACAGTAACTCATCCAGCCCCCTTGCTTGCCACCCTTCTAACTTTTCCAACTTCTTTCGAATATCCACCCACGAGTTTACCACAAAATGAACTTTCAAAATGAACTTTCAACAGTGTCTCTCCTTCAGGAGTGTTAGGGTCCACCCCTGAATATAACTGAAAAGCTTTTCTCAGCCTCTCCAACCACTCAGTTGGATCTTCATCCTTCTTTTGTTGTTCCTTGAATGCCTTTTGTACATTCTGTCCACGAGGGACAGCCTTCCTTATTCCCTGTATTATTATATTTCGCAAATCGCCCATATGGGTACGGTGTAACGGGTCTTGATTATTCCACTGGGGATTCTGTAGGGGCCATTTAGTATCTGCTAATGGTCCCTGCTGATATTCATCATCCCAGACTCTCATGCCAGTTTCTCTGATAATTCTCCTCTCTTCTGCAGAAAACAAAATCCCTAACATGGATTGCATCTCCTCCCAAGTATAAATATTAGGTCCCAAAAATTGATCCAACCGCTCCGCCACCCCTAAAGGATCTTCTAACAAATGTCCCACTTCCTTTTTAAATTCCCTAACATCCCCCGAGTTTAATGGGACGGATATGTACCCTATTCCTAGAATCTGGGCAGGCTGTCCTGGTTGTGCAGCATTTGGGTTAGGCACCATTCCCATTCCATGCTCTCTAAGGGGAAATATACCCAATTCTTGCTTTCCCTTTTGTTGGGTCTGGCTTCGGGTTACTCGCCGAGGACCCTCAGGGATATTTTCCTCCAACATTTCACCTTCCGGTCCCTCATTCTCCGATAATTCTTGGGTGGGTGCCAAGGGACCCGGGTGGTCGATTAGCGAAGGTTCCGGGAGGGGGCGTATAAAGGTTGTGGCGGTGGAGGTGGCAATGGAAGAGGTGGGGGTGGTGGCGGTATGTAGGGAGGGGGAATGCCTGGAGGTAATTCAATTTCTTTTGACCTCTTTTTCTTCCCCTCGATATTGAGAGCAAATAATTTTGCCCTTGTCTCTCCTCTTATCCAGAGGGCTGCCTATTCACTTTCTTCTAGATTAAAGGGTTCTTTTGAATTAACGTAAATATTTAAGGCCTGACAGATCCAATCCTCAAAAGACCCAAATACTGGCCAATGTAACTGATCCCCTCTTATTTGTTTCCCCCACCAGACTTCCATGCAGTAATGAGCCATTCTTACTTTATCTTTTCCCTTCCTAGAAGGAAAGGTATTCCAATATTTAATCATCAAGCCTAATGGACTATCCTCTGGAATATGGGGAAGTTTTACAGGGATTCCCCCACCCATGGGTTCAGCAGGCTTGCTTTTCCTCTGACCCATCTTCTGGAGTACCTTCTCTCACACACACACTTGCTTCCCTCAATTCATGGCCCAGTCCGTCGCCGGATATGGGAACCGCACTACTATGAGGTCCGCACTTGCTTGGGGAGTCCGAGCTGCTGGCTCCCTCTCATACACCATACTCGTCACACTCCAGGGTCCCCACCCCCGACCAGGCGGTCCCGTTCTCCCAGAACAGGCCTCCTCCGGACACCAGGTCCTTCGGAAAATACTTACACCATCCGGTATCTTCGCCCGGGGCTTCGTGCACAAAGATTAAGGGGGTAGCCAGCAGTTCCTTGCTTGCTATCGGATTTAGGTTTGTCGGTCGGAGTCTGGGGAGGAGTGTCCCCGTAAGGCCACTGTTAAAGCAAAGGCAGTGGGGCGCCTCCTCAGGAGACCTCCTCTCCAGGTGTTCTGATCTGAGTCACGGCACCAAATTTGTTATAAATTGAGGCAAATAATTTGATTCAGCCTTTTAAGATCAATTAATAATTTTGTTAATTACAGCAAGCAATAGCAAGCAAAACAGCGCTGGGTTCAGCTGGGAGCCTGGCTCCGCCAAAAGCTGACAACCTTTCTTCTCTTCAGTCCCTTTTTATCCAGCACAAGTGGGGGTGATGGATCTCCTTCCACTGCGGTTATCAGTCTCAGCAGTAGTTTGTTTGACAAGTGGAGGTGATGGATCTCCTTCCGCTGCGGTTATCAGTTCCAGCCAGTCCTGCAAGATCTTTCACAGTCTTTGTTTGCGGTTACCAGCCTTGCCCAAGCCTGCAAATTCCATGCCCCGACCCCCACCACCCTTTTATCCTAATTTCATATTTTTGATGAACAAACAATTCAATGCAGTTTCTCACAGCCTGGGACTTTCCATGTGAACAAATTCAGAACCCAGCTGAGGTGGCAAAGTACCTGAAAGAGAAGTGCCATGATAAGTCTAAGGAGGAAAAGATCATTGCAGTGGTCTGGGGCCCTGGCATGTGCTTATCGCACCCTGCTAGATACTATAGGGCAGCAGACAGAGGAAGGGGAGCAGGGAGATAAATCAGCAGCTATCCCAGTCACTCAGGCTGCAGCCAACAGCCCAGGCTCGAAGCCAGCAGCTAAACCAGACAGTGAGCCTAAGCCAGCAGCTAAACCAGACTGTAAGCCTCAACCAATGGCTGTTGCTACTAGCACGAGAAGTGGAAAGGGCACAGAAAAGACCAACTGACCAGTGGATGATGATGATGATTATGATGCAGGAGAAGGACCCTCAATGCCTCCTTACATAAAATCAGGAGTCAAAGCAACTGGCACAGATCAGAGGCCAATATTGAGTCCTTTTCCCTAGAGGACCTTCATGGCCTAAGAAAGGATTACACTTGACAACTTGATGAGTCTGTAATTAGTTGGTTGGTGTGTCTTTGGGATGCTGCAGGCAAAGCTATAATTCTGGATAGCACTGAAGCAAGACATTTGGGATCCCTGTCAAATGATCCTGTCATTGGCTAAGGAATGATGAGGGAGGCTAACCCTCACAGCCTCTGGGCACGGGTTCTGGAAAGTAGCACAAAGATACCTGTGTGCAGATGATCTTTATATGCAGCAGACTCAGTGGAAGACTATAGAACAAGGGATCCAATGTCTGAGAGAAACGGCAGTGGCAGAGATTATCTTCTCAGATGACATAACAACTAGGAATCCAGACTTGGTACCATGTATATCTTTGATGTGGTGAAAACTTGTATGGCTTGGGCCACATGAATATGCTTCTGCTCTAGCAATTATGAAGCGGGATGAGAGGGATGAGACCATGCTTGATATGGCAAAGAAGCTCCAAGCATATGCAGATGCTGTACATGGCCCAACACATGCCAGAATTGCAGCAGTGGAAACAAGTCTGCAGAAATTAGAAGACAAGATAAAGGAGCATCATAAGAGACTCAGGGAGGAGATTAAAGAGGACCTTCTCCAAATCTCGGCAGCATAAATTAGAGGCCCTGATATTCAACGCAGACGCCCAGACGGGGAGAGAAGGTACACCCCATGAGCTGAGCTGTGGTTCTTCCTGCATGATTGTGGAGAAGACATGAGGAGGTGGAACGGAAAATCTACTGCTGCTCTGGCACAACGGGTGTATGAATTGAAGGAAGGCAAGACTCAGAGAGGAAATTCCGGCAAAAGGGAAGCAGATCCAGTGGCCCGTAACTGAACTGCCATATATGATGATGATGATGATATTTTTGATTGCCTTGAAGGAACCACTAAGACACGTGCCTAAGGAAAGAATAACCAGGCTCAGAGGGGCCCTGCCTCTGGCCAGGTAGAGGTGAGGGAAAAACGTGGTTTTTGGGCTGTGTGGATTCATTGGTCTGCAACATATGAACCACAAAAATATAAAGATTTGGTTGATGCTGGTGCGCAGTGCACATTAATCCCATCAAGACATGGAGGGGCAGAATCTGTCTCTATCACTGGAGTGACAGGGGGATCACAGGATTTTACCTTGGTGGAAGCTGAAGTGAGCCTGACTGGAAATGAGTGGAAGAAACACTATTGCAACTGGCCCAGAGGCCCCATGCATTTTGGGCATAGATTACCTCTGAAGCGGGTATTTTAAAGACCCAAAGATACTCAGGTGGGCATTTGGGATAGCTGCTGTAGAGACAGAGGGTGTCCAACAATTGAACACCTTGCCTGGACTATGAGAAAACCCATCTGCAGTAGGACTCTCGAAGGTGGAAGAGCAACGAGTACCAATTCCCACTTCGACAGTGCATTGCTGATAACTCGAGATGTTGTGGTTTCCATCCACAAAATTATCCATGAGCTGGAGAGCCAAGGGACGGTTAGCAAAACCCACTCACCCTTCAACAGCCCCACTTGGCCTGTGCGTAACTGTGGACTATCGTGCATTGAATTAAGTGACTCCACCATTAAGCGCATGCTGGAGCTCCAGTACGAGCTGGAGTCCAAGGCAGCAAAGTGGTATGCCACTATTGATATTGCCAATGTGCTTTTCTCCATTCCTCTGGCAGCAAAAGGCAGGCCTCAGTTTGCTTTCACCTGGAGGGGCGTGCAGTGCACCTGCAACCAACTACCCCAGGGTGGAAGCACAGCCCCACCATCTGCCATGGACTGATCCAAGCTGCACTGGAAAAGGGTGAAGCTCCAGAGCACCTGCAGTACATCGATGGCATCATTGTGTGGGGGAACACAGCAAGGAAAGTATTTGAGAAAGGAGAGAGGATCATCCAGATTCTGCTGGAAGCTGGCTTTGCCATTAAGAAAAGTCAAGGGAGAGAGAATTCCTAGGAATGAAGTGGCAAGATGGATGGTGTCAGATTTCCACAGATGTCATCAACAAGATGACAGCAATGTCTCCATCATCCAACAAGGAGACACAAGCTATTCTAGGCGCCATAGGTTTTTGTAGAATGCACATTCCTGAGTATAGCCAGATTATGAGTCCTCTCTACCTGGTCACCTGCAAGAAGAACACTTTCAACTGGGGCCCTGAACAGCAGCAAGTCTTTGCCCAGATTTAGCAGGAGATCGCTCATGCATTAGACCTTGGCCCAGTCAGGACAGGACCAGATGTGAATAACGTGCTCTGCTCTGCAGCCAGGAGCCATGGTCTGTCCTGGAGCCTTTGGCAGAAGGTGCCTGATGAAACTCGAGGCCAACCACTGGGATTCTGGAGTCAGAGCTACAGAGGGTCTGAAGCCAAATATACTCCAACAGAGAAGGAAATTTTAGCAGCCTATGAAGGAGTTCAAGATTCCTCAGAAGTGATTGGTACAGAAGCACAACTTCTCCTAGCACCTTGACTACCAGTGCTGGAGTGGATGTTCAGAGCAAATGTTCCCTCTACCCACCATACCATCAGTGCTACATGGAGCAAGAGGATTCTTCTCATCAAACAGCATGGCTGTATTGGAAACCTGAATCACCCCAGGATTTTGGAGATAATTACAAACTGGCCTGAAGGTGAAAACTTTGGTCTCACTGATGAAGAGGAACAAGAGACATGTGCTGAAGAAGCGCCACCATATGACCAACTACCAGGGGAAGAAACACATTACACTCTTTTTACTGATGGTTCTTGCTGCACTGTGGGAATGAAGCATGCCGCTGTGCTAATCTCAAGCCCCCTGGCTTCTGCTGCCCAGCAGAGGCATGGTCAACTGCAGGGGTTACTCCCCTGGATCTCGAGGAGAGTCGGGGAGCAGCTAAGGCAGAAAGTTACACTGTCTGCCTTGTTTAGAAGAGAGGTGGCATCTGAGAAGGTAATAAGGGAGTCTACTCAAGGCTGGGAAAACAGTTTCAGTTTTAATCCAGGCTCCGAGGAGCTCCGAATTACAGAGTATCCAGCAGCCAAAAGTGGCCTCGAGGCTTTTGCAACATCTTAAATACTGGGGCGGTAACAAGGGGAAGGGAACGCCCATTGACCAATGGGGGGATTTGGGGGGGGTGGAAGGCGAAAGAATAAACAGATACAAAAAACAATGGGGGAAACCTAAGGGAGGGACCCGGGCCCTCATCCAATTCCTCCATGCCCAGGGTAGAAGATTCGGGAAGAATGGGATGGGGAACTGAGTGGGTACCAGGGAGGGGAGGGCAAAGTGCCTAAGAATTTTCAGGGAGATTGGCACTGAGGGAATGTTGGGAAAACTCAGGGTGGAACCATTGGGAGAAAATGGGGGGTGGAGGAGCAAACCATTACAGAATTGTTACAGAAATAAAAACAATACAGCAGAAGCAGAAGTGGAAAGCAGCTGTATGGAGCCCCATATGACAGGTTACAGAAGCTACTGAAGGAGAGGGTGGATCAAGTCAACTCGCTGAACTCAAAGCCGTTCAACTGGCCCTGGACATTGCTGAAAGGGAGAAGTGGCTAAAGCTCTAGCTCTACACTAATTCATAGATAGTAGTCAATGCTCTGTGGGGGTGGCTGGAGAGATGGAAAGAGGCCAACAGGCAGTGTAGAGGAAAATCAGTTTGGACTGCTGATAAGTGGAAAGACATCGCTACCAGGGTAGGGATACTACCTGTGAAAGTCTGCCATGTAGATGCCCATGTCCCCAAGAGCAGAGCCAATGAGGAACACCAAAAGAATCAGCAGGTATATCAGGCTGCAAAGATAGGGTGTCAAAGATAGACCTAGATTGGGAACACAAGGGAGACTTATTCCTAGCTTGATGGGCCCATGATGCCTCAGGTCATCAGGGCAGAGATGCCACCTACAAGTGGGCACGAGATTGAGGGGTGGATCTAACCATGGACAGTATTTCTCTGGTTATTCATGACTGTGAGATATGTGCTGCCACCAAACAGCCCAAGCGAGTGAAGCCCCTGTGGTACAGTGGGCGACGGTCCAGTACAAGTATGGGGAGGCCTGGCAGGTTGACTACATCACACTGCCCCAGACACGCCAAGACAAGCACTGAGTGCTCACCATGGTAGAAGCCACTGGATGGTTGCCTCACGCTACTGCCTGAAACAGCATCCTGGGCGTGGAAAAGCAAGTCCTATGGAGACATGGAACCCCTGAGAGGATTGAGTTAGACAACAGGATTCATTTCAAGAATGGCCTTATCAACACCTGAGCTAGAGAATATGGCATTTAGTGGTTGTACTGAGACCAGTACTGAGAGCTCTCTGGGACCGAGACTGAGACCAAGGTCAGCACCAGGACTGGCATTGCTCCAAGATCTCTCCAAGACCGGCACGGGGACCTGTACCTGGATGGGTACAGGATGTACCTATGGGACCTCTGTGTTCACTCCAGAGAGCTTTGGCTGCACTGCAGGGTAGGATCGCCTTTTCGCATCATTTCAGTGCAGCCGTCCTAGTTCATATGATCCCAGTTTGTATGACAGTCTGTAGGGCCTTGATCCATATGGTCCGTCTGTGCAATCCCAGTCTGTAGGATTCCAGGCCATATGATCCCAGTCTGTATGGTCCTGCATGGCACACACTCCAAGCATCTGGAATTCCAGTTCCCAGCAAGGAAAAATGTTCCTGCCCTTGAAGGCAAAGCTCTTAAAAAGGGGCTGGAAGGCAAGTGCAGCAAGATCCTACAGTGACATTTCCATTGACAGCCTTCATAACTTCATCCATGGTTGTAGCTCCTGCATTGGGAATGAAATCAGGGCAGGGCCTTTGGTGGCAGCTGACCTGGCTTAAGGGAGACATGGAGAGAGAAACAGAGCAGGCGAAGAGAGGCGGGAGAGAAAGGAGGACACAAACACAATCAACTGAGAAGGTGGCACTCTGAAAACAGAACTGCAACTGACTGAAAATGAATGGGACAGAAATCACTAATTATGAAAGTTTTATTCACTACCAAATACATCCCACCCACTCAATTCCACACTATGGAGGCTGGTGATCCAGAAAGATAATAGCTTACTGCGCTCCCCTTGAGGACCAAGCCCTGAACTAGAAACTCTCTGGTTAGGGTGAGCCCCCAGAAGCCCTTGCAAGGTTGTTAATTCCTCACACCCCATTGGCCTGTCCCCTTTGTCCCACCCCTTGCTTTCCCCATATAAAACAATTTCTCCCAGGCTCCTCAGAGCTCTTGTCCCCGGTCTCCTTTGTAGAGTGCCCCGCTCTTAATCAAGACTTGCTCTCTACGAACTCCATACAAGTTCCCATCTTCATGTTACACATCACTCGCTGGGCTGAAGAATAGGACATGCCTCTGCCTCTGAGCTGTCTTTCCCTGGACTCTTCCTCAGGAAGGTCGCAGCACCCTCACCATCCAACACCACCCCAGCACCTCACAATCCTGATCCCACCGCTCCAAATTTGGATCCTAATTCTCCCAATCTTCTTCCAACTCCTGCTCACCCTGGCAGCTGTGAAATCAAGTAAATTTCCCACTTCAAGTAAGTGGGATAGAGTGTTTTTGAGGTGGGAACAAGTGATTTAGAGATGGGATTGAGCCCTTAGGGGTTAAAATTCAGTTGCTTTCACTGAGATTGAGTTGTTTTGAGGAGACAGATCAATCCCTCTTGGCCTTTAGAGAAGAGGGAACAGTGCCTAAAATCCCCCCAGAACCCACAAATCCTCCAGAATCTGTCCCCAGACCTTCAATTCCCTCTCAAACACCTGTGAAATGGTGGGAATTTAGACATCTTTGTTCAATTTATTGCTTTTTAACCCTGTTTTGGCTCTTTTTATGGGATGAAGATGAATTACAAGAAAATTAAGGCCAAACGAAAGGATAAGCATCAGCATCCAGCTATCTTTCCAACATGGATCACAGAAAATTTGGGTCACCACGTCTCTTCCCAATGTGGGTTCTCCAGTGGAGGATGGGGTTACAGCAGCATACAAAGCTCTTCCCGCAGTTGGGGCACTGATAGGATTTCCCTTACCGGTGGCTCCATTTGGTGTTGGGTCAAGTGAGAGCTGTTGGAAAAGCTCTTTCCACACTGAGAACACTCGTGGGGCCTCTCCCCAGAGTGAATGCGCCAGTGCCTGATGAGGTTGGAGTTGCACTTGAATCCCTTCCCGCAGTCGGGGCAGCGGAAGGGCTTCTCCTCCATGTGAATCTGCTGATGCTCAAGGAGATGGGAGGTAATCGGAAATCTCTTCCCACACTCACAACACTCTTAAGGTCTCTCCCCAGTGTGGATCTTTTGGTGGATGATCAACTTGGAACGCAGACTGAAGCTCTTCCCACATTCCCTACACTTGTTTGGCCGTTCCCCAGTGTGGGTCCTCTGGTGCTGGATCAGGATGGGCTTCCGACTGAAGCCCTTCCCACATTGCCCACACTTATAGGGCCGTTCCCCAGTGTGGATCAACTGGTGCCTGATCAGGGTGGAGCTCCGTGTGAAGCTCGTCCCACACTGCCCACACTTGTAGGGTTTCTCCCCAGTGTGGATTTTACGGTGCTGGATGAGGGTGGAGTTGTCCTTGAATCCCTTCCCGCAGTTGGGGCAGCAGAAAGGCCTCTCTTCTGCGTGAATCCGATAGTGCAGGAGGAGATTGGAGCGGGTCTGAAATCTCTTCTTGCATTTATCACACTCATAGGGCCTCTCTCCAGTGTGAATCTTTTGGTGGACGATCAGGGCACCCCGCTGCCTGAAGCCCTTCCCACATTCCACACACTCGTATGGCCTCTCCCCAGTGTGGATTGCCTTGTGGCTGATCAGGTGGGAGCTCCTCCTGAAGCTCTTCCCACATTCCCCACACTCGTAGGGCCGTTCCCCAGTGTGGGTCCTCTGGTGGCTGATCAGGTCAGAGCTCCTCTTGAAGCTCTTTCCACACTCCATACACTTGTGGGGTTTCTCCCCATCAGGAAGCTCATGCATCATTAGGTCCGAGGTCTGGCTTGATCTCCAGCCACCTTCCTGGCCCAGGGTGGGTCTTTCCTCCTCAGATCCCCGCAATCTGAATTTGCAGCCCCTCCTTGTGTGCAATTTCCAGGGCTTTTCCTCCCTTTTAGATTCCTGTGCCATGGATCCGCTCAAAATGGACTCTTCCATGAGGTTCTGCCATGGGGATTTGTCCTCTCTAGTCTCCATCCTCAGCTCCTTCCCTGGGGGAGGAAGAGACAAGGAGAGGATGGGATTTGCCTCTGTGCTAGAGGGAAGGGGAAGGAGATCCCCCAGTGTGTCCCAGGCAGGAGGGCACCGGCAGTGGGGCTGTCCTGCAGCCGGGGGCCAGGCTGGGCTGGGAGATGGAGCAGGAGAGACGGGGAAAGGGGCACTGACTTCTTCCTCACCTGCCTGGGGGTCCCGGGACATCTTCGCCTTTCTTGCAGCCTTCTCCTCCATCTGGCCGAGGGTTGGGAAGGGGAAATCCTAGTTTTAGGGGAAAACAAGGGATGAGCACATTGAGTTTGAAGGTTCCTCTGCCCAAGTCCATCTCTAGAAGTCACCGGCCACCTGGGCTCCATAAAAACCTCCCAAACACCAAGATTCAGCTCTGAAAATGCCTCCCAGGAGTTCCCCATCCCTGCTCCCTCCCCTCTGGTGTTCAAGATTTCCCCCTGTCCCAGCTGCTGGGGGTCATGGTTGTATTGGGGGTCCCCCTTCTCCTTGGTGTACGCCCTCCCCAGGCTGCTGGGAGTCCCAGCAATCCCAAAAGCTCCCCCCTTTTGGCTCTCCCCATTTAGGGATGCTGGGGGTTTTTGGGGTCCCGGGATCCCTTCTCCCCTTATTCTCTGCTTTGGGTGCAGGGGGTTCAAGGAGTCCCCTCCACCCCTCTCCAGGCTCTTGAGGGTCCCACCAATGGTGGCACTCAACCCTCTTTTGTTGAGAGTTTTTTGCAAGAGAATGGACATGCAACATATGCACAATCCAGCCAGCCTTTATAGAAACTGAGTAAGGTCACAATGCCCTTGAAGGATACGAAAGAACACGCTCAACTCCAGACACTTTAGGATGTAAAGGCAGACAAGCAAACTGCAGTGAGACACATGAAGAAAAAATAACTGAATTAACTAAAAGCTTAAAATGCATGCACAGAAGGAGTTAACCAATCATATATTAGCTTGAGGCATGTGAACAGTTAAGCCTAAGCAATTATGTATTAGTTTGAGGTGAGAGAATAGAACACAGTATAAATAGAGCTTAGTTTTTTCAATAAATCAGCTTCACTTGATCATCTTGATCATGGCGTGATGTCCCGTTTCTGATCCTCTGCATTTTTTAGCACCCGAACAGGGACCCAAATATGGCTATTTCACTGTTATGCAGAGGTTCAGCTACAGCCTTCAGGAAGCAGAGAAGCTACTTGAAAGTATCCTCGCTGCCCTGGCAAGAAGAAGATAGTTTGGAGCTACAAGTAAAGACAAACTGATGAAGACAAATTGATCTCACCTGGATCGGGTGAGTGGCCGGGGAGGAAATGTGGTCAGACCATGAGAGAGATGGGGTCCAAAAGCTTCTCCAGCATATCCTCTCTAAGAGATGGCAGAAATATAATGCTGCTACTCTGAATGGACTTATTTACTGGGCATGGGATCATAACACCATACCAGGGGTGCATGTCGCTTTTGAGGTATTGACATGGGAGGCTGTGGGCTGCATGATATGGGACTGTATTGCTTCGGGTGGAGGTGAAGCTAAAGAGGCATCTAAATATGCTACCCTGTGGAAAAACATCATAGACGTATTAAGAGTGATGAAAGCAGAAAAGAAAGCGGCTGCAGCAGCCTGTGCTGTGTTTGCCCCAAGCCCAGACTCTGTCACAGGCATTTCCTGCTAGCATGTTATTCTTGACTACATTAAACATTCCTTCATGTGGCCCCCAACCCTCCAGCCTGGTTCCAGTAACCGAAAAGGAACTCAAACCCTCAGACCAGAAACAAGAGTGAGGAAGCTACCTCCCTCAGAGGTTTGAGCTGCTGACCCAAGAATAAAGGTATTCAGGAAAAGGGAGCAGCCAGTGATGAAGTGTTAAAAGTAGTGCATTCATTATCTGAAGATGAGGCTGAAGAAGAAAAGATATATTCAGGATCTGCCTTGGTAGAAGAGGACTTAAAAGCTTTGGTAGACAATTTGTAAAAGTTAGTAATTCAACAAAGTGATCGAGTCACTTCCCAAAAGGACTATTCTTTTGCAAAGAGGGAGCTGCCAACTATTTTAAGCTTTTGAAAGAGTTCTCAACGAATGGAGAGGGAGGTGGATACCCCTCTCGACCACAGAGTATTGTGAGTTAGAGGTAGACCCTGATATAGAACCCACACAAAAAAGGAAGTGGAAAGGAGTTATAACTTAAGCAATAATAGAAGGGTCTTTTTCCCCCAGTACTATAGAAGCCTTCCCTGTGGTAACCTAAGCCACAGGGCAAGGATGGGAGCTATCTGATTGGAAGATATTAGAAAAATTGAAAAGCGCCCTTACACAATACGGCTTGAAGCCTCAATTAGCACAATCATTATTGCAATTCATTTTTACAGCAGATACTTTAATTCCAGCAGATGTTCAAACCTTGGTTATATTAATCATACCCCCGCACCAGCAAATTCAGTTTTAAAAGAATTGGGAATGGGCATGTAAAAAAGAGGAAGTAAGACTTCAGGCTCAAGGGGACCCATTGTTTGGAATCCCAGCACAGCAATTATTAGGAGAAGGCCCCTGGTCCACAGCAACTAGCCAAGCCCGAAGTATCAATGATGTTTTGCATCTAAACCAACAACTTGCATATAACTCGGTCCTTGCATTGCCAGACTGGCTGCATACTCAGGCTTTTACACGGATATGTCAATAAGAAAAAGAGGACTTTGTTAAATGAAGACTGCTCGCAGAGAGCCATCTACAATCACCCCAACCTAGATCTGGATACAAAGCAGAAGCTGTTTAAGATGCTTGCCTCTGACAACACTAATGACAAGACTTGGCAGATTTTCACCACGTTGCAGAAGGGAGCAGAAGTTGTTGACATGCTAGAATTAATGACCAGAACCACACAGAGACAGAAAGCACAGAGACAGAAAGCATCCTGTGGCTGCTGTGGTACAAGGTGCTGTAAAGCCACTACTTTGAAAATTAGAGAAAAAATCAGAAGGAAAAAATATCAAATGTTTTGGATGCGGAAAGATAGATATATACAGTCAATGTTGATCTGCCCCAATGAAGAAGTTTTGCTCCAATTGCAGGAAGGATAATCACAACACGAGTGCAAGTTCCAGCGAAATGGATCACAGAGCATGACCCCACACGCAAAGACACAAATTCAGGGAGCTGCTAGCTCAATCTCCTCTGGAGGACTTTACCCACTTCAATCAGTGCCAGAATGGACGTGGAAACTACAGTAGACTTTACCATCACTGACTCTGCAGTACATCTGATAGAGACTAATAAGGGACCTTTGTGGGATGGGCTTAGTGCTTTCCTGTTAGGGAGATCATCTGCTAGCAAAAGATTAGATGTAATTCCCGCGGTTAGTGATGTGGACTATCAAGGGGTTATCAAAATCATGGTTAGGACATTTTTCTCTCCTGTATCTATTCCTAAGGGATCACGAATTACTCAACTTGTTCCTTTTAAGCCTTGTGCCCCTGTACAGGATTAAAGGAGCAGGAAAACAGGCGGTTTTGGTTCCACAGGTAACCCAGAAGTGTATTGGGCCATGGATATCACGAGAGGTAAACCAGGTAACAGGTAACCTTGATTCATCCCAATGGTAATTCTATTGCTAAGAGGCTCACAATCAATACCGGAGCAGATGTAAAAATAATTTCAAACACTATATGGCCCAGGAACTGGCCAGTAGTCAATCCTGTTTTGGGAATTGCTGGAATTGGTGGAACCCAAGCAACTTGGTTAAGTAGGGAAATAATTATCTTTACTTTTCCAGATAAAGTAAGCATAACAACAAGACCCTATGTCATGCAGACTCCTGGTAATTTGTTAGGTTTAATTGGCAAGGATTTGTTAAGTCAACTAAAGGCCACAGTTGCTACATAACCTTTTTAACAGCAGCCATTGAGGGACCAGCCACGGTGAAATTAATGGGAAGAGGTTACATGTACTTACTTACAGATAAAGGAATTCGCTGGATTCTGGCTCAGTAGGTTAAACCTTACCTGAAGTCACACCTGCCAGCTAATACCCTGTCCAGAAGCAGAACATTGGCAACAACACCGACTTTAGACACAGCTGAACCCAATACTTCAGGCACCTGACGGTTGAACAACAATTGAACTTTTTTCCACAGCCATCAACAGATGTGGACCTGGGGTAATGGTAACCAGTAATGACAGCTTACCACTACTTCCAATACAGGTTTTAAACCAAATTGAACAAGCTTGTCTCATTCACGGCTATTCTTGCAAACCATGGATCAAGGTCCAGTGTGTTAAATGCAAACTGAAGTGGTGGCAACAAGTCTGTCAGGAAAATAACCTTTTTATAGCTCGCAGGAAAAAGAAAAAATTTAGCTCTACTAATTTAGCTTGCAATAGATGTTTTAGTATACCTAATACACTTAATGTTGAGCACACGTTAGCAATATTTTTAGGGCCTAATCATAGAAGACAACCTCCCCCTGCACCCTTTACAAGAATATTTTTACAACATTGGAATTTTAGCCAGGATTTATCCCTTATTGAAACACAGGATCAGCAAGTTTTGCTTTTGATTCAATTTCACTTGGCAAAACAAGCCGTAGCAAATCAAACTATATCATGAGTCAGATTACAGCTACAGAGTGTGGGAGAGGAATAGCAGTACCACAACAGCATCACGTTCCTGACTGTCAGTGGGATGAGGCCAAAGAATATTGGGCAAAGCATAGAGGTGCTCTGCAATGGTGACAATAATGCCAATTGTTCCACAAATAATATTGATGATTGTAGTAGATAGGGACAGGCGAACGGAAGATTTCGGGATGTGACGGAAAGAAAGACCCCTTCCCCCTCTCACCCTGCAACATGTTATCCATTTACCCCAAAGAATGTAACCACACCTAACCCAGTAGTTTTCCACTCCTGACTAACCCTAGAGACCCTACCAACCCCTCCTGACGTAGCAGAGTCCCCCAAGACTATTTAAACCCATGAGATAAGATAATAAATGCTTTCAACCGTCCACCACACTGGTGCCTGCGTGTGTCGTTGGCCCGAGTGGCCCAGGGGAGACTGGGCTGCCGTGCTGTTCCTTGAAACCAGGTCGCCTTGCCTTCCCCTGAAGGCAACAGATGATGATCATTGCAATAATAGAAAAAATGCAGGGATTGCTTAACATCGATCAGCTAACAAACATGCGGATTACATGGGCTAATCAAACAGGGAAGGAGTCAATTTGCTTATCATTAGCTACACCTTCTGATCCTTTTTGTACTTGTTTAATTGGAGTTCCATTAGCTTCTATGGAAGAATTAGGACCTTGGACTAAGGCCACAGTGCACAAAAATTTAAATGAGGCTTGGTCAAGTTGGTGCATGATTTAATGGTGGAATATCCAGAGGGGACCAACCTCTGCAAATTGATGTGACACTTTCGGGATTCCAATGAACACCTTGTCAGCACAAGCTTTTACAATTGCCCAGGGATTGAACATTACTAGCATGGAGCCACATGAGCTAGACAACCTGGGTTCTATGCCAGGCAATTACTGTCTATTGTTTTTGGATATTATTCTACAGGCTCAGATTTGTCTGGTATAAAAGAGGGATGACCAAAAAATGATAGCACTGGGATATCCCCTGGCTCCTCATGGTATTACAATATCGCAGATTATTGCAACAATTGGATAAGACCTTTACCACCAGAGCAAGGTATGGCTAAAATGCAACCTCCTGGGGTTTTCCTCATTTGTGGGGATAGAGCCTGGCCTGCAGTGCCCCAGAAAGCATTGGGAGGATCATTTTATTTTGGCAAACTAACATTATTTACCCTTAACATCCACCAGATGCTTAACATCAGTCACAAGTCCTAGTGCTTGAGACATAGTGTGCATCAGTTGGGCCCTGAATGTAGAGATGAGGTACAATGATGGGACCCACCATCAGTTATATTGGCATCATTTTTCATGCCAGGAGTAGCCTTGGCACAGGCCCTCACGCAATTGAGGCGACGAGCATGTTGGACAGGGAAACAAATTAACATCATGTCCACAGTGCTAGATGAACTCACCACTGATGCTGATAGCATACGCCATGCTGTGTTACAAAATAGGGGTGCCATAGATTTTTTATTGCTAGCAAAAGGACATGGTTGTAGATTTTAAAGGGATGTTTTGCATGAACCTTTCTGATCACTCTGAATCAATTCACAAAAAACTTTTGCAACTTAAAGAAAACATGAAGAAGCGTACAGATGTTGATAATCCTTTTGATGAGTAGTTAAAATCTTGGGGCATTACTGGTTGGCTTAAGGACTTATTACAGTGTGTACAGAGAATAACTGAACATGCCATTAATTCAGTCTGGCTTGTGCAAAAATAAGGGGGAATTGTTGAGAGTTTTTTGCAGGACAATGGACATATGCAACATATGCATAATCCAGCCAGCCTTCATAGAAACTGAGTGAGGTCACAATGCCCTTGAAGGACACGAAAGGAGAACACACTCAACTCCAGACAGCTTAGGATGTAAAGGCAGACAAGCAAACTGCAGCGAGACACATGAAGAAAAAATAACTGAATTATCTAAAAGCTTACAATGCATGCAAAGGAGTTAACCAATCATGTATTAGCTTGAGGCACGTGAACAGTTAGGCAACTATGTTTTAGCTTGAGGCGCATGAACAATCGAACACAGTATAAATAGAGCTTAGTTTTTGCAATAAATCAGTTTCACTTGATCATCTTGATCATGGAGTGATGTCCTGTTTCTGATCATCTGCACTCTCTGGGCTCCCCTCTTTGGGCTCCTGAGGGACACAGGGCTCTGCTCCTCCAGGCTGCCTCTGCTGGCAGCTGCCACCAGGGCCTCCCAATGTACCCCCAAAGGGCCTTTTTTGCTCAGCTTTGGAGTTCTTCATTCTCCAAACATCCCCACAAAAAAACCCAACCCAGGGACACCCATGGTATCTGGGCCACGCTCCCCCTCCTCAGATACCTGAGGGATAAGAGGCAATGATCCTACAGGTGTGGGGCTGCAAATTCATGGAGGGCACAACCTCACGGTCCCTTCCCCTTCTTTGATCCTCCTTTGTCCTTCCTCTTCCTCCTGCTCATCCTCTTCCTCACCTCCTTATCCTCCTTCCCTTCCATCCCTCCTTCACCCTAAGCTCACCTCTTTCTCCTACTTCCATCCCTTCTCGCTCCATTCATCCCTCCTCTTCCATTGCTACTCTTCCTCCCCCTGGAGCAGTCACACCCTTGGTGCCCCATTTCCTAAGCCCTCGCAGCCTGCGGGATGAGTGAGGAAGGAGCTGGGACAGGTCGGGATGGGCAGCGCAGGGCTCTCGGCTGTTCCCAGCCGCTGTTCCAGGGAGGAACCCGGCCTGGGCCAAAGGAGAGGCAAACTGGGAAAACTGGGGGCTGCACATCCAAACGGGCTGGCTGGGGACCCTGCCTGGGCACTGCTGGCCCTTGGGGCTCCTCTGGGACAGCCAGGAGGGGGGAACACACAGAGGGCTGGGGGATGCCAGGAGTGGCAGCACTGGGAGGGACTGGGCTCTACTGGGATCACACTGGGTGTGAGTAGGAGCCTGCAGGAGGTAATTGAGACCATGTCATCAGGAAATGGGATACACTGGGAGTGACTGGGATTATGCTGAGGGTGACTGGGAGCAGCTGTGAGAAACAGGGATCATGTCAGAAGCAACGGGGATGAGCTGGGTGTGACTGGCTGTATGCCAGGGTGATTGGAAACCACAGGGCTTTTACTGGGACGAACTGGGATCCTGCTGGGGGTGACTGGGATCATACTGGCAATGAGTGCAAATACACTGAGGCTGACTGGGAATGGCTGTGAACAAATGCGATCATACTGGAAGGAACTGGGAGTGACTGGGAACATGCTGGAGGGAAATGGGGTACACTGGGAGATACTGGGAGTGACTGCAACAAAAGCGAGGGTGAAAGAGAGCAACTGGACACATGTGGAGCACAACTGGTTCATACTGGCAGTGACTGGGAGCGCAGTGGGGTCATATTTGGATCATATTGGGAGTGACTCGACTAAAATGGGAGTATCTGAAAGCAACTGGGAACACACCCTGCACATCATCCCCCATAATGGGGGTAACTGGGAGCAAATGGAATCATACTGGGACTGACTGGCTTGATCTAGGAAGCAACTGGAACCATGCTGGAGGCAGTTGGGACCATACTGGGAGAGACTGGAAGTAACTGGGTGTCGTGGTTTGACACGGAAAGATAATTTTTTCCGGAAGGAAGAGGTCAATTTGGATATTGACCAATTGAAAGTAGACACGCCTCTGAGAACACAGAGGGGTTAAAAGCAGAATTCTCAGGGGAACTTGCTCTCTTTAGTTCCGGTCAGCGTGCAGTGCAGCCTCTCCCCTGCCCGGCCGTGGCTGGGTGGGGGAGGGGAAGTCTCATGGCCTGATGGAGGTAACTCCGAAGGGTGGAAGGACTGGAACCGGGCTGGCCCCTGCAGATAGAAGGGTGGAAGAAATCTAGGATGTTTCCGTTCCCCCCCCCCCCCCCCCCCCGCAGAGTTTCTCTCCCGAGACGGAGAGAGAAAGAGACAGCGGCAGTTCTGTCAGCAATTCTACTGTGAGGAAGGAGGAGCGGGGGGAGCTGCAAGGTGCCCAGTGCGTGGGAGTTGCTGGATGTCCGGGCATTGAGCCATCTTAGGAGTTTGGACTTTTAACCCTTCCTTGAGAAATGAAAGCTTTGTGAATTTTCCTTTCCCCTCCTCGGTTTGAAAGAGAGGAAGAGGGACACTTTAGACCCTGGGATGTTAAAAGGAGGAATTCTAGATGGGAGGGGGATAAGGAGTGACTTTTAGCTGGACTTTTCCGTGTTAGCCACAACCTGAACCAATCTTCTCCTCCAAGAGAGACTGTGTTTTGGGAGGATGCCAGTGAGTCAAGAGACTTCCTTCAGCTGGGAAAAGACAAGAGTATAGTGAATGGAGAAAAGGTTAGGGGGTTTGTGGTAGTGTCCCCCTGTCCTGGAAAAGAAAGATAAGAAAAGAAGATCTCTGTT
The DNA here is from genome assembly GCF_050655825.1 of Lonchura striata. NCBI lineage: Eukaryota > Metazoa > Chordata > Aves > Passeriformes > Estrildidae > Lonchura > Lonchura striata. The sequence continues at coordinate 1,572,491 of NC_140718.1, read as the reverse complement.
CTTGAGCCCTCGGCCCCAGGAGAAAATAATAAAAAACTAAACTGTTGTTTTCTCTCCTCTTGGCAGGGCATCCTTGAAAGGAAAAATCTTAAAAGCAGTCTGTCCATCTATGCATTGGTAGCGAGAACACTGTGCATAGAAAGGAGAAGGGTCACTCACCATGGCAAACTTTTTCTCCGGGCGGTGCCATGTGTGACATGGAAACACAGGATGTGAAGCTGTGTTTTCTTGGGGGGGTCTGTGGCATAGGAGAAACTCTGTTCCCTCGATAGACTGAGTATTAATTGTCTAGAGGGTAGAAACCTGATTGGGGTCCAGATAGTGTCTCACTGTGGTTTGTTGGAGTTGAGTGGTGGGGGGAGGAATGCTTTGCAAGGTTTTCATTTGATCCTTGTGTAGTTTTTTTTTCCCTTCTTTAGTTTTCTCTTTTCTTTTGTAGTAGTAGCTTAATAAAGTTTTTTTCAGTTATTAAGCTTGAGCCTGCTTTGCTCTGTTCTAAATTCCACTTCACAGCATTCAAGGGAGGGATCACATTTTCATGGGGGCACTGGCATTGTGCCAGTGTCAAACCATGACACTGGGATTATACTGGCACCACACTGGGAGTGGCATGTGACTAGGCTCAAACTGGAACTTACTGGAATCATATTGGGGTTGAAAGGGAGTAACTGGGATCCCACTTTGGCTTACTGGGAGCAGCTGAGAGGAACTGGGATCATGCTGCAAGCAAATTGGAGGAACTGGGAAGGACTGGATGCAAGCTGGAGGCAACTGGGATATTCTGGGCATGAGTAGTGGATCATATGGGGATAACTAACACCTTCCTGGGACCATTGGCAGTGTCTGGAAAGGACCACAGACATGCTGGGGGGAACTGGGATATACTAGGAGGGCCTGTAACCATACTGGGGTGACTGGAACCACACTGGGAACTATGGAGACCATGCTGGGGAGAACAGGGACCATACTGGGGGCAATTGGGTTCAATTAGGACCACACTGGGAATGTCTGTAACCATAGTGGAGTGATGGAACCACACTTGGAACAGCTGGGCCCATGCTGGGAGCAACTGGAATTAGACTTCAAGTGACTGGGATCATACTGGTACTGGCTACACTCATACTGGTATTAGAGTGGGTGTGAATGGAACCTGACTGGGAGTTACTGGAAGCTATTGGGCCCGTGTTGGGAGGAAAATGTGGACACACTGGGAGCAACTGGGATCAGCTAGAAGGTACTGGAACCATGCTGAGAGGACTGAGACCACAACTGGGGCAACATCAATCATACTGGGAACAACTGGGACCACAATGTGGGCAAACGACAGAAACTGGGATCATGCTAGAGGTAACTGGGAAAGACTGGGATCATTCTGAGGTAACTAGAACCTTACCCAGGCAACTGAAATATACTGGGAGTGTCTGTAACCATACTGGGGGGACTGGAACCACACTGGGAAAAGCTGGCAGCAGGCTGGGGTCAATGCTTTGGGACAGTCAACCTATGCTGGGGGCAACTGGGCATGACTGGGACCCTGCTGAGAGGGACTGGGATGATTCAAGGGGCAACTGGGATCATATTGCGAGGAACTGGGAACAACTGGGACTATGCTTGGGGACAACTGGGATCATACTGGGATCACACTGGAAGCAGCTGGGTTCATGCTGGGTCAGACTGGGATCACATAGAGGGTGACAAGGATGATACTGGGATTGACTGGGACTGGCTGCGAGCAACTGGAATTGTGCTGAAAGCAACTGGGAGAAAGTGGGAGTGAGTGGGATAAACTGGGAGAGACAGAGAGACACTGGGATCATACTGGAGGCTACTGGGGTCATGTTAACATTGACAGGGAGCAACTGGGATCACACTGGGGGCCACTGGCATCAGACTGGGAGTGACTGGGGTCATACTGAGAGTGGCTACAATCATACTGGGATTAGAGTGAGTGTCATTGGACCATGACTGGGGGTTACTGGGAGCTACCAGGCCCATGCTGGGAGCCAGCTGGGGACATAATTAAAGGAACTGAGATCAGCTGGGATAAAACTGGGGGCAACTGAACTGCGCTGAGGTACTGGGAGTGCCTGGCAATGACTGAGAATGTTCAGGGCAACTGGGATCTACTGGGAGTGTCTCAGAACGCATGGGTGGTGACTGGGACCAGACTGGGAGTGACTGGGAATGTACTGGGGAAACTGGGAACATGCTGGGGGCAAGTGGGAATGACTAGGGCCTTGCTGAGATAGACTGGGATCACCCTGGGAGTGACTAGGACTGGGAACACACTGGATGAAAGTGGGAAGAATCGGGAGCAACTAGGACCTTGCTGGGGTTAAATTGCATCATCTTAAGGGAATGACTGGGAGGGACTCGGTTCATACTGGGAACAACAGGGATACTGCAGGGAGTGAGGGGAAGTGACCAGGGTCATACTGGGAGCAACTGGGCTCATACTGGGAGTGACGAGGAAACTGGAAGCACATGGGGGCAAAAATTGGGCTCGTACTGGGAGTGCCAAGGAAAGTGGAAAAACATGGAGGGAGCAACTGGACTCATAGTGGGAGCAGTCACTCTCAGCCCTGGGACCTCCCAAAAACACCTCCCAGGTACCCCCAAGGTGACCCCAAGGGCCATCTGCAGCTCGGCTTTGGAGCCCTGCGAGCTCCAAACATTCCCCCCAAAAAACCCCAAACCCAGGCACCCCCGGGGATATTGGAGTCAAGCATCCGCTCCCTGAGCACTTGCGGGATGGGGGGCGATGGTCCCAGGGCTGTGGGGACTTCAGGGAGTGCCAGGGCCACAAGATTCCTTCTCTGCTCTTCTCTTGCTGCTCCCTGTGGCGGCTGTGCCTCTTCCTCCCCCTTCCCAAAGGCTGAACTGTGAGGGGAAAGGGGGCAAGGAAAGGGCGGAACCCTGAGGGGAAAGGAGTGTGGTCAAGGGGATGCACGGTCCTAAGAGGGCTTGGTTTGACCTAAACTCACCCAAAAGGGCCTCAGATACAGCCAAAATCCACCAGATTTGCCCTAAAATCAGCCAAAGGGGCCCTAAAATCCACCCTAAATCCACATGGTTTGGCCTAAAATCAGCCAAATGGGATTAAAATTATCCAAAGGGATCTAAAATCCAACCCAAATGGCCTAAAATTACCCCAAATGTTTTAAAAGCCACACAAAGTGTCTTAAAATCACCCGTAAATCTCTCAAATGCACCTAAAATCCACCCTGAAAGTACCTGGTTTTACCTACAATCACCCAAAGGTACCTAAAATCACCCAAAGGTACCTGAAACCAGCACAAGAAGGCCTAAAATCACCCTAAAAAGGAGTGGTTTCACATAAAATTCCCCAAAGAAGCCAAAAACCTACTCAAATAGGCCCAAAATCACAAAAATAAGGGACCTAAAATCACCCACACAGGACTAAGATATTCACCTATGTGGGCCCAGTTTGTCCTAAAATGACCCAAATGGGCCCAAACGCCCCCCACATGGGTCTAAAATCATCCAACGGGATCAAAAATCCCCCTTAAACCAGATTCAGCCTAAACTCAGCCAAAGGGGCCAAAAATCCACCTGAAAATGCTTGGAATGCCCGCAGGGGATCTGAAAGCCACCCTAAACCTGCCCAGTTTGTCCCAAAATCCCCCAGAGGGGCCAAGCCTGAGACCGAGCCAGGGATCGCCTCTGGGAGGGACCAGGGAGGGCTTGAGAGGGCTTGGGGCATTTGGGCCTCTTCTGGGCTTTAGGGAATTGTGTTGGGAGCTTAGGGGGAATTGTTGGGGATTTTTTAAAAGAATTATTAGGTTTTGGGGGAGTTGGGGAATTTTGGGGGTTTTTGTGGATCTTGGGGTGTTTTATTGGTGCTTTGGGAGGGGTGTTTTTCAGGGGATGTTCGGGGGCTAAGTGAAATTTTTTGCTTCTTTTTTTTTGATTTTGGAAGGTTTTACTGGGGTTTTGTGGATTTCTCTGAAATTTTGGAGGGTATTATTGGAATTTTTGGGGGATTTGGGGGGGATTTTATTCAAATTCTGGGGGTATTTAGTGGGATTCTTTGAGGATTTGGAACTTTTAGGAATTTTTTGTGAGTTTTTGGGATTTTTGTTTGGATTTGGGGAGTTTTGGGGTTTTTTTGGGTGTTGCCGGAATTTCTTTGGGTCTCTGGGTGATTTTGTGATACTTTGTGTGGGTTTGGGGACATTTTCGGGGGATTTGTGAGGTTTATTTGGGATTTTGGGGGGTTTGTTGATGTTTCAAGAGATTTTGTGGGCTTTTATTTGGATTCTAGGGTGTTCTAATGAGATTTTGTGAAATTTAATCGGGATTTCCTGGGTTTTATTAGGACTTTCTGGGTTTTACGGAGATTTTGGTTCCTCTCGGCCCTTCGCCACACCCAAGGACAACCCCAAAGCCCCCCATAACTCCAGTAAAACCTCCAAAAATTCAAATAAAACCCTCCAAAGCCCCAGAGAATCCCACAAAATCCCAGTCGAAATGCCTCCCAAAAACAAAAATGAAAAAAAACTCCCAAAAATGCCAATAAACACCCAAAAAAAACCCCAAAAAACCAACTTTTCCAAAACACGAATAAAATCCCCCAAAACCCAAAATCCCCCAAATACACAACACCACCCCTATAATTCTCTCCAAAACCCAATAATTTTCCCTAAATTAAAAAAAAAAAAAAATCCCCCGAATCTAAAAAAAAAAGCCCCCTCAATCCCTACAGACCTCCCAAACAGCTCTCCAGAACCCCCCAGACTCACTGAGGGCTGTCCTGGATCAGCGGGCACCGGCTGGTGGAACAGGAGCCACTTCAAGGGGCCCTCCGAGCTTTTTGGGGAGGGGGCACCATTACAGACCCCCCAAAAACAGGGAGACCCTGTTGTGCCCCCTCCCCCCAAAACCCCCAGACCGCAGTGCAGGCTGGGCCTGGGACTCCCCAGGACCCCAAATCTCCCCAGACCTCTCCCAGAAACCCCAACCCCCCCCCCCCAGCCCCCCTCAAGGTTGGCCCAGGATCACCCTGGACCCCCAACCCCCCCCCCAGGAGCTCCAGATCCCCCCAGAACCCCTTGAGACCCCCCAGGACCCCCTTGAGAACTCCCAGATCCCAATCGGGCCCAGCCCAGGATGTCCCCTGAGACTCCCCAGACGCTTCCCAAGACCCCTCCCCCACGGTCCCCTCTTAGGACCCTCATCCCCCATTCCCCCACCTGTCCCGGCCCCTCCGCAGCTCCCGCAGCTCCGGCCTCTCCCAGCGCCTCCCGCAGGACCCGCCCGAGCCCGGGGCGCCCGGGGCCACCGGGCTCATGCCCGGCCCTGGGGTCAGGGGACGCCATTTCCGGCTCGCCTCTGATTGGCTGCAGCGGCGCGGGGGAGGCAGGTGTTGCTGAGGGGAGCCGCACGGTGATTGGTTAGTTTGGGAAGGTGCGGCGCGGTGATTGGTTGATTCGGGGCAGGGCACGCTACTATTGGCTGGGTGGGCTCACACACGCGGCAGGTTGTGGGGGCATTTCCGGTTTTTTTTGTGAGCGGGGGGAACATTCCCCATTCTTGGGGGAACTTTCCTGGGTTTCTGGGGTAACATTCCTGGATTGTTAGGGGAACATTTCTGGATTTTAGTTTGTGGCAACATTCCGGTACATTTTGTGGGAGGTTTCCGGATTTTTGGGGGAAAGTTCACTGGGTTTTGGGGCACATTCCCGAGTTTTTGGGGGAACATTTCCAGAGTTTTTGAGGGGAATGTCTCTGGATTGTTGGGTTACCGAGGGAACGGAACGCAGGGCTGGAGGGGGTTCAGGGGAGGGATCCGCGCCGGGGCTTAGTCCCCCAAGGCGCAGGCGGGGTCCGCTGCCGGAACCGGCCAAGGGGATCTTGGGTGGGGACCGGCAGCTCCCGGCAGCCGCGGCGGCGCCCAGCGCAGCCGGCGCGGGCCGGCAGCGGGGGACGGGACCGACGGGACCCCCGGTGCGGACAGCGCGGCGAGCCCAGGCCCCGCGGCAGGACGGACCCGGCACTGCCGGCGGAGCGGCCGCGGGCCAGGCGGCCGGGAGCGGGGCACACAAATTCACCGGCGGGGCCGGAGCCGGGATGGGGAGGGGGACCGGCGGGGCAGCCGCGGGGATGGGGGGGGCGAGTGGGACCGGAGGAGGCAACACTTGCAAAGGATCCCAGTCTCTTTGTTTCCTCCCTTCCTCCTGTTCCCAGCCCTCTCTCTTCTCCTTCCTCCCCCCTTCCCTTCCCCCCCCCCCCCCGTTTTCCTCTCTTGTTTTGTCTCGGTGGTTTCTGATACTTTAAAGATTTTTTTTTTTATTCTTTCAAAATCTCCCGTCCAGCATATGGCATATTCTTTCTTCTGGATTGAACGGTTCTTTAGAATTGATAAATAAATTTTAGAGCCTAACAAATCTAAACTTCTACTTGGATACTTTGAAAGGGTCAAAGAGCTAACTCACAACCTCCTAATGTTGTTTTTCTCATCACCTTTTTATTTATCCTTTGGCAAGTTATATATCTTTCAGTCACTTGCCTTGTTACTCAAAAAAAAAATCCCAATGCATCCATATCTCCTTTGTGTGTTACATATTCCAGTGCTCATTTAGAGCATATAATTCACAAGTTTGAGTTTACCAGTTTAAGGTAAATTTCCCTTTTTAAATAGTTTGCATGTTTTTCTCATCAACTACGGCATACCCTATATTTTCTCTTTGTTCAGGGATTTGTATCTCTGTTAGCTAGCATAACCCCCTCCAAGGGCTGCCTTGGGGTATCTCGGCTGGTATCCTTTTACTCCCTTTTTCTTTTTTTACTGGTTTTCTGCCCCATTTTTCAAGATCTCATCTATTCATCTCATGCCTCTGTTTCCCACTTTCTTTAACAACCTGAATACCACATTGGTTTTTTTCAACTACACAAAAAGTCCTTTCTCTCACCATACCATCCAACACAATCCACCTCCCTCCAAGGAGGTAAAGCTCAAAATAAACAATCTGCATTACATATCTTCCACTCATTTGCATTTACTCAAATTTATTTTCCACTCACTCTCGCACACACTTTTACACCCTCAGGCCTGTTCATTCATACTTCTACATTTCCCTTTATTTTATTGCACAGAGTAAGGAAACATTAGCAAACCTCTTAGATTTACACAAAGGGATTTCTGTTGCCAGAGAAGCCTGGATCGTGTAAGCCCCCACCCTGACCCCTTCCACCTCCCTGAGGTTTGGCTATCCCTCTTCCCCAGAGATAGCCTCAGAGTCAGGGGTTCGGACCTCCATACCTTTCCCGGATCTGGACTCCCCGCTCCCCCCACTGGGAGAATGGGTAACACGAGTACCCTGCACAGCCACTGTGCTAAAAGGTCCTACGATACTGAGCCATCCTTGCTTTGGGGGGCAGCCTCTCTGGGCTCCGCCAGGCCTCCGGGAAGTGCCCTGAATTTGGTTGCCTCTGGTGCCAGTTCACCTTTGAGGCTGGCTGTGTGTGATTCACACTTTGCAGTTACAGCTTCCCTCTCACACCCAGGGGAACAAGGCTTGTTTTGCGGGTTTTGCCTCAGCCACCACTTGCAGTGGAAACGGCTTATTGGTGCGGGACCCACTCTCACATACCCAACAAGACAATAAGGTACCTTTCAATTCACCTAATTACACTTCAAGGTGTTACTGGCTAGTGCTGGTGTTCTTAGATATCCCTCAATCTAGCTGTGTTGTCCAAAGCAGAATTTTTAGGGGACCCTCCCACACATTTTACCTTTTTCTTTTTTTCTTTTTTTTTTTTTTTTTTTTTTCCCACCAATTGATTATGTCAGGAAAACCCTCTTTTTACCTTTTATTTTCCCCTCCACCCCAATGGATCCAACTCCGTCCCAGAGACCCAGTCCCAGTTTCCCCCGGGGGAATTCTCTCAGTCATTTTTATCATTCACTTCTTCTCTTTACTGGCCATTTTTCTCACGAAAAAGATGGAAACGCAGCATGGGAGACCACACTCTTGCTTGGCAAGTCTGGGATAACCAGCATTCTCTCGGGCACACGCATTCATATCCCCCCCTTATCCACCCCATCCCAACAAATACCTATCCTTTGTCCTTGGGTCTTTGTTCTTCTTGAACACTTTAGTCTTAGGGGCTAATTACCACTGTTTTAGGGAAGCCTTTCCCTTTTCTTTGTTTTATTGTCTCCTTTTGCCCATGGATCATAACCTGTGTCTGTGGGTCACACCAGGGGAACAAAGTGAGGCTGCCTGACAGGGCAGGACGCATCTTCCTCACCCTGACTTTCCTAAGGCACCGACAGAGAGGTGTTAGCAACCATCCTCTGCTACCATAATTGTGAAAAACACCAATCACTTGGTTTTTGAAATTTTTAAAGTTTAATAACAATAAAATGGGTATAAAAATAGTAATACAATTAGAGTAATAAAATTTAGAGTTAGGACAATTACAGGACAAAAAACAAAGAATTATGGACGTCCGGGTGCTCTCAGACACTAAGTCATGAAAAGCATGCCTTGTGAACAAAGGGATCACCCTTAAAACAATACATTGTTACATATTCATATATCCTTCATGGTTATGCATACATTCTGTTTAAAACGAGAAACTCTGTCTGTTGTATGTCAACTTTTTTCTTTTAATCCCCACAGCATCTTCGAGTCTGAGCAAGGCCTGAAGAAATTAGCTTCTTCTGATAAGAAAACAATAAATTCTTCTTCTCTGGAAGATTTGGGTGTTCCTTGAAGCAAGTATCTCATTCCTAAAAAACTCTTCATATACACAGTTGCTATTTTTAACATCATGTTGTAACCTAAAACTATATTTAACACTACTTAAGAGAATTTCTTTCTAACATTACACATATAATATTCATTGTAACATTTGCAAAAAGCCAATCATAAAATATGCATTTTTCACACTATTAAACTTTTAAAATTTTAACACAAGTGATTGGAGCTTTTCACAGGGAGGAAAAGAGATTTTGGGGTTGAAAAAAGGAGGATTTGGGATTAAAAAAGGAGGATTAAGGATGAAAAAGAAGGATTTGGGGTAAAATAAAAAGAGGATTTGGGCCAAGCTGAATTTACCTGGGGGAGTGTGACTGTGCAGGGGGTTTAGGGTAGGGTCAGGACCATTTTTGGGGCAGTTTTCTGGCATTTTGGGGTAGTTTTATGGAATTTGGGGGCAGTTCTATGGGATATGGGGAGATTTCTTATGAGATTTTGGGTGATTTGGAGGGGTTTGGAAGGATTTCAGGGTGTTTCTATGAGATTTTGGATTGGTTTGGAGGGATTTGGGGTGTTTTTGTGCAGTTTTTTGGTATTTAGGGGCACGTTTCATGTGTTTTTTCGGGACTTTGGGTTATTTTAGTCCCAGGTTGTTTTGTGGTTTAAGGGTATTTTGGTGGGGTTTGGGGTGTTTTGGGTCACTTTTTGGCAAAGGAGATCTCCATGGCATTGCTCTGGGTGATCCCTGAAATGAACAGGGTCTATACCTTTATTAGTGTTCAGCTCTTTATTAAAAAGTCAGCTCGGCAGGGGGCTGTTGTAGCTTTTCCAGTAGCCGAAGGGTGAGAAGGCGTGCAGAGTCTGTCCCTGGAGTCTCCATGGCACACTGAGGTGAAGAGGTGTCCAGTCTGTATCTGAAGTCCCCATCAGCAGACCATCCTCTCTCCTTTCCTCCTGGCACCCTGGTAGCCGAAGGGTGGGGGGATGTGCAGAGCCTGCTGCCGAGGTCCAGCAGCAGCTCTCCCCTCTCCTTCCCTCCTGGTAACACCAGGAAGAGTTGTTCCTTTGTTCCTGCTTCCCACAGCCCAGTCCAGTCTGGTCCTCTGCAGGTTATGGTTGTTGTAAATGAAAATTTGTCCAGCCAAATTAATATGAAAAAATAAAATATTTATTTTGCAATCAAATTTTATCAAGCCAGCCACAAGGAAAGAACAGTGCCACAAGGAGTCAGCCTCAGCAGAGGTTTTGGATCCTAATTCTCCCAATCTTCTTCCAACTCCTGCTCACCCTGGCAGCTGTGAAATCAAGTAAATTTCCCACTTCAAGTAAGTGGGATAGAGTGTTTTTGAGGTGGGAACAAGTGATTTAGAGATGGGATTGAGCCCTTAGGGGTTAAAATTCAGTTGCTTTCACTGAGATTGAGTTGTTTTGAGGAGACAGATCAATCCCTCTTGGCCTTTAGAGAAGAGGGAACAGTGCCTAAAATCCCCCCAGAACCCACAAATCCTCCAGAATCTGTCCCCAGACCTTCAATTCCCTCTCAAACACCTGTGAAATGGTGGGAATTTAGACATCTTTGTTCAATTTATTGCTTTTTAACCCTGTTTTGGCTCTTTTTATGGGATGAAGATGAATTACAAGAAAATTAAGGCCAAACGAAAGGATAAGCATCAGCATCCAGCTATCTTTCCAACATGGATCACAGAAAATTTGGGTCACCACGTCTCTTCCCAATGTGGGTTCTCCAGTGGAGGATGGGGTTACAGCAGCATACAAAGCTCTTCCCGCAGTTGGGGCACTGATAGGATTTCCCTTACCGGTGGCTCCATTTGGTGTTGGGTCAAGTGAGAGCTGTTGGAAAAGCTCTTTCCACACTGAGAACACTCGTGGGGCCTCTCCCCAGAGTGAATGCGCCAGTGCCTGATGAGGCTGGAGTTGCGCTTGAATCCCTTCCCGCAGTCGGGGCAGCGGAAGGGCTTCTCCTCCATGTGAATCTGCTGATGCTCAAGGAGATGGGAGGTAATCGGAAATCTCTTCCCACACTCACAACACTCTTAAGGTCTCTCCCCAGTGTGGATCTTTTGGTGGATGATCAACTTGGAACGCAGACTGAAGCTCTTCCCACATTCCCTACACTTGTTTGGCCGTTCCCCAGTGTGGGTCCTCTGGTGCTGGATCAGGATGGGCTTCCGACTGAAGCCCTTCCCACATTGCCCACACTTATAGGGCCGTTCCCCAGTGTGGATCAACTGGTGCCTGATCAGGGTGGAGCTCCGTGTGAAGCTCGTCCCACACTGCCCACACTTGTAGGGTTTCTCCCCAGTGTGGATTTTACGGTGCTGGATGAGGGTGGAGTTGTCCTTGAATCCCTTCCCGCAGTTGGGGCAGCAGAAAGGCCTCTCTTCTGCGTGAATCCGATAGTGCAGGAGGAGATTGGAGCGGGTCTGAAATCTCTTCTTGCATTTATCACACTCATAGGGCCTCTCTCCAGTGTGAATCTTTTGGTGGACGATCAGGGCATCCCGCTGCCTGAAGCCCTTCCCACATTCCACACACTCGTATGGCCTCTCCCCAGTGTGGATTGCCTTGTGCCTGATCAGGTGGGAGCTCCTCCTGAAGCTCTTCCCACATTCCCCACACTCGTAGGGCCGTTCCCCAGTGTGGGTCCTCTGGTGGCTGATCAGGTCAGAGCTCCTCTTGAAGCTCTTTCCACACTCCATACACTTGTGGGGTTTCTCCCCATCAGGAAGCTCATGCATCATTAGGTCCGAGGTCTGGCTTGATCTCCAGCCACCTTCCTGGCCCAGGGTGGGTCTTTCCTCCTCAGATCCCCGCAATCTGAATTTGCAGCCCCTCCTTGTGTGCAATTTCCAGGGCTTTTCCTCCCTTTTAGATTCCTGTGCCATGGATCCGCTCAAAATGGACTCTTCCATGAGGTTCTGCCATGGGGATTTGTCCTCTCTAGTCTCCATCCTCAGCTCCTTCCCTGGGGGAGGAAGAGACAAGGAGAGGATGGGATTTGCCTCTGTGCTAGAGGGAAGGGGAAGGAGATCCCCCAGTGTGTCCCAGGCAGGAGGGCACCGGCAGTGGGGCTGTCCTGCAGCCGGGGGCCAGGCTGGGCTGGGAGATGGAGCAGGAGAGACGGGGAAAGGGGCACTGACTTCTTCCTCACCTGCCTGGGGGTCCCGGGACATCTTCGCCTTTCTTGCAGCCTTCTCCTCCATCTGGCCGAGGGTTGGGAAGGGGAAATCCTAGTTTTAGGGGAAAACAAGGGATGAGCACATTGAGTTTGAAGGTTCCTCTGCCCAAGTCCATCTCTAGAAGTCACCAGCCACCTGGGCTCCATAAAAACCTCCCAAACACCAAGATTCAGCCCTGAAAATGCCTCCCAGGAGTTCCCCATCCCTGCTCCCTCCCCTCTGGTGTTCAAGATTTCCCCCTGTCCCAGCTGCTGGGGGTCATGGTTGTATTGGGGGTCCCCATTCTCCCCAGGCTGCTGGGAGTCCCAGCAATCCCAAAAGCTCCCCCCTTTTGGCTCTCCCCATTTAGGGATGCTGGGGGTTTTTGGGGTCCCGGGATCCCTTCTCCCCTTATTCTCTGCTTTGGGTGCAGGGGGTTCAAGGAGTCCCCTCCACCCCTCTCCAGGCTCTTGAGGGTCCCACCAATGGTGGCACTCAACCCTCTTTTGTTGAGAGTTTTTTGCAAGAGAATGGACATGCAACATATGCACAATCCAGCCAGCCTTTATAGAAACTGAGTAAGGTCACAATGCCCTTGAAGGATACGAAAGGAGAACACGCTCAGGTCCAGACAGCTTAGGATGTAAAGGCAGACAAGCAAACTGCAGCGAGACACATGAAGAAAAAATAACTGAATTAACTAAAAGCTTAAAATGCATGCACAGAAGGAGTTAACCAATCATATATTAGCTTGAGGCATGTGAACAGTTAAGCCTAAGCAATTATGTATTAGTTTGAGGTAAGAGAATAGAACACAGTATAAATAGAGCTTAGTTTTTTCAATAAATCAGCTTCACTTGATCATCTTGATCATGGCGTGATGTCCCGTTTCTGATCCTTTGCATTTTTTAGCACCCGAACAGGGACCCAAAGATGGCTATTTCACTGTTATGCAGAGGTTCAGCTACAGCCTTCAGGAAGCAGAGAAGCTACTTGAAAGTATCCTCGCTGCCCTGGCAAGAAGAAGATAGTTTGGAGCTACAAGTAAAGACAAACTGATGAAGACAAATTGATCTCACCTGGATCGGGTGAGTGGCCGGGGAGGAAATGTGGTCAGACCATGAGAGAGATGGGGTCCAAAAACTTCTCCAGCATATCCTCTCTAAGAGATGGCAGAAATATAATGCTGCTACTCTGAATGGACTTATTTACTGGGCATGAGATCATAACACCATACCAGGGGTGCATGTCGCTTTTGAGGTATTGACATGGGAGGCTGTGGGCTGCATGATATGGGACTGTATTGCTTCGGGTGGAGGTGAAGCTAAAGAGGCATCTAAATATGCTACCCTGTGGAAAAACATCATAGACGTATTAAGAGTGATGAAAGCAGAAAAGAAAGCGGCTGCAGCAGCCTGTGCTGTGTTTGCCCCAAGCCCAGACTCTGTCACAGGCATTTCCTGCTAGCATGTTATTCTTGACTACATTAAACATTCCTTCATGTGGCCCCCAACCCTCCAGCCTGGTTCCAGTAACCGAAAAGGAACTCAAACCCTCAGACCAGAAACAAGAGTGAGGAAGCTACCTCCCTCAGAGGTTTGAGCTGCTGACCCAAGAATAAAGGTATTCAGGAAAAGGGAGCAGCCAGTGATGAAGTGTTAAAAGTAGTGCATTCATTATCTGAAGATGAGGCTGAAGAAGAAAAGATATATTCAGGATCTGCCTTGGTAGAAGAGGACTTAAAAGCTTTGGTAGACAATTTGTAAAAGTTAGTAATTCAACAAAGTGATCGAGTCACTTCCCAAAAGGACTATTCTTTTGCAAAGAGGGAGCTGCCAACTATTTTAAGCTTTTGAAAGAGTTCTCAACGAATGGAGAGGGAGGTGGATACCCCTCTCGACCACAGAGTATTGTGAGTTAGAGGTAGACCCTGATATAGAACCCACACAAAAAAGGAAGTGGAAAGGAGTTATAACTTAAGCAATAATAGAAGGGTCTTTTTCCCCCAGTACTATAGAAGCCTTCCCTGTGGTAACCTAAGCCACAGGGCAAGGATGGGAGCCATCTGATTGGAAGATATTAGAAAAATTGAAAAGCGCCCTTACACAATACGGCTTGAAGCCTCAATTAGCACAATCATTATTGCAATTCATTTTTACAGCAGATACTTTAATTCCAGCAGATGTTCAAACCTTGGTTATATTAATCATACCCCCGCACCAGCAAATTCAGTTTTAAAAGAATTGGGAATGGGCATGTAAAAAAGAGGAAGTAAGACTTCAGGCTCAAGGGGACCCATTGTTTGGAATCCCAGCACAGCAATTATTAGGAGAAGGCCCCTGGTCCACAGCAACTAGCCAAGCCCGAAGTATCAATGATGTTTTGCATCTAAACCAACAACTTGCATATAACTCGGTCCTTGCATTGCCAGACTGGCTGCATACTCAGGCTTTTACACGGATATGTCAATAAGAAAAAGAGGACTTTGTTAAATGAAGACTGCTCGCAGAGAGCCATCTACAATCACCCCAACCTAGATCTGGATACAAAGCAGAAGCTGTTTAAGATGCTTGCCTCTGACAACACTAATGACAAGACTTGGCAGATTTTCACCACGTTGCAGAAGGGAGCAGAAGTTGTTGACATGCTAGAATTAATGACCAGAACCACACAGAGACAGAAAGCACAGAGACAGAAAGCATCCTGTGGCTGCTGTGGTACAAGGTGCTGTAAAGCCACTACTTTGAAAATTAGAGAAAAAATCAGAAGGAAAAAATATCAAATGTTTTGGATGCGGAAAGATAGATATATACAGTCAATGTTGATCTGCCCCAATGAAGAAGTTTTGCTCCAATTGCAGGAAGGATAATCACAACACGAGTGCAAGTTCCAGCGAAATGGATCACAGAGCATGACCCCACACGCAAAGACACAAATTCAGGGAGCTGCTAGCTCAATCTCCTCTGGAGGACTTTACCCACTTCAATCAGTGCCAGAATGGACGTGGAAACTACAGTAGACTTTACCATCACTGACTCTGCAGTACATCTGATAGAGACTAATAAGGGACCTTTGTGGGATGGGCTTAGTGCTTTCCTGTTAGGGAGATCATCTGCTAGCAAAAGATTAGATGTAATTCCCGCGGTTAGTGATGTGGACTATCAAGGGGTTATCAAAATTATGGTTAGGACATTTTTCTCTCCTGTATCTATTCCTAAGGGATCACGAATTACTCAACTTGTTCCTTTTAAGCCTTGTGCCCCTGTACAGGATTAAAGGAGCAGGAAAACAGGCGGTTTTGGTTCCACAGGTAACCCAGAAGTGTATTGGGCCATGGATATCACGAGAGGTAAACCAGGTAACAGGTAACCTTGATTCATCCCAATGGTAATTCTATTGCTAAGAGGCTCACAATCAATACCGGAGCAGATGTAAAAATAATTTCAAACACTATATGGCCCAGGAACTGGCCAGTAGTCAATCCTGTTTTGGGAATTGCTGGAATTGGTGGAACCCAAGCAACTTGGTTAAGTAGGGAAATAATTATCTTTACTTTTCCAGATAAAGTAAGCATAACAACAAGACCCTATGTCATGCAGACTCCTGGTAATTTGTTAGGTTTAATTGGCAAGGATTTGTTAAGTCAACTAAAGGCCACAGTTGCTACATAACCTTTTTAACAGCAGCCATTGAGGGACCAGCCACGGTGAAATTAATGGGAAGAGGTTACATGTACTTACTTACAGATAAAGGAATTCGCTGGATTCTGGCTCAGTAGGTTAAACCTTACCTGAAGTCACACCTGCCAGCTAATACCCTGTCCAGAAGCAGAACATTGGCAACAACACCGACTTTAGACACAGCTGAACCCAATACTTCAGGCACCTGACGGTTGAACAACAATTGAACTTTTTTCCACAGCCATCAACAGATGTGGACCTGGGGTAATGGTAACCAGTAATGACAGCTTACCACTACTTCCAATACAGGTTTTAAACCAAATTGAACAAGCTTGTCTCATTCACGGCTATTCTTGCAAACCATGGATCAAGGTCCAGTGTGTTAAATGCAAACTGAAGTGGTGGCAACAAGTCTGTCAGGAAAATAACCTTTTTATAGCTCGCAGGAAAAAGAAAAAATTTAGCTCTACTAATTTAGCTTGCAATAGATGTTTTAGTATACCTAATACACTTAATGTTGAGCACACGTTAGCAATATTTTTAGGGCCTAATCATAGAAGACAACCTCCCCCTGCACCCTTTACAAGAATATTTTTACAACATTGGAATTTTAGCCAGGATTTATCCCTTATTGAAACACAGGATCAGCAAGTTTTGCTTTTGATTCAATTTCACTTGGCAAAACAAGCCGTAGCAAATCAAACTATATCATGAGTCAGATTACAGCTACAGAGTGTGGGAGAGGAATAGCAGTACCACAACAGCATCACGTTCCTGACTGTCAGTGGGATGAGGCCAAAGAATATTGGGCAAAGCATAGAGGTGCTCTGCAATGGTGACAATAATGCCAATTGTTCCACAAATAATATTGATGATTGTAGTAGATAGGGACAGGCGAACGGAAGATTTCGGGATGTGACGGAAAGAAAGACCCCTTCCCCCTCTCACCCTGCAACATGTTATCCATTTACCCCAAAGAATGTAACCACACCTAACCCAGTAGTTTTCCACTCCTGACTAACCCTAGAGACCCTACCAACCCCTCCTGACGTAGCAGAGTCCCCCAAGACTATTTAAACCCATGAGATAAGATAATAAATGCTTTCAACCGTCCACCACACTGGTGCCTGCGTGTGTCGTTGGCCCGAGTGGCCCAGGGGAGACTGGGCTGCCGTGCTGTTCCTTGAAACCAGGTCGCCTTGCCTTCCCCTGAAGGCAACAGATGATGATCATTGCAATAATAGAAAAAATGCAGGGATTGCTTAACATCGATCAGCTAACAAACATGCGGATTACATGGGCTAATCAAACAGGGAAGGAGTCAATTTGCTTATCATTAGCTACACCTTCTGATCCTTTTTGTACTTGTTTAATTGGAGTTCCATTAGCTTCTATGGAAGAATTAGGACCTTGGACTAAGGCCACAGTGCACAAAAATTTAAATGAGGCTTGGTCAAGTTGGTGCATGATTTAATGGTGGAATATCCAGAGGGGACCAACCTCTGCAAATTGATGCGACACTTTCGGGATTCCAATGAACACCTTGTCAGCACAAGCTTTTACAATTGCCCAGGGATTGAACATTACTAGCATGGAGCCACATGAGCTAGACAACCTGGGTTCTATGCCAGGCAATTACTGTCTATTGTTTTTGGATATTATTCTACAGGCTCAGATTTGTCTGGTATAAAAGAGGGATGACCAAAAAATGATAGCACTGGGATATCCCCTGGCTCCTCATGGTATTACAATATCGCAGATTATTGCAACAATTGGATAAGACCTTTACCACCAGAGCAAGGTATGGCTAAAATGCAACCTCCTGGGGTTTTCCTCATTTGTGGGGATAGAGCCTGGCCTGCAGTGCCCCAGAAAGCATTGGGAGGATCATTTTATTTTGGCAAACTAACATTATTTACCCTTAACATCCACCAGATGCTTAACATCAGTCACAAGTCCTAGTGCTTGAGACATAGTGTGCATCAGTTGGGCCCTGAATGTAGAGATGAGGTACAATGATGGGACCCACCATCAGTTATATTGGCATCATTTTTCATGCCAGGAGTAGCCTTGGCACAGGCCCTCACGCAATTGAGGCGACGAGCATGTTGGACAGGGAAACAAATTAACATCATGTCCACAGTGCTAGATGAACTCACCACTGATGCTGATAGCATACGCCATGCTGTGTTACAAAATAGGGGTGCCATAGATTTTTTATTGCTAGCAAAAGGACATGGTTGTAGATTTTAAAGGGATGTTTTGCATGAACCTTTCTGATCACTCTGAATCAATTCACAAAAAACTTTTGCAACTTAAAGAAAACATGAAGAAGCGTACAGATGTTGATAATCCTTTTGATGAGTAGTTAAAATCTTGGGGCATTACTGGTTGGCTTAAGGACTTATTACAGTGTGTACAGAGAATAACTGAACATGCCATTAATTCAGTCTGGCTTGTGCAAAAATAAGGGGGAATTGTTGAGAGTTTTTTGCAGGACAATGGACATATGCAACATATGCATAATCCAGCCAGCCTTCATAGAAACTGAGTGAGGTCACAATGCCCTTGAAGGACACGAAAGGAGAACACACTCAACTCCAGACAGCTTAGGATGTAAAGGCAGACAAGCAAACTGCAGCGAGACACATGAAGAAAAAATAACTGAATTATCTAAAAGCTTACAATGCATGCAAAGGAGTTAACCAATCATGTATTAGCTTGAGGCACGTGAACAGTTAGGCCTAAGCAACTATGTTTTAGCTTGAGGCGCATGAACAATCGAACACAGTATAAATAGAGCTTAGTTTTTGCAATAAATCAGTTTCACTTGATCATCTTGATCATGGAGTGATGTCCTGTTTCTGATCATCTGCACTCTCTGGGCTCCCCTCTTTGGGCTCCTGAGGGACACAGGGCTCTGCTCCTCCAGGCTGCCTCTGCTGGCAGCTGCCACCAGGGCCTCCCAATGTACCCCCAAAGGGCCTTTTTTGCTCAGCTTTGGAGTTCTTCATTCTCCAAACATCCCCACAAAAAAACCCAACCCAGGGACACCCACGGTATCTGGGCCACGCTCCCCCTCCTCAGATACCTGAGGGATAAGAGGCAATGATCCTACAGGTGTGGGGCTGCAAATTCATGGAGGGCACAACCTCACGGTCCCTTCCCCTTCTTTGATCCTCCTTTGTCCTTCCTCTTCCTCCTGCTCATCCTCTTCCTCACCTCCTTATCCTCCTTCCCTTCCATCCCTCCTTCACCCTAAGCTCACCTCTTTCTCCTACTTCCATCCCTTCTCGCTCCATTCATCCCTCCTCTTCCATTGCTACTCTTCCTCCCCCTGGAGCAGTCACACCCTTGGTGCCCCATTTCCTAAGCCCTCGCAGCCTGCGGGATGAGTGAGGAAGGAGCTGGGACAGGTCGGGATGGGCAGCGCAGGGCTCTCGGCTGTTCCCAGCCGCTGTTCCAGGGAGGAACCCGGCCTGGGCCAAAGGAGAGGCAAACTGGGAAAACTGGGGGCTGCACATCCAAACGGGCTGGCTGGGGACCCTGCCTGGGCACTGCTGGCCCTTGGGGCTCCTCTGGGACAGCCAGGAGGGGGGAACACACAGAGGGCTGGGGGATGCCAGGAGTGGCAGCACTGGGAGGGACTGGGCTCTACTGGGATCACACTGGGTGTGAGTAGGAGCCTGCAGGAGGTAATTGAGACCATGTCATCAGGAAATGGGATACACTGGGAGTGACTGGGATTATGCTGAGGGTGACTGGGAGCAGCTGTGAGAAACAGGGATCATGTCAGAAGCAACGGGGATGAGCTGGGTGTGACTGGCTGTATGCCAGGGTGATTGGAAACCACAGGGCTTTTACTGGGACGAACTGGGATCCTGCTGGGGGTGACTGGGATCATACTGGCAATGAGTGCAAATACACTGAGGCTGACTGGGAATGGCTGTGAACAAATGCGATCATACTGGAAGGAACTGGGAGTGACTGGGAACATGCTGGAGGGAAATGGGGTACACTGGGAGATACTGGGAGTGACTGCAACAAAAGCGAGGGTGAAAGAGAGCAACTGGACACATGTGGAGCACAACTGGTTCATACTGGCAGTGACTGGGAGCGCAGTGGGGTCATATTTGGATCATATTGGGAGTGACTCGACTAAAATGGGAGTATCTGAAAGCAACTGGGAACACACCCTGCACATCATCCCCCATAATGGGGGTAACTGGGAGCAAATGGAATCATACTGGGACTGACTGGCTTGATCTAGGAAGCAACTGGAACCATGCTGGAGGCAGTTGGGACCATACTGGGAGAGACTGGAAGTAACTGGGTGTCGTGGTTTGACACGGAAAGATAATTTTTTCCGGAAGGAAGAGGTCAATTTGGATATTGACCAATTGAAAGTAGACACGCCTCTGAGAACACAGAGGGGTTAAAAGCAGAATTCTCAGGGGAACTTGCTCTCTTTAGTTCCGGTCAGCGTGCAGTGCAGCCTCTCCCCTGCCCGGCCGTGGCTGGGTGGGGGAGGGGAAGTCTCATGGCCTGATGGAGGTAACTCCGAAGGGTGGAAGGACTGGAACCGGGCTGGCCCCTGCAGATAGAAGGGTGGAAGAAATCTAGGATGTTTCCGTTCCCCCCCCCCCCCCCCCCGCAGAGTTTCTCTCCCGAGACGGAGAGAGAAAGAGACAGCGGAGAGAGAAAGAGACAGCGGCAGTTCTGTCAGCAATTCTACTGTGAGGAAGGAGGAGCGGGGGGAGCTGCAAGGTGCCCAGTGCGTGGGAGTTGCTGGATGTCCGGGCATTGAGCCATCTTAGGAGTTTGGACTTTTAACCCTTCCTTGAGAAATGAAAGCTTTGTGAATTTTCCTTTCCCCTCCTCGGTTTGAAAGAGAGGAAGAGGGACACTTTAGACCCTGGGATGTTAAAAGGAGGAATTCTAGATGGGAGGGGGATAAGGAGTGACTTTTAGCTGGACTTTTCCGTGTTAGCCACAACCTGAACCAATCTTCTCCTCCAAGAGAGACTGTGTTTTGGGAGGATGCCAGTGAGTCAAGAGACTTCCTTCAGCTGGGAAAAGACAAGAGTATAGTGAATGGAGAAAAGGTTAGGGGGTTTGTGGTAGTGTCCCCCTGTCCTGGAAAAGAAAGATAAGAAAAGAAGATCTCTGTTCTTGAGCCCTCGGCCCCAGGAGAAAATAATAAAAAACTAAACTGTTGTTTTCTCTCCTCTTGGCAGGGCATCCTTGAAAGGAAAAATCTTAAAAGCAGTCTGTCCATCTATGCATTGGTAGCGAGAACACTGTGCATAGAAAGGAGAAGGGTCACTCACCATGGCAAACTTTTTCTCCGGGCGGTGCCATGTGTGACATGGAAACACAGGATGTGAAGCTGTGTTTTCTTGGGGGGGTCTGTGGCATAGGAGAAACTCTGTTCCCTCGATAGACTGAGTATTAATTGTCTAGAGGGTAGAAACCTGATTGGGGTCCAGATAGTGTCTCACTGTGGTTTGTTGGAGTTGAGTGGTGGGGGGAGGAATGCTTTGCAAGGTTTTCATTTGATCCTTGTGTAGTTTTTTTTTCCCTTCTTTAGTTTTCTCTTTTCTTTTGTAGTAGTAGCTTAATAAAGTTTTTTTCAGTTATTAAGCTTGAGCCTGCTTTGCTCTGTTCTAAATTCCACTTCACAGCATTCAAGGGAGGGATCACATTTTCATGGGGGCACTGGCATTGTGCCAGTGTCAAACCATGACACTGGGATTATACTGGCACCACACTGGGAGTGGCATGTGACTAGGCTCAAACTGGAACTTACTGGAATCATATTGGGGTTGAAAGGGAGTAACTGGGATCCCACTTTGGCTTACTGGGAGCAGCTGAGAGGAACTGGGATCATGCTGCAAGCAAATTGGAGGAACTGGGAAGGACTGGATGCAAGCTGGAGGCAACTGGGATATTCTGGGCATGAGTAGTGGATCATATGGGGATAACTAACACCTTCCTGGGACCATTGGCAGTGTCTGGAAAGGACCACAGACATGCTGGGGGGAACTGGGATATACTAGGAGGGCCTGTAACCATACTGGGGTGACTGGAACCACACTGGGAACTATGGAGACCATGCTGGGGAGAACAGGGACCATACTGGGGGCAATTGGGTTCAATTAGGACCACACTGGGAATGTCTGTAACCATAGTGGAGTGATGGAACCACACTTGGAACAGCTGGGCCCATGCTGGGAGCAACTGGAATTAGACTTCAAGTGACTGGGATCATACTGGTACTGGCTACACTCATACTGGTATTAGAGTGGGTGTGAATGGAACCTGACTGGGAGTTACTGGAAGCTATTGGGCCCGTGTTGGGAGGAAAATGTGGACACACTGGGAGCAACTGGGATCAGCTAGAAGGTACTGGAACCATGCTGAGAGGACTGAGACCACAACTGGGGCAACATCAATCATACTGGGAACAACTGGGACCACAATGTGGGCAAACGACAGAAACTGGGATCATGCTAGAGGTAACTGGGAAAGACTGGGATCATTCTGAGGTAACTAGAACCTTACCCAGGCAACTGAAATATACTGGGAGTGTCTGTAACCATACTGGGGGGACTGGAACCACACTGGGAAAAGCTGGCAGCAGGCTGGGGTCAATGCTTTGGGACAGTCAACCTATGCTGGGGGCAACTGGGCATGACTGGGACCCTGCTGAGAGGGACTGGGATGATTCAAGGGGCAACTGGGATCATATTGCGAGGAACTGGGAACAACTGGGACTATGCTTGGGGACAACTGGGATCATACTGGGATCACACTGGAAGCAGCTGGGTTCATGCTGGGTCAGACTGGGATCACATAGAGGGTGACAAGGATGATACTGGGATTGACTGGGACTGGCTGCGAGCAACTGGAATTGTGCTGAAAGCAACTGGGAGAAAGTGGGAGTGAGTGGGATAAACTGGGAGAGACAGAGAGACACTGGGATCATACTGGAGGCTACTGGGGTCATGTTAACATTGACAGGGAGCAACTGGGATCACACTGGGGGCCACTGGCATCAGACTGGGAGTGACTGGGGTCATACTGAGAGTGGCTACAATCATACTGGGATTAGAGTGAGTGTCATTGGACCATGACTGGGGGTTACTGGGAGCTACCAGGCCCATGCTGGGAGCCAGCTGGGGACATAATTAAAGGAACTGAGATCAGCTGGGATAAAACTGGGGGCAACTGAACTGCGCTGAGGTACTGGGAGTGCCTGGCAATGACTGAGAATGTTCAGGGCAACTGGGATCTACTGGGAGTGTCTCAGAACGCATGGGTGGTGACTGGGACCAGACTGGGAGTGACTGGGAATGTACTGGGGAAACTGGGAACATGCTGGGGGCAAGTGGGAATGACTAGGGCCTTGCTGAGATAGACTGGGATCACCCTGGGAGTGACTAGGACTGGGAACACACTGGATGAAAGTGGGAAGAATCGGGAGCAACTAGGACCTTGCTGGGGTTAAATTGCATCATCTTAAGGGAATGACTGGGAGGGACTCGGTTCATACTGGGAACAACAGGGATACTGCAGGGAGTGAGGGGAAGTGACCAGGGTCATACTGGGAGCAACTGGGCTCATACTGGGAGTGACGAGGAAACTGGAAGCACATGGGGGCAAAAATTGGGCTCGTACTGGGAGTGCCAAGGAAAGTGGAAAAACATGGAGGGAGCAACTGGACTCATAGTGGGAGCAGTCACTCTCAGCCCTGGGACCTCCCAAAAACACCTCCCAGGTACCCCCAAGGTGACCCCAAGGGCCATCTGCAGCTCGGCTTTGGAGCCCTGCGAGCTCCAAACATTCCCCCCAAAAAACCCCAAACCCAGGCACCCCCGGGGATATTGGAGTCAAGCATCCGCTCCCTGAGCACTTGCGGGATGGGGGGCGATGGTCCCAGGGCTGTGGGGACTTCAGGGAGTGCCAGGGCCACAAGATTCCTTCTCTGCTCTTCTCTTGCTGCTCCCTGTGGCGGCTGTGCCTCTTCCTCCCCCTTCCCAAAGGCTGAACTGTGAGGGGAAAGGGGGCAAGGAAAGGGCGGAACCCTGAGGGGAAAGGAGTGTGGTCAAGGGGATGCACGGTCCTAAGAGGGCTTGGTTTGACCTAAACTCACCCAAAAGGGCCTCAGATACAGCCAAAATCCACCAGATTTGCCCTAAAATCAGCCAAAGGGGCCCTAAAATCCACCCTAAATCCACATGGTTTGGCCTAAAATCAGCCAAATGGGATTAAAATTATCCAAAGGGATCTAAAATCCAACCCAAATGGCCTAAAATTACCCCAAATGTTTTAAAAGCCACACAAAGTGTCTTAAAATCACCCGTAAATCTCTCAAATGCACCTAAAATCCACCCTGAAAGTACCTGGTTTTACCTACAATCACCCAAAGGTACCTAAAATCACCCAAAGGTACCTGAAACCAGCACAAGAAGGCCTAAAATCACCCTAAAAAGGAGTGGTTTCACATAAAATTCCCCAAAGAAGCCAAAAACCTACTCAAATAGGCCCAAAATCACAAAAATAAGGGACCTAAAATCACCCACACAGGACTAAGATATTCACCTATGTGGGCCCAGTTTGTCCTAAAATGACCCAAATGGGCCCAAACGCCCCCCACATGGGTCTAAAATCATCCAACGGGATCAAAAATCCCCCTTAAACCAGATTCAGCCTAAACTCAGCCAAAGGGGCCAAAAATCCACCTGAAAATGCTTGGAATGCCCGCAGGGGATCTGAAAGCCACCCTAAACCTGCCCAGTTTGTCCCAAAATCCCCCAGAGGGGCCAAGCCTGAGACCGAGCCAGGGATCGCCTCTGGGAGGGACCAGGGAGGGCTTGAGAGGGCTTGGGGCATTTGGGCCTCTTCTGGGCTTTAGGGAATTGTGTTGGGAGCTTAGGGGGAATTGTTGGGGATTTTTTAAAAGAATTATTAGGTTTTGGGGGAGTTGGGGAATTTTGGGGGTTTTTGTGGATCTTGGGGTGTTTTATTGGTGCTTTGGGAGGGGTGTTTTTCAGGGGATGTTCGGGGGCTAAGTGAAATTTTTTGCTTCTTTTTTTTTGATTTTGGAAGGTTTTACTGGGGTTTTGTGGATTTCTCTGAAATTTTGGAGGGTATTATTGGAATTTTTGGGGGATTTGGGGGGGATTTTATTCAAATTCTGGGGGTATTTAGTGGGATTCTTTGAGGATTTGGAACTTTTAGGAATTTTTTGTGAGTTTTTGGGATTTTTGTTTGGATTTGGGGAGTTTTGGGGTTTTTTTGGGTGTTGCCGGAATTTCTTTGGGTCTCTGGGTGATTTTGTGATACTTTGTGTGGGTTTGGGGACATTTTCGGGGGATTTGTGAGGTTTATTTGGGATTTTGGGGGGTTTGTTGATGTTTCAAGAGATTTTGTGGGCTTTTATTTGGATTCTAGGGTGTTCTAATGAGATTTTGTGAAATTTAATCGGGATTTCCTGGGTTTTATTAGGACTTTCTGGGTTTTACGGAGATTTTGGTTCCTCTCGGCCCTTCGCCACACCCAAGGACAACCCCAAAGCCCCCCATAACTCCAGTAAAACCTCCAAAAATTCAAATAAAACCCTCCAAAGCCCCAGAGAATCCCACAAAATCCCAGTCGAAACGCCTCCCAAAAACAAAAATGAAAAAAAACTCCCAAAAATGCCAATAAACACCCAAAAAAAACCCCAAAAAACCAACTTTTCCAAAACACGAATAAAATCCCCCAAAACCCAAAATCCCCCAAATACACAACACCACCCCTATAATTCTCTCCAAAACCCAATAATTTTCCCTAAATTAAAAAAAAAAAAAAATCCCCCGAATCTAAAAAAAAAAGCCCCCTCAATCCCTACAGACCTCCCAAACAGCTCTCCAGAACCCCCCAGACTCACTGAGGGCTGTCCTGGATCAGCGGGCACCGGCTGGTGGAACAGGAGCCACTTCAAGGGGCCCTCCGAGCTTTTTGGGGAGGGGGCACCATTACAGACCCCCCAAAAACAGGGAGACCCTGTTGTGCCCCCTCCCCCCAAAACCCCCAGACCGCAGTGCAGGCTGGGCCTGGGACTCCCCAGGACCCCAAATCTCCCCAGACCTCTCCCAGAAACCCCAACCCCCCCCCCCCAGCCCCCCTCAAGGTTGGCCCAGGATCACCCTGGACCCCCAACCCCCCCCCCAGGAGCTCCAGATCCCCCCAGAACCCCTTGAGACCCCCCAGGACCCCCTTGAGAACTCCCAGATCCCAATCGGGCCCAGCCCAGGATGTCCCCTGAGACTCCCCAGACGCTTCCCAAGACCCCTCCCCCACGGTCCCCTCTTAGGACCCTCATCCCCCATTCCCCCACCTGTCCCGGCCCCTCCGCAGCTCCCGCAGCTCCCGCAGCTCCGGCCTCTCCCAGCGCCTCCCGCAGGACCCGCCCGAGCCCGGGGCGCCCGGGGCCACCGGGCTCATGCCCGGCCCTGGGGTCAGGGGACGCCATTTCCGGCTCGCCTCTGATTGGCTGCAGCGGCGCGGGGGAGGCAGGTGTTGCTGAGGGGAGCCGCACGGTGATTGGTTAGTTTGGGAAGGTGCGGCGCGGTGATTGGTTGATTCGGGGCAGGGCACGCTACTATTGGCTGGGTGGGCTCACACACGCGGCAGGTTGTGGGGGCATTTCCGGTTTTTTTTGTGAGCGGGGGGAACATTCCCCATTCTTGGGGGAACTTTCCTGGGTTTCTGGGGTAACATTCCTGGATTGTTAGGGGAACATTTCTGGATTTTAGTTTGTGGCAACATTCCGGTACATTTTGTGGGAGGTTTCCGGATTTTTGGGGGAAAGTTCACTGGGTTTTGGGGCACATTCCCGAGTTTTTGGGGGAACATTTCCAGAGTTTTTGAGGGGAATGTCTCTGGATTGTTGGGTTACCGAGGGAACGGAACGCAGGGCTGGAGGGGGTTCAGGGGAGGGATCCGCGCCGGGGCTTAGTCCCCCAAGGCGCAGGCGGGGTCCGCTGCCGGAACCGGCCAAGGGGATCTTGGGTGGGGACCGGCAGCTCCCGGCAGCCGCGGCGGCGCCCAGCGCAGCCGGCGCGGGCCGGCAGCGGGGGACGGGACCGACGGGACCCCCGGTGCGGACAGCGCGGCGAGCCCAGGCCCCGCGGCAGGACGGACCCGGCACTGCCGGCGGAGCGGCCGCGGGCCAGGCGGCCGGGAGCGGGGCACACAAATTCACCGGCGGGGCCGGAGCCGGGATGGGGAGGGGGACCGGCGGGGCAGCCGCGGGGATGGGGGGGGCGAGTGGGACCGGAGGAGGCAACACTTGCAAAGGATCCCAGTCTCTTTGTTTCCTCCCTTCCTCCTGTTCCCAGCCCTCTCTCTTCTCCTTCCTCCCCCCTTCCCTTCCCCCCCCCCCCCCCCCCCCCGTTTTCCTCTCTTGTTTTGTCTCGGTGGTTTCTGATACTTTAAAGATTTTTTTTTTTATTCTTTCAAAATCTCCCGTCCAGCATATGGCATATTCTTTCTTCTGGATTGAACGGTTCTTTAGAATTGATAAATAAATTTTAGAGCCTAACAAATCTAAACTTCTACTTGGATACTTTGAAAGGGTCAGAGAGCTAACTCACAACCTCCTAATGTTGTTTTTCTCATCACCTTTTTATTTATCCTTTGGCAAGTTATATATCTTTCAGTCACTTGCCTTGTTACTCAAAAAAAAATCCCAATGCATCCATATCTCCTTTGTGTGTTACATATTCCAGTGCTCATTTAGAGCATATAATTCACAAGTTTGAGTTTACCAGTTTAAGGTAAATTTCCCTTTTTAAATAGTTTGCATGTTTTTCTCATCAACTACGGCATACCCTATATTTTCTCTTTGTTCAGGGATTTGTATCTCTGTTAGCTAGCATAACCCCCTCCAAGGGCTGCCTTGGGGTATCTCGGCTGGTATCCTTTTACTCCCTTTTTCTTTTTTTACTGGTTTTCTGCCCCATTTTTCAAGATCTCATCTATTCATCTCATGCCTCTGTTTCCCACTTTCTTTAACAACCTGAATACCACATTGGTTTTTTTCAACTACACAAAAAGTCCTTTCTCTCACCATACCATCCAACACAATCCACCTCCCTCCAAGGAGGTAAAGCTCAAAATAAACAATCTGCATTACATATCTTCCACTCATTTGCATTTACTCAAATTTATTTTCCACTCACTCTCGCACACACTTTTACACCCTCAGGCCTGTTCATTCATACTTCTACATTTCCCTTTATTTTATTGCACAGAGTAAGGAAACATTAGCAAACCTCTTAGATTTACACAAAGGGATTTCTGTTGCCAGAGAAGCCTGGATCGTGTAAGCCCCCACCCTGACCCCTTCCACCTCCCTGAGGTTTGGCTATCCCTCTTCCCCAGAGATAGCCTCAGAGTCAGGGGTTCGGACCTCCATACCTTTCCCGGATCTGGACTCCCCGCTCCCCCCACTGGGAGAATGGGTAACACGAGTACCCTGCACAGCCACTGTGCTAAAAGGTCCTACGATACTGAGCCATCCTTGCTTTGGGGGGCAGCCTCTCTGGGCTCCGCCAGGCCTCCGGGAAGTGCCCTGAATTTGGTTGCCTCTGGTGCCAGTTCACCTTTGAGGCTGGCTGTGTGTGATTCACACTTTGCAGTTACAGCTTCCCTCTCACACCCAGGGGAACAAGGCTTGTTTTGCGGGTTTTGCCTCAGCCACCACTTGCAGTGGAAACGGCTTATTGGTGCGGGACCCACTCTCACATACCCAACAAGACAATAAGGTACCTTTCAATTCACCTAATTACACTTCAAGGTGTTACTGGCTAGTGCTGGTGTTCTTAGATATCCCTCAATCTAGCTGTGTTGTCCAAAGCAGAATTTTTAGGGGACCCTCCCACACATTTTACCTTTTTCTTTTTTTCTTTTTTTTTTTTTTTTTTTTTTTTTCCCACCAATTGATTATGTCAGGAAAACCCTCTTTTTACCTTTTATTTTCCCCTCCACCCCAATGGATCCAACTCCATCCCAGAGACCCAGTCCCAGTTTCCCCCGGGGGAATTCTCTCAGTCATTTTTATCATTCACTTCTTCTCTTTACTGGCCATTTTTCTCACGAAAAAGATGGAAACGCAGCATGGGAGACCACACTCTTGCTTGGCAAGTCTGGGATAACCAGCATTCTCTCGGGCACACGCATTCATATCCCCCCCTTATCCACCCCATCCCAACAAATACCTATCCTTTGTCCTTGGGTCTTTGTTCTTCTTGAACACTTTAGTCTTAGGGGCTAATTACCACTGTTTTAGGGAAGCCTTTCCCTTTTCTTTGTTTTATTGTCTCCTTTTGCCCATGGATCATAACCTGTGTCTGTGGGTCACACCAGGGGAACAAAGTGAGGCTGCCTGACAGGGCAGGACGCATCTTCCTCACCCTGACTTTCCTAAGGCACCGACAGAGAGGTGTTAGCAACCATCCTCTGCTACCATAATTGTGAAAAACACCAATCACTTGGTTTTTGAAATTTTTAAAGTTTAATAACAATAAAATGGGTATAAAAATAGTAATACAATTAGAGTAATAAAATTTAGAGTTAGGACAATTACAGGACAAAAAACAAAGAATTATGGACGTCCGGGTGCTCTCAGACACTAAGTCATGAAAAGCATGCCTTGTGAACAAAGGGATCACCCTTAAAACAATACATTGTTACATATTCATATATCCTTCATGGTTATGCATACATTCTGTTTAAAACGAGAAACTCTGTCTGTTGTATGTCAACTTTTTTCTTTTAATCCCCACAGCATCTTCGAGTCTGAGCAAGGCCTGAAGAAATTAGCTTCTTCTGATAAGAAAACAATAAATTCTTCTTCTCTGGAAGATTTGGGTGTTCCTTGAAGCAAGTATCTCATTCCTAAAAAACTCTTCATATACACAGTTGCTATTTTTAACATCATGTTGTAACCTAAAACTATATTTAACACTACTTAAGAGAATTTCTTTCTAACATTACACATATAATATTCATTGTAACATTTGCAAAAAGCCAATCATAAAATATGCATTTTTCACACTATTAAACTTTTAAAATTTTAACACAAGTGATTGGAGCTTTTCACAGGGAGGAAAAGAGATTTTGGGGTTGAAAAAAGGAGGATTTGGGATTAAAAAAGGAGGATTAAGGATGAAAAAGAAGGATTTGGGGTAAAATAAAAAGAGGATTTGGGCCAAGCTGAATTTACCTGGGGGAGTGTGACTGTGCAGGGGGTTTAGGGTAGGGTCAGGACCATTTTTGGGGCAGTTTTCTGGCATTTTGGGGTAGTTTTATGGAATTTGGGGGCAGTTCTATGGGATATGGGGAGATTTCTTATGAGATTTTGGGTGATTTGGAGGGGTTTGGAAGGATTTCAGGGTGTTTCTATGAGATTTTGGATTGGTTTGGAGGGATTTGGGGTGTTTTTGTGCAGTTTTTTGGTATTTAGGGGCACGTTTCATGTGTTTTTTCGGGACTTTGGGTTATTTTAGTCCCAGGTTGTTTTGTGGTTTAAGGGTATTTTGGTGGGGTTTGGGGTGTTTTGGGTCACTTTTTGGCAAAGGAGATCTCCATGGCATTGCTCTGGGTGATCCCTGAAATGAACAGGGTCTATACCTTTATTAGTGTTCAGCTCTTTATTAAAAAGTCAGCTCGGCAGGGGGCTGTTGTAGCTTTTCCAGTAGCCGAAGGGTGAGAAGGCGTGCAGAGTCTGTCCCTGGAGTCTCCATGGCACACTGAGGTGAAGAGGTGTCCAGTCTGTATCTGAAGTCCCCATCAGCAGACCATCCTCTCTCCTTTCCTCCTGGCACCCTGGTAGCCGAAGGGTGGGGGGATGTGCAGAGCCTGCTGCCGAGGTCCAGCAGCAGCTCTCCCCTCTCCTTCCCTCCTGGTAACACCAGGAAGAGTTGTTCCTTTGTTCCTGCTTCCCACAGCCCAGTCCAGTCTGGTCCTCTGCAGGTTATGGTTGTTGTAAATGAAAATTTGTCCAGCCAAATTAATATGAAAAAATAAAATATTTATTTTGCAATCAAATTTTATCAAGCCAGCCACAAGGAAAGAACAGAGCCGAGCCTAGGGTTGACCCTGGGTGTGCCACAAGGAGTCAGCCTCAGCAGAGGTTTTCCTCTGTGCCCACACACCTCCATCCTGGCACAGGCGGTTTTTATAGGGAAAATTCTGCCTGAGGCCAAGGTTTTAGCAATCAGTCCTTTCTTCTATTTGGAGTCCATATGTTAATAAGGATTTCTTTTTGGTGATGAGGAGAAAAAATTCAATGTTGAGCGTTTACGGGAAGGCTTCATTCACATGGATCTGTCTGAGTATTTCCATGATATCCATCTTGGACGATCAGCACAGACAATGGCCCATCTCCCGGCCGAGCCACATCCTTTTACTTGTAAATCAGTTTCTAATATACATCCAGTCTCGCTTGTAAAGGGGGGGGGGGGGGGGGGGGGGGGGAACTAATACGACGGGCATGATTTAACAAATATCCAATATTACATATTTCATACAAGGAATGGCGTGAATTATATTTATTATACATAACAGTGATGAAGAGAAATAATTCAGTGTCCAGAGTAGGTGAATTCCTGATGAGATTTTACGGGAAGGCTGCATTCACATGGATCTGTCTGAGAATTTCCATTATACCAATCTGGGCCATTTACAGGATGATCAGCAGCCGATGATCAACACCTGGGATCCCAATGGTCAGCACCTGGAGTCCAGACATAGCCCATCTCCTGGCCTAGCCACATCCTTTTACTTGTAAATCAGTTTCCAATATACATCCAGTCTCGCCTGCAAGTGGAGGGAGGTACTAATACAATGGTCATAATCTAACAACTATCCAATATTACATATTTCATACAAGGAATGGTGTGAATTATATTACTACACATAACAATCCCCCACCTTCTATATTAACCATTAATTCGCGCCCTAATTTCTACCTCTATGGACTCTCAAGGTAGTGTATTGACTACCCTGAGACTGGCTTCTAGTCTACATCTGGAATATCTTGGTAAATTTTGTAGTTTTGTTCTTTTCCCTTTATTCACCCTTCAAATTTTGCTAGAGCCTCAGCCGCCCTGCTGTGAGGAATTTCTTCTCCCAGTGTCATTATTTTTGGTACCTGATTTGTTTTTCCAAGGGCATCTTCTGGGTCTGTGGGTAACGCTGCTATTTGCAACCCCTGTACCACCAAATGGATGAGTCTTATAAAACAGGGGATGAGACCGGGTAGTAATATGACTCCTGCTATTGAACATAAAATGAAGAAAATTATTTTCTTCCAACAAGCCCCATCAAATAAATTATCCCACCACGATGCCTGGAGAAGTGAGTTCCACTTTTGTACTGGAACATGGGCTACCCGTTTAATTTCT
The DNA here is from genome assembly GCF_050655825.1 of Lonchura striata. Lineage (NCBI taxonomy): Eukaryota > Metazoa > Chordata > Aves > Passeriformes > Estrildidae > Lonchura > Lonchura striata. Next base: position 1,540,449 of record NC_140718.1, on the reverse strand, counting down.
GTGGCCAGATTTCTAATGGTTTCTTCATAATCATCTATTTCTACACAGCACTGAGATTCGTTAAATTTTCCACACACACCTCCTTCTCCAGCTAGTAAGTAATTAAGGGCTATCCTATTTTGATATACAAAAGCCCTCATTTGAGAGTGTTGCTGGGATAATAATTCAAGAGCACCTGAAGTGTGATTGGATACAATCTCCACTACAGCCTGCAACCTTATTAAGTGATTCAGTAAATAGATGGGGGTTCGGTATCCCCATGACCCATTCTGACCCCATGTGGCAGAACCATCATATTCAATGATCTTTTCAGCAGGCCATTCATCTTCACCCCACGTTTGTTTCCCTCCAATGAGAGGGAATTTTTCCTTTAAGCTCCTTTTTCCTTGGTTCAGGGATTCATACAAGGGGGCTCCTAGTGAACTACTCTCTGACCTATTTCATTTTATTTTCTGGATCTACCCCTTTTTTATCCTTGGTGAAACAAAACATTTTCTCATACTGCAGACAGACTCTGTCATCCTGGTCCCCTAAGAGGTCCAGAATGATTGGCTCAGTTTCTAGAGTTATCTTATTTTCATATTTCAGATTATTCCCCACCCAGTAGGTTTTTCCCCCCATTACACACATACTAATTTTATTCGGATGGTAACACACTGGGTTAGCTTGGAAATAAGCAACAAAGATAGACTCCTGCCTTCCCCCGACCCATACGGTACGGTTACATTCATTACAAACCGGAATTGAGATTTCCCCTGTGCTCCTTCGATGCAGTCGATGAGCTGACTATCCGTTTTCATGGTATGTTTTTGATTTCCCCTTTAATTTGCATACCCCCTGTTGAGTGTTTGTTTCAAGACACAGTTTATTAGGCTTACCCCTGCTGCAGTTCCATGAGGTGAGGGATAACTTCTCTGGGTATCTTCCCCTAAGTTCCCCCTTGTGGCTAGGCTCAGGCTCACCAGGATTACTCCCACTGCTAGGATCCCTCTGCCGTTCCCAGCGCCCACTGGGGTGCTTCCAGTGGCGGGGCAAACCATCTTCTTGGCAGCAGGAATCTTCGTCTGTGGTTTCATGCTCAGGCTGAGCTGCATACCTGTTTAAAAAAATGCCTCCCTGGTGTAGTTCAGCAGAGCCTGCACGTTGTTCAACCTATGACACTCAACAATAATAATTTTAGTTTTGCAAGTAATTTCTCCCTTAATCTGTTCTAATATGGGAAAATACCAGATTATTGAATCTAATTGAAACAATCTCAGCCTTGTGGCTATTACCAGAAAACTGTTAGTCAGGTCTAACTCCTGCTCAAAGCATTCCCACACAACCCACTTAGTTTGAGCAGTCTAAACTTTACAACAGTATTCATAGGGGAAACATACAAAAGGATAATAGTTACACTCTGGCTCAGAAAGTTTGATTGAGATGTTTTCAGTCATTTACTTTGCTGGTGCAGGGTTATCTTCATATCTCCAGGGCAGGAGGTGATTTTCCACTCTGGTGCCTGATCCTGGAGTTTGACTTTCTTTATCCTTGATGCGTGTGTCCACCCCTTTTCTGCAGTTCCTATAGCAGTATTTGTGGTCAAAAGAACAATGAATGGTCCCTCCCAATGAGGCGTTAATGGAGATTCCCTCCATGCTTTTACAAGCACTTTGTCCCCAGGTTTTATTTTATGTATCAAGAAGCTAAGAGGACTGTGCTGCATGATCAATTTTTTTAAGATTCTTATTTAATGCTATTAGGTATGGTTGTATTTGTCTATCCTCTAATCTCAGATGCCCTACAGGCATACCCTGGGTATAAGGCATCCCATATAACATTTCAAAAGGTGAAAGTCCTGTTTCAGAGTGAGGCATAGTCCTTATATTTAATAAGGCCAACGGGAGGCATTTTGTCCATGACATTCTTGTTTCTAACATCAATTTGGCTAATTGGGCTTTTAATGTTTGATTCATCCTCTCAACTTGCCTTGAGCTCTGGGGGTGCCATGGGGTGTGGTATTCCCACTGAATGCCTAAAGCATCTGCCAATTGCTTAATAATTTTTGATGTGAAATGTGTTCCCTGGTCTGAATCAATGTAGCTTACTAACCCATATCGTGGTATAATTTCTTCTAATAAAATTCTTGACACTGTTTGGGCTGTAGCCCGAGAGCTTGGGAAGGCCTCTACTCAGTGGTTTAGTTTGTCCACTATGACTAATAGGAATTTGTATCTCCCGACCTTAGGTAGATCAGTGAAATCTACCTGGACCCTTTCAAAAGGCCGGTAAGCTGCTGGGCGACTCCCCATTTTTAACCTTTGGGAGTTTGCTTGATTTATTTTTCTGCAAATTATACACCCCTGTACCTCTTCTTTAGCCAATTCCTATATACCTCTGCAGCCAAAGAATCTCAGGAATTGTTCTGCCAGAGCTTGGGCTTCCCAGTGTGTTTGTTGATGTAATCTTTTTAAAATTTTCCTGGTGTATTCCTTTGATGACAATCCCCGCCCATCTGATAACTTCCACTTACCTTCCTCTAACCATCCCCCGATCTCTTGATAAGCCTTTATCTCTTTTTCAGAGGGGTGGTGGGGGAATTCCTGAGCTTTTCCTTTCTCAAGTTCTGGGGTACTTAACAAAGCAGGACTTTTTGCCTCTTTGTCGGCTAAATTGTTTCCCCCAAGTCCTGAACTGCATCCCAGTTTGGTGTCCCTTTACATGGATCACAGCAATAGCTTCTGGTCCCCTAATAGCTTTAGGATTTGTCTAATTATTTCTTCATGAATGAGCCCTTTTCCCCGTGTGTTTAGCCGACCCCTTTCATCCTATGTTTTTCTAAAGGTGTGCACTACCCCAAATGTATATTTGGAGTTAGTGAAAATTGCTCCCTTTTTCCCTTCAAGTCCCAGCAGAGCCCTGTATACTACATACAGCCCACAGGCCGGAGCCGACCACCCTGCACTCAGGGGCCCGGATTCTACCACCCTTCCCGTCTTCCTGTCTATGACTGCATATCCTGACTTTCTTTTACTGTTGTGGCGCGGCATGCGCTCCTCTCGCCGCGGCACTCCGAGCCGTGCTGGGCTGGGCGGTGAGGGAAGAGAACGGGCGGCCGCTTCCCCCTGCAAGCTCTGCAGTCTCAGTTCGTGGCGCGCGGGGACAGACAAAGGCGACACGGGACTTGGGGGTGAACAGGATGGTTTTATTCAGCGAGCCCCAAGACCCCCTTGAGAGGGGGGGCAAAGGTTTTATACAAGAACTCAGGAGGACGGGTGTAGGAACAGTAACCAATAAGGGAATAGCAGGGGAGGAGTTTAGGGCAGAACTAACATATCACAAACCTATCAGGGGAAACAGGGGAGTGGAATAGTACAAATGGATCAATAGAGTGTTGAGCCTCACTAAATAGACAGGGAATGGTCTGGAAGCTGAGGAGGGGGCTAGGATGAATGACAGGGAAGGTTTCCAGGGAAAGGGGCAGGGAAAGGGAGGATTGGGAACTTGGAGATGAGGGGGTTAGGGGAGAGCTAGGGAAGACTGACACTGGGGAGAGGAGGTGATTAGGGATGGGGGGGGGGAAACAGATATTAAACAAATATCAAATTAAAGACACACCACCGCATTTTACATTCCACAATTTTTGCAGAACCATCCACAAACCATTTTTCCCCTTCTTTGAGTTCTTCTTCTTCCAAATCTGGTCGTATTTTGGTCTGTAATTCTACTATCTCAGCACAGTTATGGAGGGGGTCCCCTGGGACTGCCCCAAAAAGGAATTGGGCAGGATTTGTTGCTGGGGTAGTCTTTAGCTCCAGGTCCTGGGATTGGATTAGAATGGCTTCATATTTCAGAAGCCTGGCGTCTGTCAGCCACTTGTCAGCTTTTTGCTGCAAGATGCTTCTTACATTATGGGGGGAGTAGATGGTTAATGAAGCCCCGAATGTTACCTTTTTGTCTTCTTCCACTAATATTGCTACCGCCACAATTGCTTGTAAGCAGGTGGGCCAGCCCCTGCTGACAGGGTCCAGAAGCTTGGATAGATATCCGACTGGTTTCTTGGCCTCTGCCCAGTCCTGGGTCAGAACCCCGTGGGTAGTGTGGTTACTAACATCCACAAAGAGCTGAAAGGGCCTTTTTATGTTAGGGAGTATTGGAGATGCTATGAGGGTTTCTTTTAATCTTTGGTAACTCTCTTTGTCTTTTTTATTAGTCCACTTAAGTCTGTCTGTGGTAAGTTTGTCATATAAAAACCTTACCTTTTCACTGTATCCTTCGATCCATTGTCTGCAAAAGCCCAAAAGTCCCAGCAATTGCCTGATTTCTCTTTTTGTCTTAGGGGAGGGCAATGCAATTATTCCTGCCACCCGGTCTGGATCTAGTTTCTTTTTCTCTTTTGTCAGCCAGTGCCCCAAATATTTTACTTCAGGTTCAGTGAATTGTAATTTAGACTTTGAAACTTTCAACCCTTGTCCTCCCAGGAAGTTTAAGAAAGCTATGGTTCCAGCCCTGACTTCTTCCTCCTTAGAGCTAGCTACCAATAAGTCATCTACATATAGTAATAGTTTGGTCCCAGGTACTGGCACAAATTCACTGAGCACCCTTTCAAGGGCCTGACTGAAAAGATTTGGTGAGTCTACAAACCCTTGAGGGAGAGAGGTTTATCTTAATTGTTGTTTATTTTGTGTCTCTAGGTCTTCCCACTGGAAGGCAAAGTAGTCCCGACTTTCCTCAGCTAGAGGACAAGTCCAAAAGGCATCCTTTAGGTCAATTACACTATAATAGATTATAAGGATTAGAGACTGTGGGTAGCTGCTATCAGATTTTGTATTGCCAGTATAGGTGTGTTATGTCTGGACATGCAGGATTCTAAGGTGCCCCTTTTATTAATTCTTTGATTATTGGTTTCAATCCCTTCTTTCCCTCTAGAGGGATGGGATACTGCTTTACCCTTATGGGGTCTTCTGGTCTTTTAATTTTAATGTGAATTGGTTTTATGTCTAATTTTCTAGCTTCTCCGAGTGTGCCAGACCCTGGGATTAATTTTCTTTTCATTCTCAGTAGTTAGGTTATATAAACTTACCATGAGTTGTGAGTCCTTTGCAATTATACTTATTTCTAATATTACTATCAAATCCTTCCCTAATAAATTGTATTCTGTTTATTTTACTAATAAAACATTCTTAGCACAGATTTTATTATTAGATTCTGTTTCTATATAGCCCCAATAACAGTCATAAAATTCTTACTTTTGATACATCCATTGGACTGTGGTTCTTGAATAAACTAAAAAGATTTATAGTAAGAGCATTTAGGAGCACTTACCTGTTTTGTCCTTTGTCCCAGCTTCCCTGGGGGCTTTTGAGTTTGCGGTTTTACATTCCCTGTATGGTAATGTTTACAAACCTGATGACTCTGGGAGCGGCTGGGACTCCCTTAAAGGGTATAGATTAGGTTTGTTCTTTTCTTTATCGCTACTGTTATGTATAGTAAATATAATTCGCACCATTCCTTGTATGAAATATGTAATATCGGATGCTTGTTAAATCATGCCCGTTGTATTAGTTCCCCCCCGCCCCCCCCCGCCCTTTTTTCAGGCGAGACTGAGTGTATATTAGAAACTGATTTACAAGTAAAAGGATGTGGCTCGGCCGGGAGATGGGCCATTGTCTGTGCTGATTGTCCAAGATGGATATCATGGAAATACTCAGACAGATCCATGTGAATGAAGCCTTCCCGTAAACGCTCAACATTGAATTTTTTCTCCTCGTCACCAAAAAAGAAAATCTTATTAACATATGGACTCTGAATAGAAGAAAGGACTGATTGCTAAAATCCTGGCCGCAGGCGGAATTTTCCCTATAAAAACCGCCTGTGCCAGGATGGAGGTGTGTGGGCATAGAAGAAAACCTCTGCTGAGGCTGACTCCTTGTTGCACACCCAGGGTCGATTCCCAGGCTCGGCTCTGTCCTTTCTGTGTGGCTGGCTAGATAGAATTTGACTGCAAATAAAATTATTTTTATTTTTAATCTGGCTAAATCAATTCTCATTTATAACAGCTACCCTCTGTGTTTTTTCTCCTCATCTTACACTGAGTTCTACTGGCGGGAGGAGATGTGTTTTTCCCCAGTGAGAAGTGTGTATGTGTGTGTGTGTGTGTGTGTGTGTGTCTCCCCGTGTTGTGTGAGATGAGGGGGGAAGGTTGAGAAGGTCTCAGTGTGTCTGCAGCTGATATTTGTGCATTAGGGGCGATGCAGACTGATCTGGGCGGGGGGGGGGGGGGGGGGGACGGGGGACTGCCGAGACCTGTGCTTGTGATGGAGGAACTTGGTATGGGGGTGACAGCTTCCCCATACTTACCTTGCAGCCAGTTGTCTTAATACAGAACAGCCGCATGCTGGCATATTCCTATAGCCTGGCATAATCCAGCTCCTCATTGTCCCTGTTATGTATAGTAAATATAATTCGCGCCATTCCTTGTATGAAATATGTAATATTGGATGCTTGTTAAATCATGCCTGTTGTATTAGTTCCTCCCCCCCTCCTCCCCCTTTTTGTAGGTAAGACTTGAGTGTATACTGGAAACTGATTTACAAGTAAATAGATGTGGCTCGGCCGGGAGATGGGCCATTGTCTGCTGATCGTCTGTGCTGATCGTCCACAAGATGGATATCATGGAAATACTCAGACAGATCCATGTGAATGAAGCCTTCCCGTAAACACCCAACATTGAATTTTTCTACTCATCACCAAAAAGAAATCTTATTAACATATGGACTCCAAATAGAAGAAAGGACTGATTGCTAAAACCTTGGCCTCAGGCGGAATTTTCCCTATAAAAACCGCCTGTGCCAGGATGGAGGTGTGTGGTGTTATAAATTGTGACACGGCAATTTGAAGTGTCTTAATCCAATAAAGCAATTTTATTGAAAATAGCAAGCGAGTAAGGCAGGCAAAGCACAGCGCTGGGCGGCCGGGGAGTCTCCTGCTCCACCAACGGCGCGCAAAAATGTTCTGTCCTAACCTTCCTTTTATCCCCCCCCTTCTCCTTGCAGGCGTGACTCTCCAGATGTAGTCTGAGTCTGGTCGTTGTGATAGCTTCTAAGTCTCTTCTTTTGAGATACAGCAAGCAGACCAGATACACACACCCAGGACTCTAATCTCAACCTCCTTATCACCTTGTAAGCAAATAAGCATTTCAAAGACACACCAGTACATTCTTATGCAAACCAAGGTAATCAAGCATATCACAGTGAACAAATGATCTTCCACTTATCTCAATTCCCCCCTTTTTCTTGTTCATCTTTATTTTGTTCACTGAATCTTTGTAACTCTTGGTGACTTAGTATTAGGGTCTCATCTACATCGTGTATGGGTTCATATTTTGCCCTAATGAACATTAAATGTGCTGCCTCTAAGCGTCCCTTCACTATTTTTATTGCCTTATTGAAGATGCATGGCCCAAAGGTCAGTCCCAATATTATCAGTATCAGAGGTCCTGCAAGGGTGGATAACAAGGTAGTTAACCAAGGAGATTGAGTGAACCATAATTCATACCAACTTTGCTGTGCCTCTCTTTCCCTCTTTCTCTGCTCTAATCTTCTCCTTAATTCTGCCATGGTGTCTGTAACAACTCCAGTATGATCAGCGTATGCACAGCATTCCTCCTTCAGGGCTACACACAATCCCCCTTGTTGTAATAATAGCAAGTCTAAACCCCTTCTGTTCTGCAACACCACCTCAGATAGGGACCTTAATGATTTTACCAATCCATCGATGGCCTGCTCAATTTTACTCAGATCTTCATCTACTGAAATTCTTAATGCTTTAAATTCCTTTTGTTGATTTACTAGGGATGCCACCCCAGTTCCAGCTCCTTATAACTGGTGAATCCTCCCATCTTCCTAAAGTCCACTTGAAAGGTTCATGAGTTGTTACTTACGCAGTATTACAAGATATACAAAGGAAAATCACAAGCAGTAAGCAAATGGCATGTGGGGTCTGGTTTCTCACACTGCAACAATTATACCCTTGTGACTTCTTTCCCTCTATTAGCTGGTTATCACCAAAATACCCTTGAGCCCAAAAACTATTTCTGCCTTTGTTACTCCCAGTCCCGGGGTAGTTCCGCAAATATTGCTTGCGTATTCCATCCTGAGGGCTCCTTCCTCCACAGCTGTTTACTCCTCTGCCTCGCCCGTCGACTCGGGTGCTTCGAGCCACAGGGTGTACCATCTTCTCAGCAGCAAGAGTATTCTTCAGGAGGGGATTTATGCCCTCTAGTGCCTTGCCGCATGCAATAAGAATGCCAATTTTGATCTTTTACTTCTGGTGCGGTACAACTGACCCCTTTTAGGTCTTTCCTACAAAGGCCTTCTATGATCTCTGCCACAAATGGGCTCGGCTCGTTTGTATGGTAGCAGTAATAGTCTGGGTGAATGCCCTTTGAGAAAATTTCCCACCACTCTTTAGATTCCAATCGGATTTCCCCTCTAGTCACTTTACAGGTCAGTACCCAAGCTGTAATCTCTCTTTGTACGTTCCAACAGGAATTGCAAGTTCCTCATGGAGGATACCCTCTGTTGCAATGTGACCACCACCGTTCCCCACACACCTTACAGATATAGCATACAAAAGGATAGCAATTACAATTTTGATTTTTACACTTTACTCTAACACTTGAATTACTAATTAGTCCACTATCTAAGTAATATAAGTCTGATGTGTATTCAATCTGATAAGAGTCCATTAGTTTCTCTGTAACTTCAATTTCAGGTTCCCGGGAGGACTGGTTACTTGCCACACAGTGTTGTTAACTGGTCCTTTTACTCGACTGGCATGTGTCCATCCTCTTTCTGCAGTCCGAATTGCAGTTTCTGTAGTGAGTAACACAAGATAAGGACCTTCCCATTGTGGGGTTAGTGTAGATTCTTTCCAGGATTTTATTAACACATAGTCTCCTGGGTATATTTTATGTATTTTTAAATCTAAAGGGGGTCTTTGCGTAATGATTCCTTTTTCCCAAAGTTCATTGCGGCGTTTCATTAAGGCAATAATATATGAGGTTATTTTATAGTCCTTCAACTGGGGGTGGTCTCGGGGTTCCTCCAAATCATATGGCATGTGGGGTCCCCTATCAGAATCTATTGTTTTTACTATCCCATATCTAGGGATTATTTCTTCTAATAATATTCTGACCACTGTCTGAGCAGTAGTCCGAGTAGTGGGGTAAGCCTCTACAAAATGGGTGAGATGATCTACTATTACTAACAAATATTTATATCTACCCACTTTAGGCAATTCAGTGAAGTCTATTTTTATTTTGGCAAAAGGCCTGTGAGCTAATTCCCTTCCTCCCATGGGCCTTTCCCTAAGATGTTTTCTGTTTACTTTTTGACACATCAGACAATCTCCCACTACTCTTTTAGCCAAATCATAGATTCCAATACTCATATATTTAGTGGCAAATTGATCTACTAATGCCTGAGTTCCCCAATGAGTCTGGTCATGCAATCTTTGCAAAATTTCTGAGGCCTTGCTTTTAGGTAAAACAGTTCTCCCATCTGGGAGCTTCCATTGCCCTTCAGACCCCTCCTCAATTCCCATCTTTTGTAATTTTTCCTTTTCTTGAGTGGTAAAACTATATATTTGCCATTTTTCTTTGGGGGAGTCCACAGATACAGTGTCGCTCTGCCCCATGTCCCCCCGAGTTTGTAGGGCTGCTTTCTTAGCTTCTTGGTCAGCTAAATTATTTCCCCTGTTTCTAAAGTCCAATCCTTTCTGGTGTCCCCTTAAGTGGACCACAGCAATTTGAGCCGGGCCCCTTAAGGCATTTAAAACTTGGACAATTAGCTCTTGATGAATTAGATCTTTTCCCTGTGAGTTTATAAGTCCCCTCTCTTCCCAAATTTTCCAAATGTGTGCACTATCCCATATGCATATTTAGAGTCTGTGTATATTGTTCCAATTTTTCCTTTTAATAACCTTAAAGCCCTGAGTACTGCATATAATTCACAAGCTTGTGCAGACCAGGAGTTACTTAGTGGTCCGGATTCAATTACCTTTAAATCTTTTTATGGATTTGCAACTACTGGAAACCGGGCCAAAGTCCTCTTATTTATTTCTCTTAAATCGTGCACCAATCTGTAGGACCCATCTGACTTTTTTACAGGCAGGATGGGAGTATTGAAGGGAGACATACAGGGCTCTAAAAGCCCTTTTTCCAATAACCTATCTATTTCAGGTTTTAGTCTTAATTTTTCCTCCCTAGGGATAGGGTATTGTTTTATTCTTACGGGTTTGCCAGGATTACCTATTTCCACTGAGAAAGGCTTAATCTGCAATTTCCCCACCGTTTCTGGGGTATACCACACCTCAGGATTAATTTTCTTTTCATCCTCCACCCTTAAAGGGCAGAGCTTTATCTGTAATTCTTTATTTACAACTTCTAAATTAATACCCAATTCTATTATCAGATCTCTCCCTAATAAATTTTAATCTGCTTCAGGTACCAGTAGTAAAGAACCTATACCAAATTTGGAATCAGTTTCTACCATCACATCCTTGATAACAGATACCTCAAAGGGCTCTCCTTTTGCCCCAATTACATGTACAGTGTCAGATGACTTTTTACATCCAAGCGGCAAGGCTTGCACCGTGGATCTTTCAGCCCCGGTATCCACTAAAAATTCCATCTCTTGTTGTTGGGGTCCCACTTTAAGCTTTACCAAGGGCTCCTTATGATGTTTCTTCCCCAACAAATAGAGCCCTTGACACCCCTAATCTTCCTTAAAGGCCTTCTCATCCGCTATCCGTTGTCTGCATCCCCTCTTCATATGTCCCTTCTTTCCACAGTAGAAGCAGACAATTTCACGACCTCTTTCTTTTCCTTCCCTAGAAATATAACTCTGCTCCCGATTCTCCCTTTGTTCTACATTCCTTGCACGGAAATTAGGGTTAGGCCCTTCCCGCACAACTACAGCCATAATCCTCGCCTGTCTCTTGAAATTCTCATCCTCCCTTCTCACAAAAACCTTCTGCGCTTCCCTCAAGAGCTCCTCTAATCCTCTAGTCTGCCATCCGTCCAACTTTTCTAGTTTACTCCTAATATCTACCCATGCATTTGCCACAAACTGCATTTTCAACACCGCTTCTCCCTCCTGGGTATCAGGGTCTATCCCAGAATACAAGCGGAAGGCTTTCCTTAAGCGCTCTAACCATTCCGTGGGATCCTCATCTTTTTTTTGTTGTAATCCAAAAGCCTTCTTCACATTCTGCCCCCGCGGAACTGATTGTTTTATTCCCTGAATGATGATGTTTCGCAAATCACCCATGTGAGTGCGATGCAAGGGATCCTGGTTATTCCACTGGGGATTTTGTAGGGGCCACTTTATATCTGCTAAGGGTCCTTGGTGGTGTTCATCATCCCATATCCTCATACCCGTTTCCCTTATCATCCTCCTTTCCTCTGCCGTGAACAAAATCCTTAGTATTGACTGTAACTCCTCCCATGTGTACACATTGGGCCCCAAAAATTGGTCCAACCGTTCTGCCACTCCTAGAGGATCGTCCAACAAATGTCCCATTTCCTTCTTAAAGTCCCTGACTTGCCCAGAGTCTAAAGGCACAGTTACATAGGCAACCCCTGCTATTTGGGGTGGCTGACCTTCCTGTCCCGCTTGGGGATTCGGGATCATACCAATGCTTTGTTCTCTTAGGGGAAACATCCCCAATTCCTGTTCCTTTTTCCTAGTCTGACTTCTAGTTACCCTACGATTGTTTTCCCTTGTTCCTCCACTCTCTGCCTCATCATCAGAGTCTGAAGGAGCCGTGGGGACCCCGGGGCCAACCGGGTCCGCAGGCAGCTGGGGATATATATTTTGACTAGCAGGGGGTGGGAGTGGAGGAATATATGGAGGAGGAGCGTAGGGGGACATATTATCTTCCTCCTTGTTTTTCTTGTTCTTTTCCCTGGCTGATAAGGCAAATAGTTTTGTCCTTGTCTCCCCAACTGTCCACAGGGAAGCATATTCGCTCTCTTCTGAATCAAAGGCTTCCTTTGAGTTAACATATATATTTAGAGCCTGACAAATCCAATCCTCAAAGGACCCGAATACCGGCCAATACAAATGGTCTCCCCTAATTTGTTTCCCCCCACACACTTCCATACAATAATGTATCATTTTAACTTTGTCTTTACCTTTTCTAGATGGGAAAGCATCCCAATTAATTATCATCAAACCCAAGGGGCTTGGGAATCTGGGGAAGCTTAGCATGGGTCCCCTCTCCCATGGGACCAGAGGGCTTGCTTTTCCTCTGTCCCATCTTCCGGAGTGCACTCAATTTCTCACACACGTGCTCCCCTGGTTCGTGGCCCAGCCCCTCGCGGGGAATGGAAAACGCACTAATACAGAGTCCGCACTCACTTGGTCTCCACGAGACCTCTCACACACAGCACTCCGGGAAAACCACCCCAAACCAAGTGGGAAACCGGCCTATACTCACGCGTCCTGCGTCTTCGCTGGTTCTTCATGCACAAAGATTACAGGGGTAACCGGTTCTCCTTTGCCCGTTACTCAATTTAGGTTCGTCGGTGGAGAGTGATCAGAAAGCCTGGGGCAGCCGGGCCGCCATAACGGCGGGGCGCCTCCCGATCGTCCCGTAGCGACTGATCTACTTCTCCATCCGAGTCACGGCATCAAATTGTTATAAATTGTGACATGGCAATTTGAAGTGTCTTAATGCAATAAAGCAATTTTATTGAAAATAGCAAGCGAGTAAGGCAGGCAAAGCACAGCGCTGGGCGGCCGGGGAGTCTCCTGCTCCACCAACGGCGCGCAAAAATGTTCTGTCCCAACCTTCCTTTTATCCCCCCCCTTCTCCTTGCAGGCGTGACTCTCCAGATGTAGTCTGAGTCTGGTCGTTGTGATAGCTTCTAAGTCTCTTCTTTTGAGATACAGCAAGCAGACCAGATACACACACCCAGGACTCTAATCTCAACCTCCTTATCACCTTGTAAGCAAATAAGCATTTCAAAGACACACCAGTACATTCTTATGCAAACCAAGGTAATCGAGCATATCACAGTGAACAAATGATCTTCCACTTATCTCATGTGGGCATAGGGGAAAACCTCTGCTGAGGCTGACTCCTTGTTGCACACCCAGGGTCGACCCCGGGCTCAGCTCTGTCCTTTCTGTGTGGCTGGCTAGATAGAATTTGACCGCTAATAAAATTATTTTTATTTTTTAATCTGGCTAAAATAAACTCTCTTTTATAACAATCTTGGTGACCCCAACGTCATCTGGTTTGGGGGTATCCAGGGGGTTCCCCTATCCTTGATCCAGGCGGCGCCCCGCTGATTCTAGCGGCTGGACAGGACTGAGAAACTCCACGGAACCAACCAGATTCCGAAAACAGCCAAAAAGCCACGTTAAGGAAAGGATATAAACGGGCCCAGAGCTCTCGGAACTCGGAGCTAAATCTCCGAGGCTGCAGTAGCAAACTTTCACTCGTAAAATCAACGTGCACGAAGAATCCACGCGGGAAAAGGAGCCGTGAGTATTGCGTGGTTGAGTGGGGCGTGAGTGGGTGTGTGTGTGAGACGTGACATAGTCACAGCGCGAGTTCGGACCCCAATGAACCGCAGTTCCACTAGCCCGAGAGGGAGGTGGTCGGTCACGGGGGAAGCGAAAGGATTCCGGTATACTCACAACACGCATACGACCTGAAACTCGGGGAGTTACGGGGATCCACCCATGGACGGGTCGGGGGAGGGAAGGTACGTTCTCGTGGATTCGAGAAACTGGTAAACCTCACTGGCTCCGGGCTCGGGGAGCCTGACAAAAAGGTAAAAGAGAGCTCACTGTTCTTCCAACTAAAAACCCACGGACCGGTTCACCGTGAGGTAACTAGGTTGGCAAGGTTCGGTCAGGAACAGACCTGTTTAAACACTTGGTAAGACTCGGTCCGGGACAGGACCAAAATACACATTTTAGCACGCGGGTTGCTGACTTCTTGGAACGGCTGGCAGACACTGACTTGGAATACGGTAAGGAAAACTTTAATATGGGACAAAAAAACAGTAAGGTGCGGGGGGGACCAAAAGGAAAAAATCCTAAACCAGGAAAGGGTAAACACCTGACAGCAAGAAAAGGGTAAGCTCAGAAAAAACCTGGGAACCCCTAGAAAACCTGCCCCCCCCATACCAGGTTCCCCCAGCTCAAGCACGGGTCCCGGCAGCTCCCCCATCAGCGCCCCCGGCTCAGCCTGCACCGCCACCTAATGTACAAGTCCCTGATGCAGGTGCTCCGGGACCTTCTCAGCCCCCAAGCCTCCCTTCCACACAGCACGGGGACACACACACACACACGCACACACACACGCACACCACACCGGGGAAAACACATCTCCTCCTGCCAGTAGAACCCGGCAGAAAACGAGGAGAGAAAACACGGGAGATAGCGATAATGAAAGGGACAGACCTAATCTATACTCTTTAAGGAAAGTCCCCACAGCTCCCGGAATCATCGGGTTTGTAAATGTTCCCATCAACACCAGGGATGTAAGGGCTTTCAAAAAGGAAATGGGGAAATTAATGGATGACCCTTTGGGTGTGGCGGAGAGGTTGGATGAATTTTTGGGAAATAGTATATATTCATATGATGATATCTCGGCTATATTAAGATCTTTGTTTAATGCTGAAGAACGAGATATGATAAGGCAGGCTGCCATAAAGGATTGGGAATTCAGAAACCCCCAGGGCGAGAGCGGGGTGGAAAAGTGGCCAGAACAAAGACCATCATGGAACGCTCAGGCGGAGGCAGACCGAGCAAAAATGATCGGATTAAGGAACATGGTAATACAAGGTATTCGGGGAGCAGTCCCCAAGGGACAAAACATTAGCAAGGCATTGGGGGAATGCCAGGGGAAGGATGAAACTCCTACTGAGTGGCTGGAGAGGCTCAGGAAAAGCCTTCAAATGTAATCTGGTACGGACCCTGAATCCCCCGTGGGGGCGGTCCTTTTAAAAACACAATTTGTGGCTAAATCATGGGAAGACATTCGGAGGAAGTTAGAAAAAATAGATAATTGGCAAGAAAGAAGTTTACAAGAACTATTGAGTGAAGCACAAAAGGTATATATGAGGAGGGATGAGGAAAAACAAAGGACACAAGCCAGGGTGTTGGTGGCAGCAGTAAGGGAAGCACAAGCACAAACGGCTGGGACATCAGCTCCAGCCCGGGGGCACCAGGGAAAGCCGGTGCACACACAAAGGACAAAGAAACAGGTAAGTGCTCCTGAATGTTTTTACTGTAAAAAGAAAGGACACCTCAAGAGGGATTCTAAGAAACGAATAAAGGATGAAATAGTCTTTCAAGAGGAATAGAGGTGTCAGGGGCTTTACAATCTGGGGTCAAGGACATCTAGAGAGCCCTTGATAAAATTAAAGGTTGGACCCCAAAAACAAGAACTAATCTTTTTAGTTGACTCTGGAGCATAAAAAACCACAGTCAATGCCTTATACCCACGGTATGCCTGTAGGGCATCCGAGATTAGAGGATAGACAAATACAACCATACTTAATAGCATTAAATAAGAATCTTGAAGAATTGCGAAAGCAGGAGGTGATCATGCAGCACAGTCCTCTTGGCTTCTCCATACATAAAATAGAACCTGGGGACAAAGTACTTGTAAAAGCATGGAGGGAATCTCCATTAACGCCTCATTGGGAGGGACCCTTCATTGTTCTTTTGACCACAGATACTGCTATAGGAACTGCAGAAAAGGGGTGGACACACGCATCAAGGATAAAGAAAGTCAAACTCCAGGATCAGGCACCAGAGTGGAAAATCACCTCCCGCCCTGGAAATATGAAGATTACCCTGCATCGGCAAAGTAACTGACTGAAAACATCTCAATCAAACTTTCTGGGCCAGAGTGTAACTATTATCCTTTTTGTATGCTTCCCCTATGAATACTGTTAGACTGCTCCAACTAAGTGGGTTATGTGGGAGTGCTTTGAGCAGGAGTTAGAGCTGACTATCCGTTTTCTGGTAATAGCCACAAGGCTGAGATTGTTTCAAATTAAAATTCAATAATCTGATGTTTTCCCATATTAGAACGGATTAAGGGAAAAATTACTTGGAAAATTAAAATTATTATTGTTGAGTGTCATAGGTTGAACAACGCGCAGGCTCTGCTGAACTACACCAGGGAGGCATTTTTAAACAGGTATGCAGCTCAGCCTGAGCATGAAACCACAGACGAAGATTCCTGCTGCCAAGAAGATGGTTTGCCCCGCCGCTGGAAGCACCCCAGTGGGCGCTGGGAACGGCAGAGGGATCCTAGCAGTGGGAGTAATCCTGGTGAGCCTGAGCCTAGCCACAAGGGGGAACTTAGGGGAAGATACCCAGAGAAGTTATCCCTCACCTCATGGAACTGCAGCAGGGGTAAGCCTGATAAACCGTGTCTCGAGACAAACACTCGACAAGGGGTATACAAATTAAAGAGAAAATCAAAAACATGTAGTGAAAACGGACAGTCAGCTCATCAACTGCAATGAAGGAGCACAGGGGAAATCTCAATTCCGGTTTGTAATGAATGTAACCATACCGTATGGGTCGGGGGAAGACAGGAGTCTATCTTTGTTGCTTATTTCCAAGCTAACCCAGTGTGTTACAATCCGAATAAAATTAGTATGTGTATAATGGGGGGAAAGACATACTGGGTGGGGAATAATCTGAAATATGAAAATAAGATACCTCTAAAAACTGAGCCAATCATTCTGGACCTCTTAGGGGACCAGGATGACAGAATCTGTCTGCAGTATGACAAAACGTTTTGTTTCACCAAGGATAAAGAAGGGGTAGACCCAGAAAATAAAATAAAACTGGTAATGCAAGAGGTAAAAAGACAAGAAGCTGAAATGAGGAAAAAGAGAGTAGAACAAGAAAGGCTAAAATCCCTAAGCGAACAATTTGATCAATTAGAAAAACAATATGCAAAATGGGGATTGCCTACCTCGGATCAGAATCTCTTTGTAGATCTAATGCAGGAAATTTCCACAGAGCTGAGGTTGTCTAATTGCTGGATCTGTGGGGGGCTAAAATCCACAGAGAAATGGCCTTGGAGGGGTGAGGGTTTGACTCCTGAGCAACTACTAAAATGGGAAACTGGTGAGACCCCCAAAATAATTCAGAGGCCAGAGGGGTGGGTACTAGACCAACGAGTAATTGGAACATTCTGCCTTAGCAGAGAGGGAGGATTATATTCAGAAATCGTAGGATACACTCCATGTGTTTCCACCCTATCTATAAATTCCACCAGCCACATCAAAGTCTGGCAGCCTGAAAGCCCTACTGGGTACTGGAGCCAGGAGAAAAAAGGTAACTGTGAATGGAGTGACAAAATTGGGCTCTGCTGGTACAAAAACCCCGGAGCTAACCCCTATCGGTCAATCAGTGAACTAAAAAAGTATTGGGAAGAGCCTGAGAGCATAACAATCAGATGGAAAGCGCCTAATGGATTACACTGGATCTGTGGAAAGAAAGCCTACAGTGAATTACCTCCACGCTGGAAGGGATCCTGCACAGTAAGACTAATCAGACCTGTTTTCTTCACCCTACCCAGGTCAGAGAGTAGCTCACTAGGAGCCCCCTTGTATGAATCCCTGAACCGAGAAAAAAGGGGCTTAAAGGAAAAATTCCCTCTCATTGGAGGGAAACAAACGTGGGGAGAGGATGAATGGCCTGCTGAAAGGATCATTGAATATTATGGTCCTGCCACATGGGGTCAGAATGGGTCGTGGGGATACCGAACCCCCATCTATTTACTGAATCACTTAATAAGGTTGCAGGCTGTAGTGGAGATTGTCTCCAATCACACCTCAGATGCTCTTGAATTATTATCCCAGCAACACTCTCAAATGAGGGCTTTTGTATATCAAAATAGGATAGCCCTTGATTACTTACTAGCTGGAGAAGGAGGTGTGTGTGGAAAATTTAATGAATCTCAGTGCTGTGTAGAAATAGATGATTATGGAGAAACCATTAGAAATCTGGCCACAGAAATTAAACGGGTAGCCCATGTTCCAGTACAAAAGTGGAACTCACTTCTCCAAGCATCTTGGTGGGATCATTTGTTAGATGGGGCTTGTTGGAAGAAAATAATTTTCTTCATTTTATGTTCAATAGCAGGAGTCATATTCCTACCCTGACTCATCCCCTGTTTTATAAGACTCATCCATTCAGTAGTACAGGGGATGCAAATAGCAGCTTTACCCACAGACCCAGAAGCTGCCCTTGGAAAAACAAATCAAATATCAAAAATAATGACACTAGGAGAAGAAATTCCTCACAGCAGGGCGGCTGAGGCTTTAGCAAAATTTGAAATGCGAATAAAGGGAAAAGAACAAAACTACAAAAATTACCAAGATATCCCAAATGTAGACTAAAAGCCAGTCTCAAGAATGAATAGAGGTAGAAATTAGGGCGCAAATTAATTAATCAATATAAAAGGTGGGGGATTGTTATGTATAGTAAATATAATTCGCGCCATTCCTTGTATGAAATATGTAATATTGGATGCTTGTTAAATCATGCCCGTTGTATTAGTTCCTCCCCCCCTCCTCCCCCTTTTTGTAGGTAAGACTTGAGTGTATACTGGAAACTGATTTACAAGTAAACAGATGTGGCTCGGCCGGGAGATGGGCCATTGTCTGCTGATCGTCTGTGCTGATCCTCCAAGATGGATATCATGGAAATACTCAGACAGATCCATGTGAATGAAGCCTTCCCGTAAACACCCAACATTGAATTTTTCTACTCATCACCAAAAAGAAATCCTTATTAACATATGGACTCCAAATAGAAGAAAGGACTGATTGCTAAAACCTTGGCCTCAGGCAGAATTTTTCCTATAAAAACCGCCTGTGCCCGGATGGAGGTGTGTGGGCATAGGGGAAAACCTCTGCTGAGGCTGACTCCTTGTTGCACACCCAGGGTCGACCCCGGGCTCGGCTCTGTCCTTTCTGTGTGGCTGACTAGATAGAATTTGACCGCTAATAAAATTATTTTTATTTTTTAATCTGGCTAAAATAAACTCTCGCTTATAACATCCCGTTCCCATTTTAGGCGTAAAATGCACGACACAACTTTATACTGACTAGCAACAAAACAAATTCACTACTGATTTCTAAAAACTGCGGTTGAGAAGTGAAAAGTACTTAGATTCCCACCCTGCAGAGCAGCAGCAGCTTGTGCTGCTTTTAAAACTGCCACTTGCAGGAACGGGGACTTCCCACGCCACATGGCCGAGCAGTGCTCCCCCGCCGCCCGTGCGTGTCACGGAAGCCTGAGCCGGGTTCCCCCTGCTGCCCGCGCTCCCCGCCACCTCCGGGAGCCGCTGCCGCTATCGGGGTAGGTCGGAGCCCTCTCCCCCTCCTGCTGCAGGGAAACCAAAGCCGCTCCGCACTGCTGCGAAGGGCAGGGGCAGGCAGAGCCCCCCGCTCCCTCTGAGCCGGCACCGCCGCGTCTGCCGCTGCTGCGCGGGTTCTAAAAACTGCAGAGCCACGCTGCCTGCGGCTGCACGGGGCTGCGCAGCCTTTTTAAAACATTAACTTAAGGGGCATTTTACTGCTCCCCTGTCCCATATTTAAAAGTTTTCCTTATCGTATTCTAAGTCAGTGTCTGTAAGCCGTTTCAAGAAGTCAGCAACCCGCGTGCTAAAATGTGTATTTCAGTCCTGTCCCGGACTGAGTCTTACCAAGTGTTTAAACCGGTCTATTCCCGACCGAAACTTGCCAACCTAGTTACCTCACGGCGAACCGGTCCGTGGGTTTTTAGTTGGAAGAACAGTGAGCTCTCTTTTACCTTTTTGTCGGGCTCCCCGAGCCCGGAGCCAGTGAAGTTTACCAGTTTCTTGAATCCACGAGAACGTACCTTCCCTCCCCCAACCCGTCCGTGGGTGGATCCCCGTAACTCCCCGAGTTTCAGGTCGTATGCGTGTTATAAGTTGAGGCGAATAATTTTATTCAGCCTGTTAAGATCAATTAATAATTTTATTAATTACAGCAAGCGATAGCAAGCAAAACAGCGCTGGGTTCAGCTGGGAGCCTGGCTCCGCCAAAAGCTGACAACCTTTCCTTCTCTTCAGTCCCTTTTTATCTTGCATGAGTGGGGGTGATGAGTCTCCTTCCACCGTGGTTATCAGTCCCAAAAACAATGGATTTCACAAGTGGGGTGGTGTGTCTCCTTCCACTGCGGTTTATCAGTTTTCAGCAACAATGGGTTTCCACTGTGGTTATCAGTTCCAGCCAGTCCTGCAAGATCTTTCACAATCTTTGTTTGTGGTTACCAGTCAAGCCTGCAAATTCCATGTCCCGACTTCCACCCCTTTTATCCTAATTTCATACTTTTGATGAACAAACAAGTCAATGCAGTTTCTCACAGTCCCCCATTTCATATTTTATCATTTTGTTCATCAAATCGTTTTATTTCTTGGTGGGCTAGAATCAAAGTCTCTTCTACTTCAGGATCTCTAGGGAGAGTTTCATATTTGGCTTTGATTAGCATCAAGTGTGCTGCTTCCAATCTTCTTTTTACTATTTCAATTACCTTGTTGAATATACATGGGCCAAATGTTAATCCTAACACTAATAATATTAAAGGACCCGCAATTGTAGATAGCAAGGTAGTTAACCAAGGAGAGTGATTAAACCAGGTCTCATACCAGCTCTGCTGGGCCTCCCTTTCCCTTTTCCTTTTCTCAAGTCCTGCTTTCAGTTTTGTCATGGTGTCCCGTACCACCCCAGTGTGATCTGCATACACACAACATTCTTCCCGGAGAGCCGCACACAGTCCTCCCTATTGTAAGAATAGCAGATCTAGTCCTCTTCTATTCTGCAGAACTACTTCCGATAAGGACCTTACTGACTTTTCCAATGCTGATATTGATTGTACTATATGTTCCAAATCTTCGTCTACAGCAATCCTCAGGGAATTAAACTCCTTTGTTTGTTTTACTAGAGAGGCTACTCCCGTACCGATACCTGCTCCCCCTGCAAGCATTAAAACTGCCACTGTAAGTGCGGTCAAAGGCTCTCGTTTTTGTATGTGGTGTTCTGGGATGTTTTGTACATTATACATATATTCATTGGGGTGATAGATAATTTTGGGAATCACAGCCACCTGTATACAATAGTCAGAGGTTTCGTCAAATATTTCTAAGGAAATACAGGGGGTGAATCCTCCTTTTGAGCAGATCCACTTGGTGTTTTTAGCGGGAACTAGCCATTTAGCTGGAGTATCTTTCCATTTAGCTTTAGTAACAGTCTCACATAAATATTCCAGGTGTGTGGGTACTCTGCCAATACATCGTCCCCTTCCTGTTATTGAAGCCAAAGTCATTCCTTTACCCTGGGAATCTTTCCAATTACATTGCGGGGGATTGCTACCATTAAGACGTCTCGCTTTTTCAGATATCCCTACAGCTTCGTAAAATGGAGGCCTAACATCAAAGCAGAGCCAACAGTGTTCTGTTAATTCTGGCTGAGTAGCATTTAAGACTTTATATACTCCCTCCATTAATTTCCAGAGAGTGTTAAACCGGGAATCCCCACTTGGCGGTGTTGTAGGAGTTGTAGTTTGGTTATCCGTTATCAGGTTCCTAGCTGTTAAATCCCCAACTATTACAGGATTAGGGCCCACTGCCTGTGTGTCTGCTGGTACAGGCCCTTTCTTTATGGTAAATACGCTCCCTCTGTCTTTTCCAGGTTCCCAATACCGAAAGCCCCATGATCTTCCCACCATCCATCCTGGGTCTGTGGGCTCAGTTATGTTTAAATGCACAAATTGGCAACTCCCTTTCCACCCACCCAAGAAGGCGCCACTAGAATCCTTTTGTGGAGGGGTACACCCATAGGGTCCCCATGATACTTTAAGAAATTTATCTCCTGCTGCCTGCCAGTCTGAGGCTATTGTTTCACACCCCCAGTACCCACAGAAATATTCTCCAGGGTAATTGCAATACCCCTTTCCTGGGTTTGATGCTGGACACATGTAAAATCCTGCGGTATTAAAACAGGGTTCTACAGGGGCTAGTTCACATAACTGTGGGGTAAAAATAGGGAGTCCTGATGTTATCTGACTCCGAATTACCCTGCCATCTATTCCGGTTAGCATCCACTTAAAGGGCTGGTGCAGAGCCGGGGAACCCTCCCCTTTATGTATGATACAAAGCATTAAAATACTTATAATCTGCCAATAAGGGTGGGGTCCTGACCTTGTTTTTACTGCATAATATCCTGTTTTCCCTTTTTGGGTTTGTTGCCTTTTTGGTGTTTCAGAGGCAATCAGACGGGTTGTCCAGGGGAACCTAGTACTCGGTTGGCAATAGTTGGAGCATTTCAGCATTATTCCATTGCGGGGGGACCTGGCTTTTTCCCCTTTGCCTCGCTCGCCGACCCGGTTTCTTCGAGCCGCGAGGTGAACCATCTTCTCGGCAGCAGCGGTACTCGCCTGGGCGTCCCTTCCCCTGCTCCTGCCTAACCTTGTACTGTTCCAAATTTTTATCCTTCACCGGGGGTGGGTCACACGGGACCCCCTTTAGTTCCCTCCGACAACACCCTTTTATAATTTGGGCAACAAATGGAGTGGGTTCGTTAGTATGGAAACAAAAGTTTCCTGGATGCACTCCTTTTGTGTATATTTTCCACCAATCCTCAGACTCGAAACGAACCCACTGTTTTTCCAATTCCCCTAATTTTAACACAATTTTGGTTAACTTTTGTTCAGCCTTATAGCATTCTGTACAGACCCCAGTTGGCGGCCTCCCCTTTTGGCAATGGACCCACCACCGTTCTTGGCAAACTTTACACGCAAAGCACACAAAAGGATAACAATCACAATCTACCTTATTACAAATTATCAAATAATCACTAACAAGCAGGTAATCATATCCCTTTTGTTCCCCTTTGTGATCAACTTGAATGGTACACACAGAGTTCATCAGTTTTTCTTAATGGTAACCTTCAAATCCCCAGGCAGGCTGGTTACTTTCCACTGGTCATCTGTGGTGATCGGACCTTGTCATGGTTTGACACTGGCACAATGCCAGTGCCCCCATGAAAATGTGATCCCTACCTTGAATGCTGTGAAGTGGAATCTAGAATAGAGCAAAGCAGGCCCAAGCTTAATAACAGGAAAAAAAACTTTATTAAACTACCACTACAAAAGAAAAGAGAAAACTAAAGAAGGGAAAAAAAAACACACAAAGATCCAAATGAAAACCTTGCAAAATATTCCTCCCCCCACCACCCAATTCAAACAAACCACAGTGAGACACAATCTGGACCCCAATCAGGTTTCCACCCTCCAAGCAATCGATACTCAGTCCATCGAGGGAACAGAGTCTCTCCTGTGCCTAGGACCCCCCAAGAAACACAGCTCCACATCCTGTGTTTCCATGTCACACATGGCACCGCCCGGAGAAAAAGTTTGCCATGGTGACCCTTCTCCTTTCCATGCACAGTGCTCTCACCACCAATGCATGGATGGTCAGACTGCCTTTAGGATTTTTCCTTTCAAGGATGCCCTGCCAAGAGGGGAGAAAACAACAGTTCAGTTTTTCATTGTTTGGGACCACAGTCCCCCCCCATTTTCCCCTGGGGCCGAGGGCTCAAGAACAGAGATCTTCTTCTCTTCTCTTTCCTTTCCAGGGCAAGGGGGTGCCACCACAAACCCCCTAACCTTTTCTCTGTTCACTCCACTTTTGTCTTTTTCTCAGCTGAAGCAGGTCTCTTGACTCACTGGCATCCTCCCAAAACACAGTCCCTCTTGACGGAGAAGATTTGGTTCAGGTTGTGGCTAACACGGAAAAGTCCAGCCAAAAGCCACTCCTTGTCCCCCTCCCATCCAGAATTCCTCCTTCCAACATCCCATCCCAGGGTCCAAGGTGTCCCTCTTCCTCTCTTTCAAACCGAGGAGGGGAAAGGAAAATTCACAAAGCTTTCATTTCTCAAGGAAGGGTTAAAAGTCCGAACTCCCAGGATGGCTCGATGCCCGGACATCCAGCAACTCCCACGCACTGGGCACCTTGCAGCAGCTCCCCCCGCTCCTCCTTCCTTGCGGCTTTCTCTCTCCCTCTCGGGAGAGGAACTCTGGGGGGGGAAATGGAGACATCCCAGATTTCTTCCACCCTTCCATCTGCAGGGGCCAGCCCGATTTCAGTCCTTTCACCACCCTTGGGGCTTTCGGCCTACCTTTCTCAGGCCATGGGGGCTTCCCCTCCCCCACCCAGCTCGTGGCTGGGCGGGGGAAGGTCTGCACTGCACGCTGACTGGAACCAAAAAGAGCGAGTTCCCCTGGGAATTCTGCTTTCAACCCCTCTGTGTTCTCAGAGGCGTGTCTACTTTCAATTGGTCAATATCTAAACTGACCTCTTCCTTCCGGGAAAAATTATCTTTCCGTGTCAAACCACGACAGACCTTTAACTCGACTGGCATGTGTCCACCCCTTCTCGGCTGTCCATATCGCAGTTCCTGTGGTAAGCAGAACAACAAAGGGGCCTTCCCAACGTGGGGTTAAAGAATTTTCTTTCCAGGATTTAATAAGCACATTGTCCCCTGGTTTGATTTTATGTATTGTAATGTCTAAAGGTGGCCTCTGTGTCAACATCCCTTTTTCCCTCAATTCCTGCCTTCGGCTCATAATTTGTATGATATAATGCTTAATCTGGGAATCCTTCAAGCACGGATGGTCTGTAGGGGCTTCCATATCATAAGGCATTCCAAATAGCATTTCAAATGGGGAGATTCCTACATCAGTTCGGGGTTGAGTTCGAATATTTAATAAAGCCTGAGGCAAACATTTGACCCATGACATCTTGGTTTCTATCATCAACTTCGTCAGTTGTTTTTTTATTTCCCCGTTCATCCTTTCCACTCTCCCCGAGCTCTGTGGATGCCAAGGAGTGTGATATTTCCACTGGGTTCCTAAGGCCGTTAAAACATCTTTTGCGATTTTAGAAGTGAAATGAGGTCCCCTATCTGAGTCTAAATATTCAATTAATCCATATCGGGGAATAATTTGTTCTAGTAACACTTTTACTACAGTGTTTGAGGTGGCTCGGGCAGTAGGATAGGCTTCCACGTAATGGGTCAAATGGTCTACCAGTACCAATAAATATTTATACCTCCCCGCCTTTGGAAATTCTGTAAAATCTATTTGTATGTGTGAGAAGGGTCTTTGTGCTAACTTCCTGCCGCCCATTGGTCTTTCTCTCAGTTGTTGTTTATTCACTTTTTGACAAGTTAAACACTGTTGAGTTACCTGTTTTGCAAGGTTATAGACTCCTATACACATATATTTTATAGCAAATTGATCAACCAAGGCTTGTGTACCCCAATGGGTTTTCTCATGGATTGCTTGTAGGACCCTCATTGTCATCCCTTTTGGGAGTACTTCCCGCCCATTGGGCAATACCCATTTGCCTTCCTCTTTTTCTCTTATCCCCATCTGGCCTAATTTCTCCTTTTCTTGCACAGTGAAGGCTAGTATGTAATCAATAGGTCCATGAAACCAACAATGTTTCTTTCGAGGGGTATCACAGGCACATTTTATTGAGTCTATCCCATAGTATTTCCAGCAAACCCAACACGGTGGATCTTCTAAGTCAGCTCCACAAGTGGAGCAATCCTCTCTCCTTGTGACAAGCCCTGTACATGGCTTTAAATTCATCAGGGCCGCTCGTTTCGCTTCCTGGTCTGCCAAATTGTTTCCTCATATCGGATTTCCAATCCCTGCTTGATGTCCTTTTACATGGACAATGGCTATTTTCTCTGGCCCTCTCAAAGCTTGTAATACCTGCCGAATCAATTCTTTATGTACCAGCCCCTTTCCCTGTGAGTTAATAAGTCCCCTTTCTTCCCAGATTTTTCCAAAAGTATGAACTACTCCATAGGCATATTTAGAATCAGTGAAAATAGTCCCACTTTTTCCTTCCAATAATTTTAGAGCCCTAAGCACCGCATATAATTTGCATGCTTGGGCTGACCAGCTGGGGCTAAGGGGACCAGATTCTACTGTCTTAAATGTTTATTATAGCATACCCGGATTTCCTTTTCCCTTCCAGAACTCGAGAGGACCCATCTACATACAATCGAGTCCTTTCCTCTAGCTCTTCTTCCTCAAGATCCGGCCTTATTTTTGTTTGTTCCTCTATTTGTTGAAGGCAATCATGTGTTAGTTCTGTAATTGGTTCTCCATATAAAAACTGGGCCGGGTTTTGCAGGCTCGTTGTTTCTATACTTAACTTAGGAGAGGAGAGTAGGATACCTTCATACCTTAGAAGTCTGGCATCCATTATCCATTTATCAGCCTTCTGTTGCAAAACTCCACGAATGTTATGGGGAGATAAGACTTTTAGCTCACTTCCAAAGGTTATCTTCCCAGCTTCCTCTACCAGGAGAGCAGCAGCCACTATAGCCTGTAAGCATGTGGGCCACCCCCGACTAACGGGATCCAGGAGTTTGGAGAGATAAGCTACCGGTTTCTTTTTTCCAGCCCAATCCTGAGCTAACACACCATATGCTACTCCCTCATTTGCACAAATAAATAAGTAAAATGATCTCTTTAAATCTGGAATGCTAAGGACTGGAGCATTGACTAGTTCAGTTTTTAATGCTTCTAATTGATCTTCATCATTGGTGCTCCATTTCAATAACCCATCATTAGTTAATTTTTCATATAAAAATTTGACTTTTCCACTAAAATTTTCGATCCATTGTCAGCAATACCCGAAGAGTCCCAGTAACTGTCGGACTTGTCTTTTGTTCTGTGGGGCCTGTAGGGAAAGTGTTCCTTGGATTCTATCAGTGTCCAATTTCTTGGTTCCCCTTGTTAACCAGTGCCCGAGATATTTGACCTCTTCTTCTACAAATTGCAGTTTTGACTTAGAGACTTTAAGTCCCTTAAGGCTTAAATAATTTAGGAGTTTTATACTTTCTTCCCTTACCTTTTTTTCCTCTTTCCCTGCAATTAATAAATCATCCACATATTGTAGTAACACCATCCCTTCCCCTAAAGAATAAACTTCCAATACTTGTTCCAAAGCTTGTCCAAACAGATTTGGGGATTCTGTAAATCCCTGGGGAAGGACTGTCCACCTCAATTGTTGTTTTCTATGTGTATCTGGATCCTCCCATTCAAAGGCAAAATAATCTCTAGAAGTTTCCTTAAGGGGACAAGCCCAGAAGGCATCTTTGAGATCTATTACACTATACCACTGGTTTTCTGGGCCAAGTTGACTTAAAAGGGTATGTGGGTTAGCTACCACAGGGAACCTTTCAACGGTTCTTTTGTTAATTTCCCGTAAATCATGTACTAACCTATAACTACCATTGGGTTTCTTTACTGGTAAAATGGGGGTATTAAAAGGGGACATACATGGTTCTAAAAGTCCCTTTTCTAAAAGCCTTTCTATTTCCGGTTTCAGTCCTTGCCTCCCCTCCTTAGATATAGGATATTGCCTAATTCTGACAGGTATCTCTGGGTTCCTAATAGTTACTTCAAAGGGTTCAATATTCAATTTTCCTACACTATCAGGGGTGTACCAAACCTCTGGATTAATCTTTTTCTCATCCTCAGCCCGGAGAGGACACAATTTTAATGTCAGTTCTCCCTCACTAATCTCTATCCCTATCCCCAATTCAATCATCAAATCCCTTCCCAGTAAATTATAATCTGCTTCTGGTACTAATAAAAATGACCCAATTCCTAATTTGGAGTTACTTTCTAAGAGTACATCCTTGATTATAGGTACTCCAAAGGGTTCCCCTTTGGCTCCAATCACCTGTATTATTTCAGATGAAATCTTACACCCCTGGGGAAGGGTCTGGACGGTCGACCTTTCCGCCGCTGAGTCCACAAGGAACTCATATTCTTGCTGCTGGGGACCTATTTTTAATTTTACCAGGGGCTCTGTTCTTTCTCTTGTCCCCAGCAGATGGAGCCCCTGACACCCCTAATCTTCCTTAAACTTCTTTTCATCAGCCATCCTTTGTCGACATTCCCGTTTCATATGTCCCTTTTTCCCACAGTAAAAACAAACAATCCTATCTCCTCCACCTTGTCTTCCTTCATGCACCTGTCGACCAGCTCCCCTCAAACCTGCTGGGTGACCACCACCCCTTCTTTGGGGAGATTGCCTCTGTCCTTCCCTTACAGCTGCTAACATAATTTCAGACTGCTTTTTGTAGTTCTCATCCTCCCTCCTAACATAAACCTTCTGAGCCCCCCGCATTAACTCATCCAGCCCCCTTGCTTGCCACCCTTCTAACTTTTCCAACTTCTTTCGAATATCCACCCACGAATTTACCACAAAATGAACTTTCAACAATGTCTCTCCTTCAGGAGTGTTAGGGTCCACCCCTGAATATAACTGAAAGGCTTTTCTCAGCCTCTCCAACCACTCAGTTGGATCTTCATCCTTCTTTTGTTGTTCCTTGAATGCCTTTTGTACATTCTGTTCACAAGGGACAGCCTTCCTTATTCCCTGTATTATTATATTTTGCAAATCACCCATATGGGTACGGTGTAATGGGTCTTGATTATTCCACTGGGGATTATGTAGGGGCCATTTAATATCTGCTAATGGTCCCTGTTGATGTTCATCACCCCAGATTCTCATGCCCATTTCTCTAATCATTCTTCTTTCTTCTGCAGAAAACAAAATCCCTAACATGGATTGCATCTCCTCCCAAGTATAAATATTAGGTCCCAAAAATTGATCCAACTGCTCTGCCACCCCTAAAGGATCTTCTAACAAATGTCCCATTTCCTTTTTAAATTCCCTAACATCCCCCGAGTTTAATGGGACGGATATGTACCCTATTCCCAGAATCTGGGCAGGCTGTCCTGGTTGCGCAGCATTTGGGTTAGGCACCATTCCCATTCCATGCTCTCTAAGGGGAAATATACCCAATTCTTGCTTTCCCTTTTGTCGGGTCTGGCTTCGGGTTACTCGCCGAGAACCCTCAGGGATATTTTTCTCCAACCTTTCACCTTCCGGTCCCTCATCCTCCGATAATTCTTGGGTGAGTGCCGAGGGACCCGGGTGGTAGATTAGCGAAGGTTCTGGGAGGGGGGGGGTCTAAAAGCTGTGGCGGTGGAGGTGGCAATGGAAGAGGTGGGGGTGGTGGCGGTATGTATGGAGGGGGAATGCCTGGAGGTAATTCAATTTCTTTTGACCTCTTTTTCTTCCTCTCAGTATTGAGAGCAAATAATTTTGCCCTTGTCTCTCCTCTTATCCAGAGGGCTGCATATTCACTTTCTTCTAGATTAAAGGGTTCTTTTGAATTAACGTAAATATTTAGGGCCTGACAGATCCAATCCTCAGAAGACCCAAATACTGGCCAATATAACTGATCCCCTCTTATTTGTTTCCCCCCCCCAAACTTCCATGCAGTAATGAGCCATTTTCACTTTATCTTTTCCCTTCCTAGAAGGAAAGGCATTCCAATATTTAATCATTAAGCCTAATGGACTGATCCTCTGAAATAAGGGGAAGTTTTACAGGGATTCCCCCACCCATGGGTTCAGCAGGCTTGCTTTTCCTCTGACCCATCTTCTGGAGTACCTTCTCTCACACACACACTTGCTTCCCTCAATTCGTGGCCCAGTCCGTCGCTGGATATGGGAACCGCACTAGTATGAGGTCCACACTTGCTTGGGGAGTCCGAGCTGCCGGCTCCCCTCTCATACATCACACTCGTCACACTCCAGGATCCCCGACCCCCGACCAGGCGGTCCCGTTCTCCCAGAACAGGCCTCCTCTGGACACCTGGTCCTTCGGAAAATACTTACACCATCAGGTGTCTTCGCCTGGGGCTTCGTGCACAAAGATTAAGGGGGTAGCCAGCAGTTCCTTGCTTGCTATTGGATTTTAGGTTCGTCGGTCGGAATTCGGGGAGGAGTGTCCCTGTAAGGCCACTGTTAAAGCAAAGGCAGTGGGGCGCCTCCTCAGGAGACCTCCTTTCCAGGTGTTCCGATCCGAGTCACGGCACCAAATTTGTTATAAGTTGAGGCAAATAATTTTATTCAGCCTGTTAAGATCAATTAATAATTTTATTAATTACAGCAAGCGATAGCAAGCAAAACAGCGCTGGGTTCAGCTGGGAGCCTGGCTCCGCCAAAAGCTGACAACCTTTCCTTCTCTTCAGTCCCTTTTTATCTTGCATGAGTGGGGGTGATGAGTCTCCTTCCACCGTGGTTATCAGTCCCAAAAACAATGGATTTCACAAGTGGGGTGGTGTGTCTCCTTCCACTGCGGTTTATCAGTTTTCAGCAACAATGTGTTTCCACTGCGGTTATCAGTTCCAGCCAGTCCTGCAAAATCTTTCACAATCTTTGTTTGTGGTTACCAGTCAAGCCTGCAAATTCCATGTCCCGACTTCCCCCCCTTTTATCCTAATTTCATACTTTTGATGAACAAACAAGTCAATGCAGTTTCTCACATGCGTGTTGTGAGTATACCGGAATCCTTTCGCTTCCCCCGTGGCCGACCACT
Source organism: Lonchura striata (assembly GCF_050655825.1). NCBI lineage: Eukaryota > Metazoa > Chordata > Aves > Passeriformes > Estrildidae > Lonchura > Lonchura striata. The sequence goes on along the minus strand of NC_140718.1, from coordinate 1,509,906 downwards.
TCCCTCTCAGGCTAGTGGAACTGCGGTTCATTGGGGTCCCTCTTGCGCCGTGACTATGTCACGTCTCACACACACACCCACTCACGCTCCACTCAACCACGCGACACTTACGGCTCCTTTTCCCACGTGGATTCTTTGTGCACGTTGATTTTACGAGTGAAAGTTTGCTGCTGCAGCCTCGGAGATTTAGCTCCGAGTTCCGAGAGCTCTGGGCCTGTTTATACCCTTTCCTTAACGTGGCTTCTCGGCTGTTTTCAGAATCTGGTTGGTTCCGTGGAGTTCCTCAGTCCTGTCTGACTGCTGAAATCAGCGGGGCGCCGCCTGGATCAAGGATAGGGGAACCCCCTGGATACCCCCAAACCAGATCACGTTGGGGTCACCAAGATGGTTATAAATGAAAATTTGTCCAGCCAAAATAATATGAAAAATAAAATATTTATTTTGCAATCAAATTTTATCTAGCCAGCCACAACTAAAGAACAGAGACGAGCCTAGGGTCGGCCCTGGGTATGCAACAAGGAGTGAGCCTCAGCAGAGGTTTTCCCCTATGCCCACACACCTCCATCCTGGCACAAGCAGTTTTTATAGGGAAAATTCCACCTGAGGCCAGGATTTCAGCAATCAGTCTTCTCTTCTATTCAGAGTCCATAGGTTAATAAGATTTTCTTTTTTGGTGATGAGGAGAAATAATTCAATGTCTGGAGTAGGTGAATTCCTGATGAGATTTTATGGGAAGGCTTCATTCACATGGATCTGTCTGAGGATTTCCATATCCATCTTGGGCCGTTTACGCGATGATCAGCATCTGATGATCAACACCTGGGGTCCCGATGGCCAGTACCTGGAGACTGGACATAGCCCATCTCCTGGCCGAGCCACACATCCTTTTACTTGTAAATCAGTTTCTAATATACATCCAGTCTCGCCTGCAAAGGGGGGGGGGAGGGGGGAACTAATACAATGGGTATAATCTAACAAGTATCCAATATTATATATTTCATACAAGGAATGGTGCGAATTATATTTACTACACATAACATGGTGACAGGTCAAACACAGACTAGGGATGGGGTTCTCTTTTTCCCAACCAGCATACCCATCCAGCCCCCTCCACTGTGCCCATCTTTTCCATTTAGGGATGTTTTTCATCCCCAAAACCCCCTCCCATGACTCCACTGGATTATTTTGCATCCTGGTCCTAGTGTGGGTGGGGTTGTAGGAGATTCCCAGGAGCGATTAGCTAATTAACATTTCAATGTCAGTACTCAGTTCGAGCCAAGTGTCCCAGCCAGGCTATTTTGTTCATAACAATCCCTAAAAATCCAGAGACATTCCCCTCAAAAACTCTGGAAATGTTCCCCCAGAAACTTGGGAATGTTCCGCAAAAACCCGTGAATTTTCCACCCAAAATCCAGAATCTTCCCACAGAAAAGTACTGGAATGTTGCCACAAAATAAAACCCAGAAATGTTCCCCTAACAATCCAGGAATGTTACCCCAGAAACCCAGGAAAGTTCCCCCAAGAATGGGGAATGTTCCCCCCCCCACAAAAAAAAACGGAAATGCCCCCACAACCTGCCGCGTGTGTGAGCCCACCCAGCCAATAGTAGCGTGCCCTGCCCCGAATCAACCAATCACCGCGCTGCACCTTCCCAAACTAACCAATCACCGTGCGGCTCCCCTCAGCAACACCTGCCTCCCCTGCGCCACTGCAGCCAATCAGAGGCGAGCCGGAAATGGCGTCCCCTGACCCCAGGGCCGGGCATGAGCCCGGTGGCCCCGGGCGCCCCGGGCTCGGGCGGGTCCTGCGGGAGGCGCTGGGAGAGGCCGGAGCTGCGGGAGCTGCGGAGGGGCCGGGACAGGTGGGGGAATGGGGGATGAGGGTCCTAAGAGGGGACCGTGGGGGAGGGGTCTTGGGAAGCGTCTGGGGAGTCTCAGGGGACATCCTGGGCTGGGCCCGATTGGGATCTGGGAGTTCTCAAGGGGGTCCTGGGGGGTCTCAAGGGGTTCTGGGGGGATCTGGAGCTCCTGGGGGGGGTTTGGGGGTCCAGGGTGATCCTGGGCCAACCTTGAGGGGGGCTGGGGGGGGGGGTTGGGGTTTCTGGGAGAGGTCTGGGGAGATTTGGGGTCCTGGGGAGTCCCAGGCCCAGCCTGCACTGGGGTCTGGGGGCACAACAGGGTCTCCCTGTTTTTGGGGGGTCTGTAATGGTTCCCCCTCCCCAAAGAGCTCAGAGGGCACCCTGAATTGGCTCCTGTTCCACCAGCCGGTGCCCGCTGATCCAGGACAGCCCCCAGTGAGTCTGGGTGGTTCTGGAGAGCTGTTTGGGAGGTCTGTAGGGATTTGGGGGGCTTTTTTTTTTTTTTTTTAGATTTGGGGAAATTTTTTTTAATTTAGGGGGAATTATTGGGTTTTGGAGAGAATTATAGGGGTTTTGCACTGGTTTTGTGGATTTGGGAGATTTTGAATTTGGGGGATTTTATGGGCGTTTTGGGGAAGGGTTTTTTGCTGTGTTTATTGGCATTTTTGGGAGGTTTATTTCATTTTTGTTTTTGGGAGGAGTTTCCATTGGGATTTTGTGGGATTCTCTGGAGCTTTGGAGGGTTTTATTTGAATTTTTGGAGGTTTTACTGGAATTATGGGGGGCTTTGGGGTTTTCCTTGGTTGTGTGAAGGGAAGAGAGGCACCAAAATCTCCCTAAAGCCCACAAAAGTCCCAATAAAACCAATGAAATACCAATTAAATTTCACAAAATCCCATTAGAACACCCTAGAAGCCCAATAAAAGCCCCCAAAATCTCTTGAAACATCAACAAACCCCCCAAAATCCAAAATAAACCTCACAAATCCCCCAAAAATGTCCCCAAACCCACAAAAAGTCTCAGAAAATCCCCCAAAGACCCAAAGAAATTCCAGCAACACCCGAAAATCTCCCAAAACTCCCCAAATCCAAACAAAAATCCCAAAAACCCACAAAAAATTCCTGAACGTTCCAAATCCTCAAAGAATCCCACTAAATACCCCCAGAATTTGAATAAAATCCCCCCAAAACCCCCAAAAATTCCAATAATACCCTCCAAAATTTCAGAGAAACCCACAAAACCTCAGTAGAACCTTCCAAAATCATAAAGAAGCAAAAAATTTCACTTAACCCCCGAACATCCCCTGAAAAACACCCCTCCCAAAGCACCAATAAAACACCCCAAGATCCACAAAAACCCCCAAAATTCCCCAACTCCCCCAAAACCTAAAAATTTTTTTAAAAAATCCCCAACAATTCCCCCTAAGCTCCCAACACAATTCCCTAAAGCCCAGAAGAGGCCCAAATGCCCCAAGCCCTCTCAAGCCCTCCCTGGTCCCTCCCAGAGGCGATCCCTGGCTCGGTCTCAGGCTTGGCCCCTCTGGGGGATTTTGGGACAAACTGGGCAGGTTTAGGGTGGCTTTCAGATCCCCTGCGGGCATTCCAAGCATTTTCAGGTGGATTTTTGGCCCCTTTGGCTGAGTTTAGGCTGAATCTGGTTTAAGGGGGATTTTTGATCCCGTTGGATGATTTTAGACCCATGTGGGGGGCGTTTGGGCCCATTTGGGTCATTTTAGGACAAACTGGGCCCACATAGGTGAATATCTTAGTCCTGTGTGGGTGATTTTAGGTCCCTTATTTTTGTGATTTTGGGCCTATTTGAGTAGGTTTTTGGCTTCTTTGGGGAATTTTATGTGAAACCACTCCTTTTTAGGGTGATTTTAGGCCTTCTTGTGCTGGTTTCAGGTACCTTTGGGTGATTTTAGGTACCTTTGGGTGATTGTAGGTAAAACCAGGTACTTTCAGGGTGGATTTTAGGTGCATTTGAGAGATTTACGGGTGATTTTAAGACACTTTGTGTGGCTTTTAAAACATTTGGGGTAATTTTAGGCCATTTGGGTTGGATTTTAGATCCCTTTGGATAATTTTAATCCCATTTGGCTGATTTTAGGCCAAACCATGTGGATTTAGGGTGGATTTTAGGGCCCCTTTGGCTGATTTTAGGGCACATCTGGTGGATTTTGGCTATATTTGAGGCCCTTTTGGGTGAGTTTAGGTCAAACCAAGCCCTCTTAGGACCGTGCATCCCCTTGACCACACTCCTTTCCCCTCAGGGTTCCGCCCTTTCCTTGCCCCATTTTCCCTCATGGTTTGCTCGCTTAGCCTGTTTGATGGTAGCGCACATCTCCCAGTCATGGATCATCTGAGAAATACTGTCCATGGTTAGATCCACCCCTCAGTCTCGTGCCCACTTATAGGTGGCATCTCTACCCTGATGGCTTGAGGCATCATGGGCCCATTGTGCTAGGAACAACTCCCCCTTGTGTTCCAAATCAAGGTCTATCCTTGACACCCCTATCTTTGCAGCCTGATCTATCTGCTGATTGTTTTACTGCTCTTCATTAGCTCTACTTCTGGGGACATGGGCATCTACATGGCGAACCTTCACAGGTAACTTCTCTACCCAGGTACCCATATCTTTCCACTCTTCAGGAACCCAAATTGGTTTTCCTCTACACTGTCAGTTAGCCTCTTTCCACCTCTCCAGCCACCCCCACAGAGCACTGGCTACTATCCATGAATCAGTGTAGAGGTAGAGCTTTGGCCGCTCCTCCCTTTCCGCAATGTCCAGGGCCAGTTAAACGGCTTTGAGTTGAGCAAGCTGGCTTGATCCACCTTCTCCTTCAGTGGCCTCTGCAACCTGTTGTGTGGAACTCCATACAGCTGCTTTCCACTTCCGATTCATCCCTACAATGCGACAGGAACCATAAGTGAAGAGAGCGTAGTGTGTTTCCTCTGCTGGCGGTTGTATGGTGGAGCTTCTTCAGCCCGTGTCACTGGTTCTTCTTTATCTGTGACACCAAAAATTTCACCTTTGGGCCAATTTGTAATTACTTCCAAAATCCCAGGGTGATTCAGTTTACCAATATGGGCATGCTGTGTGATGAGAGCAATCCACTTGCTCCATGTAGCTCTGGTGGCATGGTGGGTGGAGGGAACCTTTGCTTTGAACATCCAGCCCAGTACTGGTAGTCGGGGTGCCAGGAGAAATTGTGCTTCTGTGCCAATCACCTCTGAGTTGGCCTGAACTCCCTTATAGGCGGCCAAGATTTCCTTCTCTGTCAGGGTGTAGTTGGCTTCAGACCCTCTGTAGCTCCAACTCCAGAATCCCAGTGGTCGGCCTCGAGTCTCATCAGACACCTTCTGCCAAAGGCTCCAGGAAAGACCATGGCTCCTGGCTGCAGAGTAGAACACGTTATTCACATCTGGTCCTGTCCTGACTGTGCCAAGGGCTACTGCATGAGCAATTTCCTGCTTTATCTGGGCGAAAGCTTTCTGCTGTACAGGCCCCAGTGGAAATCGTTTTTTTTGTGGGTGACTAGGTAAAGAGGACACACGATCTGACTGTACTCAGGAATATGCATTCTCCAGAAACCGATGGCGCCTAAGAAAGCTTGTGTCTCCTTCTTGTTGGTTGGTGGGGACATAGCTGTGATCTTGTTGATGACATCTGTAGGAATCTGATGCCGTCCATCTTGCCACTTTATTCCCAAGATCTGGATCTCTCGAGCAGGTCCCTTCACTTTACTCTTTTTGATGGCAAAACCAGCTTCCAGGAGGATTCGGATGATTTTCTCTCCTTTCTCAAACACTTCTGCTGCTATGCTCCCCCACACAATGATATCATCAATATATTCTATATGTTCTGGAGCCTTACCCTTGCTGTGTCTCCCCCTTGAATCCATGGGGACAGATACCCTGTGGAGCCCGGCCAGCTGGGCAGTGGGGCAAGGTGGGCAGAGGGAAGGAACTTCTCCTTGGATTCCGGGGGGCTTGGAGAAGCTCCCACGTGAGTCCAAAGATGAGCTGGTCCCACAGGCAAAGGAAAGAGGCGCTCTCCCTCAGGATTAGTTCCAAAGTTTAATGAGGGCCTGGAGAGATCCCAGGCCACATTTGATCTCGAAGAGCCTCCGGAGCAAGAGAGAGCGGGCCCCGCCCAGAGCAGCCAGGTATAGGGGTGCGGGGAAAACCGAACAGCCAACGGGGGAAGGACATGGAAGTGGCTCTCGGGGGGCAAGGCCTCAGAGTGACCACTGAGGAGCGGGTCAGGGAGGAGTCCCAGCCAGGGTCCAGCTACCTGGTGACCCTGGGGGAAGAATCTGGACAAAGGGGAAGGGTCACCAGGTGATGGACACATCACCTGGGAGGAGACAGGGGGATGGGTTGGGCTTTGATGGACATACAGGTACTGATGGGGAAGCTGGGATGAACCAAACAGGTACAAAGAGGGGATATGGAGGGACAAACCATTATGAGGGGATATACAGTGCAAACACAACTCTACAACCCTTTTCTAGTGCAGTGTGGATCAGTCCATGGCAGATGGTAGGACTGTGCTTCCACCCCTGGGGCAGTCGGTTACAGGTATACTGCACTCCCCTCCATGTAAAGGCAAACTGAGGCCTGCATTCTGCTGCCAGAGGAATGGAGAAAAATGCATTAGCAATGTCAATAGTGGCATACCACTTCGCTGCCTTGGACTCCAGCTCGTACTGGAGTTCCAGCATGTCTGGCACAGCAGTGCTCAGTGGTGGAGTCACTTCATTCAATGTACAGTAGTCCACAGTCAATCTCCATTCAGAGGAGAAGAAGGAAAGCAAAGGCTGAAAAGCCTCATCCCCTGCTTGTCCTCTAACAAACTGGCTGCACAACCATGACTATGAGCCATGCATTCCTGGAACAGACTTCAGCACCTTTATAAACCCCCTGCAAGCCATGACACCCAAGCCCAGCCCAATGGATATTCTGGTCAGTGCTCTTCTACTCCAAAAACTACGTATTAGGGACAATACCGGAGCTATTCCTGGATAAAAAAAATAAACCTAGGGACCATGGAGGGATTAAGATCTCAAAAAACCCTAGGGATCAGAAACACATGCAGGCCTTCACCCCAAGAGACACTATGAATTCAAACAACATAACCAGTAACTGCTCCATACCAACACAAAGTAATTGGAACAAAAATATGATTAGAACATGTTGTTTTCCACTCTCTAGAGCCAAGAGTTGGGCACCAAAGTATTTGTCCTAGTTTAGGGCAAATTTGGGAGAAAAACCTCTGGAAGGAGCCCCCAGAAAACAAACTCCCATGGCCCTTCCCCCTCACTTGGTTCGGGAAGAATGTCCTTGGAGAGAAGTGGAAAGAACATGTTTATTTAACAAACAAATCACTCCCCAGCACCAAAAAAATGAACAACACCAGATGACACCAAAACTCTTTCACCACTCTCAAGAAGAGATGTCAAATCCAGAAAGTCTCTCTTAGCAATGATTGCCCGTGTCTGGGCACTGGGAATTGCTCTCTGGCACTGGGGATGGCTGCTGCAGATTGCAAAACGCAGGATATTGGTGTTCCTCAGTGTTTCCCAGGTCCCAGTCTGGAGCAGGTTGGAATGATATTCAGGGAAGGGAAAGGGAAAAAAAAAACAGTCCAGGGGAAAAAAAAAATTGACTGCTTAGCTAAACTAACAAACAAAAGCAAAGGCAAAAGCAGAAGCAAAGCAAGCAAGCAAAGCCAGCAAGCAAAGCAAAAGCAAGCCAGCCAGCACTAGCCTCTTCTAGACAACAGACCATGGTGGGAGGTGAGCTGGTTGATAACAAGACAAAACAAACCTTCACTTTCAGAGTCAGTTCTGAAAGCTCAGAGCGTAATATCAAACATAAACAGAACACACGACTGGGGATACAAACACCATAACGTCGCCCTAGGACAGGGGTGCAAGAAGATTGAGCATGTTAAGATGGCATCCGCAGAGGACCACCAACCAAAGAGACTAGAAAAAGGTGCTGTTCTCATTTCTAGGGATAGAGCATGGGCAGGTATCCCCTCTTGTCTGCTTGGAGGTCTGTGCACATTTGGGTGGTTGTCGTGTTCGCACCCAACCAAACCCAAATTATGAATTGGCAACAGACAAGCAATTAGAGAATCCAAAAGTGAAGCACTGATAATTTAGACAAACACTGAACCAGAAATTATTCACTGGTCTAAGCTAAAATGAGCTGCAATCTCTTTATTTTTACAATGGGTTGCAGTTGTTAAAGCACATGGGGAATTGGGCTGCCTTGAGCATCAGGTAGTGAAACAAGCTTTAACAACAACCACAATCAGTGACCTTCTAGCAGACAAAGAAATCACTAGGAAAGCTACCCTACAAAATCAGGCAGCTGCTGCATGGACATGAATGCTAAGCATTCAAAGGTCTCTGCTACTTCAACTTAACATCAAAGGCACCAGACATCCAAGCATCCCTGCGAAAAATGCAAGAACTAATAACTGACATAAAAAAAGAATCAGAGGACTGGCTGGGAAGCATCTTCTCAGGGTGGGGGTTGACTGGGTGGATCTCTTCCATTGTTAAATCTATTGTTTGGTTTATTGTAATTATTTTCCTTATTGTAATATCCTTTGCTATAGTTGTCTTTCCACTGCCGCACACCTCAACTTTTCTCCTGAAATTATTGTTACCAAGACCCCTGATTGTCCTGACCCTGAGAACCCCAATGTCAATAGCCCTGATACTAAGGAATACTAAGCCTCCCACCTCAATGGTGGTATGAGTTATGCCCAAAATCAAAGTGTAACCCCAGTCCTTCCTCTTTTTGAAAAAGATAGGAGGAGATGTTCTGGTTAGTGTTTTTTTTTACCCCAGTTTTCAGTTTTGTAATCCAGGTTCTCTGATAATGATTGCTTCCAAATCCTTTCCTGTGTTCCAAGTTGGTTTCTCCTTAAATTGTATCCACTCCTGATATAAACCACCCCCCTTTCTTGTTCCCTTGTCTCTCATTGGAACTTGCTCTGTAATCCACACCCCTTACTCCTCCCCTAAGGTTATCCCATTTGCTGTCTGTTTGTACCTGCCCACTGGTTTTAGCTTGTTTATAAACCATTGTAGGGGGGTGCTTTGGGTCTTTTCATTTCTGAATCTCTGGATTAAAGAACTGCTAGAATATCAGGCAGAGAGTATCCTTTGACTCTTACTTTTCTCCCTGCTGCTGGTAAAGCTAATCCCACTGCAGAGCCATAGCTCTGAAGTTCAGCTCCTGATGGACTTATCCAGGAGGTGTTCCATACACTTCGGTGTGGCTGCTGGTGTTCTTAAAGAGCTAGCTAAAAACTCCAATTGTTTGCATCACCCAAACATTCCCAGTATGATGCCAGTGCTCCCAGTGTGATCTCAGTTGCTCCCTGTCAATGCCAGCACGACCCCAGTAGCTTCAAGTATGATCCCTGTGACTCCCTGCCTATCCCAGTTTATCCCAGTCACCTCAAGCATGCACCCAGTCACTCCCACTTCCTCCCAGTTGCTGACAGCCAGTCCCAGTAATCCCAGCATGATTCCAGTCACCTTCAGTGTGAGCCCAGTCTAACCCAGCATGGGTCCAGATGCTGCCAGTGTGATCCCAGTATGATACCAGTTGCACTCATTTGCCCCTGGAATAGTCCTAGTCCCTCTCAGCAGGGTCCCAGTCATGCCCAGTTGCCCCCAGTATGAATTTAGTTGCCCCAAATGCAGTTCTAGTTGACCCCAGCATGATCCCAGCTGTTCCCAGTGTGGTTCTGTCCCTCCAACATGGTTATAGACACTCCCAGTGTATCCCAGTTGCCTGAATGCCGTGCTCCTGCCCCGGTTCCCTGATCTCAGCCCCGGCTAGCTCGTCCTGGGGCGAGGGCGGGCGATTGAGGCACCCTCCGCCGCTCCCAGCTGGGGTTTGGAGAGTGCCTTTGTGGGTTCCGGGCAGCGCTAGCAAGCCTCGCGGTGGTAAATGAAGAGCGGATCCTGCTGGGGGCTAAGTCCAAGTTTATTGTAGCCCAACGGGGCCAAATATCCTAGAACGGTGCCAGCCAACAGGAACAAGCACAAGGTGCTTGCACTGGCTTATAAACTGTAAGGGAGGGGTAACCAACGACTGATGGGGATAGGGATAGGGAGTGGCTCCGGGATGGGGTGATACAACGTGGTCCAATGGGGGAAGGATATGGGGGGAGCCCCAGGTCCTCGCCCAATCACCCGGTGCCCTGAGTAGAAGCTTCTGGATGGATGGGAAGGGGCACCGAGTGATAGACAAGGCACCCGGGGCGGGGGTAAAATGCCTCTTTCAGGGTGATGGATAGATACTGGAAAGGCGGGAAGGGAGGACAAGGCGGGAAAACTGGCGATAAACCAAGTTGCACACGGGGGTACAAAGGAATAAACCAATACATAATACAGGGATAATAAAACATACAAATAACGCAACTCCACACCTGAGTAAGGTTCTATTTACCTCAGAATGATCCCAGTCTTTCCCAGTTACTCTCAGTTGCCTCTGGCATGATCCCAGTTTCTGACAGTTGCCCAAAGTGCGGTCCCAGTTGCTCCCAGTATGATCTCAGTTGGCCCAGTTGTGGTCTCAGTCCTCTCAGCATGGTTCCAGTACCTTCTAGCTGATCCCAGTTGGTCCCAGTATGTCCACATTTTCCTCCCAACATGGGCCCAGTATCTCCAGGTACCTCCCAGTCAGGATCCATTTGCATCCACTCTAATCCCAGTATAATTGTAGCCACCCCCTGTCACTTGAAGTCTAATCCCAGTTACTCCCAGACACTCCCAGTATGATGCCAGTGGCCCCAGTGTGATCACAGTTTCTCCCTGTCAATGCCAACATGATCCTAGGGCCCTTCAGTATGATCACTGTCTCTCCTAGTTTATCCCAGTTGCTTCCAGCAAATAAAAACCTCAAGATGCTTTCCACAGCCATCCCATCCCATTCGTGATTTATACAGAGACTCCTGGCCAGCAATAATTCCCACTTCTTCCCAGTTGCTTTCAGGACCATTCCAGTTGCTCCTGGTCAATCCCAGCATGATTCCAGTCAGAGTGATCCCAGTGGCTCCCAGCATGGGCCTAAGCTGTTCCCAGTGTGGTGTCACTGCTCCTGGGGGAGATGGAAGGGGAGGGATGAAGAAGGACAGCCGGAAGGGATGGAAGGAGGAGAAGAAGGTGGGATTAGGGGGGAGGATGAGGAGGAGGAGGAGGAAGGGTGGAAGAGGAAGAGGAAGGGGAAGGGGAAGAGTAAGAGGACAAAGGCGGATCAAGGAAATGAGAAGGAACCATGAGGTCGAGTGCTCCCTGAATTTGCACCTGTGAGATCATCACCCCCCTGCCCCATCCAGCAGGTGAATAGGGAGGGGGGAGCTTGGCCCTGATATCCTGGGGACTCTGTGGGTTGGGTTTTTTTGGGGTGGACGTTTGGAGAATGAAAAACTGAAAAGCTGAGCAGAAAAGGCCCCTTGAAGGGACACTGGGGGGTCACGGTGGCAGCTGCTGTCAGAGGCAGCCTGGAGGAGCAGAGACCTGTGTCCCCCAGGAGCCCAAAGTGGGGATCCCAGAGAGGGGTGAGCACTGCCATTGGCAACACCTTCAACAGCCTGGAGAGGGGCAGGGGGGACTCCTGGGAGTCCCTGAACCCCAAAGCAGAGAATAAGAGGAGAAGGGACCCCGGGAGCTCAAAAATCCCCAGCATTCCTAGATGGTGAGTCCAAAGGGGGGGAGCTTTTGGGATTGCTGGTACCCCCAGCAGCCTGGGGAAGGTGAGGACCAAGTAAAGAGGGGGGGACCCCTAATACAAGTGTGATCTCCAGCAGCTAGGAGAGGGGGGAACCCCTGAACACCAAAGGGGAGGGACCAGGGACAGGGAACACCTGGGAGGGTTTTGAGGGCTGAATCTTGGTGTTTGGGAGACTTTTATGGAGTCCAGGTGGCCGTTGACTTCTAGAGATGAACTTGGGCAGAGGGATCTTCAAACTCAATGTGCTCATCCCTTGTTTTTCCCAAACCAGGATTTCCCATTCCCAACCATTGGCCGGATGGAAGAGCAGTCTTCAAGGCTCCCCTAGGCAGGTGAGGAGGAAGTCAGTACCCCTTTCCCCCTCTCTTCTGCTCCATCTCCCAGCCCAGCACAGCCCCCGGCTGCAGGACAGCCTTGCTGCCGGTGCCCTCCTGCCTGGGACGCACTGGGGGGATCTCCTTCCCCTTCCCTGTGGCACGGATATAATCCCATCCTCTCCCTGTCCTTCCTCCCCCAGAGAAGGAGAAGAAGATGAAGACCAGGGAGGACAAATCCCCGTGGCAAAACCTCATAGAAGAGGCCATTTTGAGTGGCTCCACAGTGCAGGAACCCAACAGGGAGGCAAAAGCCCCAGAGATCCCGCATGAAGAGGGGCTGCAAACACAGATCGCAGGGATCTGAGGAGGAAAGACCCAACCTGGGCCGGGGAGGCAGTCAGAGATGGAGACAGAGCTTGGAGCTGGTGGTCCATGAGTAAGCTCATGATGGAGAGAAGCCCCACATATGCCTGGAGTGTGGGAAGAGCTTCAGCTGGAGCTCCAACCTGATCCAGCACTGGAACATCCACTCTGGGGAATGGCCATACAAGTGTGGGGGATGTGGGAAGAGCTTCAGGCAACGTGCCACCCTGATTGTCTACCAAAAGATCCACACTGGGGAGAGGCCCTGTGATTGTTCCGTGTGTGGGAAGAGGTTTCATGTCATCTCCCATCTCCTTCAACATCAGCTGTTAGAGGGAATGCCGCGGGAGACAAGACTCATGATATCATGATCATCAAGTCTCAGTTTATTGTAACAGATTACACAGTTTATATATGTTCGTTAATTAGCTCATACATATTGCAAAAGCCAAGCTCATGATTGGTTGCTATGTGACTTGTACTATTATCTTAAAAGTATCTTTATGATCGATACATGCCTGTCCAGCTGGCCTTGCAGTTAGAACAGCTTAGTACCCCTTTGTTCTCCTCTATCTACTTCTACATACCAAGCAGTTTCAATATCCTGCTTTCTGCACACCATCTACTCTTCAGGGCCATGCGAACTTTGCAGCAGTCACGTAGCCCTCCCTATTTGGATTAATTTTACAGTGTCATGTCCCTTGTCGTTCAACCATTCCTCTATCAGGCTCTCTTCATCTCCCCCGTTTTCCTTTTGTACAAGAAGGTATGCATTCAGCATTTTCTTCAAAAGCTGCTGCATCAAGCCTTGCAAGCAAGTAAACACACAGGGCAAAACAAGCAAAAGTATCACAATTATGCTTAGAACTATTATGCCATATTTGATGATGTCCCTCAACCATGGTCCGATCCCCAATCCTTTCAGCCAGCCTTCTAAGCCCAATCCTTCCTCCACCTTCAACTCTTGAGTTAGCTCGGTCAATTTTCGAATTTGCTTGTGGATAGATGTAGAGTGATCAGATAAGTTCATGCAGCACATTCCTTCAAATTCCTCACAACCATGACCTTGGGCTAGCAATAGGAAATCTATAGCCGCTCTATTCTGCAGCGTGGCATGTCTTACTGAGTCTACGTCCAAAAGCAGGTCACTTAGGGCCTTTGATGTAGCGTTTGTCTGTTTAGCTAACCAGCATCCCAGCTTGTTGAGTTGAGCTAATGCTCCTGCTGAGGCAACACCAGGCGCTAGGAAAGAGGCAGCAATAATAGCCTCAGGGGACCAAAATTTAACATTATCTTGACAGTTACTGGCAAAGTTATGTACACTGCGTCGCAATCTGCTGCCATGATGACGCCGAGCCATGTCTAATATCATTGATGTGTTGGGTGTCAGCAATGACAATCTTCCTAACGAACAAGGGCCTCCCTTTATTTTGGAAGGTATGCCAGCCCAAGCTCTGTCACCACAAATAAAGAATATTCCTCGGGGCAAAGAAAGCGGATTATTTGTTGACTTTGAAACCTTTTTGGCCGTGTACTGACACCAGATACTACTGTTTCTGTAAATTGGCAAAGTGGAATTAACGACAATTGCAGACCCATTGATTCCCTGTTGCTTGCTTGTCCAGTTAAAGTACAAACAGCAATCCATGCCAACTGCCCCCAGTAGCTCTAGCTCCTGGGGTTCTGCCGGGGCAATCGGTAAGTAGGGAACCCACCTGTCCCAATTATCTACAGTAGTATTCAAATTTAAATTATCACAAGTTGGAACACGTGTAGGACATGGCCATGTATCCAATGGTAGACCGACTAGGCAGGTGGAGAACGGATTGCCTGGGGAAGATAAAGCAAGACAGATGGACTCTTGCCCTGTTAGATTTGCCATTGTGACCCATACATTTGTTTTAGGTTGAGGTGGGACGTATGCCTGCACGCTTAGCAGCACGGCTGCGACGACGAAACCTCCTACACTGCGTGTCCCATTCCTCTGGGTCAACTTGCCACTGAATGGGGATGCCGATACCATTCTGACAACAGGAATCTATAATCCCTGTCCTTTTAACACCTAGAATTTTCTCTACTAAGTGCTGTACCCTCCAAGCTAGCCTTCTTAATTCCAGGTCTTCTGTATTTTCTATTAATCTCAGGCTCTCCCTGATAGGCTGACCTGTTAGTCGTGTTAAAGCGCGCTGTGGTGAGTCAAAGCTCCACTGGCGCTGACAGGTAAGACACCAGAATGCAGAGGTAAGGTGGTGCTGATGAATCCACCAACGATGAGAGCACCCTCCACAATATATTTTTACCCAAGATTGGTGGTCATAACTATTGCAAGTGAAGCAAGCAAGCAGACAAAAGCGGTCAAAGTCTCTAGCTAAATGAGGCAAGAGGCAGTCTTCAACTTCTCTCTGCGAGTCAAACAGGAACTTAGTCTGAAACTCTTTTTCTAGATCATACAGGATCCTGGAGATCGTCCTCTGTAGGCGCTGCCTCCTCCTCTGCTCCGGGCTGGTCATTGGTGGGCCGCACCCACTTAGCTGGGACCCACACAGTACCTGTTGGTGTAGAAACACACAGATAGCCCCTGCCCCAGTATAATACTTTGGCTGGACCTTGCCAAATTCCTGTTTTTGGATCTCTATACCTGACTACCATTTGCGGAGGGGTAGGGGCTTTAGAGGCAAAATGAGTAATTGCTGCGGGTAACCCCCCATCTCCAAAAATACATAAGTGATTAAGCACAAACAGGCATTTCAATAACCTATCCTGCACGCTGACTGTATCAATATATTTTTCCAGATATTTTTTAAGAGTTCTATTGGCTCTCTCTACTATTGCCTGTCCAGTAGGGGAGTTTGCAATCCCTGTAACGTGTGTGATGTTCCATGTTTGCATAAAGCGGGCAACACGTTTACTGCAATAAGCAGGGCCATTATCAGTCTTGATCCTCTGAGGCACTCCCATAACCGCGATACAGCTGCTGAGATGTCGCTCCACATGAAGGGCCCGTTCTCCTGTCTGAGCAGTAGCCCATATGTAATGGCTGTAAGTATCAATAGTCACATGGACGTACTTCAAGCGACCAAAACTAGGTACATGGGTGACATCCATCTGCCAAAGTTCATTAGCTTGCAGGCCTCGTGGATTTACCCCTATTCCCAGGCTCACTCCTCTGTTGTGATGGCTACATATGGGGCAAGCCTTAACAATAGCTCTAGCTTCTTGTAGTGGAATACGAAACTCCTGTGATAGGCCTTTGGCATTCTGATGAAAGATAGCATGGTTCTCTCGGGCCATTGTTTGCCGTGGAAGTACTACTTGATGAGCAATTGACACTGACACTAATTTGTCGGCTCTGGCATTGCCTGCTCCCAGTCCTTCATTCCATTTGTGGCTGCGGACATGTATGATAGAATATGCCTCCCTTCTGTTCCTTACGGCGCGCTTTAATTGAAGAAAGAGCTCGTAAAGGCGCTGATTTTGGACCTCCTTGATGGTGGCATCTTCAATCCTTGATGCCACTCCTACGACATAGAGTGAGTCAGAAACAACGTTCAGCGGCTCCAACAAGTGAGACACTGCCCAAATAACTGCCCTTAACTCCAATGTCTGTAAGTTGTCCTGAAATGTTGCCTCCAGTATCTGGTGATGCCATTGTTGTTCTGTTTTCCAGACCACGGCCGCTCTGCGTGATTTGCGGCCTGCGTCTGTGAAGGCTGTAATGGCATTTGAGATAGGCTTCTCCTTTCTGAGGGGTTTCTGTATCCATGTCCATTTTCCAACCCATTGTTTGGGTGTAAGGGGTCCTGTGCTAACAGTAGCTGCAGATGAAAGCAATGCTTCGGCAAGGGGTGCAGAGTTTAGAAGGTACCAGTCCAAAGTGGGTTTTTCCATGGGTATATTGATTTTTACTGGTTCTGAGCCACTCATCTCTAAAATACGAGTACGTCCCTTCTTGATAAGTATTGCCAGACTGTCGACCTTGGAGGTTACTGTTCTTTTTTGCTGTAATGGGGGTGAGATCCATTCTAGCACCACCGTCTCCCCCGTTTTCTTTTCATGCTGGGTGACAGCCCCTAATAGGTGGTCCTCAGTGTTCCAAATTGTCAAATGTAAAGGAAGATCAGGATCAAGACGTCTCACAAAACTAGTAGAGATGCAGTGTGTAATGTCGTGCAAAGCACGACGTTGATCTGACGTCAGATGAACTGGAGTGCAGGGATCAGTTCCTTTGAGTAGTGGGCGTAGTTTGTCTTAAAGGGTATTAGGAATTCCAGTAACTGGCTTGAGCCATTGTAAGTCGCCCAAAAGCCTTTGCGCTTCATGTAAGGTCATGACTGATGACTGGATAGATAGCTTCTGTGGTGTAATTCGCTGTTGAGTGATCGTCCATCCCAAATATTTCCATGGAGCAGAAAGTTGAATTTTGTTGGGTGCAATGACGAGAGAGGACTTCTCTAAAGAACACAGGATATCATGGATTTGAGAGTCTAAAAAGGGGGTTGCTTGTGCAAACAGAATATCATCCATGTAGTGATAGATGATGGTATCGGGCATGCGTTGTCGCAGTGGCTGAAGTGCTGCATCCACATATAGCTGACAAATTGTAGGCGAATTACGCATCCCTTGTGGCAAAACCGTCCATTCAAATCTTCTGGCTGGCTCGCCATGATTGAGGGTAGGGAGAGTAAAGGCAAACCTTTTAGTATCTGCAGGGTGCAGAGCAATAGTAAAAAAGCAGTCTTTCAAATCTATAACTAAAATGGGCCATTCTTGTGGTAACATAGCAGGATTCGGCATCCCAGGTTGCAGTGCTCCCATAGGTTCCATCTGATCATTTACTGCTCTGAGATCATGCAAGAGCCGATAATCGCCCGACTTTTTCCTGATAACAAAGATCGGAGTGTTCCAAGGGCTTGTGGATGGCCTAAGATGTCCTTGCTTGTATTGTTCATCAACCAACAGATGTGCCTGCTCCAGACTTTCCCGTTTCAAAGGCCACTGCTTAACTACCACAGGCTCGTTAGTAGTCCATGTAAGTGGTAGCGGGAAGATCCAAGCAATGGCCGTTACTGAAAAGAATGATCGTTGGTAAGGACGAGGCCCAGCTGGGCCAGAACATCACGGCCAATCAAGCATTGAACAGCAGGTGGTAAGGTTGTTATAGAGAGTGCTGCAGACGCCTGTCTCCCTTCAATTTCAACAGTCAGTACTGGGGTGCGGCTTGCGAGTGTCATTCCGCCGATGCCGCTCACCGTGGTTGCTGTGGGCTGGGTGGGCCAAGACGCAGGCCAATGACCTGGGTCAATAATGCTGGTATCTGCGCCCGTATCCAGAAGTCCTTTAAGCACAATGCTGTGTCCCTGATGAATCAAGCGACAGGATTTCTTGGGGCGGGTGTTGAGATCCAAAGTAAGCAATGCGAGACCTCCTGTTGAGCCAAATCCTTCTGGAGTCCTGGGGACTCGGGATATAGGTTCCAGTCCTTTGGTCATTTGTGGCAGTGGGATCAACTGAGCAATCCTTTGACCTTTTGGTACTGTCACGGGGGGATATGGCGTATGAGCAATGATCATGATTTCGCCGCAGCAGTCGGCATCGATGATCCCTGGTTCCACAAAGAGGCCTAAAATAGAGGCTGAAGAGCGGCCAATAATAAGTCCTCCCATAGCTTGTCCGTGTATTCGCAAGGGGCCATGGATTCCAGTTTGAATTTTATGTGGTCTTGAAGTTAGGAGATCAGTGTCTACTGCGGCTGCCAAGTCCAGGCCGAGGCTCCCGCAGGTGGCAGGCTGGAATTGCTGAGTGGCTTCATTTCTGCAGCTGCTATTTTTGTCCCGGCGCGGCTGCTGATCGCGCTGCTCCTGGAGTTTCCCGGCTTCCTTCTGCATGCGTTAGAGTTGTGGGTGTTTGATTGGCATCTGCCACACCAGACTCCTGTTGCTCCGCATTCCCTTCGAGTGTGACCTAAGCTTCCACAGCGGTAGCATTTTACACGTGCCCCCATGGTAGTGTTAGAATGGGGGCGCCCAGCCGTAGCCTGAAGGGGAGCAAGGGCTGCTAAAACCTGATTTTGAGAGCTTGCCTGTTCTCGTAATCCCTGTCCTATCTCTTGTAAAGCATTAACCAATAGTGCCTGAGTTCCAACTGGTACTGAAGCAGCCTTTTCTAGCAATGCTTGGACAGTCCAATCCCCTGGGATAGAAGTAATCAAATTTCTAGTTGTGGGATTGCTATTCTGGAGTATGCACTGCTTAAGTAGGGCATCCTGCATATGATCAGCCACCCCTGCTTTGGACAACGCCTCCATTATTTTATCTACGAAGGTGCCAAGAGGCTCCTCCCTGCCTTGTTTAATCCCCATATACATTGGAATTCCACCCGGGGTCTTGACTTTGTCTATGGCTCTTCTTGCCACCACTGTGGCTTCTCTTAATTTGTCAGGTCCTAGTGCCGCCTGTTGTTCTAAGCGTACATGATTACCCTGTCCCATGAGTTCGGCTACAGTAAGCCCTGCCAAAGGATCCCCCTGAGCCCTTGGTAAATTGGCGCTTCTCTCCGCTTCCTCTCTCCAGCGTGCCTCAAAGAGTAAGCGTTGATGCGGCGTGAAAATCAATTTGGCCATTCCCCTGACATCGGAGGGCAATAAAGTATGAGCATTAAAGATAAAATCAAGCATTTGCCTGGCAGGCTCACTGGTGATACCATAGCTCCCCACAGTGGCGCACAGCTGTCTCAACAGTTTCCAGTCCATGCTCTGGACCTGCGCAGTGTATCCCCCGTCGCCATTCAGCGAAAACATCACCGGAAACGCAAGGGTTTCCTGTGCTGCCGTGAAGAGCTCAGCGTCCCCCGTCTGCATGCCCTCCTGTGCAATAGCAGCCCATAGCTCACGTCTTCCCTTAGCCATGGCCTCCACGAGGTCAGAATCTGCCCTAGGGACAGGCGCTTGGCCGGGAGACGGCGGATGTCACGAGGAGGGTGCTACAGTAACATTTTGAATTGCCGGAGGGGGACGCGATGGCAGGGGTAGAGGGGGAGCTGATGGCAGCACCTCAAAGCCACTAGTATCTGTGGGCGGTGCAGGCATTTCAGGAGCAGAGATGGGGACGGGGAAATTTGTAAGGACCGGAGGGTTAGGCTCACTAGAGGGAAGCGAGGGTTCATATTCCTTATTTTTCTCCCGAGCTGTCCGTATCCCTTCCACTGCCTTCTTTTCTGCCTGACACATTAGCAATTCACTATGAACTACCCGCCAAAGCTTACCCATCTTCTTACCCGTTTTATCCTCATCTAACACTAACTCCACCAACTTATCTCCATATTTCCTCCATTCGGAAAGTTCATGAACACTATGGGGGTTAACGAAAAAGCCGTAAGACTCAGCATGATGCAATAGCGAAAGGAGATCCTTATCTAAGTCAATCCCCTTAATCTGCCTTTTTCTAAGAGAAGCACTAAATAAATCATATGCTGCTTGCCTTTCCATGATTACGTCGGTACCGTTGCTGGCTCCTTCAGGCTTCGGCAGCACGTATCGGCTGAGCTCGCCGCTGCGGTCACTCAGGGCGTGGAGCAACGCGTTTCGGCTCTTTCGCCGTCCTTCCAGCTGCAGGACCTGAACCCCAACACAGCACCTCTCTCGCCTTAGGCTCGGATCAGGTCCCTGCTTTCGGGCGCCAGTTGTTAGAGGGAATGCCGCGGGAGACAAGACTCATGATATCATGATCATCAAGTCTCAGTTTATTGTAACAGATAACACAGTTTATATATGTTCGTTAATTAGCTCATACATATTGCAAAAGCTAAGCTCATGATTGGTTGCTATGTGACTTGTACTATTATCTTAAAAGTATCTTTATGATCGATACATGCCTGTCCAGCTGGCCTTGCAGTTAGAACAGCTTAGTACCCCTTTGTTCTTCTCTATCTACTTCTACATACCAAGCAGTTTCAATATCCTGCTTTCTGCACACCATCTACTCTTCAGGGCCATGCGAACTTTGCAGCAGTCACGTAGCCCTCCCTATTTGGATTAATTTTACAGTGTCATGTCCCTTGTCGTTCAACCATTCCTCTGTCAGGCTCTCTTCAATCAGCAGGCACACACAGAGGTGAGGCCCCTCCACTGCCCCAGCTGCAGGAAGGGCTTCATGCAGAACTCCACCCTCATCACCAACTGGTGCATCCACACCCAGTAGAGGCACTACCACTGAAGGGAATGTAGGAAGAGCTTCAGACACAGCTCCAACCTGAGCAAACACCAGATGATCCACACAGGGGAACGGCCCTAAGAGTTTGGGAAATGTGGAAAGAGCTTTAGTCATAGTGACAACCTGATCTGCCACCAGAACATCCACACTGGAGAATGGCCAGACAAGTGTGGAGAATGTCAGAAGGGCTTCAGCCAGCATTCCAACCTTATCGTCCACCAAAAGATTCACACTGGAGAGAGGCCCTACAGGTGTTCTGAGTGTGTGAAGGGGTTTTGGGTCCACTCCCATCTCCTTGAACATCAGCGGACACACAGGGAGGAGAGGCCCTTCTGCTGCCCTGAAGGGCTGCAGAAGGGAAGGGCTTCTGCTGCCTGGGAAGGGCTTCATGCAGAACTCCACCCTCATCATCCACTGGCACAAATGCACTGGAGAGATGCCCCGTGAGTGTCCTGAGTGTGGTAAGAGCTTCTCACAGAGCTCAGCCTTGACCCAACACCAACAGAACCACTGGTAAGAGAAGACTTGCAAGTGCCCCAGTTGCAGGGAGAGCTTTGTGCGCTGTTCCAATTCCATCCCCCACTAGAGGACCCATGCTGGGCAGAGCCCTGGTGACCCACATTCCCTGTGATCCACGTTGGGAAGACACCTGGCTGGTTATCCTTTCGTTTTGGCCTTAATTTTTTTCTTTCTTCATCTCTTTAGACTCCAAAAGCCAAGAGGGATTGATCTGTCACCTCAAAACCACTCAAATCCCACTGAAAACAGCTCAGTCTTACCTGAAAAGGGCTCAATCCCACCTCAAAATTGTGTGTTCCAACCTCAAAAAAAAATTCAATCCCATGCCAAACTCATTCGATTCCACAATTCTTAGGGTGAGGTGGGGTTGGAAAGAGATTGAGAGAAGTGGGATCCAAATTTGGAGTGTTGAGATTGGGATTGTGTGGGGCTGGGTGGGTGGGATGTATTTGATAGTAAATGAAACTTCCAGAGTTCCTGACTTCTGTCCCATTTATTTTCAGTCAGTTGCAGTTCTGTTTTCAGTGTGCCACCTTCTCAGCTGATTGTGTTTTTGTCTTCCTTTCTCTCCCACCTCTCTTTGCCTGCTTTGTTTTTCTCTCAGTGTCTCCCTTGAGCCAGGGCAGCTGCCACCAAAGACCCTCCCCTGATTTAATTCTTATAGAAATCCCACTTTTTAAATCATCTCACCCAATCTATCCATAAACAATATCCAAATAAAATCACCACCTACAATTATTTTTTTAAATTAATTTTAATTTTTGTGAGAGTACCTAAGGGTGTTAATAAAGGTTAATTGTTTGGTTGAAATGTATGAGAAATTTTAGTGGTCTTTGGTTTTGTGTTTAGTATGTTTGTAATATGAATTGTTTTACTAAGGTGTCTTTACTAAGGTATGTTAATTTTGGTCAATTGTTGATAATTTTTGTCTAAAGGGATATTAGGTATTGGGTAAAACTTAAAAAAATTATTTCTTATTATATATTTTGTTTATTTATATTTATTGGTAATGTAATAGTAATAGTTATTTTTTGTTTTGGTTGAATTTTTGGAGAAGTGTAAGTAAGAGTTTAAATGATTACTTTTTTATTATAATTTATTGAGATAGATAGATAGATAGATAGATAGATAGATAGATAGATAGATAGATAGATGGATGGATGGATGATAGAATTTTCTACAATTCCATTTCTCACAGGGCAGGAACATCGTTTCCTTTCTGGGAACTGGAATTTCTGACCCTTGGAGTGTGTGCCATGCAGGATCCTACAGACTGGGACTGCATAGACCAGGACCATAAGGATCAGGACCATACAAACAGATCATGCAAACTGAGACCTTGTAGACTAGGATTGTATGGGCTGGGATCGTATGGACTAGGATTGTACAGACTGGGATCACATGGACTGGGATCCTATGGATATAGACTGGGATAACCTGTACTGGGATCAAATATGGACTGGGACCCCATGAATTTTGTAGCAATGTATCTGAACAACTTAGGCCTCAGTGTGCACCATCCATACCGCTTGTAACTGTTCTTATCAGAAATTTTTTAGGGCACTTCATCAAGGTTATTAAGACATAAACTGTAGTAAAATAAGAACAAAGAAGCTGAGAAACCACATACCAAGATCGCAAGAACAAGATAACAGAACACTGTAGAACACATGCATGGTAACCAATCACAGACGCTGAGAAATGGAGGCAGAGAACAAGGGAACAAGACAAAGGCACCAAACAAGAAGTGTGATCTTAGTAGTTTCTAGAATCTATAAAAGCTTGTGTAATTAAACAATAAAGGGCTTATGTTTGATCACATTGGTCAGTTGTTCAGGAGCCCTGGTTTAGCCACAATATATTGGTGATGCATGATGTGATAGCGAATGTGTTAATGAAGTAGATCAAAACTTTTAGACTCTAAAAGGGTCTTAGACCCTTTGGACTCTGAAGGTGATCCTACTGAGTTAAAAGGCAGGAGCCCTGGTTGGAGACCACTGCGGCTGGACTGTGCTGGGGGAGTCGGAGGACAACTCCAATGGAGCAAGGAGAACACACCAGGAAAACGGAACGAATTCGTTTAAGCTGCAGCTGTTACACTGGGACAGGTAAGCGACTGGGGGCTGGAGGATGGGGAAGGCACTTTCAGAGGAAGAGCAAAATTCTCTAAAAGTCTTCCAGCATTTTTTGTCTAGGACAGACATTAAATATGACAGTTTTGAAAAAATTGCTGAAGTGGGGTCAGGAGAAAGGGTTTTTTACCAACCCTAAAAGCATAATTAATACCTCTGAGTGGGAAAGCCTTGGCATCGTGCTCTGGGATGATGTCAGCAATGTGTTAAAGGAAACCAAGGGCCTTAGCACCACTTGGAAGCTCATGATAAAGATGCTGAAGCAGTTAAAAGCAGAAAGAGAAAGGACTGTTGCGGCCGGTGCAGTAGCAGCCCTAGAACCAGATGACCCCATGGAGGCTTTTCCAGCATTCGAGGGACAGGTTTTTTTTTTTGGGGGGGGGTAGGGGGGGGGTGGGGGGGGTGGACCCAGTCATACCCCTACCTTCTACTCCTGTGGAGCCAGAGCTGCAGCAACAAGAAGTTTCAGATGAGAACAATGTGATGCTACATACAGCCCCCATACGTTTCAGGGTCTGTCCCAGAACCAGAGAAAATGGAGGCAGATGTTCCATTACCACCTCCTGCACTGGGATTACCCACAGGGTGCCCAGCAGTGTCCCCTGAAGAGTTAACAAAAGCTAGAGGGGGGGCACGTCTATCCCCCTCTTTCCCTTTCGCTGCCCAAATCCCTGCCCTGACACCAAAGCGGGCATACAAATGCAAAGAATGGCTATTCAAATACAGAAAGATTGTGCTGCTTTGAGGAGGAGGAGCGCAGGAGGGAGGAAAGAGAATTAGTGGAGCTCAGAGCCTTGGTCGATGGACAGATAAGGGAAAGAGAAAAAATTAAGGCGTTGCTGATGGAGGCGGCAGAAAGGAAAGATTGTTTGTGAGATCAGCTTACCTCAGTTCTGATTCCCCCAATTGTAGGGATCATGAAAGCTGCAGAGGTCATCGAGAGAGAGAGGGTAGCCCTGATTAAGAGGTCTGCACTCTCTTTGAGCCCTGATCATGAGACAGCTTGGTGGGGGGAGGAGAGATGGAAAGAGCAGGACTGGGAATCTGAAAGAGAGACAGGACGAGACAGGATGGCAGAAACCAGATTACAATCGATGCTGTGGTATGTGTAGACTGTCTGATCCCCTGACTCGATACAATAGTCAGGAGCATAAGCTATGGGTAAAGGTGGAGAGGAAGTCCAGAGCGGACGAGAGACCTGAACGGAGATTTACTAGCCTCCCTCTCTCCAATGATGATAACAACCCAGCCAGGCACTGGCAGGGAATAATGTAAGAGAGGCACTTATTGAAGACAAATTTATCCTGTGAGCTCTTCCAATGATCTCTATCACTGATAACCCAAACCAACACCAGTAGGTAGGACTGGACTGGAAACTTGTCTGTGAGGGGCAAAAAGCTGTCATCTAGTATGGTCTGTCTAATCCCTACGTGCAAATCTCATTACAGCATATCTTTACTAGTGGATTGATGACTCCTTTGGATTGCAGAAAGCTGGCCCAGACCATTTTAAAACCCACACAGCGATTACTGTGGCAAGTGTGACTGGGAAAGGCAGTTAGAAGCTGCCGTAACAGAAAATCCTAGGCTCCCTCCAGAAGACACTAGGGAACTTGCCACCCCAGAAATGATGCTGGAGAAAAGCCCTTTTTCTGACCCGCGAGCTCAGGCATGTTTGCATACCACAATTTTGCAACAGACTCAGAAACTAGCATGAGAGGCTTTTCATGCAGTTCCAGGTATGGGACTACCGCTGTCACCTTACACCACCATTAGACAAAAGGCAAATGAGACTTTTATGAATTTCCTAGACCGCTTCAGAAATGCAATAGATCAGGCTCTGGGAATGTCCCCAGAGGTTAAAGCTGCACTAGGAATGCAATTAGCAGTGGAAAATGCAAATCCCACCTGCAAAAGGATCATGCAAACTTTGCCCAGAACAGCTAATTTGGTAGATGTGATAGAAGATTGTTCCAGAGTAGGAGCTCCAGAGGAGAAACCCACCTACATATCAAATGCGATGGCAACTGCCCTTGAACCTCTTCTGCAGCACAGAAAAATAGCCCTGATCAAGTTTGACTTTGGTGCGGTGGACTTGGGCACTTTAAAGCACAATGCAAAGTTAGAGCTGTAAGGAAAAGTAAGACAAAAGTGACATCTGGTGTTAAGGGAAATTGCAACAGATGTGACAAGTTCTAGCATCGAAAAAGCAAATGAAAATCAACACACAAGACAGAGCAACGCTGGGAAATGCAAAGCAGAGTGTGAAGAGGGGACACGCCAGGACACAAATGCTCCCCTACAACCAGGCAGCTGCCTGGACATTTCTCAATCAGCAACAGCAGGGAGTGCAGGAGTTGATGTGGCAACAGCAGTAGAAGCTACCTTGGAAAATACTGATGTGGAAGTACATCCCATGTTGTATTGCACTGAGTAGTTTCTTTAGTTATTGTTTTGCACTGGGTGATTTGTTATTTTGCACCGAATGGTTTGTTTTGTACCACATGGTTTGCTCCACATTTCCACCCAAATTCCTGTGGTGGTGGTCTTCCCCCAGTTTAGTTCCTCCCTTTGCCCCATCCCATCAGTTGTATCCCATTGGCTGTAGCTCCTCTCCTCTGCCCCCCTCCCCCTGGGTTTAAAATCTCTTGCCACAAGGCAGACTCCCTCTTTCTTCTCCTGGACACCTCCTTTTTCCTATGGACAATAAAGTTGTGGGATGCTGGTCCTGAGAAGGAAGAGCACCTCCTGTCTTTCACTTTTGTCCTTGTCAGTGAAGCCAGGGTCCAGAGCTAGCCAAATAGACCCAATGAGATGTTAACCCAACAGTCCCACCTACAGCAAATGGACCTTTGGGACATGGACTTATTGCTCTATTAATAGGGAGATCACCCACATCAAAGCAAGGCATTTTTGGTTTACCTGGACTGATTGATGCAAATTATTTAGGTAATATTGGGATCACAGTGCAAACATCGAGACCACCCGTTCACATACTGAAAGGCACTAGGCTGGCACAATTAATTTCATTTGAGGCTAAGGTTCCTAGACAAAGGATCATGCCTAGGGAGGGATGGAGGTTTTGGGTCAACAAGTAAACCTCAGGTAATGTTTATGTTACCATTGCGGGTAACAAAACAACTAAACCCATTACTTTTCAGCATCCTGTTGAAGCATCTTCTGACAACAAAAGCTATGTTGCTGGACCCAGATGCAGATGTCACTATTATTCCCTCATTTGCATGGCCTGCAATATGGCCTTTGAGTACCCTAGGTACACCCATTCTGGGGGTGGGAGGTGCTCAGATGATGCGAATCAGTAAATCACTCTTGACAGTGTGGGTTGATGAAGATGCACATGCCCAGGTGAGACCTTATGTGATGAATACCACAATCTGGCTGCTTGGATGAGATGCACTGAGCCAGATGGGTTTCTGTCTCACCAGTGAAGGTTTTTAGCAGCAGACATTCTAGGGCAGCCAATCCTGAAATTAAAATGGTTAACAGAAAAGCCAGTTTGGGTTGATCAATGGCCATTGTCTAAACAAAATTAACATTTTGTCTAAACAAAATTAAAATGGTCAAGGACATGTTAATTAATTGATTGATGAGAAATTGGGAGTATATCATACATTCTACAAGCCCCTGGAACACATCCATTTTTTAAATCTTTGAAAAATCAGGAAAAATTAGGTTATTACATGACCTTCAAGCTATAAATTCTGTGATGCAGGATATGGGACTCCTGCAGCCTGGCCTACACTCACCATCGATGTTACCTGTCAATTGGCAGCTGTTAATTATTGATCTAAAAGATTGTTTTTTCACAATCCCCCTGCACGAGTGTCCTGGTTCAGGGCAAATTTGGGGAAAACCCCCAAAAGGGTTCTTTCAGGAAAAGCAGATTCAATTGGCCCCTCCCCCAACCAGTTTGGGAAAGATACCTCTTTGGAAAAAAGTGGAAAAAACTGTTTATTAAACTAGCAAACTTAGACAATATTAAACAACAACACTTCTTGCCACTCCAAGAGAGAGACAAACTCAGAAAAAAATCCCTCAGGTCGCAGCTGGGCTCACTCAGTCTCTGCTCAGTTCCTCCGGCGCTGGAAATGCCACGGCCCAGGCCCGGCCCGCTGGGCCACTGGTGCTGCTGCTGCTGCTCTCCTGGTGTGCAGTCCAGAGCAGGTCCAGAGAAAGGGAAAAAAACACAGTCCAGGGAACTTCTTTGCCTCAGCTAGCTAAAACTAACTAGACTAGGAAAAAAAACCAAAGGAGAGCTCTGTCTCATTGTCCATCTGTACGCGGACAACTCAGTCCAGGAGCAGGAATGTGGAGGAGGGAGTGCAGTTCTTGAAAACAAACTCCGCGCTTCTTCCCCCCACTCCTTCCCTCCTGGAACAAGTCTTAAAGGTGTAGAACTTATTATTCAACATGAACAGGGCAGATGATTGGGGATAAAGGCATCATACAGTCAACCTAGGACATTCCACCCCTTATCCCCATATCGTCAGCTTACTACTAAAACTAATATATATATTCAAACCTTACAAACACATACATTATACATCCAATATACAGCTATACACAGACAATGGTAGTAATATTCAGCAAACAGTGATATTTCTATAGTTCTCACCCAACAATCAGATCTCCCTGAGGTACACATCGTGTTCTTCCATCTTTCTGCATTATCCACCATGTGCAACCTGGTCCCTGAGCAAAGACAATCCCACGAATGGGTTTGTCTGTACTTAAAGCAGAATTGACCCACACTGTCTTCCCTAACAAACCTCTGACATGCACTACTGGGACTTTGTCTCCATCTACTATATGCAAAAACTGAGATTGGGCAGGG
Source organism: Lonchura striata (assembly GCF_050655825.1). Taxonomy (NCBI): domain Eukaryota; kingdom Metazoa; phylum Chordata; class Aves; order Passeriformes; family Estrildidae; genus Lonchura; species Lonchura striata. The sequence continues at coordinate 1,481,889 of NC_140718.1, read as the reverse complement.
CTCAATCGACTGGTAGAGCCTCGGGTGTTAAATAACCAGGTGGCTTTTGCCAGATTCTGCTCCTAGTTCTTGAAAGAGCCACCACCCAATGCTTTCAAGGTGGTTTTTAACAGTCCATTGTACGTCTCCACCTTTCCTGCAGCTGGTGCATGGTAGGGAATATGGTACACCCACTCAATACCATGTTCCCTAGCCCAAGTGTTGATAAGGCTGTTCTTGAAATGAGTCCCATTGTCTGACTCAATCCTCTCAGGGGTACCATGCCTCCAAAGGACCTGTTTCTCAAGGCCCAGAATGGTGTTGCGGGCCGTAGCATGAGGTACGGGATAGGTTTCCAACCATCCAGTGGTGGCTTCTACCATGGTGAGCACGTAGCGCTTGCCTTGGCGTGTCTGGGGCAGTGTGATATAGTCAATCTGACAGGCCTCCCCATACTTGTACTTGGACCACCGCCCACCATACCATAGGGGCTTCATTCTCTTGGCCTGTTTTATGGTAGCGCACGTCTCACAGTCATGGATAACCTGAGAAATACTGTCCATGGTTAAATCCACCCCTCGGTCTCGTGCCCACTTAAAAGTGGCATCTCTACCCTGATGGCCTGAGGCATCATGGGCCCATCGTGCTAAGAACAATTCCCCCTTGTATTGCCAATCCAAGTCTATCTTTGACACCCCTATCTTTGCAGCCTGATCTACCTGCTAGTTGTTTTGGTGCTCCTTATTGGCTCTGCTCTTGGGAACATGGGCATCTACATGGCGAACTTTTACAGGTAGCTTCTCTACCCTGGTAGCAATGTCTTTCCACTCATCAGCAGCCCAAATTGGTTTTCCTCTACATTGCCAATTAGCTTTTTTCCACCTCTCCAGCCACCCCCACAGAGCACTGGCTACCATCCATGAATCAGTGTAGAGGTAGAGCTTCGGCCATTTCTCCCTTTCAGCAATGTCCAGGGCCAGTTGAATGGCTTTGAGTTCAGCGAGTTGACTTGATCCACCCTCCCCTTCAGTAGCTTCTGCAACCCGTCGTGTGGGACTCCATACGGCTGCTTTCCATTTTCGTTTCATTCCCACAATGCGGCAAGATCCATCAGTGAAAAGGGCGTAATGTGTTTCTTCTGCTGGCAGTTGGTTATATGGTGGCGCTTCTTCAGCATGTGTCACTTCTTCTTCCTCTTCATCAGTGAGACCAAAGTTTTCACCTTCAGGCCAGTTCGTAATTATCTCCAAAATCCCAGGGTGATTCAGTTTTCCAATCCGGGCGCGCTGCGTGATAAGGGCAATCCATTTGCTCCATGTGGCATTGGTGGCATGGTGGGTAGAGGGAACCTTTGTTTTGACCATCCACCCCAGCACCGGCAGTCGGGGTGCTAGGAGGAGTTGTGCTTCTGTACTGATCACCTCTGAGGCAGCTTGGACTCCTTCATAGGCTGCTAAAATTTCCTTCTCTGTTGGAGTATAGTTGGCTTCAGATCCTCTATAGCTCCGACTCCAAAATCCCAGTGGTCGGCCTCGAGTCTCATCAGGCACCTTCTGCCAAAGGCTCCAGGACAAATGATGGTTCCCGGCTGCAGAGTAGAGCACATTCTTCACATCTGGTCCCGTCCTGACTGGGCCAAGGGCTACCGCATGGGCGATCTCCTGCTTGATCTGGGTGAAGGCTTGCTGCTGTTCAGGGCCCCAGTGGAAAGTGTTCTTCTTGCGGGTGACCAGGTAGAGAGGGCTCACTATCTGGCTATACTCGGGAATGTGCAGTCTCCAAAAACCTATGGCACTTAGGAAAGCTTGTGTTTCCTTCTTGTTGGTTGGTGGAGACATCGCTGTGATCTTGTTGATGATATCTGTAGGAATCTGACGCCGTCCATCTTGCCACTTCACTCCCAGGAACTGGATCTCTCGAGCAGGTCCCTTGACTTTGGTCTTCTTGATGGCAAAACCAGCTTTCAGGAGAATCTGGATGATTTTCTCTCCTTTCTCAAACACTTCTGCTGCTGTGTTCCCCCACACAATGATATTATCGATATACTGTAGATGTTCTGGAGCTTCACCCTTTTCTAGTGCAGTCTGGATCAGTCCATGGCAGATGGTGGGGCTGTGTTTCCACCCCTGGGACAGTCGGTTCCAGGTATACTGCACACCCCTCCAGGTGAAAGCAAACTGAGGCCTGCATTCTGCTGCCAGAGGAATGGAGAAAAACGCATTAGCAATATCAGTGGTGGCATACCACTTTGCTGCCTTGGACTCCAGCTCGTACTGGAGTTCCAGCATGTCCGGCACAGCAGCACTCAGCGGTGGAGTCACTTCATTCAATGCACAGTAGTCCACTGTCAATCTCCATTCTCCTTCAGATTTACGCACAGGCCAGATGGGGCTGTTGAAAGGTGAGTGGGTTTTGCTGACCACACCTTGGCTCTCCAGCTCCCAAATCATTTTGTGGATGGGGATCACGGCATCTCGATTCGTTCGGTACTGCCGGCGGTGCACTGTTGAGGTGGCAATTGGTACTCGTTGCTCTTCTACCTTCAAGAGTCCTACTGCAGATGGGTTTTCTGATAGTCCAGGTAAGCTGTTCAATTGCTTGATGCCCTCTGTCTCTACAGCTGCTACCCAAATGCCCACCTGAGTCCCTTTGGGTCTTTGAAATACCCACTTCGGAGGAAGTCTATGCCTAAAATACATGGGGCGTCTGGTCCAGTCACAATGGACTGTTTCTTCCACTCATTTCCAGTCAGGCTGATCTCAGCTTCCACTGAAGTAAAGTCCTGTGATCCCCCTGTCACACCAGCAATAGAAACATGTTCTGCCCCCACATATTTTGATGGGATTAATGTGCACTGTGCACCAGTGTCGACCAAAGCTTTATATACTTGTGGTTCTGATGTGCCAGGCCAACGAATCCACACAGTCCAAAAAATACAGTTTTCCCTTGCCTCTACCTGGCTAGAGGCAGGGCCCCTCTAAGCCTGGTTATCCTTCTTTCCTGGGGCATATGTCTTGGAGGTTCCTTCAAGGGGATCGAAAATATCGTCATCATCATCATATACGGCAGTTTGATTATGGGCTACTGGAGCTGCTTCCCTTTTGGTGAAACTTTCTTTTGGAGTCTTGCCTCCCTTCAATTCACGCACCCATTGTGCCAGAACACCAGTAGGTTTTCCATCCCATTTCCTCATATTTTCTCCACAATCGCGCAGGAAGAACCACAGCTCAGCTCGTGAGATGTATCTTTTTTCCCCATCTGGGGAACATCTGTGTTGGGTACCAGGACCTCTGATCTGTATTGCTGAGACTTGGAGAAAACCCTCTTTCATCTCCTCCCTGAGTTTCTTATGATTCTCCTCTATCTTGTTTTCTAGTTTCTGCAGATGTGTTTCCACTGCTGCAATTCTGGCATGGGTTGGGCCATGTACAGCATCTGCATATGCTCAGAACTTCTTTGCCATATCGAGCACAGTCTCCTCACCATCATCTCACTTCATTATTGCTACAGCAGAAGCGTATTCATGTGGCCCAAGTCTTACAAGTTTTCACCACATCACAGATGTACATGGTACCAAATCTGAATTCACAGTATCTACATCATCCGAGAAGACAATCTCTGCCACTGCCATTTCCCTCAAGCGTTGAATTCCTTGTTCTATAGTCTTCCACTGGGTTTGCTGCATATAAAGATCATCTGCACACAGATATCTTTGTGCTACACTTTCCAAAACCCGTGCCCAGAGGCTGCGAGGGTTAGCCCCCCTCATCATTCCTTGATCAATGACAGGATCATGTGACAGGGATCCCAAATGTCTCGCTTCACTACCATCCAGAATTGTAGCCTCCCCTGCAGCATCCCAAAGATGGACCAACTGTGGAGTTGCGTTATTTGTATGTTTTATTATCCCTGTATTATGTATTGGTTTATTCCTTTGTACCCCCGTGTGCAACTTGGTTTATCCCCAGTTTTCCCGCCTTGTCCTCCCTTCCCGCCTTTCCAGTATCTATCCATCACCCTGAAAGAGGCATTTTACCCCTCCCTGGTGCCTTGTCTATCACTCGGTGCCCCTTCCCATCCATCCAGAAGCTTCCACCTTGGGCACCGGGTGATTGGGCGAGGACCTGGGGCTCCCCCCATATCCTTCCCCCATTGGACCACGTTGTATCACCCCATCCCGGAGCCACTCCCTATCCCTATCCCCATCAGTCGTCGGTTACCCCTCCCTTACAGTTTATAAGCCAGTGCAAGCACCTTGTGCTTGTTCCTGTTGGCTGGCACCGTTCTAGGATATTTGGCCCCGTTGGGCTACAATAAACTTGGACTTAGCCCCCAGCAGGATCCGCTCTTCATTTACCACCGTGAGGCTTGCTAGCGCTGCCCGGAACCCACAAAGGCACTCTCCAAACCCCAGCTGGGAGCGGCGGAGGGTGCCTCAATCGCCCGCCCTCGCCCCAGGACGGAGAGCTAGCCGGGGCGGAGGAAAAGGGAACCGGGGCGGGAGCACGGCAACCAACCAACTAATTATAGACTCATCAGGTCGTCGAGTGTAATCCTTTCTTAGGCCACGAAGGTCCTTCAAGGAATAGGACTCAGTAGTGGCTTCTGATCCTGCCTCAGTTGCCCTAACTCCGGCTTTTGTGTCAGTAATTAGCTTTGAGGGTCCTTCTCCTGGATCATCATCATCAGTCCCTGGCCGGTCAGTTTTGCTTTTCTTCTTTCCTGCAGCGACTGCCAGTGGTTTAGGTTCACTGTCTGTTTTAGCTACAGCCTGAGTAACTGGGGTGTTGTCTGCAGCCTGAGTGACTGGGATAGCTGCTGGTTTATGTCCCTGCCCCCTTGCCTCTGTCTGCTGGCCTACAGTATCTAGCAGTGTGCGATAAGCATAGGCCAGGGCCCAGCTTATTGCAATTAGCTTTTCCTCCTTAGAGTCATTGTGGCACTTCTCTTTCAGGTATTTCCCCATCTCAGCTGGGTTCTGAATTTGTTCACGTGGAAAATCCCACTCTACAGGGTCAGAAAATTCCTTCAGGGTCTGGCCCATATTTTCCCATTCCCCACACCACTCAGAATTTTCCACACCTGGGTGAAGGGTTTCATCAGCTCCTCTGGACATCTCAGCCTTCACTCTAGAAAAACTGCAGGCTGTATAAAGGAAGTTTACCAGAATAAATACTAGAAAGATGGTCTCTTTAACATTCAGGGGGAACTGAACATCCTCAAAAAGTGACATAACAGATTCAAAAAAGAAGAAGGAAAGGAGTGGCTGGAAAACCTCATGCCCTGCTCCTCCTCTAACAAACCGGGTGCAATTACTAATAAACCCCCAGAACATACTACTGGAACTAGGATGCAGGGTAGGATGAAAAAACCATAAACTATACATATCTTGAACAGACTCCTGTATCTTTACAAGCGCCTTATAAATCACTATCACCAAGCCCAGCCCAATAGCTATTTTAATCTGGGCTCTTCTACTGCAAAAACTACATGTAAGGGACAAGAATCCTAGTGACCAGAAAAGTACTAAAACCCCAAAAAAGCCTAGAGACCAGAACCACATGAAGGCCTCCACCCCAAGAGACATTATGAATTTAAGCAACATGGCTACTGACTGCTTTAACCCACTACAAAATAAGCACAACCAACATCCAATCAATCAAGGGAATAAAAAAGGTTTTTTCCACTGTTTTCTTTTTTTTGAGCCCCGGTAGTTGGGCGCCAATTAATGTATTTGTCCTGGTTCAGGGCAAATCTGGGGAAAACCCCCAAAAGGGTTCTTTTCAGGAAAGCAGATTCAATTGGCCCCTCCCCCAACCAGTTTGGGAAAGATACCTCTTTGGAAAAAAGTGAAAAAAAACTGTTTATTAAACTAGCAAACTTAGACAATATTAAACAACAACACTTCTTGCCACTCCAAGAGAGAGACAAACTCAGAAAAAAATCCCTCAGGTCGCAGCTGGGCTCACTCAGTCTCTGCTCAGTTCCTCCGGCGCTGGAAATGCCACGGCCCAGGCCCGGCCCGCTGGGCCACTGGTGCTGCTGCTGCTGCTCTCCTGGTGTGCAGTCCAGGGCAGGTCCAGAGAAAGGGAAAAAAACACAGTCCAGGGAACTTCTTTGCCTCAGCTAGCTAAAACTAACTAGACTAGGAAAAAAAACCAAAGGAGAGCTCTGTCTCATTGTCCATCTGTACGCGGACAACTCAGTCCAGGAGCAGGAATGTGGAGGAGGGAGTGCAGTTCTTGAAAACAAACTCCGCGCTTCTTCCCCCCACTCCTTCCCTCCTGGAACAAGTCTTAAAGGTGTAGAACTTATTATTCAACATGAACAGGGCAGACGATTGGGGATAAAGGCATCATACAGTCAGCCTAGGACAACGAGGATGACAGTGAGAAGTTTGCCTTCTCAGTGACGTCCAGTAACAAAGCAGAGGCAGCAAAAAGGTATCAATGGATTGCATTGCTACAAGGGATGTGAAATTCTATCACGATATGCCAACTGTATGTTTGTTGCCTGGGTGTTAGCCTCACTAAGAAAACAATACTGACAATATCTTACCTATTATTACATGGATGATATTCTTGTTGCAGGAGAACACCTGGATACAGCAACTTTGTTACCTGTCTTACAGCAGCAACTGCAGGAGACAGGCCTTCAAATTGCCCCTGAAAAAATTCAACAACAGGTCCCATGGAAATTTTTGGGTATGCTTATCATTGTGGGGCCCACATTCAGCCCCAGAAATTAACTATTTGTACAGAGATTTGGACCTTGGCAGATGTTCAAAAGTTAATTGGGGACGTACAGTGGATTTGTAATATCTGTAGTATTACTAATGAAGACCTTGAACCTCTAAGGCCATTACTAAAAGGGGGACATCAGGCTAATTTGCCATATTAATTGAATGAAAAATAACAGAAAGCTCTGACTCAAATTGCTACTAAACTGGGTAATTCTTTTGCAGAACATTGGTCTCCTAACCATCGAACATTGCCATTGTCCATAGCTGTGCTGAATAGAGAAAAACACATGATGGCTATCCTAATGCAGTGGGATAGTCAGGCTAAACAGCCACTGAAAATTTTGGAATGGGTGTTTTTACCATTTAATCTGAACAAATCCTTAACCTCAAGAATGGAGGCTATAGCAAAAGTTGTAATCAAGGCACAGAAGAGGACACTGGAAATTGCAGGAATGGAACCGCAAAATATTCTTCTCCCATTAACAAAAGACTATTTACAATGGATATTGCAGAATTCAGACACCTTCCAATGGGCATTGTTAAACTTTCCAGGTATTATTAGCACTCATTTTTGCCCCTCATAAGCTTCTTTCTTTGCACCAACAGGTGGATAAACTACCTTGGTTATCAAAACAACCTGTGGAAGGCCTCATACTGATGCCAGTTGAAAAACTTCTAAAGCAGGTCTTACTTGGCAGGACAGAGGCAAATGGCTCAGTGAAATCCTTGAGGGACCAGGAGATTCTTTACAGGTTCTTGAGCTACATGGTATCATCAGAGTGTTTGAAAAAGTGCCAAATGATCCTGTTAACATTGTTTCTGATTTTCTTTATGTACTAGATGTTGTCAAGTGCATGGAGCAAGCATTACTGAAGGAAATCCAAAACTGGTGATTGTGGCAACTCTTTTTACAACTGTGGCAGTTAATTAATTCTCACAAACAGGATTATTTCATTACCAATATTTGGAATCACTCTGGATTGGAGAGAGGCCTGGCCTTAGGTAATGAGAAGGCTGACCAATTGGTAGCACAACTTCGGGCCTCTGCTTCTCCCAACATTGATAAATTTGGCCAAACCAGAAGGTCTCATGAGTTTTTTCATTAAAGTGCAAAAGTTTTAAACAAACAATTCAGAATATCACTGCAGGGTGCTGAGGGAATTGACACAACTTGTTCACAATGCCAGGGTATGATTGGTGGATTGGGTCCTGGAGTCAACTCCTGTGGTTTAGGGCCCTTAGCTGTGGCAAACTGATGCAGCCATCTTTTGGTCACTTTAAATGCATTCATGTGACCATAAACACCTTTTCTGCCATGGTTTGGGCCACTCCTATGACAAATGAAGGGTCTCACTTTGTCATTTGAAACTCGAGAGGCTGCTTTGCTGTTATGGGCTTGCCTCAGGAAATCGAAACAGACAACGGGTCAGGATATATAGCCTGGTGAGCCCAGAATTTCTTAGCTTCTTGGGGAGTGAAGCATAGAACAGATATTCCAGGTAACTCCACTGGTCAAGCAATCATCGAAAGGGCACATCAGATCCTGAAAGGACTGCTTGATAAACAAAAAATGGGGGAGGATAGGATGAGCCCACAGGACAGAGTGGTATTTTATGAATCCTCTGTGGTTAATAGGTAATCACAATGAACCACCAGCATCAATACATTACTCGGGTTTGCAGCAGGATTCAGAATTAGTACAGCATCGGCCAAAAGTTTGTTTTAAAAATCCTGTGACAGGGTTATGGGAAGGACCTGCAGAATTACGCATGTGGGGAAGGGGTTATGTTTGTGTCATTACAGACAAAGGACCCCGATAGACAACAGCAAAGTGGGTTCATCCCTGCCTTGAAAAGGATACTCTGATCCCTAATACTACTAATGAACCTACAACCAGCTTCATCTGAAAACATCCATTGCCCTCAGAACCGTAAATACTTTTGCTAACCTTGGGTGAGATTAGAAGGTGTGGGGTGTGAAGCAGACAGGTGGTGTGAGCTTGGGTGAGGAAGCTTTGCAAAGTGGGAAGTGTGCAGACATCAGCACAACCAAAAATTCAATGCCTGGGTGGTATTATCCCAAGTGACAGGAAGAACAGTTAATTCCCCTGAAACTGCTCAAGAAGAACTGAGCTTGTTTGAAAATCAAGAGCAATTGGGGCAGGCTATTCAGTGGTATTATAGCAAATGCCGGAAGCTTGAGCAATAAGATCAAGGATATTGAGTGTGGTAAGAAAACATTTATCCCTGGTCTTGGGGAGTTAGACTAATCAGTGGGAACAAACAAAGAGAAGGGGGAAAGAAAGGAACCAGAGAAGAAGGAATAGGAGAAGGGCTCAAAGAGCAAGAGGCACAGTTAGTTCAGATTTTGTCCCTGATCTTACAGGGGAAGGGTTTTTTACCAATGGGCAAGATGAAGAACAGTCTTAAATTAGAAATGCAGATTTTTGGGAGTCTTATTCTGTTATCTGTAATATGTAGCAACATCTGTAGTGCAGAATAAATTAGCCTGCCAAGATGGCATCAGCAGGATATGTGGCTTACTTGGGCCAATGCTACTGGGGTAGATTTCTTTTGTTTATCCTTAGTGAGATCCCTTCCGCACATGTCTAATTGTTATCCCAGTAAGTCATTTTACTGGTTTGCAAAGTGGGTAGGAGCTAGAGGAAAGCCATATGTGGAAGCAAATAGATCAAACACAGAGAATTGTTGGTGTAACATCACCAGAGGTCTTACAAAACTGGACATATGCTAAAGGTTAGGAATTAGGCCTAACAGTAAAGTCTTCCAAGCAGCTATGATAATAAAATCACTGAATTGAAAGTGGACTAGAACCCCAAGAACTAGACCTGTTAGGATCAGTTTATGGGAATTATTGCTTGTTTTTTAATTGCTTTCTAGACCCAAAACCAACTAATGTTCTAGTCCCGTGTCCCAAAATAATAGAGTCATCCTTAATCCCAATTCTCCATGGTATCAGAACATGACCAAATATTGCCACAATTGGTCTTATCCTGGAAGTGGTGGTGTAAATGTGACTGTAAGAAAGACACCATGTGTCTTTTTAATCTCTGGGGATAGGGCAGGGCCTGCAATTCCAAGTAATTCCTTTGGTGGACCTTGTTACGTAGGAAAATTAGCCTTGTTTGGTCCTAGCATGTGAGAAATGCTGAATCAGACTATTTGGAGAGCAGGACATAGCAAAAGAACTAAAAGAGCAAAAACAAGCTTAGGATCTAATTGTAATGATCGTGTAGAGTTTTGGAGTGCTCCAGCACAAATCATGGCATCATTCCTTACTCAAGTGTTGTGGCTGCTCAAGCTTTGACTACACTGAATAATCTGGGATGCTAGACAGCTAAACAACTGAACAAAACTTCACCTATTCTAAATCAAATGCTTACTGATGTAGATAGTATTAGTCATGGCACACTGCAAAATAGAGCTGCAATAGATTTTTTATTGTTAGCACATGGGCACACGTATGAGGAGTTTGAAGGAATATGTTGTATGAACATTGATGACCATTCTGCATCTATTCACAGGAAACTCAAACAACTATAAGATAACATTAAGAAATTGACTGAATGACTGGGGGTTGGAAGAATGATTTGAGGGATGGACAATAACTGGATGGTTGAAAGATATTGTAAAGGGAACTTTGTTAGCATTAGTAGTCATTATTTTATTGTTTTGTGTTATTCCATGCATAATTAAGTTAGTGACCCTTAGTAGACAATACAGTAAAAGGGTCTGGCTGGTGCAAGAAGAAGAAGGGGGAATTGTAGCAATGTATCTGAACAACTTAGGCCTCAGTGTGCACCAGCTGTACCGCTTATAACTGTTCTTATCAGAATTTTCTCAGGGCACTGTGGAATTCATCAAGGTTACTATGACATAAACTGTGCTAAAATAAGAATGAAGAAGCTGAGAAATCAAACACCAGGATCACAAGAGCTAGATAACAGAGGATTGTGAAACACCAGGGCTGTAACCAATCACAGATGCTGAGAAATGGAGGCAGAAAATGAGTAAGCAAGACAAAGGCACCCATCAAGCAGTGTATACTTAGTAGTTTGTAGAATTTATAAAAATGTATGTACTATAAACAATAAAGGGCTTCTGCTTGATCAAATTGGTCAATTGTTCAGGGGTTCTGTATTTCCTGCAATACTTGTTGGGGTCCCATGTTTGGTGGATGGGGAGTGCCCCCTTTCTCCAAAACAGCCCTTGGCCAATCAGAGAGCACCGAGGTGATAACTTCCAAGTGTTCAGGCAGACACACTCTACAAAGAGCTTTCAAAGATACTTAACCAATCGGAACTTAGTATAATTCTGACTCATCAGATGCCAAGGAGAGACGCAAAGCCCAGAGCTACCCCAAAATTTCCAGCCAATCATAACTTTTCTCGCCGATGATTCCCCAGGTGCCAGGCAGACCTGCAGCACCCAGCGCTCCCCACCCAGACTTCATCTGCTTCCCTACTTCGCCCCTGCTGTGCCCTGAGAGCGGAATTTGGGGAGGGGGGAGGTGGGGGGGCGCCCATACCGGGCCCCCCCGCACAGCTAGGTGTGAGTGGGAGCCCCACGGGGCCAGCCCTGCCCGGGCACAGCTGATGCCGCCCGCCTGCAGTCCGCACTAAGCCGGGCTGGTGCTCCTGGTGTCGCACGGGGCGGGCTCGCTGTGGGGACCACCCTGGGCACAGAGCAGCTGCTTTGGGACTGTCGGCACCGCCCGGCGCTGGGGATGGGGCGTGTGGGGGCAGCTGCGGCTGTACTGGTGGCACTGGTGGTGCTGGGAGCCCCGCGTGTGATGAACAAAATTCCCAATGCCCCCGAGGCTGCTGGGTGGACAGGGCCTTCCTTGTTCCCATGGCAACACTGGGGCAGTGGCTACTTCTAGTTAAGTACTGATATTGAAATGTTAATTAGCTAATTGCTCTGTTTGTTTTCTCTAAACCACCTGGGGATTGCCTCCCCCTCCCTCTCCCCCCCCCCCCCACCATTCTAGGATTAAGATGCAAATAGAGGAACCTATGGAATCATGGGAGTGGGTTTTGGGGATAAAGACACCCCTAAATGGAAAACTAAACACAGTAGAGGGGGCTGGACAAGTGTGCTGGCTGAGAAAAAGGGAAACACATCCCTGATCGATGTTTGACCTGTCACCATCAAGACTAGACTAGAGAAGGCTGTAGGAAGCAGGAAAAAAGAGGCCAGGTCTTCCTGGTGTTACCACAAGGGAACGAGAGGGGACAGTTGCTGCTGGACTTCAGCAACAGACTCTGCACACCTCTTCAGCCTTCGGCTACCTGAAAAAATTTACAACAGTGGGGGTGAGATCCATATCAAGCCCCCATGCCCAGCTGATCTTTTTAATAAAGAGTTGAACATTAATAAAGGCATAAGCCCTATTCATTTCACCATGGAGGGGGAAGGAGAGGGGGAACTGGGAGAGGAGGGGAGGGCAGGATTTGGGACCTCAAATTTATTGAAAAGGGGGATGGGACACAGAAAGTGAACAGGAGGGGACTGGGACCCCCCAGAAAAAACAATCACGGGTAAGGGGTATTGAGGACTGAGGGGATGATAGGAAAGGGAAGAAGAGGTGCCAAAAGACAGGGCTGGGATCCCTTGATACCGAAATTGGCCGGAAGAAACTTTCTAACACAATTTGAAGCATCAGAAAGCAGGCGGTCTTTATCTGTGCAGGGCACAGAGGAAGATATTTATTCACTGCGTGTCTTGAGACTTTACAACTGTCTTGGTTTGACAAGACAGGAGTCTGTGAAGGAGGGCAAAAGCCTCCTGTGCAATGGAGAAGGTAAACCCCCTCCCTCCGAATTACCAGGATTTTTAAATTAAAAGGCTCTCAGGCAAAGATATGGGAATGGGAGTAACAATTCTTTACTAGGAGAAAACTAGATAATAATTTAAAAAAAGGCAAATGCAATCAGTACAAACAAAACCAGTGATAAAGTCCACAACCTGAGGATTCGGGGTGTTTGTAGCAGTCTGGTTGAAATGATAGCTGCTCCTCTTGCAGTGGCTGATGAATTTCAGCTGAAGTGGTGATCTTTAGAAGGGTATAGTTTTCTCTGAAGATCTAGTGGCAGTGGGGCCGGTCTTCCTCTGTGCCGGGGTTGCCTCTGAGCTCCGCCGCCGCCGCCTCACCGCGCTCCAGCCGCTTCCCTGGGAATCCCGCCGAAGGAGCTGTTTCTCTGGGAAATCCCACAAAGAGAGAGCTGCTCTGTCCCCCAAAAGGTACCCCTTTTATCCAATAAAAGAGTGCTTGGCTTCCCCCTCTGGGTGGAGCATCTCACAATGGGATGGTGTTACGTTACCAGCCCTGCATTGAATCAGTCAATGGCCCATTAACAAACCATTACCTCTTCGGAGCAAACCATTGTTCTTGGAAAAGATAACAAACCTGCCCAACCTCCAACAGATGGCAAATAGAATACAAGCTTATCTTACAACCCAGAACAACAACAAGGCATTCATAATGTTATGGGAAATAAACATAATTCGCGCCATTCCTTGTATGGAATATATAATGTTAAATACTTGTTAGATTATACTCATCTGTACTAGTCTCTCCCCCCCCCTGCCCTTCTCCCCTCCGAGACCAGGTGTATATTGCAAATTGATTTACAAGTAAGAAGGTATGGCTCGCCAGGAGATGAGCCATCTCTAGAGAGCTGCGGGGGACCCCAGGTGCTGATCATCGCGTGAACAACCCAAGATGGATATCATGGAAATCCTCGGACAGATCCATGTGAATGCAGCGTTCCTGTAAATTTCATCACAGGATTCAACAACTCCAGACACTGAATTATTCTCCCTCATCTCCAAAAGAGAAAATCTTATTAACATATGGATTCTAAATAGAAGAAAAGACTGATTGCAGAAAATCTTGGCCTCAGGTGGCATTTTCCCTATAAAAACTGCTTGTGCCAGGATGGAGGTGTGTGGGCATAGGGGAAAAACCTCTGCTGAGGCTGACTCCTTGTTGCACACCCAGGGTCTATCCCCGGGCTTGGCGCTGTGTTTTTTTCATGGCTGGCTAGATAGAATTTGACCACAAATAAAACTATTTTTATTTTTTAATTTGGCTGAATAAATTTTCATTTATAACAATAACATCACAATTATACATATGCATTAAAACAAGTTTCTTATCTTAACACAAAAAAATCACTTTCCTAGAACTATTTTGCATCCTCCTCCCAGAAGGCCTTGTATGATCCTGAAGGGTCAGCTAAAGGGGTCTTTGGTGGTTGTATTCACTCCATGCTTCAATATAAAAGGTGACATTGCCTTGAACTTTTTCTGTGAGCATGCACTGTTGCTTCTTTGTTACTGACTTGCAAAAAAAAAAAAAAAAAAAAAACGCCCTGTAGTCCTTTCTATCTGTTTGTTCCACTGGTTCCACTTATGTTTATCATCCTGTGTAAATACTCTAATGTTCTTTTATCTTATTTGCTAGTTAGTCTTTAAGCTGTATTCCGCAACTTTAGGGCAACTGAGAATTTCTATTCTCTGTGTTATTTATCAGTACCACCCCACAGCACAGCCCTGTTGCTTTGGGGTGTCAGCACCTAGTTGGCTTTGGGGATGGGGTGTGTCAGGGGAGCTGGGTGCTGTATGGGTGGCACTGGTGGTGCTGGGAGCCTGCCCATCCATGGAGTGAGCAAGGGGAATGGGAGGGGGAAAGAGGGGGGAAGAGAGCTTGAGACTCCCAGCTGAGCAAAAGGGGAGGTGAGATGCCCAAACTGAACAGGATGGGGCTGGGTCTCCCAAAACCAAGCACAGAAGAGGTGGGTTGAGAACTCGGGGGACGATGGGAAAGGGAGAAAAGAAGAAGCTGGGATCCCTGAATAGAGAGGGAGGGGGATGGGACACACAAATTGAGTTTGGAGAGGTCAGTGGATTGGGGGGAACGATGGAAAAGGAGGTGAAGAGGGAGGGAAAAGATGAAGCTGGAAAGGAAGAAGGGCAGTTCCATGGGTGTCCACCCTTATCACTCAGGACTTAAGCCCTGGAATGAATCCCTGGGCTCAGGGTGGGGGATGAGGGTGCAGATGCACACTGAGGGGATTCCCCCCTGTGTTTATTCCTGGTGGAGTTCCCCCCAACCCACCAGCCAGTGCTATGGCGATGTGGGGCAGAAGGGATGGGAAAAAAATTGGGAGGAAGAGACGAAGAAGATAAGGAGGAGGAGCAGGAAGAGGAGGAGCATGAAAAGAAGCAGAAGGAGAAGCAGGGAGGGATACTGCTCGCTCTGTACACCGTCCCTGTAGCCCCAAGAGCATCACACCCCTTACATCCCTCAGGTGACTGTGGAGGGGGGAGTTTGACCCAAATATATTAGGGGGTATCTGGCAGGGATTTTTTTTGAGGGGTGTTTGGAGTTTGCAGATTCTGGAAATGCAAAGTATCTTTGCATTTCCCTGGCAGTTTTTCTTGGGGGATGGGGGTGTGTTTGAAACTTGCAGAACTCCAGACATGAGCCTCGAATGCCCCTTTGTGGGGGGACATTTTGTGTGTGTGGGGGGGGTGTCCATGTTGCAATAGCCCAGTACTGGCGGGGCAGGACATCAGTTCTGGGAATCTCCGGGAGAACCAGGGGAGTGTAACATGGGGCCCCTGGAGTGGGGAAGGTAGATAGGGTGATAGCAGAGTTGGAGGACCCCCGGGAGCCTGGAGGGGTAGGGGAAAACAGAGATGAGGGAAGGTCAGGATGCCCGACCCTGAAAGGGGTAGCAGGGAGAAGGAGGAGCCCCAAGTGCCTGGAGGGAGGGGACCCTCAAGAGGGCGACCCTGGGACGACCTGGGAGCTGAAGCAGAATCAAGGGAAAAGGAAGCCCGGAACCCCCCAGGATCCCTAAGCTGGACTCGAAAGAGGGGAGATCATCAGGGTTTGTGGGGACCCCAGAATTCCAATGGAGAGAGACCAGATAGGGGGAACTCCTGGGAAGGGTTTTTTGGATTGATCCAGGGGGATGTGGGGCAGCATGAAGTGACCGTTATCCCCATTCAGTTCCCTTGCACCACTGGGAGTGAACTGGGTATAAAATGAAGCCTGGGAAGGAGAGAGGGGTGAGGGAAATGAGTTTTACTAGGATGTGGTTGAATTCTTATTCTTTTGTTGCGGTTTGACTGGATATAAATTCAAATAATTTCCCCCCACGCCAGCTCTGTTATGCCCATGGCAGTGCAAGGGGAGAGCCCTCTCTATGCCCTGGTCCAAGCAAGAACCTTTCTTTGGGTGTTCTCTGCCCTGTCTGGGGCAGAAAGGCACTGTCCAGAGCAGCCTTGGTTGCATCAGGCACTCAGCCAGACTCAAACCATTACATGGGAATGTTAAACATAAAGCTTAAAGCAAACAAGAGTTTCTGGAGGGTATTCTCCACCCCTTTGCCTTTCCTGGGAGCCATAGGGCAACATGCTGGGCACAACAGCCCAAACTGCTGGAGCACAGCCAAGTGCTCAGACTGTGACTGTGAATGCTTTGCCCTCATTCCCAGTGTGTGATAATACTTAAGCAGCCTTAGGAATCTGTTTCCACTCTCTATGAGCTCATACTTACACAGCCCCAGGGATTTGGTTCAGTCTCCATGAGCTTGGCTGTGAGGGTGAGTTCTGGAAAAGCAGCTTATTTATGTAAAACTCAGGGCTGATTGAGTTGGCACTGGCTGGAAAGATGCCACGGATGGGATAGAGCTGAACACCCAGATCATACCCTCATCTTTGAGGGGATTGAAATAACCAACTGATTAAATAAATGTAGCAAATTAAAGAGAGGGGAATAAAACCCCGAACTCATTACAGCTGGTTTTATTGAAGCTTTTGCCACCATGGGGTTGGTTTGAGTGTCTGGATGTGTTTTTAAGGTGAGTTCTAGTTTTTGCTGCCTTGTAAGTGGTTTTCAGTGATTTTATTGGGTTTTTTCTTCTAGCCCCTTCTAGCTCTTGCAGCAGTGCCATTGTGATGTGTTAGTATTTGGGGGCCCTCACACCCCTTGATGCAACTTCACATGAGCAAAGCCACCCTGAGAAGACACAGTTGTGTCCCTGCACTGCTGCAGGGGAGAGACTGGCCCCAGCTCCACTTCTGCCCTCCCCAGCTCTCCTCCCACTTGCCCCTTTGCAGGTATGAGGGATGAGAGGAAAAACCTGCATCATTCTTCTGCTTCCAAGCCCAGAGAGAGTTTATTTTAACTCTTGTTCTGGAAGGGAGTTGGAGCCTTTCTGTGGGGCAGAGGCTGTGCCCAGGAGTGGGAAATGTGTCTGTATAGGAAGGCTGCTAGGTTCCATTACCCCTAGATCATCCATGGCACTTGTGGCCTGTGGGTGAAGGGGCCAGAGGTGCCCCCGGGAGAGGGTTTGTGAGCTGATGCCTCCCCACTCTGCAGAATTTCCTGAAGCAGCTACTTTGATCCAAAACAGGTGTGTGAGTGGGTGGGACTCAAGAAATCTGGGAGAGAAGAAATGAGAGGAAAAGATTGGAGGGAGAGAAATTTCTGTGCCTCCATCTCCTTTTCCCACCTCTTCCTCCCCCACCAGTTTTTCACCCCAAAATGCCCCAAGCTGCAGCCTGGAGCAGGAGGAATTGGGGGGTTTGAGACAGTAACAAAACAACACATCAATTAAACCAAAATTCAAACATTTGGAGGGGAAAAAACATCCTTTTGGATGTCTTACCTTTGTAGACACAGGCAGGTGGTTCTCACATGGAATATATTTACCTGGGAGAAGTACCAGGTGCAGGGACTGGTAATAATGTAATTTACAGTGATGACAAAAACATCTGCTGGGCATTGATGTGCGTGATTTATATAGTTGTAATAACTATAGAAACTCTTTTCAGTTGCCAGTCACTTGACAGCAGCATCCACAGGTATTTCCAGTCTGTGTCAGTCAACCCTTGCTCTGTTTCCCTGATTTTTTTCCTTATAAATATTCAGCAGATTGTTCCTGTGGGAAAACCTTTGCTTTGCTGAGGAGAGCTGTGACTACCCAGGAGGATGGGAGGATTATCAGCTTTTTTTGTTTTTGTTTTAGGATCACAGGAGCATCCTAGTAAAGCCCTAGGAGGGAGCAGGACCTGGTTGGGCCCTGTGAGCTTGGAGTGTTGACCAAGATTACTTCGTGGCAGGAGGAGCTGAGGAACACTCTTGTCCCTGGAGCGTGTCCCTGTCCCCTCTGTGGCCCCAGGAATGGCAGAAGTCCCTTGTGAAGAAGGTACAGAAGCACCATCCCCTGCTCCAGGAGCTTCACAAGCTGCCCTGCGTAGGGTGGGGAATCAAGGTTGGCTCAAGTGGGGTCACCCAGCACCTTCTGGTGTGCCCTGGGTGACCTGGAGTGGAGGCTGGGGCTGAAAACCCTTCTGGACTTGTGTAGGTCCTCGAGACAACACCTTTTCAGGACACGTACAGCCAGCAGGAGTTAGCTGAGGTTGAAGCAGAGTTGAAAAAAACAAGCAAGTCCTGTTTTTGGAAGCTGAAATTATGTTTTCCTTCCTGCTGCAAACATAAACCTGGCAATGGAACAACAGTGCCTGACTGTCCTAGGAGGAAAATATCTCAAATCAGGACTTTACCACTCCCCAGTTCCAAGTGTGAGTTGGAATTCACTTTGTTTGCACAGGTGGAGACTCAGCTGCTGTGATGGAGCTGCTGCAGCAGAGAGCAGAGGGAAGGACCAGTAAGCCCCAGTTTGGTTATGGGGATGTTGTTTAAAGATATGGCTCAGTGTGTTGGGGGAAGCTAAAATGGTCCAAGGGTGTTGTGGGAGGGGGAGAAAGAAATGTCAGTGTTTGCAAGCTGAAGGTCTGGGGTATGGTGCCCATTTCATGGTGGAAGGGGGCATAGAGGTGATGCAGGGAGGTTGGGCAAACTCAAAAGTCCTTGGAAGCCAATGACAGCACTGGGATGCCCCCTAGACTGAGCTTGTGCCCAACTGGGAGCCTCCAACGTTTTTTGGGGCTGTGTTGGAAGGTGTTGAAGTTACCCATAAGGGAAATGTGAGAGCTGGGAGAACAGAGGGTGCTCTTCATGCCCTTCCCACGTGGTTTGTCCCAAGATTTCAGCCTCAGATGCACCAATGACAGAAAGGTGACCATTGCGGTCACTGTGCTCGCCGTGGTGCTGCTTCTTACTGTTGCCATCATCACACTGGCAGGTGAGTGGCTGAGGGTGCAGGAACCACCCAAAAGTCTCCTTCCTGGAGAATCCTCCCCAGCATAAGTTATTTGGGCATGTTTGCTTGTTTTCAGCTAGGAAACACCCACCCTGCTCAGCTCCCACCCTGCCCAGCTGCCTGGAGAGTGGGATTGGCTTCGGGAACAAGTGCTTTTACTTTCTGGAGGAGGAAGTGGACTGGGAAGGGAGTCAGCACTCCTGCCTCTCCCGCCAAGCCCACCTGGCCACCATCGACACCAGGGAGGAGCTGGTAAGAGAAACAAACCCCTGAGGAGGTGGTGTGGAACAGCCTTTGAAGAGCAGATTTGGAAATTGCAGGAAATTGCTTGAAGAGAATAGCATGGAGGTACCTGTGATCCTTGCTTTCTCCATTTCCAGCATTTCCTCCTGCGCTATGGGAACTTCATGGAGTTCTGGGTTGGTCTCTGGAGGGAAGGTTCTGGACCTTGGAAATGGCTCAATGGTTCCCTCTTCAATGCCCTGTACGTCCCATCTTCTGGAGAACAAAACTATGACCTGGGCTGAGATGGGGCAGGGTACTGGATGCTGGAAGCAGAAGTACATACAGATCTGTTGAGGTGGGAGCAATCAAACACTACTTTCCCTAGTTGTGCCAAAGCATTCAGACACAACCCAAGGATCTGTGGGATGCAGATGCTGATGAGGACCTGGGGACATCCCTGGATGAATCCCCTGGGAACAAGAACATGAAAACCATTGAGGGAGGAGTGGAAGGTAGTTTGGGTTCTTCATGGGGACTTTGCTGGAAAGGTTGGTCCCTGCTCCTGCAGCACTCCTAATCTCTCTGGAAATGGGAATCCCTCCCATCCCAGCTGTGTCCCATAAGCTCTAACTTTGTTGTTGATACAGGTTTGACATCCAGGGCAATGGCCACTGCGCCTACACGAACTCCCACAGGATCAGCAGTGACAGGTGCTCTGAGATGAAATTTTCCATCTGCAGCCACCTGCAGAGACACCCCAGTGAAGTCCAGAAGGATACAGAAATCCTGAATTCCACCTGAAACCTCCCTCTTAACAGAGATCCACCACCAGCTGGTGTTAACCCCACACAATGTGGTACTGAGTCTCTGTTGTTTTTATTTGTTTAAATTTTAGCTAGCAAACAACTTGCAGGTCGGCATGAGTCTGTTTGCTGAAACTCTGTCAGTTGAGATAAGTCCATTTGCTAAAGTGAAAACCAATGATTGTGCAAAAAAAAAAAAAAAAATCAATCAAAACCTGCACTCTGGAGCAGGTCATAAAGAGGCAAACTGGGAGGAGTTGTACAGGAGAATTCTGTGGAGGACTGACCCCATGGAAGGGACCCCACCCTGGAGCAGGACAAGGACTCCTCTCTCTGCTGGGTAAACAGCAGTATGAAGTGACCATAACCCCCCCCTCCCATTCTCCCTGCACCGGTGGTGAGGAGGAGGGCGGGAGTTGGGGATAAAGTAAAGCCTGGGAAAGAGGGAGGGGTGGAGGAAAGGAGGTTTTTTAGGATTATTTTTGCTTATCATTTTCTGGGACCACAAGGGCAACAGCCTGTACTCAACAGCCCAAACTGCTGGAGAATAGTGGCCCTTGGCCATGCCATGGTCTCTGTCTGTTCCATGTTCCCTGCCTCTCCAGTGTCCCTAAGGCTCTGTGGGGCTGAGGCAGCAACGAAATCCAGGGCAGCCCTGGGGTGGAGCAACCCTGAGCCCAGCTGAGCCAGTTCACCTAATTCTACCCAGAGAGGGTTCAGGTAACTCTCAGAATGGGCCTTATAGTTCCCAGTCACCCCTGTTATGGTCCTAGTAATTCCCACTACGATCCCAGTCACTCCCAGTATCATACCACTGTGATCCCAGCATGGTTCCAGGTTCTCATTCACCCCTAATATGGTTCCGGTCACCTCCAGTATGATTATTCCCACTATGACTCCAGTCTCTCCCAGTATAATTCCAGTATGAACACGGTCACTCTCAGTATGATGCCATTTTTTCCCAGCTCCCAATAACCCAGTATGCTTCCAGTCACTCCCAGATACTCCCAGCATTATTCCAGTAACTCCCTTTAAGGTTGCTTTATAACCTCAGTTATTCCCAGTTTCTCCCAGTACATCCCACTTACCCCCAGTGTTTCCACTCACTTCCAGTTGGTCTCAGCAGATTGCAGCATGATTCTAGTTGCTCTTAGCCACTCCCAGTCACCTCGAGCATGACTGTGTCGAGTGTAAAAATATTGCAGTTTGAAACTTAGACCTGAAGTATTTCCAACAATCTGTGGAACAGTAGCTTTTCCTAAAGGATGTGCAGCATCACAGAGACTTCATCAGTTTGACTGTGGGTGCTTAGAGCTTTGTTCTGTGCCACTCTGGGATGTCACAAAACAGTACTTCACTTGTCACCAGCCCTGTCACCCTTTGCCACCACAGCTCCTTGGACCTTGTCTCCACAAAACCAGACACAAAGAATTTCTGCTGCTCCCTTCTTTGCACAAATCCACTCAGAGCTGGGATTTTTTCCAAACTCTTCTGTCTCCATTGTTCCTTATTCCTAAAGAACCAGTACTCCCTCCTGATGAACACTGCAAGTTCCAGGAATGGCCATCAGCTCCCTTTCCTGCCTAGAATTCTTGAAACTGTTTCTAAATGCTGCTCCCTTCAGCTCTTGGACAGCTACTCTGTACACAGAGCTGGGAAAAAAAATCCACTGGTCACCTCTCATCAGGGAAGTGCTGCCAGAGTTAGAGGTGAGTGGGAAATCTCTGTCCCTCCATAGATTCTTCTTAGATCTCTACATGGGGTGTGCAGAAATGGTTTTTGTATAGAAAGGATGGAGAGTGCAAGCACTTTGTGTGACACTTTCCGTCTCCATGTTTGTTCCCTATCCATGGACACAGAAACATCTAAGAGCCATTTGCACAGACAGACCCATCTGGCCCTGGATAAAGAAGTGCAGTGGGGATGGGTGGGCAGCGAGTCCCAGAAAGGGGTGAGATCCAGCTCCAGCCCTGCCAGGCCCTGTCAAGGCTCAACACCAGCTCCTCTGGAATGGGAAAGCCCTTCATCCTTGTTCCTGCATAGAGGGGCAATGCTGGCCTAGCAGAACAGGTTGTTCTCCCCACAAGGTTTAGGAGACAAGAACACAATTCCAAATGCTGCCTGGAGCCACAGCACAGGAACCTCAGCTCTGGCAGTTGCTCTGGGACCATCCTCTGCCCCAGGCTGCAGGGGATGCAGCAGGAGTCTGGCAGGGAGAACTGCACACAGGCAGGATTTAGTTCCCACAAACAGCCAAGCCAGGGGTGCAGCACAGCTGCTTCAGACCAGCTCACACTGCTCTGTACTGGGCTCTGGTGCTGGAGCTCCCCACAGAAGGGATGTTACTGCTGGGCCACAGGAGACAAACCAGCTTCAGCCTAAATCTCACTGAGGTAGGGGGATGGGCTGGGAAGAGTCGGGAAGGTAAAGAGCAGTCACAGAGCTCATCCTGCTGGAGGGACAAGGGAAAGAGTCCAGCACAACAGTGAGGACAGCCAAAGGCTGCAGAGCATCTCTGAAAGACACCGTAACCTCTCACAGCACCCCTGTGACATTGCTGTTGCGCAGCTTGGGACAAGTAGAGTGGAATAGTCCAAGCCCTTCCTCACCTACAAACCGAAGGAGCCAGTGTATGGCTTTTGGAGTCCCACTTCTGCTCCCCCATGGGGTTTTGCTTTGGTCGGGCTGTCTGCCCCCAGCCCCAAGCACAGCAGGTGCTGTTGGCAGGACCATGAGCTGACTCCCATTTCATTACATCCTACTGAGCCCTGCCAAAAAGCAGCTTGGCAGCCAACTGAAGAATTTGTTGCATCTGCCCCAGCAAAAGGGGGAACTTCTGGTGCTCAGCCAGGCCGTGCCATGCCCAGATCTGGGAGCATCCCCCTGGCTGTGGACTCACCTGCAAATTGGGTGTAGATATGTCTTTGAAGAAGGTGCTGGAACTGAAGTCAGTCTTCAGCTTGCCAGCAGTCAGGTCAAGGAAGCGATTGTCATCCTTGAGGTCATCCTTGGTGTTTCCAGTAGCAGCATCACCTGGTACAGCTTCTCCAGGGGCTCCTTTTCCTTCCCTGGGGGCCAAACCAACCTTTCACTGTTCTGCACAGGGTCCTAGATGTCAATCGGACAAGCAGAAAATGAGTTGGATGGAGCCCAATAGTGCTTGGCAGACCAGGTCTCCAACTCAGCTCCAGCACAAGGGCTGTGTTTTCCCTTCTAATGGTCCCTGATCAGAGCTACAGGCAGGAGAAAAACAATCTGGTTTGCTTTGCCACTGGCTGCTAAGAGATGCATGGAGCTGTTACCTGCCAGGCCCTTGGATCCAACTGCGCATGTGTGTGAAAAACACATTCACTCTCCTGTGAAAATTTAAAAAGTTTAATAAAGGACAATAGGAGACAAGGACCATAGAGCAAAGGTTATTATGGATGGGTGCATCTTGGCACTCAGCCAAGACCACCCTGCTACCTTCGGGGAGCCCCTTTACATACCTTCTCCTTTATTGTCGCCCTGATTCTTAAGATTTTCTAAAGCCTTCTGAGTTTACATTCTGTTAGAAAACTTTCCCACACATTTTCTATAAACAACATATTGTTTTGCATTCCTTCGTGGGGGTGGAGGAAGTTGATGTACTGGTGGTTTGTCCAATGTCTTTGGAGAGGTGGCCCATTCACTCTCCAATCCACTGTCACCTTTGGAAAAGTATAAAGGTTGGAGTCAGAATCATCGCAGTGGCTCGTGTTGTGCTTTCTTGTGTCCTATAGCAACACTTACATCAGCCTGTTGCATATTCATAGACTCATGCATAGTAAACTTTTCCCCAAACTAGTTTACATGTCCCAAGAACTGTTACTGTGGCTCCTCCTTGGTTCCACCTTTTTAGAGTATGCATATTCCTTGGTTGTGGTCTTTGTCCTTTTTTATCATATTCAGTTTTGGCCCCAGCCCACATTATCTTCAGACAGTGAGTGTTGGTAGTTGGCAGATCTGTAGCAAGTGTCTTCATCATCAAGTTCATTGGATGTTATCCCATCCAAGTAGGCATTTTAACACAAGCATACTTATATTAGCTATTTCACTACTATATCTAAGCTTAATTAACAACAGAAATAAAAATTATACATTTATAACAAATTTACTTTAACACTACACTTATAAAATCCACTTTAATATTTGCAAAAAGCCAATATTATAATATGTATCTATAACAATCCCTCCTTTTATTCTTTATAAATAATTTGGCTTGAGCAATATTTCTTGTCCACTTCCATTCTTTGGACTATGCTGGTAATTATTCTAATTACTCAAAAACAGGGGATTAAACAAGGAAGTTGTTGTAACACATAAAAGGAAGAAGCCTAATTTCTTTCACCAATCTATTCCTCAATACTTTACCCCACCAGCTAGTTTTTAACACTGTTTCCCAATTTTGGACCAGTACCTGGGTTATTTTTCTGATATATTTTGCTTTTTTCAGGATGACATCCCTATTGTCTTATATTTTCAACAATCTGATGTATTATAAACTTTCCACAAACACCCCCTTCTTTAGCCAATAAATAATCTAAAGCCAAACTTTTCTGATACACCACAGTTTTTGTTTGGCTTTGGTGACTTGATATTAATTCCAATGCCAAGCAGCTTTGTTTGTTAGCATCTCTGTAACTGCTTTGAGACTTATAATACAATTCAACATATAATTTAGGGCCAATACAGAGTTAGATTGCTGTGCTGGTTTTACCTTTTTGTTTATTAATTGTTCTTTTACCAGATCTTGGACTGTATCCTTAAGGTCAAATGTGAAACAAATCCATCTCTCTCCTTTCAGACATTCAGTTCCCGGTCTATTACTACTTTTTCCTAAGTTTCTTACAATTCAGTATTTTTCCCCATTTTGCCTACAGGTACTTAATTTGGATGGGTTATAACAGTGGCTGTTGACATGGGTGTGTGTAATAAAAAAGGAACTTTAGTTTCTTTCCATGTAATGCTTTCAGTAGCATTTGTGACACGAGCTTGCCTGTATCCCAGAAATGAAAAGACAATGAATGAGTGATAGAAAAAGGAATAACAGAGGTCTGGTATGGCTTATACCCCCACCTTCCCTGCCTATGGGGTTGGTACCCACAGCAGGTGTATATGATCTTCTCAATGGCAAGTACAGCGGACAACCTAGGCTTGCCCTCTATATCCTTGTCATGTCCTTTTTTGCTGATTTCCAGGCAAATAGTTTTTGACACTCCTTAACTGTGGTTTCCCACCGTACCTCAGGTATCTCCCATTCAACAGGCACTAGTAATTCCCACCTACAAAGCAAAGTTATTACTTCAGTTGCTTTGAGTTCTGTCTGGATGGAGGATAGATTTGGTACTTGACACTTCCTGCAATAAGAGGGTCAAATTTGTGAACTACAATACCAATTTTTTCCACAATTTAAACATTTACATACAACCCAGCTAGTGTGTCCAGTATTAGGATGAATCAGACAGGGTATATGGTATGGCACTGATGGAAATTGTAATTTCTCCTCTTCTTTATATGTCACAGAATATGAGAACCAAAACGGTCCTGATCCTCCTGTTTGAAGTGGAAGTATTCCTCCCCAAGGAGGGTGTCAGAGGCATCTCGGGACTTGTCCAGGCAGCACTTGAAACCACTGATGTAAGCTTGGCCTTATTTCCCAATTAGCTGTGATTCTTTGTACGTGTCTTGGATCATTTGGCTCTTCCTAGACCATTACCACCCAGTCCTTGTTTGAAAGTCAGTTTGGTATCACATGGTTTAGATGTGATAGTGAAACATGATTTTAAAAAATTAAGATTTTAGCTGAGGGTTAGAACCAATTTATATTGAAGTTAAATACACCAATGATAAGTTAATGATTATTAGATGTTTAAGCTAAAGCTAATTGTTATATTCTGAGCTCACTTATAGAAGGAAGTGGAGCAAGTGAACCATTATAGGAACATATTGAAACCAGTAGAATGATGCCAACCACCTGGACTCTATGTCAATCCATCACGAAGCAGAGGGCCTTGGATCATGCCAGAGGGTCACAGAGACCTGATGAAGACCTTCCTGAATTCATCCCTGGGACCACTGACCCAGTTTGAGACCACTGAACCAATTCAAGAGAACTGCACACACATGAAAGACTAATAACCTCATTTTAATACAAAGTGGGGATGGGAGGTTCTAGAGTTATGCATATATATTATTTTGGAAAATAAGTAGAAGGCAAAAATCCTTGTACGGTTCAGTCATGCATTTTGGGAATGAACATTCACCCCGTGCTGTCTGCCAGTGTAATAAACACACCACTTTCTAACTTTAACTAGTTAGAGGGTCTTTGTCCATGATTTTCAGTTTTAACGATTCAATAGTCATTTTCTCAGGTTTCTTTGCAGGTCCTTTGATTCTGCTGGCATGAATCCACCCTCTTTCCCTCAGATTGCTGCTTCAGTAGTACCTGAAAAGGACTTCTCAATAGTACAGGGACAGTGACAAAAGGAATACAATACTGTGCCAGCATTCCCCAAAATATTTTGTGTTTAGAAAGAAGCTTTTTTCCACAGCTGCCTCTTCTTCTTGTATCCAGCGGTGCTAACAGCTTCAGAGGCAAATTCTTCTTTCTGTGAGCTACAGTTAGTTAAACAAGAAAGGCCAGGCCGATTTTGACACAAGGTGAATCACATCTATTGCTTTCTTGCGCTGGTCCCTCTCCCCCTCTTCTCAGCATCTCTTCAAGCAGCCCCGGCAAGGACGGACCTGGCCCTAGCGGGAGCGGGCGGGATTCGCAGACAGCCACCTGCGCGGGGACCCTGGGGGTGTGCCTCGCCTTCCTCTTGCCTTCTCTCTCTCCCCCTCGACCCACCTACTGGGGCTGACGCTGCCATCGGGACTGAAATGAACAGGGTCTATGCCTTTATTAGTGTTCAGCTCTGTATTAAAAAGTCAGCTCGGCAGGGGGGTGTTGTAGCTTTTTCCAATAGCCGAAGGGTGAGAAGGCTGCAGAGTCTGTCCCTGGAGTCTCCGTGGCACACTGGTAGCTGGAGGTGAAGAGGTGTCCAGTCTGTATCTGAAGTCCCCATCAGCAGACCATCCTCTGTCCCTTCCTCCTGGCACACTGGTAGCCAAAGGGAGGAGGGAAGTGCAGAGCCTGCTACCGAGATCCAGTCGCAGCTATCCCTCTCCTGTCCTCTTGGTAACACCAAGAAGAGTGTCTGATTTCCTTGTGCCTGCTTCCCACAGCCCAGTCCAATCTGGTCCTCTGCAGGTTATGGTGACAGGTCAAACACAGACTAGGGATGGAGTTCCCTTTTCCCCAACCAGCACACCCATCCAGCCCCCTCCACTGTGCCCCTCTTTTTCATTTTGGCGTGTTTTTCATCCCCAAAACCCCCTCCATGATTCCACTGGCTTATTTTGCATCCCAGTCCTAGTTTGGGTGGGAGTGTAGGTGATTCCCAGGAGCAATTAGGTAATTAACATTTCAATGTCAGTACTTAGCTTGAGCTAAAGTGTCCCAACCAGGCTGTTTTGTTCATAACAGGGACCTCGGCAGTCTGGGAGGCACCCCCGGCAGCTCCGCCGCTGAGCCAGCCTTCTCCTCAGCGGCAAACCCGCACAATCCACGCCCAGCACCACTGCCGGGCCGGCGAGCACATCCGGCAACCCCGCATCCTCCGGGACCCTGGCACAACTGAGCCAGCCCCCAGCCCCCAGCAGCGTCTCACGCAAACCGCGCCCTGTGCCACCTCCACCGCGTGGGCAAACGCTGGAAGTTGCTGCGCCAGGTCACCCACATTAAACAGCCCCTGCCACAGCCCCCTGAGACCTTGTCGCTCGCTCAAGAGCGGCCAAACACCTCCTAAACTTGATAAGCCCCAGCCTGGCATCCCCAGGTGTCCCTGATATTCTTTTCCTTTTGTAAGCATCTGGGCAAACTATCAGCATATTTTATCTTCCCTTCAAGGAGGGCTTTTCTGCTAGATCTTCCTGAATCCCAGTTCAGCACTGAACAACCTCCAAACAACCATGTGTTAAGACACCTCCCTGCTCTTCATACAGAAATTGTATTCAAACTCCTGTCCTCCTCCAGTACCAAGTTATCATTATTCCACATTCCAACATTATAGTCTATTAACCACTTTTTTTTTCTTTTTCAACCTCTCTTTTTCTTTTTTCATTTTTTTCTCTTTGTTTTTTTTTTCTCCACTCTATTTTTCCTCTGAATTAACACACTTTGGACTGCATGAGGTGTACACACAACTAGTTTAAAAGTAAGTGCACAGCTCTCTCTTCTTATGGTACAACCCCCATTTCCAGTTGCATCTGCAAGTTTCTCCCCAACAAGCTGATGCCTGCTCCAGGAACCAGCAAGACATCTATTCCTATTCCAGTCTCCTCCTTAATTACTCCATCTTCAATGGCAGGGATTTTAAACTTTTCTCTCTCTGCATTCTTCCTCTTCCACTGTGTCACTATCTATATCATATCTCCCTGAAATCTTCACCACACAAGTTCTCTCTGCCCCAGAATCAACTACAAATTCCAATACTTCCTTTTGGGGGCCTGCTTCCCAAGTTACCAAAGGCTCCAGATGGCATTCTTCCCCCAGTAAACAGAGCCTATGACCTTTCCGCTCCTTCACAGGGCACTCCCCCTGAAGCACCTCCAAGTCTCCCTCTAAGTGAGGGTGTTCTCCCCTGCTGTAGCAGCAACAGGCATTCCTAGTCCCTTCCTGAGACCCTGACCACCGTGGGGCTCTGCTCCCCTCCTGAACCTCTCCCATAGATACAGCGGGAGCTGAAATCACTGAGAGAGCAGAGACAAGAGCAGGGGATGGCACTGAGGCTGGAACCAATAAAAGGACAAAGTTAGGAGCGGAAGTCAGCAGGAAAGCCAGAATCAACAAAGAAGCAGAGGTAGGAGCAGGAGCAGGCAGCTCTAGAATCATGGTTGGGACAGGAATGGATGGGGAGGGCTGGAGTTCCTGACACAGGCAGAGAAGCTGATACAGGTAGGGAGACTGAGGTACAGGTAGGGAGCTGATGCAGGTAGGGAGCTCCTGACATGAATAGAGAAACTGGAGACAGAGAGAGGCAACATTTCCAGGAGTCCCAGGCCCTTTCTTTGGTTTTCTGTCTCATTTCCCCAGGGCCCCACCCACACGTCCCTGCTCCAAACCATTCCCCTGACAGCTTAAACACCTCCCACTCTTCACAGCATAGAAAATCCTTTATCTTCATTAGTATAATATAATCCACCTTCCTCCAGAAAATAAAGTTAAACTTTAAATCAACAATCTGTATCACGTATACTTTCATTCATTCACACTCACTCACTTTTATTTCTTTAATATCTCACTCATTCTCACTCACAACAAGACAACAAGAAGTTACCTTTTACTTTCAAGTCACTTGTTAATATCCATCCACGGGTATTGTAAAGTCTCAAAATGTTATTGGCCAGCCCCAGATTTTCTTGGGCATCCCTCAATCCAGCAGTGTTGTCCAACCCCGTTAACAACCTGGGCCTCTGGCAATCGCGCTGTCCACAATCTTGTTTTTTATTCCTCTAGTCTAACCATTGTCCTCGCAGAGGAGCACCATTTATTGCCGGCCAGGGGCTATGTACAAATCACAAATGGGACGGGACTGCTGAGGAACGCATCTCGAGCTGTTTATTTTTTAGCTTCAATCTCATTACATAGTTATGACAATGGGAAGATGCCAGCAGCTCACATCCCAGGCAGCAGACCAAGAACTTAATGTTACAATTTACTTTAAAAGGTTTATGACCAATCACACAAAGCAAAAGCATAATGACAGTAGTTTTATCCAACCACTATAAGCACATGTACCTTTGGTTAAAACAATGCTTGCTTGTTTTGAATACAATACCTGCTTGTAAGCCTTAAGATACAATGTACAAAGCTCCATTATTAAGCTTAAAACTTCCTAATATCTCACTATTATAGTCCAATCAAGACAAGACCAGATGTGAAGACCATGCTATGCTCTGAAGCCAGGAGCCATGGTCTGTCCAGGAGCATTTGGCAGAAGGTGTCTGATGAGACTCAAGGTCAGCCACTGAGATTTTAGAGTCAAAGCTATAGGGAGTCTGAGGCCAACTACACTCCAACAGAGAAGGAAATCTTAGCAGCCTATGAAAGAGTTCAAGCCGCCTCAGAGGTAATAAGCACTGAAGCATAACTCCTCCTGGCACCACAAATACCAGTGCTGTGGTGGATGTTCAAAGCAAAGGTTCCCTCTACCCACCATGCCACCAATGCCACACTGAGCAAGTAGATTGTCCTCATCATACAGCACGCCTATATTAGAAACCTAAACTGCCCTGAGATTTTAGAGACAATTACAAATTGGCCAAAAAGTGAAAATTTTGGTCTTGTAGATGAAGAAGAACAAGAGCAAGTGACACAGGCTGAAGAAGTTCCACTGTACAAGCAACTGCCAACAAAAGAAACACTTTATTCTTTTTTTACTGATAGTTCTTGTTGCATTGTCGGGATGAAACAAAAGTAGAAAGGAGTCATATGGAGCCCCACACAACAAGTTGCAGAGGCTACTGAAGGAAAAGGTAGATCAAGCCAACTTGATGAACTCAAAATTGTTCAACTGTCCCTAGACATTACTGAAAGAGAAACCCAAAGCTCTACCTTTACACTAATTCATAGATAGTAGCCAGTGCCCTGTGGGTTTGGCTAGAAAAATAAAAAAAAGGTTAATTGGCAACATAGAGGAAAACCAATTTAAGCTGCTGATGAGTAGAAAGATATTACTACCAAAGTAGAGAAACTACCTGTGGAAGTCCACCATGTAGATGCCCATGTCCCCAAGACTAGAGCCAATAAAGAGCACCAAAACAATCAGCAGGTAGATCAAGCTGCAAAGATAGAAGTGTCAAAGACAGACTTAAATTAGCAACATAAGAAAGAGTTGTTCCTATCAAGATGGGCTCATGATGCCTCAAGTCATCAAGGCAGAGATGCCACCTATAAGCGGGCACAAGACCGAAGAGTAAACCTAACCATAGGCAGTATTTCTCAGGTGAGACTGTGCTGGCATGACTGTGAGACATGTGCTTCCATCAAGCAGGCCAAGCAGGTGAAGCCCCTGTAGTATAGGGGGTGGTGGTGCAAATATAAGTATAGAGAGGCCTAGCAGATTGACTACACCACACTGCCCTAAACATGCCAAAGTAAGCACTATGTGCTCACAGTAGTAGAAGACACTATGAGATCGCTAGAGACCCACCCTATGCTTCACACTATGGCCCATAACACCATCCTAAGCCTTGAAAAGCAGGTCCTTTAGAAGCATAGTACCCCTAAGAAGATTGAGACAATGAGACTAATTTCAAGAACAGCTTTATCAACGCCTAGTCTAGGGACCATAGCATTGTATAGATGTAGCCTATCCCCTACCATGCACTAACTGCAAGCAAAGTAGAGAAGTACAATAGACAGTTAAAAACCACCTTAAAAAGACTGGGTAGAGTAATCTTTCAAAAATTGAGAGCAGCATCTAGCAAAGGCCACCTAGTCCCAGTAGTACATGTCAAAAGTTTGTTAGGGAAGACAATTTAGATCAATTCTGCCTTGAGTACAGACAAATCCATTTGTGGGGTTGTCTTTGCTCAGAGACCAAGTTACATATAGTAGATAATAGAAAAATATAAAACAACACAGCGTGTACCTCAAGGAGATCTGATTCTTGAGAACTATTTGTAAATATCACTGTTATTGTTAGTGTAAATATCACTAAATGTTACTGCCATTGTCTATATATAGCTGTATACTGTATATATATATGTATGTATTATGTATGTGTTTGTAGAGTTAGTATAGATCAAGTGAGTTTTTGCCAGAAAGATTCCCCAACTCCCCAGTGCTGAATAAACAAATCTCTGCTCTGTCTGACTGTAGAACAGGGATTTATTTTCTTGCCCAGTTTGTCCCATGTTGGGGAAGATGAAACAAAGCCTTAGAAATATGACTGCCTGGCAAAAGATTTATAAAATACAGAGATTGAGATGGTAACAAGTTTTGAGGTACCAAACCTTAGTTACTGAACAAGTAGAAGACAATAGTACAGCCAGGATGAAGACAATCCCCCCTTCTGGTTGAACAATGCCCTTACCTACAGATAGGTCCAAAGGTCAAATGGACTGTTCTATCTTACCCCCCAAAATGTATGGGTCATCCCACACCTGTAACCCTCCCCTGAAACATCAGGTGTCTGTGACCCCATTGGCCTAAGTCTTGTTCCAGCCCACCTTGAAGCCCCCTGATAAGGGGTCCCCGAGGAGCCAGATGCTTTCTTGGAACTTCCACTCTCTTGGAACTTCCAACCTCTCCTGGAACATCCTCTTGGGATCCTCTCTTATCTCCCTCTACCCCTTGCCTCTCCCTTCCCCCATGCCCTAGGGCCTGCCACATGTCGCGTCTGGCAACCCCAAGCAAGGCCTTTCACCCTCTGTAATAAACCATATATTCTAAGACCAGCCTTCAGAGATTTCTCGTCTCCATCCATCCAAACCGTCCTTGAGTCCAGCTTCCCTGCAGATTGGCGCCCAACTAGGATGATGAATCCCTGCAGACCTGCACCCACACGTGTCTGGATGCATCTCCAGCTTTTCTACCTGTGGGAGACTTCTCCACGGATGGTAACAGAATAACCTGTTGTACTCCCTCATCAGTGTCGTGAGCACAGCATTTTGTTGCTAGCCAGTGTCGAAGCTGGAGCTCTTTAAAAATTGGCAAGGCAATCCTCGAGCACCACCACTCGTTACCAAGTAGTGAGTTTTTGGAGCTCTTGGAGGATTTTTTGCCTGTCAATCCTCGAGCACAGGTGGCCGCTGCTGTGCAACGGCATTCTGGAGCTCTGTGAGGAACCTTGCCGTGGCATCCTGCCACGTGCAGCGAGCACAGGTTTGCACTGCCTGCGCTGGAGCTCTGAGTGGCGTCTGGAGGCCCCAAGCATGGAAAGCCATTCCTGAGTGTACGCCTGAAACCGGAGCTCTGAGGGGGATCTCACGCAGAGTCCTGAGCGCCAACTGCAGTGTCTGGCCAACCCCCACGTCAGAATTCGACTGAGGATCCCACTTCTGCAACATCAAGGTGAGCTATACATGTGTAAAAATGGGACAATCCCACTCTGCCCCTGATCGGGATCTCTATAAGCAACTTAACCGTCTTTTACGTAGCAATAACAGTACTTCATCTAAGAAAGAGTTAAAAAACCTTTTAGAATGGACTCTAGTTTGCTGATTTGGACTTTTTCTGTTCAAAGCTGGCAAGGTAAATGCAAAGCGCTTTGTATCTCTTTTATGCAAAGCTATTGTAAAAAAGCAATTTTTGAGATCTATTATCAACAGAGGCTATATTTCAGGTAACATTGCTGGGTTAGGCAGTTTTGGTTGTAATGCACTTATTGGCTCTATTTGTTTATTAACCTTTCATACGTCATGTAGCAAATGATATTTCCCTGACTTTTTCCTTATCACAAAGATAGGGGTATTCTAAGGACTTGTAGACAATTTTAGATGCTCTTGTTGATATTGTTTAGTGACCAGGGCATGAGCATGTTGCAGACTTTCCCTTTTCAAAGGTTATTGCTTTATCTATATAGGCTCATTACTTTTTTAAATTATGGGAATCGGGAAAGTCTAAGCAATGGCTATTATCCTAAAGGGTGCTCATTTGTTAGGACAACCCTTAGCTGTGCTAAAATGTCTCACCTAATTAGGCATTGCACTGTGGGTGGTAATTGAACAATAGAAAATATTGCCTTTATGATTGCCTTATGATCTATTGAGGCAATAAGAGGTGGTGAGTGACTTGCAAGAGTTAAGCCTCCAACCCCTGTTACTGCCGTAGCAGCTGGCTGTAAGGGCCAATGTGAAGGCCAACACTGTGGTGAAATAGTACTTGAATTGCCCCTGTATCTAACAGACTTGGAAGCATGTATTTTTGTCTCTTATATGCTAACGAAACTTCCTTACTTGGCTTGTAATTTAGATCTAAAGTTAATAGAGTTAGGCTTCCTGTAGGTTTAAATCTCTCCCACAGCTTACAGCTTTCTGTGAGGATACACCTTTAGTAATTTGCTCCAGAGGAACCAAATGAGTAATTTTTGTCCTTTATTAATCTTAATAGGAGGAAATGGAGTATGAACTATAATCATGATTTCACCAGTATAGTCTGCATCAATGACACCAGGCAGCACAAATAATCCAAGCATAGAGGCCGACAATCTTCCCAATAACAAAGCTCCCATTGTCCTGCCCTCGATTATAATAGGTCCATTAACTCCAATGGGGATCTTCTGTGGCTGTGGCATCATTAAAGTCACTTCTACTGCGGCTGCCAAGTCCATCCCGAGGCTCTCTCTTGTAGCTGGACGCAAGGTGTCCTGTTGGACAAGCTGGAGCAGCTATTTGTGTCGGAGCACGGCTGCTCTTGTTCGCCGGTCTCCTCTTACAGGCAGCAATGTTATGAGTATCCAGTTTGCACTTAGGACACCATACTCCAGCAGCAGAGCATTCTCGCTGAATGTGTCCTGTCCCTCCACATCGGAAATATCTCATGCGGCCACCATGAGGACCTCCCTGGGTTGCTACTGACGCTTGGAGGGGTGCAAGAGCAGCTAATATCTGTGTCTGTGACGCCTTTGCCTGCTCTCGTAACCCCTCCCCCAGCTCTTTAATAGCTTTAATTAAAAATGCTTGTTCCTCTGTTGGTATAGTAGTGTCTTGGTTCGACAAGACAGGAGTCTGTAAAAGAGGGCAAAGCCTCCTGTGCAATGGAGAACGGCAAACCCCCCTCCCTCTGAATTACCAGGATCTTTAAATTAAAAGGCTCTCAGGCAAAGATATGGGAGTGGGAGTAACAATTCTTTACTAGGAGAAAACTAGACAACAATTTAAAAAAAAGGCAAATGCAATCGGTACAAACAAAACCAGTGAAAGAAAAAGTCCAGAACCTGAGGGATGCCAGTATCAGTTCTGCTGGGACAATTGCTTCCCTTGCAATAGTTGATGAGTTGCAGCTGCAGTGGTGATCTTTAGAAGGGTATAGTTTTCCTCTGAAGATCTGGTGGCAGTGGGGCCGGTCTTCCTCTGTGCCGGGGTTGCCTCTGAGCTCCGCCGCCGTCGGCTCAGCGCGCGCCGGCTGCTTTGCTGCGAGTGCCGCCGAAGAGAGAGCGAGAGAGAGCTGCTTCTCTCGGAATCCCGCGAAGAGAGAGAGAGCTGCTTCTCCCGGAATCCCGCGAAGAGAGAGAGAGAGAGCTGCTTCTCTCGGAGTCCCGCCCAGAGAGCTGCCTCCTCTCCCCAAAAAGCTACCCCTTTAAACAACAATAGAGTGCTTGGCTTCCCCCCTCTGGGTGGGACCCCTCACGGTGTTACATTTACCAGCCCTTCATTGAATCAGTCAATGGTGTATAAACAAACCATTGCCTCTACAGGGCAAAACCATTGTCTCTGAGAGAGATAACAAAAACCTGTCCAACCGGTTTTTCCTTCAACAGATGGCAAATGGAATACAAGCTTATCTTACAACCCAGGACAAGTAGTCATTTTCTTTAGTGCATTTTCCATAGTCTAATTAGTTCTTAATGTATTTAGCACACTTCTCGTAGAAGCATTATAATTTTGCCAAGCACACTGTTTTAACAATGATTTACGCATAAACTCAGGTACTCTAGTTCTTTCTATTGCTGCTGCTGCTTTATCAATAAATGCTCCAAAAGTCTCATCCCTTCTTTGTTTAATTCCCATATACGCTGGCAAACCTCTTGGGTTATTCACTTTTTTTATAGCTCATCGAGTTAGTTGCATTGCCTCTCGATACTTCTTAGGTCTTAGCATAGCTTGTGCTTTAGTGTGGAAATATGATCTTAAGCCCATCAATTCATCTATAGTTACCCCATGAAGAGGATCTCTAGGCTGCCTTTGCATAGCTACAGCTTTATTAACTTCTGCTTGTTAGTGTGCACTAACTAAAAGCCTCTGATGCGGTGAGAAAATAAGCTTAGCAAGACTTTTATAATCTCTTGGTAGTAATATATTAGTACTCTAAACATAATCTAATATTTGCTTAGTTGGTTTACTAGTTACTCTAAATTGACTTACTGTAGTTCGCAGCTGTAACAGAAACTTTTAATCTAACGGTGTAATCTGAGCTGTTAGCTCTCTGCCTGCTTGCTGCTAAAAAATTACAGGATAAGTTAGTTTCGCTGTTAGCTCTAAAGCTTGCCTATTTTCTTTGTCTAGCTCTTCTCTTGCTAGAGTCACTCAAACTTCTTTCTGCTCCTTGGCTAGGGCTTCCGTTAGGTTAGACTTTGCCTTAGGGATCAGCTTACTGACAGACAAACTCTGACAAACCGGCGATCTCTGTTTTGGGGGTCTGGAGGAGCTGTGGGCTCACAACGCGACTTCTGTGTTCTCAGGCAAGGGTTGCAATGGAGGTAATTCCACTGTAGATACAGCAGGTGGCATGGAAACACCAGGTAACCAATCCTCCCCACTATAACCTCTATTTTTCCCTAGTGCAGAAGTTGCTTGTGCAGCAGATTTCTTTTCTACCTGATGTTGTAATAACTCAATTTGAACTACTTTTCACAAGTTTCTCAGCTTTTTGGCTGTCTTATCATCATCTAAAATGTCTTCTTACAGTTTATTTCTAAACTTACGCCACTCAGACAACTCATGTACTGTATGAGGATTTATAAAGAACTCCTTAGCATATCTGTATGTTAATAACCCTGGCAGATCTTTTTTCAAATCAATGCCTTTAATCTGCCTTCTCTGCAAGAATGCAGTAAATAAATAATTTGTTGCTTGCCTCTCCATACCTATATTGTCAGCGCTGTTGCAGCCCTCCGAGGTCGTCGGCAGCACGTATCGGCCAGGCTTGCCTCTGCAGTCACCTGGGGCACGGTGCACTCTATTTCAATTCAGCACTTTTGCCGTCCTGGCTGCATAAGGACCCGAACCTTTTTTCATCACTCCACCGTGGTGCCTATCACGTCGATTGGGTCACCATTTTTGTGGAAAAATGACGGGAGACAAGTCCATTCTATAATGTCAACAAGTCTCAGTTTATTCCAAGCACGCATGTACAGTTATACCCGTTATAATGAAGCTCATGCATATTGCAAAACTTAGGCTCCTCATTGGTGTCTCTAGAACAGGTCAACCCTGCCTCTGGGGCTTTCGAAGCTTGCTTTGTTTTCCCTTACACTTACCTTTTTGCTGACGGTTCTACTGTTGGGAACCAGCTTACTCAAGGACGTATGATATTGTTGCTACATCTGCTATTGCTACACTATGCAATTTTCAGCTACTGCTTCACTAACTGCACGTAGTCATGGCCTCTCTCCCGAAGCCATTCATCCACAAAACTCTCCACACTAGTTAATTTCCCAAATACTGACTGTTCAGACATCTTTATCAGAGACTTTTGGGACTCAGTTGGAGACAGACTCTTTAATAATATTCCACGCCAGGATTTCACTGCCTGTGAGCTTGTCCCGGCGTACAGAACCTTGGTTGATTTGTTTGCTGCACAGAAGTCCATGGCGGCCGCTCCGCCATGTCGCTGTCGAGGCAGGACGGGAATGAGAAGACTCTGACCAGAAGGCTGCATGAAAATGAAACTCTGATTTATTCAAAATACACTGCTCTTTTATACAGAGCTTCGTGAGGACCAACTCCATTGGTTCTGAAGTGAAAACAACCCAAAGCATTGGTGCAAAGTGCTTGACGCACAGTGATAGAACTTAACTATAAACAATGTGAAAAAGAGAGATAAATAATTATTTACATTCTTCTACAGCTCTTTTCCAGGCTTTTTGCCTGGCTAGAAACTCTCAGTTTCTTTCTTTGACTGAATATGAGTCCCACACCGCCGGGCCACACGGTTCCTGAAAATCCTCTCCACGCTGCTCAAACTGTGGAACGGGGCTTGCCCCCCTCCCCCCACCCCCTCTGTTCAGTATTGGCATCTGCAGCATCCACTCCCGTGGCCCCCACACCCACCCCTCCCACGACTGTGGCCGCATCCGTCCTCCCACCCATGGGTACCGCCACTCCTCCAGCCACGTCTTTCACGGCTGTGGCCACCACCATCTGCAGAGCCAGGCGGCCACACTTTTGCAGACAGCACAGGTCCCCCTCATTGCCACCGGCATGGCACTGCTGGTGCCTGAGGTCTTGTCTCACTTCACCACCGCCTTGCCACCGCTGCCTTTCGCCGACTCCAGATCTTCACTAACAATGACAGCAGTACCCGCACTGGCGTCACCGGCTCCCCCTGTACATGCTGCCATGGGGATGCTGCCCATTTGCCCTGGTGTTCAACCATGTGCGGCGTGCCCCGACCCTGCAGCACGGCGGATGCCCGTGCCCAGTCTCGTCCCTGCCAACACACTGGCAGAATGCCACACTCCTGGCACAGCATCGCTTGCGCTGCAATCCAGCCCACCAAACCACCCCATGTATTCCGCACCGTGGCACAGATGCCAGCTGGCCAAATACCCCCCATCCCTGCCCTGCAGCGAGCCCCAGCCAAGCCTCCTGCCGCCGCTGCAGCTGCGCCCGGGGCCATGGCCACCACTGGGCTTGCGCCAGCAACCCAGCCCACCGCTCCTGGACCCCCCGGAGCACCCCTGCTTGCGGCACCACTGCCACCATGGAGCACTGCGGCGCTGCCCCAGCCTGACCCTTCCCTGCCACAGTGATGCTCTGGGGCTCCATGCCATGCCCCTGGTGTCTTCTGCACCCACGGATGTCCTGGCGTTTCCTCCCATGGCCACAGCTGTGGTTCCTGCTGCAGTCCCTGTGCCTCTGCTGCCTCCCACCCGCGCCATGGAGGCAGCCGTCATGATGCCTTGCCACGTGAACCTCGTGACACACCCCCCACGCGCAGTTGGTGCTACCCCCGGAACAGCCATCTCACACCATGACACCGCTGCCACCCTGCACTGCCTCCGCCACGCCTTTAATGCAGCCTCCCACTTCCCACACGCTCCATGCCACAGTCTTTGCCCAGCCAACATCCCTGTGCCCTCCTGCACCAGCACCACAGCCCACAATTCCAGCCACAGGACCCCAGCCGGAGCTGCCAGCACTTCTGGGTTTGCTGAATCTACAAGAGTATCCATCGGCGCTGCCAGCCCAGCTGGATATTCTGTTACAGCTTCATCACAAATAGCCCTCCCTACACCGCCTCCTCCACAGCCTCTGGAACCCCCAACACTACAGCCACCAGCAGTTCCTGCGCCACTGCAGCCTCCAGCCACCCTCCAGCCACCACTGAGTCTGCACGCAGCACTACAACATGATTCTACGGCACCCTATGTGTATCCTTCCACGCCTCTTCCTCCCCCAGACCTACATACCACAGCTACAGCCAGAGCTCCATGACTGAGATATCCTTCTGCACCTCCAGGTCCTTCCCATGTGCCTCCGCTGCCAGGTTCCGTTCCTCCTCCCCCTGTGTCCCTGTCTCTGCCACCGCATCCTGCACCCAGTCCAAGCAGTATGGCCCCACAGCTTGGCACACAAACCCTGCAGCGAGAGGTAGAAGGATGGAATGTGGCAGCCACTTTGACAAATAGAGGACAGACAGAGAACTGTTTTGCCCTTGCAAATGCCAGCCCTCTTAATCCTGAAAACCTATTGCCATCAATCCCAAATTTAGAAAATTCACAGAAAGGTGTTGATAATCTCCAACTGACAGACTGGCATGGAATCAGATGT
Source organism: Lonchura striata (assembly GCF_050655825.1). Taxonomy (NCBI): domain Eukaryota; kingdom Metazoa; phylum Chordata; class Aves; order Passeriformes; family Estrildidae; genus Lonchura; species Lonchura striata. Next base: position 1,442,156 of record NC_140718.1, on the reverse strand, counting down.
GATATTCACAAACAGGAAAGTCTAAATCCTCAACTCATGCCTGTGATATTCAGCCAGCAAGCCGGTGGTCCTAGAACATGGACAACTATCCCATCTCAGGGTGTGAAAGAATTCCTAACAGCTATCAAGGACAGTGGTATCTCCTCTCCATATTTTAAACAACTGCTGAAAACGACCCTAAAGATAACATATCAAATTCTAAAATGCATTTTAAATCAACAGAAAGTGAGAGATCAGGCTGCACCTCAAAGGAGGTTGAGTAAGGCTCTGTATGTTTACAATTTTCTAAATAGCTCTGCAGAAGAGCCTGACGCCCCATTTACAAACATTTTCTGAACAACAAAAAAGCAAAACTAAAAGAACATCCCCCAGTTTTGATTCAGGACAAATAGAAGGACCATACAATCTTATAACATGTGGGAAAGGGTTTGCATGTATTTCCACAGGTGGAGGACTCAAATGGGTCCCGGCGAAGAATGTGAAGCCCTACCATGCACCGAAGCCCGCTGGCACCCCCGCGTCAGGCAGTGCTTCTGCAAGTACAAGCCAAGAAGCAAGCACCCAGACCTGAACTGCGCAGAATCATTAGGAGAAAGTGATCTGCCACGAACAGCTCGAGAAAAGAATGGAGTTTTATTGTTTGCACATGTGCATGTTGCTTTTGTTTTAGTCTTTGTAGTGAAGCTTTATCTGTAAATCAACCAAAGACAAATGTCTGGGTTGCTTTAGCCAAGTCTGCAGGCTCTGATACCATCTATCTATCCGACACAAGCCCTGACAAACCTTTTTCAACCTGTTTAGTTAGAGTACCTTTTCTAGAAGGTTTTGATAATGTTACACTTAACAAATATTGGCCATATGACGACCATCACATATCTCAAACTCCCAGCCAGAAACACCAAACATATATTGACAATTCAAAAGTTGATAAATCTGACCTTCAAGAACTAGAAATCCTAGGATCATTAACTAGACACATGCTACTTCTTTCATTTCCTAGGAGAAAACGGCCCTCATTTAAATGTTACCTCAGTTAAGTTCTTCCATTGCACTAAAGCAGTTAAACAAGTTAGGATGTTAGCTCAGTAAAGAAGTAAATACCACCTCTACCATAATCAGTAATTTACTAACAGATGAAGAAGCAGTAAGACATGCCACTTTACAAAATAAGGCTGCCATTGACTTTCTAGCACATGGACATAGTTGTAAAGATTTTGAAGGATTATGTTATATGAATCTATCTGATTAATCTGTTTCCATTCATAAACAACTACAAAATCTAAGAGACTTAGCTAACCAAATTACAACAGATGATCCATCTCACCTGGACAGTTCATTTGATGGTTGGAGCATTACACCTTGGTTAAAGGAACTCTGTAAAGTAGGTTTGATTATTTTAATACTGATAATTGTAGTTTTAGTAACAGTACCCTGCATACTTCAGTGTGTGCAGAAAATAATGAGTAAGTCAGTATCTAATTGTTGTAGAAGATATATAAATATGATTATCCATAAATAACACAGCCAGGATGAGAACAGTTCTCCTAGCTAGCTGGACAATGCCCTTGCCTACGGATGCGTCCTGGGGTCAAGTGGACTGTTCCCACTCACCCCCCAAAAGATGTATGGTTCACCCCACACCTCTGTCCCTCCCCTAAAACATCAAGTGCCTGTAACCCCATTGGCCCAAGCCTTGTTCCAGCCTACCTTGAAGCTCCTTGAAAAGGGGGCTTCAAGGGGTCACACGGTCGCTTGGAACTTCCTCCCCTCTCTTGGAACTTCCTCCCCTCTCTTGGAACTCCCTCCCTTCTCTTAGAACTTCCCCTCTCCTTGAGCATCCTTTTGTCTCTCCCCTCCTCCACCCTCTGAAGCTGCACCTGGGAGCATGAGGCAGGACCTTTCTGCATCCCCAATAAACCTCATTCTCCAAGAGCAGCCTTGAGAGATCTCTGTCTACATTCACCCAAACTGTCCAGACTGGCACCCAACAAGGAAGAGGAATCCACACATCTGTGAAAACATGTCTCCAGCCTTTCTACCTGTGGGACATTTCTCCATGCACGGTAACTAAACTAGCTGTGGTAGCCTCCTCATCATTGTCGTGAGCACGGCATTTCATTGCTAGGCAATGTAGAGGCTGGAACTCTTTAAAGAATTGCAGAGGCAATCTATCCTTGAGCACCGCAGCTCGTTACTAAGTAGTGAGCTTTCAGAGCTCTTGGAAGATTTCTGCCTCGAGCACAGGAAACACTGTGGAGCTGCAGCAACCCTGAGCTCTGTGAGGAGCCTTGTGGCGCACCACCACATGCAGAGAGCGCAGAGAGCACTGCCTAGCACTGCTCGCGCTGGAAGCCCCGAGGGGGAAGTCTGGAGGTCCCGAGCATGGAAAAGCCGTCCCGGAGAGACGTCTGAATCCGGAGCTCTCAGGAGACCCCCACAGTGTCCTGAGCACCGACAGGAGGTACGTCGGAACTCGACAGAGGACACTGCTTTCGCGACATCGAGGTGAGCTACACAGGTCTAAAAAATGGGACAATCCCACTCTGCCCTTGATAGAGATCTCTATTAGCAACTTAACCATCTCTTACGTAGCTACAAGAGTACTTTGTCTAGGAAAGAGTTAAAAAACCTCCTGGAGTGGGTCCTGCTTAACTTCCCTAATGCTGAGAGGTCAGCTGCCTTTACCAGAGAATTTTGGGACTCAGTTGGAAATAGACTTTTTATTGATATTTCACGATGGGATCCTAACGTTGTGATTTGCTCCCAGCTTTTAGAGCTGTGGCCGACTTGTTTGCCTCGCAGAAACTGGCCCTGACCACGTTGCCCGTCCGGGCGGTTTCTGATGACCCCGCCCCTGCTGCGGCCCTTCCCGCCCCCACCACTTGGTCCCCCTCGCCCCTGCTGGCCCCACCCTTGCCCCAGCTGCCCCTGGCCCTGCCGGCCCCGCTCTTGACACGGCCCCCATGGCCCCCCCGCCCCTGCGTCGCACCCCCGCCGCTTTCCCTGCCGTGCCCCCATCCCCCGCCCCATGACGATCAGCGCCGACCCTTGCAGTTTCAGCCAGCATGGCCACCCCGTCCCTGGCTGCAGCGGTCGCTTTTTTTGCTGGCCTATTACAAAACAATGTGGCCACAGTTTTACAAACAATTGAATCGGCGCTAGCCACAGCCGGCTTGCCGCCACCTCCCACGGGAATCCCCGAGGTCTGGGGAGAGATGCCACCTGTGCCACAGAAACACGTGACCACGCCCCCCATCCTGGCACCACAGCGGTGATCGGTGGGAAGCCCCACGCCGCCGCTCCCCCAGCCAGAGCCCCCCCAACCATAGGGGGACGCTCTGGGGCCCCATACCACGTCCCTGCCACCTCCCGCACCTGTGCCGCGGCCCCGACCCCCAACCCCTCCAGCCGCGAGGTAGACAGGGCCGCCATAATGCCTCACCGCGCAGACCACGTGGCACGCCCCGCGCATGAGCAGTTCGCAATGCCCCCTGGCCGGCCGCCCCCCACTGCCCCCACGGCGCCTCTGATGCAGCCCCCCGCTTCCCACGCGCCCCATGCCGTGGTCTACGCCCAGCTGACATTCCCACGCCCTCCCACACCAGCGCTGAGGCCCCCGGAGCTGGCCAGGGGGGCCCCGATGCTGCTGCCAGAGCCGCCAGCACCACTTCCAGGTTTGCTGCCAGGTCCCTTGGCGCAGCAGACACGCCCAGAACTTTTTACAGCCGCATCACAAGTAGTTCCTCCCACACCGCCACCCTCGCAGCTTCTGGAACCTCAGCCCTACAGCCACCAGCAGCTTCTCTGCAACCACAGCATACAACCACCCCCCCAACCCTCCAGCCAGTATGCCTACAGCATCACAACATGATTCCACAGCCCCAGTTTGGAGAGATCCCTCCGCACCTCCAGGTTTTTCCCATGTGCCTTTGCTGACAGTCTCCACTCCCCCTGCTCCTCTGACTGAGCTACCAGCTGCTCCTGCACCTGCTCTACGCAGCACCTCATCACAACTTGGCATGCAGCAAGAGAAGAATGGACCCTAGCAGCTGCTTTGACAAATACAGGACACACAGAAATCTGTGGTACCCCTGCTATTACTACCCCCACTGCCTCAGTTTCACAGAATCCCCAAAAAGGTGTTGACAATTGCCAACTGATAGCCTGGCATGGACTCAGACATGATATTCACAAAGAGGACAGTCTGAATCCGCAGTCCATGCCTGTGGCATTCAGCCAGAAAGTGGGTGGTCCTAGAAAATGGACAGCTGTCCCATCTCAGGATGAGAGAAAATTCCTAAAAGGACCAAATGATGGTGGTATCTCCCCTTCCTATGGTACTTTTCAACAACTGTTGAAAAGTACCATAGAAAAAACATATGAAACCCTAAAACGCAGCTTATTAAAACATAAAAGGGGAATTTATCAGGCTGCACCTCAAAAGAGGTTGAGTAAGGCTCTATATGCTCACAATTTTCTAAATAGCTCTGAAGGAGAGCCTCACCCCCTGATTTATAGATATTTTCTGAACAACAAAAAAGCAAAAATAGAAGGGCACCCCTCAGTCTTAATCAAAACCTTAGACACAGGACAAATAGAAGGTGCATGCAAATTTGTAACATGGGTGTCTTGGTTTGAAAAGACAGGAGTCTGTGAAGGAGGGCAAAAGCCTCCTGAATAATGGAGAAGGTAAACCCCTTCCCTCCGAATTACCAGGATTTTTAAATTAAAAGGCTCTCAGGCAAAGATATGGGAATGGGAGTAACAATTCTTTACTAGGAGAAACTAGATAACAATTTAAAAATGCAAATGCAATTGGTACAAAGAAAAACTAGTGATAAAGTCCACAACCTGACACCCTGAGGAGTCGGGGTGTTGGTAGCAGTCCAGTTGAAATGACAGCTGCTCCTCATGCAGTGGCTGATGAATTGCAGCTGAAGTGGTGATCTTTAGAAGGGTATAGTTTTCTCTGAAGATCTGGTGGCAGTTGGGCCGGTCTTCCTCTGCGCCAGGGCCGCCTCCAAGCTCCGCTTCCGCCGCTGCCTCACCGCGCTCCGGCCATTTCTCTGGGAATCCCATCGAAGGAGCTGCTTCTCTGGGAATCCCACAAAGAGAGAGAGCTGCTCTGTCTCCCAAAAGGTACCCCTTTATACAATAAAAGAGTGCTTGGCTTCCCCCTCTGGGTGGAGAATCTCACAATAGGATGGTGTTATGTTACCAGGCCTGCAATGAGTCAGTCAATGGCCCATTAACAAACGATTACTTCTTCGGAGCAAACCATTGTTCTTGGAAGAGATAATAAACCTTCCCAACCTCCAACAGATGGCAAATATAATACAAGCTTATCTTACAAACCAGGACATTATCCACCCCTTATTCTATTTCCATCTGCACACAATGAAATCTTACACCCAGTTCTCACTTAAGACCAAGTTTCCCTGTGGTACACAGTGGGTCTCCCCATCTTTCTGCATTACCCAGTAAGTGTAACCAGGTCCTTGAGCAAAGACAATCCCACGAATGGGTTGGTCTTTGCCTGAGGTGGGATTAATCTAAACAGTTTTCTCTAAGATACCTTTCATATGTACTACAGGGACCTTATCTCCATCTACTGTGTGTAAGTGTTCTGACTGGGCAGGGCCAGTTCGATTGACAGACCCTCGGGTGTTGACCATCTAGGTTGCTTTTGCCAGGTTAATTTCCCAGTTTCGAAATTTTCCCCCACCAAGTGCCTTTAGGGTAGTCTTAAGGAGTCCGTTGCACCGTTCAGCTTTGCCGGCAGCTGGAGCATGATAGGGAATATGATATATCCATTCGATACCATGTTCTCTGGCCCAGGTGCTGATAAGGCTGTTCTTGAAATGGGTGCCGTTGTCAGACTCAATTCTCTCAGGTGTGCCGTGTCTCCACAGGACTTGCTTTTCCAAGCCTAAGATGGTGTTCCGGGCAGTGGCATGAGATACAGGGAAAGTCTCCAGCCATCCAGTGGTGGCTTCTACCATGGTGAGCACGTAGCGCTTGCCTTGGCGTGTCTGGGGCAGTGTGATGTAGTCAATCTGACAGGCCTCCCCATACTTGTACTTGGACCACCGCCCACTATACCAGAGGGGCTTCACCCGCTTGGCCTGTTTGATGGCAGCACACGTCTCACAGTCATGGATAACCTGGGAAACACTGTCCATGGTTAGATCCACCCCTCGGTCTCGTGCCCACTTGTAGGTGGCATCTCTGCCCTGATGACCTGAGGCATCATGAGCCCATCGAGCCAGAAACAACTCCCCCTTATGGTGCCAATCTAAGTCTATCTTTGACACCTCTATTTTTGCTGCCTGATTTACCTGCTCGTTGTTTCGGTGCTGCTCATTAGCCCGACTTTTGGGGACATGGGCATCTACATGACGGACTTTCACCGTTAGGTTTTCCACCCGAGAGTCAATGTCTTTCCATATATCAGCAGCCCAGATTGGCTTTCCTCTATGTTGCCAGTTGGCCTTCCTCCACCTTCCCAGCCAGCCCCACAGAGCATTGGCTACCATCCATGAATCAGTATAAAGGTAGAGCTTTGGCCACTTCTCCCTTTCAGCAATGTCCAGAGCCAGCTGAACGGCCTTGAGCTCAGCGAGTTGGCTTGATCCACCTTCTCCTTCCGTAGTTTGTGCAACTTGGCGTGTGGGGCTCCATACGGCTGCTTTCCACTTCCGGTTCATCCCTACAATGAGACAGGAGCCGTCAGTGAAAAGAGCGTAGCAGGTCTCCTCTGCTGGTAGTTGGTTGTATGGTGGAGCTTCTTCAGCCTTTGTCACTTGTACCTGCTCCTCATCATCAGTGAGACCAAAATTTTCACCTTCTGGCCAGTTCGTAATTATCTGTAAAATCTCAGGGCGATTCAGGTTTCTAATACGGGCGCGCTGAGTGATGAGGGCAATCCATTTGCTCCATGTGGCGTCAGTGGCATGGTGGGTAGTAGGAACCTTTCCTTTAAACATCCACCCCAGCACCAGTAGTCGGGGTGCCAGAAGGAGTTGTGTTTCTGTGCCAATTACCTCTGAGGCGGCTTGAACTCTTTCAAAGGCAGCTAAGATTTCCTTCTCTGTGGGAGTGTAGTTGGCTTCAGACCCTCTGTAACTTTGGCTCCAGAATCCCAGTGGTTGGCTTTGAGTCTCCCCAGGCACTTTCTGCCAAAGGCTCTAGGACAAACCATGGTTCCCAGCTGCAGAGTAGAGCACATTTTTGACTTCTGGTTCCGTCCTGACCGGGCCAAGGGCTACAGCATGAGCGATCTCCTGCTTGATCTGGGTGAAGGCTTGTTGCTGCTCAGGGCCCCAGTGGAAATCATTCTTCTTTCGGGTAACCAGATAAAGAGGGCTCACAATCTGGCTATACTCGGGAATGTGCATTCTCCAGAAACCTATGGCACCTAGGAAAGCTTGTGTTTCCTTTTTGCTGGTTGGTGGGGACATAGCTGTGATCTTGTTGATGACCTCAGTGGGAATCTGTCACCGTCCGTCCTGCCATTTCACTCCCAGGAACTGGATTTCTCGGGCAGGTCCCTTGACTTTGCTCTTCTTGATGGCGAAGCCAGCTTCTAGTAGTATCTGGATGATCCTCTCACCTTTCTCAAACACTTCTGCTGCTGTGCTCCCCCACACAATGATGTCATCAATGTATTGCAGGTGTTCTGGAGCCTCGCCCTTTTCTCGTGCAGTCTGGATCAGTCCATGGCAGATGGTGGGGCTGTGTTTCCACCCCTGGGGCAGTTGGTTCCAGGTGTACTGCACGCCCCTCCAGGTGAAAGCAAACTGAGGCCTGCATTCTGCTGCCAGAGGAATGGAGAAAAACTCATTAGCAATATTAATGGTGGCATACCACTTTGCTGCCTTGGACTCCAGCTCGTACTGGAGTTCCAGCATATCCGGTACAGCAGCGCTCAGCAGTAGAGTCACTTCATTTAAGCCACGATAGTCCACAGTCAATCTCTATTCTTTGTCAGATTTGCGCACAGGCCAGATGGGGCTGTTGAAGTGTGAGTGGGTTTTGCTGACCACCCCTTGGCTTTCCAGCCCCCGAATCATTTTGTGGATGGGGATCACGGCATCTCGATCCGTCCGATACTGCCAGTGGTGCATTGTCGAGGTCGCAATTGGCACTCGTTGCTCTTCCACCCTTAGGAGTCCTACTGCAGAGGGGTTTTCTGACAGTCCAGGCAAGGTGTTGAATTGCTTAATGTCTTCTGCCTCTACAGCGGCTATTCCAAAAGCCCACCTGAGTCCCTTTGGGTCTTTGTAATAGCCGTTCCGGAGGAAGTCTATGCCTAGGATACACGGAGCATCTGGGCCAGTCACTATAGGATGTTTCTTCCACTCCTTCCCAGTCAGGCTCACCTCGGCTTCCACCAGAGTCAATTGTTGTGATCCCCCTGTCACACCAGCAATGGAAACAGGCTCTACCCCCACATGTCCCAATGGTATCAGAGTACACTGTGCACCAGTATCGACTAAAGCATCATATTTTTGTGGCTCTGATGTGCCAGGCCATCGGATCCACACTGTCCAGAAGATCCGGTTTTCCCGTGCCTCTCCCTGGCTAGAGACAGGGCCCCTCTAACACTGGTTATTATTCCTTTCCTGGGCATACATACTAGAGGTCCCTTCAAGGGGGTCTGACAGATCGTACCCACAAGTTTGGTTACGGGAGGTTGAGGCTACCTTCACTTTGGTGGAACTCCCCCGGTTAGAGTTTCCCTCCTTGAGTTGATGGACCCGTGCTGCCAGGACAGAAGTGGGTTTCCCATCCCACCTCCCCATATCTTCCCCATGGTCACGCAGGAAGAACCACAGATTAGCCCTTGGGGTGTACCCTCTCTCTCTAGCTGGGGATTGCTGGGAGCTGATTCTGGGGCCTGTGACTCTCACGGGTGCTGCATTAACCTTCCTTATCTCATCTTTAAACTCCTTAATCACAGCTGAGATATGAGCCTGCATTGGGCCATTAATCATACTCTCATAATTCCTAAGTTTGTTGGCAACAGAGCCCACTGTCTCCCGGTGAGCGTCAGCATTGATTGTTGCAATGAAAGTGGTGTATTGAGATGGCCCAAGATTTGCTAGACTCCACAGCATTTGTCCTGTACACCTGACCTTGTCGGGGTCATTATTGTGTCGTCCATCCCTCCCAAAGAGTACCTCCAATACTGCCACTTCCCTCAGCTGTTGGATCCCTTCCTCGAGGGTCTTCCAGCGCATTCTATGATGGTGCTCTTGCATTCTCTCCCTGTGGACAAACCTCTCCCTGACACTCATTAAGAGCCACTCCCAGAGAGAAAGGGACCTGGTTCCCTTACAAAAATCTGATTTATACCCGAGTCCTGGGTCAAGGGTCCCAAGTTCCTTGCCTCACCACCATTCAGCTGCACGCCTGTACCCATAAGATCCCAAACCCGGAGTAACCAGGTAGCATAAGCCTCACGCCCTCGTCGCACAATGTCTTTATGCAGATTACGAAGACTTTCGTACGTCAGGGACTCGGTGATGATAGCAATCTCTGGCTCCCCTGTGGGTTGTGAGGTTCCTCCATTCCTGTCCCTATCTGCAGGGTGCTCTGCTTTCATCTTAGACTTCCTTGTTTCTACCGGGGCAACTGCTGCTGGCTCTGACTGCCTTTGTGGTTCAGCTGGAACCTGGACAATTGTAACATTTGTGGCTTCCACAGCTGTACTATTAGACTGTCCCTCCTCAAGGCAAAGGGCCGGTTTCTCACCAGCTGGGGAAATGCACTCCTTCAGCATCTCTCGTATCTCCTTAACCAGAACCCTCACCCAATCTGGGCGGTTCATTTCTGAGGTGGGCTGTGGGGCAGGGTCAGGCTCTGGAGCAGCAGCATCTCGAGTCTCTGGGGCAGTGTCAGGTTCTGCAGGAGCATACCTAGCCTCTGGTGTAGGTGTGAGGGTAGTTATCCAGGTTAATCTTCCCTTATCTCTGAGTGCTAAATACAACAGGCCTATCAGCAACACCACCCATTGTATGATATCATTAGCACTTAGAGAGGATCTTAACCCTTTGAGAACTGGGTGAGCAGACCCAAAAAGATGGCTAAAAGGTTGGGAGAAAGTTTCCCCAGGTGCTATTTCCTCGCAGTAGGTACTGTTATTAAAGTAACCCCAAAAACATACAGTTAGTGTGTGATAGCTATGAATCCATGTACCTGCCTTCCAGAGGAAATTAAAGATCCATGAATTCCTCACCCAATTAACCCAGAAGCCAAACTTGATAACAGACACAGTAGCCTTAGTTATAGGACCCATTTTTAGATAAGGGTCTGCAAATGGGAAAAGTATAGCTACGATCACATGCCACCCAAACCAAGGTAAACTAGACCACATGGTGATGCTTAAGATGTTTCTACACACAACAAAAAACCAAATTACTTAAGAACTGTTAATCCTTTTTCCCTCTTGTTCTGGTTTGAAAGCAAAACCAGTGAGAGACTCTAAGTCAGAAATACAATTTATTGGGAAAAGGGGAAAAGGACAAAAATACATGCAATAATACAAAAGGAAAGGCTACTGACAAAGTCAGAATACAACCTGGCCAGCGTGCTGGTAGCAGTCTGAATTGGAGTAGCTGCAGTCCTCTTGGGATAGCAGATGTAGTTGCTGTGTTTTTTTGGAGAACCTGTGAAAAGGCTCCCCTCTGTCTAGAAATCTCTACTTTTATCCAGGTGGGAATGTCTAGCTCCTCCCCTTGGGCAGAGCATCTCACAATGGGTTATTATGAGTCACAAGGTGTGTCCTTAATCACTTTTTCCTCCTGGACAGTGTTATCTCTGAGTTATGTGGCCAGGCATTGATGGGGCTATTAACAGCAGATAAGGAAAACGGCCCTAAGGCAACTCCTACTCAGATGGTAATTGGAAAACGTTTGTTTTTTTTTTAAATCTTGGACATTATCTACCCCTTTTTCCTATTTCCATCTTCGTCATGACGAAACCTTACACATAGTTTTCACTTAAGACTAAGTTTCCCTGTGGTACACAACGGGTTTTCCCATCCTTCTGCATTACCCACGAAGTATAACCGGGTCCTTGAGTAAAACCAATCCCACGGATGGGTTTGTTTTTGCCTGGGGTGGGATTAATCTAAACAGTCTTTCCTAAAATACCTTTCATATGTACCACAGGGACTTCATCTACTGTCTGCAAGGCTTCAGACTGGGCAGGACCAGCTCAATTGATGGACCCTCGAGTGTTGACTATCCAGGTAGCTTTTGCTAAGTTCAGTTCCCAATTCCTGAAAGTTCCCCCACCGAGTGCCTTTAGGGTGGTCTTAAGCAGTCCATTGCATCGTTTATTGGCAAAACCAGCTTACAGTAAAATCTGGATAATTTTTTCTCCTTTTTTGAAGACTTCCCCTGCTGTGCTCCCCCACACAATGATGTCATCGATATACTGTAGATGTTCGGGAGCCTCGTTCTTTTCTAGTGCAGCCTGGATCAGTCCATGGCAGATGGTTGGACTGTGTTTCCACCCCTGGGGCAGTCGGTTCTAGGTGTACTGCACTCCCTTCCAGGTGAAGGCAAACTGAGGTCTGCATTCCGTTGCCAAAGGAATGGAGAAGAAGGCATTTGCAATATCAATGGTTGCATACCACTTTGCTGCCTTGGACTCCAGCTTGTACTGAAGTTCTAACATGTCTGGCACGGCAGCGCTCAGTGGTGGTGTAACCTCATTCAGGCCGCGGTAGTCCACCGTCAGTCTCCATTCCCCACTGGACTTGCGCACTGGCCATATAGGGCTGTTGAAAGGTGAATGGGCCTTGCTGACTACCCTTTGGCTCTCCAATTTACGAATCATCTCATGGATGGGGATCACAGAATCTCTGCTGGTACGATATTGCTGACGGTGCACTGTTATGGCAATTGGTACCTGCTGTTCTTCAACTCTCAGCAGTCCTACAGCAGAAGGGTCATCTGAGAGACCAGGCAAGGTATTCAGTTTCCGGATGCTTTCTGTCTCTACAGCAGCCATCCTAAAACCCCAGCAATGTCCTTTTGGGTCTTTGAAATATCTATTTCTGAGATAGCCTATGCCAAGGATGCATGGGGCCTCTGGGCCAGTCACGATGGGGTATTTTTGCCACCCGTTCCCAGTTAAACTCACTTCAGCCTCTAATACAGTAAGCTGCTGGGACCCTCCTGTTACCCCAGAAATAGAAATGGATTCTTCTCCTATATATCTTGATGACATCAGGGTACATTGGGCACCGGTGTCAACCAAAGCTGTATATTTTTGTGGTTCAGATGTGCCAGGCCATTGAATCCACACGGTCCAATAGATCCGATTGTCCCTGTCCTCTACCTGGCTAGAGGCAGGGCCCCTCTATTCCTGGTCATGGTACACGTTGCTCTCTTCTGGTAAATAGGTTCTTGAGGTTCCTTCAAGAGGATCAGTTATATCATTATTCTTATATTGTCTGGAACTCTGTGTTTGAGAGACTGGAGCAGCATTGACTCTTTTTGTGTTAGATGTTCTTTTTAGTTCATGTACTCGGGCTGCTAAGGAAGAGGTGGGTTTTCCATCCCACTTCCTCATGTCTTCTCTATGCTCCTGAAGAAAAAACCAGAGGTTTCCTCGTGGAGTGTATCCTCTCTCCTTGGCTTGGGAGCACTGGCTCCTAATGGCAGAGATTCTTCTTGGTTCTGGTGAAATATGGTAGCTTTCTTTTTTAAGTTCCTTTTTTAGTTTCTTATGACTCTCTTCAATCAAGTCCCGGACTTGCTCAGCCAACCTTGTTTCTACGGACGAGACATGGGTACGAAATGGGGCGGTGACCGTATCCTCGTAAATTCTTAATTTATTGGCTAAGACGCCCACCCTGTCCTTGCCTTCTCTCCACTGCAGTGTTGCCAGGTAACAAGAGTACATCTCTGGTCCAAGCCGTGCAAATCTCAACCACATTTGTGATGTGCACTGGACACAGTCTGGACTCTTAGGAAATCTTTCATCTTCTGTGAAAATTATCTCCAACACAGCCAATTCCCTCAGGCATCAGATACCTTGTTCCATGGTATTCCATTTTCCTTGGAGCATCTGGAGGTCTTCTTTACAAAGGTATCTGTCCCTCACACTTGCGAGCAGTCGCCACCAGAGGCTGAGAGTTTCTTGGGTTCTTCCAATCCCCTGGTCAATGACCACATCCTGGGATAGTGATCCCAGTTGCCTGGCCTCACTTCCATCCAGAATGGTGCCATTGGCTGCAGCATCCCAGATGCGGAGAAGCCAGGTCAGGATGGACTCATTTGTCTGGCGGGTGAATTCTCTCCGCAGGTCACGTAGTTCAGCCAGGGATAGAGAGCGAGTGATGATCTCTGGTTCTGTCTCTTCCGCTGGGTGCGAGGGTCCTGCAGTGTCCTCATCAGTCACTATGCGGACTGATTTGCTCCTCGATTTCTTCTTCTGAACGGGGGCAACTACTATGGGTTCAGGCTGCTCTGGTTTGGTGATGGTTTGTGTGGAGATGCTGATGGCGCTTTCGGTTCCTTCCTCCTCTGTGCCGGTTTGTGTAGACATAGACACTTTTGCTTTGCTTTTTGTTTTTTCCTCCATGACAGTCTGCGTAGACACGGACACTGTTGTTTTCTTTTCGGTTCCTTCTTTCTCTATGGCAGCCTGCATTGACATGGATGCTGTTGTGGTATTCTGTACAGGCACGGACACTGCTGCTTTGCTTCTCGTTTCCTCTTCCTCAAGAAGACGCTGCATCACACTATGTAGTGTTTTGTTTCTAAGCATGTTGCAGATTGTGCAGAGAAGACAAAGAAGAACTAACAACAACATTATGCTATCCTTGGCATCCAGAGGGAACTTAACATTTTCAAAAACTGCTGTGTCAAGCCTGAAAGGTTTGAAAGAATCAATCTTTACCCCTCCCCCCAGGGGCTGGGTGAGGTTGCCGAGGCCCCAGACGTAGCAGCCTAGATTAGGACAAGCAAACAGAATTGAGTACATATTCCAAATCATGTTCATTGCCTCAGAGGTCATAATGCAATAGACATAGTAGACCAACAAAGCAATTCTCATACCATACCCTGGTCTACACATGAGCATTACAATTGCCAAATAATTCCCCACATTCAGGAAAATATAGAGCTAGGTATAAGACCCAAAAAAGCATGTTAAGCATCATAGTGAATAGATACCCTCTACAATACAAGATTGTAATTCTGACTTCTCTCAGTACTTTCTTGCCCTACATTGGGCGCCAAAAATATGTTCTGGTTTGAAAGCAAAACCAGTGAGAGACTCTAAGTCAGAAATACAATTTATTGGGAAAAGGGGAAAAGGACAAAAATACATGCAATAATACAAAAGGAAAGGCTACTGACAAAGTCAGAATACAACCTGGCCAGCGTGCTGGTAGCAGTCTGAATTGGAGTAGCTGCAGTCCTCTTGGGATGGCAGATGTAGTTGCTGTGTTTTTTTGGAGAACCTGTGAAAAAGCTCCTCTCTGTCTAGAAATCTCTACTTTTATCCAGGTGGGAATGTCTAGCTCCTCCCCTTGGGCAGAGCATCTCACAATGGGTTATTATGAGTCACAAGGTGTGTCCTTAATCACTTTTTCATCCTGGACAGTGTTATCTCTGAGTTATGTGGCCAGGCATTGATGGGGCTATTAACAGCAGATAAGGAAAACGGCCCTAAGGCAACTCCTACTCAGATGGTAATTGGAAAAAGGGTTTTTTTTTAAAAAATCTTGGACACCTCTCAATGCCCTCGAGCCCCACGTTGGGCGCCAAAATCAGTCTTGGTTTGACAAGACAGGAGTCTGTGAAGGAGGGCAAAAGCCTCTTGTGCAATGGAGAAGGTAAACCCCCTCCCTCCGAATTACCAGGATTTTTAAATTAAAAGGCTCTCAGGCAAAGATATGGGAATGGGAGTAACAATTCTTTACTAGGAGAAACTAGATAACAATTTAAAAATGCAAATGCAATTGGTACAAAAACTAGTGATAAAGTCCACAACCTGATACCCTGAGGAGTCGGGGTGTTGGTAGCAGTCCAGTTGAAATGACAGCTGCTTCTCTTGCAGTGGCTGATGAATTGCAGCTGAAGTGGTGATCTTTAGAAGGGTATAGTTTTCTCTGAAGATCTGGTGGCAGTTGGGCCGGTCTTCCTCTGCGCCGGGGCTCCTCCAAGCTCCGCCGCTGTCGCCTCACTGCGCTCCGGCCATTTCTCTGGGAATCCCATCGAAGGAGCTGCTTCTCTGGGAATCCCGCAAAGAGAGAGAGCTGCTCTGTCACCCAAAAGGTACCCCTTTATACAATAAAAGAGTGCTTGGCTTCCCCCTCTGGGTGGAGAATCTCACAATGGGATGGTGTTACGTTACCAGGCCTGCAGTGAGTCAGTCAATGGCCCATTAACAAACGATTACCTCTTCGGAGCAAACCATTGTTCTTGGAAGAGATAACAAACCTGCCCAACCTCCAACAGATGGCAAATAGAATACAAGCTTATCTTACAAACCAGGACAATGGGGTAGAGGGTTTGCTTGTGTCTCTACAGGTGAGGTACTCAAGTGGGTCCCAGCGAAGAATGTGCAGTCCTACCATGCACCGAAATCCGCTAGCACTCCATTACCAGGCAGTGCTTCTACAAGTAGAAGCCAAAAAGCGGGTACTCAGACCTGAACTGTGCAGAGCCAAGAAGAAATGACCTTCCAAAGACAGCCCGAGAAAAGAATGGAGATTTATTGTTTGCGCGTGCATGTTGCTTTTGTTCCCCTGTTGTTGCTTTTGTTCTTTTGTTTTAGTTTTTATATTGAAGTTTTACCTGCAAGTTAACCAAAGACAAATGCCTGGGTTGCTTTAGCCAAGTTTGCAGGCTCTGGTACCACCTCTCTAGCTGACACAGATCTTTTTCAACCTGTTCAATTAGAGAACCTTCTCCAGAAGGTTTTGATAATGCTACCTCAGTTAAATTCTTCCATTACATTAAAACAGTTAAACAAATCAAGATGTTAGCTCAATAAATAAATGCCACCTCTACTATAATCAAGAATTTAACTGAACAGTTTATCTGATGGTTTGAGCTTTGCACCTTGGCTGAAGGAACTCTGTAAAGTAAGCTTGATTGTTTTAAAAGTAGTAAGTGTAGTTTCAGCAGCAATATCCTATATACCTCAGTGTGTAAAAAATACTAGTTAAGTCAATGTTTAGCTTTCAAATATTTTAACAGAATGGGTGAATTGTTGCAGAAGATAGATAAATATGATTATCCATAAATAACACAGCCAGGATGAGAACAGTTCTCCCAGCTAACTGGACAATGTCCCTGCCTTTGGATGGGTCCTGTGGTCAAGTGGACTGTTTCAACTCACCCCCCAAAAGATGTATGGTTCACCCCACACCTCTGTCCCTCCCCTAAAACATCAAGTGCCTGTAACCCCATTGGCCCAAGCCTTGTTCCAGCCCACCTTGAAGCTCCTTGAAAAGGGGGCTTTGAGGGGCCACACGGTCGCTTGGAACTTCCTCCCCTCTCTTAGAACTTCCCCTCTCCTTGAGCATCCTTTTGTCTCTCCCCTCCCCCACCCTCTCAAGCTGCGCCTGGGAGCATGAGGCAGGACCTTTCTGCATCCCCAATAAACCTCATTCTCCAAGAGCAAACTTCAGAGATCTCTTGCCTCAATTCATCTACACCGTCCTGGAGAGGCAGCAATTTTCTACATCTAATATCTTAGTTGTTCATCAGAACGGGGGAGATGTTGGGGAAGATGAACAAGAAAGCCTTAGAAATATGATTGCCTGGCAAAAGATTTATAAAATACAGAGATTGAGATGGTAACAAGTTTTGAGATACCAAACCTTAGTTACTGAACAACCAGAAAACAATAGTGCAGCCAGGATGAAGACAATCCCCCTTTCTGGTTGAACAATGCCCTTTACTTACAGATAGATTCAAAGGTCAAATGGACTGTTCTATCTTACCCCCCAAAATGTATGGGTCATCCCACACCTGTAACCCTCCCCTGAAACATCAGGTGTCTGTGACCCCATTGGCCTAAGTCTTGTTCCAGCCCACCTTGAAGCCCCCTGATAAGGGGTCCCCGAGGAGCCAGATGCTTTCTTGGAACTTCCACCCTCTTGGAAACTTCCAACCTCTCCTGGAACATCCTCTTGGGATCCTCTCTTATCTCCCTCTACCCCTTGCCTCTCCCTTCCCCCATGCCCTAGGGCCTGCCACGTGTCACGTGTGGCCACCCCAAGCAGGGCCTTTCACCCTCTCTAATAAACCATATATTCTAAGAGCAGCCTCCAGAGATCTCTCGTTTCCATCCATCCAAACCATCCTTGAGTCCAGCTTCCCCGCAGTCCCACTCCACTTTTCCCTCTCCTCTCCTCTCCTCCCCTTCCGCGGCATTCCCCCAGACTACAGCTGCTTCCCAGCTCATTTTAGGGGGTCCTGTTAGGAAAATAAGGCCTTTTTGTTCATATAGAGTCTCTCATATTCACAGAATAGAGTTTTAATTAGAGCCTGTACTTGTCTGAACATGTTCTCATCTTGTCAGGCATTCCAGTGTCTATCTCATGCATTCCAGTGTCTATGTCATGCATTCCAGTGACTATCTTTCAAGGTTGACTTCGTTACGAAGTTTTTAGGGAGTTAGAACTGTTTTGAAAAGGCTGCTACTAGACACCCAAACACCTAAGCAAATAGATATGTTTCAAGGATAGTTCCGTTACAGACTTGGCAAAACATGTAAACGTGCCTCGAGATAACATTTCTTGTTTTTGAGGGAATTTCCAGGTCGCAGAGACAGCCTTAAAGAAGACCACTGGCGCCATCAAGAGGCAGAGAACGACCACCTAACAACAGGGTGCGCCTGCGCAGAAGAGACACTGGAGCGTCACCAGAGCGTCACACACCCGGAAGAGACAACCCAATAAGTGGGGGGGAAACGGGGAGCTAGGCGCGGTAGTTGAACCAACTGCCGCCCAGCGCGCGCTGGTTTGCTTTTGCTTTCTGCTATTAATAAATCCTTTTAATTGGATTTAACAGCCTATTGTGCTCGTTTATAACAATTTGGTGCCGTGACTCGGATCGGGATCTGGGGAACCTCTCTCTGAGAGGGGCGCCACGATTCCGCTCCCTTGAGCGGACTCAGACCGGGGTTTTTACCCTCATCCCGACCGACGAACCTAAAAGCCTAGAGAGCGAAAGCAAAGAAAGGGAAGCGGGCCCAGGGTACCCCGTAATTTTTGTGCACAAAGTCCGGACGAAGAGAAGACGCAGGACGCGTGAGTATAAAGGGGATCCGTTCGGGCGGGGTTCGGGATCCCGGAGTACGGCGAGTGTGTGTGTGTGTGAGAGGAGGACTGGCAGCCGGATTCTCCAAGCGAGTGTGGACCCTCAGTAGTGCGTTTTCCAGAGCCCGCGAGGGCCTGGGCCACGAACCAGGGGAAGCGATTGTGCTGTCGTGAGTGACTGAAGGTACTCCGGAGGACATGGGGCAGGGGGGAAGCAAGGATAAATCCCCCTCCCCGGTGGGGGTAAAACTTCCCCCAATTCCTAAGGAGAGTCCCTTAGGGTTTATGCTAACAAATTGGGAGCACTTTCCAGGGGCACCTGGAAAGGATAAGGCAAAGATGATACACTATTGCATAGAAGTATGGGGAGGACAAGAGATTTCTAAAGGAGTGTTTTGGCCCGTCTTTGGATCCTCAGAGGACTGGGTAAAGCAACTGTTGAATGGTTGGGTACACGCTAAGCAACCTTCTAACCTTGAGGAGAGTGCCTATGCCCAAGTCTGGATAGAAAAGCCGGAGGTGCTCGTGTTTAAACTCTCGGAGGCTTCAGGGAGAAAGAAAAAGAAGGGGCGAGCGGAAGAAGTAATCATTGCACCCCCGCCCTACATTCCCCCTGCACCAAATGCACCCCCTCCTCCTCCACAATCGGATGAGGAAGAATCAGACTCAGACTCTGATCAACCCTCAGGCTCGCGTGGTCCTCTTACCCGAAGTAAGACGCAAGGCAAACTATTTCCCTTAAGGGAAATGCCGATGGGGGGACCAGAGCCGGGGATTGGATTTATTTCGGTGCCCTTAAGTTCGGGGGATGTTAGAGACTTTAAGAAGGAGATGGGAAATTTGCTAGAAGACCCCTTGGGCGTGGCAGAGCGGGTGGATCAATTCCTAGGTCCTAATATATACACCTGGGAGGAATTACAAGCTATACTTAACATTTTATTCACGGCCGAGGAAAGGAACATGATAAGAGTTGCTGGAATGCGAGCCTGGGATGCCCAACCCGCACATGCCCAGCAGCGGGCCGATACCAAATGGCCTCTGCAGAATCCTAACTGGGATAACCAGGATGAGGCTCATAGAGCTAACATGCGGGACTTTCGGACCATATTAATTGATGGCATAAGAGAGTCCGTTCCTAGGGGCCAGAATATAAATAAAGCATTTAACGACCGACAAAAGAAGGATGAAACCCCCACTGAATGGTTAGAGAGGTTAAGGAAAAGTTTCCAGCTGTACTCGGGATTAGACCCGAATAACCCAATGGGACAGGCAATTCTCAAAGTCCAGTTTGTCTCGAAATCTTGGGATGATATCAGGAGAAAGATACAGAAAATGGATGATTGGCAGGACAGGGATTTAGCAGAATTATTGCGAGAGGCGCAGAAGGTTTATGTCCGCAGAGAGGATGAAAGTCAGAAAAGACAGGTGAAAATGATGGTTGCTGCAGTGAGGGAAAGCAGGCGGGTAGAGGAAGAACAAAAGAGAGTTACTCGGAAAGGGGGGGGTGACAAGGGAAAGGTAGGAGAAAGGGTATGCTATTATTGCGGTAAGAAGGGGCATTTCAAGAGGGAGTGCAGGAGGAGGCTAAGGGACGAGGAGGAGTTCAAAATCGAATAGGGGAGTCAGGGGCTCTATTTTATGGGGACCAAGAAACATCAGAAAGAGCCCTTGATAAAATTGAAGGTGGGTCCCCAAGGCCAGGAAATAGATTTCCTGGTCGATACAGGGGCAGAAAGATCTACTATTCAATTTCTGCCTCAGGGCTGTAATTTGTCAAAACAGACAGCCACGGTAATAGGAGCTAAGGGGGAACCTTTTGAAGTACAAATTATCAAAGGGGTGGTGGTGGAATCGGGAACTAAAGTGGGGTTGGGTGACTTCCTATTAGTTCCTGAAGCGGATTACAATTTGTTAGGGAGAGACCTGATTGTTGAATTGGGAGTTCAAATTGAAGTGGTAGAGAAGGAATTAAAGATCAGACTTTGTTCCCTCCGTTTAGAAGATGAAGAGAAAATAAACCCCGAAGTGTGGTATAATCCAGGGACTGTGGGCAAATTAAATATAACCCCATTTACAGTGAAAATCAGAAATCCTGAAATCCCGGTAAGAATAAAACAGTATCCAATTTCACTAGAAGGGAGGAGAGGGTTAAAACCTGAGGTTGAAAGGCTGTTAAACCAAGGACTGCTAGAGCCTTGCATGTCGCCTTTTAACACCCCTATACTCCCGGTAAAAAAGGCAGACGGATCCTATCGGCTGGTGCACGACCTTAGGGAAATTAATAAGCGAACCGTGGCCCGATTCCCAGTAGTGGCGAATCCCTATACTCTTTTAAGCAAACTGGGACCTGAAAATGAGTGGTATAGTGTAATAGACCTGAAGGATGCCTTTTGGGCTTGCCCTCTGGACGAATCCAGCCGAGATTATTTTGCCTTTGAATGGGAGGACCCTGACACGGGGAGGCGACAGCAACTCAGGTGGGCGGTACTTCCACAAGGCTTTACGGAATCACCTAATTTATTCGGGCAAGCCCTGGAACAAATTTTGCAAGACTATAAAACAGACCCAGAGGTAAAGCTAGTTCAGTATGTGGATGATTTGTTAATAGCAGGTAAAGAAGAAGACAAAGTCCGGAAGGAAAGTATTAAACTATTGAATTTCCTGGGACTAAAAGGATTAAAAGTCTCTAAAGCAAAACTACAATTTGTAGAAGAAGAAGTTAGGTACCTGGGACATTATTTGAAAAAGGGAGAAAAGAGAATTGATCCAGATAGAGTACAAGCAATCCTATCTCTGCCCCTACCGCAAAGTAAACGGCAAATTCGTCAGGTATTAGGACTTACAGGATATTGTAGGCAGTGGATTGAGAACTATAGTGGGAAGGCAAGATTTTTGTATCAAAAACTTACCCAAGACGGGCACCTCAAGTGGACAGAGGAGGAAAAATCTAAATTCCAAGAATTAAAAGAAACTCTGGTCCATGCTCCAGTCCTAAGCCTCCCAGATTTAAAGAGGCCCTTCTTTTTATTTGTTAATATCGCAGATGGAGTAACTTATGGAGTACTTACCCAGGACTGGGCGGGGAAAAAGAAACCTATTGCATATCTGTCTAAAATCTTAGACCCTGTAAGCAGGGGATGGCCGGGCTGTTTACAAATAATTGCAGGCTGTGCGGAGTTAGTAGAAGAAGCAAGGAAGATCACCTTTAATGCCACTCTGAAGGTATTAACTCCACATAACATACGGAGTGTAATGCAACAAAAAGCAGACAAATGGATCTCTGATGCCAGGCTCCTAAAATATGAAGGGATTCTATTAGAAACCCCTAATTTCACTTTAGAAACCACCTCATTACAAAATCCAGCCTCCTTCCTCTTCGGAGAGCCCGAAACTGAATCACTAATACATGACTGTGTAATTACTATAGAAGAACAAACCAAAATTAGACCTGACCTGGAGGAAGAAGAATTAGAGACTGGAGAAAAATTGTTTGTTGATGGGTCATCCAGAGTAGTTGAGGGGCAAAGGAGATCAGGATATGCCATAGTGGGGGGGGCTGATTTAAAAGTAATCGAATCTGGACCCCTAGACAAAACATGGTCAGCCCAAGCCTGCGAGATATACGCTATCCTAAGAGCCTTGGAACTATTAAAAGGAAAAGAGGGGACCATCTATACAGATTCTAAATATGGATACGGGGTGGTGCACACTTTTGGAAAATTATGGGAAGAGAGAGGCCTCGTAAATTCACAGGGAAAGGACTTAATCCATCAGAAACTAATAATAGCCCTCCTGAGGGCCTTGAGAGGCCCTACTAGGATAGCAGTGGTCCATTTAAAAGGGCATCAACGGGGAATGGATTACCGGAGTAGGGGTAACAATGCGGCAGACTATGAGGCAAAGAAAGCTGCAATTATCAAGACATTAACCTTAAGTGAGGGAATTAGGAAGGACCTTGTAGATACCCCAAAGAACCCTGGGTCTACTACCCAGGATAAGCTTATATTTACAAGGGAAGAACAAGAGAAGCTTACAAAATTGGGAATAAAAGAGGAATCAGGGAAATGGCTGTTAAAGGATGGGAGGGAGGTTTTACCTAGAGCCATAGCCCAGCGGATGCTTAGTAAATTACACCAGAGAACACACTGGGGCGCTCAAGGACTGGTGGATCACTTTGCCACCCATTATATGACAGTGGGCCTACATGACTTAGCGAAAGGGATTACTAGAAGCTGTCCAACCTGTCTACGAGTAAACAGAAGAAACCTAAGGAAGCTACCCCTGGGTGGGAGGCCAGTGGCAAAGAGGCCCTTTTCAAATTTACAAGTAGACTTTACTGAGCTCCCCAAGATAGGGAGACTAAAATATCTTCTGGTTATAGTGGACCATTTAACACATTATGTAGAAGCAATCCCCACTGCCAGAGAAACAGCTCGGACGGTAACAAAAGCCTTGCTGGAAGAAATAATACCTAGATATGGGGTCCCAGAAACGATAGACTCTGATAAAGGCCCCCATTTCACTTCAAAAATAACACAGATGCTAGCAGAAGCTCTGGGCACAAAATGGGAACAACATACTCCCTGGCATCCACAGAGTTCGGGAAGGGTAGAAAGAATGAATGGGGAAATTAAGAAACAACTCACCAAATTAACACTAGAAACTAAATTATCCTGGGTAAAATGTTTGCCGTTGGCATTATTAAATGTTCGAACTCAGCCACGAGCTGATGTAGGACTATCCCCATTTGAAATGCTATATGGGATGCCCTATTCCCTAGAAAAAGTTCAAACCAATCCTAATATTACTGATCAAAGTATTAATAAATACTTAACCATTTTAATGAAATATAAAAAACAGTTATGGGAAAAAGGGATGTGGGCCCAAAGACCACCCCTAGATCTTGTGTTACACCAGGTACAACCCGGCGACTGGGTCCTCATCCGGAGCTGGAAGGAAGATTCGATCACCCCAAAGTGGGACGGACCATACCTGGTTTTAATCACCACTGACTCCGCAGTCCGTACAGCAGAGAAGGGATGGACTCATGCTAGCAGAATAAAGGGGCCAGTGGATCCAACTCGATTTCATACAGCTTCCAAAGAAGCGAGCTGGAAAATTGACGGGAAGCCGGGGGATTTAAAGCTAACAGTAAAGAGAACTTACAAATAATTTTCATGAGCTCTATCAGCTCTAAAGACATTTGGGTTGGAGATAACTGGGAACTGCAAGTACAACTAGTTGGAGAAACAAAACCTCCAGGATACTGTAAACGTCTAGAGGATTCAGCCCAGCAGCCCTTCTATCGGTTCATCCGACTTGAAAAAGAACAGAGACCTTGGGAAGGGGAGGGCCACGCTGAACATCAAAGTATTAGAGTAAGGTGCAGTTGGTTAGATTGTCGTTGTTACCCTTTTGCCTGTTTTTCCTGCAAAATCTGTAAAGGATTGTGGTGGGCTCACTGCAGAAAGGGGAGAGCTCCAAAAAGTGTATGTCAACGCTGCTGGCTGGAGCAGCGCAAATTGACATCTGAAGTACTAAATTACAAGGTTGCCACTCGGGAATTGACTAAAGGATCCCCTGAGTGGTGGGAGGTTTTCGTAAAGGGAATCAACCCTGAATTCCACTGTTACCATTCCAACGAGCCCCTGGGTCCGTTTCTCACGGATATAGTCCAGGTTAAGTGTCGCAAATTAGTTAAAAAACTCAGGTGCGACACTCCACAGTTGAATACAAAAAATTGGATCTCCCGGAGATCAAAGTGGGAGAGAGGGAACGATCCCACCCCTGAAGAATATCTCTGCTGTCGGGAAGATGGCTTGCCCTGTAACTTGTAGCAACCAAGTTGACAGGCGAGACAGAGAGGTAGATAGTGGGGATGAGGGGCCCTCCCAAACCTTGAAAGAGAACGTAAATCATCATGAGTATGAGAGTGGTGACAACGGAATGAGGGAAAATGGGAATGTAAAACTGAGCATGATAAGTAACATCCTCCCCTGCAGTGCGTATCACTCAATCCTATGGGTTTTTATGTTTGTATGGTTTCCCCTTCAGAGTGCTACAGCTAACTCACATGAACCCTTTAAATGGACCTTAAGCAGATGGGAAGATCACGATACCCGTCATATTTTACAAACAATAACGGGACCTGGAGCACCGAGCTTCAAAGTTGGAATCTGTGATTTAACTCGAAATTTAAAATGCGGGCGACTGTTAAACTTAACAAGCTTCTATATGTGCCCTGCTTCAAACCCAGGGAAGCAATACTGTAATTACCCCAAACATTATTACTGTGCCTATTGGGGCTGTGAAACAATAGCATCAGCGTGGGCTCCGGGTGGGGGATTAGATAAATACTTAAAGGTAGGACATGGACCAGTAGGATGTAAACGACCACGAGAGTGGCCTTGGACTGGGAAAAACTTACTTGGGAACTGCACCTTTCTTTACCTAAATATCACTCAACCAAGCGATTCTGGGTGGTTAATAGGCAAAACATGGGGGGTTAGGCATTGGATAGAAGGACATGATCCGGGAAATCTGATTCAAATAAAAAAAGAAGTAGCACCGCACGACCCTAGCCCTATAGGCCCAAATCCAATAATAAGCAATGACTTAAAAGAAAGTAATAAAGCCAGAGATAATGTTATAGACAAAGGTAATCAAGAACCTCAGTTATTAGTGCAGAGGTATACAACTTTATGGAAAATCATGCAAGCTACTTTTGGGGTTCTAAATCATACCCATCCTAACCTAACTAAAGGATGTTGGCTTTGCTATATGATAAATCCACCCTTTTATGAAGCTATTGGGATTACATCCGAAGCAAGGGAAATAAATGGTACAAATCCAAAGGAGTGTCTCTGGAAAAAAGAAGGAGATAATGTTCCAGGCATTACCTTGTCCCAAGTTAGTGGGCAAGGAAGATGCGTAGGAAAAATTCCTGCAGATATGCGACACCTCTGCAACACAACAATAAGCATTAACAGAACAGACAAACCTTTTGATTGGCTTATGCCAGCAGTCAATACTAAATGGGTATGTCAACAACTTGGAGTTACACCCTGCCTATCGGTAAAAGCCTTTAATAATTCAGACTTCTGCATTCAAGTTCTAATAATCCCCAGAATCGTATACCACCCAAAAGAATACGTGTTAGAACATCAACAAACCCCTGAACACTACTTAGTTAAGAGAGAACCACTTACAGCACTAACGGTAGCAATCTTGCTCAGCATAGGGGGAGCGGGAGTCGGAACAGGGGTCGCTTCCCTAGTAAGTCAAACCCAAGGTATGAAAGCTCTGCGCACATCTGTAGATGAAGATCTAAGTAGAATAGATAAAGCCATAAGTGAACTAGTTAAATCAGTAAAATCCCTTTCTGAGGTAGTCCTCCAAAACCGAAGGGGATTAGATTTGTTGTTCTTACAGCAAGGGGGACTATGTGTTGCTTTACAAGAAGAATGTTGCGCTTATGTAGACCACACAGGTATTGTAAAAGACACGATGGCTGAGTTACGCAAACAAATAGAACAACGAAAAAGAGAAAGAGAATCCCAGAAAAGTTGGTATGAATCCTGGTTTACATATTCTCCCTGGCTGACCACTCTATTATCCACCCTTGCGGGACCAGTAATTTTACTAATTCTAATACTTACTTTTGGACCATGTATCCTTAGCAAACTTATTACCCTAGTGAAAAATAGGTTAGAAGCTGCACATTTAATGATAGTAAAGCCAAAGTATGAGCCACTTAGCGAAGTAGAGACTGAAGAGTATTTAGAGTTAAGCAAGAAAGAGTTAGAACGCTTTAATGAACAAAAAGAAGGTTAAAATAAAAAGGGGGGATATTGTTAGGAAAATAAGGCCTTTTTGTTCATATAGAGTCTCTCATATTCACAGAATAGAGTTTTAATTAGAGCCTGTACTTGTCTGAACATGTTCTCATCTTGTCAGGCATTCCAGTGTCTATCTCATGCATTCCAGTGTCTATGTCATGCATTCCAGTGACTATCTTTCAAGGTTGACTTCGTTACGAAGTTTTTAGGGAGTTAGAACTGTTTTGAAAAGGCTGCTACTAGACACCCAAACACCTAAGCAAATAGATATGTTTCAAGGATAGTTCCGTTACAGACTTGGCAAAACATGTAAACGTGCCTCGAGATAACATTTCTTGTTTTTGAGGGAATTTCCAGGTCGCAGAGACAGCCTTAAAGAAGACCACTGGCGCCATCAAGAGGCAGAGAACGACCACCTAACAACAGGGTGCGCCTGCGCAGAAGAGACACTGGAGCGTCACCAGAGCGTCACACACCCGGAAGAGACAACCCAATAAGTGGGGGGGAAACGGGGAGCTAGGCGCGGTAGTTGAACCAACTGCCGCCCAGCGCGCGCTGGTTTGCTTTTGCTTTCTGCTATTAATAAATCCTTTTAATTGGATTTAACAGCCTATTGTGCTCGTTTATAACAGTCCCATCCCCCACTCTCCCCCCACTCTTCCAGTCCTTCTCCATCATTCCCACACTCCCCAATCACATCCCCCATGTTTGGTTTTGGGGGTTCCAAGCCCCTCAGAGCTCCATTTGGGGGTCCAGACACCCATTTCATTTATTTTGGGGCCCCCATCTCCCTTCTCACTGTGCTCCCCGCTCGCCCCGTGGCTGGGGGAGCTCCCAACACCACCAGTGCAGCCCCAGCTGCCCCTGCACACCCCATCCCCATCCCCATCTCCAGGGTCACCTCCCCCCTCCTCAAATTCTGCTCCCCGGGACACTGGGCACTGCAGATCCGCCTGGCAACTGATGACTCATCACCGACAAATGCTCTGATTGACTGAAATTGGCCCCACGCAGTTTCTGATTGGCTAGTGCTGTGAGAGGCTCTGGGCTCAGCCTGGTAAGTGGAGAGTCAGAGCCATCCCGGGCGCTGATTGGCTGAAAATCACCAGGCGGGGCCAGTACACTGAGTTTTAGCCAGGCAACTGGCTCTCTGATTGACCAGGATCTGCTTCGGGGCGGGGACGGGAGGAACTGGGGACCCCCAGGAGCCCCCCGGGTTTGGGGGTTTCCATCCCCCCTCGGCCCCCGGGGCAGCCTTGGGGCCACCCCAACACCCCCAAAATGGGGAGGGTCCCCGGAGCCGCTTGGAAGCCCCAAAAATGGGCTGGAAGCGGCAGGAGCCGCCCCAAAAAGGGATTGAAGGGTCTGGTCCGGGAATGAAGGAGGGGCTGGGGATGGGTCCGATCTGGACTGGGGCGGGCTGGGATTGAGGGAAGGGTCTGGGAGTGGGGAAGGGCCTGGGAGTGGGGAAGGGTGTGGAATTGGGGAGGGGTCTAGGCGTGGAGAAAGATTTGTAAGTGGGGCAGGGTCTGGGAATGGGGAGGAGTCTGGGATTGTTCCATTCTGGGATTGAGGTGAGGTCTCTCCTCAGGGTCAGGGACCGTTATTGGGTCAGGGTGTCTCTTCTTCCCGATACTACTCCTGATCCTGTTCCCGATCCCACTGCTGTTTCCAGGGAATGGCTCCGATCTCGACCCTGACCACAAACCTGGGGGGGTCAAACACCCCAAATCCTGTGACCAAACAAACCCCCCCCCACCCCTAAATCCTGGGGTCTCCAACACTGTGGGGGGGGGGGGGGGTAAAACACCCCTAAACCCAAACTCTGAAATGTCAACCTCCCCCTCCACCCTGAATTTTAGGATCAAAACCCCCAAATCCCAAATCCTGGAGTGTCAAACACTCCCCAGTTCCCAAATGCTGGGATTAAATCCCACTGACCCCAAATCCTGGGGTTTAAAACATTCGGGGTGTCCAACACCCTAATTCCCAAAGTCTGGGGTCAAATACCTCCAAATACTAAATCCTGAGTTGCCAAACACCCTCAACCCCCAAAGTTTGGGGTTAAAACCCCTAATCCCCATCTCCTGGGGTTTGTCCAACACTCCTTAACCCCAAAGTCTGGGGTCCAATCCCCCAAATCCCAAATCCTGGGACTGTCAAACACCCAAAACCCTCAAACCCTCGGGTGTCAAACACCCCCAGGTTCCCAAAGTTTAGGGTCAAAAACCCCCACATCCCAAATCCTGGGATTGTCAAACACCCCCAAACCATGTGGTGTCAAACCCCCCAAACACCAAATTTTAGGATCATATCCCCCCTGTCCACAAATCTAGGGAGTCACATCCCCCCCAATCCCCAACACCCCCAAAACCACTCCAGCCATGGGGGGGGTAGTGGGGTTTATTCGGGATGGCTCCAGGTGCAATGTCTACAGAGAGACCCTGGGTACAATGCTGGGAAAGACCCTAAAACCCCTTTGGGAACCCCAAAAGCATCTGGGGGACTGGGAAAAGGGGATTTGGGTTTATCTGGGGCAGGGGCGGCTCCAGGTGCAATGTCTGCAGAGAGACCCTGGGTACAATGCTGGGAAAGACTCCAAAAACCCCTTGGGAACCACAAAAACCCCTGGGGGGGCTGAACAAGTGAATTTGGGGTGGGGATCTGCTGTGGAAGAAGGGGATTTGGGATGAAAGAAGAAGGACTTGGGGTGAGGAGATTTAGGGAGGAAAGAATAGAGTTTAAGATGGATAAAGGAGATTTTGGGGTGAAAGAAGGAGGATTTGGGATGGGAAAAAAAGAGATTTGGCTGAGAAAAGGGGATTTAGGGTAGGGGTTGAAGATTTGGGGTCAGGATTGTGGGGGGAAAAGGGGATATTGGAATGAAAAAAAATTCTGGGTGGGAGAAAGGGGATTTGGGGTGGAAAAAGAAGGATTTAAGATGAAAAAAGAAGAATTTAGGGTAGAAAAAGGGATTTTGGGTGGGGGAAAGGAGATTTAGGGTGGGGAGGGGAAAAGGGGAATTGGGATAGGAAATGAGGGATTTAGGATGGGGAAAGATTTTGGGTGGGCAAAAGAGATTTAGGGTGGGCAAGGAGGCATTTGGGGTGGGAAAAGGTGATTTGGGGTGAAAAAAACAGGATTTGGGGTGGGGAATTGGGGTGAAAAAGAGAGATTTTGGGATGGGAAAAGGGATTTGGGGACACACAAAGGATTTGGGGTGGAAAAAAAAAGAGGATTTGGATAAAAAAAAGGAAGATTTGGGCTGAATTGAACTTACCTGGGGGAGTGGGGGCACATAGAGGGTTTGGAGCAGGGTTGGGACCATTTTTGGGGAAGTTTTCTGGGATTTTTGGAGTATTTTTATGGTTTTTAGGGGTAGTTTTATGGGATTTAGAGTGCTCTGCTGTGGTTTTGAGGGATTTTAGGGTGCTCCTATGGGATTTTGGGGTGCTTTGGAGGGATTTGGGGTGTTTTGGGGCAGTTTTTGGGTATTTAGGGGTGGGTTTGAGGCTTTTTTTTGGGATTTCAGGGTTATTTCAGGCCCATTTTTTGGGGGTTGGGGGTGTTTTGGTGGGGTTTGGGGTTTTTTGGGTCACTTTTTGGCAAAGGAGATCTTCATGGCGTTGCTCTGGGTGATCTTGAAGCCCTGCAGGGCCTCGCGGGCGGCGCCTGCCTGCACCTCGGTGTCAAACTCCACGAAGGCAATGTCGTGGCGCCCGGGCACCAGGCGCACCTCCTTGAACCCCGGGAACCTGGGATGGGGAATGAGGTCAGGAGAGCCCAAAAAAAGCATGGTATGTTCCCCTAGACACCCAGGAATGTTCTGTCAGAAACCCAGGAATTTTCCCAAAAAAACTTGGGAATGTTCCCCCAAATACCCAGGAACGTTTCCCAAAACACCTGGGAATGTTCCCCAAAAAACCTAGGAATGTTCCCCAGAAATACTACAGAAATGGTCCCCAAAAAATTCAGAAATGTTCTCCAATAAAATCCAGAAATGTTCCCCAAAGAAATCCAGAAATGTTCTCAAAAAGATCCAGAAATCTTCCCCCCCAAAAGATCCAGAAGCACCCCCCGCCAAAAACACCCTGAAACAGCCTCTCTTAGAAATCCATCACCATGCCCAAATATCCAGGAATGTTCCCCAAAAAATCCAGAAACTTCTCTCAAAAACCCAGAAGCATTCCCCAAAAAACCCAAGGAACCAAGAATTTCCCCCCAAATATAGAAACGTTCACTCCCAAAAACCTGGAAATGTTCCCAAAAAGATCCAGCTACATCCCTCAAAATCCAGGAAAAAAAAATACAATCCAGAAATCCAACTCCCCATAAAAGTCTAGAAATGTTCCCCAGAAATCCAGAATTTCCCCTCTAATTCCACTTTTCCCCCCAAAAAGAACCAGAAATCCAACTGCCTCAAATATACAGAAACGTCCCCAAGAATATCTAGCAACGTTCTTCAAAAACACAGAAATTCAACTCCAGTAAACACTCCCCAAAAATCCAGTAACATTTCCAAAAATCTGGAAACACTTCCCTCCAAAAAAAAAAAAATCCAGAAATGTTCCCCCAAAAATCTAACCCAACCCCTACCTGACTCATCTCAAAATGCCCCGAAAATCCCAAATTTCCCCCGAATTCCAGGAACTCTCTCAAGCACCCCTGAGGGAGCTCCTGGATTCTCAATGCTTTTGAATTTGGGATGGGGGGTTGGGGTCACGAGGAGCCCAGAATTTGGGGAAATCACTGAGAAATCCAGGGGGGAGAGGCCAAGTTTGGGAAAACACCCAATATTGGGAAATTGCCCCCAAAATTAAACTGAAATGCTCTAAAAGTGGTTTGAGAATCTCAGAATGTCCCTCTAAATCCCAAAATATCCCCAAGAACCTAAAAGTCCTGCAGGATATCCCCAAAATTCCAGGGAAATGCTCTGAAAATCTTCCAATGTCCAACTCTCCAAAAATCCAACACCCCAAAAATTCCAAAGTATTTCCAATAATCCAACATCCCAAACATCAAAAATCTGACTCTGAATCCCACCTAAACATTCTCAAAATCCCTAATCCCTCAAACCCAAAAACCCAACAGCCCCCAAAATTCAGAACTGTATCACAAAATCCTAAAAAATTCCACCAAGTGCAGAAACATTTCCCCAAAATTCAACCCCCAACAATCCACCTCCAAAATCCCAGAAAAACCGTCCCAAAATTGTTCAAAACCCCCAAAATCCAACCTCCCTAAAAATTCAGAAACATTCCCTCCCAAAAAATGCCCCTGTAAATATCCAGAAGGATTCCGAAAAATTGAGAAACGTTCCCCAAAAAAACCCATAAATCCAACTGCCCCAAAAGTCCAGAAATGTTACCCAAAAAAATCCAGGAGTGGCCCCCAAAACATCCAGAAAAATTTCCCTAAAAAACTGAGAAATATTCCTCAAAAAATCCAGAAGCATCCCCCAAAAAAACCCATAAATATCCCTAAAAATTAAGGACCTTTCCCCCTAAAAATTAAGGACCTTTCCCCCCTAAAAAACATTCCCCAAAATCAAGAAACTTCCTCCCAAAATGCACAAATGTTTATGTTCCTCCAAAAATCTGGAAACACTCCCCAGAATCCAGAAACTTTCCTTAAAAAACCCAGAAATGTTCCCTCAAAACCTCAGAAACATGTCCCCCCCAGTCCAGAAAGTTTCTCCATAAATATACTGAAACATTCCCAAAAATCTAGGATCCCAAAAATCTAGGATCTTTCCCCAAAAACTCCAGAGCCATTCCCAAATAGACCCAGAAATCCAACTCCCAAAAAAATCCAGAAACATGCCTCCAAAAATCCAGAAACATTCCAGCAAAATTCTGAAATTCCCCCCAAAAAATCCAAAAATTCCGCCCCAAAAATCCAGAATTTCTCTCCCCGCCCCCCCTTCCCAGCATTGTCTCAAAAAAATCCAGAAACGTTCCTCAAAAAAATCTGGAAACATTCCTCCAAAAACCCAGAAATTCCCCCGCAGAAAATTCAGAAATTCCCCCCAAAAATCCCAGTATTAAAAAAAAAAAAAAAAAAAATCCAGCCCCAAGCCCCCATCACCCCCTTCTTCAACCCCCTCAAGCAGGAAAATCCTCCAAACCCCACCCGGAATTCCCAAAATCCCTGAAATCCCAGCATTGCCCCAGATCTTACTGGTTGAAGAGCATGGAGAGCATCAACTCATTGGTCTCCTCAGGGAGGTTGGTCAGGAACAGGATGTGGTTTGGGGGGTTTTCCGACAGCTGTGGGAAAACGGGAGAAAAACCCCCAAATCAGCACCAAGTCTGCCCCAAATCAGGCCCAAAATCTGCCTAAGGTCACACTGTATACACACCAAAAAACCCACCCAAAATCCCACCAAAATCTCCCCCAAAAATTCCCCCCAAAATCCAATCAAAATCCTCACAAAAAATCCCACCAACCCCCCCCCAAAAAAACCCTCAAAATCTGACCAAAAACTCACAAAAATTCCACCCAAAAGACAACAAAATTCATGCCAAAAATCCCCACAAAAATCCCCACAAAAATCCCCACAAAAATCCCTCAAAATCCCAACAGAAATTCCACAAAAATCACCCCAAAGATCCCCAAATTACACAAAATCCAACAAAAAAATCCCTCATAATCAAGGAAAATATTCCCACAAAGTATCCCACAAAAATTGACTGAAAAGCCACACAAAACCCATTCCAAAAATACACACCAAAATCCCACCAAAACCTTCTCAAATCCCCCCCCCAACATTCCCCCAAGTCCCCTCAAATCCCACCCAAAATCTCAGGAAATCCACCCAAAAAATCCTCCCAAAAATTGCCTCAAAATCCCAACAAAATCCCAACAAAATCCACCCCAAAAATCCCACAAGTCCCCTAAATCACTCACAGGCTGTGGGGTGGGGATCGGGGCCATTCCAGGCTGTGGGGCCATTCCCGGGGGGATTCCTGGGTTTGGGGCCATTCCCGGGGCTGGGATCATGCCCGGGGGAGGGATGTAGGGCGGTTGCCCCGCCAGGTGCGGCAGCATCCGGGGCGGCTGTGCCAGTGGTGCCATTCCCTGAGGAGAGACCCCAACACACCCCAAATCATCCCAAAGGCACAGACAGAACCCCAAAGTTATCCCAAAAGTACAGTGCGAATCCCAGATCAATGTGGAATCATCCCAAATCCACATAGAATTATCCACAGACACATGGCCCCAGAAACCAAATTTTTCCCAAAACCATTAAAAATTACCCCAAATTATCCCAAAATTTCCACAAATAACCCCAAAATTACCCTAAATTATCCAAAAATAACCCTAAATAACCCCAAATTATCCCAAGTAACCCCCAAATTAACCAAACAACTCAAAAATTACCCCAAATTACCCCAAAGGCCCACAAAGAAACCCAAAGAACTCAAATCCTCCCAAAATTCCATCCAAATCCCCCTATGCCCTCCCAAAATGCTCAGGAAAGATCCCAAATCCCCTGGAATGATCCCAGATCTCCCCAGATCCTTTGGAACAATCCAAAAATCCCCTGGAACCATCATGAAACCCCATTAAACGATCCCAAATAGCCTGGGAACAATCCCCAAAATCCCATAAAATGATCCCAGATGCTCCTGAGCCATATGCAAATCCCCCAAAACATGCCCAAAATTCCCCGGAAATGCCCCAAATTCCCATAAATTTACTCGAAATCCCCCAGGAATGATCCCCAAATCCCATAAATCGATCCCAACTCCCCAGCCAAACATCCCAAATTCCTGGCACTAACAGGCACTGCTCCCTGTGCCCCAATCCCAAATCCCATAAACCCACCCCAAAATCCAATTGAATTATCCCAAATTCTCTGGAACCACCCGGAAATCCCCCCAAAATGATCCCAAAATCCCATAAAACAACCCTAAACTCCCTGAAATGATCCCAAATGCACCCAGACTGATCCCAAAATCCCCTAAAGCCATCCAAAATCCCCCTGAACTCATGGGCACTGCCTCCTGTAGCCTAATTCCATATCCTATAAATTACCCCAAATCCCATAAATGACCCTAAATCCTATAAAATAATCCCATAAATACCGTCAGTCATGGGCACTGGCCCCTGTGCCATGATCCCAAATCCCATAAATGATCCTATAAATCCCCTGACACTCACAGGCACTACTCCGTGTGCCCTGATCCCAATCCCACAAATGACCCCAATCCCACCAATTACTCCAGTCCCATCCCACATTCCCTGGCACTCACGGGTACTGCTCCCTGCGCAGCCCCCTGCACTCCAGCCCCGCTCTTTTTTGGGCCAGGGGCCTCTCCCCCCTTGGCTTTGCGCTTGTCCCGTTTGCGCTCCCGGTCCCGGTCACGATCCCGTTCCCGCTCCACGAACGTTCCCTTCATCTTGGCGATGATGTCAGAGTCTGTCTTGGCGTACTGGATCCGCTGGGAGGGCACATCCCAGCATTGGGGCATTTGGGGCATTGCAAGGCATTTGGGGCATCTCTAGGAGGGATTTCACAGACTTCCTATGGGGATTCTGGGATTTCTGAGGGGTTTCTGAGGGATTTGGGGTTTTCCAAGGGATTTTGGCAGGTTCCAGAGAGGATGTGGGGTTGTTCCAGGGGATTTTGGGGTGGTTCCAGGGGACTCTGGATCAGTCTAGGAGGATTTGGGGATGGTTCAGGTGGTTTTGGGGTTCTTCCTGAGGATTTTGGGGAGGATCTGGGGAGGATTTGGGGCTTTACAAGGGATTTTGAAGAGAGTTCTAAGGGATATGGAGGAGTTCCAAGAGGGACTTTGGCATTTTCCAAGGGATCTGGGGAAGTTCAAAGAGGGATTTTGTGATTTTCAAGGAACTTTGCGAAGTCCTAGGAAGAATTTTGCATATTTCAGAGGGATAGGGGGAGAATTTAGAGGGGATTCTGGGGAGTTCCAAGAGGGATTTTGGGGCTTTCCAAGGAATTTTCAAGGGTTCTGAGGGATTTGGGAAAGGTTCCAGAAAGGCTTTGGGGATTTTCTGATGGTGTTTGGGGGAGCTCCAAGAGGAATTTGGAGGCATTTCAGGAAGTCCTAGCAAGGATCTAGGAATTTCTAAGAGATTTTGAGGGAATTCAAAGAAATTTAGGGGGGATTTGGGAGTTTCTGAGGGATTTGAGGGAATTCAAGAGAGATTTTGGAGTAGCTCCAAGAGGGATTTGGGGGTTTCCAATGGATTTTTAGGGCTTCCAGGTTGAATTTGAGATTTCACCAGAGGTTCGTCATAGAAGGGAAAGCTTTGGGAATTCCTGGCTGGATTTTAGGGCTTTTCCTGGAATTCTGGGG
Organism: Lonchura striata; assembly: GCF_050655825.1. Classification (NCBI taxonomy): domain Eukaryota; kingdom Metazoa; phylum Chordata; class Aves; order Passeriformes; family Estrildidae; genus Lonchura; species Lonchura striata. Next base: position 1,406,697 of record NC_140718.1, on the reverse strand, counting down.
TTTTTCCTGGGATTTTCTTCTTTGGGGCAGCTCGTGGTTTGATTTTGGTGCATTTCTGGTTGGATTTGGTTTGGTTTTGGGTTTTTTTGGTTTGTTTGTTTGTTTGGTTGGTTTTGTTTGTCTGTTTTTTGTGGGATTTTGGGGATATCTGAGGCTGGATTTTTTTTTTTTTTTCCACAGAAATTCAGGTTTTTTCCACAAAGTTTGAGGATTTTTCCCATAATTTGAGTATTTTTCACCAGAATTTCTCTCTCATCATAAACTTGTCATGAAACAAGAAGTTCCAGGGGTGTTCCTGGTTGGATTTTGGGGATATCTGAAGCTGAATTTTGGTGTTTTTTTCCCCCAAGAATTCAGGATTTTCCACAAAATGTCAGGATTTTCCCTTGAATTTGGGTCTCACCATGGGCTTCTCATAGAAGAGGAAGCTTTGGGGTGTTCAGGGTGAATTTGGACAATTACAGGTTGGATTCTGGGGATATTTGAGGCCAGATTTTTGCCTTTTTTCCCCAGAATTTCAGAGTTTTTTTCCAGAATTCCAGTTTTTCCTCAAAATGTCAGAATTTTTTCCCCAGGTTTCTGCCCCACTGTAGGCTTGTTATAGACAGGAAGCTTTGATTCTTAGTTTGATTTGAGAGTGTTCCCAGGGGATTTTCTGTAAATTTCCAGTTGGATTTGGGGTTTTTTTTCCAAGGAATTCAGTTTTTTTCCAGAATTCCAGGATTTTTTCCCATATTCCCTGTGTTTTCCCCTAGGATTTCTGTTTCACCATGGATGTGTCATAGACGGGGAAGCTTTGGGGTGGTCAGGGTGAATTTGGAGAGATTACAAATTGGATTTTGGGGATATTTGAGGCCAGATTATGGTGGTTTTTCCAGTCTTTTCCCAAAATTTCAGAATTTTTCCCCAATCTCTGTCTCACCATAGGTTTGTCGTAGAAGGGGAAGCCCTGCATGGAGCGCAGGGCATTGGTGGCGCTGCTCATCTCCTTGAAGATGACGAAGGCCTGGCCCCTCATGCGGAGACTGCGCGACACCAAAATGTCCAAAATCTGCCCAAACTGGGAAAAAATGGCGTAGAGGGACTTCTTCAGCTCTGGGGACAGAGAGAGAGTATAGTGACAATGGGGACAGCATGGTGACAGCAGGGACACCCAGAGGACAGCCTGAGCCCCTGGGGACACCCAGGGACACTCTCAGACCCCCCAGCCCCCCCCCACCGTCCTTCTTGATCTTCTCGTTCAGGTTGTTGATGTAGATGGTGTGGTTGGGCCGGGGATCCTGCACCGCCATGGCTGGGACCTCTCTGTGGGGACAGGGGGGCTTCAGGGGGCGTCTGGGGGCTGCGACCCCTTCACCCCCTGGGACCTCCCTTTTGGTACCCCAAACACCCAAATCCACCCCAGACCCACCTATACCTCCACCTAATCACCCTCAGACCCCCTCCCAAATTGACCCAGACCCACCTGGGACTCCACAAAACCTCCTCAGAGCCACCTAAGACCCCCACCAAATTGCCCCTAGACCCACCTCAGAACCCCCCATATCCCCCAATTCCCCTCAGACACCCCTAAAACCATCTCAGAACCCTCCAGACCCTCTCAAGCTCCTCCCCAAGCCCCCTCAGACTCCCTCATTCCCCCCAAAGTGACCTCAGATCCCCCTATTTCCTCTCAAAATCCCCCATTTCTCCTCAGACACATCTCAGACCTCCCCAACCAACTTCAGATCCCCCCATTTCCCCCCCGACCCACCTCAGAGCCCCCTTCGCCCTCATTTCCCCCCAAATCCACTTCAGACCCCGCAAAAACTACTCAAACCACTCCAATTCCCCCCAAATCCGCCCCAGACCCACGTCGGACCACTCAATTCCGCTCATATCCACTTCAGAAGCCCCCATTTCCACTCAAATCCCTCTCAGACTCCGCAAAAACCCCTCAAACCCGCTCAATGCTCTCCGAAACTGCCTCGGACTCAATTCCTCTCATACCCACCTCAAACGCCGTCAGTTCCGCTCAAACCCCCCTCAAATCTCCCCAATTCCCTTCCCGTTCGCCCTAGATCCACCTCACACCCCACAAAAGTCCCTCAAACCACCGCAATTCCTCCCAAACCCATTCCCGACACAGCTCAGACACCCCCATTTTTCCTCCAGTTTCCCGCCGGACCAACCTGAGATCCCCCTAATTATCCCCTCAGACCGCGCAAAAAACCCTCAAAGCCGCCCAATATCCCCCAAATGCGTCCCGCACGTACCTCAGAACCCTCACTTCCCCTCAGACCCGCCTCAGCCCCTTCCCATTTCCCTCTAAAGCCACCTCCGACCCCTCCATTCCTCACAGGCCCCCAACTGGCCTCCCTCCTCAGCCGCTCTCCCCGCACGATCTACCGCCGCCGCGTGCGCGGGCCCCCCTCCAGCCAATAGCGGCGTGACCTGCCCCGAACTAACCAATCACCGTGCGGGTTCCCTCAGTTACGCCCGCCTCCCCCGCGCCGCTGCAGCCAATCAGAGGCGAGCCGGAAATGGCGTCCCCTGACCCCAGGGCCGGGCATGAGCCCGGTGGCCCCGGGCGCCCCGGGCTCGGGCGGGTCCTGCGGGAGGCGCTGGGAGAGGCCGGAGCTGCGGGAGCTGCGGAGGGGCCGGGACAGGTGGGGGAATGGGGGATGAGGGTCCTAAGAGGGGACCGTGGGGGAGGGGTCTTGGGAAGCGTCTGGGGAGTCTCAGGGGACATCCTGGGCTGGGCCCGATTGGGATCTGGGAGTTCTCAAGGGGGTGCTGGGGGGATCTGGAGCTCCTGGCGGGGTTTTGGGGGTCCAGGGTGATCCTGGGCCAACCTTGAGGGGGGCTCGGGGGGGGTTGGGGTTCCTGGGGAAGATTTGGGGTCCCGGGGAGTCCCAGGCCCAGGCTGAACCGGGGTCTGGGGGTTTCAGGGGGAGGGGGCACAACAGGGGTTCCCCCTGCCCCGTTTTTGGGGGTCTCCCATCATGCTGTCTCCCCAAAAAGTGGTTCCTGAAGCATCCCCCTGAAGTGGCTCCTGTTCCACCAGCCGGTGCCCCCTCATCCAGGACGGCCCCCAGTGAGTCTGGGGGAATTTTGGGGAGAAGTTTGAGAGGGATTTTGGGGAGGCTTTTTTTTGGCTTTTAGGGATTTTGTTGAGAGTTTAGGGGGAATTATTAGGTTTTTGAAGAGAGTTATTGGCTTTTGGGGTGTTACAAGATTTTGGGGGGTTTTGGATTTTGGGGGATTTTATTGGAGTTTTGGCGGGTTTTTGGGGGGGTTTACTGAAATTTTTTGAGTTTTTTTAAATTTTGGTGGGTTTCACTGGGATTCTTTGGAATTTTGGAGGGTTTTATTGGGATTTTTAGGGAATTTTGGGGGTTTTTTAGTGGAATTTTGGGGGGCTTTGGGGTTGTCCCTGGGTGTGGGAAAGGGCTGACAAGCACCAAAATCTCCTTAAAACCCCCAAAAGTCCCAATAAAACCCACAAAATCCCAATTAAATCTCACAAAATCCCATTAGAATACCTTAGAATTTCAAAAAAAGCCCACAAAAATCTATTGAAGTCCCAAAAACCCCTCAATAATTAAACCACACAAATCCGCCCAAAAATGTCTCCAAAACCACAAAAAGTCCCACAAAATCCCCCCATGACCCAAAGAAATTCTGGTACAGGACACCCAAAAACCCCAAAAAAAACCTCCCCAAAATCCCAAGCCCTCAAAGAATCCCACTAAATGCCCCCCAGATTCCAACCAAATTACTCCAAAACCCCTAAAACTCCAAATAAAACTACCAGAAATTCCAGGGAATTGAACAAAATTGCCAAAATTTTTCAAAAAGCCAAAAAATTTCAAGAAACCCTCAAACACCTCCAGAAAAACAACCGTCCCAAAGCACCAATAAAACCCCCCAAAATCTACAAAATCCCCCAAAATTCTGCAACTCCCCCAAAACCCTATCATTTTCGTCAAAAAATGCAATGATTCCCCCTAAACTCCCACCAAATTTCCCCAAAGCCCAGAAAAGCCCAAAGTCCCCAAAGCCCTGATCCCTTCCAGTCTCAGCCCAGTCCCATCCAGGGGCACGGCCAAATGCAGAGGTCCCTGAGCAATCCCGGAGCCGATCCCAGAGCGTGCCCAGTTCCAATCCTGGTGCCAGTCCCAGAGGGATCTCGGAGCTGATACCAGTGTCATCCTCAGTCTTGGCCCATTTGGGAGATTTTAGGCCAATCTGGGCAGATTTAGGGTGGGTTTCAGATCCCTTGCAGTGATTCCAAGCCTTTTAGCTTGGATTTTAGGCCCCTTTGGCTGATTTTAGGCTGAATCTGGTGAGTTTTATGGGGGATTTTAGATCCCTTTGGCTGATTTTAGGCCCATATGGGTGAATCTTAATCCTGTTTGGTTGGTTTTACGTCCCTTGTTTTGGTGATTTTGGGCCCATTTGGGTAGATTTCTGGCTTCTTTGGTTAATTTTAGATCGAACCAAGCATTTTAGGGTGACTTTAGGTCCTCTTGTATTGGTTTCAGGCATGTTTGGATGATTTTAGTAAAAACTAGGTGGATTTTAGGGTGGATTTAGGCACATTTGGGTCATTTTAGGCAGAACCAGGTACTTGCAGTGTGAAAAACACCAATCACTTGTTTTTTTGAATCTTATAAAAAATAGTAATAAGATTGGAGTAATAAAAATTTGGACTAGAGTAATTAGTGTAATAAAAATAGGATTAGGACACTATGAGACAATAAAAAGCAAAGAATTGCGGACATCTGCATGCTCTCGGACACTAGGTCACGAAAAGCATGCCTTGCGAACAAAGGAATAACCTTAAAAGCAATAGCCTGTTGCATATTCATATATCTCATACATGATACATAAATTCCTTGCAAATTAAGAATTTTTCTGGTTTTTGTCAACTTCTTCCCCTTAATCCTGGTGGTTCCATAGGGATGGAGCGGAGGTGGAAGAATGTCTTTTCTGATAAGGAAGCCGTAACTCTTTAGGTTTTGTGAGCCGTAACTCCTTAGGTTTTGAGGCCATACAAGTGTTCAGAGTGTGGGAAGGGGTTTCAGATCAGATCACATCTCCTCCTGCACCATCGGTTTCACACAGAGGAGAGGCTCTTTTGCTGTCCAGACTGTGGGAAGGGATCCATGTACAATTTCACCCTCATTAACCACCAGTGGATTCACACAGAGGAGAGGCCCTTCTGCTTCCCCGACTGTGGGAAGGGATTCAAGCACAACTCCACCCTTACCACGCACCAGTGTGCCCATACTGGGGAGAAGCCCTATCAGAGTCCACAATGTGAGAAGAGCTTCTCATAGAACTCAACTTTGACCCAGCACCAACGGAGCCATCGGTGAGGGAGGCTCTGTGAGTGCCCTGACTGAGAGAAGAGCTTTGTGTGCTGCTCCAACTCCATCCCCCATTGAAGGACCCTTGTTGGGAAGAGATCTGGTGACCCACATTCCCTTGTGATCCATATTGGGAAGGCACCTAGCTGGTTGTTCTTTTGTTTTGACCTTCATTTTCTTCTGACTCAACTCCATCAGCCAAAACAGGCCTGAAAAGAAAGAAATTGATCAATGATGTCTGAAGTCCCACCATTTCACAGTTGTTTGAGAGGGAATTTAGGATTTAGAGACATATTCTGGAGGATTTGGGGTTCTGGGAGGGTTTTGGGCAGTGTTCTTCATCTCTTTGCACTGCAGAAACCAAGAGAGATCAGTCTTCACCTCAAAACAACTCAATCCCACTGAAAACAACTGAATTCTAATCCATAAGGGCTCAATCCCCCCTCAAAATGGCTTGTTCCCACCTCAAAAAACTCAGTCCCACTCCAAACTCGATTCCACAACTGCCAGAGTGAGATGGGGTTGGAAGGAGACTGGGAGAAGTGGGATCCAAATTTGGAGCAGTGGATCTGGATTGTGTGGGGCTGAGTGGGTGGGATGTATTTGATAGTAAATAAAACTTTCAGAGTTAGTGATTTCTTTCCCATTCATTTTCAGTCTGTTGCAGTTCTGTTTGCAGAGTGCCACCTTCCCAGCTGATTATGTTTGTGTCCTCCTTTCTCTCCCACCTCTCTTTGCCTGCTCTGTTTCTCTCTCTGTTGGAATCTGAGTTATTGATGATTCTGAGATAGTAGAAAGTCTCTGTCTCTCAGCCCTGCTGCCAAAGAAGAAGCCATAATTGGTCTGTGCTGGTTTCAAGGTTGTTTATTCTGTTTATCTCTAACATGTTCTGCTGCCCTGCCCAGCTCTGTCCTGCAGGGCAGCGTGTGGGGCTCTGCCCTCAGTGGGATGTTACAAACATTAAATACCAGAAACTCCCTGGGCTGGATTTACAATAACATGCCAAAATCTGTCACCTACATTGGACAGTGTGACCCCAGCCTAAACCAACAGAAAAATGCCAACACCACAGTGAAACATGGAGGACATGGAGAAGGAGAAAAAGGACAAGGCACACCCAATTTCCTCCATCTTGTCCCCTTTGAACCCCTAATTTAGAATCCTAAAATTTTACTTTTGCACTCATGCCACACTTAATTATTACTTATATCAAACACTCAGAGCTTGTAATTCATCCTTTAAGATTGAAAACTCTTTTCCATGGACAGAGATCAGAGACAGTGTCTCTTGGGGCTCTGTACAGGGGGTTCCTGACCCCCTGCCAGGGTCCCAGGCCTTCCAGAGCAGCCGGAGGGAAGCCCTGGATTCCCACATCTCTCCGTGTCTCCCTTGAGCCAGGGCAGCTGCCACCAAAAACCCTGCCCTGATTTAATTCCCAGTGTAGGAGCTGCAACAACTATGGGGGAAGTTAGGAAGGCTTTCTGCGAAATGTCACTGTAGGATCTTGCTGCACTTGGCTTTTGGCCCCTTAAAATCTTTGCCTTCAAGGGCAGGAACATCTTTTCCTGGCTGGGAACTGGAATTCCAGACCCTTGGAGTGTGTGCCATGCGGGCCCATGCAGACTGGGATCCTACGGATTGGGATCCTACAGACTGGGAGTGCACAGACTGGGACCATATGGATCAGGACCATACAGACTGGGATTATGTGGTCTGGGACCTTGTAGACTGGGATTGTATGAACTGGGATTGTACAGTCTGGGATCATGTGGACTGGGATTATAGACTGGGATCATATGAAATGGGATGGCTGCACCAGAACAGTGCAGAATTGAGGCAGTCACAGGAATCCCTCCACTCAGGAATCCCTCCCAGTCCCGCACGGGGGCATAGCCAAAACTCTCCAGAGCAAACATGGAGATCCTGGAGTGATTCCAGTGCCAATCCCATTCCTGGATTTGGTCTCAGTTTCCATCTAGGACAGCTCCCAACGTCAGTCTCAGTCCCGGTCCCAGTCTCGGTCTCAGTCTCGGAGCACTCCTGGAGCACTCCCAGTGTTGATTCCGGTCCTGGTGTTGATCTCGATCCTGGAGCTGTGCTGGTCCTGGTCTCAGTCTGAGTCCTAGAGTGGTGCCAGTCTTGGTGCTGGTACCACTTCTGGTTTCAGTCCCAGTCTCGGTCTCTGAGTTGTCCTGGTCCTAGTGCTGGTCTGTGCCGGTCTTAGTCCTGAACTGCTCCCTGTGCCAATCTCAGTCTCAGTCCCAGTCCCAGAGTGCTGCCAGTCTTGGTGCTGGTTCAGGTGCCAGTCTCAGTCCCACAGTGCTTCAGCTGGTCTCCATCCTGGTCCCAGTCCTAGAGAAGTTCTGGTGCTGGTATGGGTCTCAGTTCCAGACCCGGTCCTGGTCCCAGAGTACTCCTGATGCCAGTCCTGATTCTGAAGCACTCCTGGTGCCGGTGCCAGTGTCGGTCTTGGTCTCAGTCTTGGTCCCAGTGCCAATTCTGGTGCTGGTTTCAGTTTCGATCCCAGTACTGGTGCCGGTGCCAGAGCAGTGATGGTCTCAGTTCCCGTATGAGTTCTGGTCCCAGTCTCGGTCCCTGTCCCTATCCCTGAGATTTTAGGCCCATTTGGGTGATTTTAGGCCAAACTGGGCAGGTTTAGGGTGAATTTTATATCTCTCAGAGTGATTTCAAGCATTTTAATGTGGATTTTATGTCACTTTGGATGATTTTAAGCCCATATGGGTGGATGTTAAGCTTGCATGGGTGATTTTAGCCCCCTTGGTGATTTTGCTTTCAGGATTCAGTGTTGCCTTTCCCCACAGCTGTTCCTTCAGCTGGATCGGGAGGGCCTTTTGGCCACTGAACCCATACTTTGGCTCCATTATTAAGACTGTTGGATCCAAATCCTTTATCTCTAGCAACAGTGGTTATTGGAGATGCATCTCCTTTTTTCAAAATTGTTTTTAAAATTGCAATATCAATAATTGTACTACCCTGTCATGGAGTTGAATAATCACATCTTATTCACTATTGTTTAACATAATTATTTTAATTCCTCCTTGATAATCTCATCAGGAGAGAGAGAGAGAGAAAGAGACAGCAGCAGCTTGTCAGCAGTACACCACAGAGAAGGAAAAAAACGGGGGGGGGGGGGGGGGTGCCAAAGGCTGCAAGTTGCCCAACCGCCCATGGGAGCCAGAAAATCTGGGCAGAGCGCCGTCCAGAGAATCCAGACTTTTAACCCTTCCTTAAAAAATAAAAACTTTATAAAATTTCACTCCTCCTCAGTTTAAAAAAAAAGAAGAAAAACAATCTAGACCCTGAAATGTTAAAAAGATAAATTCTAAATAGGAAGAAATGATAGAGTAGTTTTTTTGGCTAAACTTTTCCTTATTGGCCACAGACTGAACCAATTTTTCTCCTCCAAAAAAACCTATATTTTAAGAAGATGCCAGTGAGCCAAGAAACCATGCTTCAACTAAAAAAAAAACAAAAGTGGAGCAAACAAAGAAAAGTTAAAAAAAATTGTTGTAGTGCCCCCTGTCCTCAAAGATAAAAAAGAAAAAAAAATCTCTATTCTTAGACCCTCAGCCCCAGGGAAAAATAAGAGAGACTGTAGTCCCAAAAAAATAAAAAAACTAAACTGTTATTTTTCCCCCTCTTGGCAGGGCATCCTTAAAAAGAAAAATCCTAAAAGCAGTCTGTCCATCCATACATTAGTAGCACTGTGCATAGAAAAGAAAAAAATCACCATAGCAAACTTTTTCTCCAAGCGGTGCCATGTGTAACATAAAAACACATAATATAACAGCTATATTTCTTAGGGGGTCAGTGGCACAAGAAAGACTCCTCTCTCCCTCAATAAACTAAATTCAATTGTCTAAATAGTAAAAACCTGATTAAAGTCCAGATTGTGTCTCGCTGTAGTTTATTAAAGTTGAGTAGTAAAAAAAAGAATGCTTTGCAAAGTTTTCTTTTAATCTTTGTGTGTGTTTTTTTCCTTTTTTTTTTCTTTTATAATAGTAGCTTAATAAAGTCTTTTTCCTATTATTAAGCTTGGGCCTACTTTACTCTGTTCTGAATTACATTTGACAGCATTCAATTAAAAAATTACATTTTCATAAAGGCACTGGCATTGTGCCAGTGTCAAACCATAACAATATTAAAATGTTATATTTTATTACATATATTTATATAGTAATTTCTTATACTAATATTCTTTCACTTGAACAAATTCATACAAGCTCAAGATTAAAAGCTTCTGCTGTCGCTCCATGTGGGAGTGTTCCAACAACTGTTCCTTCTGTTGGTGCTGTTTCCAATGTGCTGTTAACAAAATACATCCGCATCTTCGCCCACCCGCAAATTGTTTTGCTTTCTTCATATGCTATTTTTTGATATATTTTAATACCTCCAGTGGTTCAGCTTCTTTTAACTGACTGCCCCATTTCTCACACAGGGTTCTGACCTCAGCCCACTCCAGAGTTGGTGAACTCTAGGGAAGGGCTTCCTGTTGGAGAATGGCTGCAGGAGCAGGGCCATGAATCCTTAGAGTGCCTGCTCCAGCACTCCCCTGTCTAAGACCCCAGAACCAAGCACTGTGTCTGGCCTGGGAACAGAGCCTGGGAACAGCATTTTGCCTGGCCTGAGAACAGACACTGTGCAAGGCTTGGGAATGGCACAGATAAAAAAGGCAGCATATCCTTGAAGATATGAGTAGTACAAGACCAGAGTGTGAAACAAGATGTGCCCAGCAGGATAAGATGTGCTGGGAGTACGTGACTGAGAGAAGAAGAACTTGGCTTGAGAAACTTGGCTGCAGCTGTAACCGTACATAGAAGAAATTCTAACAAAGACCTTTGTGAAATAGCCAATGAGAGCTGTTGCTGGCTTTGCTTGTAGAAATCCCTACATAAACTGTAAGAATCTTTGAATAGACTTGAGGCTTGCTTTTCAATTATATTGATTGTGTGCTTGTCCTCCCTCACTGCCCAACTTCAACTCCCCATCTGGGAATTTCAGATGGGATTGATTCCTTAAATTTACATTTAAGAAGTGACATTTTGTTGTGATCTGGCCAGACTATGCCAGTTTTGTTTTACCAATGGGCATAGTGTCTAGGTTTGGAAAGACAGGTGTCTGCTAAGGAAGGCAGGGCCTCCCCTGGAATGGAAAAATGTAGACCCCCTTCCCTCTGAATTGTTATAAATTTGAAATTAAGGGGGGCTCTCAGGCAAAAAATATGGAAGCAGGAATAACAGTTCTTTATTAGGGAAGAAAATAAAAAGATAAAATAAGCAATGCAGTGAACCAAAACAGCACTGACAGAGTCAGAATACAACCTGACACCCTGTTCGGTGTTGGTAGCAATCCAATTGGAATTGTAGCTGCAGTCCTCCTGGAGTGTCAGGTGTGCTTCTGTTGGAGTAGTGATCTTGTAGAAAAAGGGTGTAGTCTTCCTCCAAAGAGGCAGTGGAAGAGGCAACTGTTTTTCTGGGAAAATCCAGCGCAGAAAAAGCTGTGCTAGTGGGACAGAATCTCAAGACGATATGCAGGTAGGAATGCTTAGCTCCTCTCTCTTACAATCTTAAAATGGGATGTTACAGCTTTTATCAGTCATGCAGTGACATTCAATAGCCCATTATCAGCAGATGTCTCTCCAGAGGGAGGATTGATTGTGGAAGGGATAAGGAAAAACTGCCCACTTAACACAAGACAACTCTGCCATAAAAATGGCAAGTAGAATACATCTTGCTTTTCAATCTGAGACACAGGGTCAGCACCAAAGACACAAACACCAACTGAAGGAATCAGTGTAATTACTGTAGTTCAAAGCAGCAAAGAATCACAGAAGGAGAAGCTCAGCAATGCACCCAATCGTCACTACCAAAGATTGCCTGCAGTGATTAAGAAAGATCCATCACTCTTGCAGTAAGGGTGGTTGCAACAAACCTCTTTGGTTCCCTGACTTCAGAGCGAGCGTGGTGAAAATGAAAAGGAGGAGGTTCGATGGGGTTGCCTGGAAAGAACTTTAATAAGGGTGCAAAACAACAAACATGGAGAAGCTGAGCACAGTATGAGGGAAAATATCCAAAGACCCATAACAAAGTGGAAGCAACAACATATACACTTGGAGGTGGAACATTCTGGAGCTATAGCCATATAGGGGAAACAAGTAATCAGTAGGGGAGCAGAACTTGGACCCCTTAACATAGTAACACCAAAGGCTTATGGGGGAACTCAGGCTCGCCATAAGTTAAACAATTGATTCCCAGGTCTTGAAATGAATACCCAGTTCGTCTGGGGTAAAATCTGGCTGACTTTGAGTCACAGCCGGGCCAATACCCACATCTCCCCCTGTGGATGCCAGCCAGGTCAGGGAGAGAGAAACAGCAATCATTTCTCACAGTGGCTTGTGAGAATTTTTAGGGAGTTGTAGGAATGTGATAACTTGTTAGTATAAACAATTTGCAGGTGGTGATTTGCTACTTTGTTTTTCTGTTCTCAAGGATGGTGTGTAAGAAAAATGTTTTTATTAACTAGCCAATCAAGTGGAATATATCATATCGGTCTATATAAGCCGGAGAATCCATTGTATTAAAACTTCTTTTTTTCCTCTTGCAATTTCATCTCTTGTCTGTTCTTGTATCATTCTTGGAACAAAGGTGACATCACCCTTTCTGTTTTATAATAAAAATGTAACTGAGAGAACTTTGCAAAACTCTACAAAAACATCCAAACAAGCATAGAACAACCAACAACAAAACAACAACAACAACCAAGAAAACCAACAGTCCTGTCTTGACTAAAGACATCATCCAACCCTTCAGTCCCCTGTATTATAAGACTTTATTCAGCCAGTCTGTTTTCCACTTGAAGCTTCTTGAACCCTCCCCTCAGCACTTGAATGCTCTTGTGGATTGACTTGCTGTGGCTGGAGAGGTTCATGCAACACATTCCCTCAGAGTCCTCACAACTGTTCCCATGTGCCAAAAGTAAAAAGTCTATTGCTGCCTTGTTCTGCAAGGTGCCGTGTCTGTTGGTAAATACGTTTGAGAGCAGGCAAGGGAGGTAGCATTGGTTTGCATACTTAGCAGGCACCCAGATGGTCTAATTGTCCTAAAGCTTTGGCTGCAGCCAAACAAGATGGATGCTGCTATTCTCTTGTTTTCACTCCAATACATAACATCGTATTTGCAGTCAGATTCAAAGTACTGCATAGATCTTTTCACTCTATCTCTCTGGCTATGTATCATTTTCATGTTGGGTGCCAGCAAGGTAAGCCTCCGCAAGCTACAAGGTCCGCCTTTGATGAGTAAAGTGATACTGGGTCATATTCTGTCCCTGCAAATAAGAAACACACCCTGTGGTAACTGGAGTGGGTAGCTACGGGACCAAGAAATTATGGAAGACGTGTAATCACACCATTGGCTCTCATTTTTCTAAGTGGGATGGTATAGGGAGATGTCCCTCCTGCTAGTTTCTTTTTCTCTTGTAATTTTGGGTCTTTCACCCTCTTCCCATTTCAATCAGTAATAAAACTTCACAAAAAAGTCAATTTTTACATAGTCGAGAATTTCTAGCTTCTGGGGTTGAAGTGGTGCACGTGGGAGCTTCCAGGTCCAGTAGTCCCAGGCATTGACAAGGTTGTATTACCATTTGCTGTCAGGATTGTCATCTCACATACTACAGATGGCATCTTCAGTTATCAGCCACATCCACAGATAACCCTACTAGGCAGGTGGAAAAGGGGTTGTCAGGGCTAGCAACAGACAGGCACAGGGTATATTGCTCTATGGCTTTTGCTAGGGTTACCCATACATTCTGTTTTGTCTGTGGGACTACCCATGGACTCTCAAGGACCCTGGTTGCAAACAGGCTGAGGCAGGTGAGCAAAAGCTTTTTTATAGGTAATTTTCAAAAAAGTTGTCCGGTCTGGGTGTCAAAGTCATTGTCAGGTGGTTCTTGTCTTGGGGTGGACTTGGGGGGTTCTTCTGGTGAATCCTCATTCAGTGGCTGTAAGCAGGACATGGTGTTTTTCGCCTGGATCCACTGAGGTCCTTTACCGGTGGTGACAGAAGCATATCCCCTCCTCAATGTAACTAATGGAAATTACCCAGGATCTGGGTTGTTTCAGGTGATTTTATCAATACTGGTGGCCTTTTGTCCTAGTTTAGGGCAAATTGGGGAGAAAACCTCTGGAAGGAGCCCCCAGAAAACAAACCCCCACAGCCCCTCCCCCCACCCTGGTTCAGGAAGAATTTTTTCCAGGGGAAAAATTGGACTAAACTAACTAAAAAGCAAAGGCAAAATCAGAAGCAGGAGCAAGAGCAAGCAAACAAAGCCAGCTAGCACTCGCCTCTTCTAGACAACAGACCATGGGGGGAGGTGAGCCGGCTGATAACAAGACGAAACAAACCTTCACTTTCAGAGTCAGTTCTGAAAGCACAGAACATAACATCAAACATAAACAGAACACACGATGGGGATACAGGCACCACAACGTCATCCTATGACACCTTTCTTTTAACTGAGCCTGTGAAGTATTAGAAAAATGTCAAATGACTGGGCTCCATAAACAAATTATTTAAAAAATTAAAGACATACAGTGCCTTGCTTAGTCTCTCCATGGTGGGAAAGGTCTCTACTCCCCCCTTCTGTTTATCTAGAAGGCACTTAAGAGAGTCACAAATTCTTTCAACAACAGATTGGTCCATGGGGGAGTGAGGAATACTGGTGGTGTGGATAATTCCCCATTGATTGAAAAAGCATCTTTTAAGAGACATAAGCAGGTCCATTGTCAGTTTTTTCTCCTGGGGGATACCTATGGCTGCAACTGCTTGGAGAAAATGGTTAATTGCATCTGCAGTTTTTTCTCATGTATGTGTTGAGGTGAAGATGGCACTTGAAAAAGCATCAATAGCCACATGAAAGTATTTAAACTGACCAAAGGATAGATAGTGTGGTATATCAGTTTGCCGTATCTGCAGGCTGCGGAGGTCATCCTCTAGGATTGACTCCTGCCTCTATGGATGGTAAAGAGAACTTTTGAAAACTGGGGAACATACTTATGATTGCCTTCACTTGGTCCCTGGTGATTTTTAACATTCTATTTAATGCATGGGCATTTTGGTGGAAAAACATGTGGCTGAGCTTTACTTGCACAAAGATATTAGGTGTGGGAATCCTTAAAATCAGGGTTTTGGACAAGTTGCAAAAGGCAGGCCTCAGAGACAGCAAAACTGCGATTAGAGCTAAGCAGTAGACATAAGATTTGTCAGCAGAAAAATTATGCAGGAAGTAGAAAGTAAGGACAAATAGAACAATGGTCAGTGTACTAACGCTTGGCTAGAATAACTCCCTAAGTTATAGAAAAGTATATTTAGAGAGATATAAGGAAGTTCTAAGCTTAATAATGGAGCTCTGTGCATTGTATCTTAAGGCCAACAAGCAGGTATTGTATTTGAAATAAGCAAGCATTGTTTTAACTAAAGGTACATGTGCTTATGTTGGATAGCTGGATAGAACTACTGTCAATATGTTTCTGCTTTGTGTGATTGGTCAAAAAGCTTTTAAAGTAAGTTGTAACATTAAGTTCTTGATCTGCTACCTGGGATGTGAGCTGCTGGCATCTTCCCATTGTCATAACCATGTAATGAGACTGATGCTGGAAAATAAACAGCTCGAGACACGTCCCTCAGCAGTCCCATCCCATCTGTGATTTGTACATAGTCCCCCAAATGGTGACAGATTTCTATTTTTCCAATTCCCACACCTCTTCAAACTCTCTCAGGAAATTCCGAACTTGAGTGTTTTTCAGTGTCTTCATAAGCAGGCTTTTTCTGGGTAGATCATGCAAACACTGCCTGTCTAAGGAAAAATCTAATGTCCCAGCTATGGAACATGCAAACAGAAGTTTGTGTGTCATCAATGAAATGTGTGTCCTCACACACACATGCAGTGAGAGTGGTGTTATGGTGAGGGCTGTGGGTTGGAGACCAAGATGACTCACACTCCAAAGGTCCTTGTGACAAACAGCCTGTTTTATCGTTCAGAGCTTACTTTTACAGGGAGTTCAAAACTCCCAGGTCTAGACAGCTCATTTGCTATGATCCTCACACAGTCCAAGTCCTGACTAATGAGATACCTGCAGCCCAGGATGGAATGTGATAGGTGCAGGTGTCTGTCTATCAGCTCAGGGACTCCAATGCCATGGAGTGGAGTCTGGAACCACTGATGCAGAGCAATGTAACAGCAACTCCCAACCAAAACAAAGAATGAAAAGTATTATTCTGCAGTAAAATTTTATGACAGTAAGGCAGAGACACATAAAGAAAGGAAAATCTACAGAACAGTTGTGATTATGCAAACAGTGGCCTCTTATTAGAATATTATTTTCATAGGGACAAACCCCTTTTTGGAGTAACTTTGCCTTTCCCACAAATTTATAGCTCCTTGGAGAGAAGGAAAAGGTATTGATAAGGCACATTTCAATACCACAGCAATTTCTTGCTTTATGTATTAATTTTTCCACAAATGAAACAAGTGTAGAATGGTTGAAGAGGGAAGACTTTGCAAGGGCAGGGTGTTGTCTAGAAGCTGATACTGCAATGGTTTTTTTACTGGCATGAGAAACATCTGTTTAATCAGAGACCTAATTGTCATATTGTCAATGATTGGTAGCTTCAGCTGGATTAGAACAACAGTAGTGTAGATGTCTGAGTGAGGAAAGCAACCATTCTTTCTATAGTCAAGGTTCTTATTAGACAAAGGGTAAACATGTAAATGAAAAGTGGACATTTGGTATGTGGTAGTCTGTTGTTTTGCAGTTTGCTCTTCTGTAGTAGGTTTTAAAAATTCCTTGTTGTAAGTTTGGAATAGTGTGGGATGAGTATGCTCCTGTTGCACGGTTGGGGTATATAGAGGCAGAGATCTCTGAAGCTTGCTCTTGGGGGAAGAGGTTTATTGGAGAATTCAGGGATGCCCAAGCCTCGTGCTCTCAGGCGTAGCACGTGGCTGGGCTTAGGAGGACGGGGGAGGGGAGAGAGAAACGGAGGGTTTAGGAGAGGGGAAGCCCCAGGCAGGGAGGGAGTCCTAGAGGGGAGGAAATCCAAGAGAGGGAGGAAGTCCAAGAGGCCGCATGGCCGCTCGGAGCCCCCTTATCAGGGGCTCCCAGGTGGGCTGGGACAAGGCATGGGCCAATGGGGTTACAGACTCTGTTTTAGGGGCAGGTACAGAGGTGCGGGATGAGCCACAATCTTTTGCAGGGTGGGATGGAACAGTCCATTTCACTCCAGGATTCATCCAAGGGTAGAAGTGACATTCGGCTAGCTAAGATAACAATCATATCTATCTATCCTCTGCAACAGAATAGTTCATTCCATGTACCCCATTTGGCTTCCCTAATGGTTCAATCCTGAGTTGTTTACCCCAAGATTCTCCTGCCAAGTCAATCCACCTGTCAATCTCCTTCTATCTCCCTTTATTCCTCTTTGTTCCCTGTCCTTCATTCCTTCCTCGAAGCAAGATTGGGGTGCAGGGCTCCTTCCCCTTGTTGGCTTCTATTGGATAGCCCTTACTTTGTACTCCTCCCCTAATGCCTTCCTACTGGTTAAAGGTTGTGTCCTTCACTTATTCTCACCTGCCTTTAAAAGCAGCTTTTTGCCCCCAATTATTTGTCCCTGAATCCTCTGGGGAAATAAAACTTCCTTGGAACTCAAACAAGTTCTTTGCCTTTTTTCTTGTACTGTGCTTCTGATGTGTTACCCACACCACAGCCATCTGCTGCAGGGAGCTGCAAGTCCCTGTACAAATCGCCAGCCAGGGGAACTCAGCAGACACCCAGGGGCGGCCACTCTCATAACTGCACACCAGTCTTGGGGAGTGAGCAGGCTGGGGAACATCTTCCGTGTGACCACAGCGCGCAGATACATGGTAGACTTCACTGTGTATAGTCATACAAGTCACTCCTATAGAAGAGAAATTGTGGGAACATTGCATGATTTTAATGTCCAGTCACACTCATCCTTTATTTGTTGTGTGCTTGGCATGGAAGACGCTGCTTTGAAGAGGGAAGTGCCTGACAGACATTCCACTTGACAAACATATATGCTTCCCAATTCTCCTGAGACCTCAGCACAGAGCCCTTATTCATATGGTAGTTTCCTTCCATTAGAAGAGAAACTTATATAGGCAGGCATCATCACCCCTTGCATCTTTTGGGGTAGTTCTTGGAAGAAAATAGCAACTTTTCCATGCCACATGATTAATTTTTCATTCTCTTCCTAATGTACTTCAGGGAACAAGCTGTCAATTCCCCATTGTTTCTATGAAAAGGCAGGAAGCTATTAACTAAATTCTCATGGCTATAATAAGGAATAAAAGTCTTTTATGCCTACAAACATGCCCTTATATTATCAAAAGTATGGACTGTCAAGGATGGAAGAAGATCTGTATGTAAAGGAAGAAAAGCCAGAAGCATGCAGGGATTTTCAGGTATGAAAGTAAAATGACATTAAATTGTCAATGGAAAGAAATTGTTACCTGTGAAGAGAAAGGAGGAGGCACAAGCTGTCTTTGAGGCAGCCTACACAAGGACAGTTGGCCTCATGAGCAAACAAGGAAACCAAAAGAAACTTCACAACAATCTCATCAGAAACTTATTGGGCTAATGTGTAAACCCATTTGTTCATTTATTATGTGTCTAATGTGTATGTTCTTTATTCTGACAAAATTTTCAGGTAGCAAGCTAGTGTATGGCACCTGGAACCAATGATGTATTGGAAACGGCCAACATGCAGAACATGCTTTATCCTGAACACTACCATAGCAGAATCACAGAATCATAGAATGGCCAGGGTTGAAAAAGACCTTAAAGGCCATCTAGTTCCAACCCTCTGACATGGGCAGAGACATCTTTTACTTGCCAGGGTTGCTCAGAGCCCCATCCAGTCTGGCCTTGAACACCAAGTTGGGGTGTCCATAACTTCTCTGGGCAAGCTGTGCCCACCACTCTCACAGGGAAGAATTTCTTCCTAGTGTTTAATTTAAAACTGCCATCTTTCAGTCTGAAGCCATTCCCCACTGTCCTGTCTCCATAGTTGCTAACAAAGAATCCCTCTCCTGGTTCCCTTCAGATACTGGAAGGTGTTGTGAGGTTTCCATGCAACCTTCTCTTCACCAGGCTAAACAGCCTAATTGTCTCAGCCTGTGGGAGGTGCTCTAGTCCTGAATACTGAACCGCAGTATTGAATTATCGTTTTTTAAATCCTTTTAAGATATTTTGTTTTTCAGCCTTAAATAAGGCTAAATATCTTTTATTTGTGGGTATTGCAAGTGAGTAATAGAAATCACTGCCCTGGCTTGTTGAATAGCTCCGCCTATAGCTGAATTACTCCGCCGCCTGCTGTAACCACGGACGTCCCGTCGTTCCCTTCCACGACCACGGCCGCAGCCCCGGCTCCCGTTTCCGCAGTTCCGCCACCTCCCGCACTCCCCGGCCCGCCTGCCACGCAGCCACTGCCACCAGGACTCGCCATGTTGACCTAGTGACGCAACCCATGCCCATGCGCGATTGCTAAAACCCTACCAGCAACATCACTCCGTGCTCACCCATCCAACCACAGCACTGGTCTCGCCACACCACTGCTCCACCCACAGCACTGCTCTCGCCACACCACTGCTCCGCACTGCTCCGCACCACCGCACGCAGCTGTGATCTTTCCGCGGCTCCGCCGCCACCCCCCACTGCTTTCACCGCGACTTTGATACAGCCTCCTGGTTGCCACCCGCTGCATGCCGCGGTCCAGCCCCAGCCGGCATCCATGTGCCCTCTCACACCACTCCCGCCATCCCCAGTTCCGACTGCAGGACCGCAGCTGCCGCTGCCGGGGTTTCCGGGTTTCGCGATCCCGGCCGAATCCTGTTGCAATAGTGCCAGCGACGGCCTCATCACAAATAGCCCCTCCCGCAGCTCGCCCCACAGTGCCTCTGGAACCTCCAGTACAGCAGCCGGCAGTGGTTGCTGCGCCCCCACAGCCCGCCGCGGTCCCTGCGCTGCCTGTGCCGCCGGGTCTATAACGGAATCACGGAGGCTGATTTGCAACGCCCAGATGTATCCTTCCGCGGCTCTCCCTCTGCCGGACCTTGAGGTCTTGGACAGCCACATCACTGAGAGATCCCTCCGTGTGCAGCCCTGCACAACCGATGCCTGATATGCCTCCGCTGCTAAGCCCTGTGTCCCCGCCGCCTGCTTCCCTGCCTCCGCCGCCGCATCCTGCAGCCTACCCGAACAGTACCGGGTCACGTCCGCACCTCCTCGAACACCTGGCTGCGTTTCACCTTCCGCCCTCCTGGCACCGAGTGGGACTACTTTGTATCACGATTCGGCCGCGCAGCCACAGCCAGGCACACAAACCGTGCAACGAGGAGGGAGAGGGTGGACTATGACAGCTGCTTTAATAAATACAGGACAGACAGAGAACTATTTTGCCCCTTTGAATGCCAACCCTTTGATCCCAACACAAAAGAATTCCGAAAAAGAACTAAGTCTGTTCCCAAACAGCTCCAGAATCCCACAGTGTTTGGGCCAGATTTCTCAACCCAAAATGAGACACTAAACCCTGAAAATTTGCCAGCATTAATCCCAAAATTAGACAATACCCAAAAATTTTCAACTAACAGACTGGCATGAAGTCAGATGCCAAATTTGCAAAGAGGAAAGTCTAAATCCTTGTGATAAATGAATATTGTTATATATGATGACTGTAATTTGCGCCAATATAATATTGTTGTATTTGGTTCAGGAAGGTATAATCTGATATGAATAATATTTCGTTGTTACTGTTATAGACAGATCCAATTGGGGAGGCCAATTATAGGTAAATCAATTGTTATAAATTTACGCCACAACGGATCATAATCCAATTAGAATTTTATTAATTACAGCAAGTAGGATATGAGCAAAGACAGCGCTGGACGGCCGGGGAGTCTCCGCTCCCCTCTGCCGCGGTGATTCGTCCAAACAGCCCTCCTTTTATTCCATTCTTTCCATGAAGTCCTGGGGGCCTCCTTTTGTTTAAGCTAATTCCTGGATCATCTTGCAGTTTCCTTCTGTTTACGTAAGCAGTCTGTGAGTAATTGTGGTTATCTTTATCTTGTATCGTCGGTCCCCAGGTGTAAGTGTTTGTGGTTTTCTTATCTTGCAAATGCTGTGCCCGCAGGCTATTTGCGTATCCTCGTTTCCTAAACAATACCTTAGTCTGTAAGCAGTCTGTAGTTTCTCACACTCCGTTTCCTATCCTCAGTCTGTGGTTTCTCACAAATCCGTTTCCTAACCTTTATATATATCTTAATAAACAATACCTCAGTCTGTGGTTTCCCACATCAATTAACAAGAATTTATTGAGCAAGCAGTAATAAGCAAAAGCCAGCAAGCGCTGGGATGGCCAAGAAGCTCCACTTCACCATGGTGCACTCTTTACCCCCCCCCCCCCCCCTTTTGTTCTTGTTATAAACGAGAATTTATTCAGCCACATTAAAAATAAGAATAATTTTATTTGCGGTCAAATTCTATCTAGCCAGTCACACGGAAAGGACAGAGCCGAGCTCGGGGTCGACCCTGGGAGTGCAACAAGGAGTCAGCCTCAGCAGAGGTTTTCTCCTATGCCCACACACCTCCATCCTGGCACAAGCGGTTTTTATAGGGAAAATTCTGCCTGAGGCCAAGATTTTAGCAGTTAGTCTTTTCTTCTATTCAGAGTCTATAGGTGAATAAGATTTTCTTTTTTTAATGTCCGGAGTAGTTGAATTCTTGGAGTAGTTGAATTCTTGATGAGAGTTTATGGGAAGGCTGTATTCACATGGATCTGTCTGAGGATTTCCATTATATCCATCTTGGACGATCAGCACCAATGATCGTGATGATCAACACCTGGAGCTCAGACATGGCCTATCTCCTGGCCGAGCCACATCCTTTTACTTGTAAATCAGTTTCCAATATACATCTAGTCTCTCCTGTAAGGGGGGGGTGGGGGGGAACTAATACGACGGGCATGATTTAAGAAGTATCCAATATTACATATTTCATACAAGGAATGGCGCAAATTATATTTATTACACATAACATTCTTATAGTCCTTCTGCTTCTAGTCAATTCTGGTCTATGTATTCCCCTTCTGGTGTACTCTGCGTCTGCGCAGCCAGTTGCTAGGGGGTCATATTTTGCGCTCCGGTGGTCGTCAGGATGAAGGCGCCTCATCCTCTCCGCAGATCGCCCTTGGTCTAAAAATTAACTCGTACATATTTGGTTATACAATCTACAGTGCTAGCTACATTTACACAATTCTTAAACAAGATACAGGCTGTCCTTTCAGGTCTCCTCCTCCCACATCTTGGAACTCGCTACTCAGCTCAAATCCTTATCTCCTTTAGTGCTCATTTTGATGAACAAAGACCCTTTATTTATTACAACCCCCATCCCCCACAGCTTCTCCAGCCCTCCCTGCAGACCCCTCAGTCCTGTTTCCCCCACCCTGGGGTTCCCCCAGCCTGTTCCCTGCTCAGGCACTTCCCAGGATCACCAAGGCATGAACTGGGGGATTTTGAAATTGAGGGATAAAAGAAAGGAAATGGAAATGAAGAATGGAACATGTTCCTGGGGTTTGGAGGGTCACAGACCCAGAGCACCTCATAATCCCCTTTTGTTGCCCCTCCAAACAATGGGCAACCCAGAAGGCAGCGCTAGGCCCAGGGTGACCCCAGAATCTGAAGCACCCAGGGAAGGATGTACAGATGACCCACATGTACATCCACTTACTGCCCATCCCTGACACCCTCATTCCCCTGGGAAGCTGACCATGGAGCCTCCATTCCTTCTGTCTCCCCTTCCCTAGGACCCCCATCCTGGGGCAGCCATTCCCCAGGAGCTCCATGACCCAGAATCCCATTCCCAAGGAAACCTCTCACGCTCATTCCATCCCCTGAAATCCCCCTTCCCCTGGGACCTTGATTCTCCCAGGACCCCCCAGTCCTCTGTCACCCCATCCCTAGCACACCCATCCCCTGATGGGGAATTTATTAATAGTAATAAATTTTTCCTTATACCTGTGGGATTCCTTAAAATCAGAGGGTTTTGGGCACATTGCAAAAGGCAGACCTCAGAGACAGCAGGATGGTGATTAGAGCTAAGCAGTAGCTATAAGATTTGTCAGCAGAAAAAGTATACAAGAAGTAGAAAGAAAGGACAAATAGAACAATAGTCTGTGTATTAACGCTTGGGTAGAATAACTTCCTAAGTTGCAGAAAAGTATCTCTGGTGAGATATTAGTGCTATGTGTAGTAAACATAATTAGCGCCATTCCTTATATGAAATATGTAATATTGGATACTTGTTAGATTATGCCTGTTGTATTAGTTCCCCCCCCCCCCACACACACACTTGCAGGCGAGACTGGGTGTATATTAGAAATTGATTTACAAGTAAAAGGATGTGGCTCAGCCAGGAGATGGGCTATGTCCGGTCTTCAGGTGCTGACCATTGGGACCCTAGGTGTTGATCATCAGATGCTGATCATCGCGTAAATGGCCCAAAATTGGTATAATGGAAATCCTCAGACAGATCCATGTGAATGCAGCCTTCCCGTAAAATCTCATCAGGAATTCACCTACTACGGACACTGAATTATTTCTCCTCATCACCAAAAAAGAAAATCTTATTAACCTATGGACTCTGAATAGAAGAAAAGACTGATTGCTGAAATCTTGGCCTCAGGCAGAATTTTCCCTATAAAAACCGCTTGGGCTAGGATGGAGGTGTGTGGGCATAGGAGAAAACCTCTGCTGAGGTTGACTCCTTGTTGCACACCCAGGGCTGATTCCCGGGCTCGGCTCTGTCTTTTTCCATGGCTGGCTAGATAGACCTTGACCACTAATAAAATTATTTTTTTCCTTATTTTTAATCTGGTTGAATAAATTCTCATTTATAACATTATGAAGGTCTAAGCTTAATAATGGAACTCTGTGCATTGTATCTTGAGGCTTACAAGCAAGTATTGTATTCAAAATAAGCAAGCATTGTTTTAACTAAAGGTACATGTGCTTATAATGATTGGATAGAACTACTGTCAATATGCTTTTGCTTTGCGTGACTGGTCAAAAAGTTTATAAAGTAAGTTGTAACATTAAGTTCTTGGTCTGTTGCCTGGATGTGAGCTGCTGGCATCTTCCCATTGTCATAACCATGTAATGAGACTGATGCTAAAAAATAAACAGCTTGAGACACATTCCACAGCAGTCCTGTCCCATTCATGACTTGTATATAGCCCCCGGCCAGCAATAATACCCTTTCAAAGTTTTAAACCTACTTTACCTTTCTCCTAATCCCATCACAAAACAAACAAACAAACAAAAAATACATTCTAATAAATACACTAATAATTAACCAGTACTAAACCCACCACACTAATTAATACATTACCAAAAAATCTGAAATTAGCAAACCAAAACCACAACACTCCAAATCCCTGGAGCCCATGTTTCCCTGGAACTCCCATCTGTGAGTGCCCCCAGCCCTGGTGACCCCCATTCACATGGCAGTCCCAGCCCCGCTGATGCCCCCTCCTCTGAATCCCAATTCCCAGAGTCCCCATCCTTGGGATCCCCATTCTCCTGGACACCCATCCCTCCCTCCCCAAAACCCCCGAGGCCCCCCACTCCTGGGAAGCCCATGTCCCACCATCCCAGGGACAGCCCTGTCCCCAGCCAGTCTCCACCATGCCCACAGCCTGCCCCTCTCCTGTCCCCACCCTGCCCCCACCAAGGGCCACCTACACGTGAGGACGAGACATGACCTCGCTTCCTTCCCCTTCATCCGAAGAGCCACCAGCCAGGGGAGCAGTCGCCACAGCAGCCAGTGACAGCCAGTCCACATAGCAGGGGACACCAGGATGGCCGGGAAGGTGGCATTGCTCCTGTGGGGTGAGTGCCCCAGGCACGGGCCTGACAGCCCAGGGATGGGCCCTGGTGAAGCAGAGACCAGTAGGGAGGGGGCACAGGGGGGCTGCAGGGTCCCCAGTGCCAGCAGTGCCAGTTCATGAGGTGACCAGGGTCGTGGGGAGGCTGTAGGGACAGGACAGGGGGTATGGGGCTGAGAGGACAGGAATGTGGGGAGAGGCATCCTGGAGCTGGGTCAGCTGTGGGTATGGGGACAGCGACACAGGGATGCAGGGACAAGGACAAGGGGACAAGCACCATGTGGATGTGCCATGGGAACAGAGGCCATGGGGTTGGTGGGGTTGACCTGTACCAGCACAGGGTCCCCATCAAGACATCTGTGCCACACCAATGTCCCCATGGGGACAGTATGGGAACAGCCCCTACGCATCATGCCCCTGTGAGCTGCTGTCCCCACGGTGCCACCCTCACCCAGCCCTGTCCCTTCTCCCTTCCAGCCCAGACCCTTGGCCTCACTCGTGAGTCCTCGGGGGATGCCATGTCCCCACCCCACTGTCCCCAGCCCCATGGTGGCCCTGGCAGGCTGGTGTCCCCTGTCACCTGCAGGCACCCAGACCCCCACAGGGCCTTGTGGAGCCACCCTGTAGGCCAGCAGTGCTGTGTGACCGGGTGACACTGACCTGCCAGGGCTCGGGGACCTCTGGTGCCACCACCTGGTACGAGGATGGGCAGCACTGGGGGCAGGAGGGATGCAACCACTGCACTGTCACCAAGAGAGGCAACTACACATGTGACAGACCCAGCCATGGGCTCAGACCCCCTGTGAGAATCTTAAATCATGAGGGAGTTTTGGGTGTCCCCAGCCTAGCACCCGCAGGACCCCAAGGGCTCTGGGTGGGCTCTGCTCCATGGGTCACCTCCTGGTGTGACCAGAGCCTGTCACCCACACATGGGTACATCCTAGAGACTCCCAGTGCTGGGGACCCTGTGGAAGTAGGTTTCCCCAAGGCGCTGCATGTGCCCCAATATGGGGGTTTTGATGGCATCAGGACTGTCCAGGTTCCCTGGTGTGACAGGACCCCTGTGTCCCCCAGCCCCATTGGTGCTACAGGTGTAGGGGTGGGTGCTCCTGGAGGACAACACGGCGACACTGTGCTGCTGGCGCTGGCGGGACAACCCAGTCACCTTGGTGTCCTTCTACCACAAGAAGAAGAAACTGGGAGCTCCGTGATGGGACCAAGCTGTTCTTGGCCCCCTCTGCAGCTGCACCACAGCAACCACTACAGCTGCAAGGGCCAGGTGAAATCCAGGGTATCATGGGGATGGGAGGAGTCTGCACTGGTGACAGTGACAGTGCACAGTGAGCACCTCACAGCTGCCACCCTGACACCCCCACAGGCCCTCCCCAGGGACTCGGGGTCACAAATTTCCCTTCCCTCTCCTTCCCAGAATATTGGTGCCAGTGCTGGAGGGTCCCACTAGCCCACCATGGGGTCCCCCAAGAATCTCAGCTGCCTCGCACTCCCAGTCCCCTGTGGCCACGAGACCGCCTCATGCACAACTTCTACCAGGACAGGCAGGGGTCCCTGAAGGTTTCCTGCTGGGTTCCCCACAGCTGTTGGCGCACACCACATGGGTCTCCCACTCAGGGAATTACAGCTGCAAAGTGTGCTCTGAGGGGAAAGCCGTGTGCAAGAGCAGCACCCAGCTCTGTGTCACGGTGTGCAGTGAGTGCGGGCATGGGTACAGGGAATTCCCACAGCCTGCTGGAATGCCTCCATTACTGCCCAGGTCCCCCCATCCCTCAATGGGTCCCTTCACCCATCTGTGAGTCATCCACACCCCTCTCTGAGATCTCCCCATGGTCCCCAAGTCCCACCATCCCTTCCCTGGGTCCCCATACCCTCACTGGAGTCCCCTCATCTCCCTCATCAGGTGTCCCCTCACTGAACCTCCCATCCTTTCTTTAGGGCTCCTTTCTAAGCCCCCCGCCAACTCTGTACCATCTCTCCCTCACTGGGCACTCCCTGCCCCTCCCCAGCCACCTTCTGAGTCCCTCTCTGTCCCCTGGTGTCCCCTCTTCCCGCAGGGGTTCCACCCTCAGTTGGCACAGCCCACTGGGGGACAGGTGGCACTCGGGGACTGCCTGGTGCTGAGCTGAGCAGTGGCCATGGCGACAGGTTCCCTGTCCTTCTCCTGTTACCTGTGGGGGGCTTGGGGGCTCCGCTGGGCTCTGGAATCCACCTGGAGCTGCGCCATGCTAGGGACACGGGCAGCAGGTGCTACCAGTGCGGGGACAGTGTGGCCAAGAGTGACCCCCTGAATGTCACTGTCCTGGGCGAGCAGGACCCTCAGGCTCTGAGTGACCCCACCCACAGCACTCCCATCCCACCTCACCATGTGCCAGCCCTGTCTGTGTCCCCACAGTGCCCGTGGCCAATGCCACCATCACCCCCGGTCCCCTGGCACACCAGGTGCGCACAGGTGACCCCGTGACCCTGCTTGGTGTAGGTGGGCTCAGCCCCTGTCACCTTCACCTGGCTGCACAACAGGCAGGGGGTGGCCCGGGGTCCCCTCCTGGAGCTTGGGGACATCAATGTGGGACATTTGGGCATCTACCAGTGCGTGACCACCAACCAGCTGTGACAGGATGGGCACCAAGTGTTCTGGGCACCCAGTCCAGAGCTGGTCCCAGAGGTTACAATAGAGGGACACTGGAACACAGGTTGAGCTACATGGGGTGATTGGGATTGCAGGACCCTTGGAGTGAAAGGGGACCCTGATGTGTCCCTTTTGTCCCCAGCAGTTGCCACAGTGGTTGGTGGGTCCCTCCTGTTCCTGGTCCTGCTTGTAGCTGTGGGTTGGCACCAGTGGAACAACATGGGTGGGTGACAATGGAGACAACAGGGGACCTGGGAAGGTGGGAGGCCACCTAGAATGTGGGGGTGATGGGGTAGTACCCACAGTCCCTGATTTGGGCAGTGCTGAGTGCTCAAAGGTCCTTGAGGACCTTTGCTCAGGGTCCTCAAGAATTTGGGTGGTGTTAGAGGGACGTGCAAGGATGTTAGGGTTCCTTCAAGTGATCCTAGGGGAATTTGGTGAGTCTCTGTCCTTGCCAGGCTTGGGCTTCTGGGGGCTCAGGGGGTCCAGAGCACTGGGGGGGGTTCAGGGGCTCTGGGGAGCATCAGGGATGCTCAGGGGTCCTGGGAGAAACTGGGGGTCCAAGGGGGTTCAGAATTCCTGAGAGGGGTCAGGGCCTTGGGGACCTCACAGTTATGCCTCCCCTCTTTCCTTTGCAGCTGCCAGGAAGGACAAGGAAAGATAAGTGGGGGGTTTAAACCACACTCTCCCCTTTTTGTCCAACCCCTAAGACCTCCCATTCCCACAAATCTTCTTTATTCCCTCAGGGCTCCTCTGGATCCCCTGAACCCCCAGAGGAAAGAGAGGTGCTGTACACCCACGTCGTGATCATGAAGCAGACGGGGGGAGAGTAGGGGGAGGAAACACTTAGCGGGACATGTCACCCATGAGTGTCACCCCACCCAGATCCCATAGTCCGGGTCCCTTGCAGCATTCCCCCCATGCCACCACATTCCAGGGACCCCATGAGTGAATGCGAGAGCCTGGTGACATCTACGAGAATGTGCTGTGACACTAGGGGCACGGGTGGGCACTGAGGGGTTCTGAGGGAACTGCGGGGCAGTGGGGGACTCCACCAATGGGCAGCCACACATGTGTGCCCCCTGCCACTACTCCTGTTGGTGCCTGATATTCACGGGTAGGTGGGCACAAGTGGGGGTGACATGTGAGGCTGGACAGGGCACCCAGAGCTCCCTGTTCCCCCAGAAATCCAAGGGCCTCCCAACCCTTTTTCCACTACCACGAGTGCCTACCCATTCCACATTCAATGGAATGTACTCTCAGTGACTTCCAGTACTCTCAGAGACTTCCCCATTCTCTCCCCATAGTGCTCCCAGTACTCCCAGGGGCTCCCTATTTCCCCTCCCAGTGCCTCTCCATTGGTCCCAATATATCCAGGTGTTTCCCATTCTACCTCCCAGTACCCCTGTACTCCCAGTGGCTCTGCAATCCCCCTCTCAGCACTCTTGGTACACCCATGGCTTCTGTCTTAGGTTACAAAATGTGACTGGGGGTGTGTATTCTATTTGCCATCTGTTAGAGGTGGGGCAGTTATCTTCTGTTAATTGGGTCACCTGTTAAAACCAGGTGGGACAGTTTTATTTATCTCTTCCACAACCAATCCTTTTGTTAATGGGCCATTGAGTGTAACTGCATTGACTGATAAAATTACATCATCCCATTGGGAGATGCTCCACCAAGGGAGAGGAGCCAAGCATTCCTACCTGGATATCATCTGGCATTTGGAACACCACAGCCAGCCTTTTCACACTGCTTTCCCAGAGGAAAACCAAGCCCATCTACACCAGCACTGGGCCTTCAGAGGAAAACTCCACCCTTCTACAGGATCACTGCTCCAACAGAACCACACCTGTAACTCCAGGAGGACTGCAGCCACCATTTAATGAACTGCTACCAACCCACAGGTTGTCAGGTTGTATTTTAACTCTGTCAGTGTTGTTTTATATAACTGCATTTTATTTTTATTTTTATGAGAAATTACTGGTCACTTAAAGAATTTTAACAGGTTTATTAAACCTTAGCAAAAATGCAACAAAATTACTAAATAAGGAAAAACAAGCCTAGAAGCCCCCCTGGTGGCTGCCTACCACATGGCTCATCTGCAAGACAGGTGCTTTGCCTTTTATACCTCTGGGGGGGTTGCATCAGCCACCCCTGGCCCCTCCCAAGGTCTGTCAGTCCACTCTTCTTTGCCGTTTATTGGTGGAGACTGCTTTCTTGCAACTTGATTGGCAGGCCAGGTGTTGTCATGCTGTGCTTCCCCCACTAGCAACAAGCTTTTCCATTATCAACTGCCCCTTGCATGTTGCACGGGCAACATGTACACACCTTCCTTTTACCTGTCCTAAATAACCCAGGCTGTCCAATGGCAACAATACAGAGGGATAGAAAAGGGGACTATGGGGAGAACAGAGGACATCTAAACAACAATATAGTCACAATAATGTAATTATACATCAATAATGCTTCTCTTAATATTCATCACTTAATTGCAAGAGCCAATCATCTCATTATTCATCTATAACAATTTATTTTTAAATTTTTTTACTAATAAAGGACTGTTATCCCTACTCCCATATCTTTACCTGAGAGTTCCTTAATTCCAAAATTATAATAATTCAGAGGGAAGGAGGTTATAATTTCAATTTCAATAGAAGCTCCTACCTTCCTTAACAGAAGGTCTTTTCAAACCAAGACAGAACCCCAAAAATCCTGCAAATCCCACACTGATCTGCTCAACAACCTGACCAGGACCCTCCTCTTTCCTGAACTGAATAGGGCAGAGCTGAAAAAACAAAAACCATTTCCCCTTCTTTCATCAAAAAGCTGCATTTTTGGTCCAATGAGAGGGAAAGGGGTGCTGTGCCCCCTGGCACTGGGAAAAGGAATGGGGAGCCCCTGGGGGTACTGGGAGCACTGAAGCAGGGAGCTCTGGGCAACCCCACATGGGACCCCCACTCCTGGCCATCCCCCCGGCATGGTGAGCACCCACATGAACTGGAGGGTGGACACACATGGACCTCCAATGCCCCCAGTGCTCCCCAGTGTCACAGCACGTTCTCGTAGATGTCATCAGGGTCCCACTGTTGTCCATGGGGTCCCAGCATCTCCGTGTTGGTCACCCGCGGGGATGTGACACAGGGGGCACTGCAAGAGACACCAGCTGGAGGAACCTGGGTGGGAGGTGACACCCATGGTTGACATGTCCCTGTCTGCCCCCCTGTACTCACCCCCTGCCTTCTTGGTTTTTATGACCTGGCTGTACAGCAACTCCCCTGCCTCTGAGGGGGCCAAGGAAGCTTGGGGGAGCCCTGCAGGGATAAGGAGGGGGGGGGGGGGGGGGGGGTTGGGGGGGGAGGGTCACAGTGAGTGTTTAAAATGGGGGATCAGACGTGGAGCCCCCCACTCACCTTTCCTTCTGCTTCCTGAGGGCTACAAAAGAAAGAGAGAGGGGTGGCTGTGGAGTTCTCAGGGCTCCTGAACACCCTCAAGACCTTTGACTGTCCCTGAGAGCCTAGAGCATCCTTGAAGCCCCCAAAAAGCCATGAACCACCCCTTGAAACCCCCAAGCTCTCAAACTCCCCCAAACCCCTGATAGAACCCCCAGCTTCCCTGGAAAACCCTGCAGGACCTCCCCAAATCCCCCAGGACACCCATCTGACATCTCTGGGGATTCAGCTCCACCCTAGTCAGGAGCTGTTGGTGCTACCCTATGGCCCCCGTACTCTGGGGAGGGCTTCACCCCAATCCCTGGGACCCCCATTCCCCCTCATTGTCACCCACCCAGGTGGTGCCACCAGTGCCAGGCCCTGAAGAGAGCCACAAGCAGGACCAGGAGCAGGAGGGACCTGCTGACCCCTGGGGCCACTGGTGGGGACAGAGAGAGACACAACGGGGTTACCTGTTGCAGAGGATAGATAGATATGATTGTTATCTTAGCTAGCCGAATGTCACTTCTGCCCTTAGATGAGTCCTGGAGTGAAATGGACTGTTCCATCCCACCCTGCAAAAGATTGTGGCTCATCCCGCACCTCTGTACCTGCCCCTAAAACAGAGTCTGTAACCCCATTGGCCCGTGCCTTGTCCCAGCCCACCTAGGAGCCCCTGATAAGGGGGCTCCGAGGGGCCATGCGGCCTCTTGGCCCTCTCCTCCTCTCTTGGACTTCCTCCCCCCCTGGGGCTTCCCCTCTCCTAAACCCTCCGTTTCTCTCTCCCCTCCCCCGTCCTCCTAAGCCCGGCCACATGCTACGCCTGAGAGCACGAGGCTCGGGCATTCCTGAACCCTCCAATAAACTTCTCTCCCCAAGAGCAAGCTTCAGAGATCTCTGCCTCCCTACACCCCCACCGTGCAGGAGCATAGTCATCCCACAGTTACCCTGAAGCCCGGGGCTCCTGCACGCCCTGTGTAACCCTGTGTGACTCCACCTGTGCCCTGTTCCTGTGTTGTCACCTCCAGGGCCAGCTCTGAACTGGGTGCCCAGTGCCCATCCAGCTGATTGGTGGCCTCACACTGGTAGGTGCCCAAATGTCCCATAATGACATCCCTAAGCTCCAGCAGTGGACTATGGGCCACCTCCTGCCCGTTGTGCAGCCAAGTGAAGGTGACAAGGGCTGAGCCCACCTGCACCGAGCAGCGCAGGGTCACGGGGTCACCTGTGCGCACCTGGTGTGCCACGGGACTGGGGGTGATGGTGGCATTGGCCACGGGTAATGCAGGGACACAGACAGGGCTGGCACATGGTGAGGTGAGATGGGAGTGCTGTGGGTGGGGTCACCCTCAGCCCAAGGGTTCCTCTCATCCAAGATAGTGACATTCAGGGGGTCACTCTTGGCCATGCTTTCCCCACACTGGTAACAGCCACTGCCCTTGACCCCAACGTGCTGCAGCTCCAGGCAGGGGCCGGTGCCCAGCGGTGCCCCCAAGCCCCCCACAGGTACCAGGAGAAGGACAGGGAACCTGTCCCCACAGTCACCATGAGCACAGCACCAGGCAGTCCCCGAGTGCCACCTGTCCCCCAGTGGGCTGTGCCAAGCATGACATCCTGAGGGTGGAACCCCTGCAGGAGTGGGGGACACCAGGGGACAGTGAGGGGCTCAGAGGGTGATTAGGGAGGGGCAGGGAGAGCCCAGTGAGGGAGAGGGTTGCAGAGCTTGCGCGGGGAGGGGGGGGCTTGGAAAGGAACCCCAAGGAAGGATGGGGGGTTCAGTGAGGGGACACCTGATGAGGGAGATGGGGTGACCCCAGTGAGGGTATGGGAACCCAGGGAAGGGATGGTGGGACTTGGGGAATGTGGGGGAACCTTAGAGAGGGATAGGGTTGACTCAGAGATGGGTGAAGGGACTCAGTGAGGGATGGGGGGACCTGGGCAGTAATGGAAGCACTCCAGCAGGCTCTGGAAGTTCCCTGTGCCCATGCCCGCACTCACTGCACACCGTGACACGGAGCCAGGTGCTGCTCTTCCACGCAGCTCACCCCTCAGAGCGAACCTCGCAGCTGTAATTCCCTGAATGGGAGACCCCATAGCAGGTACCAGCAACTGTGGGGACTTCTGCAGGCCCCCCACCACCTGCCCGTCCCAGTAGAACACATGCAGGGGGCGGGCTTGGGGCCGTAAGGGGCTGGGGTGCTGAGGCAGGCGAGCTTCAGGGGGCCCCCTCGATGGGCTCAGGGCCTCCAGGGAAGAGCTCTGGGAAGGAGAGGAGAGGGGGAGCTCTGGGAAGGAGAGGAGAGGGGGATTTGTGAACCCAAGTCTCTAGGGGGGGCCTGTGGGGATGTCAGCTGTGAGCTGCTCACTGTGCACTGTCACTGTCACCAGTGCAGACTCTTCCCATCCCCATGATACCCTGGATTTCACCTGGCCCTTGCAGCTGTAGCGGTTGCTGTGGTGCAGCTGCAGACGGGACAGGAACAGCTCCATCCCATTGCGGAGCTTCCGCAGTTTTTCTCCTCATGGTAGAAGGACACCAAGCTGACTGAGTTGTCCCGCCAGCACTGGCAGCGCAGTGTCACCTTCTTGTCCTGCAGCAGCACCTATGCTTGCACCTGCAGCACCAATGCAGCTATGGGACACAGAGGACCTGTCATACCTGGGGGACCTGGAGGGTCCTGATGCCACCGCAACCCCCATACTGGGTCACACCCAGTGCACCAGGGATCCCCAATTCCACAAAGACGGTCCTTTGGCACTGGGAGTCTCTGGGATGTGCTCATGTGCAGGGGATGGGCTCTGGTCACACCAGGAGGTGATCCATGGAGCAGAGCCCACCCAGAGCCTTGGGGAAACCGCGGGTGCCAGGCTGGGGATATCCAGAAATCCCTCACCATCTAAGACTCTCACAGCGGGGCCAAGCCCAGTACTGGGTCTGTCACACATGTAGGTGTGTCTCTCGGTGACAGTAACATGCTCGTGTTCCTGCTGTCCCCAGCACTGCCCATCCTCGTACCAGGTGGTGGCACCGGAGGTCCCCGAGCCCTGGCAGGTCAGTGTCACCCGGTCACACAGCACCGCTGGCCTACAGGGTGGCTCCACAAGGCCCTGTGGGGGTCTGGGTGCCTGCAGGTGACAGGGGACACCAGCCTGCCAGGGCCACCATGGGGCTGGGGACAGTGGGGTGGGGACATGGCATCCCCCGAGGACTCACGAGTGAGGCCAAGGGTCTGGGCTGGAAGGGAGAAGGGACAGGGCTGGGTGGGGGTGGCACCGTGGGGACAGCAGCTCACAGGGGCATGATGCGTAGGGGCTGTTCCCATACTGTCCCCATGGGGACATTGGTGTGGCATAGATGTCTTGATGGGGACCCTGTGCTGGTACAGGTCACTCCCACCAGCCCCAGAGCCTCTGTCTCCATGGCCTGGGACATCTACCTGGTACTTCTTCCCTTGTCCCTGTCTCTGCATCCCTGTGTCACTGTCCCCGTCCCCACAGCTGCTCCAGCCCCACAATGTCTCTCCCCACATTCCTGCCCCTTCAGCCCTGTACCACCTGTTCTGCCCCATGGCCACCCTATAGTCCCAGTCACCTCATGCTCTGGCACTGCTGGCACTGGGGACCTCAGGGCACCCCACAGCCCCGCTGTGCCCCCTCCCCACCAGGGCCCATCCCTGGGCTGTCAGGCCCGTGCCTGGGGCACTCACCCCACAGGAGCAATGCCACCTTCCCGGCCATCCCGGTGTCCCCAGCCATGTGGACTGGCTGTCCCTAGCTGCTGTGGCCACCGCTCCCCTGGCTGGTGGCTCTTCGGATGAAGGGGAAGGAAGCGAGGTCACGTCTCATCCCCACGTGTAGGTGGCCCTTGGTGGGGGCAGGGTGGGGGAAAGGAGACACAGCAGGGGACAGGATGGGGACATTATGGGATAGTCTGGGCACATGGTGGGGAAAGCTGTTGTCAGGAGTGAGGGGCTCAGGGGATGCAGGGAACTAAGGATCGGTGTCCAGAATGGGGGTCCAGGGGAATTGGGGTCTCCATGCCTGGGGGAATTCAGGGATGGGGGTGCTGGAGGAACATGGTCCCCAGGAATTTTGGGTCATGGTATGTGGGTGCCAGTGTTGGGGGTGCAGGGGAAAAAAGGGGACCCATGGTAATAGGGGTTCTGGGGGAAGAAGCAGCCCATGGGATGGGATCAAGGCAATGGTGGTCCTGGGCAATGGCAGTCCTGTGATGGGGGTCCCCAGGGAGGAGAGACCAAAGCAATGGGGGTCCCATGGTTGGCTTCCTAGGGGAATGGGGGTGCCAGGGATGGTGAGTGGCTGGGTGGGCATGGGGGTCACAGCTCCTTCATGGGGTACCTCAGAATTTGTGGTAACCCAGAGCCCAGCACAGCCCCCACCCTGGGGCACTCCAAGGCTGTCCTGGGAGGCTCTTGGTCTGTGCCCCACACAACCCTGAGTTTTTTCCTGTCCCCCCAGTTTCCTGGCTCACGCATCCCAGGGAACACCTGAGGCCCAATTGGCTGAGACAAAATTATACATCCATAGAATAAAGGCAAAAATCTTTTTCCACATCACTATTTTCCAATAAAAAACAAACTCAGCAAAAATCAAACTGACAAGGTACAAAATGCTCTGATTTATAGAATCATTTGAATCACTGCTCGCCCAACAAGTCGCTTACAAGAAAAACACAAACAAATTAAAAAGAAATGTGGCTTTTTGGTTGCCTTTAGGAGCTCACTGGTGCATCCCACAGCAGTGTTTGCTTGTAGATAACACAGAGTGTGGAATTTCCCTGAGTGTCCAACAGCTCCATGGGATTGTTCCCTGCCTGCTGGGCAGCAACCCAGCCCATAAGGAAGCCTTTTGTGGGGGCATATTTAGGAACTTTCCCCATTTTTCTCATTCCCACCCTGAAACTGGATTGACTTCCCATGGACTCTGCTCCCAAAGGGGAGAAGCTCTGTCCATCCTTGGAACAGTGCCCAGGAATCTGTGGAAATGCCCGTGTGTGCCTCAGGGTCTGATTCCCTGGTAAATCCACTCCAGCCTGCCCTGAATTCCCCTGCCTGGGCACTGCCTGCTCCTGCTGTGACACCCCTGTTCCCCAGGCCCTCGTGTGCAGCCACTGCTCAGTATTTCCACACTTTCCCCTCTCTTCTGGTGTGCACATCCAGAACCCAAACATTCTTTCCAGGAGGTTCCAAAGGGCTGCAGAAGGAGGGTTCAGGTCAGGTTGTTGAGCAGACTGAAGTGGGATTTGCAGTAGTTTTGTGGTTCTCTCAGACCCTTGGGGACAGGAACAAAATTATCAATTTCTGTATTTCTGGACTGGTTGCCTCGCAGCTGCCCCTGCAGGGGGGGTTCCAACCAGCCCTGCTCTGAAAACCATCAGAGGCCCTCAGAGACCGACTGCTTGGGCTCGCTTTGGGTTTTGTGTCTCTTGAAAGGGTGAGCAAACCACACCCAGGCCATTTCCCCCCACAGAACTCTCACCTCTGCAGCAGCTCTAAAGCTGCCAGAGTCAAAGCCAAGTGGCCAGGGGGACTCTCAGGTCCTGGCTGCCACCTGGGGCTGGCCAGAGCAGGGCTGGCCAGTGGCCACCCCTGTGCAGTGGGGCTGGGCCATGGCTGGGTTGGATGGCCACTGGCTTCAAGGAGGAAACTGAAACCTTCTTGCTGGGGGCTCCATTCCCAAGCTGCACTTGCTGGCTCAGATCCTGCAGGGGATGAGCAAGAATGGAGAAGTCTGAACACTCCTGGAGCTGCCATGCCCCAGAACAGGATGCCCTTGGCCAGCGTGTGTCCCCCATGGGACAGGATCCCCCCAGGACAGGACCCCCTAGGATGTGCCCCCCCAGGACAGAACCTCCCCTCTTGTATGACACTCAGCACAAACGGCCTCTTCCTTCGGCTGCAGGAGAGAGAAAGTGACAATGTTCAGGGCACAGCCAGACACCCTGTCATAGGGTGACTTTATGGTGTTTGTATTCCAAATTGTGTTCTGTTTGTTTGATATTATGTTCTGTGCTTTCATAACTGACTCTGAAAGTGAAGGTTTGTTTTGTCTTGTTATCAGCTGGTTCACTTGCCCCCATGGTCTGTTGCCTAGAAGAGGCGAGTGCTGGCTGGCTTTGTTTGCTTCACTTGCTTGCTCTTGCTCCTGCTTCTGCTTTTGCTTGTTAGTTAGTTTAGCTAAGCAGTCCATTTTCTTCCTTGGACTGTTTTTTTTTTCCCTTTCCCTTTCCTGAATATCATTCCAACCTGCTCCAGACTGGGACTGGGAAACACCGAGGAACACCAAGAGCCTGTGTTTTGTGATCTGCAGCAGCCATCCGCAGTGCCAGAGAGCAATCCCCAGTGCCCAGACACGGGCAATCATTGCTAAGAGAGACTTTCTGGATTTGGCATCTCTTCAGAGTGGTGAAAGAGTTTTTTTGTCATCTGGTGGTGTTAATATTTTTTTTTCTTTTTTTTTGGTGCTGGGTGGGGAATGTTTTGTTTGTTAAATAAACAGGGATAAACAGGGTTTTTCCACTTCTCTCCGAGAAAACTCTTCCCGAACTAGGTGTGTGTGTGGGGGGGGGGGGGGGGAGAGGCCATGGGGATTGTTTTCTGGGAGCTTCTTCCAGAGGTTTTCTCCCCAATTTGCCCTAAACTAGGACACACTCCCATCCTCCACAGCCTCCCCAGCCCTCCCTGAAGACCCCTCAGCCCTGCTTCCCCTACCCTGGGGCTTCCCCAACCCTTTCCCTGCTCAGGAGTTTCCCAGGATCATCAAGGCACAAACTGGGGTGTTGTGAAATTAAGGAATTAAATGACAGAAACGGAAATTATGAGAGGGAAACGTTACTAGAGGCTGGGGGGCACAGACCCAGAGCACCTCAGAATCTGCCTGGGGTGACCCCCAGACCACTGGCACCTTATGGGTCACCCCGAAATCTGCAGCACCCAGGGAAGGGGCTTTGACCCACAGGCCCACCCACCCAGCCAGCCACTGTCCATCCATGGAACCTCCATTCCCCTGGAAATTCAATCATAGGACACCCACTCCTTATGTCTGCCCCTGCCTGAAGCCCCCTTCCCAGTACTCACATTCCCCAGGATCTCCATGGCCCAGTACCTCCATTCCCAAGTAACCCTCTCCCGTTCATTCCATCCCCTGAAATCCCCTTTCCCTCAGAACGCCCCCAGGCCCATGGGATCCCCAATTCCCCCAGCATCCTAATCCCTAGGGCCCTCATCCCCTGACCCCAAATCCCTGAAGCCCACTCAGGGATGGGAGTTCCTCTGGGACTCCCACCCCTGAGTCCCTCTCGCCCTGGGGACCCCTATTCCCACTGCACTCCCATCCCTAGTGACTCCCCTTCCTCAGGACCCCCATTCACCAGGGAGTCCATACATGGTACTCTCCATTCCTCTGGACACCCATCCCTGGCTCCTCAAACCCCCTGAGGCACCCACTCCTGGGAACCCCATGTCCCACCATGTACCACCCAGCCTTGTCCCCCAGTCTGTCCTTACCCTGCCCACAGCCTGTGCTCAGCTTGTGGCCACCCCGCCCCACCAAGAGCCACCTACACGTGGGGATGAGACCTGATCTCGCTTCTTCCCTTTTTTCTGAAGAGCTGCCACCCAGGGCACAAGTGGCCCCAATAGCCTGCAAGAGCCAGCCTGGATGGCCTAGGACACCAAGATAGCCAGGAAGGTGGTGCTGCTCCTGTAGGGAGAGTGCCCCGGGCACAGGCCTGACAGCTCCGGGAGGATAGGGAGGGGGCACAGGGGGACTACAGGGTTCCCTTAAATCCCCAATGTCAGCAGATCCCATGCATTCAGTGATCGGGGTCATGGGGTGATCGTGCGGACATGAGAGGGGACAGGAAGGTAGGAACAATAATGGTGGAACAAGGATTTGGGGAGGCATCAGGGGGCTGGTAGCAGTGAGCTGTGCCAGCACTGGGTGGCCCATTTCGGGGCTGTCTACAGTGTCCCCATGTACTGCCTCACTATAGGGTGGCAGTGCCACACAAGAACACTTTGGGGACAGACCCCACAACCCATTCCCCTGTGCCTCTGTCCCCACAGTGCCACACCCACCCAGCCCTGTCCCTTCTCCCTTCAAGCCCAGAGCCTCGACCTCGCTGGTGAGTCGTCGGGGGATGCCATGTCCCCACCCCACTGTCCCCAGCCTCATGGTGGCCCTGGCAGGCTGGTGTCCCCTGTCATCCACAGGCACCCAGACCCCCCAAGTCCTCATGGAGCCCCCCTGGTACGGGGATGGGCAGTGATGGGGACAGGAGGGATGCAATCACTTCACTGTCACCAAGAGTGAAACCTATACATGACAGACCTGGCAGTGGTCAGCCCCCCCATGAGTGTCTCAGACAGTGAGGGCCATTTGTGTCCCCAACCTGGCACCCACGGGTACCCCAAGGGTTCTGGGTGGGCTCCACTCCATGGGTCACCCCCTGGTGACCAGAACCTGTCACCTGCACACAGGGACATCCCAGAGCATCCCAGTGCAAGGGGACCCCTGTACTCAGGGTCATCCCAGAGCATCCCAGTGCAAGTGTTGGAACTGGGGACCACTGGTGCACTGGGTATGACCCAATGGGCGGTCCCCGGTGCCATGGGGTGTGTCAGGTTTCCCCTGTCTCCCAGATTGGCTGGTGTTGCAGGTATGGGCACTGCTGGAGGGGGACATGGTGACACTGCACTGCCAGGGCTGGCACAATCACTCCAAAAGGGTTCCCCACAAACATAAGGAGTCCCCCAACTCTCCAAGACCTCGTAGTGGCTCAAGACACAGCAAGGCTTCGTGAGGCTGCTGGGGCTCAGCTCCCCACTCTTGGCTCTGTGACCCAGCAAAAGCCACCTCCTGCAGACTGGGAATGCTGGATCCAGCTGCTGCTGGAACAAACTGAGACCATGTCCTCGGTTCCAGTGTCCCCTCTTATCCCTCCTCAGCCACCAGCAACCATTTTGTGTCCCAAGCGGTTCAGTGTCACCCAAAGAGTCAGAGGGTCAGAGAATGGCATAGGAAAAGAGCTGATGGCAGAGAACACGTCCTGATCCACTGTCAGCAGAAAGCTGAAGCCCGTCTAGGGGAGGGGGTTGTGAGTGGGTGTAGTTAAGCAGAACATCCCCAGTGCAGGGAGTTTCCTGCCTGTGCACTTGATTCCTGCGAAAATTAACCCTGATGCTCCTCCATGCACTGCACCCTCATGGCTTTACAAGCCCACCATGGACCTAGGCAGTCTGGTGGGCCAGAGAACAGCATCAACAGAGCAAAGCAGCAGCTGTGAAATCCTCTATCAAATCAGGTCTGTGGTGTCTCCAGAGCAATCTCTGTCCCACAGGGCAGGCAGCAACTGGAGGGGACCCTGAGATAGGACACCCTACAGAAAACTGCAGCAGGCAGATGGGAGCTGGAGGCAGCACAGGGGCAGAGCCCCACAGACAGGCCCCTCTGGGCACTAACACGCTGTGCTGCTGGGATTGCTGTGGCTGCAGAGGAGAGAGGGGCTCCGCCTCCAAAGGGGCTGGACAAGGCAGTTTGAGACTTCTGGTTGTTCTTTTTTCTGTTTACTTGTTTCTCCATTAGAACACAGAGAACACCTCACAGCTGCTGCTGCAGCCACCGAATCCTTTGCCCAGAGGGCTGAAGCATGGCGCAGGCAGCACCTCGCAGGGGACTGTGCCATCCCAACCCAGCCGCTGTTCTGGGGGTTCGGGGTTGTCCTTTCCCGAGCTCTGGGCTGCTGCTGGCATTGGACTCTGCTCAGTTCTTTTTGCTCTTTGGGGTGTCGTACTTCCTCTTGCTCGAGTACCAGAGCAGCAGGGGGATCCCGATGGAGGGCAGGGTCATCACGCCAAATGCCGCCCAGTCCAGCTAGAGGGAGAAATTGTTAAGAGAAAAGTCAAAACAATCCAGGCCAGAGGAGTCTTAGAGCAATGAGGTCAGAGGAAAGTGAGGGGAGACCTCACACTGTCTGCAGCTTCCTCACATGGGGAAGCAGAGGGGCAGGTGCTGACCTCTGCCCTCAGTGACCATGACAGGACCCCAGGGAGCACCCACAGCTGTATCAGGACAGCCAATATTAAGGCTGGATATTAAGAAAAGGCTCTTTCTCCCAGAGGATGGTCTCCCAGGCAGTGGAAGAGGCTCCCCAGGAAAGTGGTCACAGCACCAAGCTTGACAAGAGCTCAAGGAGTTTGGATAGGACTGACAGGTGCATGTTTGGGATTCATGGCATTCTCCTCTGCAGGGCCAGGAGTTGGACCCTGTTACATTGCACTTGGACATACCTTTTCCCCATTCCCCAGGACCCCTCCTTCCTGCCCTGACAGGGCTGGTGGAGAGCCAAGAAGCCCTCCCTGTCCAAAGCCTGGATAAGCCCCTGACATTTCCTGTTCGTCCTCTTTTGCCCCACTCTTTCCCTTGGACATCACAGAATAAAGAGAGCTGGACCAACATATATCAAGGTAAGAGCGTCTTTTGGAAATCTTCGCCTATCTCCTGATATTCCTCCCCTCAAAGCCTTGGATCTCTGGGCTAGCCTGATAATTTAGGGGGCTGAGATGGGGGGAAACATCAGGACCCCACAATTCCTTGTGGGTCCCTTCCAGCCTAGTTGGTTCTAAGATTCTACTCTCAGATTTTCTGGCTCAAATGCCACAGTGCAGCTCCTTCAAACAGGGAGCTGGAATGGAAACTCAGCTGCTTCTGTGACAGTCCTCTGGAGAACTGACAGGAATTAACTCCAGCTCACTCTGGAGCTCTCCAGGTGACTGCAGGGCAAGACACACACACCATGTGCAAGTAGGAAGCCACCACACTGAGCTGCAGTTGCCATGATGCACTTCTACATTGTCAATAGAAAGTACTTACAAAGTGAGGGGAGAACCTCCTGTCGAAGTCACGCTGAGCCAGGATTCCTCCCTGTCCGGGAGCACTAGTGAAGCCAGCCTGGAAAAGGCAGGGAAAAGAGGTTTTGACACCTTTCCTCCCCACTCCACAACAGGGCAGGGGGAGAGCACATGGACATGCATCATCTCCGACCACGCAGCTCTGGGAGCGCCGTCAGGTGTTATCTGCAGGATCCCATAAACCAGCCACTTACCACCACCGGGGCACCCTCCTGAGCCAGGTACGTGATGGTGGCTGAGGTGAAGTTGAAGTACCCAGCCTTGAGAGGCCGTAGAACCACAGTGTGGGACACGTTGCTTGCTCTGGGAGCTGGACGTTAAGGAACACTGCTGTATTTCGTCCCAGGAAGAAAAGTGAGGAGACAGGAAAGAGCAACTAGGAGCCACGTGCAAAAGTCAGTGCTGCTGACAAATTTGAGTGCTCGTGCTCATAGACAGCCAGACCCACCTGAGGCTGACCCAGCTGCTCCTCCACAAGCAGAGGAACTACCCCAGGACCTGGGCCTGTCTGCAAGGAACTTTATTTTTACACTGCACCATCCAGAAGAGCAGGGGTTTGGATTTGGCGTCCTGTCCAGGCTCCGGAAGGAATTTCAGGGACAGCAGATGAAGACAGCACAAAGCTGCATGATGCTCAGGGGCAAGAAAGAGAGTTGGGAGAAATTTCAAAACATTAAAAGATACGGAGCAATCCTGTCCCACTTGACATTGAGCATTCCAGAGACAATGCCAAAATCTTCTGGGGGGAAGGAATCATCCGACAGCTCCACATCTAGGGCAGCGCTAAACACAACAAAGAGAGGGATGAGACAGGAATCTTAAGCTTTGCCATCTGCTCACAGGCTCTGCAGCGAAGTACACTGACAGTTCCATCTTGACCAAATGGAAGAACTGATTTTTGAGAGATGAAATGTGACCGGTAGAAGATGGGGAGGACAGTTGAGGTATCTTACAGGGAGACTGCAGAGGGAGGAAGGCAAAGCTGAGAGAAACAACCACAAAGACAGGAAAAGCACAATTTTTTCCACAATATGATTTGGCAGTTCGCTGAACTTTAGATACCATCCCACAGATACAATGTTGGCCTAAAAAATAACCAAATCCCACATATAAAATTACAGGATTTCATTAATGTTGCATTAATCCAACATTACAGCACCATATATTATTCTCTTAGCAGTACTGCACTCAGCATGCATTATTCTGCCTTAAAAAAAATCTAAAAAAAACAAAATCCCAAAGCACTTTATTAGTGTCCTATATTTTGTTCAATCAGCTTTTCATTCTGGAATGAAGCTTTTTACTAGCATGGTGGAAGTTCTGTTTAATCTTTGTCAGGTCCTTAGTTAGGTCCTGATAACAAAAGGAATTTTCACAAAGCCAAGAGCTTTGCAAGCTGCATGCATGGGGAGCAGAGTGTCACAGGACACCACAGGAACTATACTATGCTGGACTGATAGCTTGAGCAGCCATGAGGTGAAAGCAGGGACAATGGAAGAGGAAGGAATAGGTAAATTTCAGGGTCAATCCTTCAGGCACTGCTGGAAAGCTCCGAGTTAGAGGGATATCACATATCA
This sequence comes from Lonchura striata, assembly GCF_050655825.1. NCBI lineage: Eukaryota > Metazoa > Chordata > Aves > Passeriformes > Estrildidae > Lonchura > Lonchura striata. The sequence goes on along the minus strand of NC_140718.1, from coordinate 1,363,795 downwards.
CAGAGCTCAGAAATCGCCTTGTACCCTTCAGCCACACATTGGCAGACTATGAGAACATTTGCTTGTAGTCAGTACTGAAGCCTGAACAGGGCTTACCTGGAGCCAACATTGTAGATGTTGTACTGCAAAGTCAAGTCCTTGCCCTCTACTGCGTATCTGTTTAACAGGGATTTGGAGGCCAGGAGCCTGGCGCCATCCTCGCAGCGAGCCACAGATACCAGTGCAAACACAGCAAGAAGTGGGAGCTTCATCTAGAAACGCAAGGAAATGGAATGTCACTGATCATTTGAAATCTCTGAACACTTGCCTGTGAGGATGTAAGAATTGGCACAGCAGTGTCCCAGACCTGCAGCCATGGAAGAAAAGTTGATGGTCTTCTCCCCTTTCAAAGCCCTGGCCAGTATCACTGCCCTTTACAGAATCATGGAACATCCTGACTTGAAAGGGACTCATAAGGATCATCAAGTCCAACCCCTGGCCCTGCACATCTCAGTAATGGGGAAAGCTTTCAGATCACTGAGCCTCTTCCAGAGTAAAAGCTTTGGTAATTAACAATTTCATCAGTTTTAGCAACTAATGGTTAATTGCCCTTGCAAAGCCTGGCAACACAACAGTTATTCTCAAAAGCACAGCTCCTCACTTCCAACATTTTTTCCTCCCTATTTCCACCCACTGAGGAACCACCAACTCCCTCCAGTGGCTTTTATGATCTCCTGCACAAGTCCCTTCTTCAGGCCACGTGGCCGTCTTACCCAAACACAGTGTCTCTGAAGCCACCCTGCTGAGAGGACAAGGAGACAACAGGAACACTACAGATGTGACCAGCCCCACTTGATGGGGCTTTTAAATGCAAAAACTGCTTCAATATCAGGGCCTCTGGCCTCCACAGTCACAGGGTGGCTGGGGTTGGACAGGACTGTAAAGACCATTCAATTGCACCCCCTGTCATGGCCAAGGACACCTTCCACTAGACCAAGTCACTCCAAGCCCCATCCAACCTGACCTTTGATGCTTCCAGCAATGGGGCAGTCACAGTTTCTCTGGACAACCTGTGCCAGTGACTCACCTCCCTCACAAGGACCAATTTCTTCCCAATATCCCATCTAACTCTGCCCTCTAGCAGTGGCAAGCCTTGTTTTGTTACTCCAGGCCCTTGTCCAAAGTCCCTCTCCAACTCTCTTGGAATCCCTGTAGGCCCTGGAAGGGGCTTTAGGGTCTCGCTGGAACTCTCTCCTCTCCAAGCTCAACACCCCAAGCTCTCCCAGCCTGTCTCCAGAGCAGAGGGGCTGCAGCCCCTGGATCATCTCTGTGGCCTCCCCTGTACTCACTCCAGCAGTTCCTCATCTTCCCTGTGCTGGAGACCCCGAGCTGGAGGCACCTCTGCAGGGGAGGGTCTCAACCGAGCAGAGGGGCAGAATTTCCCCTTCACACACTGCCCACACTGTTGGGGATGAGCCCAGGACAGTGTTGGCTTTCTGGGCCCACAGTGCTCAGCATGCTGAGCTTCTTGTCAATCTATCCCCCAGATCCTTCTCAAGGCTGCTCTCCATCCATTCTTCCCGTCTGTTTGCGTTTCGGGTTGCCCCAGTGCAGGTGCAGGAGGTGCCCTTGGCGTCGCTGAACCTCCTGGGCTTGGCACCGACCCGCCTGCCCAGCCCGTCCCAGTGGGGGTGCCAGGAGCCCCTTCCTTCCCCAGTCCTGCCCTGCCGCAGCCCAGCAGCGTATGCAGCCAGGCTGCTCCTGCCCACTCACCCAGGGGCCCAGAGGGGCTCAGGGACACTTTCCAACGGGGAACCACCCGGCCTCACCCACCGCTGCCCGCGGAACACCCCGACTCTGACGCTCCAGCGCCAGAAACCGGCCGGTCCTTCCCGCCCCCTCGGAGCCCAGGCCCGACCCGCTCCTACAGCCGCCTCCCAGCGCCCCCGCTCCGTCCCGAGGCCCCCGGGCCCCGGCCCTCACCGCCCCTCACCGCCTCTGCCGCCGCCAACGCCGCAAGGACGAAGCAGCGCCACCGCGACGGAAATGACGCACCGAAGCGCGCCTCACGGGGGCCCTATGCCCCCTGGGAAATGGAGTCCAGGCCCGTGCAGACGCAGAGACTCCGCGCCTGCGCAGGACACGCCTCCTGCGCTGCCCCGCCGCCTACTGGTGGCGGCAGTGGCGGCGGGCGGCGCGTGCCGGGCCGCGCGCTGGGAGAGACGGCCCGGGGAGGGCGGGGGCGCGGCCCGGGGAGGGCCGGGGCGCGGCTCGGCACCACAGGCAGCTCTGGCCGCGCTAGCAGACTGCCCAGGGCCCTGGTGGGCGTGTAAAGCAGTGACGGAGGGGTTGTTAGGAAAATTAATCCACAAACACCTGAGGTTTATGTCCAAAAAGGAGACTGAGGAATCCTTTTTATTTTATTCGAATAAAGGGAGAGGCCATGGGTCATTCCCCTGGGGTCTCTGAACTTTCTGGGGGGACACAGCCTGCTTTTTATCCTAATTTTTTGTCCACATTTCCCTTCTCTCTTTCCCCATTGGCTGAGGTAATTGGGTGGTACAGATTTCCTGATACGCCTGATACCAGATTTCCCTCTATTGCATAACGCTCCCTTTTCATTTTTAATTTTTATGGAATTTAGGGGTTTTTCATCCCCATTGTTCCTTTCATCTTTCAATATCTAGCAAACCTAAGGTTTATATGTAAAAGCAAATATCTTTTTCCATTCATCAATCCGTGGAATCATTCTCATTGTTTCTTTTATCTCCCACTGCTAGTTTTATCTACCAGCAGACCCACAGCTTATTTGTAAAGACAAATCCACTATTCCTCTCAATCCCTCATCTTTTATTTTTAATAATTGTCTTTACAAACTTTAGTTATCATTGATCTTATTTTCTGTTCTGGGGTCTTTTTTGATTTTGCAATTATTTGTAAAGAGATCAATTTTTGCCTTTTTGTAGTCATCTGTGGATCGGTAGACATGGCTATTACCTGCATCCCTTTGATCACGTGTTGAATAAGTTGTTCTAAGCAAGGGATCATGCATGGTAAAAAGACTAGAGTTGCTACAGCACATAAGAGAAAAAAAGTATTTGTTTAACCCATAGTCCACCAGGTAACCATGAAAACATGTCCCATCCCCATCCTTTCCATATTTGGACTGGTACATGAGTTAACTTTCTTATTCCTTTTGTTATTTGTTTCACCACCTTTCCATTGTCATCTATTTGCAAACAGCAGTTTGAGTCATTTAATTTGCCACATAATCCCCTTTCTTCTGCTAATAAATAGTCTAATACCATCCAATGTTGTAATATTGCATTTCTCATCTGAGTAGACTGTCAGCAAGGAGGTCAATTGATGCATGTCTGGTTCATTATTACTTCAAAGACAGCTTGTAACCTAATTATCCAATTTAAATTATAAATGGGTTCTCTGGCATCTGATATTAATTCATTAGGATTCCATGTGGCTGGTCCATAGTGTTGTATAATTTGTTCAGGTGGCCATTCATCTTCACCCCACTTTTGGATGCTCCCTCCAAGCAGGGACAGATCAGTTGACTGTTTTTCTCTGATTAGATCATCATATACCTTGATTCCTAACTGATTACCCTGAACTTGTGGTAGCAGAAAGAATGATAGTCTAACATATCCCACATAACATATCCCTGACTAATCTGGGGGTAAGCTAGGGTAAGCATATTGGCCACAAATCCAGTAATGCCCTTTTAAAGCCCAGGTCCTGTTGGCAATGGGGCCTTTCTAATTTTCATCAATGGGTGGGTCACAATACAGCTTCCTTCCTTGGCCTAGTGGTCCCCCATCAATAGTTGCCCTGCCATAAGAATCACAGCTTGCATTTCCAAGCTCCCACATGAGGTTACCACCTGCAGTTACATCCCAGATCTGTTTTGTTAGATCTGGACCAGAACCTATTAAAAAGGGTTCGAGTTCCATTCCAATGTTGCCACTTCCACTGATAGTCACGGACAACATGTGTCCTACTTGTGGAATTATCTTGGAGGCAGCTTAAAAATAAGGAGTCAAAAAACTTATCCTTCTCTACTGCTTCACAGCCTTCAAAATCCTTTTGGTATTTATGGAAGGAACACCTTACCCACCTACCATTAGTGAGCTTAACATGCGTTTGATTCCATCTGCCTTGATATCATGAACAATCATAAGGGGGGCAGTTGAGGGTACAACAATCTAAACTCAAAGATAAAGTCTACTCACAGACACTTTCCCACATATATGTTTTCTGTTCTATTTAGACAATAAATGCCTCTTTCAGCAGAATGAAGCTGCCATGGACTTCCTTCTTCATCCCAAAATCCTATTCCATTATGGACCTCACAGAGGGTACTAACCCACCATTTAGGCTCGACTGGGCTGGCCACCCATGACTAGCTTTCAGATCCCCCTGGCCCTTCTGTAGACCCAACAGTTGCTAAGGTTAAAGGGTTTTGCTACTTCTTCTCCCAAGGTTAAAAATAATTTTCCCGTGTTTGGCCCCAACCTAACTGACAATATAAGGGTAAGATTGTTAGGAGAAACATTCTAACAGTGTAATGTAATCTCCTAACCTAATTTTCACTTTCACATTGTCTTCCACACCACCTGTGGTTAGAGAAGGCACAAAAACAGCTTAACATAAAGAAAACAATGACAGTGAGGATTGGCCCCCAATGACTGGAGATCCAAGAGCAGAGATTCCCACACAAACTATTTCAGTAGGCAGTCTGTGGGTAGGCACAGGGCTACCCACAGGGCTTCCCCCAATGTCGACGCACTGGCTACTGCTCCAGTCCACCCCTGCAGAGTGTCAGTCACGGCTTTCCATCCTTCTCCTCCTGCTGAGATGTCCAAATCTCTGGAGCCTCAGAGACCTTGACCCAAGTGTGATGGATGGGTCCCCCTTTGTTCAGCTGTCTTGATGGCTGTTTCTGTGGTCAGCAACACTTGGAAAGGTCCACACCACTTCACCACCAGGGGTGCTTCTTTCCACTCCTTAACTAGGACCCAGTCCCCTGGATGAATGTTGTGAACAGCAAAAGTCCAAAGGCAGGGTCTGTGCCAGCTGAGCTTCCTGTCAAAAAGATTTCACAAGAGGCAGTATCCTGGCCACATATTGTTTCAAATATACGTCACTTATCTCTACTCCCCCACTAGGCTGAGAATTACAAGGGTAAGGAATTCCAAACATCAATTCAGAAGAAGGTAACTGAATATCTGCCATGAGTCTGGCTCTTATTCTTGCCAAAGCCAGTGGCAAGAGCTGTATCCACAGCATCTTAGTTTCTATCACCAGCTTCAGGAGATATTTCTTTATTTCTCCATTCATCCTCTAAACCTGGCCTGAACTCTGGAGGTGCCAGGGGGTATGGAGATTCCATTGTATCCCTAAGGCAGTCATAACTCTTTGAAGAATTTTTCATGTAAAATGAGTTCCCCTGAGTCTATTGCTTCCACAGTCCCATATCTTGGAATTATTAGTTCCAACTAATACTTTAATAACTAGTACTTTAGTAACTGATCCTGTTGCTGCTGAAACAGCTGGCCACCCTGTTAACTGACACACTATTACCAGAAGATATTTAAATCTTGCCACTTGGGGCATTTCAGTAAAATCCACCTGGCATCTCTGGGAGGGATGTACAGCCCAAAGCCTCCCTCGCCTGGCAAGTTTCTTTGTAACTCTTGTTATAAATGAAAGCTCCAATTTGTTAATTTAAGAAAATTTATTAAATGAACCAAATATAAATTTAGAAAATAACAACAAAAAAGAAAAGCCGCTATCAAAAAGAAAATTAAGGTCAGTGCCGACCCCGGGTGTCAGCGCTGGGTGAGACACAGGTTTGACCGCTGCAGCAGAGGGTCTCCTATGCTCCACCCTGACTGTCCTGTCTGACCAATTTTTACACGATTTTTCTTGCTCAAGGCAGAGTCCCTTTTATTCCTTTTTGGACTGCACGTATTCAGGTGGAGTTTTCTCTGTGGCAAGTTGAACAATATATGTCTGGAGAGTGATGAACACCTGTAATCGCTTTCCTGGAATTTGGTATTGAGATGTATCTCCCTGATAGCTCTGGCTATCTCAATTTCAGATATTTATCGCTTATTTCTTGTCGGGCGTTCCTTGGACCACTTTGATGGGTGATCACTTTGATGGGTGATCCATCTCCGGGCTGTCCATGTTCAATTGCTTGTGAATGGAGTCCTCCCTCCTTTGTCCAGGTGGTTTCAACATTGTGTTGCAATCCCAGTCACTGGCTCGGGTGTTTTTAAAAACTTCTTATAAGAGTATATCTTAACAGTACATAAGTATAAAATATATGACAATTTTATTTGCATGAATTATCATATATACATATAACACTCTGTTATTGGTTTTCACACAAATCAAACAATCCTCAATAGCTTGTTTAGCCAGAATAAAAAGACGCACAGCAGCATACCTTTTGAGGAAGGCTTCTGCCAGTCCTCAGGAACCCCAGTGACTCCCTTCATGGAGTTGCTTTAACAATTGTAAGGCCAGAGCCTTTGATATCCACTGCTTACCATCCCTTGTAAACCAATTATGCCCTCTTTCCTCTGCCCCACTCTTTTTAATTATCTCAAATTCTTCTGGTGGAAAAGATAGTTTCTCTGGCAGCAGTACAGTTACTGGGAGCAAAAGGAGGATCTTGGATATTTTTTGCAACAATGCAGCTTTCCAAGCTCATTCATCAGCCAGTCCTATTATCTCCTCTGAGCACCCTGCCTGGTGCCCTTTGATTTGTATTATTGCTAACATTTTTGGTAAGTTTGTAATGAACAGGGTCTACGCCTTTATTAATATTCAGCTCTTTATTAAAAATATCAGCTGGGCAGAGCGCTCAACATGGAGCTCACCCCCGCTGCTGTAGCTTTCCTGGTAGCCGAAGGGGAAGAAGGTGTGCAGTCTGTCCCTGGAGTCTCTGTGGCACACTGGTAGCTGGAGGTGAAGAGGTGTGCAGTCTGTATCTGAAGTCCCAATCAGCAGACTGTTCTCTCTCCTTTCCTCTTGGCGCACTGGTAGCCAAAGGGTGAGGGAATGTGCAGAGCCTGCTACCGAAGTCCAGCAGCAGCTATCCCTCTCCTTCCCTCCTGGTAACACCAGGAAGAGTTGTTCCTTTGTTCTTGCTTCCCACAGCCTAGTCCAGTCTGGTCCTCTGCAGGTTATGGTGACAGGTCAAACACAGACTAGTGATGGGGTTCCTTTTTCCCCAACCAGCGCACCCATCCAGTCCCCTCCACTGTGCCCAGCTTTCCATTTAGGGGTGTTTTTCATCCCCAAAACCCCCTCCCATGATTCCACTGGTCTATTTTTCATCCTGGTCCTCGTGTGTGTGGGGTTGTTGGTGATTCCCAGCTAATTAACATTTCAATGTTATTACTTAGCTCAAGCCAAAGTGTCCCAGCATTCTGTTTTGTTCATAACAAGTTCACCACCTCCAATAGGCGAGAGATTAAGCTTTCATGAGCTAACATCTTTCCCCTGCAGGTTTATAAACCTCTTTCTTCCCATAATTTCCCAAATGTGTGTATCACCCCATATGCATACTTAGAATTAGTAAAAACATTCACTGCCTTGTCCCAGTAAAATTAACAGGCTCTCACAAGGGAATACAGTTCCACTGTCTGAGCTGACCAGGTGGGTGGTGTCGTGGTTTGACATGGGAAAAGAATTTTCTTGGAAGGAAGAGGTCAGTCCAGTCAGGGGTCAGGTTTGGATACTGACACTTGGGGTGACCAATTGAAGGTGGACACGCCTCTGAGAACACAGAGGGGGTTAAAAGCAGAACTCCCAGGAGAACTCGCTCTCTTTGGTTCTGGTCATCGGAGGGTGCAGACCTCCCCTGACCATCGGCAAGCTGGGTGGGGGAGGGGAAAAGCCATGTGGCCTGTAGAGGTAGGCCAGGGGGTGAAGGGTCTGGAACTGAGCTGGGCCAGTTCCTGCAGACAGAAGGGTGGAGAACGTCTGAGATGTCTTTGTTCCCCCCACCCCAACCTAGAGGAAAAGACATAGAGAGCCTGCAGACACCTGGGAGTTTGCCAGCAGAGGAGAAGGAGGAGGTGGGGGAAGATGCCCAGCGTGGGAGAGAGCACAGCATCCTGGGCCAAGAAATTTCAGCCATCCGGGAATTTTAGCCCTTTCCTGTGAAATGAAGGCTTTGTGAAATATTGCTCCTCCTCAATTTGAAGGAAAGAGAGACAGCCTGGGACCTCAGTTGTTAGGGAAAGAAGGTTGGGGGGAGATGATGGAGAGGCTGTTGGCTGGACTCTTCCTGTTAGCCATAGAGTGAACCAACTTCTCCAAGACAGACTGCATTTTAGGGGGATCCAATGGTGAGCCAAGAAACTCCTCCAGTAACTACCAGCTCAGGAATGAACAGAGGTCAGCAGAGGAGGGTGTGAAGGTGCCCTCCGTCTTCAGAGAAGAAGAGAAGACGATCTCTGTTCTTGGACCCCTGGCCCCAGGGGAAAATGGGGGGGACTGTAGTCCCAAAATGAGACACTGGACTGTTGTTCCTGTTGGTCCTTGGCAAAGCATCCTTAAAACGGCCCTATAAGCAGTCTCTGTCCATGTACGGTGGTGAGAGCACTGTGACATGGAGAGGAGAGTGTCGCACTGGCTCGGTGTGTTTGGGTGGTGCCATGTGTGACATGGAAACACAAGAGGTGGCTGCTGTGTTTCCTGGGGGTCTATGGTGCAAGGGAGACTCCTCTCTCCCCTGATGGACTCAGTATTGATTATGTGGAAGGGTGAAGACTGGATGAAGGGTCCAAATGTGTCTCGCTGTGATTTGTTGGAATTGGGTGGGGGGAGGAGGAATGTTTTGAAAGGTTTCCATTTTGAATTTTGTGAGGGGTTTCTTTCCCCCTTTATAGTAGTAGTAGTAGTAGTGTAATAAAGTTTTCCCATTGTTATTAAGTTTGGCCTGCTTTGCTCTGTTCTAGATTGCATTTCACAACATTCAATTGATAGGTTACATTTTCATGGGGGCACTGGCATTGTGCCAGTGTCAAACTGTTATAAATGAGAATTTATTTAGCCAGATTAAAAAATAAAAAAAATTTTATTAGCGGTCAAATTCTATCTAGCCAGCCACACAGAAAGGACAGAGCCGAGCCCGGGGTCGACCCTGGGTGTGCCACAAGGAGTCAGCCTCAGCAGAGGTTTTCTCCTATGCCCACACCTCCATCCTGGTACAGGCGGTTTTTATAGGGAAAATTCTGCCTGAGGCCAAGATTTTAGCAATCAGTCCTTTCTTCTATTCAGAGTCCATAGGTTAATAAGAATTTCTTTTTTGGTGATGAGGAGAAATAATTCAATGTCCAGAGTAGGTAAATTCTTGTTGGGAGTTTACGGGAAGGCTGCATTCACATGGATCTGTCTGACGATTTCCATGATATCCATCTCGGACGATCAGCACCGATGATGGCCCATCACCCAGCCGAGCCACATCCTTTTACTTGTAAATCAGTTTCCAATATACACACAGTCTCGCCTGCAAAAAAGGTGGGGGGGGGGGGGGGGGGGGGCGGAACTAATACAATGGGCATAATCTAACAAGTTTCCAATATGACATATTTCATACAAGGAATGGCGCGAATTGTATTTATTACACATAACAATCCCCCACTGTTATAAATTGTGACACGGCAATTTGAAGTGTCTTAATTCAATAAAGCAATTTTATTTAAAACAGCAAGCGAGTAAGGCAGGCAAAGCACAGCGCTGGGCGGCCGGGGAGTCTCCTGCTCCACCAACGGTGCGCAAAAATGTTCTGTCCCAACCTTCCTTTTATCCCCCCCCTTCTCCTTGCAGGCGTGACTCTCCAGATGTAGTCTGAGTCTGGTCGTTGTGATAGCTTCTAAGTCTCTTCTTTTGAGATGCAGCAAGCAGACCAGATACACATACCCAGGACTCTAATCTCAACCTCCTTATCACCTTGTAAGCAAATAAGCATTTCAAAGACACACCAGTACATTCTTATGCAAACCAAGGTAATCGAGCATATCACAGTGAACAAATGATCTTCCACTTATCTCAATTCCCCCATTTTCTTGTTCATCTTTATTTTGTTCACTGAATCTTTGTAACTCTTGGTGACTTAGTATTAGGGTCTCATCTACATCGTGTATGGGTTCATATTTTGCCCTAATGAGCATTAAATGTGCTGCCTCTAAGCGTCCCTTCACTATTTTTATTGCCTTATTGAAGATGCATGGCCCAAAGGTCAGTCCCACTATTATCAGTATCAGAGGTCCTGCAAGGGTGGATAACAAGGTAGTTAACCAAGGAGATTGAGTGAACCATGATTCATACCAACTTTGCTGTGCCTCTCTTTCCCTCTTTCTCTGCTCTAATCTTCTCCTTAATTCTGCCATGGTGTCTGTAACAACTCCAGTATGATCAGCGTATGCACAGCATTCCTCCTTCAGGGCTACACACAATCCCCCTTGTTGTAATAATAGCAAGTCTAAACCCCTTCTGTTCTGTAACACCACCTCAGATAGGGACCTTAATGATTTTACCAATCCATCGATGGCCTGCTCAATTTTACTCAGATCTTCATCTACTGAAATTCTTAATGCTTTAAATTCCTTTTGTTGATTTACTAGGGATGCCACCCCAGTTCCAGCTCCTTATAACTGGTGAATCCTCCCATCTTCCTAAAGTCCACTTGAAAGGTTCATGAGTTGTTACTTACGCAGTATTACAAGATATACAAAGGAAAATCACAAGCAGTAAGCAAATGGCATGTGGGGTCTGGTTTCTCACACTGCAACAATTATACCCTTGTGACTTCTTTCCCTCTATTAGCTGGTTATCACCAAAATACCCTTGAGCCCAAAAACTATTTCTGCCTTTGTTACTCCCAGTCCCGGGGTAGTTCCGCAAATATTGCTTGCGTATTCCATCCTGAGGGCTCCTTCCTCCACAGTTGTTTACTCCTCTGCCTCGCCCGTCGACTCGGGTGCTTCGAGCCACAGGGTGTACCATCTTCTCGGCAGCAAGAGTATTCTTCAGGAGGGGATTTATGCCCTCTAGTGCCTTGCCGCATGCAATAAGAACGCCAATTCTGATCTTTTACCTCTGGTGCGGTACAACTGACCCCTTTTAGGTCTTTCCTACAAAGGCCTTCTATGATCTCTGCCACAAATGGGCTCGGCTCGTTTGTATGTAGTCTGGGTGAATGCCCTTTGAGAAAATTTCCCACCACTCTTTAGATTCCAATCGGATTTCCCCTCTAGTCACTTTACAGGTCAGTACCCAAGCTGTAATCTCTCTTTGTACGTTCCAACAGGAATTGCAAGTTCCTCATGGAGGATACCCTCTGTTGCAATGTGACCACCACCGTTCCCCACACACCTTACAGATATAGCATACAAAAGGATAGCAATTACAATTTTGATTTTTACACTTTACTCTAACACTTGAATTACTAATTAGTCCACTATCTAAGTAATATAAGTCTGATGTGTATTCAATCTGATAAGAGTCCATTAGTTTCTCTGTAACTTCAATTTCAGGTTCCCGGGAGGACTGGTTACTTGCCACACAGTGTTGTTAACTGGTCCTTTTACTCGACTGGCATGTGTCCATCCTCTTTCTGCAGTCCGAATTGCAGTTTCTGTAGTGAGTAACACAAGATAAGGACCTTCCCATTGTGGGGTTAGTGTAGATTCTTTCCAGGATTTTATTAACACATAGTCTCCTGGATGTATTTTATGTATTTTTAAATCTAAAGGGGGTCTTTGCGTAATGATTCCTTTTTCCCAAAGTTCATTGCGGCGTTTCATTAAGGCAATAATATATGAGGTTATTTTATAGTCCTTCAACCGGGGGTGGTCTCGGGGTTCCTCCAAATCATATGGCATCCCGTATAGCATTTCAAAAGAGGAAATCCCAACATCTGCTCTGGGTCTTGTTCTTATGTACAATAGGGCTAAAGGGAGACACTTGACCCATGTCAATTTTGTTTCTATTATTAATTTGGTTAATTGCCTTTTTAGTTCCCCATTCATTCTTTCCACTCTTCCCGAACTTTGGGGATGCCATGGGGTATGGTATTCCCACTTAATTCCCAGAGCATGTGAGATATCCTCAGTTATTTTGGACACAAAGTGGGGTCCCCTATCAGAATCTATTGTTTCTACTATCCCATATCTAGGGATTATTTCTTCTAATAATATTCTGACCACTGTCTGAGCAGTAGTCCAAGTAGTGGGGTAAGCTTCTACAAAATGGGTGAGATGATCTACTATTACTAACAAATATTTATATCTACCCACTTTAGGCAATTCAGTGAAGTCTATTTGTATTTTGGCAAAAGGCCTGTGAGCTAATTCCCTTCCTCCCATGGGCCTTTCCCTAAGATGTTTTCTGTTTACTTTTTGACAGATCAGACAATCTCCCACTACTCTTTTAGCCAAATCATAGATTCCAATACTCATATATTTAGTGGCAAATTGATCTACTAATGCCTGAGTTCCCCAATGAGTCTGGTCATGCAATCTTTGCAAAATTTCTGAGGCCTTGCTTTTAGGTAAAACAGTTCTCCCATCTGGGAGCTTCCATTGCCCTTCAGACCCCTCCTCAATTCCCATCTTTTGTAATTTTTCCTTTTCTTGACTGGTAAAACTATATATTTGCCATTTTTCTTTGGGGGAGTCCACAGATACAGTGTCGCTCTGCCCCATGTCCCCCCGAGTTCGTAGGGCTGCTTTCTTGGCTTCTTGGTCAGCTAAATTATTTCCCCTGTTTCTAAAGTCCAATGCTCTCTGGTGTCCCCTTAAGTGGACCACAGCAATTTGAGCCGGGCCCCTTAAGGCATTTAAAACTTGGACAATTAGCTCTTGATGAATTAGATCTTTTCCCTGTGAGTTTATAAGTCCCCTCTCTTTCCAAATTTTTCCAAATGTGTGCACTACCCCATATGCATATTTAGAGTCTGTGTATATTGTTCCAATTTTTCCTTTTAATAACCTTAAAGCCCTGAGTACTGCATATAATTCACAAACTTGTGCAGACCAGGAGTTACTTAGTGGTCCGGATTCAATTACCTTTAAATCTTTTTCCCCAATTATAGCATATCCTGACTTTCTTTTCCCTTCTACAACCCGAGAAGAACCATCTACAAACAATCGCTCCCCTTCGTCCAATTCTTCCTCTTCCAGATCGGGTCTAATTTTTGTTTGACTTTCAATAGTTTGAAAACAGTCATGTGCTAACTTTTCATCACAGGGTTTCCCATACAAAAATTGGGCAGGATTTTGCGAGGTAACCACTTCAAGTGACAAATTGGGGGAATCAATTAAAATACCTTCATACTTCAGAAGCCTAGAATCTGTAATCCATTTATCAGCTTTCTGTTGTAAGATTCCTCTGATATTATGTGGGGATAACACTTTCAATTTTCCATTAAAAGTTATTTTATGAGCCTCTTCTACCAAAAGGGCAGTGGCTACTATAGCCTGCAAGCATGTAGGCCATCCTCTGCTCACCGGATCCAGTAATTTAGATAAATATGCTACAGGCTTCTTTTTATCCGCCCATTCTTGGGTTAAAACCCCGTATGCTGTTCCTCCCTCCGTATTAACAAACAAATAGAAGGGTCTTTTTAAATCAGGTAGGCTGAGGACTGGCGCGTTTACCAAATCATTCTGGAGCTCCTGGAGTCGCTGATCATCCGTGGGGCTCCATTTCATTAGGCTATCTTGGCTTAATTTATCATAGAGGAATCTGACCTTCTGACTGTAATTTTCAATCCATTGTCTGCAATATCCAATTAACCCCAGTAGCTGACGAACTTGCCTTTTATTTCTGGGGGCTGGAATCGAGAGGATTCCTTTTACTCTTTCAGGATCAATCTTCTTTACCCCTCCACTTAAATAATGCCCCAAATACTTCACCTCCTCCTCTACAAACTGTAATTTAGATTTGGATACTTTTAGTCCTTTTAGGCTTAGGAAGTTTAGTAATTTAATACTTTCTTGCCTCACTGTTTCTTCTCCTGTCCCAGCAATAAGCAAATCATCCACATACTGAATCAGGGTTGTCCCTTCATCTACTTTATATTCCTGAAGAATTTGTTCCAAAGCTTGGCCAAATAAGTTAGGTGAATCCGTGAATCCCTGCGGCAAAACCGTCCACCTTAATTGCTGCCGCCGGTGTGTTGCCGGATCCTCCCATTCAAATGCAAAATAATCCCTACTTTTCTCATCCAGGGGGCATGCCCAAAAGGCATCCTTTAGATCAATAACACTATACCATCGATTTTCAGGTCCCAGACGGCTCAACAAAGTATATGGATTTGCAACTACTGGAAACCGGGCCAAAGTCCTCTTATTTATTTCTCTTAAATCGTGCACCAATCTGTAGGACCCATCTGACTTTTTTACAGGCAGGATGGGAGTATTGAAGGGAGACATACAGGGCTCTAAAAGCCCTTTTTCCAATAACCTATCTACTTCAGGTTTTAGTCCTAATTTTCCCTCCCTAGGGATAGGGTATTGTTTTATTCTTACGGGTTTGCCAGGATCACTTATTTCCACTGAGAAAGGCTTAATCTGCAATTTCCCCACCGTTTCCGGGGTATACCACACCTCAGGATTAATTTTCTTTTCATCCTCCACCCTTAAAGGGCAGAGCTTTATCTGTAATTCTTTATTTACAACTTCTAAATTAATACCCAATTCTATTATCAGATCTCTCCCTAATAAATTGTAATCTGCTTCAGGTACCAGTAGTAAAGAACCTATACCAAATTTGGAATCAGTTTCTACCATCACATCCTTGATAACAGATACCTCAAAGGGCTCTCCTTTTGCCCCAATTACATGTACAGTGTCAGATGACTTTTTACATCCAAGCGGCAAGGCTTGCACCGTGGATCTTTCAGCCCCGGTATCCACTAAAAATTCCATCTCTTGTTGTTGGGGTCCCACTTTAAGCTTTACCAAGGGCTCCTTAAGATGTTTCTTCCCCAACAAATAGAGCCCTTGACACCCCTAATCTTCCTTAAAGGCCTTCTCATCCGCTATCCGTTGTCTGCATCCCCTCTTCATATGTCCCTTCTTTCCACAGTAGAAGCAGACAATTTCACGACCTCTTTCTTTTCCTTCCCTAGAAATATAACTCTGCTCCCGATTCTCCCTTTGTTCTACATTCCTTGCACGGAAATTAGGGTTAGGCCCTTCCCGCACAACTGCAGCCATAATCCTCGCCTGTCTCTTGAAATTCTCATCCTCCCTTCTCACAAAAACCTTCTGCGCTTCCCTCAAGAGCTCCTCTAATCCTCTAGTCTGCCATCCGTCCAACTTTTCTAGTTTCCTCCTAATATCTACCCATGCATTTGCCACAAACTGCATTTTCAACACCGCCTCTCCCTCCTGGGTATCAGGGTCTATCCCAGAATACAAGCGGAAGGCTTTCCTTAAGCGCTCTAACCATTCCGTGCGATCCTCATCTTTTTTTTGTTGTAATCCAAAAGCCTTCTTCACATTCTGCCCCCGCGGAACTGATTGTTTTATTCCCTGAATGATGATGTTTCGCAAATCACCCATGTGAGTGCGATGCAAGGGATCCTGGTTATTCCACTGGGGATTTTGTAGGGGCCACTTCATATCTGCTAAGGGTCCTTGGTGGTGTTCATCATCCCATATCCTCATACCCGTTTCCCTTATCATCCTCCTTTCCTCTGCCGTGAACAAAATCCTTAGTATTGACTGTAACTCCTCCCATGTGTACACATTGGGCCCCAAAAATTGGTCCAACCGTTCTGCCACTCCTAGAGGATCGTCCAACAAATGTCCCATTTCCTTCTTAAAGTCCCTGACTTGCTCAGAGTCTAAAGGCACAGTTACATAGGCAACCCCTGCTATTTGGGGTGGCTGACCTTCCTGTCCCGCTTGGGGATTCGGGATCATACCAATGCTTTGTTCTCTTAGGGGAAACATCCCCAATTCCTGTTCCTTTTTCCTAGTCTGACTTCTAGTTACCCTACGATTGTTTTCCCTTGTTCCTCCACTCTCTGCCTCATCATCAGAGTCTGAAGGAGCCGTGGGGACCCCAGGGCCAACCGGGTCTGCAGGCAGCTGGGGATATATATTTTGACTAGCAGGGGGTGGGAGTGGAGGAATATATGGAGGAGGAACGTAGGGGGGCATATTATTTTCCTCCTTGTTTTTCTTGTTCTTTTCCCTGGCTGATAAGGCAAATAGTTTTGTCCTTGTCTCCCCAACTGTCCACAGGGAAGCATATTCGCTCTCTTCTGAATCAAAGGCTTCCTTTGAGTTAACATATATATTTAGAGCCTGACAAATCCAATCCTCAAAGGACCCGAATACCGGCCAATACAAATGGTCTCCCCTAATTTGTTTCCCCCCCCACACTTCCATACAATAATGTATCATTTTAACTTTGTCTTTCCCTTTTCTAGATGGGAAAGCATCCCAATTAATTATCATCAAACCCAAGGGGCTATCCCTGGGAATCTGGGGAAGCTTAGCATGGGTCCCCTCTCCCATGGGACCAGAGGGCTTGCTTTTCCTCTGTCCCATCTTCCGGAGTGCACTCAATTTCTCACACACGTGCTCCCCTGGTTCGTGGCCCAGCCCCTCGCGGGGAATGGAAAACGCACTAATACAGAGTCCGCACTCATTTGGTCTCTACGAGACCTCTCACACACAGCACTCCGGGAAAACCACCCCAAACCGAGCGGGAAACCGGCCTATACTCACACATCCTGCGTCTTCACTGGTTCTTCGTGCACAAAGATTACAGGGGTAACCGGTTCTCCTTTGCCCGTTACTCAATTTAGGTTCGTCGGTGGAGAGTGATCAGAAAGCCTGGGGCAGCCGGGCCGCCATAAGGGCGGGGCGCCTCCCGATCGTCCCGTAGCGACTGATCTACTTCTCCATCCGAGTCACGGCACCAAATTGTTATAAATTGTGACACGGCAATTTGAAGTGTCTTAATGCAATAAAGCAATTTTATTGAAAATAGCAAGCGAGTAAGGCAGGCAAAGCACAGCGCTGGGCGGCCGGGGAGTCTCCTGCTCCACCAACGGCGCGCAAAAATGTTCTGTCCCAACCTTCCTTTTATTCCCCCCCTTCTCCTTGCAGGCGTGACTCTCCAGATGTAGTCTGAGTCTGGTCGTTGTGATAGCTTCTAAGTCTCTTCTTTTGAGATGCAGCAAGCAGACCAGATACACATACCCAGGACTCTAATCTCAACCTCCTTATCACCTTGTAAGCAAATAAGCATTTCAAAGACACACCAGTACATTCTTATGCAAACCAAGGTAATCGAGCATATCACAGTGAACAAATGATCTTCCACTTATCTCACCCACCTTCTATATTAACCCATTAATTTGCGCCCTAATTTTTACCTCTATTCATTCTCAAGGTAGTGTACTGACTACCTTGAGACTGGCTTCTAGTCTACATCTGGAATATCTTGGTAAATTTTGTAGTTTTGTTCTTTTCCCTTTATTTGCCCTTCAAATTTTGCTAGAGCCTCAGCTGCCCTGCTGTGAGGAATTTCTTCTCCCAGTGTCATTATTTTTGGTACCTGATTTGTTTTTCCAATGGCAGCTTCTGGGTCTGTGGGTAAAGCTGCTATTTGCATCCCCTGTACCACCGAATGGATGAGTCTTATAAAACAGGGGATGAGACAGGGTAGGAATATCACTCCTGCTATTGAATATAAAATGAAGAAAATTATTTTCTTCCACCAAGCCCCATCTAACAAATGATCCCACCATAATGCCTGGAGAAGTGAGTTCCACTTTTGTACTGGAACATGGGCTACCCATTTAATTTCTGTGGCCAGATTTCTAATGGTTTCTCCATAATCATATATTTCTACACAGCACTGAGATTCGTTAAATTTTCCACACACACCTCCTTCTCCAGCTAGTAAGTAATCAAAGGCTATCCTATTTTGATACACAAGACCCCTCATTTGAGAGTGTTGCTGGGATAATAATTCAAGAGCACCTGAAGTGTGATTGGATACAATCTCCACTACAGCCTGCAACCTTATTAAGCGATTCAGTAAGTAGATGGGGGTTCGGTATCCCCACGACCCGTCCTGAGCCCATGTGGCAGGACCATAATATTCAATGATCCTTTCAGCAGGCCATTCATCCTCTCCCCACGTTTTTTTCCCTCCAATGAGAGGGAATTTTTCCTTTAAGCCCCTTTTTTCTCGGTTCAGGGATTCATACAAGGGGGCTCCTAGTGAGCTACTCTCTGACCTGGGTAGGGTGAAGAAAACAGGTCTGATTAGTCCTACCGTGCGGGATCCCTTCCAGCGTTGAGGTAATTCACTGTAGGCTTTTTTCCCACAGATCCAGTGTAATCCATTAGGTGCTTTCCATCTGATTGTTATGCTCTCAGGCTCCTCCCAATACTTTCTCAGTTTGCTGATTGACCAATAGGGGTTAGCTCCAGGGTTTTTATACCAGCAGAGCCCAATTTTGTCACTCCATTCACAGTTCTCCTTTTTATCCTGGCTCCAGTACCCAGTAGGGCTTTCGGGCTGCCAGACCTTGATGTGGCTGGTGGAATTTATAGATAGGGTGGAAACACATGGAGTGTATCCTACAATTTCTGAATATAACCCTCCCTCTCTGCTAAGGCAGAATGTTCCAATTACTCGTTCGTCTAGTGTCCACCCCTCCGGTCTCTGAATTATTTTGGGGGTCCCACCAGTTTCCCATTTTAGTAGTTGCTCAGGAGTCAAACCCTCACCCCTCCAAGGCCATTTTTCTGCGGATTTTAGCCCCCCACAGATCCAGCAATTAGACAACCTCAGCTCTGTGGAAATTTCTTACATCAGTTCCACAAAGAGATTCTGATCTGAGGCAGGCAATCCCCATTTTGCGTATTGTTTTTCTAATTGATCATACAATCGCTTAGGGATTTTAGCCTTTCTTGTTCTATTCTCTTTTTCCTCATCTCAGCTTCTTGTCTTTTTACCTCTTGCATTACCTGTTTTATTTTATTTTCTGGGTCTACCCCTTCTTTATCCTTGGTGAAACAAAACATTTTGTCATACTGCAGACAGACTCTGTCATCCTGGTCCCCTAAGAGGTCCAGAATGATTGGCTCAGTTTCTAGAGGTATCTTATTTTCATATTTCAGGTTACTCCCCACCCAGTAGGTTTTTCCCCCCCATTACACACATACTAATTTTATTCAGATTGTAACACACTGGGTTAGCTGGGAAATAAGCAACAAAGATAGACTCCTGCCTTCCCCCAACCCATACAGTACAGTTACATTCGTTACAAACCGGAATTGAGATTTCCCCTGTGCTCCTTCATTGCAGTTGATGAGCTGACTGTCCGTTTTCACGGTATGTTTTTGATTTCCCCTTTAATTTGTATATCCCCTGTTGAGTGTTTGTTTCAAGACACGGCTTATTAGGCTTACCCCTGCTGCAGTTCCATGAGGTGAGGGGTAACTTCTCTGGGTATCTGCCCCCAAGTTCCCCCTTGAGGCATGTGGCTAGGCTCAGGCTCACCAGGATTACTCCCACTGCTAGGATCCCTCTGCCATTCCCAGTGCCCATGGGGTGCCTCCAGTGGTGGGGCAAACCATCTTCTTGGCAGCAGGAATCTTCGTCTGTGGTTTCATGCTCAGGCTGAGCTGCATACCTGTTTAAAAAAATTCCTCCCTGGTGTAGTTCAGCAGAGCCTGCGCATTGTTCAACCTATGACACTCAACAATAATAATTTTAGTTTTGCAAGTAATTTCTCCCTTAATCCATTCTAATATTGGAGAACACCAAATTATTGAATCTAATTGAAACAATCTCAGCCTTGTGGCTATTACCAGAAAACGGTTAGTCAGGTCTAACTCCTGCTCAAAGCACTCCCAGACAACCCACTTAGTTTAAGCAGTCTAAACTTTACAACAGTATTCATAAGGGAAACATACAAAAGGATAATAGTTACACTCTGGCACAGAAAGTTTGATTGAGATGTTTTCAGTCATTTACTTTGCTGGTGCAGGGTTATCTTCATATCTCTGGGGCGGGAGGTGATTTTCCACTCTGGTGCCTGATCCTGGAGTTTGACTTTCTTTATCCTTGATGCGTGTGTCCACCCCTTTTCTGCAGTTTGTATAGGAGTATCTGTGGTCAAAAGAACAATGAAGGGTCCCTCCCAATGAGGCGTTAATGGGGATTCCCTCCATGCTTTTACAAGCACTTTGTCCCCAGGTTGTATTTTATGTATCGAGAAGCCAAGAGGATTGTGCTGCATGATCACCCCCTGCTTTCGCAATTCTTCAAGATTCTTATTTAATGCTATTAGGTATGGCTGTATTTATCTATCCTCTAATCTTGGATGCCCTACAGGCACACCATGGGTATAAGGCATCCCATATAACATTTCAAAAGGTGAAAGTCCCGTTTTGGAGTGAGGCATAGTCCTTATATTTAATAAGGCCAATGGGAGGCATTTTGTCCATGACATTCTTGTTTCTAACATCAATTTGGCTAATTGGGCTTTTAATGTTTGATTCATCCTCTCAACTTGCCCTGAGCTCTGGGGGTGCCACGGGCTGTGGTATTCCCGAATGCCTAAAGCATCTGCCAATTGCTTAATAATTTTTGATGTGAAATGTGTTCCCTGGTCCGAATCAATACAGCTTACTGATCCATATCGTGGTATAATTTCTTCCAATAAAATTCTTGACACTGTTTGGGCTGTAGCCTGAGAGCTTGGGAAAGCCTCTACCCAGTGGGTAAGCTTGTCCACTATAACTAATAGGAATTTGTCTCTCCTGACCTTAGGTAGATCGATGAAATCTACCTGGACCCTTTCAAAAGGCCAGTAAGCTACTGGGCGACTCCCCATTGTTAACCTTTTGGAGTTCGCTCAATTTATTTTTTTGCAAATTATACACTCCTGTACCTCCTGTTTAGTTAATTCTTATATAACTCTGCAGCAAAAGAATCTCAGGAATTGTTCTGCCAGAGCTCGGGCCCCCCAGTGTGTTTGTTGATGTAATCTTTTTAAAATTTTCCTGGTGTATTCCTTTGATAACAATTCCCTCCCATCTGGTAACTTCCACTTACCTTCTTCCAACCCTCCCCAGATCTCTTGATAAGCGTTTATCTCTTTTTCAGAGGGGTGGTGGGGGAATTTCTGAGCTTCTCCTTTCTCAATCTCTGGGGTATTTACCTTTAACAAAGCAGAGCTTTTTGCCTCTTTGTCAGCTAAATTGTTTCCTCGAGTCCTGAATTGCATTCCAGTTTGGTGTCCTTTTACATGAACCACAGCAATAGCTTCTGGTCCTCTAATGGGTTTTAGGATTTGTCTAATTATTTCTTAATGAATTAGCCCTTTTCCCCCTGTGTTTAGCAGACCCCTTTCCTCCCAGATTTTTCCAAAGGTGTGCACTACCCCAAATGCATATTTAGAGTCAGTGAAAATTGTCCCCTTTTGCCCTTCAAGTCCCAGCAGAGCCCTGTATACTACATACAGCTCACAGGCCTGAGCCGACCACCCTGCACTCAGGGGCCCAGATTCTACCACCCCTCCCATCTTCCTGTCTATGACTGCATATCCCGACTTTCTTTTACCTTCCACTACTTTTGCAGAACCATTCACAAACCATTTTTCCCCTTCCTCAAGTTCTTCCTCTTCCAAATCTGGTCGTGTTTTGGTCTGTAATTCTACTATCTCAGCACAGTTATGGCGGGGGTCCCCTGGGACTGCCCCAAACAGGAATTGGGCAGGATTTTGTGCCGGGGTAGTCTTTAACTCCAGGTCCTGGGAGTGGATTAGAATGGCTTCATATTTCAGAAGCCTGGCATCTGTCAGCCACTTGTCAGCTTTTTGCTGCAAGATGCTTCTTACATTATGGGGGGAGTAGATGGTTAATGAAGCCTCGAATGTTACCTTTTTGGCTTCTACTAATATTGCCACTGCCACAATTGCTTGTAAGAAGGTGGGCCAGCCCCTGCTGACAGGGTCCAGAAGCTTGGATAGATAACCAACTGGTTTCTTGGCCCCTGCCCAGTCCTGGGTCAGAACCCCGTGGGCAGTGTGGTTACTAACATCTACAAAGAGCTGAAAGGGCCTTTTTATGTCAGGGAGACTTAGTACTGGAGCTGCTATGAGGGTTTCTTTTAATCCTCTGTAACTCTCTTAATCTTTTTCAGTCCACTTAAGTCTGTCTGTGGTAAGTTTGTCATATAAAAACCTTACCTTTTCACTGTATCCTTCGATCCATTGTCTGCAAAAGCCCAAAAGTCCCAGCAATTTATGCCTGATTTATCTTTTTTTCTTAGGAGATGGTAATGCAGTTATTCCTGCCACCCGGTCTGGATCTAGTTTCTTTTTCCCTTTTGTCAGCCAGTGCCCCAAATATTTTACTTCAGGTTCAGTGAATTGTAATTTAGACTTTGAAACTTTCAACCCTTGTCCTCCCAGGAAGTTTAATAAAGCTATGATTCCAGTCCTGACTTCTTCCTCCTTAGAGCCAGCTACCAATAAGTCATCTACATATAGTAATAGTTTGGTCCCAGGGACTGGCACAAATTCGCTGAGCACCCTTTCAAGGGCCTGACCGGAAAGATTTAGTGAGTCTACATACCCTTGAGGGAGGGAAGTCCATCTTAGTTGTTGTTTTCTGTGGGTGTCCAGATCCTCCCACTGGAAGGCAAAATAATCACGGCTTTCCTCAGCTAGAAGACAAGTCCAGAAGACATCTTTTAGGTCGATCACACTATACCATTTATCATCTGGGGACACATCGTTCAGCAAAGTATATGGATTAGAGACCATGGGAAATAGGGTTTTTGTTCTTTGATTTACTTCTCTTAAGTCTTGTACTAGCTGATAATTACCATCTGATTTTTGAACTGCCAAGATAGGTGTATTATGTCTTGACATGCAAGGCTCTAAGGTGCCCCCTTTTATTAAATCTTCAATTATTGGTTTTAATCCTTTCTTCCCTCTAGAGGGATGGGATATTGCTTTACCCTTATGGGATCTTCTGGTCTCTCAATTTCAATGTGGATTGGTTCCGTGTCTAATTTTCCAGCTTCCCTGGGAGTGTGCCAGACCCTGGGATCAATTTTGTTTTCATCCTCAGTAGTTAGGTTGTATAAACTTACCATGAGTTGTGAGTCCTTTGCAATTATACTTATTCCTAATGTTACAATTAAATCCCTCCCCAGTAAATTGTATTCTGTTTCTTCCACTAATAAAATATCCCCCAATGTATTTTTAAACATTTTTTAGGACACGGACCTGAAAAGGTTCTCCCTTAGCCCCAATCACAGTCATAAAATATTTACCTTTGATACACCCAAGAGATAGTTGTTTGACTGTGGTTTTTTCTGCTCCAGAATCAACTAAAAAGACTAGTTCCTGTTTTAGGGGTCCAACCTTTAATTTTATCATGGGCTCTCTAGATGTCCTTGACCCCAAATTGTAAAGCCCCTGACACCTCTGTTCCTCTTGAAAGACTATTTTATCCTTTATTTGTTTCTTACAATCCCTCTTGAGGTGTCCTTTCTTTTTACAGTAAAAACATTCAGGGGCACTTACCCATTTCTTTGTCTTTTGTGTGTGCACCGGCTTTCCCTGGGGCTTCCGGGCTGGAGCTGATGTCCCAGCTGTTTGTGCTTATGCTTCCCTTACTGCTGCCACCAACACCCTGGCTTGTGTCTTTGGTTTTTCCTCATCCCTCCTCATATATACCTTTTGTGCTTCACTCAATAGTTCCTGTAAACTTCTTTCATGCCAATTATCTATTTTCTCTAACTTCCTTCGAATGTCCTCCCATGATTTAGCCACGAATTGTGTTTTTAAAAGGACCGCCCCCACGGGGGATTCAGGGTCCGTACCAGATTACATTTGAAGGCTTTTCCTGAGTCTCTCCAACCACTCAGTGGGAGTTTCATCCTTCCCCTGGAATTTCCCCAGTGCCTTGCTAATGTTTTGTCCCTTGGGGACCGCTCTCCGAATACCTTGTATTACCATGTTCCTTAATCTGATCATTTTTGCTCGGTCTGCCTCCGCCTGAGCGTTCCATAATGGTCTTTGTTCTGGCCACTTTTCCAGCCCGCTCCCGCCCTGGGGGTTTCTGAATTCCCAATCCTTTATGGCAGCCTGCCTTATCATATCTCGTTCTTCAGCATTAAACAAAGATCTTAATATAGCCAAGATATCATCATATGAATATATACTATTTCCCAAAAATTCATCCAACCTCTCCGCCACACCCAAAGGGTCATCCATTAATTTCCCCATTTCCTTTTTGAAAGCCCTTACATCCCCAGTGTTGATGGGAACATTTACAAACCCGATGATTCCAGGAGCTGTGGGGACTTTCCTTAAAGAGTATAGATTAGGTCTGTCCCTTTCATCATCGCTATCTCCCGTGTTTTCTCTCCTCATTTTCCGCCGGGTTCTACTGACAGGAGGAGATGTGTTTTCCCCGGTGTGGTGTGCGTGTGTGTGTGTGTCCCCATGCTGTGTGGAAGGGAGGCTTGGGGGCTGAGAAGGTCCCGGAGCGCCTGCATCGGGGACTTGTACATTAGGTGGCAGTGCAGGCTGAGCCGGGGGCGCTGATGGGGGGGCTGCCAGGACCTGTGCTTGAGCTGGGGGAACCTAGTATGGGGGGGCAGGTTTTCTAGGGGTTCCCAGGTTTTTTCCGAGCTTACCCTGTTGCCAGAGGTCTTAATAGGGAACAGCCGTGCACTGGCATATTCCCATAGCCTGGCATAGTCCAATTCCTCATCGTCCCACTCCTCTTCCTCGTACAAGTGATCCGAAAGTGCTTGGCAGAGCTTATTTTCGAAGGTACCAAAAACGGGCCAGTATTGGTATTTTCCAATTTCCATATTTCCCCATACTTCTACACAATAGTGTATTATTTTTTCTTTGGACCTTTTCCGTCTCACAGAACAGTCCTCCCAGTGTTCTAACATCCAACCCAGGGGACTTTCCCTCGGAATCTCGGGGAATTCCTCTGTTTCCCCCCTTCTTGTTTTTGAATGCTTACCTTTTCTTGCTGTCAGGTGTTCACCCTTTCCTGGCTTAGGATTTTTCCCTTTTGGTCCCCCCCACACCTTACTGGTTTTTTGTCCAATATTAAAGGTTTTCCTTACTGTATTCTAAGTCAGTGTCTGCCAGCCGTTCCAAGAAGTCAGCAACCTATGTGCTAAAATGTGTATTTCGGTCCCGTCCTGGACCAAGTCTTACCAAGTGTTTAAACCAGTCTGTTCCCGACTGAACCTTGCCAACCTAGTTACCTCACGGTGAACCGGTCCGTGGGTTTTCAGATGGAAGAACAGTGAGCTCTCTTGTACCTGTTTGTCGGGTTCCCCGAGCCCAGAGCCAGTGAGGTTTACCAGTTTCTTGAATCCATGAGAATGTACCTTCCCTCCCCCGACCCGTCCGTGGGTGGATCCCCGTTAACTCCCCGAGTTTCAGGTCATATGCGTGTTGTGAGTATACAGGAATCCTTTCGCTTTCCCCGTAGCCAACCACCTCCCTCTCGGGCTAGTGGAACTGCGGTTCGTAGGGGTCCACTCTCACGCCGTGACTATGTCACGTCTCACACACACACCCACTCACGCCCCACTCAACCACGCGATAATTAGGGCTCCTTTTCCTGCGTGGGTTCTTCATGCACATTGATTTTATGAGTGAAAGTTTGCTGCTGCAGCCTCGGAGATTTAGCTCCGAGTTCCGAGAGCTCTGGGCCCGTTTATATCTTTTCCTTAATGTGGCTTTTCGGCTGTTTTTGGAATCTGGTTGGTTCCATGGAGTTCCTCAGTCCTGTTCAGCTGCTGAAATCAGCAGGGCATCGCCTGGATCGAGGATAGGGAACTCCCCGGATACCCCCAAACCAGATCATGTAAGGGGTCACGAAGATTGTTATAAATGAGAATTTATTCAGCCAGATTAAAAATAAGGAAAAAAAAATTTATTAGCGGTCAAATTCTATCTAGCCAGCCACGGAAAAAGACAGAGCCAAACCCGGGAATTGGCTCTGGGTGTGCAACAAGGAGTCAGCCTCAGGAGAGGTTTCCCCTATGCCCACACACCTCCATCCTGGCACAAGCAGTTTATATAGGGAAAATTCTGCCTGAGGCCAAGATTTTAGCAATCTTCTATTCAGAGTCCATAGGTTAATAAGATTTTCTTTTTTGGTGATGAGGAGAAATAATTCAATGTCCGGAATAGGTGAATTCCTGATGAGATTTTACGGGAAGGGTGCATTCACATGTATCTGTTTGGGGATTTCTATGATATCCATCTTGGGCCATTTACACAATGATCAGCACCTGATGATCAACACCTGGAGTCCTGATGGCCAATACCTGGAGTCTGGATATAGCCCATCTCCTGGCTGAGCCACATCCTTTTACTTGCAAATCAGTTTCCAATATACACCCAGTCTCGCCTGCAAGGGGGTGGGGAGGAACTAATACAACGGGCATAATCTAACAAGTTTCCAATATTACATATTTCATACAAGGAATGGCGCGAATTATATTTACTACACATAACAGAAAGAAAGAAAGAAAGAAAGAAAGAAAGAAAGAAAGAAAGAAAGAAAGAAAGAAAGAAAGAGGAAGGATGGAGGATGGAAGGAAGGAAGGAAGGAAGGAAGGAAGGAAGGAAGGAAGGAAGGAAGGAAGGAAGGAAGGAAGGAAGGAAGGAAGGAAGGAAGGAAGGCAGCCAGGAAGGAAGGAAGGCAGGCAGGCAGGAAGGAAGGAAGGAAGGAAGGAAGGAAGGAAGGAAGGCAGGAAGGCAGGCAGCCAGGAAGGAAGGAAGGCAGGCAGGCAGGAAGGAAGGAAGGAAGGAAGGAAGGAAGGAAGGAAGGAAGGAAGGAAGGCGGGCAGGCAGGAAGGAAGGAAGGAAGGAAGGAAGGAAGGGAGGGAGGATATTTTGAAGTCAGCTGCCTGCTAAGGGCAAGGGGACAATGGGCATATACTCTGGCCATTTTTCCTGGGAAAGAAAAATCACCAATGCAGGTTCTAGATGTCAGTTTGTAGGGCTCCCATGGGACTCTCAGGGCAGCACAAGTGTGAGGTGGGGACAGGTTCGGTCTGGTATACATCCTTCGATATTTGGATTTTTTGAAGTGAGCTGCCTGCTCAGGGCCAGGAGACCCTGGGCACATACTCCGTCCCTTTCCCATGGGAAAGAAAACTCACCAATCCAGGTTCCTGATGTCAGTTTCCATGGCTCCCTTGGGACTGTCAGGGCAGCACAAGTTTGAGGTTGGGGCAGATGGTGTCTGAGCCATAACCTTCGATGTTTGTATTTCAGGCAGTCAGCTGCCTACCTGGAGCCACAGGATCCTGTGTGCGAATTGCATCCCTTTTCCCTGGTAAAGAAAACTCACCAGTCCTGGTTCCTGATGTCAGTCTGTAGGGCTCCCTTGGGTCTATCAGGGCACCACAGGTTTGAGGTGGGGGCAGATGGGGTCTAGGACACATCCTTTGATGTTTGGACTTTTAGCAGTCAGCCACATGCTGAGGGCCAGGGAACGCTGGACACATATTCTGCCCCTTTCCCCTGGGAAATAAAATATGCCAATTCAGGTTCCTGATGTCAGATTGTAGGGCTCCCTTGGGACTGTCTGGGCCGCACAAGTTTGAGGCTGGGGCAGCTGGGGTCAGGGACACATCCTTCGATGTTTCAATTTTTTGAAGGTGAGCACCAGCAGAGGGCAAGGGGGCACTGGGAACATCCTTTGGCCCTGTTCTTTGGGAAAGAAGAGTCGCCGGTCCAGGTTCCTGATGTCAGTTTGTAGGGCTCCCTTAAGTCTATCAGAGCAGCACAAATTTAAGGTGGGGGCAGCTGGGGTCTGGGATACATCCGTCGATATTTCGATATCTTGCAGTCAGGTGCCAGCTCAGGGCCAGGGCCCCTAGGCACATACTCTGGCCCTTTTCCCTGGAAAAGAAAACTCACCAGTCCAGGTTCCTGATGTCAGTTTGTAGGGCTCCCTTAAGTCTATCAGAGCAGCACAAATTTAAGGTGGGGGCAGCTGGGGTCTGGGATACATCCATCGATGTT
Source organism: Lonchura striata (assembly GCF_050655825.1). Lineage (NCBI taxonomy): Eukaryota > Metazoa > Chordata > Aves > Passeriformes > Estrildidae > Lonchura > Lonchura striata. The sequence goes on along the minus strand of NC_140718.1, from coordinate 1,335,708 downwards.
TTGATATCTTGCAGTCAGGTGCCAGCTAAGGGCCAGGGCCCCTAGGCACATACTCTGGCCCTTTTCCCTGGGAAAGAAAACTCACCAATCCAGGTTCCTGATGTCAGTTTGTACGGCTCCCTTGGGACTGTCAGGGCAGCACAAGTTTGAGGTTGGGGTAGCTGGGGTCTGGGACATATCCTTCGATATTTGTATTTGTTGCAGTCAGCTGCCTGCCTGGAGCCACAGGATCCTGTGTGCGAATTGCATCCCTTTTCCCTGGGAAAGAAAACTCACCAGTCCTGGTTCATGATGTCAGTTTGTAGGGCTCCCTAGGGACTGTCAGGGCAGCAGAAGTTTGAGGTGGGGGCAACTTCAGTCTGGGATCCATCCTTCGATGTTTGGATTTTTTGCAGTCAGAGGCCAGCTCAGGGCCACGGGGACCTGGGTACATACTCCAGCTGTATCCCTCGGAACAAAAACTCGCTAGTCCAGGTTCCTGATGTCGGTTTGTAGGGCTCCCTTGGCTCTATCAGGGCAGAACAACTTTGAGATGGGGACAACTTTGGTCTCGGGTATATCCTTTGATGCATTGACTTCTCTCAGTCAGGTCCCAGCCCAGGGCCAGGGACCCTAGGTACATACTTTGGCAATTTCCCCTGGGAAAGAAATTTCACCAGTCCAGATTCCTGATGTCAATTTTTAGGGTCGATCAAGGCAGCCCACGTTTGAGGTGGGGGCAGATGGGGTCTGGGACACATCCTTCGATGTTTGGTATTTTTGCAGTCAGGTATGTGCTCAGAGCCTGTGGCTCCATAGCACGTAATTTGGCCCTTTTCCCTGGGAAAGAAAACTCACCAGTCCAGGTTTCTGATGTCAGTTTGCAGGGCTCCGTTGGGTCTATAAGGTCAGCACTAGTTTGAGGAGGGGACAACTTCGGTCTTGGATACATCCTTCGATGTCTTGATTTTTGCAATCAGGGTCCATCCCAAGGCCAGGGGCACCTGGGCACATACTCTGGCCCTTTTCCCTGGGAAAGAAAACTCACCAGTCCAGGTTCCTGATGTCAGTTTGTAGGGCTCCCTTGGGTCTATCAGGGCAGCAAAAGTTTGAGGTGGGGACAACTTCCATCTCAGGTCCATCCTTCGATATAGGGATTTTTGGCAGTCAGGGGCCAGCTCAGGGCCTGGGGCCCCTGGGCACATTCTTTGGCCATTTTCCCTGGGAAAGAAAACTCACCAGTCCAGGTTGCTGATGTCAGTTTGTAGGGCTCTCTTGGGTCTATCAGGGCAGCACAAGTTTGAGGAGGGGACTACTTCGGTCTGGGGTCCATCCTTCGATGTATTGACCTTTTGCACTCAGGTCCCAGAACAGAGCCGGGGCCCCTGGGCACATCCTTTGGCCATTTTCCCTGGGATAGAGAACTCACCAGTCCAGGTTCCTGATGTCAGTTTGTAGGGCTCCCTTGGGACTATCGGGGCAGCACAAATTTGAGGAGGAGACAATTTCAGTCTGGGGTCCATCCTTCGATATAATATTTTTTGCACTCAGGTGCCAGGTCAGAGCCTAGGGCCACTGGGCACAAACTTTGGCCATTTTCCCTGGGAAAGAAAACTCACCAGTCCAGGTTCCTGATGTCAGTTTGTAGGGCTCGCTTGGGTCTATCAGGGCAGCACAATTTTGAGGAGGGAACAACTTCAGTCTGGGGTCCATCCTTCGATATAAGGATTTTTTGCAGTCAGTGGCCAGCTCAGGGCCAGGGGCCCCTGGGCACATACTTTGGCCATTTTCCATGGGAAAGAAAACTCACCATGAAGAGAGCTTAACAGAGGAATGGTTGAACGACAAGGGACATGATACTGTAACATTAATCCAAATAGGGAGGGCTACGTGACTGCTGCAAAGTTCGCATGGCCCTGAAGAGTAGATGGTGTGCAGAAAGCAGGATATTGAAACTGCTTGGTATGTAGAAATAGATAGAGAAGAACAAAGAAGTACTAAGCTGTTCTAACTGCAAGGCCAGCTGGACAGGCATGTATCTTTCACAAAGATAGTTTTAAGATAATAGTACAAGTCACATAGCAACCAATCATGAGCTTGGCTTTTGCAATATGTATGAGCTAATTAACGAACATATATAAACTGTGTAATCTGTTACAATAAACTGAGACTTGATGATCATGATATCATGAGTCTTGTCTCCCGCGGCATCCCTCTAACAACTGGCGCCCGAAAGCAGGGACCTGGTCCGAGCCTAAGGCGAGAGAGGTGCTGCGTTGGGGTTTGGGTCCTGCAGCTGGAAGGACGGCGAAAATAAAGAGAAGAGGCGAAACACTCTGCTCCGCGCCCTGAGTGACCGTAGAAGCGGGCTCAGCCGATACGTGCTGCCGAAGCCTGAAGGAGCCAGCAACAGTACCGACGTAATCATGGAAAGGCAAGCAGCATATGATTTGTTTAGTGCTTCTCTTAGAAAAAGTCAGATTAGGGGGATTGACTTAGATAAGGATCTCCCTTCGCTATTGCATCATGCTGAGTCTTACGGCTTTTTTGTTAACCCCCATAGTGTTCATGAACTTTCAGAATGGAGAAGATATAGGGATAAGTTGTGGGAATTAGTGTTAGATGAGGATAAACCGGGCAAGAAAATGAGTAAACTTTGAAGAGTGGTTGATAACGAATTGTTAATGTGTCAGGCAGAAAAGAGGGCGGTGGAAGTGATACGGACAGCTCTGGAGGAAAATAAGGAATGTGTACCCTCGCTTCTCTCCAGTGAGCCAAACCCTCCGGTTCTCACAAATTTTCCCATTCCCATCTCTGCTTCTGAAATGCCTGTACCTCCCATAGACACTAGTAGCATTGAGGTGCTGGAAATTGAGATCCAAATTGCTTTATGGCAACGGGACTGGGATCCCAAATTCACTTTTTGTGAACGGGAATCAGGTAGAACGGAGCGGGCGCGGGGCCAGACAGAGCGGGGCCGGCCAGCACCGAGCCGGAGGCGAGCCCGGGGCGGAGCGGACATCAGCCGAGAGACAGAAGGCTCCTTGTTGACGAGCAACAGCGCAAGGGGGAAGAGGGGCGTTCCTGGGGCTCAGCCGCGCTGGAGTCGGAGCAGGCGGGGCGCGGCCGTGGCGGGGGTGTCTCTTCTCCCATCCACAAGGTGGCGCAAGAAGGACGGGAGCGAGGCGGTGCCGCCCCTCATCTCCCCGCAGCGCCCAGCAATGGCGGCGGAGATGGCGGCACAGTCCTGGTTGCCATGGCAGCGACAACGCCGAGAGCAGCAGCGCCACCGATGGCGGGATCGCAACACTACAGCAAAAATTTCAACAGCATCTTTCCAATTTCTTACAAGAGTCAGAAGACGTAATGAAAAAGTACAGCAGTACCGAGTGTTTTCCAAGATACCAAGAAGGATGAACATTATGTGAATCAATGTTATTTCAAATATGATATGGATAAAAATCACTGTATAAAGATAGAAATGTTAGTAATGATTTAATTACCAAAAATGTCTCTGAAAACAAAGAGTTGAGAAAATGTCATCTGATGGAATTTTAATATTGAGTTTGTAATCTCTGTCTTTGGGTTTTTATAGATAATAATATAAGTAATAGTGATTTTTAAGTTTTATAGATAATACGATAAATAGTGATTCTTAAGTTTTTGTAAATAATGATAAGTAGTGATTGTTACTAATGCTATATGAGTGCTTTAAAAGGATTGTCTTAAACTATTTGAAACATTTCTTGTTAATAAGTTAATCATAAAATGTGAGTTCTCTGATTTTTCTGATAAGAATTAGTATTAAGGTATTAAGGTGATGTTATAGTATTTACAGTCAGTTTTCATATGTTTTATTGTCTCTTTAGGTAATTGATTACAAGATGTTTTTTCAGGATCCTGTGTTTTTGATTTTTTAACTACTCATGTGTTTTCTTTATCTAATCTTTTATGCAGCTGCAATTCATCTTCCTTTAAAAATTCATTATCCAAATTTTAATTCAAAATTTCAGACTTCAAATTTTCAGATTTCTGAAGAAAGGGTTTGTTGTATTTAGAGAATTTTTGTCTTGAAAGAGATTTTAAACAGGTTCAATTATTTAATAGTTTGATAAATTTTTAATAATAAGGTTTTTTACTTATAACTGTTATTTCTAAGACTTTTGTTTCATAATGTGTTAAAATATATCCTCCAATTAGAGTTTGAGCTCTGGCCAAGCTCTGGCTCTACGTGGATGGTGTGATTGACCCAGGTGTTTTCTGCATCAAAAAGTATTCAAGTCCTTTTGGCTTAACATATAGGGCAGCTGAGCCTCAAAAGGAGTTTTGGAGAAACATGATCCGGACATGTTTTATCCAAATCTCTGTTGTTTTAAGGTTTATCAGCTGCTTCAGACTCTGGGATGATAATTTGATAGTGTAGCACTTGGTAACTTTGATTTTATATGTAAATATTAATTGTGTATGCATTGTTTTGTTCTTGATGTTTTTTCATGTTTATAACAAAGATGTTGATATTTCCATTTCTTCATGCAAATTTTAGGAAACAGAATTGAGAGAGGACCCTCCAGTCCCTGTGGGGAGTGTTGAGTTTGTTTGTGTTTTAGCAGGTGCAGAACCTGGATAGATTTCAGTGAAGAATATTAAACTTATCAATTTCAAGAGAACACTAATCTCTCCACAAGTAAATCAGAGGATGCACAGCAAAAGTGGATTGTACAAAGATTTGTGTTTCACCCACAGAAAATTGTAGACTTTGAGTTTTTTCATAAGTGTATTTTTAATTATGTTATAGACTTTTTTACTAAGTTTTAATGAGTTTTAGTAACGCCTGTGATTTTTCTGTTCATTTTGCCATTGCTTTTCAATGGCAAAAGAAAAAGAGGGACAATCAATTAGATAATCAAAAGCATAACATTAAGTTTATCATAAATATAGTTTGTATTTCGAATTAAGTTTGCCCCTTTCATGTTAAACACAGCAATCAAGAACATAAGAAATATGAAGTGGGGTGCACTTCTGTAATATTAACCTCATTTTTCACCCCACGAGTTGCTTCAGTGCAAGCCCTTACACAATTAAAAATCCTAGCCTACTGGACAGAAAAATAAATTAGTATTCCATCTAAAATGTTAAGTGAGCTTGCCACAAATATAGGTAGTATCTGTCATGCAGTTCTGCAAAACAGAGCAGCTGCCACTAATTTACTTCTTCTAGCCCAAGGTCATAGTTGTGAAGAATTTGAAGGAATGTGCTGTATGAACTTATCCGATCACTCTACATCCATCCACAAACAAATATGAAAATTGACCGAGCTAACTCAACAGTTAAAGGTAGAGGATAGATTAGGTTTAAAAAGATAGCTAAAAGGATTAGAGATCAGACCATAGTTGAGAAACATTATCAAATACGGCATAATAGTTCTAAGCATAATTGTGATACTTTTGCTTGTTTTGCCCTGTGTGTTTACTTGCTTGCAAGGCTTGATGCAGCAGCTTTTGCAAAAAATGCTGAATGCACACCTTCTTGTACAAAAGGAAAACGGGGGAGATGAAGAGACCTTAACAGAGGAATGGTTGAACGACAAGGGACATGATACTGTAAAATTAATCCAAATAGGGAGGGCTACGTGACTGCTGCAAAGTTCGCATGGCCCTGAAGAGTAGATGGTGTGCAGAAAGCAGGATATTGAAACTGCTTGGTATGTAGAAATAGATAGAGAAGAACAAAGAAGTACTAAGCTGTTCTAACTGCAAGGCCAGCTGGACAGGCATGTATCTTTCACAAAGATAGTTTTAAGATAATAGTACAAGTCACATAGCAACCAATCATGAGCTTGGCTTTTGCAATATGTATGAGCTAATTAACGAACATATATAAACTGTGTAATCTGTTACAATAAACTGAGACTTGATGATCATGATATCATGAGTCTTGTCTCCCGCGGCATCCCTCTAACATCACCAGTCCAGGTTCCTGATGTCAGTTTGTAGGGCTCCCTTGGGTCTATCAGGGCAGCACAAGTTTGAGGTGGGGACAACTTCGGTCTGGCGTCCATCCTTCTATGTATTGATTTTTTGCAGTCAGGTCCCTGACCAGAGCTGGGGCCCCTGGGCACATCCTTTGGCCATTTTCCCTGGGAAAGAAAACTCAGCAGTCCAGGTTCCTGATGTCAGTTTGTAGGGCTCCCTTGGGTCTATCAGGGCAGCACAAGTTTGAGGTTGGGGCAGATGGTGTCTGAGCCATAACCTTCGATGTTTGTATTTCTGGCAGTCAGCTGCCTACTTGGAGCCACAGGATCCTGTGTGTGAATTGCATCCCTTTTCCCTGGTAAAGAAAACTCACCCGTCCAGGTTCCTGATGTCAGTCTGTAGGGCTCCCTTGGGTCTATCAGGGCACCACAGGTTTGAGGTGGCGGCAGATTTGGTCTGAGACACATCCTTTGATGTTTGGACTTTTAGCAGTCAGCCACATGCTCAGGGCCAAGGAACCCTGGGCACATACTCTGCCCCTTTCCCCTGGGAAATAAAATATGCCAGTCCAGGTTCCTGATGTCAGATTGTAGGGCTCCCTTGGGACTGTCTGGGCCGCACAAATTTAAGGTGGGGGCAGCTGGGGTTTGGGATACATCCATCGATGTTTTGATATCTTGCAGTCAGGTGCCAGCTAAGGGCCAGGGCCCCTAGGCACATACTCTGGCCCTTTTCCCTGGGAAAGAAAACTCACCAATCCAGGTTCCTGATGTCAGTTTGTACGGCTCCCTTGGGACTGTCAGGGCAGCACAAGTTTGAGGTTGGGGTAGCTGGGGTCTGGGACATATCCTTCGATATTTGTATTTGTTGCACTCAGCTGCCTGCCTGGAGCCACAGGATCCTGTGTGCGAATTGCATCCCTTTTCCCTGGGAAAGAAAACTCACCAGTCCTGGTTCATGATGTCAGTTTGTAGGGCTCCCTAGGGACTGTCAGGGCAGCACAAGTTTGAGGTGGGGGCAACTTCAGTCTGGGATCCATCCTTCGATGTTTGGATTTTTTGCAGTCAGAGGCCAGCTCAGGGCCACGAGGACCTGGGTACATACTCCAGCTGTTTCCCTCAGAACAAAAACTCGCTAGTCCAGGTTCCTGATGTCGGTTTGTAGGGCTCCCTTGGCTCTATCAGGGCAGAACAACTTTGAGAAGGGGACAACTTTGGTCTCGGGTATATCCTTTGATGCATTGACTTCTCTCAGTCTGGTCCCAGCCCAGGGCCAGGGACCCTAGGCACATACTTTGGCAATTTCCCCTGGGAAAGAAATTTCACTAGTCCAGATTCCTGATGTCAATTTTTAGGGTCGATCAAGGCAGCCCACGTTTGAGGTGGGGGCAGATGGGGTCTGGGACACATCCTTCGATGTTTGGTATTTTTGCAGTCAGGTATGTGCTCAGAGCCTGTGGCTCCATAGCACGTAATTTGGCCCTTTTCCCTGGGAAAGAAAACTCACCAGTCCAGGTTTCTGATGTCAGTTTGCAGGGCTCCCTTGGGTCTATAAGGTCAGCACTAGTTTGAGGAGGGGACAACTTCGGTCTTGGATACGTCCTTCGATGTATGAATTTTTTGAGGTCAGCTGCCAGCCCAGGGTCAGGGGCCCCTAGGAACATACTCTAGACATTTTCCCTGGGAAAGAAAACTCACCAGTCCAGCTTCCTGATGTCAATTTGCAGGGCTCCCTTGGGTCTATCGGGGCAAGACAAGTTTGAAGTGGGGACAAGTTCAGTCTTGGTTACATCCTTCGATGTCTTAATTTTTGCAGTCAGGGTCCATCCCAAGGCCAGGGGCACCTGGGCACATACTCTGGCCCTTTTCCCTGGGAAAGAAAACTCACCAGTCCAGGTTGCTGATGTCAGTTTGTAGGGCTCCCTTGGGTCTATCAGCGCAGCACAAGTTTGAGGTGGAGACAACTTCCATCTGGAGTCTATCCTTCGATATAGGGATTTTTTGCAGTCAGGGGCCAGCCGAGGGTCGGAGGCCCCAGGGCACATCCTTTCGGCATTTTCCCTGGGAAAGAAAACTCACCAGTCCAGATTCCAGATGTCAGTTTGTAGGGCTCCCTAGAACAGGTTGCTCAGGGTAGTACACAGCCAAATCTAGAATATTTCCAAAAATTAAAATGGTAATATTTCCTTGAGCCTCCTGCTTCAGTGTTTGATCTCCTTTGCTGTGAATTTTTTTTTTTCTGGAATCAAATCAGATTTTCACTTGCTATGTCTCTTCTCTTGTGCCATTAAATTGTCCCTTAAAATGACACCGTAACTATAAGATATATAAAATGAAAGTTAGAAAACAATAAGGACAGATTAAGGCATATTTTAAGATTAGGAAGTCTTTACAAGAATTTGAGTTCTTCAGAAATCTCTCAGCCATTCTAGAAACACTTTTCTAGAATGAAAATTTCTTTCTGTCTGCCTGTAGTTCTGTAATAATTTGTGAAAAATTTCTTTTAGTGGCTTTCTCTGACCCCAAGCTCATAGTAGTAAATTAAAACCCCAAGTAAAATACCAGTAAACAGATCCTTGAATAACACTGATCAAGTAATGCATGTCTAAACATTAACTGAAAATAAATTAAGAAAAAAAATGGTGTATTTAAGATTACTAAGAGGGTAGCACAGTGTGGCATGGTGACATACAGGTAGTAAACCTAATCAATTTCTAAGTCAAGTTGATTTACAAAAAAATATAATGAGACTGAAATCAGGCAGTGAACAGTGGTAATAATTATGAAATTCCCTATTGAGACAAGTCCTATTTCTTGGCACACTGGTCTTGGTTAAATTGGTCCATGGACAACCTAAACAAGAATCACCAGACAAATGTCAATATTTGAAGTGAGAGAACAACAGGCATTTTGGATAGCAAGCACATTTTCTTTGGGTCACCCACCTTTACAGCTCCATGTTGTTCAAATATCAACAATATATATTTTAAGAGAATATGTATGTGTCAGACTAGGAGCACAGGTCTGGCAGAAGGATCATCCAGCAGTTTAGAAGAAGTTGCGAGTCTTTTCTCCAGCCTAAAAACTGAGGCATCCTAAAAACAGATTCTTTATTTTTTTGTTTCTTTCTTTATTTTTTTTTTCAACTGTACTGGAAAACTGTGTTTGTTCTTTCTAAACTACCTTATGACATTTCTATATGAGCTATAATACAATAGGTTTTGGACACATTGATGTAACCTTACTCTGGTTAAGAATATATCAAATTCTACATTTGCCTCCACTATTCATGTCTGTGCCTCAGAATTTTTCAGGGGCTTCACTCATATGTTACTGATAATTTTCTCCACTTTCGTTTGCAGGGAGACAGCCCAAGGAGCTTGGCCAGATAAGTGTCTCAGGGATATTTACAGGGGTGCTCACAGGGAAGAGACACGGGGTAAATGTATGGAGATGGTACTAAAAACATCTTTGTCATTTTAATAAGGAATAAAGGAGTGCTCATGCTCATCTCTCACTGACTTTCCCCACATTCAGTGACTGAATTCAGATTTTGTTCGTATCAGTCTGGGGATTTAATAATCTGTCACTGCCTAATGGCTCTGCATGCAATCAAACACAGATATTGTGCTATATAGAATTCACCATAACATTTTATGCTGGTTATTGTTACCACTGTGTCTGTCAGCTTGAACACCTGCTGTTTGGGGAAGCAACTGCCAGTTCTGACATCTGAATGCAATCCGCAAAATTATAACCATGCATCACTCAAAACATCCATTTCCAAGACACAGTCCAAGCATCATCATTTCCTTGGTTGGTTGCCTGTTAGTATCATTTGTACTAAGATCCTGGGGATAAGTAGAAAAAGTTTCCAGATCTACAGCCATATACCCTAACTCTCAGACCACAAGAAAAAACATTACAAGTGAGGGGGTGAGGGGGGGAAATTACATTTTTTAAGCTATGAAATGATTCTAAAGGTAGGAAAAACAAAGCCTTAGTTTTAGGGAGTTTGTCCATATGTTGGGTAGAACAAAGCAGAGAACTATCTTGATTATCTTTTTGTTAAGCAGCCAGCTAAAATTTTGCATGAAAAATAATAAAGCCAATTTTGCAATATTTTCTCAGTTTTGTGTGAGGGGAAAAAAAGAAAATTCTCATTTAAAAAAACCAACAAATCTTAGATTTGTTAAAAAGTTTTCTTTCTCTTTTAAGGACACATGAACAACACACTACTTTGAATAGACCTTCAAATCAATACCGAAATAAGTACATTTAAGTGATTTTAAGAGTAAAAGTGAGTCCCATGGATTTACTTGGGGAGGGTAACAAGAAAGGATTTAGCACCCATTTGAAATGTGGACAATCCTCCATCATGTGACATGGCAACAGAGGAAAATAACTTTCAACCCAAAAGAGACGTAGTTGGCCTGTGAAGTTTCCTACCTTGTCTAAAAGCAGCCCTTGTCCTAAAGCCACCCCTGTGCATCTGCTAATACAAATAATGGAGATAGCTTTGTACAGAAAAGAGGTTTAGAGGGTTAAAGGTTTTGAGCAACAAGGAAGAGCCTTCTGATTTGTAATCATAAAAGTAAAAATCTCATGTTCTTAATCCTGCTTTGGTTGAAGCTTTAAAATACTTTCATGCTGGTTTTAAGGCTTCATTGCTACAACTTATTGTTGCAGTTCTGCCCAACCTGTTAAATACAGGCTTAACTGCAGCTGCTAAAATATTTGTAAAGTCTTACAGCAAAATGGACTTGCACAGATGAAGACCAGGAGGAAGGCTGTTAGTGATTCAAATTACAGGTCTCCAGTCCCAAATTCACTAGTGAATAAACAATTTGGTAAACATCAGAACTACATAGGCTGCTGAAAATCCTCTCTTTTTACTAGCATTAGGATGAATGAAGATTTGTTAACTGCACCCTTGGTATGGATCTGGGTACTCCAATTACTCTGGCATTGAGTTAAATTACCTTAAGTGAATTGAATCTGCTAAGTAGAAACTCAGCATCTTAGCTTGGGTGACTAATCTAGTCTTCTGCTTTCTGGACAAACTGAACATTGATGTCATTCTTCTGAAATTAATGGCCTCAATTATTTGGGGTGGCTGCTGGCCCAGTGATTCAGCTGGACTTCGTCTGAAATGTCTGTGAAAATGAAGTTTTCAAAAAGCATTTATTTTAAGATAGACATCATTATGTCACCTAGTAAAACTAAAAAAAAGCACCCACACATCTCTGCAAGAATTAACAATGAGATCATCCTTTCAAGCCATCACATTGTAAGAAAAACTTCCTGCCAGGAAAGTCAGGAAACATTTGGCCAGAAAGACATATCTTATGCTGAAGTCTGGGAGCTTCTTTCCAAGTGGAATTAATTCCACTACTCAAACCTTTCAGCTACTCAAGAGTGAATATGTAAGCTAAATCATCATCATCATGTTTCCCAGCTGCCCAATACATTGAAATCTCTCCAGCATTTCATGGAAGAATGTTTTCTCTTGTCCATACTGAATAAAGTTCTCAATAGTTAAAAAAAAAATCCCTTTCTGAAAATATTCTGCCTGAATAATTTTAAAAGCTTTTTTACACAAGTTATGGGTTTCACCAGAAAGCCCACAGCAATAATTTTTCACTACTTCAACACAGAGAATTTCAAATCTTTTGTTCTTTCACTGAGACTAGGAGGACACAGGTTCAGAAAATTGATTTCATTATATTTTTCAGCCATTGCAACAAAAATGGTTAAAAATCCAGAACAGGTTAAATGTTCATTCTCAAATAAATGAGAAACAAGATAATAAAATACCTCAGACTAAACATTTACACGTTGTCTGCTTGGGCTGGAGTGCACGGACATTTGAGTTCTTTGGATTTCTCGTGGAGTCTTATGCTACAGCAAACATTTGGCTGAACTGCCAATGGCACCAGTTTACTCAGGAGGTTGCAGGCATCATTCCATCATTTCAAGATTCACATTGTCTGAACAAACATAAAAAATGTGGAAAAGAAGCTGAAGAATGTCAATGCAGCAGAGAATGAAACTGGACTTTGTGCTAGCTGGATGCCAATGCAGCATATTTCCCATCACACCCACACCTACTACTCAGATTGCGCAACATGCATTTTCTAGGAAGTGCATGTTCATCTGCTGAACAATTCAGCCTGAAGCATTTGGATTAGGAGGTTATAATGCCTATCAAAAAGGTTGAACTGCTTCCTCACATTTTAGTTGGACTAACAGCAAAATAATTTTAATATCAGGGAATATTCATCTGAATTGCAGGCTACAAACTAAGTCAGCTTTTTTTTCCTGAGAAGTAAACAACATCAGAGACTTAAAAAGTCATAAAGCTCAGTGCTACTGATAGTTCCAGACTTCCTAGCAACATATGAAAAAATCCAATTCTGTTGTACTAATGATGGAGGAGACAAAGAAAGGTAAAAATCTTTTTTCTGTCTGCAGGTTGGATGTAGCAAAATTAAATTCTGCATAAACAGTAGAGCTGCTCCCTTCTTCTTCTCTGTCCCCTGGCCAGGTCTTGAGCCCTTCCTCCAGCTTTCAGTGACAATGCCAGCCCAGGAGACAGGAGAAGGAGAGAAACTTGCTGTAAGAATTGGTGATATTCCCCCTATAACAGGGTGCCTACCAGGATCCCCCTCAAAAAAGAGGCAGGTGGGAACTGGACATTACTGGGAAGCAGATCTTCCTGAGGCTGTGACTTCATTTTGGCTTAGTGCCCTGAGCATCTCAGTGAAAAGTGCTTGGTATATTGATCTGTTTCTAATGCTGAACCAGACCTAGGCTGAGATGGGTGTGCAGCCCTGGGGTGTCTTATCTCAACGCAACGTCTAGACTTTGCTGTTCATGTCATCATTTAGCTGCCATTACCATCTTCCTTGACCAGCGTGGGACATTTATTGTGTCCATTGGAATTGACCAACTGGCCAAAAGGGCCTGTAAGCTGGATGTTTGTACAGGGACTGTCTCCATGGGCCACTGTACCAGGGGCTGCTGTGTGTTACCTCAAAAATGCAAAAAGTGAATAAAGAAAAATTGCCAAGAAAAGGTTAGTAACACAACTGGGTCTACATTGTCCAAAGCCCAATATTACCTTGCTGTAAGAAATTGAAACCAATGCGCTTCTATGAGGCAGTTGAGCAAATGGGAGTTTTCATAGGCTGGATAGAGACTTCTTGATGCTGCTCAAGAGGAATTGCAGGAAAATCCCAAGTGGATATAAGAAAATATAGACAAGGCAGAATTTACTGAGAGACACCTTAGCTCCAGGACCTCTTCCAATGATACCCACAAATTAAACTATGGGTGATTGGATATCTCATTTTCCTTGTAGAATCCTGAGGGATAATACACAAAGCCATCAAAATACTTTATGCCCTGGTGTCAATAAGTGACACATCCCTCTGTGGATAAGGTGAGATGGAGTACAAGTGCCAGAACACAAAGAGATCCTTGGCTTAAACACAGTGGATCCTCCCCACATCTATTTCTCTTCCTGGGTAGCTAATTATTTTGACTAGAATAGCTCTCACTAGTAACAATAGTTATATTTCCTACTAATATTTGTAGTGTGAAACAAAAATGGTCAAACATTTCAATTGCTTTTATCACACAATCAGCATGCTTGGCAACAAGCTGCATGTAGATTCATAAGAGCATTCAGCTACTAACCCTCCTCTGAAATACTTATTTTTAGTGTTAGTTTTCAATGCAGTATGTACTGACCAAATTCTTGTTTTGTATTTTTGCATTCCCTCTGAATTTTCTCTTGCATATATTGTTACTCCTTCTGTTCTCTCCTAACCTATTTTGAAATGTTATTGTTCGTCATTTTATAGCTGCTGTATTTCACCTCAAAATGGCTGCATTTCAGTTGTGGTCACTCATTACATCTAGTTTATCAGTCTCTGAAAGACTATGGGGGAAAAAGTGTTGAAAAGGAATAAAAATCACTATTATTATTTTGGATGAATAGATCTTTCACTATAACGACATGCCATAAAGAAGACTAGGATAATTAAGTTTAATGAAGACTATTCACCATTTCTACCCACACTGAAAATAATAGAAACATTTATTTTCTGAGAATGTGAGAATGTTTGCTGTCTCTGGACATTAGGCCCAAGAGATGCATGGCTGCAGCTAAGAAAAGTGCTGGTTAATAACTTGAGTCTTGAAAACATGATGTGCCTGATTAATAAGCCATGAGATTTTTGCTGTGACTGTTTGAATCTTCAGCAACTCACATATTTGCTACACACAGCCCCCAAAGAAGAGTGTTAGAGGCTAAACCATAGAAAAATCAGTCAAATTTAGTGCAGAAAAGCCAAGAAGATCTGGCAAGAGATCCCACACTTCTCACATCCCTCTGCTGCTAAAACATTCAGCCTATGTTCTACTTCCTGCAGCTTCCTTCAGGCTGCAGAAAGGACCATTTTTTAAGTGCTGAAAATGTAGGTCCCTGAAGAAAATTTAGATGCCAACGAGTTAGCAAATTTGTTGAAAAATCCCAAAATGGGATTGGACAGCTGATCACAAACAGCAGGAATAACAATGCCCTTTGCCTCAATTAATTTAAACAACTAATTTAAACTCCTGTCTGCTTTGGATCATATTTTTTTTGTTCAGAATGAACCCATGGTCTATGAATGTATCCTTTTCTATCCTATTCTGCCAATAATTTGTTGACTGCCCCTCCTGGGGGCAGGGGACAGTTGCATCTCATTTCCTTGGCCAGGGAATTTCCTCTTTTCCAGCAGTGCATCTGCCAGCAGCCATCACATGAGTATTTCAGTAGTCTGAAAGATTGCATGTCACAAGAGTTAGCTGGCCTGGATTTATCACCCATCAAAATCCTTATTAATTATTATGTAAGCCTGAACTAACATGAATACTGGCCTCCATTATGCATTAGATATGGATAAAACCCATTAGAAATAACCCTAACAGTTCTCAGGTAATCAAATTTTAAGGATGATCTCATTACCAACACACAGACTGTTTCATCACTTATTAGTGATTTTGTTTTAGATAGTGTTTGGGGAGAGTGTTTTGGGGATCCATTTGGGCTATGGAATTCTTTACGGGGGAGCAAACCAAGTTTTAAGATCATGTAGGTCAAAGGAATAAAAAGGCCACTTCTTCAGCCGAGTTATCTTCAAAACCAAACCAAACCAAAAGCAAAAGAAAGCAAAACAAAACTGTCCTTTTGCCTCCCATATATTAACAATGACCATTTCACCTATCCACAGGGGAAAACAGATACTGCTTATTAGTACTTTACGTATGTCCTAACACCTGCTGAATACACTGGCATACATTTACAGTGAATCACAGACACTTTCTTTATCATTTTTGCAAACCAGATTATTTTCTTTGATGCTATCAGCAGCTTTGTCATAATATAATACTTCTCTATTCTCATTTTTCAACATACTAAAAATAAACACGCAAGCCAGAACTAATAAAAAATCCAATAGAAGTATAAATAGGAATACATTTTTCAGAAACTTCTTCCATTCTTTATAGAAAATAATTCTGTATGCATCTGGTCAGAGAAAGAGCATGTTGGTGGTCTTGGACTCCCCCATTGCCTACCTCAAAGTACAAATAACAAGAGAAACTTGATAAGCACCTATTCACAAAGAAATGGCTCAACCCGAAACAGAGTTGTGGCAGATGGCTTGCACATTTCAGAGGAAGCACAATGAATGATTTCAGTTTGGAAATTCTGCATGGGACTGGATGTGTGCTGATATGTACAAAGCGGTGAGAGGAAGGGATTCAGACAAAGTCCCTGTATCTCTGACTTCTCTGGTGGTTGGTAATGTGTGTGGTATTCAGTAGAACATCAGCAATCATTCCAGGCTACAATGCTTTCTGGTGCCCCCAAGCAGTGCTTTGTAAACCCTGGGAAGATTTCCTCATACATCTGTTCATGGTTGTCACACGAATGAGCTATTTTTGTCATACCTGTGGACAGTAGTTATTTTCATTCTAGTTTATTTACTGTGTAAGTGGAAAAGGAATCCTTTTCTAGTCACTATTCAGAGCAACATTCTAAATTTTTTTCCACACAAGCCCTCTGCCTATCTTGGTATCTGGACATTTTAGTTCTCTTTTAGGTTAAAGGCAATTACATTGCTCATAACTTCAGCATCACTACAATACATACCGTACCATTCATAGATCTTCATAAGCAGAAAAAAGAACTTATTTTCAAAGGTGAAGAGCTACAATGCAGACCCCACAACACACTCACACATGCAGACGCACATACAAACAATTGCCTTTAAATAGAAGGCTTAAAATATTTTTCATGAAGCATTATTGGGATTTGGTGTGTTCTGAATCATGCCTGTATACCAGCCAGCAGTGCTGACTCTCTGCTGCTGCAAGTTGCCTCCCTTTCTCTGCATCTCCTCAGGACTGACAGAGTGTGGGAGGAGAGTTTGAGGCCAGAACCTCCCTGCCCTCTTGCCTCCTCCTTTAGGGGCTGGAGGTGGGAAAGCCCTTCTCTGGCTTCACTGGAGGAACATGGGGAAGAATTGGCCTTGAATCTACACCTGTGTATCTCCTGTAAGATGTCTGATGTAGGAAGCAAAGCTTCCCATCTCAAAGGAGGCTGTTAAAAGGAGTCTGGATCTCAAGGACAAAGAGTAGTATCCCTTTGGGATAAGGCACAGTGGATACTAATAAGTATTTAAGCAAAGTTCAGGGAAAAGGAGCTAGCAGGTAAAGGGAAGAGCAAAGGTGGAATATTAAGCTGCACAGTGGCAGTCTCAATCACCTTGTGCATTATTATCAGAATCAGAAATCAGTGAGTATTGTAAGTCATGTGCTATTAAAGAAAGGCAAAGTTCATTCTTCGTTATGGCCCCGTGTTGAACCAGCAGTGGTTCCATGCATAGTTCTCAAGTATACCTGGAAAATATATTGTACATTCCATAGGGAAAAAAAAAAAAAAAAAGGAAAAATAAAATAAAATGGATACAATAAATTACCCACCAAACCATGTGCACAAAG
Organism: Lonchura striata; assembly: GCF_050655825.1. Lineage (NCBI taxonomy): Eukaryota > Metazoa > Chordata > Aves > Passeriformes > Estrildidae > Lonchura > Lonchura striata. The sequence continues at coordinate 1,318,703 of NC_140718.1, read as the reverse complement.
AAAATAAAAAGACTGTTTGAACAGCTGGAATTTAAAACTTGTTATATCCCTGAGTTATTTATATTAATAAAGGAACAGCTACAATTAAGGTTAAAATTATCATACACACAGGAAGAGAAACAGTCCTGTTATTATGGCTACCAAGAACTCATACCCTGCAACTGTGCTGGCAAAGGGCTCTGTGTTATTGGTGGTAACTTTAGATAGACATAAAAGTGTTTTTAACCACAACCACTTGAAGCACATGAACCGCTGTCCCAGCCCATGGGGATCAAGAGAGTGCAGGGCTGAGGCTGACGCATTTCTGCTTTCATATTCAGTCCCTTAATACTTTTCTGAAGCTTCAGTATTGAAACCAGAATAATGACATTCTCTGTAGCAGCTGCAAAAGTGGCTAGAAACAACCTAACCAAAGTGTACATAGAGGGGTTTTTTATGTTGCCTCTGCAGTTGTTTCTGGACAGAACTTTACTTAAACCTAAGAGAGAAAATGTAGCCTTAAGTCTCTTGGGTTTTTTAAATAATAATTGTCTATTATGAGAAGTATCCAGGTTTACACTCCCACTCCTAAAGGAGAAAAAGCAGGTCACAAGGCAGCTTAAACCTTTTAAAATGTCATGAAATCTTTCCAATCTGCAGTTGGAAACCCTGACTGTGAGGAGCAGAGATTGTGGATGTGGATCATTGTACCTGCACAGAGCCCTTGGAGAAGGTAGTAGGAATTCCTTAGGCAGAATCAAGCACAGAGAAAAAACCCTCAGTATCTGCAAGATCTTGATAAGAGAGATGCAGGAATTCAGCAGAACTGCTTGAAGTAAATACATTTGATCTAATGCTGTCTGAATTCTGATTCCACATTGCCAGTGGAGTCAGTATGTAGCAAGCGCAGGGTAGCTCCTCACTTTGGATGAAATGCTCTGGAGGTAGTAAACACTTTTATGTGGACCTCATCCAAGAATGACTGAAGTTAGTGAGGGCAGGATTTCAACCTCAAAGTAATTTATAAAGGTCAGTGAAGTAAAAAGAAAGACTGTTATTGATTTTTATGGGCTTTGAATGCACTTGTTTTTCACCTTTGGGAATTTCAGTCAGATCAGAACTTTGTAAGTCTGATCTGAGCAACAAGAAGTTGTCCTTTTGTTAGGTATTTTCCCACACCCAAAACCACTAAAAACTCTCCCACATTTCAGTATGATTAGCTGTTGCTGTTCAGGTCTGTGGAGAAGGTCCAACCAGAATAAATAAAACCAGGAGAGAAAGCTATACATTTTGGAATCATATTTCATCACTTATGCCACAATATGCATTTTTTTTCCAAATGACATTTAATTGCTTTCTTCTGAGGAGCTCCGTTTAAAGCAAGGTTTTCCTAAATAAATCCAGAAGTTTCTACATCTCAGACAAATGACACATCCTGCATTTAATCTGATTTCAAATAATTCCACTTGAAAACATGTTTTCTAATTTTTTTAGGTGAGTAAAATTAAGATCATCAGAGTTGAGAAAAAGGATTATTGTTTCCCAGTTCTTTCAGTCAAATTGCATGTTTGCTTTTTTGATTCTCTACGGGGTCTTTTTAATGGTCTGTAAATGAAGCACAAAACTCATATATTAGGGCAAGAAATGAAGGAGATACATCTTGTGCATATGCTTAATAAGGGCTCAGGAAAGTAGTAGATATTCTGGAAAACCCTGTCTTTCCTATCCCCTTTCTGCTTTCCACACACATGGAGCAAACTCTTCAAATGAGAGAGAATGGATATGCCAAGTCTAGGAAACACCTCCTATTTCCCACAGAAGGGTAGCTGAAGAACGTTATGCAATTTGACATGCTGCACCTGAAAGTTAAGAACTGAAGAAACATTCATGGTACAGCATTCAATGACAACTGCAGATTCACTTGTTTCAGCTCGAGTAGCCAGTTGTATGGACTGTGGTCTGTCCTCCTTCAGACAGGCAGTGGTCCCAGAGAGCTCGGCCAGGCACCATAGAATTTTCCTGTGGAACAGACCTTCCCATAAGTGCTGCTGTATTTCTTATGCAAAACATTCACTATTGCCTTAAGTCCAAGGCTGCCTTCTTGTGGAGTCCATTATTGTCCTCCTGTGCTTCCATTCCCTGCATGCAATTCAAGGTCATTGACTTTGGTGGATGGGCAGTTGTTGGATCAGAGCTGCTGAGGCTCTCAGCTGTGATGCAGAGCTCTGGTTAAGCTCCTCTGTGGAGCCTGTGTGGAAGGCAGGAGCTGCCTGCCCCTGCACTAAGACTTGAGAAGTTTCAGAGAAGCTGCTTGGATCCTTTGGGTCATGGAGCAGGCTCCAGTATGCAGGAGTGCTGCAGCTTTGCTCAAAGGTAACTGGGGTCTAGACCAAGAGGGAGCAATTATCAACTGCTGCAGGGAATCTGCATTACCAGAGCACATAGTACCTGTATAAGCATTTATTTTGAATAGAGTTAGGCACTTATTTTCCTCTTCTTTTTCCTTTTTTTTTTTTTTTTTTTAAAGTGAGCAGTAGATGTGGTAAAAGAAATGGAGCTCTGGAGGCAATGAAATAGACAAAAATTTGTTCCAAGATCAACTGAAAGAATTTTGAAGGCTAAAAGGCAATTTTCCTCATTCTCCTTTTATGAAACATTTGTCTACGGAGACAAATGTGCCAGAGTAGTCTGCTGTCGTGGTTTGACACGGAAAAAGAAATTTTCTTAGAAGGAAGATGTCAGTTTGGATATTGACCAATTGAAGGTGGACACGCCTCTGAGAACACAGAGGGGTTAAAAGCAAAATTCTCAGGAGAACTCGATCTCTTTAGTTTCAATCAGCGTGCAGTGCAGACTCTCCCCTGCCCGGCGACGAGCTGGATGGGGGAGGGGAAAAGCCATGTGGCCTTGGGAGATAGGCCCAAGGGTGCAGGGACTGGGACTAGGCTGGCCCCCTGCAGATGGAAGGGTGGAGAAAACTGAGATGTCTCCATTCCCCCCGCACCCCGTCAGAGTCTCTCTCTCTCTCAAGAGAAAGAGACAGAGGCAGTTTTGTCAGCAGTACGCTGCAGGGAAGGAGAAGAGTGGGGGGGGCCTCAAGCTGCCCAGCTGCCTGTGGAAACCAGAGCCTGGGCAGTGAGCCATCCTTGGGAGTTGGGACTTTTAACCCTTCCTTGAGAAATGAAAGCTTTGTGAAATTTTTCTCCTCCTTGACTTGAAAGAGAGGAAGAGAGACAGCTTAAACCCTAGGATGTCAGAAAGAGAAATTCTAGGTGGGAGGAGATGATGGAGTAGCTTTTGGCTAGACTTTTTCTTGGTAGTCACAGACTAAACCAATCTTCTCCAAGAGAGACTGTATTTTAAGAGGATGCTGGTGGGCCAAAGAGACCTGCTTCAGCTGAGAAAAGACAGAAGTTGAGCGAACAGAGAAAAGTTAGGGAGGTTTGTGGTGGTACCCTTAGGGTGCGCGCAGAAGCCCGGTGCGGCTTCGTTCTTCGCCCTCGTACAAGCTACCGCTCTGTCCGGCTCCCGGAGCAGGAGAAGCGGCTGCTTCGCGCACACAACAGCCGTACGCTCCGAAGCGCTGCTTCAGCCGAAAGACGCCGGCGACCGGCGCTTGGCTTCGGACAGCACCGGAGAGCCGTAGAGTGCGTCTGCACTAGACTGCATGATAGCGAAAAGCTTCGGCAGTGTGTCTCGCAGGGAGATAGCTTAAGAGCGCAGCGCACTTATGCCTCCCTTGTCCAGAAACACGATTTTACTGCACACTCCAAAAACACTGCTCTTTCCAGGGCAATATATAAGCTGCTTTCTGACGGCCGTGATCTTTCGATTACTCTTGCCCAGCTCGTTGTTTTAACGTGCACATGCCGTCCTGGCATTCAGTGCACAGTGAAAGCAATCGCAAAAGTCCAGCAGCTGCTGACTCCCAAACATAAGGCGCTGGCTAGGTTCTTGCTTCTCGACAACTCAACGCAGCCCTTCATTTCTGCAGTTGCCATCGAGGTCTCTGCATGTCGGAGCCTCAGAGGACGAGCAGGAGTTTCCCAGGAAGGGCTGCATCAGGACGAATTCAAAACTCAGGAAAATTGTCCTGGAACACCTTCCATAAGTATGCTAGAATGGAATTGAAGGGGCAGGCGAGCGGCCACCAGGGTCCTCTAGCAGTCCTTAGGGTGCGCGCAGAAGCCCGGTGCTCTGCGGCTTCGTTCTTCGCCCTCCTACAAGCTACCGCTCTGTCCGGCTCCCGGAGCAGGAGAAGCGGCTGCTTCGCGCACACAACAGCCGTACGCTCCGAAGCGCTGCTTCAGCCGAAAGACGCCGGCGACCGGCGCTTGGCTTCGGACAGCTCCGGAGAGCCGTAGTCTGCGTCTGCATTAGACTGCATGATAGCGAAAAGCTTCGGCAGTGTGTCTCGCAGGGAGATAGCTTAAGAGCGCAGCGCACTTATGCCTCCCTTGTCCAGAAACACGATTTTACTGCACACTCCAAAAACACTGCCCTTTCCAGGGCAATATATAAGCTGCTTTCTGACGGCCGTGATCTTTCGATTACTCTTGCCCAGCTCGTTGTTGTAACGTGCACATGCCGTCCTGGCATTCAGTGCACAGTGAAAGCAATCGCAAAAGTCCAGCAGCTGCTGACTCCCAAACACAAGGCGCTGGCTAGGTTCTTGCTTCTCGACAACTCAACGCAGCCCTTCATTTCTGCAGTTGCCATCGAGGTCTCTGCATGTGGGAGTCTCAGAGGACGAGCAGGAGTTTCCCAGGAAGGGCTGCATCAGGACGAATTCAAAACTCAGGAAAATTGTCCTGGAACACCTTCCATAAGTATGCTAGAATAGAATTGAAGGGGCAGGCGAGCGGCCACCAGGGTCCTCTAGCAGTCCTTAGGGTGCGCGCAGAAGCCCGGTGCTCTGCGGCTTCGTTCTTCGCCCTCCTACAAGCTACCGCTCTGTCCGGCTCCCGGAGCAGGAGAAGCGGCTGCTTCGTGCACACAACAGCCGTACGCTCCGAAGCGCTGCTTCAGCCGAAAGACGCCGGCGACCGGCGCTTGGCTTCGGACAGCTCCGGAGAGCCGTAGTCTGCGTCTGCATTAGACTGCATCATAGCGAAAAGCTTTGGCAGTGTGTCTCGCAGGGAGATAGCTTAAGAGCGCAGCGCACTTATGCCTCCCTTGTCCAGAAACACGATTTTACTGCACACTCCAAAAACACTGCAGTTTCCAGGGCAATATATAAGCTGCTTTCTGACGGCCGTGATCTTTCGATTACTCTTGCCCAGCTCGTTGTTGTAACGTGCACATGCCGTCCTGGCATTCAGTGCACAGTGAAAGCAATCGCAAAAGTCCAGCAGCTGCTGACTCCCAAACATAAGGCGCTGGCTAGGTTCTTGCTTCTCGACAACTCAACGCAGCCCTTCATTTCTGCAGTTGCCATCGAGGTCTCTGCATGTCGGAGCCTCAGAGGACGAGCAGGAGTTTCCCAGGAAGGGCTGCATCAGGACGAATTCAAAACTCAGGAAAATTGTCCTGGAACACCTTCCATAAGTATGCTAGAATAGAATTGAAGGGGCAGGCGAGTGGCCACCAGGGTCCTCTAGCAGTCCTTAGGGTGCGCGCAGAAGCCCGGTGCGGCTTCGTTCTTCGCCCTCGTACAAGCTACCGCTCTGTCCGGCTCCCGGAGCAGGAGAAGCGGCTGCTTCGCGCACACAACAGCCGTACGCTCCGAAGCGCTGCTTCAGCCGAAAGACGCCGGCGACCGGCGCTTGGCTTCGGACAGCACCGGAGAGCCGTAGAGTGCGTCTGCACTAGACTGCATGATAGCGAAAAGCTTCGGCAGTGTGTCTCGCAGGGAGATAGCTTAAGAGCGCAGCGCACTTATGCCTCCCTTGTCCAGAAACACGATTTTACTGCACACTCCAAAAACACTGCTCTTTCCAGGGCAATATATAAGCTGCTTTCTGACGGCCGTGATCTTTCGATTACTCTTGCCCAGCTCGTTGTTTTAACGTGCACATGCCGTCCTGGCATTCAGTGCACAGTGAAAGCAATCGCAAAAGTCCAGCAGCTGCTGACTCCCAAACATAAGGCGCTGGCTAGGTTCTTGCTTCTCGACAACTCAACGCAGCCCTTCATTTCTGCAGTTGCCATCGAGGTCTCTGCATGTGGGAGTCTCAGAGGACGAGCAGGAGTTTCCCAGGAAGGGCTGCATCAGGACGAATTCAAAACTCAGGAAAATTGTCCTGGAACACCTTCCATAAGTATGCTAGAATAGAATTGAAGGGGCAGGCGAGCGGCCACCAGGGTCCTCTAGCAGTCCTTAGGGTGCGCGCAGAAGCCCGGTGCTCTGCGGCTTCGTTCTTCGCCCTCCTACAAGCTACCGCTCTGTCCGGCTCCCGGAGCAGGAGAAGCGGCTGCTTCGCGCACACAACAGCCGTACGCTCCGAAGCGCTGCTTCAGCCGAAAGACGCCGGCGACCGGCGCTTGGCTTCGGACAGCTCCGGAGAGCCGTAGTCTGCGTCTGCATTAGACTGCATCATAGCGAAAAGCTTCGGCAGTGTGTCTCGCAGGGAGATAGCTTAAGAGCGCAGCGCACTTATGCCTCCCTTGTCCAGAAACACGATTTTACTGCACACTCCAAAAACACTGCCCTTTCCAGGGCAATATATAAGCTGCTTTCTGACGGCCGTGATCTTTCGATTACTCTTGCCCAGCTCGTTGTTGTAACGTGCACATGCCGTCCTGGCATTCAGTGCACAGTGAAAGCAATCGCAAAAGTCCAGCAGCTGCTGACTCCCAAACACAAGGCGCTGGCTAGGTTCTTGCTTCTCGACAACTCAACGCAGCCCTTCATTTCTGCAGTTGCCATCGAGGTCTCTGCATGTCGGAGCCTCAGAGGACGAGCAGGAGTTTCCCAGGAAGGGCTGCATCAGGACGAATTCAAAACTCAGGAAAATTGTCCTGGAACACCTTCCATAAGTATGCTAGAATAGAATTGAAGGGGCAGGCGAGCGGCCACCAGGGTCCTCTAGCAGTCCTTAGGGTGCGCGCAGAAGCCCGGTGCTCTGCGGCTTCGTTCTTCGCCCTCCTACAAGCTACCGCTCTGTCCGGCTCCCGGAGCAGGAGAAGCGGCTGCTTCGCGCACACAACAGCCGTACGCTCCGAAGCGCTGCTTCAGCCGAAAGACGCCGGCGACCGGCGCTTGGCTTCGGACAGCACCGGAGAGCCGTAGAGTGCGTCTGCACTAGACTGCATGATAGCGAAAAGCTTCGGCAGTGTGTCTCGCAGGGAGATAGCTTAAGAGCGCAGCGCACTTATGCCTCCCTTGTCCAGAAACACGATTTTACTGCACACTCCAAAAACACTGCTCTTTCCAGGGCAATATATAAGCTGCTTTCTGACGGCCGTGATCTTTCGATTACTCTTGCCCAGCTCGTTGTTTTAACGTGCACATGCCGTCCTGGCATTCAGTGCACAGTGAAAGCAATCGCAAAAGTCCAGCAGCTGCTGACTCCCAAACACAAGGCGCTGGCTAGGTTCTTGCTTCTCGACAACTCAACGCAGCCCTTCATTTCTGCAGTTGCCATCGAGGTCTCTGCATGTGGGAGTCTCAGAGGACGAGCAGGAGTTTCCCAGGAAGGGCTGCATCAGGACGAATTCAAAACTCAGGAAAATTGTCCTGGAACACCTTCCATAAGTATGCTAGAATAGAATTGAAGGGGCAGGCGAGCGGCCACCAGGGTCCTCTAGCAGTCCTTAGGGTGCGCGCAGAAGCCCGGTGCTCTGCGGCTTCGTTCTTCGCCCTCCTACAAGCTACCGCTCTGTCCGGCTCCCGGAGCAGGAGAAGCGGCTGCTTCGTGCACACAACAGCCGTACGCTCCGAAGCGCTGCTTCAGCCGAAAGACGCCGGCGACCGGCGCTTGGCTTCGGACAGCTCCGGAGAGCCGTAGTCTGCGTCTGCATTAGACTGCATCATAGCGAAAAGCTTTGGCAGTGTGTCTCGCAGGGAGATAGCTTAAGAGCGCAGCGCACTTATGCCTCCCTTGTCCAGAAACACGATTTTACTGCACACTCCAAAAACACTGCAGTTTCCAGGGCAATATATAAGCTGCTTTCTGACGGCCGTGATCTTTCGATTACTCTTGCCCAGCTCGTTGTTGTAACGTGCACATGCCGTCCTGGCATTCAGTGCACAGTGAAAGCAATCGCAAAAGTCCAGCAGCTGCTGACTCCCAAACATAAGGCGCTGGCTAGGTTCTTGCTTCTCGACAACTCAACGCAGCCCTTCATTTCTGCAGTTGCCATCGAGGTCTCTGCATGTCGGAGCCTCAGAGGACGAGCAGGAGTTTCCCAGGAAGGGCTGCATCAGGACGAATTCAAAACTCAGGAAAATTGTCCTGGAACACCTTCCATAAGTATGCTAGAATAGAATTGAAGGGGCAGGCGAGTGGCCACCAGGGTCCTCTAGCAGTCCTTAGGGTGCGCGCAGAAGCCCGGTGCGGCTTCGTTCTTCGCCCTCGTACAAGCTACCGCTCTGTCCGGCTCCCGGAGCAGGAGAAGCGGCTGCTTCGCGCACACAACAGCCGTACGCTCCGAAGCGCTGCTTCAGCCGAAAGACGCCGGCGACCGGCGCTTGGCTTCGGACAGCACCGGAGAGCCGTAGAGTGCGTCTGCACTAGACTGCATGATAGCGAAAAGCTTCGGCAGTGTGTCTCGCAGGGAGATAGCTTAAGAGCGCAGCGCACTTATGCCTCCCTTGTCCAGAAACACGATTTTACTGCACACTCCAAAAACACTGCTCTTTCCAGGGCAATATATAAGCTGCTTTCTGACGGCCGTGATCTTTCGATTACTCTTGCCCAGCTCGTTGTTTTAACGTGCACATGCCGTCCTGGCATTCAGTGCACAGTGAAAGCAATCGCAAAAGTCCAGCAGCTGCTGACTCCCAAACATAAGGCGCTGGCTAGGTTCTTGCTTCTCGACAACTCAACGCAGCCCTTCATTTCTGCAGTTGCCATCGAGGTCTCTGCATGTGGGAGTCTCAGAGGACGAGCAGGAGTTTCCCAGGAAGGGCTGCATCAGGACGAATTCAAAACTCAGGAAAATTGTCCTGGAACACCTTCCATAAGTATGCTAGAATAGAATTGAAGGGGCAGGCGAGCGGCCACCAGGGTCCTCTAGCAGTCCTTAGGGTGCGCGCAGAAGCCCGGTGCTCTGCGGCTTCGTTCTTCGCCCTCCTACAAGCTACCGCTCTGTCCGGCTCCCGGAGCAGGAGAAGCGGCTGCTTCGCGCACACAACAGCCGTACGCTCCGAAGCGCTGCTTCAGCCGAAAGACGCCGGCGACCGGCGCTTGGCTTCGGACAGCTCCGGAGAGCCGTAGTCTGCGTCTGCATTAGACTGCATGATAGCGAAAAGCTTCGGCAGTGTGTCTCGCAGGGAGATAGCTTAAGAGCGCAGCGCACTTATGCCTCCCTTGTCCAGAAACACGATTTTACTGCACACTCCAAAAACACTGCCCTTTCCAGGGCAATATATAAGCTGCTTTCTGACGGCCGTGATCTTTCGATTACTCTTGCCCAGCTCGTTGTTGTAACGTGCACATGCCGTCCTGGCATTCAGTGCACAGTGAAAGCAATCGCAAAAGTCCAGCAGCTGCTGACTCCCAAACACAAGGCGCTGGCTAGGTTCTTGCTTCTCGACAACTCAACGCAGCCCTTCATTTCTGCAGTTGCCATCGAGGTCTCTGCATGTCGGAGCCTCAGAGGACGAGCACGAGTTTCCCAGGAAGGGCTGCATCAGGACGAATTCAAAACTCAGGAAAATTGTCCTGGAACACCTTCCATAAGTATGCTAGAATAGAATTGAAGGGGCAGGCGAGCGGCCACCAGGGTCCTCTAGCAGTCCTTAGGGTGCGCGCAGAAGCCCGGTGCTCTGCGGCTTCGTTCTTCGCCCTCCTACAAGCTACCGCTCTGTCCGGCTCCCGGAGCAGGAGAAGCGGCTGCTTCGCGCACACAACAGCCGTACGCTCCGAAGCGCTGCTTCAGCCGAAAGACGCCGGCGACCGGCGCTTGGCTTCGGACAGCACCGGAGAGCCGTAGAGTGCGTCTGCACTAGACTGCATGATAGCGAAAAGCTTCGGCAGTGTGTCTCGCAGGGAGATAGCTTAAGAGCGCAGCGCACTTATGCCTCCCTTGTCCAGAAACACGATTTTACTGCACACTCCAAAAACACTGCTCTTTCCAGGGCAATATATAAGCTGCTTTCTGACGGCCGTGATCTTTCGATTACTCTTGCCCAGCTCGTTGTTTTAACGTGCACATGCCGTCCTGGCATTCAGTGCACAGTGAAAGCAATCGCAAAAGTCCAGCAGCTGCTGACTCCCAAACATAAGGCGCTGGCTAGGTTCTTGCTTCTCGACAACTCAACGCAGCCCTTCATTTCTGCAGTTGCCATCGAGGTCTCTGCATGTGGGAGTCTCAGAGGACGAGCAGGAGTTTCCCAGGAAGGGCTGCATCAGGACGAATTCAAAACTCAGGAAAATTGTCCTGGAACACCTTCCATAAGTATGCTAGAATAGAATTGAAGGGGCAGGCGAGCGGCCACCAGGGTCCTCTAGCAGTCCTTAGGGTGCGCGCAGAAGCCCGGTGCTCTGCGGCTTCGTTCTTCGCCCTCCTACAAGCTACCGCTCTGTCCGGCTCCCGGAGCAGGAGAAGCGGCTGCTTCGCGCACACAACAGCCGTACGCTCCGAAGCGCTGCTTCAGCCGAAAGACGCCGGCGACCGGCGCTTGGCTTCGGACAGCTCCGGAGAGCCGTAGTCTGCGTCTGCATTAGACTGCATGATAGCGAAAAGCTTCGGCAGTGTGTCTCGCAGGGAGATAGCTTAAGAGCGCAGCGCACTTATGCCTCCCTTGTCCAGAAACACGATTTTACTGCACACTCCAAAAACACTGCCCTTTCCAGGGCAATATATAAGCTGCTTTCTGACGGCCGTGATCTTTCGATTACTCTTGCCCAGCTCGTTGTTGTAACGTGCACATGCCGTCCTGGCATTCAGTGCACAGTGAAAGCAATCGCAAAAGTCCAGCAGCTGCTGACTCCCAAACACAAGGCGCTGGCTAGGTTCTTGCTTCTCGACAACTCAACGCAGCCCTTCATTTCTGCAGTTGCCATCGAGGTCTCTGCATGTCGGAGCCTCAGAGGACGAGCACGAGTTTCCCAGGAAGGGCTGCATCAGGACGAATTCAAAACTCAGGAAAATTGTCCTGGAACACCTTCCATAAGTATGCTAGAATAGAATTGAAGGGGCAGGCGAGCGGCCACCAGGGTCCTCTAGCAGTCCTTAGGGTGCGCGCAGAAGCCCGGTGCTCTGCGGCTTCGTTCTTCGCCCTCCTACAAGCTACCGCTCTGTCCGGCTCCCGGAGCAGGAGAAGCGGCTGCTTCGCGCACACAACAGCCGTACGCTCCGAAGCGCTGCTTCAGCCGAAAGACGCCGGCGACCGGCGCTTGGCTTCGGACAGCACCGGAGAGCCGTAGAGTGCGTCTGCACTAGACTGCATGATAGCGAAAAGCTTCGGCAGTGTGTCTCGCAGGGAGATAGCTTAAGAGCGCAGCGCACTTATGCCTCCCTTGTCCAGAAACACGATTTTACTGCACACTCCAAAAACACTGCTCTTTCCAGGGCAATATATAAGCTGCTTTCTGACGGCCGTGATCTTTCGATTACTCTTGCCCAGCTCGTTGTTTTAACGTGCACATGCCGTCCTGGCATTCAGTGCACAGTGAAAGCAATCGCAAAAGTCCAGCAGCTGCTGACTCCCAAACATAAGGCGCTGGCTAGGTTCTTGCTTCTCGACAACTCAACGCAGCCCTTCATTTCTGCAGTTGCCATCGAGGTCTCTGCATGTCGGAGACTCAGAGGACGAGCAGGAGTTTCCCAGGAAGGGCTGCATCAGGACGAATTCAAAACTCAGGAAAATTGTCCTGGAACACCTTCCATAAGTATGCTAGAATAGAATTGAAGGGGCAGGCGAGCGGCCACCAGGGTCCTCTAGCAGTCCTTAGGGTGCGCGCAGAAGCCCGGTGCTCTGCGGCTTCGTTCTTCGCCCTCCTACAAGCTACCGCTCTGTCCGGCTCCCGGAGCAGGAGAAGCGGCTGCTTCGCGCACACAACAGCCGTACGCTCCGAAGCGCTGCTTCAGCCGAAAGACGCCGGCGACCGGCGCTTGGCTTCGGACAGCTCCGGAGAGCCGTAGTCTGCGTCTGCATTAGACTGCATGATAGCGAAAAGCTTCGGCAGTGTGTCTCGCAGGGAGATAGCTTAAGAGCGCAGCGCACTTATGCCTCCCTTGTCCAGAAACACGATTTTACTGCACACTCCAAAAACACTGCCCTTTCCAGGGCAATATATAAGCTGCTTTCTGACGGCCGTGATCTTTCGATTACTCTTGCCCAGCTCGTTGTTGTAACGTGCACATGCCGTCCTGGCATTCAGTGCACAGTGAAAGCAATCGCAAAAGTCCAGCAGCTGCTGACTCCCAAACACAAGGCGCTGGCTAGGTTCTTGCTTCTCGACAACTCAACGCAGCCCTTCATTTCTGCAGTTGCCATCGAGGTCTCTGCATGTCGGAGCCTCAGAGGACGAGCACGAGTTTCCCAGGAAGGGCTGCATCAGGACGAATTCAAAACTCAGGAAAATTGTCCTGGAACACCTTCCATAAGTATGCTAGAATAGAATTGAAGGGGCAGGCGAGCGGCCACCAGGGTCCTCTAGCAGTCCTTAGGGTGCGCGCAGAAGCCCGGTGCTCTGCGGCTTCGTTCTTCGCCCTCCTACAAGCTACCGCTCTGTCCGGCTCCCGGAGCAGGAGAAGCGGCTGCTTCGCGCACACAACAGCCGTACGCTCCGAAGCGCTGCTTCAGCCGAAAGACGCCGGCGACCGGCGCTTGGCTTCGGACAGCACCGGAGAGCCGTAGAGTGCGTCTGCACTAGACTGCATGATAGCGAAAAGCTTCGGCAGTGTGTCTCGCAGGGAGATAGCTTAAGAGCGCAGCGCACTTATGCCTCCCTTGTCCAGAAACACGATTTTACTGCACACTCCAAAAACACTGCTCTTTCCAGGGCAATATATAAGCTGCTTTCTGACGGCCGTGATCTTTCGATTACTCTTGCCCAGCTCGTTGTTTTAACGTGCACATGCCGTCCTGGCATTCAGTGCACAGTGAAAGCAATCGCAAAAGTCCAGCAGCTGCTGACTCCCAAACACAAGGCGCTGGCTAGGTTCTTGCTTCTCGACAACTCAACGCAGCCCTTCATTTCTGCAGTTGCCATCGAGGTCTCTGCATGTGGGAGTCTCAGAGGACGAGCAGGAGTTTCCCAGGAAGGGCTGCATCAGGACGAATTCAAAACTCAGGAAAATTGTCCTGGAACACCTTCCATAAGTATGCTAGAATAGAATTGAAGGGGCAGGCGAGCGGCCACCAGGGTCCTCTAGCAGTCCTTAGGGTGCGCGCAGAAGCCCGGTGCTCTGCGGCTTCGTTCTTCGCCCTCCTACAAGCTACCGCTCTGTCCGGCTCCCGGAGCAGGAGAAGCGGCTGCTTCGCGCACACAACAGCCGTACGCTCCGAAGCGCTGCTTCAGCCGAAAGACGCCGGCGACCGGCGCTTGGCTTCGGACAGCTCCGGAGAGCCGTAGTCTGCGTCTGCATTAGACTGCATCATAGCGAAAAGCTTTGGCAGTGTGTCTCGCAGGGAGATAGCTTAAGAGCGCAGCGCACTTATGCCTCCCTTGTCCAGAAACACGATTTTACTGCACACTCCAAAAACACTGCAGTTTCCAGGGCAATATATAAGCTGCTTTCTGACGGCCGTGATCTTTCGATTACTCTTGCCCAGCTCGTTGTTGTAACGTGCACATGCCGTCCTGGCATTCAGTGCACAGTGAAAGCAATCGCAAAAGTCCAGCAGCTGCTGACTCCCAAACATAAGGCGCTGGCTAGGTTCTTGCTTCTCGACAACTCAACGCAGCCCTTCATTTCTGCAGTTGCCATCGAGGTCTCTGCATGTCGGAGCCTCAGAGGACGAGCAGGAGTTTCCCAGGAAGGGCTGCATCAGGACGAATTCAAAACTCAGGAAAATTGTCCTGGAACACCTTCCATAAGTATGCTAGAATAGAATTGAAGGGGCAGGCGAGTGGCCACCAGGGTCCTCTAGCAGTCCTTAGGGTGCGCGCAGAAGCCCGGTGCGGCTTCGTTCTTCGCCCTCGTACAAGCTACCGCTCTGTCCGGCTCCCGGAGCAGGAGAAGCGGCTGCTTCGCGCACACAACAGCCGTACGCTCCGAAGCGCTGCTTCAGCCGAAAGACGCCGGCGACCGGCGCTTGGCTTCGGACAGCACCGGAGAGCCGTAGAGTGCGTCTGCACTAGACTGCATGATAGCGAAAAGCTTCGGCAGTGTGTCTCGCAGGGAGATAGCTTAAGAGCGCAGCGCACTTATGCCTCCCTTGTCCAGAAACACGATTTTACTGCACACTCCAAAAACACTGCTCTTTCCAGGGCAATATATAAGCTGCTTTCTGACGGCCGTGATCTTTCGATTACTCTTGCCCAGCTCGTTGTTTTAACGTGCACATGCCGTCCTGGCATTCAGTGCACAGTGAAAGCAATCGCAAAAGTCCAGCAGCTGCTGACTCCCAAACACAAGGCGCTGGCTAGGTTCTTGCTTCTCGACAACTCAACGCAGCCCTTCATTTCTGCAGTTGCCATCGAGGTCTATGCATGTCGGAGACTCAGAGGACGAGCAGGAGTTTCCCAGGAGGGGCTACATCAGGACGAATTCAAAACTCAGGAAAATTGTCCTGGAACACCTTCCATAAGTATGCTAGAATAGAATTGAAGGGGCAGGCGAGCGGCCACCAGGGTCCTCTAGCAGTCCTTAGGGTGCGCGCAGAAGCCCGGTGCTCTGCGGCTTCGTTCTTCGCCCTCCTACAAGCTACCGCTCTGTCCGGCTCCCGGAGCAGGAGAAGCGGCTGCTTCGCGCACACAACAGCCGTACGCTCCGAAGCGCTGCTTCAGCCGAAAGACGCCGGCGACCGGCGCTTGGCTTCGGACAGCACCGGAGAGCCGTAGTCTGCGTCTGCACTAGACTGCATGATAGCGAAAAGCTTCGGCAGTGTGTCTCGCAGGGAGATAGCTTAAGAGCGCAGCGCACTTATGCCTCCCTTGTCCAGAAACACGATTTTACTGCACACTCCAAAAACACTGCTCTTTCCAGGGCAATATATAAGCTGCTTTCTGACGGCCGTGATCTTTCGATTACTCTTGCCCAGCTCGTTGTTTTAACGTGCACATGCCGTCCTGGCATTCAGTGCACAGTGAAAGCAATCGCAAAAGTCCAGCAGCTGCTGACTCCCAAACATAAGGCGCTGGCTAGGTTCTTGCTTCTCGACAACTCAACGCAGCCCTTCATTTCTGCAGTTGCCATCGAGGTCTCTGCATGTGGGAGTCTCAGAGGACGAGCAGGAGTTTCCCAGGAAGGGCTGCATCAGGACGAATTCAAAACTCAGGAAAATTGTCCTGGAACACCTTCCATAAGTATGCTAGAATAGAATTGAAGGGGCAGGCGAGCGGCCACCAGGGTCCTCTAGCAGTCCTTAGGGTGCGCGCAGAAGCCCGGTGCTCTGCGGCTTCGTTCTTCGCCCTCCTACAAGCTACCGCTCTGTCCGGCTCCCGGAGCAGGAGAAGCGGCTGCTTCGCGCACACAACAGCCGTACGCTCCGAAGCGCTGCTTCAGCCGAAAGACGCCGGCGACCGGCGCTTGGCTTCGGACAGCTCCGGAGAGCCGTAGTCTGCGTCTGCATTAGACTGCATCATAGCGAAAAGCTTTGGCAGTGTGTCTCGCAGGGAGATAGCTTAAGAGCGCAGCGCACTTATGCCTCCCTTGTCCAGAAACACGATTTTACTGCACACTCCAAATACACTGCCCTTTCCAGGGCAATATATAAGCTGCTTTCTGACGGCCGTGATCTTTCGATTACTCTTGCCCAGCTCGTTGTTGTAACGTGCACATGCCGTCCTGGCATTCAGTGCACAGTGAAAGCAATCGCAAAAGTCCAGCAGCTGCTGACTCCCAAACATAAGGCGCTGGCTAGGTTCTTGCTTCTCGACAACTCAACGCAGCCCTTCATTTCTGCAGTTGCCATCGAGGTCTCTGCATGTCGGAGCCTCAGAGGACGAGCAGGAGTTTCCCAGGAAGGGCTGCATCAGGACGAATTCAAAACTCAGGAAAATTGTCCTGGAACACCTTCCATAAGTATGCTAGAATAGAATTGAAGGGGCAGGCGAGTGGCCACCAGGGTCCTCTAGCAGTCCTTAGGGTGCGCGCAGAAGCCCGGTGCGGCTTCGTTCTTCGCCCTCGTACAAGCTACCGCTCTGTCCGGCTCCCGGAGCAGGAGAAGCGGCTGCTTCGCGCACACAACAGCCGTACGCTCCGAAGCGCTGCTTCAGCCGAAAGACGCCGGCGACCGGCGCTTGGCTTCGGACAGCACCGGAGAGCCGTAGAGTGCGTCTGCACTAGACTGCATGATAGCGAAAAGCTTCGGCAGTGTGTCTCGCAGGGAGATAGCTTAAGAGCGCAGCGCACTTATGCCTCCCTTGTCCAGAAACACGATTTTACTGCACACTCCAAAAACACTGCTCTTTCCAGGGCAATATATAAGCTGCTTTCTGACGGCCGTGATCTTTCGATTACTCTTGCCCAGCTCGTTGTTTTAACGTGCACATGCCGTCCTGGCATTCAGTGCACAGTGAAAGCAATCGCAAAAGTCCAGCAGCTGCTGACTCCCAAACATAAGGCGCTGGCTAGGTTCTTGCTTCTCGACAACTCAACGCAGCCCTTCATTTCTGCAGTTGCCATCGAGGTCTCTGCATGTCGGAGCCTCAGAGGACGAGCAGGAGTTTCCCAGGAAGGGCTGCATCAGGACGAATTCAAAACTCAGGAAAATTGTCCTGGAACACCTTCCATAAGTATGCTAGAATGGAATTGAAGGGGCAGGCGAGCGGCCACCAGGGTCCTCTAGCAGTCCTTAGGGTGCGCGCAGAAGCCCGGTGCTCTGCGGCTTCGTTCTTCGCCCTCCTACAAGCTACCGCTCTGTCCGGCTCCCGGAGCAGGAGAAGCGGCTGCTTCGCGCACACAACAGCCGTACGCTCCGAAGCGCTGCTTCAGCCGAAAGACGCCGGCGACCGGCGCTTGGCTTCGGACAGCTCCGGAGAGCCGTAGTCTGCGTCTGCATTAGACTGCATGATAGCGAAAAGCTTCGGCAGTGTGTCTCGCAGGGAGATAGCTTAAGAGCGCAGCGCACTTATGCCTCCCTTGTCCAGAAACACGATTTTACTGCACACTCCAAAAACACTGCCCTTTCCAGGGCAATATATAAGCTGCTTTCTGACGGCCGTGATCTTTCGATTACTCTTGCCCAGCTCGTTGTTGTAACGTGCACATGCCGTCCTGGCATTCAGTGCACAGTGAAAGCAATCGCAAAAGTCCAGCAGCTGCTGACTCCCAAACACAAGGCGCTGGCTAGGTTCTTGCTTCTCGACAACTCAACGCAGCCCTTCATTTCTGCAGTTGCCATCGAGGTCTCTGCATGTGGGAGTCTCAGAGGACGAGCAGGAGTTTCCCAGGAAGGGCTGCATCAGGACGAATTCAAAACTCAGGAAAATTGTCCTGGAACACCTTCCATAAGTATGCTAGAATAGAATTGAAGGGGCAGGCGAGTGGCCACCAGGGTCCTCTAGCAGTCCTTAGGGTGCGCGCAGAAGCCCGGTGCGGCTTCGTTCTTCGCCCTCCTACAAGCTACCGCTCTGTCCGGCTCCCGGAGCAGGAGAAGCGGCTGCTTCGCGCACACAACAGCCGTACGCTCCGAAGCGCTGCTTCAGCCGAAAGACGCCGGCGACCGGCGCTTGGCTTCGGACAGCACCGGAGAGCCGTAGAGTGCGTCTGCACTAGACTGCATGATAGCGAAAAGCTTCGGCAGTGTGTCTCGCAGGGAGATAGCTTAAGAGCGCAGCGCACTTATGCCTCCCTTGTCCAGAAACACGATTTTACTGCACACTCCAAAAACACTGCTCTTTCCAGGGCAATATATAAGCTGCTTTCTGACGGCCGTGATCTTTCGATTACTCTTGCCCAGCTCGTTGTTTTAACGTGCACATGCCGTCCTGGCATTCAGTGCACAGTGAAAGCAATCGCAAAAGTCCAGCAGCTGCTGACTCCCAAACATAAGGCGCTGGCTAGGTTCTTGCTTCTCGACAACTCAACGCAGCCCTTCATTTCTGCAGTTGCCATCGAGGTCTCTGCATGTGGGAGTCTCAGAGGACGAGCAGGAGTTTCCCAGGAAGGGCTGCATCAGGACGAATTCAAAACTCAGGAAAATTGTCCTGGAACACCTTCCATAAGTATGCTAGAATGGAATTGAAGGGGCAGGCGAGCGGCCACCAGGGTCCTCTAGCAGTCCTTAGGGTGCGCGCAGAAGCCCGGTGCTCTGCGGCTTCGTTCTTCGCCCTCCTACAAGCTACCGCTCTGTCCGGCTCCCGGAGCAGGAGAAGCGGCTGCTTCGCGCACACAACAGCCGTACGCTCCGAAGCGCTGCTTCAGCCGAAAGACGCCGGCGACCGGCGCTTGGCTTCGGACAGCTCCGGAGAGCCGTAGTCTGCGTCTGCATTAGACTGCATGATAGCGAAAAGCTTCGGCAGTGTGTCTCGCAGGGAGATAGCTTAAGAGCGCAGCGCACTTATGCCTCCCTTGTCCAGAAACACGATTTTACTGCACACTCCAAAAACACTGCCCTTTCCAGGGCAATATATAAGCTGCTTTCTGACGGCCGTGATCTTTCGATTACTCTTGCCCAGCTCGTTGTTGTAACGTGCACATGCCGTCCTGGCATTCAGTGCACAGTGAAAGCAATCGCAAAAGTCCAGCAGCTGCTGACTCCCAAACACAAGGCGCTGGCTAGGTTCTTGCTTCTCGACAACTCAACGCAGCCCTTCATTTCTGCAGTTGCCATCGAGGTCTCTGCATGTGGGAGTCTCAGAGGACGAGCAGGAGTTTCCCAGGAAGGGCTGCATCAGGACGAATTCAAAACTCAGGAAAATTGTCCTGGAACACCTTCCATAAGTATGCTAGAATAGAATTGAAGGGGCAGGCGAGCGGCCACCAGGGTCCTCTAGCAGTCCTTAGGGTGCGCGCAGAAGCCCGGTGCTCTGCGGCTTCGTTCTTCGCCCTCCTACAAGCTACCGCTCTGTCCGGCTCCCGGAGCAGGAGAAGCGGCTGCTTCGCGCACACAACAGCCGTACGCTCCGAAGCGCTGCTTCAGCCGAAAGACGCCGGCGACCGGCGCTTGGCTTCGGACAGCACCGGAGAGCCGTAGAGTGCGTCTGCACTAGACTGCATGATAGCGAAAAGCTTCGGCAGTGTGTCTCGCAGGGAGATAGCTTAAGAGCGCAGCGCACTTATGCCTCCCTTGTCCAGAAACACGATTTTACTGCACACTCCAAAAACACTGCTCTTTCCAGGGCAATATATAAGCTGCTTTCTGACGGCCGTGATCTTTCGATTACTCTTGCCCAGCTCGTTGTTTTAACGTGCACATGCCGTCCTGGCATTCAGTGCACAGTGAAAGCAATCGCAAAAGTCCAGCAGCTGCTGACTCCCAAACACAAGGCGCTGGCTAGGTTCTTGCTTCTCGACAACTCAACGCAGCCCTTCATTTCTGCAGTTGCCATCGAGGTCTCTGCATGTGGGAGTCTCAGAGGACGAGCAGGAGTTTCCCAGGAAGGGCTGCATCAGGACGAATTCAAAACTCAGGAAAATTGTCCTGGAACACCTTCCATAAGTATGCTAGAATAGAATTGAAGGGGCAGGCGAGCGGCCACCAGGGTCCTCTAGCAGTCCTTAGGGTGCGCGCAGAAGCCCGGTGCTCTGCGGCTTCGTTCTTCGCCCTCCTACAAGCTACCGCTCTGTCCGGCTCCCGGAGCAGGAGAAGCGGCTGCTTCGTGCACACAACAGCCGTACGCTCCGAAGCGCTGCTTCAGCCGAAAGACGCCGGCGACCGGCGCTTGGCTTCGGACAGCTCCGGAGAGCCGTAGTCTGCGTCTGCATTAGACTGCATCATAGCGAAAAGCTTTGGCAGTGTGTCTCGCAGGGAGATAGCTTAAGAGCGCAGCGCACTTATGCCTCCCTTGTCCAGAAACACGATTTTACTGCACACTCCAAAAACACTGCAGTTTCCAGGGCAATATATAAGCTGCTTTCTGACGGCCGTGATCTTTCGATTACTCTTGCCCAGCTCGTTGTTGTAACGTGCACATGCCGTCCTGGCATTCAGTGCACAGTGAAAGCAATCGCAAAAGTCCAGCAGCTGCTGACTCCCAAACATAAGGCGCTGGCTAGGTTCTTGCTTCTCGACAACTCAACGCAGCCCTTCATTTCTGCAGTTGCCATCGAGGTCTCTGCATGTCGGAGCCTCAGAGGACGAGCAGGAGTTTCCCAGGAAGGGCTGCATCAGGACGAATTCAAAACTCAGGAAAATTGTCCTGGAACACCTTCCATAAGTATGCTAGAATAGAATTGAAGGGGCAGGCGAGTGGCCACCAGGGTCCTCTAGCAGTCCTTAGGGTGCGCGCAGAAGCCCGGTGCGGCTTCGTTCTTCGCCCTCGTACAAGCTACCGCTCTGTCCGGCTCCCGGAGCAGGAGAAGCGGCTGCTTCGCGCACACAACAGCCGTACGCTCCGAAGCGCTGCTTCAGCCGAAAGACGCCGGCGACCGGCGCTTGGCTTCGGACAGCACCGGAGAGCCGTAGAGTGCGTCTGCACTAGACTGCATGATAGCGAAAAGCTTCGGCAGTGTGTCTCGCAGGGAGATAGCTTAAGAGCGCAGCGCACTTATGCCTCCCTTGTCCAGAAACACGATTTTACTGCACACTCCAAAAACACTGCTCTTTCCAGGGCAATATATAAGCTGCTTTCTGACGGCCGTGATCTTTCGATTACTCTTGCCCAGCTCGTTGTTTTAACGTGCACATGCCGTCCTGGCATTCAGTGCACAGTGAAAGCAATCGCAAAAGTCCAGCAGCTGCTGACTCCCAAACATAAGGCGCTGGCTAGGTTCTTGCTTCTCGACAACTCAACGCAGCCCTTCATTTCTGCAGTTGCCATCGAGGTCTCTGCATGTGGGAGTCTCAGAGGACGAGCAGGAGTTTCCCAGGAAGGGCTGCATCAGGACGAATTCAAAACTCAGGAAAATTGTCCTGGAACACCTTCCATAAGTATGCTAGAATAGAATTGAAGGGGCAGGCGAGCGGCCACCAGGGTCCTCTAGCAGTCCTTAGGGTGCGCGCAGAAGCCCGGTGCTCTGCGGCTTCGTTCTTCGCCCTCCTACAAGCTACCGCTCTGTCCGGCTCCCGGAGCAGGAGAAGCGGCTGCTTCGCGCACACAACAGCCGTACGCTCCGAAGCGCTGCTTCAGCCGAAAGACGCCGGCGACCGGCGCTTGGCTTCGGACAGCTCCGGAGAGCCGTAGTCTGCGTCTGCATTAGACTGCATGATAGCGAAAAGCTTCGGCAGTGTGTCTCGCAGGGAGATAGCTTAAGAGCGCAGCGCACTTATGCCTCCCTTGTCCAGAAACACGATTTTACTGCACACTCCAAAAACACTGCCCTTTCCAGGGCAATATATAAGCTGCTTTCTGACGGCCGTGATCTTTCGATTACTCTTGCCCAGCTCGTTGTTGTAACGTGCACATGCCGTCCTGGCATTCAGTGCACAGTGAAAGCAATCGCAAAAGTCCAGCAGCTGCTGACTCCCAAACACAAGGCGCTGGCTAGGTTCTTGCTTCTCGACAACTCAACGCAGCCCTTCATTTCTGCAGTTGCCATCGAGGTCTCTGCATGTCGGAGCCTCAGAGGACGAGCACGAGTTTCCCAGGAAGGGCTGCATCAGGACGAATTCAAAACTCAGGAAAATTGTCCTGGAACACCTTCCATAAGTATGCTAGAATAGAATTGAAGGGGCAGGCGAGCGGCCACCAGGGTCCTCTAGCAGTCCTTAGGGTGCGCGCAGAAGCCCGGTGCTCTGCGGCTTCGTTCTTCGCCCTCCTACAAGCTACCGCTCTGTCCGGCTCCCGGAGCAGGAGAAGCGGCTGCTTCGCGCACACAACAGCCGTACGCTCCGAAGCGCTGCTTCAGCCGAAAGACGCCGGCGACCGGCGCTTGGCTTCGGACAGCACCGGAGAGCCGTAGAGTGCGTCTGCACTAGACTGCATGATAGCGAAAAGCTTCGGCAGTGTGTCTCGCAGGGAGATAGCTTAAGAGCGCAGCGCACTTATGCCTCCCTTGTCCAGAAACACGATTTTACTGCACACTCCAAAAACACTGCTCTTTCCAGGGCAATATATAAGCTGCTTTCTGACGGCCGTGATCTTTCGATTACTCTTGCCCAGCTCGTTGTTTTAACGTGCACATGCCGTCCTGGCATTCAGTGCACAGTGAAAGCAATCGCAAAAGTCCAGCAGCTGCTGACTCCCAAACATAAGGCGCTGGCTAGGTTCTTGCTTCTCGACAACTCAACGCAGCCCTTCATTTCTGCAGTTGCCATCGAGGTCTCTGCATGTGGGAGTCTCAGAGGACGAGCAGGAGTTTCCCAGGAAGGGCTGCATCAGGACGAATTCAAAACTCAGGAAAATTGTCCTGGAACACCTTCCATAAGTATGCTAGAATAGAATTGAAGGGGCAGGCGAGCGGCCACCAGGGTCCTCTAGCAGTCCTTAGGGTGCGCGCAGAAGCCCGGTGCTCTGCGGCTTCGTTCTTCGCCCTCCTACAAGCTACCGCTCTGTCCGGCTCCCGGAGCAGGAGAAGCGGCTGCTTCGCGCACACAACAGCCGTACGCTCCGAAGCGCTGCTTCAGCCGAAAGACGCCGGCGACCGGCGCTTGGCTTCGGACAGCTCCGGAGAGCCGTAGTCTGCGTCTGCATTAGACTGCATGATAGCGAAAAGCTTCGGCAGTGTGTCTCGCAGGGAGATAGCTTAAGAGCGCAGCGCACTTATGCCTCCCTTGTCCAGAAACACGATTTTACTGCACACTCCAAAAACACTGCCCTTTCCAGGGCAATATATAAGCTGCTTTCTGACGGCCGTGATCTTTCGATTACTCTTGCCCAGCTCGTTGTTGTAACGTGCACATGCCGTCCTGGCATTCAGTGCACAGTGAAAGCAATCGCAAAAGTCCAGCAGCTGCTGACTCCCAAACACAAGGCGCTGGCTAGGTTCTTGCTTCTCGACAACTCAACGCAGCCCTTCATTTCTGCAGTTGCCATCGAGGTCTCTGCATGTCGGAGCCTCAGAGGACGAGCACGAGTTTCCCAGGAAGGGCTGCATCAGGACGAATTCAAAACTCAGGAAAATTGTCCTGGAACACCTTCCATAAGTATGCTAGAATAGAATTGAAGGGGCAGGCGAGCGGCCACCAGGGTCCTCTAGCAGTCCTTAGGGTGCGCGCAGAAGCCCGGTGCTCTGCGGCTTCGTTCTTCGCCCTCCTACAAGCTACCGCTCTGTCCGGCTCCCGGAGCAGGAGAAGCGGCTGCTTCGCGCACACAACAGCCGTACGCTCCGAAGCGCTGCTTCAGCCGAAAGACGCCGGCGACCGGCGCTTGGCTTCGGACAGCACCGGAGAGCCGTAGAGTGCGTCTGCACTAGACTGCATGATAGCGAAAAGCTTCGGCAGTGTGTCTCGCAGGGAGATAGCTTAAGAGCGCAGCGCACTTATGCCTCCCTTGTCCAGAAACACGATTTTACTGCACACTCCAAAAACACTGCTCTTTCCAGGGCAATATATAAGCTGCTTTCTGACGGCCGTGATCTTTCGATTACTCTTGCCCAGCTCGTTGTTTTAACGTGCACATGCCGTCCTGGCATTCAGTGCACAGTGAAAGCAATCGCAAAAGTCCAGCAGCTGCTGACTCCCAAACACAAGGCGCTGGCTAGGTTCTTGCTTCTCGACAACTCAACGCAGCCCTTCATTTCTGCAGTTGCCATCGAGGTCTCTGCATGTGGGAGTCTCAGAGGACGAGCAGGAGTTTCCCAGGAAGGGCTGCATCAGGACGAATTCAAAACTCAGGAAAATTGTCCTGGAACACCTTCCATAAGTATGCTAGAATAGAATTGAAGGGGCAGGCGAGCGGCCACCAGGGTCCTCTAGCAGTCCTTAGGGTGCGCGCAGAAGCCCGGTGCTCTGCGGCTTCGTTCTTCGCCCTCCTACAAGCTACCGCTCTGTCCGGCTCCCGGAGCAGGAGAAGCGGCTGCTTCGCGCACACAACAGCCGTACGCTCCGAAGCGCTGCTTCAGCCGAAAGACGCCGGCGACCGGCGCTTGGCTTCGGACAGCTCCGGAGAGCCGTAGTCTGCGTCTGCATTAGACTGCATCATAGCGAAAAGCTTTGGCAGTGTGTCTCGCAGGGAGATAGCTTAAGAGCGCAGCGCACTTATGCCTCCCTTGTCCAGAAACACGATTTTACTGCACACTCCAAAAACACTGCAGTTTCCAGGGCAATATATAAGCTGCTTTCTGACGGCCGTGATCTTTCGATTACTCTTGCCCAGCTCGTTGTTGTAACGTGCACATGCCGTCCTGGCATTCAGTGCACAGTGAAAGCAATCGCAAAAGTCCAGCAGCTGCTGACTCCCAAACATAAGGCGCTGGCTAGGTTCTTGCTTCTCGACAACTCAACGCAGCCCTTCATTTCTGCAGTTGCCATCGAGGTCTCTGCATGTCGGAGCCTCAGAGGACGAGCAGGAGTTTCCCAGGAAGGGCTGCATCAGGACGAATTCAAAACTCAGGAAAATTGTCCTGGAACACCTTCCATAAGTATGCTAGAATAGAATTGAAGGGGCAGGCGAGTGGCCACCAGGGTCCTCTAGCAGTCCTTAGGGTGCGCGCAGAAGCCCGGTGCGGCTTCGTTCTTCGCCCTCGTACAAGCTACCGCTCTGTCCGGCTCCCGGAGCAGGAGAAGCGGCTGCTTCGCGCACACAACAGCCGTACGCTCCGAAGCGCTGCTTCAGCCGAAAGACGCCGGCGACCGGCGCTTGGCTTCGGACAGCACCGGAGAGCCGTAGAGTGCGTCTGCACTAGACTGCATGATAGCGAAAAGCTTCGGCAGTGTGTCTCGCAGGGAGATAGCTTAAGAGCGCAGCGCACTTATGCCTCCCTTGTCCAGAAACACGATTTTACTGCACACTCCAAAAACACTGCTCTTTCCAGGGCAATATATAAGCTGCTTTCTGACGGCCGTGATCTTTCGATTACTCTTGCCCAGCTCGTTGTTTTAACGTGCACATGCCGTCCTGGCATTCAGTGCACAGTGAAAGCAATCGCAAAAGTCCAGCAGCTGCTGACTCCCAAACACAAGGCGCTGGCTAGGTTCTTGCTTCTCGACAACTCAACGCAGCCCTTCATTTCTGCAGTTGCCATCGAGGTCTATGCATGTCGGAGACTCAGAGGACGAGCAGGAGTTTCCCAGGAGGGGCTACATCAGGACGAATTCAAAACTCAGGAAAATTGTCCTGGAACACCTTCCATAAGTATGCTAGAATAGAATTGAAGGGGCAGGCGAGCGGCCACCAGGGTCCTCTAGCAGTCCTTAGGGTGCGCGCAGAAGCCCGGTGCTCTGCGGCTTCGTTCTTCGCCCTCCTACAAGCTACCGCTCTGTCCGGCTCCCGGAGCAGGAGAAGCGGCTGCTTCGCGCACACAACAGCCGTACGCTCCGAAGCGCTGCTTCAGCCGAAAGACGCCGGCGACCGGCGCTTGGCTTCGGACAGCACCGGAGAGCCGTAGTCTGCGTCTGCACTAGACTGCATGATAGCGAAAAGCTTCGGCAGTGTGTCTCGCAGGGAGATAGCTTAAGAGCGCAGCGCACTTATGCCTCCCTTGTCCAGAAACACGATTTTACTGCACACTCCAAAAACACTGCTCTTTCCAGGGCAATATATAAGCTGCTTTCTGACGGCCGTGATCTTTCGATTACTCTTGCCCAGCTCGTTGTTTTAACGTGCACATGCCGTCCTGGCATTCAGTGCACAGTGAAAGCAATCGCAAAAGTCCAGCAGCTGCTGACTCCCAAACATAAGGCGCTGGCTAGGTTCTTGCTTCTCGACAACTCAACGCAGCCCTTCATTTCTGCAGTTGCCATCGAGGTCTCTGCATGTGGGAGTCTCAGAGGACGAGCAGGAGTTTCCCAGGAAGGGCTGCATCAGGACGAATTCAAAACTCAGGAAAATTGTCCTGGAACACCTTCCATAAGTATGCTAGAATAGAATTGAAGGGGCAGGCGAGCGGCCACCAGGGTCCTCTAGCAGTCCTTAGGGTGCGCGCAGAAGCCCGGTGCTCTGCGGCTTCGTTCTTCGCCCTCCTACAAGCTACCGCTCTGTCCGGCTCCCGGAGCAGGAGAAGCGGCTGCTTCGCGCACACAACAGCCGTACGCTCCGAAGCGCTGCTTCAGCCGAAAGACGCCGGCGACCGGCGCTTGGCTTCGGACAGCTCCGGAGAGCCGTAGTCTGCGTCTGCATTAGACTGCATCATAGCGAAAAGCTTTGGCAGTGTGTCTCGCAGGGAGATAGCTTAAGAGCGCAGCGCACTTATGCCTCCCTTGTCCAGAAACACGATTTTACTGCACACTCCAAATACACTGCCCTTTCCAGGGCAATATATAAGCTGCTTTCTGACGGCCGTGATCTTTCGATTACTCTTGCCCAGCTCGTTGTTGTAACGTGCACATGCCGTCCTGGCATTCAGTGCACAGTGAAAGCAATCGCAAAAGTCCAGCAGCTGCTGACTCCCAAACATAAGGCGCTGGCTAGGTTCTTGCTTCTCGACAACTCAACGCAGCCCTTCATTTCTGCAGTTGCCATCGAGGTCTCTGCATGTCGGAGCCTCAGAGGACGAGCAGGAGTTTCCCAGGAAGGGCTGCATCAGGACGAATTCAAAACTCAGGAAAATTGTCCTGGAACACCTTCCATAAGTATGCTAGAATAGAATTGAAGGGGCAGGCGAGTGGCCACCAGGGTCCTCTAGCAGTCCTTAGGGTGCGCGCAGAAGCCCGGTGCGGCTTCGTTCTTCGCCCTCGTACAAGCTACCGCTCTGTCCGGCTCCCGGAGCAGGAGAAGCGGCTGCTTCGCGCACACAACAGCCGTACGCTCCGAAGCGCTGCTTCAGCCGAAAGACGCCGGCGACCGGCGCTTGGCTTCGGACAGCACCGGAGAGCCGTAGAGTGCGTCTGCACTAGACTGCATGATAGCGAAAAGCTTCGGCAGTGTGTCTCGCAGGGAGATAGCTTAAGAGCGCAGCGCACTTATGCCTCCCTTGTCCAGAAACACGATTTTACTGCACACTCCAAAAACACTGCTCTTTCCAGGGCAATATATAAGCTGCTTTCTGACGGCCGTGATCTTTCGATTACTCTTGCCCAGCTCGTTGTTTTAACGTGCACATGCCGTCCTGGCATTCAGTGCACAGTGAAAGCAATCGCAAAAGTCCAGCAGCTGCTGACTCCCAAACATAAGGCGCTGGCTAGGTTCTTGCTTCTCGACAACTCAACGCAGCCCTTCATTTCTGCAGTTGCCATCGAGGTCTCTGCATGTCGGAGCCTCAGAGGACGAGCAGGAGTTTCCCAGGAAGGGCTGCATCAGGACGAATTCAAAACTCAGGAAAATTGTCCTGGAACACCTTCCATAAGTATGCTAGAATGGAATTGAAGGGGCAGGCGAGCGGCCACCAGGGTCCTCTAGCAGTCCTTAGGGTGCGCGCAGAAGCCCGGTGCTCTGCGGCTTCGTTCTTCGCCCTCCTACAAGCTACCGCTCTGTCCGGCTCCCGGAGCAGGAGAAGCGGCTGCTTCGCGCACACAACAGCCGTACGCTCCGAAGCGCTGCTTCAGCCGAAAGACGCCGGCGACCGGCGCTTGGCTTCGGACAGCTCCGGAGAGCCGTAGTCTGCGTCTGCATTAGACTGCATGATAGCGAAAAGCTTCGGCAGTGTGTCTCGCAGGGAGATAGCTTAAGAGCGCAGCGCACTTATGCCTCCCTTGTCCAGAAACACGATTTTACTGCACACTCCAAAAACACTGCCCTTTCCAGGGCAATATATAAGCTGCTTTCTGACGGCCGTGATCTTTCGATTACTCTTGCCCAGCTCGTTGTTGTAACGTGCACATGCCGTCCTGGCATTCAGTGCACAGTGAAAGCAATCGCAAAAGTCCAGCAGCTGCTGACTCCCAAACACAAGGCGCTGGCTAGGTTCTTGCTTCTCGACAACTCAACGCAGCCCTTCATTTCTGCAGTTGCCATCGAGGTCTCTGCATGTGGGAGTCTCAGAGGACGAGCAGGAGTTTCCCAGGAAGGGCTGCATCAGGACGAATTCAAAACTCAGGAAAATTGTCCTGGAACACCTTCCATAAGTATGCTAGAATAGAATTGAAGGGGCAGGCGAGTGGCCACCAGGGTCCTCTAGCAGTCCTTAGGGTGCGCGCAGAAGCCCGGTGCGGCTTCGTTCTTCGCCCTCCTACAAGCTACCGCTCTGTCCGGCTCCCGGAGCAGGAGAAGCGGCTGCTTCGCGCACACAACAGCCGTACGCTCCGAAGCGCTGCTTCAGCCGAAAGACGCCGGCGACCGGCGCTTGGCTTCGGACAGCACCGGAGAGCCGTAGAGTGCGTCTGCACTAGACTGCATGATAGCGAAAAGCTTCGGCAGTGTGTCTCGCAGGGAGATAGCTTAAGAGCGCAGCGCACTTATGCCTCCCTTGTCCAGAAACACGATTTTACTGCACACTCCAAAAACACTGCTCTTTCCAGGGCAATATATAAGCTGCTTTCTGACGGCCGTGATCTTTCGATTACTCTTGCCCAGCTCGTTGTTTTAACGTGCACATGCCGTCCTGGCATTCAGTGCACAGTGAAAGCAATCGCAAAAGTCCAGCAGCTGCTGACTCCCAAACATAAGGCGCTGGCTAGGTTCTTGCTTCTCGACAACTCAACGCAGCCCTTCATTTCTGCAGTTGCCATCGAGGTCTCTGCATGTGGGAGTCTCAGAGGACGAGCAGGAGTTTCCCAGGAAGGGCTGCATCAGGACGAATTCAAAACTCAGGAAAATTGTCCTGGAACACCTTCCATAAGTATGCTAGAATGGAATTGAAGGGGCAGGCGAGCGGCCACCAGGGTCCTCTAGCAGTCCTTAGGGTGCGCGCAGAAGCCCGGTGCTCTGCGGCTTCGTTCTTCGCCCTCCTACAAGCTACCGCTCTGTCCGGCTCCCGGAGCAGGAGAAGCGGCTGCTTCGCGCACACAACAGCCGTACGCTCCGAAGCGCTGCTTCAGCCGAAAGACGCCGGCGACCGGCGCTTGGCTTCGGACAGCTCCGGAGAGCCGTAGTCTGCGTCTGCATTAGACTGCATGATAGCGAAAAGCTTCGGCAGTGTGTCTCGCAGGGAGATAGCTTAAGAGCGCAGCGCACTTATGCCTCCCTTGTCCAGAAACACGATTTTACTGCACACTCCAAAAACACTGCCCTTTCCAGGGCAATATATAAGCTGCTTTCTGACGGCCGTGATCTTTCGATTACTCTTGCCCAGCTCGTTGTTGTAACGTGCACATGCCGTCCTGGCATTCAGTGCACAGTGAAAGCAATCGCAAAAGTCCAGCAGCTGCTGACTCCCAAACACAAGGCGCTGGCTAGGTTCTTGCTTCTCGACAACTCAACGCAGCCCTTCATTTCTGCAGTTGCCATCGAGGTCTCTGCATGTGGGAGTCTCAGAGGACGAGCAGGAGTTTCCCAGGAAGGGCTGCATCAGGACGAATTCAAAACTCAGGAAAATTGTCCTGGAACACCTTCCATAAGTATGCTAGAATAGAATTGAAGGGGCAGGCGAGCGGCCACCAGGGTCCTCTAGCAGTCCTTAGGGTGCGCGCAGAAGCCCGGTGCTCTGCGGCTTCGTTCTTCGCCCTCCTACAAGCTACCGCTCTGTCCGGCTCCCGGAGCAGGAGAAGCGGCTGTTTCGTGCACACAACAGCCGTACGCTCCGAAGCGCTGCTTCAGCCGAAAGACGCCGGCGACCGGCGCTTGGCTTCGGACAGCTCCGGAGAGCCGTAGTCTGCGTCTGCATTAGACTGCATCATAGCGAAAAGCTTTGGCAGTGTGTCTCGCAGGGAGATAGCTTAGGAGCGCAGCGCACTTATGCCTCCCTTGTCCAGAAACACGATTTTACTGCACACTCCAAAAACACTGCCCTTTCCAGGGCAATATATAAGCTGCTTTCTGACGGCCGTGATCTTTCGATTACTCTTGCCCAGCTCGTTGTTGTAACGTGCACATGCCGTCCTGGCATTCAGTGCACAGTGAAAGCAATCGCAAAAGTCCAGCAGCTGCTGACTCCCAAACATAAGGCGCTGGCTAGGTTCTTGCTTCTCGACAACTCAACGCAGCCCTTCATTTCTGCAGTTGCCATCGAGGTCTCTGCATGTCGGAGCCTCAGAGGACGAGCAGGAGTTTCCCAGGAAGGGCTGCATCAGGACGAATTCAAAACTCAGGAAAATTGTCCTGGAACACCTTCCATAAGTATGCTAGAATAGAATTGAAGGGGCAGGCGAGTGGCCACCAGGGTCCTCTAGCAGTCCTTAGGGTGCGCGCAGAAGCCCGGTGCGGCTTCGTTCTTCGCCCTCGTACAAGCTACCGCTCTGTCCGGCTCCCGGAGCAGGAGAAGCGGCTGCTTCGCGCACACAACAGCCGTACGCTCCGAAGCGCTGCTTCAGCCGAAAGACGCCGGCGACCGGCGCTTGGCTTCGGACAGCACCGGAGAGCCGTAGAGTGCGTCTGCACTAGACTGCATGATAGCGAAAAGCTTCGGCAGTGTGTCTCGCAGGGAGATAGCTTAAGAGCGCAGCGCACTTATGCCTCCCTTGTCCAGAAACACGATTTTACTGCACACTCCAAAAACACTGCTCTTTCCAGGGCAATATATAAGCTGCTTTCTGACGGCCGTGATCTTTCGATTACTCTTGCCCAGCTCGTTGTTTTAACGTGCACATGCCGTCCTGGCATTCAGTGCACAGTGAAAGCAATCGCAAAAGTCCAGCAGCTGCTGACTCCCAAACATAAGGCGCTGGCTAGGTTCTTGCTTCTCGACAACTCAACGCAGCCCTTCATTTCTGCAGTTGCCATCGAGGTCTCTGCATGTGGGAGTCTCAGAGGACGAGCAGGAGTTTCCCAGGAAGGGCTGCATCAGGACGAATTCAAAACTCAGGAAAATTGTCCTGGAACACCTTCCATAAGTATGCTAGAATGGAATTGAAGGGGCAGGCGAGCGGCCACCAGGGTCCTCTAGCAGTCCTTAGGGTGCGCGCAGAAGCCCGGTGCTCTGCGGCTTCGTTCTTCGCCCTCGTACAAGCTACCGCTCTGTCCGGCTCCCGGAGCAGGAGAAGCGGCTGCTTCGCGCACACAACAGCCGTACGCTCCGAAGCGCTGCTTCAGCCGAAAGACGCCGGCGACCGGCGCTTGGCTTCGGACAGCTCCGGAGAGCCGTAGTCTGCGTCTGCATTAGACTGCATGATAGCGAAAAGCTTCGGCAGTGTGTCTCGCAGGGAGATAGCTTAAGAGCGCAGCGCACTTATGCCTCCCTTGTCCAGAAACACGATTTTACTGCACACTCCAAAAACACTGCCCTTTCCAGGGCAATATATAAGCTGCTTTCTGACGGCCGTGATCTTTCGATTACTCTTGCCCAGCTCGTTGTTGTAACGTGCACATGCCGTCCTGGCATTCAGTGCACAGTGAAAGCAATCGCAAAAGTCCAGCAGCTGCTGACTCCCAAACATAAGGCGCTGGCTAGGTTCTTGCTTCTCGACAACTCAACGCAGCCCTTCATTTCTGCAGTTGCCATCGAGGTCTCTGCATGTCGGAGCCTCAGAGGACGAGCACGAGTTTCCCAGGAAGGGCTGCATCAGGACGAATTCAAAACTCAGGAAAATTGTCCTGGAACACCTTCCATAAGTATGCTAGAATAGAATTGAAGGGGCAGGCGAGTGGCCACCAGGGTCCTCTAGCAGTCCTTAGGGTGCGCGCAGAAGCCCGGTGCGGCTTCGTTCTTCGCCCTCGTACAAGCTACCGCTCTGTCCGGCTCCCGGAGCAGGAGAAGCGGCTGCTTCGCGCACACAACAGCCGTACGCTCCGAAGCGCTGCTTCAGCCGAAAGACGCCGGCGACCGGCGCTTGGCTTCGGACAGCACCGGAGAGCCGTAGAGTGCGTCTGCACTAGACTGCATGATAGCGAAAAGCTTCGGCAGTGTGTCTCGCAGGGAGATAGCTTAAGAGCGCAGCGCACTTATGCCTCCCTTGTCCAGAAACACGATTTTACTGCACACTCCAAAAACACTGCTCTTTCCAGGGCAATATATAAGCTGCTTTCTGACGGCCGTGATCTTTCGATTACTCTTGCCCAGCTCGTTGTTTTAACGTGCACATGCCGTCCTGGCATTCAGTGCACAGTGAAAGCAATCGCAAAAGTCCAGCAGCTGCTGACTCCCAAACATAAGGCGCTGGCTAGGTTCTTGCTTCTCGACAACTCAACGCAGCCCTTCATTTCTGCAGTTGCCATCGAGGTCTCTGCATGTGGGAGTCTCAGAGGACGAGCAGGAGTTTCCCAGGAAGGGCTGCATCAGGACGAATTCAAAACTCAGGAAAATTGTCCTGGAACACCTTCCATAAGTATGCTAGAATGGAATTGAAGGGGCAGGCGAGCGGCCACCAGGGTCCTCTAGCAGTCCTTAGGGTGCGCGCAGAAGCCCGGTGCTCTGCGGCTTCGTTCTTCGCCCTCCTACAAGCTACCGCTCTGTCCGGCTCCCGGAGCAGGAGAAGCGGCTGCTTCGCGCACACAACAGCCGTACGCTCCGAAGCGCTGCTTCAGCCGAAAGACGCCGGCGACCGGCGCTTGGCTTCGGACAGCTCCGGAGAGCCGTAGTCTGCGTCTGCATTAGACTGCATGATAGCGAAAAGCTTCGGCAGTGTGTCTCGCAGGGAGATAGCTTAAGAGCGCAGCGCACTTATGCCTCCCTTGTCCAGAAACACGATTTTACTGCACACTCCAAAAACACTGCTCTTTCCAGGGCAATATATAAGCTGCTTTCTGACGGCCGTGATCTTTCGATTACTCTTGCCCAGCTCGTTGTTGTAACGTGCACATGCCGTCCTGGCATTCAGTGCACAGTGAAAGCAATCGCAAAAGTCCAGCAGCTGCTGACTCCCAAACATAAGGCGCTGGCTAGGTTCTTGCTTCTCGACAACTCAACGCAGCCCTTCATTTCTGCAGTTGCCATCGAGGTCTCTGCATGTGGGAGTCTCAGAGGACGAGCAGGAGTTTCCCAGGAAGGGCTGCATCAGGACGAATTCAAAACTCAGGAAAATTGTCCTGGAACACCTTCCATAAGTATGCTAGAATAGAATTGAAGGGGCAGGCGAGCGGCCACCAGGGTCCTCTAGCAGTCCTTAGGGTGCGCGCAGAAGCCCGGTGCTCTGCGGCTTCGTTCTTCGCCCTCCTACAAGCTACCGCTCTGTCCGGCTCCCGGAGCAGGAGAAGCGGCTGCTTCGTGCACACAACAGCCGTACGCTCCGAAGCGCTGCTTCAGCCGAAAGACGCCGGCGACCGGCGCTTGGCTTCGGACAGCTCCGGAGAGCCGTAGTCTGCGTCTGCATTAGACTGCATCATAGCGAAAAGCTTTGGCAGTGTGTCTCGCAGGGAGATAGCTTAAGAGCGCAGCGCACTTATGCCTCCCTTGTCCAGAAACACGATTTTACTGCACACTCCAAAAACACTGCTCTTTCCAGGGCAATATATAAGCTGCTTTCTGACGGCCGTGATCTTTCGATTACTCTTGCCCAGCTCGTTGTTGTAACGTGCACATGCCGTCCTGGCATTCAGTGCACAGTGAAAGCAATCGCAAAAGTCCAGCAGCTGCTGACTCCCAAACATAAGGCGCTGGCTAGGTTCTTGCTTCTCGACAACTCAACGCAGCCCTTCATTTCTGCAGTTGCCATCGAGGTCTCTGCATGTCGGAGCCTCAGAGGACGAGCAGGAGTTTCCCAGGAAGGGCTGCATCAGGACGAATTCAAAACTCAGGAAAATTGTCCTGGAACACCTTCCATAAGTATGCTAGAATAGAATTGAAGGGGCAGGCGAGTGGCCACCAGGGTCCTCTAGCAGTCCTTAGGGTGCGCGCAGAAGCCCGGTGCGGCTTCGTTCTTCGCCCTCGTACAAGCTACCGCTCTGTCCGGCTCCCGGAGCAGGAGAAGCGGCTGCTTCGCGCACACAACAGCCGTACGCTCCGAAGCGCTGCTTCAGCCGAAAGACGCCG
Organism: Lonchura striata; assembly: GCF_050655825.1. Classification (NCBI taxonomy): domain Eukaryota; kingdom Metazoa; phylum Chordata; class Aves; order Passeriformes; family Estrildidae; genus Lonchura; species Lonchura striata. Next base: position 1,284,305 of record NC_140718.1, on the reverse strand, counting down.
GCGACCGGCGCTTGGCTTCGGACAGCACCGGAGAGCCGTAGAGTGCGTCTGCACTAGACTGCATGATAGCGAAAAGCTTCGGCAGTGTGTCTCGCAGGGAGATAGCTTAAGAGCGCAGCGCACTTATGCCTCCCTTGTCCAGAAACACGATTTTACTGCACACTCCAAAAACACTGCTCTTTCCAGGGCAATATATAAGCTGCTTTCTGACGGCCGTGATCTTTCGATTACTCTTGCCCAGCTCGTTGTTGTAACGTGCACATGCCGTCCTGGCATTCAGTGCACAGTGAAAGCAATCGCAAAAGTCCAGCAGCTGCTGACTCCCAAACATAAGGCGCTGGCTAGGTTCTTGCTTCTCGACAACTCAACGCAGCCCTTCATTTCTGCAGTTGCCATCGAGGTCTCTGCATGTGGGAGTCTCAGAGGACGAGCAGGAGTTTCCCAGGAAGGGCTGCATCAGGACGAATTCAAAACTCAGGAAAATTGTCCTGGAACACCTTCCATAAGTATGCTAGAATGGAATTGAAGGGGCAGGCGAGCGGCCACCAGGGTCCTCTAGCAGTCCTTAGGGTGCGCGCAGAAGCCCGGTGCTCTGCGGCTTCGTTCTTCGCCCTCCTACAAGCTACCGCTCTGTCCGGCTCCCGGAGCAGGAGAAGCGGCTGCTTCGCGCACACAACAGCCGTACGCTCCGAAGCGCTGCTTCAGCCGAAAGACGCCGGCGACCGGCGCTTGGCTTCGGACAGCTCCGGAGAGCCGTAGTGTGCGTCTGCAACTAGACTGCATCATAGCGAAAAGCTTCGGCAGTGTGTCTCGCAGGGAGATAGCTTAAGAGCGCAGCGCACTTATGCCTCCCTTGTCCAGAAACACGATTTTACTGCACACTCCAAAAACACTGCCCTTTCCAGGGCAATATATAAGCTGCTTTCTGACGGCCGTGATCTTTCGATTACTCTTGCCCAGCTCGTTGTTGTAACGTGCACATGCCGTCCTGGCATTCAGTGCACAGTGAAAGCAATCGCAAAAGTCCAGCAGCTGCTGACTCCCAAACACAAGGCGCTGGCTAGGTTCTTGCTTCTCGACAACTCAACGCAGCCCTTCATTTCTGCAGTTGCCATCGAGGTCTCTGCATGTCGGAGCCTCAGAGGACGAGCAGGAGTTTCCCAGGAAGGGCTGCATCAGGACGAATTCAAAACTCAGGAAAATTGTCCTGGAACACCTTCCATAAGTATGCTAGAATAGAATTGAAGGGGCAGGCGAGCGGCCACCAGGGTCCTCTAGCAGTCCTTAGGGTGCGCGCAGAAGCCCGGTGCTCTGCGGCTTCGTTCTTCGCCCTCCTACAAGCTACCGCTCTGTCCGGCTCCCGGAGCAGGAGAAGCGGCTGCTTCGTGCACACAACAGCCGTACGCTCCGAAGCGCTGCTTCAGCCGAAAGACGCCGGCGACCGGCGCTTGGCTTCGGACAGCTCCGGAGAGCCGTAGTCTGCGTCTGCATTACACTGCATCATAGCGAAAAGCTTTGGCAGTGTGTCTCGCAGGGAGATAGCTTAAGAGCGCAGCGCACTTATGCCTCCCTTGTCCAGAAACACGATTTTACTGCACACTCCAAAAACACTGCCCTTTCCAGGGCAATATATAAGCTGCTTTCTGACGGCCGTGATCTTTCGATTACTCTTGCCCAGCTCGTTGTTGTAACGTGCACATGCCGTCCTGGCATTCAGTGCACAGTGAAAGCAATCGCAAAAGTCCAGCAGCTGCTGACTCCCAAACATAAGGCGCTGGCTAGGTTCTTGCTTCTCGACAACTCAACGCAGCCCTTCATTTCTGCAGTTGCCATCGAGGTCTCTGCATGTCGGAGCCTCAGAGGACGAGCAGGAGTTTCCCAGGAAGGGCTGCATCAGGACGAATTCAAAACTCAGGAAAATTGTCCTGGAACACCTTCCATAAGTATGCTAGAATAGAATTGAAGGGGCAGGCGAGTGGCCACCAGGGTCCTCTAGCAGTCCTTAGGGTGCGCGCAGAAGCCCGGTGCGGCTTCGTTCTTCGCCCTCGTACAAGCTACCGCTCTGTCCGGCTCCCGGAGCAGGAGAAGCGGCTGCTTCGCGCACACAACAGCCGTACGCTCCGAAGCGCTGCTTCAGCCGAAAGACGCCGGCGACCGGCGCTTGGCTTCGGACAGCACCGGAGAGCCGTAGAGTGCGTCTGCACTAGACTGCATGATAGCGAAAAGCTTCGGCAGTGTGTCTCGCAGGGAGATAGCTTAAGAGCGCAGCGCACTTATGCCTCCCTTGTCCAGAAACACGATTTTACTGCACACTCCAAAAACACTGCTCTTTCCAGGGCAATATATAAGCTGCTTTCTGACGGCCGTGATCTTTCGATTACTCTTGCCCAGCTCGTTGTTTTAACGTGCACATGCCGTCCTGGCATTCAGTGCACAGTGAAAGCAATCGCAAAAGTCCAGCAGCTGCTGACTCCCAAACATAAGGCGCTGGCTAGGTTCTTGCTTCTCGACAACTCAACGCAGCCCTTCATTTCTGCAGTTGCCATCGAGGTCTCTGCATGTGGGAGTCTCAGAGGACGAGCAGGAGTTTCCCAGGAAGGGCTGCATCAGGACGAATTCAAAACTCAGGAAAATTGTCCTGGAACACCTTCCATAAGTATGCTAGAATGGAATTGAAGGGGCAGGCGAGCGGCCACCAGGGTCCTCTAGCAGTCCTTAGGGTGCGCGCAGAAGCCCGGTGCTCTGCGGCTTCGTTCTTCGCCCTCCTACAAGCTACCGCTCTGTCCGGCTCCCGGAGCAGGAGAAGCGGCTGCTTCGCGCACACAACAGCCGTACGCTCCGAAGCGCTGCTTCAGCCGAAAGACGCCGGCGACCGGCGCTTGGCTTCGGACAGCTCCGGAGAGCCGTAGTCTGCGTCTGCATTAGACTGCATCATAGCGAAAAGCTTTGGCAGTGTGTCTCGCAGGGAGATAGCTTAAGAGCGCAGCGCACTTATGCCTCCCTTGTCCAGAAACACGATTTTACTGCACACTCCAAAAACACTGCCCTTTCCAGGGCAATATATAAGCTGCTTTCTGACGGCCGTGATCTTTCGATTACTCTTGCCCAGCTCGTTGTTTTAACGTGCACATGCCGTCCTGGCATTCAGTGCACAGTGAAAGCAATCGCAAAAGTCCAGCAGCTGCTGACTCCCAAACATAAGGCGCTGGCTAGGTTCTTGCTTCTCGACAACTCAACGCAGCCCTTCATTTCTGCAGTTGCCATCGAGGTCTCTGCATGTCGGAGCCTCAGAGGACGAGCACGAGTTTCCCAGGAAGGGCTGCATCAGGACGAATTCAAAACTCAGGAAAATTGTCCTGGAACACCTTCCATAAGTATGCTAGAATGGAATTGAAGGGGCAGGCGAGCGGCCACCAGGGTCCTCTAGCAGTCCTTAGGGTGCGCGCAGAAGCCCGGTGCTCTGCGGCTTCGTTCTTCGCCCTCGTACAAGCTACCGCTCTGTCCGGCTCCCGGAGCAGGAGAAGCGGCTGCTTCGCGCACACAACAGCCGTACGCTCCGAAGCGCTGCTTCAGCCGAAAGACGCCGGCGACCGGCGCTTGGCTTCGGACAGCTCCGGAGAGCCGTAGTCTGCGTCTGCATTAGACTGCATGATAGCGAAAAGCTTCGGCAGTGTGTCTCGCAGGGAGATAGCTTAAGAGCGCAGCGCACTTATGCCTCCCTTGTCCAGAAACACGATTTTACTGCACACTCCAAAAACACTGCCCTTTCCAGGGCAATATATAAGCTGCTTTCTGACGGCCGTGATCTTTCGATTACTCTTGCCCAGCTCGTTGTTGTAACGTGCACATGCCGTCCTGGCATTCAGTGCACAGTGAAAGCAATCGCAAAAGTCCAGCAGCTGCTGACTCCCAAACACAAGGCGCTGGCTAGGTTCTTGCTTCTCGACAACTCAACGCAGCCCTTCATTTCTGCAGTTGCCATCGAGGTCTCTGCATGTCGGAGCCTCAGAGGACGAGCAGGAGTTTCCCAGGAAGGGCTGCATCAGGACGAATTCAAAACTCAGGAAAATTGTCCTGGAACACCTTCCATAAGTATGCTAGAATAGAATTGAAGGGGCAGGCGAGCGGCCACCAGGGTCCTCTAGCAGTCCTTAGGGTGCGCGCAGAAGCCCGGTGCTCTGCGGCTTCGTTCTTCGCCCTCCTACAAGCTACCGCTCTGTCCGGCTCCCGGAGCAGGAGAAGCGGCTGCTTCGCGCACACAACAGCCGTACGCTCCGAAGCGCTGCTTCAGCCGAAAGACGCCGGCGACCGGCGCTTGGCTTCGGACAGCACCGGAGAGCCGTAGAGTGCGTCTGCACTAGACTGCATGATAGCGAAAAGCTTCGGCAGTGTGTCTCGCAGGGAGATAGCTTAAGAGCGCAGCGCACTTATGCCTCCCTTGTCCAGAAACACGATTTTACTGCACACTCCAAAAACACTGCTCTTTCCAGGGCAATATATAAGCTGCTTTCTGACGGCCGTGATCTTTCGATTACTCTTGCCCAGCTCGTTGTTTTAACGTGCACATGCCGTCCTGGCATTCAGTGCACAGTGAAAGCAATCGCAAAAGTCCAGCAGCTGCTGACTCCCAAACACAAGGCGCTGGCTAGGTTCTTGCTTCTCGACAACTCAACGCAGCCCTTCATTTCTGCAGTTGCCATCGAGGTCTCTGCATGTCGGAGACTCAGAGGACGAGCAGGAGTTTCCCAGGAGGGGCTACATCAGGACGAATTCAAAACTCAGGAAAATTGTCCTGGAACACCTTCCATAAGTATGCTAGAATAGAATTGAAGGGGCAGGCGAGCGGCCACCAGGGTCCTCTAGCAGTCCTTAGGGTGCGCGCAGAAGCCCGGTGCTCTGCGGCTTCGTTCTTCGCCCTCCTACAAGCTACCGCTCTGTCCGGCTCCCGGAGCAGGAGAAGCGGCTGCTTCGCGCACACAACAGCCGTACGCTCCGAAGCGCTGCTTCAGCCGAAAGACGCCGGCGACCGGCGCTTGGCTTCGGACAGCACCGGAGAGCCGTAGTCTGCGTCTGCACTAGACTGCATGATAGCGAAAAGCTTCGGCAGTGTGTCTCGCAGGGAGATAGCTTAAGAGCGCAGCGCACTTATGCCTCCCTTGTCCAGAAACACGATTTTACTGCACACTCCAAAAACACTGCTCTTTCCAGGGCAATATATAAGCTGCTTTCTGACGGCCGTGATCTTTCGATTACTCTTGCCCAGCTCGTTGTTTTAACGTGCACATGCCGTCCTGGCATTCAGTGCACAGTGAAAGCAATCGCAAAAGTCCAGCAGCTGCTGACTCCCAAACATAAGGCGCTGGCTAGGTTCTTGCTTCTCGACAACTCAACGCAGCCCTTCATTTCTGCAGTTGCCATCGAGGTCTCTGCATGTGGGAGTCTCAGAGGACGAGCAGGAGTTTCCCAGGAAGGGCTGCATCAGGACGAATTCAAAACTCAGGAAAATTGTCCTGGAACACCTTCCATAAGTATGCTAGAATAGAATTGAAGGGGCAGGCGAGCGGCCACCAGGGTCCTCTAGCAGTCCTTAGGGTGCGCGCAGAAGCCCGGTGCTCTGCGGCTTCGTTCTTCGCCCTCCTACAAGCTACCGCTCTGTCCGGCTCCCGGAGCAGGAGAAGCGGCTGCTTCGCGCACACAACAGCCGTACGCTCCGAAGCGCTGCTTCAGCCGAAAGACGCCGGCGACCGGCGCTTGGCTTCGGACAGCTCCGGAGAGCCGTAGTCTGCGTCTGCATTAGACTGCATGATAGCGAAAAGCTTCGGCAGTGTGTCTCGCAGGGAGATAGCTTAAGAGCGCAGCGCACTTATGCCTCCCTTGTCCAGAAACACGATTTTACTGCACACTCCAAATACACTGCCCTTTCCAGGGCAATATATAAGCTGCTTTCTGACGGCCGTGATCTTTCGATTACTCTTGCCCAGCTCGTTGTTGTAACGTGCACATGCCGTCCTGGCATTCAGTGCACAGTGAAAGCAATCGCAAAAGTCCAGCAGCTGCTGACTCCCAAACATAAGGCGCTGGCTAGGTTCTTGCTTCTCGACAACTCAACGCAGCCCTTCATTTCTGCAGTTGCCATCGAGGTCTCTGCATGTCGGAGCCTCAGAGGACGAGCAGGAGTTTCCCAGGAAGGGCTGCATCAGGACGAATTCAAAACTCAGGAAAATTGTCCTGGAACACCTTCCATAAGTATGCTAGAATAGAATTGAAGGGGCAGGCGAGTGGCCACCAGGGTCCTCTAGCAGTCCTTAGGGTGCGCGCAGAAGCCCGGTGCGGCTTCGTTCTTCGCCCTCGTACAAGCTACCGCTCTGTCCGGCTCCCGGAGCAGGAGAAGCGGCTGCTTCGCGCACACAACAGCCGTACGCTCCGAAGCGCTGCTTCAGCCGAAAGACGCCGGCGACCGGCGCTTGGCTTCGGACAGCACCGGAGAGCCGTAGAGTGCGTCTGCACTAGACTGCATGATAGCGAAAAGCTTCGGCAGTGTGTCTCGCAGGGAGATAGCTTAAGAGCGCAGCGCACTTATGCCTCCCTTGTCCAGAAACACGATTTTACTGCACACTCCAAAAACACTGCTCTTTCCAGGGCAATATATAAGCTGCTTTCTGACGGCCGTGATCTTTCGATTACTCTTGCCCAGCTCGTTGTTTTAACGTGCACATGCCGTCCTGGCATTCAGTGCACAGTGAAAGCAATCGCAAAAGTCCAGCAGCTGCTGACTCCCAAACATAAGGCGCTGGCTAGGTTCTTGCTTCTCGACAACTCAACGCAGCCCTTCATTTCTGCAGTTGCCATCGAGGTCTCTGCATGTCGGAGCCTCAGAGGACGAGCACGAGTTTCCCAGGAAGGGCTGCATCAGGACGAATTCAAAACTCAGGAAAATTGTCCTGGAACACCTTCCATAAGTATGCTAGAATAGAATTGAAGGGGCAGGCGAGCGGCCACCAGGGTCCTCTAGCAGTCCTTAGGGTGCGCGCAGAAGCCCGGTGCTCTGCGGCTTCGTTCTTCGCCCTCCTACAAGCTACCGCTCTGTCCGGCTCCCGGAGCAGGAGAAGCGGCTGCTTCGCGCACACAACAGCCGTACGCTCCGAAGCGCTGCTTCAGCCGAAAGACGCCGGCGACCGGCGCTTGGCTTCGGACAGCACCGGAGAGCCGTAGAGTGCGTCTGCACTAGACTGCATGATAGCGAAAAGCTTCGGCAGTGTGTCTCGCAGGGAGATAGCTTAAGAGCGCAGCGCACTTATGCCTCCCTTGTCCAGAAACACGATTTTACTGCACACTCCAAAAACACTGCTCTTTCCAGGGCAATATATAAGCTGCTTTCTGACGGCCGTGATCTTTCGATTACTCTTGCCCAGCTCGTTGTTTTAACGTGCACATGCCGTCCTGGCATTCAGTGCACAGTGAAAGCAATCGCAAAAGTCCAGCAGCTGCTGACTCCCAAACATAAGGCGCTGGCTAGGTTCTTGCTTCTCGACAACTCAACGCAGCCCTTCATTTCTGCAGTTGCCATCGAGGTCTCTGCATGTCGGAGCCTCAGAGGACGAGCACGAGTTTCCCAGGAAGGGCTGCATCAGGACGAATTCAAAACTCAGGAAAATTGTCCTGGAACACCTTCCATAAGTATGCTAGAATAGAATTGAAGGGGCAGGCGAGCGGCCACCAGGGTCCTCTAGCAGTCCTTAGGGTGCGCGCAGAAGCCCGGTGCTCTGCGGCTTCGTTCTTCGCCCTCCTACAAGCTACCGCTCTGTCCGGCTCCCGGAGCAGGAGAAGCGGCTGCTTCGCGCACACAACAGCCGTACGCTCCGAAGCGCTGCTTCAGCCGAAAGACGCCGGCGACCGGCGCTTGGCTTCGGACAGCACCGGAGAGCCGTAGAGTGCGTCTGCACTAGACTGCATGATAGCGAAAAGCTTCGGCAGTGTGTCTCGCAGGGAGATAGCTTAAGAGCGCAGCGCACTTATGCCTCCCTTGTCCAGAAACACGATTTTACTGCACACTCCAAAAACACTGCTCTTTCCAGGGCAATATATAAGCTGCTTTCTGACGGCCGTGATCTTTCGATTACTCTTGCCCAGCTCGTTGTTTTAACGTGCACATGCCGTCCTGGCATTCAGTGCACAGTGAAAGCAATCGCAAAAGTCCAGCAGCTGCTGACTCCCAAACATAAGGCGCTGGCTAGGTTCTTGCTTCTCGACAACTCAACGCAGCCCTTCATTTCTGCAGTTGCCATCGAGGTCTCTGCATGTCGGAGACTCAGAGGACGAGCAGGAGTTTCCCAGGAGGGGCTACATCAGGACGAATTCAAAACTCAGGAAAATTGTCCTGGAACACCTTCCATAAGTATGCTAGAATAGAATTGAAGGGGCAGGCGAGCGGCCACCAGGGTCCTCTAGCAGTCCTTAGGGTGCGCGCAGAAGCCCGGTGCTCTGCGGCTTCGTTCTTCGCCCTCCTACAAGCTACCGCTCTGTCCGGCTCCCGGAGCAGGAGAAGCGGCTGCTTCGCGCACACAACAGCCGTACGCTCCGAAGCGCTGCTTCAGCCGAAAGACGCCGGCGACCGGCGCTTGGCTTCGGACAGCACCGGAGAGCCGTAGTCTGCGTCTGCACTAGACTGCATGATAGCGAAAAGCTTCGGCAGTGTGTCTCGCAGGGAGATAGCTTAAGAGCGCAGCGCACTTATGCCTCCCTTGTCCAGAAACACGATTTTACTGCACACTCCAAAAACACTGCTCTTTCCAGGGCAATATATAAGCTGCTTTCTGACGGCCGTGATCTTTCGATTACTCTTGCCCAGCTCGTTGTTTTAACGTGCACATGCCGTCCTGGCATTCAGTGCACAGTGAAAGCAATCGCAAAAGTCCAGCAGCTGCTGACTCCCAAACATAAGGCGCTGGCTAGGTTCTTGCTTCTCGACAACTCAACGCAGCCCTTCATTTCTGCAGTTGCCATCGAGGTCTCTGCATGTGGGAGTCTCAGAGGACGAGCAGGAGTTTCCCAGGAAGGGCTGCATCAGGACGAATTCAAAACTCAGGAAAATTGTCCTGGAACACCTTCCATAAGTATGCTAGAATAGAATTGAAGGGGCAGGCGAGCGGCCACCAGGGTCCTCTAGCAGTCCTTAGGGTGCGCGCAGAAGCCCGGTGCTCTGCGGCTTCGTTCTTCGCCCTCCTACAAGCTACCGCTCTGTCCGGCTCCCGGAGCAGGAGAAGCGGCTGCTTCGCGCACACAACAGCCGTACGCTCCGAAGCGCTGCTTCAGCCGAAAGACGCCGGCGACCGGCGCTTGGCTTCGGACAGCTCCGGAGAGCCGTAGTCTGCGTCTGCATTAGACTGCATCATAGCGAAAAGCTTTGGCAGTGTGTCTCGCAGGGAGATAGCTTAAGAGCGCAGCGCACTTATGCCTCCCTTGTCCAGAAACACGATTTTACTGCACACTCCAAAAACACTGCCCTTTCCAGGGCAATATATAAGCTGCTTTCTGACGGCCGTGATCTTTCGATTACTCTTGCCCAGCTCGTTGTTGTAACGTGCACATGCCGTCCTGGCATTCAGTGCACAGTGAAAGCAATCGCAAAAGTCCAGCAGCTGCTGACTCCCAAACATAAGGCGCTGGCTAGGTTCTTGCTTCTCGACAACTCAACGCAGCCCTTCATTTCTGCAGTTGCCATCGAGGTCTCTGCATGTCGGAGCCTCAGAGGACGAGCAGGAGTTTCCCAGGAAGGGCTGCATCAGGACGAATTCAAAACTCAGGAAAATTGTCCTGGAATACCTTCCATAAGTATGCTAGAATAGAATTGAAGGGGCAGGCGAGTGGCCACCAGGGTCCTCTAGCAGTCCTTAGGGTGCGCGCAGAAGCCCGGTGCGGCTTCGTTCTTCGCCCTCGTACAAGCTACCGCTCTGTCCGGCTCCCGGAGCAGGAGAAGCGGCTGCTTCGCGCACACAACAGCCGTACGCTCCGAAGCGCTGCTTCAGCCGAAAGACGCCGGCGACCGGCGCTTGGCTTCGGACAGCACCGGAGAGCCGTAGTCTGCGTCTGCACTAGACTGCATGATAGCGAAAAGCTTCGGCAGTGTGTCTCGCAGGGAGATAGCTTAAGAGCGCAGCGCACTTATGCCTCCCTTGTCCAGAAACACGATTTTACTGCACACTCCAAAAACACTGCTCTTTCCAGGGCAATATATAAGCTGCTTTCTGACGGCCGTGATCTTTCGATTACTCTTGCCCAGCTCGTTGTTTTAACGTGCACATGCCGTCCTGGCATTCAGTGCACAGTGAAAGCAATCGCAAAAGTCCAGCAGCTGCTGACTCCCAAACATAAGGCGCTGGCTAGGTTCTTGCTTCTCGACAACTCAACGCAGCCCTTCATTTCTGCAGTTGCCATCGAGGTCTCTGCATGTGGGAGTCTCAGAGGACGAGCAGGAGTTTCCCAGGAAGGGCTGCATCAGGACGAATTCAAAACTCAGGAAAATTGTCCTGGAACACCTTCCATAAGTATGCTAGAATGGAATTGAAGGGGCAGGCGAGCGGCCACCAGGGTCCTCTAGCAGTCCTTAGGGTGCGCGCAGAAGCCCGGTGCTCTGCGGCTTCGTTCTTCGCCCTCCTACAAGCTACCGCTCTGTCCGGCTCCCGGAGCAGGAGAAGCGGCTGCTTCGCGCACACAACAGCCGTACGCTCCGAAGCGCTGCTTCAGCCGAAAGACGCCGGCGACCGGCGCTTGGCTTCGGACAGCTCCGGAGAGCCGTAGTCTGCGTCTGCATTAGACTGCATGATAGCGAAAAGCTTCGGCAGTGTGTCTCGCAGGGAGATAGCTTAAGAGCGCAGCGCACTTATGCCTCCCTTGTCCAGAAACACGATTTTACTGCACACTCCAAAAACACTGCCCTTTCCAGGGCAATATATAAGCTGCTTTCTGACGGCCGTGATCTTTCGATTACTCTTGCCCAGCTCGTTGTTGTAACGTGCACATGCCGTCCTGGCATTCAGTGCACAGTGAAAGCAATCGCAAAAGTCCAGCAGCTGCTGACTCCCAAACACAAGGCGCTGGCTAGGTTCTTGCTTCTCGACAACTCAACGCAGCCCTTCATTTCTGCAGTTGCCATCGAGGTCTCTGCATGTCGGAGCCTCAGAGGACGAGCACGAGTTTCCCAGGAAGGGCTGCATCAGGACGAATTCAAAACTCAGGAAAATTGTCCTGGAACACCTTCCATAAGTATGCTAGAATAGAATTGAAGGGGCAGGCGAGTGGCCACCAGGGTCCTCTAGCAGTCCTTAGGGTGCGCGCAGAAGCCCGGTGCGGCTTCGTTCTTCGCCCTCGTACAAGCTACCGCTCTGTCCGGCTCCCGGAGCAGGAGAAGCGGCTGCTTCGCGCACACAACAGCCGTACGCTCCGAAGCGCTGCTTCAGCCGAAAGACGCCGGCGACCGGCGCTTGGCTTCGGACAGCACCGGAGAGCCGTAGAGTGCGTCTGCACTAGACTGCATGATAGCGAAAAGCTTCGGCAGTGTGTCTCGCAGGGAGATAGCTTAAGAGCGCAGCGCACTTATGCCTCCCTTGTCCAGAAACACGATTTTACTGCACACTCCAAAAACACTGCTCTTTCCAGGGCAATATATAAGCTGCTTTCTGACGGCCGTGATCTTTCGATTACTCTTGCCCAGCTCGTTGTTTTAACGTGCACATGCCGTCCTGGCATTCAGTGCACAGTGAAAGCAATCGCAAAAGTCCAGCAGCTGCTGACTCCCAAACATAAGGCGCTGGCTAGGTTCTTGCTTCTCGACAACTCAACGCAGCCCTTCATTTCTGCAGTTGCCATCGAGGTCTCTGCATGTGGGAGTCTCAGAGGACGAGCAGGAGTTTCCCAGGAAGGGCTGCATCAGGACGAATTCAAAACTCAGGAAAATTGTCCTGGAACACCTTCCATAAGTATGCTAGAATGGAATTGAAGGGGCAGGCGAGCGGCCACCAGGGTCCTCTAGCAGTCCTTAGGGTGCGCGCAGAAGCCCGGTGCTCTGCGGCTTCGTTCTTCGCCCTCCTACAAGCTACCGCTCTGTCCGGCTCCCGGAGCAGGAGAAGCGGCTGCTTCGCGCACACAACAGCCGTACGCTCCGAAGCGCTGCTTCAGCCGAAAGACGCCGGCGACCGGCGCTTGGCTTCGGACAGCTCCGGAGAGCCGTAGTCTGCGTCTGCATTAGACTGCATGATAGCGAAAAGCTTCGGCAGTGTGTCTCGCAGGGAGATAGCTTAAGAGCGCAGCGCACTTATGCCTCCCTTGTCCAGAAACACGATTTTACTGCACACTCCAAAAACACTGCTCTTTCCAGGGCAATATATAAGCTGCTTTCTGACGGCCGTGATCTTTCGATTACTCTTGCCCAGCTCGTTGTTGTAACGTGCACATGCCGTCCTGGCATTCAGTGCACAGTGAAAGCAATCGCAAAAGTCCAGCAGCTGCTGACTCCCAAACATAAGGCGCTGGCTAGGTTCTTGCTTCTCGACAACTCAACGCAGCCCTTCATTTCTGCAGTTGCCATCGAGGTCTCTGCATGTGGGAGTCTCAGAGGACGAGCAGGAGTTTCCCAGGAAGGGCTGCATCAGGACGAATTCAAAACTCAGGAAAATTGTCCTGGAACACCTTCCATAAGTATGCTAGAATAGAATTGAAGGGGCAGGCGAGCGGCCACCAGGGTCCTCTAGCAGTCCTTAGGGTGCGCGCAGAAGCCCGGTGCTCTGCGGCTTCGTTCTTCGCCCTCCTACAAGCTACCGCTCTGTCCGGCTCCCGGAGCAGGAGAAGCGGCTGCTTCGTGCACACAACAGCCGTACGCTCCGAAGCGCTGCTTCAGCCGAAAGACGCCGGCGACCGGCGCTTGGCTTCGGACAGCTCCGGAGAGCCGTAGTCTGCGTCTGCATTAGACTGCATCATAGCGAAAAGCTTTGGCAGTGTGTCTCGCAGGGAGATAGCTTAAGAGCGCAGCGCACTTATGCCTCCCTTGTCCAGAAACACGATTTTACTGCACACTCCAAAAACACTGCTCTTTCCAGGGCAATATATAAGCTGCTTTCTGACGGCCGTGATCTTTCGATTACTCTTGCCCAGCTCGTTGTTGTAACGTGCACATGCCGTCCTGGCATTCAGTGCACAGTGAAAGCAATCGCAAAAGTCCAGCAGCTGCTGACTCCCAAACATAAGGCGCTGGCTAGGTTCTTGCTTCTCGACAACTCAACGCAGCCCTTCATTTCTGCAGTTGCCATCGAGGTCTCTGCATGTCGGAGCCTCAGAGGACGAGCAGGAGTTTCCCAGGAAGGGCTGCATCAGGACGAATTCAAAACTCAGGAAAATTGTCCTGGAACACCTTCCATAAGTATGCTAGAATAGAATTGAAGGGGCAGGCGAGTGGCCACCAGGGTCCTCTAGCAGTCCTTAGGGTGCGCGCAGAAGCCCGGTGCGGTTTCGTTCTTCGCCCTCGTACAAGCTACCGCTCTGTCCGGCTCCCGGAGCAGGAGAAGCGGCTGCTTCGCGCACACAACAGCCGTACGCTCCGAAGCGCTGCTTCAGCCGAAAGACGCCGGCGACCGGCGCTTGGCTTCGGACAGCACCGGAGAGCCGTAGAGTGCGTCTGCACTAGACTGCATGATAGCGAAAAGCTTCGGCAGTGTGTCTCGCAGGGAGATAGCTTAAGAGCGCAGCGCACTTATGCCTCCCTTGTCCAGAAACACGATTTTACTGCACACTCCAAAAACACTGCTCTTTCCAGGGCAATATATAAGCTGCTTTCTGACGGCCGTGATCTTTCGATTACTCTTGCCCAGCTCGTTGTTGTAACGTGCACATGCCGTCCTGGCATTCAGTGCACAGTGAAAGCAATCGCAAAAGTCCAGCAGCTGCTGACTCCCAAACATAAGGCGCTGGCTAGGTTCTTGCTTCTCGACAACTCAACGCAGCCCTTCATTTCTGCAGTTGCCATCGAGGTCTCTGCATGTGGGAGTCTCAGAGGACGAGCAGGAGTTTCCCAGGAAGGGCTGCATCAGGACGAATTCAAAACTCAGGAAAATTGTCCTGGAACACCTTCCATAAGTATGCTAGAATGGAATTGAAGGGGCAGGCGAGCGGCCACCAGGGTCCTCTAGCAGTCCTTAGGGTGCGCGCAGAAGCCCGGTGCTCTGCGGCTTCGTTCTTCGCCCTCCTACAAGCTACCGCTCTGTCCGGCTCCCGGAGCAGGAGAAGCGGCTGCTTCGCGCACACAACAGCCGTACGCTCCGAAGCGCTGCTTCAGCCGAAAGACGCCGGCGACCGGCGCTTGGCTTCGGACAGCTCCGGAGAGCCGTAGTGTGCGTCTGCAACTAGACTGCATCATAGCGAAAAGCTTCGGCAGTGTGTCTCGCAGGGAGATAGCTTAAGAGCGCAGCGCACTTATGCCTCCCTTGTCCAGAAACACGATTTTACTGCACACTCCAAAAACACTGCCCTTTCCAGGGCAATATATAAGCTGCTTTCTGACGGCCGTGATCTTTCGATTACTCTTGCCCAGCTCGTTGTTGTAACGTGCACATGCCGTCCTGGCATTCAGTGCACAGTGAAAGCAATCGCAAAAGTCCAGCAGCTGCTGACTCCCAAACACAAGGCGCTGGCTAGGTTCTTGCTTCTCGACAACTCAACGCAGCCCTTCATTTCTGCAGTTGCCATCGAGGTCTCTGCATGTCGGAGCCTCAGAGGACGAGCACGAGTTTCCCAGGAAGGGCTGCATCAGGACGAATTCAAAACTCAGGAAAATTGTCCTGGAACACCTTCCATAAGTATGCTAGAATAGAATTGAAGGGGCAGGCGAGCGGCCACCAGGGTCCTCTAGCAGTCCTTAGGGTGCGCGCAGAAGCCCGGTGCTCTGCGGCTTCGTTCTTCGCCCTCCTACAAGCTACCGCTCTGTCCGGCTCCCGGAGCAGGAGAAGCGGCTGCTTCGTGCACACAACAGCCGTACGCTCCGAAGCGCTGCTTCAGCCGAAAGACGCCGGCGACCGGCGCTTGGCTTCGGACAGCTCCGGAGAGCCGTAGTCTGCGTCTGCATTAGACTGCATCATAGCGAAAAGCTTTGGCAGTGTGTCTCGCAGGGAGATAGCTTAAGAGCGCAGCGCACTTATGCCTCCCTTGTCCAGAAACACGATTTTACTGCACACTCCAAAAACACTGCCCTTTCCAGGGCAATATATAAGCTGCTTTCTGACGGCCGTGATCTTTCGATTACTCTTGCCCAGCTCGTTGTTGTAACGTGCACATGCCGTCCTGGCATTCAGTGCACAGTGAAAGCAATCGCAAAAGTCCAGCAGCTGCTGACTCCCAAACATAAGGCGCTGGCTAGGTTCTTGCTTCTCGACAACTCAACGCAGCCCTTCATTTCTGCAGTTGCCATCGAGGTCTCTGCATGTCGGAGCCTCAGAGGACGAGCAGGAGTTTCCCAGGAAGGGCTGCATCAGGACGAATTCAAAACTCAGGAAAATTGTCCTGGAACACCTTCCATAAGTATGCTAGAATAGAATTGAAGGGGCAGGCGAGTGGCCACCAGGGTCCTCTAGCAGTCCTTAGGGTGCGCGCAGAAGCCCGGTGCGGCTTCGTTCTTCGCCCTCGTACAAGCTACCGCTCTGTCCGGCTCCCGGAGCAGGAGAAGCGGCTGCTTCGCGCACACAACAGCCGTACGCTCCGAAGCGCTGCTTCAGCCGAAAGACGCCGGCGACCGGCGCTTGGCTTCGGACAGCACCGGAGAGCCGTAGAGTGCGTCTGCACTAGACTGCATGATAGCGAAAAGCTTCGGCAGTGTGTCTCGCAGGGAGATAGCTTAAGAGCGCAGCGCACTTATGCCTCCCTTGTCCAGAAACACGATTTTACTGCACACTCCAAAAACACTGCTCTTTCCAGGGCAATATATAAGCTGCTTTCTGACGGCCGTGATCTTTCGATTACTCTTGCCCAGCTCGTTGTTTTAACGTGCACATGCCGTCCTGGCATTCAGTGCACAGTGAAAGCAATCGCAAAAGTCCAGCAGCTGCTGACTCCCAAACATAAGGCGCTGGCTAGGTTCTTGCTTCTCGACAACTCAACGCAGCCCTTCATTTCTGCAGTTGCCATCGAGGTCTCTGCATGTGGGAGTCTCAGAGGACGAGCAGGAGTTTCCCAGGAAGGGCTGCATCAGGACGAATTCAAAACTCAGGAAAATTGTCCTGGAACACCTTCCATAAGTATGCTAGAATGGAATTGAAGGGGCAGGCGAGCGGCCACCAGGGTCCTCTAGCAGTCCTTAGGGTGCGCGCAGAAGCCCGGTGCTCTGCGGCTTCGTTCTTCGCCCTCCTACAAGCTACCGCTCTGTCCGGCTCCCGGAGCAGGAGAAGCGGCTGCTTCGCGCACACAACAGCCGTACGCTCCGAAGCGCTGCTTCAGCCGAAAGACGCCGGCGACCGGCGCTTGGCTTCGGACAGCTCCGGAGAGCCGTAGTCTGCGTCTGCATTAGACTGCATCATAGCGAAAAGCTTTGGCAGTGTGTCTCGCAGGGAGATAGCTTAAGAGCGCAGCGCACTTATGCCTCCCTTGTCCAGAAACACGATTTTACTGCACACTCCAAAAACACTGCCCTTTCCAGGGCAATATATAAGCTGCTTTCTGACGGCCGTGATCTTTCGATTACTCTTGCCCAGCTCGTTGTTGTAACGTGCACATGCCGTCCTGGCATTCAGTGCACAGTGAAAGCAATCGCAAAAGTCCAGCAGCTGCTGACTCCCAAACATAAGGCGCTGGCTAGGTTCTTGCTTCTCGACAACTCAACGCAGCCCTTCATTTCTGCAGTTGCCATCGAGGTCTCTGCATGTCGGAGCCTCAGAGGACGAGCAGGAGTTTCCCAGGAAGGGCTGCATCAGGACGAATTCAAAACTCAGGAAAATTGTCCTGGAACACCTTCCATAAGTATGCTAGAATAGAATTGAAGGGGCAGGCGAGCGGCCACCAGGGTCCTCTAGCAGTCCTTAGGGTGCGCGCAGAAGCCCGGTGCTCTGCGGCTTCGTTCTTCGCCCTCGTACAAGCTACCGCTCTGTCCGGCTCCCGGAGCAGGAGAAGCGGCTGCTTCGTGCACACAACAGCCGTACGCTCCGAAGCGCTGCTTCAGCCGAAAGACGCCGGCGACCGGCGCTTGGCTTCGGACAGCTCCGGAGAGCCGTAGTCTGCGTCTGCATTAGACTGCATCATAGCGAAAAGCTTTGGCAGTGTGTCTCGCAGGGAGATAGCTTAAGAGCGCAGCGCACTTATGCCTCCCTTGTCCAGAAACACGATTTTACTGCACACTCTAAAAACACTGCCCTTTCCAGGGCAATATATAAGCTGCTTTCTGACGGCCGTGATCTTTCGATTACTCTTGCCCAGCTCGTTGTTTTAACGTGCACATGCCGTCCTGGCATTCAGTGCACAGTGAAAGCAATCGCAAAAGTCCAGCAGCTGCTGACTCCCAAACATAAGGCGCTGGCTAGGTTCTTGCTTCTCGACAACTCAACGCAGCCCTTCATTTCTGCAGTTGCCATCGAGGTCTCTGCATGTCGGAGCCTCAGAGGACGAGCAGGAGTTTCCCAGGAAGGGCTGCATCAGGACGAATTCAAAACTCAGGAAAATTGTCCTGGAACACCTTCCATAAGTATGCTAGAATAGAATTGAAGGGGCAGGCGAGCGGCCACCAGGGTCCTCTAGCAGTCCTTAGGGTGCGCGCAGAAGCCCGGTGCTCTGCGGCTTCGTTCTTCGCCCTCCTACAAGCTACCGCTCTGTCCGGCTCCCGGAGCAGGAGAAGCGGCTGCTTCGTGCACACAACAGCCGTACGCTCCGAAGCGCTGCTTCAGCCGAAAGACGCCGGCGACCGGCGCTTGGCTTCGGACAGCTCCGGAGAGCCGTAGTCTGCGTCTGCATTAGACTGCATCATAGCGAAAAGCTTTGGCAGTGTGTCTCGCAGGGAGATAGCTTAAGAGCGCAGCGCACTTATGCCTCCCTTGTCCAGAAACACGATTTTACTGCACACTCCAAAAACACTGCTCTTTCCAGGGCAATATATAAGCTGCTTTCTGACGGCCGTGATCTTTCGATTACTCTTGCCCAGCTCGTTGTTGTAACGTGCACATGCCGTCCTGGCATTCAGTGCACAGTGAAAGCAATCGCAAAAGTCCAGCAGCTGCTGACTCCCAAACACAAGGCGCTGGCTAGGTTCTTGCTTCTCGACAACTCAACGCAGCCCTTCATTTCTGCAGTTGCCATCGAGGTCTCTGCATGTCGGAGCCTCAGAGGACGAGCAGGAGTTTCCCAGGAAGGGCTGCATCAGGACGAATTCAAAACTCAGGAAAATTGTCCTGGAACACCTTCCATAAGTATGCTAGAATAGAATTGAAGGGGCAGGCGAGTGGCCACCAGGGTCCTCTAGCAGTCCTTAGGGTGCGCGCAGAAGCCCGGTGCGGCTTCGTTCTTCGCCCTCGTACAAGCTACCGCTCTGTCCGGCTCCCGGAGCAGGAGAAGCGGCTGCTTCGCGCACACAACAGCCGTACGCTCCGAAGCGCTGCTTCAGCCGAAAGACGCCGGCGACCGGCGCTTGGCTTCGGACAGCACCGGAGAGCCGTAGAGTGCGTCTGCACTAGACTGCATGATAGCGAAAAGCTTCGGCAGTGTGTCTCGCAGGGAGATAGCTTAAGAGCGCAGCGCACTTATGCCTCCCTTGTCCAGAAACACGATTTTACTGCACACTCCAAAAACACTGCTCTTTCCAGGGCAATATATAAGCTGCTTTCTGACGGCCGTGATCTTTCGATTACTCTTGCCCAGCTCGTTGTTGTAACGTGCACATGCCGTCCTGGCATTCAGTGCACAGTGAAAGCAATCGCAAAAGTCCAGCAGCTGCTGACTCCCAAACATAAGGCGCTGGCTAGGTTCTTGCTTCTCGACAACTCAACGCAGCCCTTCATTTCTGCAGTTGCCATCGAGGTCTCTGCATGTGGGAGTCTCAGAGGACGAGCAGGAGTTTCCCAGGAAGGGCTGCATCAGGACGAATTCAAAACTCAGGAAAATTGTCCTGGAACACCTTCCATAAGTATGCTAGAATGGAATTGAAGGGGCAGGCGAGCGGCCACCAGGGTCCTCTAGCAGTCCTTAGGGTGCGCGCAGAAGCCCGGTGCTCTGCGGCTTCGTTCTTCGCCCTCCTACAAGCTACCGCTCTGTCCGGCTCCCGGAGCAGGAGAAGCGGCTGCTTCGCGCACACAACAGCCGTACGCTCCGAAGCGCTGCTTCAGCCGAAAGACGCCGGCGACCGGCGCTTGGCTTCGGACAGCACCGGAGAGCCGTAGAGTGCGTCTGCACTAGACTGCATCATAGCGAAAAGCTTCGGCAGTGTGTCTCGCAGGGAGATAGCTTAAGAGCGCAGCGCACTTATGCCTCCCTTGTCCAGAAACACGATTTTACTGCACACTCCAAAAACACTGCTCTTTCCAGGGCAATATATAAGCTGCTTTCTGACGGCCGTGATCTTTCGATTACTCTTGCCCAGCTCGTTGTTTTAACGTGCACATGCCGTCCTGGCATTCAGTGCACAGTGAAAGCAATCGCAAAAGTCCAGCAGCTGCTGACTCCCAAACATAAGGCGCTGGCTAGGTTCTTGCTTCTCGACAACTCAACGCAGCCCTTCATTTCTGCAGTTGCCATCGAGGTCTCTGCATGTGGGAGTCTCAGAGGACGAGCAGGAGTTTCCCAGGAAGGGCTGCATCAGGACGAATTCAAAACTCAGGAAAATTGTCCTGGAACACCTTCCATAAGTATGCTAGAATAGAATTGAAGGGGCAGGCGAGCGGCCACCAGGGTCCTCTAGCAGTCCTTAGGGTGCGCGCAGAAGCCCGGTGCTCTGCGGCTTCGTTCTTCGCCCTCCTACAAGCTAGCGCTCTGTCCGGCTCCCGGAGCAGGAGAAGCGGCTGCTTCGCGCACACAACAGCCGTACGCTCCGAAGCGCTGCTTCAGCCGAAAGACGCCGGCGACCGGCGCTTGGCTTCGGACAGCTCCGGAGAGCCGTAGTCTGCGTCTGCATTAGACTGCATCATAGCGAAAAGCTTTGGCAGTGTGTCTCGCAGGGAGATAGCTTAAGAGCGCAGCGCACTTATGCCTCCCTTGTCCAGAAACACGATTTTACTGCACACTCCAAAAACACTGCCCTTTCCAGGGCAATATATAAGCTGCTTTCTGACGGCCGTGATCTTTCGATTACTCTTGCCCAGCTCGTTGTTTTAACGTGCACATGCCGTCCTGGCATTCAGTGCACAGTGAAAGCAATCGCAAAAGTCCAGCAGCTGCTGACTCCCAAACATAAGGCGCTGGCTAGGTTCTTGCTTCTCGACAACTCAACGCAGCCCTTCATTTCTGCAGTTGCCATCGAGGTCTCTGCATGTCGGAGCCTCAGAGGACGAGCACGAGTTTCCCAGGAAGGGCTGCATCAGGACGAATTCAAAACTCAGGAAAATTGTCCTGGAACACCTTCCATAAGTATGCTAGAATGGAATTGAAGGGGCAGGCGAGCGGCCACCAGGGTCCTCTAGCAGTCCTTAGGGTGCGCGCAGAAGCCCGGTGCTCTGCGGCTTCGTTCTTCGCCCTCGTACAAGCTACCGCTCTGTCCGGCTCCCGGAGCAGGAGAAGCGGCTGCTTCGCGCACACAACAGCCGTACGCTCCGAAGCGCTGCTTCAGCCGAAAGACGCCGGCGACCGGCGCTTGGCTTCGGACAGCTCCGGAGAGCCGTAGTCTGCGTCTGCATTAGACTGCATGATAGCGAAAAGCTTCGGCAGTGTGTCTCGCAGGGAGATAGCTTAAGAGCGCAGCGCACTTATGCCTCCCTTGTCCAGAAACACGATTTTACTGCACACTCCAAAAACACTGCCCTTTCCAGGGCAATATATAAGCTGCTTTCTGACGGCCGTGATCTTTCGATTACTCTTGCCCAGCTCGTTGTTGTAACGTGCACATGCCGTCCTGGCATTCAGTGCACAGTGAAAGCAATCGCAAAAGTCCAGCAGCTGCTGACTCCCAAACACAAGGCGCTGGCTAGGTTCTTGCTTCTCGACAACTCAACGCAGCCCTTCATTTCTGCAGTTGCCATCGAGGTCTCTGCATGTCGGAGCCTCAGAGGACGAGCAGGAGTTTCCCAGGAAGGGCTGCATCAGGACGAATTCAAAACTCAGGAAAATTGTCCTGGAACACCTTCCATAAGTATGCTAGAATAGAATTGAAGGGGCAGGCGAGCGGCCACCAGGGTCCTCTAGCAGTCCTTAGGGTGCGCGCAGAAGCCCGGTGCTCTGCGGCTTCGTTCTTCGCCCTCCTACAAGCTACCGCTCTGTCCGGCTCCCGGAGCAGGAGAAGCGGCTGCTTCGCGCACACAACAGCCGTACGCTCCGAAGCGCTGCTTCAGCCGAAAGACGCCGGCGACCGGCGCTTGGCTTCGGACAGCACCGGAGAGCCGTAGAGTGCGTCTGCACTAGACTGCATGATAGCGAAAAGCTTCGGCAGTGTGTCTCGCAGGGAGATAGCTTAAGAGCGCAGCGCACTTATGCCTCCCTTGTCCAGAAACACGATTTTACTGCACACTCCAAAAACACTGCTCTTTCCAGGGCAATATATAAGCTGCTTTCTGACGGCCGTGATCTTTCGATTACTCTTGCCCAGCTCGTTGTTTTAACGTGCACATGCCGTCCTGGCATTCAGTGCACAGTGAAAGCAATCGCAAAAGTCCAGCAGCTGCTGACTCCCAAACACAAGGCGCTGGCTAGGTTCTTGCTTCTCGACAACTCAACGCAGCCCTTCATTTCTGCAGTTGCCATCGAGGTCTCTGCATGTCGGAGACTCAGAGGACGAGCAGGAGTTTCCCAGGAGGGGCTACATCAGGACGAATTCAAAACTCAGGAAAATTGTCCTGGAACACCTTCCATAAGTATGCTAGAATAGAATTGAAGGGGCAGGCGAGCGGCCACCAGGGTCCTCTAGCAGTCCTTAGGGTGCGCGCAGAAGCCCGGTGCTCTGCGGCTTCGTTCTTCGCCCTCCTACAAGCTACCGCTCTGTCCGGCTCCCGGAGCAGGAGAAGCGGCTGCTTCGCGCACACAACAGCCGTACGCTCCGAAGCGCTGCTTCAGCCGAAAGACGCCGGCGACCGGCGCTTGGCTTCGGACAGCACCGGAGAGCCGTAGTCTGCGTCTGCACTAGACTGCATGATAGCGAAAAGCTTCGGCAGTGTGTCTCGCAGGGAGATAGCTTAAGAGCGCAGCGCACTTATGCCTCCCTTGTCCAGAAACACGATTTTACTGCACACTCCAAAAACACTGCTCTTTCCAGGGCAATATATAAGCTGCTTTCTGACGGCCGTGATCTTTCGATTACTCTTGCCCAGCTCGTTGTTTTAACGTGCACATGCCGTCCTGGCATTCAGTGCACAGTGAAAGCAATCGCAAAAGTCCAGCAGCTGCTGACTCCCAAACATAAGGCGCTGGCTAGGTTCTTGCTTCTCGACAACTCAACGCAGCCCTTCATTTCTGCAGTTGCCATCGAGGTCTCTGCATGTGGGAGTCTCAGAGGACGAGCAGGAGTTTCCCAGGAAGGGCTGCATCAGGACGAATTCAAAACTCAGGAAAATTGTCCTGGAACACCTTCCATAAGTATGCTAGAATAGAATTGAAGGGGCAGGCGAGCGGCCACCAGGGTCCTCTAGCAGTCCTTAGGGTGCGCGCAGAAGCCCGGTGCTCTGCGGCTTCGTTCTTCGCCCTCCTACAAGCTACCGCTCTGTCCGGCTCCCGGAGCAGGAGAAGCGGCTGCTTCGCGCACACAACAGCCGTACGCTCCGAAGCGCTGCTTCAGCCGAAAGACGCCGGCGACCGGCGCTTGGCTTCGGACAGCTCCGGAGAGCCGTAGTCTGCGTCTGCATTAGACTGCATGATAGCGAAAAGCTTCGGCAGTGTGTCTCGCAGGGAGATAGCTTAAGAGCGCAGCGCACTTATGCCTCCCTTGTCCAGAAACACGATTTTACTGCACACTCCAAATACACTGCCCTTTCCAGGGCAATATATAAGCTGCTTTCTGACGGCCGTGATCTTTCGATTACTCTTGCCCAGCTCGTTGTTGTAACGTGCACATGCCGTCCTGGCATTCAGTGCACAGTGAAAGCAATCGCAAAAGTCCAGCAGCTGCTGACTCCCAAACATAAGGCGCTGGCTAGGTTCTTGCTTCTCGACAACTCAACGCAGCCCTTCATTTCTGCAGTTGCCATCGAGGTCTCTGCATGTCGGAGCCTCAGAGGACGAGCAGGAGTTTCCCAGGAAGGGCTGCATCAGGACGAATTCAAAACTCAGGAAAATTGTCCTGGAACACCTTCCATAAGTATGCTAGAATAGAATTGAAGGGGCAGGCGAGTGGCCACCAGGGTCCTCTAGCAGTCCTTAGGGTGCGCGCAGAAGCCCGGTGCGGCTTCGTTCTTCGCCCTCGTACAAGCTACCGCTCTGTCCGGCTCCCGGAGCAGGAGAAGCGGCTGCTTCGCGCACACAACAGCCGTACGCTCCGAAGCGCTGCTTCAGCCGAAAGACGCCGGCGACCGGCGCTTGGCTTCGGACAGCACCGGAGAGCCGTAGAGTGCGTCTGCACTAGACTGCATGATAGCGAAAAGCTTCGGCAGTGTGTCTCGCAGGGAGATAGCTTAAGAGCGCAGCGCACTTATGCCTCCCTTGTCCAGAAACACGATTTTACTGCACACTCCAAAAACACTGCTCTTTCCAGGGCAATATATAAGCTGCTTTCTGACGGCCGTGATCTTTCGATTACTCTTGCCCAGCTCGTTGTTTTAACGTGCACATGCCGTCCTGGCATTCAGTGCACAGTGAAAGCAATCGCAAAAGTCCAGCAGCTGCTGACTCCCAAACATAAGGCGCTGGCTAGGTTCTTGCTTCTCGACAACTCAACGCAGCCCTTCATTTCTGCAGTTGCCATCGAGGTCTCTGCATGTCGGAGCCTCAGAGGACGAGCACGAGTTTCCCAGGAAGGGCTGCATCAGGACGAATTCAAAACTCAGGAAAATTGTCCTGGAACACCTTCCATAAGTATGCTAGAATAGAATTGAAGGGGCAGGCGAGCGGCCACCAGGGTCCTCTAGCAGTCCTTAGGGTGCGCGCAGAAGCCCGGTGCTCTGCGGCTTCGTTCTTCGCCCTCCTACAAGCTACCGCTCTGTCCGGCTCCCGGAGCAGGAGAAGCGGCTGCTTCGCGCACACAACAGCCGTACGCTCCGAAGCGCTGCTTCAGCCGAAAGACGCCGGCGACCGGCGCTTGGCTTCGGACAGCACCGGAGAGCCGTAGAGTGCGTCTGCACTAGACTGCATGATAGCGAAAAGCTTCGGCAGTGTGTCTCGCAGGGAGATAGCTTAAGAGCGCAGCGCACTTATGCCTCCCTTGTCCAGAAACACGATTTTACTGCACACTCCAAAAACACTGCTCTTTCCAGGGCAATATATAAGCTGCTTTCTGACGGCCGTGATCTTTCGATTACTCTTGCCCAGCTCGTTGTTTTAACGTGCACATGCCGTCCTGGCATTCAGTGCACAGTGAAAGCAATCGCAAAAGTCCAGCAGCTGCTGACTCCCAAACATAAGGCGCTGGCTAGGTTCTTGCTTCTCGACAACTCAACGCAGCCCTTCATTTCTGCAGTTGCCATCGAGGTCTCTGCATGTGGGAGTCTCAGAGGACGAGCAGGAGTTTCCCAGGAAGGGCTGCATCAGGACGAATTCAAAACTCAGGAAAATTGTCCTGGAACACCTTCCATAAGTATGCTAGAATAGAATTGAAGGGGCAGGCGAGCGGCCACCAGGGTCCTCTAGCAGTCCTTAGGGTGCGCGCAGAAGCCCGGTGCTCTGCGGCTTCGTTCTTCGCCCTCCTACAAGCTACCGCTCTGTCCGGCTCCCGGAGCAGGAGAAGCGGCTGCTTCGCGCACACAACAGCCGTACGCTCCGAAGCGCTGCTTCAGCCGAAAGACGCCGGCGACCGGCGCTTGGCTTCGGACAGCTCCGGAGAGCCGTAGTCTGCGTCTGCATTAGACTGCATCATAGCGAAAAGCTTTGGCAGTGTGTCTCGCAGGGAGATAGCTTAAGAGCGCAGCGCACTTATGCCTCCCTTGTCCAGAAACACGATTTTACTGCACACTCCAAATACACTGCCCTTTCCAGGGCAATATATAAGCTGCTTTCTGACGGCCGTGATCTTTCGATTACTCTTGCCCAGCTCGTTGTTGTAACGTGCACATGCCGTCCTGGCATTCAGTGCACAGTGAAAGCAATCGCAAAAGTCCAGCAGCTGCTGACTCCCAAACATAAGGCGCTGGCTAGGTTCTTGCTTCTCGACAACTCAACGCAGCCCTTCATTTCTGCAGTTGCCATCGAGGTCTCTGCATGTCGGAGCCTCAGAGGACGAGCAGGAGTTTCCCAGGAAGGGCTGCATCAGGACGAATTCAAAACTCAGGAAAATTGTCCTGGAATACCTTCCATAAGTATGCTAGAATAGAATTGAAGGGGCAGGCGAGTGGCCACCAGGGTCCTCTAGCAGTCCTTAGGGTGCGCGCAGAAGCCCGGTGCGGCTTCGTTCTTCGCCCTCGTACAAGCTACCGCTCTGTCCGGCTCCCGGAGCAGGAGAAGCGGCTGCTTCGCGCACACAACAGCCGTACGCTCCGAAGCGCTGCTTCAGCCGAAAGACGCCGGCGACCGGCGCTTGGCTTCGGACAGCACCGGAGAGCCGTAGAGTGCGTCTGCACTAGACTGCATGATAGCGAAAAGCTTCGGCAGTGTGTCTCGCAGGGAGATAGCTTAAGAGCGCAGCGCACTTATGCCTCCCTTGTCCAGAAACACGATTTTACTGCACACTCCAAAAACACTGCTCTTTCCAGGGCAATATATAAGCTGCTTTCTGACGGCCGTGATCTTTCGATTACTCTTGCCCAGCTCGTTGTTTTAACGTGCACGTGCCGTCCTGGCATTCAGTGCACAGTGAAAGCAATCGCAAAAGTCCAGCAGCTGCTGACTCCCAAACATAAGGCGCTGGCTAGGTTCTTGCTTCTCGACAACTCAACGCAGCCCTTCATTTCTGCAGTTGCCATCGAGGTCTCTGCATGTGGGAGTCTCAGAGGACGAGCAGGAGTTTCCCAGGAAGGGCTGCATCAGGACGAATTCAAAACTCAGGAAAATTGTCCTGGAACACCTTCCATAAGTATGCTAGAATGGAATTGAAGGGGCAGGCGAGCGGCCACCAGGGTCCTCTAGCAGTCCTTAGGGTGCGCGCAGAAGCCCGGTGCTCTGCGGCTTCGTTCTTCGCCCTCCTACAAGCTACCGCTCTGTCCGGCTCCCGGAGCAGGAGAAGCGGCTGCTTCGCGCACACAACAGCCGTACGCTCCGAAGCGCTGCTTCAGCCGAAAGACGCCGGCGACCGGCGCTTGGCTTCGGACAGCTCCGGAGAGCCGTAGTCTGCGTCTGCATTAGACTGCATGATAGCGAAAAGCTTCGGCAGTGTGTCTCGCAGGGAGATAGCTTAAGAGCGCAGCGCACTTATGCCTCCCTTGTCCAGAAACACGATTTTACTGCACACTCCAAAAACACTGCCCTTTCCAGGGCAATATATAAGCTGCTTTCTGACGGCCGTGATCTTTCGATTACTCTTGCCCAGCTCGTTGTTGTAACGTGCACATGCCGTCCTGGCATTCAGTGCACAGTGAAAGCAATCGCAAAAGTCCAGCAGCTGCTGACTCCCAAACACAAGGCGCTGGCTAGGTTCTTGCTTCTCGACAACTCAACGCAGCCCTTCATTTCTGCAGTTGCCATCGAGGTCTCTGCATGTCGGAGCCTCAGAGGACGAGCACGAGTTTCCCAGGAAGGGCTGCATCAGGACGAATTCAAAACTCAGGAAAATTGTCCTGGAACACCTTCCATAAGTATGCTAGAATAGAATTGAAGGGGCAGGCGAGTGGCCACCAGGGTCCTCTAGCAGTCCTTAGGGTGCGCGCAGAAGCCCGGTGCGGCTTCGTTCTTCGCCCTCGTACAAGCTACCGCTCTGTCCGGCTCCCGGAGCAGGAGAAGCGGCTGCTTCGCGCACACAACAGCCGTACGCTCCGAAGCGCTGCTTCAGCCGAAAGACGCCGGCCACCGGCGCTTGGCTTCGGACAGCACCGGAGAGCCGTAGAGTGCGTCTGCACTAGACTGCATGATAGCGAAAAGCTTTGGCAGTGTGTCTCGCAGGGAGATAGCTTAAGAGCGCAGCGCACTTATGCCTCCCTTGTCCAGAAACACGATTTTACTGCACACTCCAAAAACACTGCTCTTTCCAGGGCAATATATAAGCTGCTTTCTGACGGCCGTGATCTTTCGATTACTCTTGCCCAGCTCGTTGTTTTAACGTGCACATGCCGTCCTGGCATTCAGTGCACAGTGAAAGCAATCGCAAAAGTCCAGCAGCTGCTGACTCCCAAACATAAGGCGCTGGCTAGGTTCTTGCTTCTCGACAACTCAACGCAGCCCTTCATTTCTGCAGTTGCCATCGAGGTCTCTGCATGTGGGAGTCTCAGAGGACGAGCAGGAGTTTCCCAGGAAGGGCTGCATCAGGACGAATTCAAAACTCAGGAAAATTGTCCTGGAACACCTTCCATAAGTATGCTAGAATGGAATTGAAGGGGCAGGCGAGCGGCCACCAGGGTCCTCTAGCAGTCCTTAGGGTGCGCGCAGAAGCCCGGTGCTCTGCGGCTTCGTTCTTCGCCCTCCTACAAGCTACCGCTCTGTCCGGCTCCCGGAGCAGGAGAAGCGGCTGCTTCGCGCACACAACAGCCGTACGCTCCGAAGCGCTGCTTCAGCCGAAAGACGCCGGCGACCGGCGCTTGGCTTCGGACAGCTCCGGAGAGCCGTAGTCTGCGTCTGCATTAGACTGCATGATAGCGAAAAGCTTCGGCAGTGTGTCTCGCAGGGAGATAGCTTAAGAGCGCAGCGCACTTATGCCTCCCTTGTCCAGAAACACGATTTTACTGCACACTCCAAAAACACTGCCCTTTCCAGGGCAATATATAAGCTGCTTTCTGACGGCCGTGATCTTTCGATTACTCTTGCCCAGCTCGTTGTTGTAACGTGCACATGCCGTCCTGGCATTCAGTGCACAGTGAAAGCAATCGCAAAAGTCCAGCAGCTGCTGACTCCCAAACATAAGGCGCTGGCTAGGTTCTTGCTTCTCGACAACTCAACGCAGCCCTTCATTTCTGCAGTTGCCATCGAGGTCTCTGCATGTCGGAGCCTCAGAGGACGAGCAGGAGTTTCCCAGGAAGGGCTGCATCAGGACGAATTCAAAACTCAGGAAAATTGTCCTGGAACACCTTCCATAAGTATGCTAGAATAGAATTGAAGGGGCAGGCGAGTGGCCACCAGGGTCCTCTAGCAGTCCTTAGGGTGCGCGCAGAAGCCCGGTGCGGCTTCGTTCTTCGCCCTCGTACAAGCTACCGCTCTGTCCGGCTCCCGGAGCAGGAGAAGCGGCTGCTTCGCGCACACAACAGCCGTACGCTCCGAAGCGCTGCTTCAGCCGAAAGACGCCGGCGACCGGCGCTTGGCTTCGGACAGCACCGGAGAGCCGTAGAGTGCGTCTGCACTAGACTGCATGATAGCGAAAAGCTTCGGCAGTGTGTCTCGCAGGGAGATAGCTTAAGAGCGCAGCGCACTTATGCCTCCCTTGTCCAGAAACACGATTTTACTGCACACTCCAAAAACACTGCTCTTTCCAGGGCAATATATAAGCTGCTTTCTGACGGCCGTGATCTTTCGATTACTCTTGCCCAGCTCGTTGTTTTAACGTGCACATGCCGTCCTGGCATTCAGTGCACAGTGAAAGCAATCGCAAAAGTCCAGCAGCTGCTGACTCCCAAACATAAGGCGCTGGCTAGGTTCTTGCTTCTCGACAACTCAACGCAGCCCTTCATTTCTGCAGTTGCCATCGAGGTCTCTGCATGTGGGAGTCTCAGAGGACGAGCAGGAGTTTCCCAGGAAGGGCTGCATCAGGACGAATTCAAAACTCAGGAAAATTGTCCTGGAACACCTTCCATAAGTATGCTAGAATGGAATTGAAGGGGCAGGCGAGCGGCCACCAGGGTCCTCTAGCAGTCCTTAGGGTGCGCGCAGAAGCCCGGTGCTCTGCGGCTTCGTTCTTCGCCCTCCTACAAGCTACCGCTCTGTCCGGCTCCCGGAGCAGGAGAAGCGGCTGCTTCGCGCACACAACAGCCGTACGCTCCGAAGCGCTGCTTCAGCCGAAAGACGCCGGCGACCGGCGCTTGGCTTCGGACAGCTCCGGAGAGCCGTAGTCTGCGTCTGCATTAGACTGCATGATAGCGAAAAGCTTCGGCAGTGTGTCTCGCAGGGAGATAGCTTAAGAGCGCAGCGCACTTATGCCTCCCTTGTCCAGAAACACGATTTTACTGCACACTCCAAAAACACTGCTCTTTCCAGGGCAATATATAAGCTGCTTTCTGACGGCCGTGATCTTTCGATTACTCTTGCCCAGCTCGTTGTTTTAACGTGCACATGCCGTCCTGGCATTCAGTGCACAGTGAAAGCAATCGCAAAAGTCCAGCAGCTGCTGACTCCCAAACATAAGGCGCTGGCTAGGTTCTTGCTTCTCGACAACTCAACGCAGCCCTTCATTTCTGCAGTTGCCATCGAGGTCTCTGCATGTCGGAGCCTCAGAGGACGAGCACGAGTTTCCCAGGAAGGGCTGCATCAGGACGAATTCAAAACTCAGGAAAATTGTCCTGGAACACCTTCCATAAGTATGCTAGAATAGAATTGAAGGGGCAGGCGAGCGGCCACCAGGGTCCTCTAGCAGTCCTTAGGGTGCGCGCAGAAGCCCGGTGCTCTGCGGCTTCGTTCTTCGCCCTCCTACAAGCTACCGCTCTGTCCGGCTCCCGGAGCAGGAGAAGCGGCTGCTTCGTGCACACAACAGCCGTACGCTCCGAAGCGCTGCTTCAGCCGAAAGACGCCGGCCACCGGCGCTTGGCTTCGGACAGCTCCGGAGAGCCGTAGTCTGCGTCTGCATTAGACTGCATCATAGCGAAAAGCTTTGGCAGTGTGTCTCGCAGGGAGATAGCTTAAGAGCGCAGCGCACTTATGCCTCCCTTGTCCAGAAACACGATTTTACTGCACACTCCAAAAACACTGCTCTTTCCAGGGCAATATATAAGCTGCTTTCTGACGGCCGTGATCTTTCGATTACTCTTGCCCAGCTCGTTGTTGTAACGTGCACATGCCGTCCTGGCATTCAGTGCACAGTGAAAGCAATCGCAAAAGTCCAGCAGCTGCTGACTCCCAAACATAAGGCGCTGGCTAGGTTCTTGCTTCTCGACAACTCAACGCAGCCCTTCATTTCTGCAGTTGCCATCGAGGTCTCTGCATGTCGGAGCCTCAGAGGACGAGCAGGAGTTTCCCAGGAAGGGCTGCATCAGGACGAATTCAAAACTCAGGAAAATTGTCCTGGAACACCTTCCATAAGTATGCTAGAATAGAATTGAAGGGGCAGGCGAGTGGCCACCAGGGTCCTCTAGCAGTCCTTAGGGTGCGCGCAGAAGCCCGGTGCGGCTTCGTTCTTCGCCCTCGTACAAGCTACCGCTCTGTCCGGCTCCCGGAGCAGGAGAAGCGGCTGCTTCGCGCACACAACAGCCGTACGCTCCGAAGCGCTGCTTCAGCCGAAAGACGCCGGCGACCGGCGCTTGGCTTCGGACAGCACCGGAGAGCCGTAGAGTGCGTCTGCACTAGACTGCATGATAGCGAAAAGCTTCGGCAGTGTGTCTCGCAGGGAGATAGCTTAAGAGCGCAGCGCACTTATGCCTCCCTTGTCCAGAAACACGATTTTACTGCACACTCCAAAAACACTGCTCTTTCCAGGGCAATATATAAGCTGCTTTCTGACGGCCGTGATCTTTCGATTACTCTTGCCCAGCTCGTTGTTGTAACGTGCACATGCCGTCCTGGCATTCAGTGCACAGTGAAAGCAATCGCAAAAGTCCAGCAGCTGCTGACTCCCAAACATAAGGCGCTGGCTAGGTTCTTGCTTCTCGACAACTCAACGCAGCCCTTCATTTCTGCAGTTGCCATCGAGGTCTCTGCATGTGGGAGTCTCAGAGGACGAGCAGGAGTTTCCCAGGAAGGGCTGCATCAGGACGAATTCAAAACTCAGGAAAATTGTCCTGGAACACCTTCCATAAGTATGCTAGAATGGAATTGAAGGGGCAGGCGAGCGGCCACCAGGGTCCTCTAGCAGTCCTTAGGGTGCGCGCAGAAGCCCGGTGCTCTGCGGCTTCGTTCTTCGCCCTCCTACAAGCTACCGCTCTGTCCGGCTCCCGGAGCAGGAGAAGCGGCTGCTTCGCGCACACAACAGCCGTACGCTCCGAAGCGCTGCTTCAGCCGAAAGACGCCGGCGACCGGCGCTTGGCTTCGGACAGCTCCGGAGAGCCGTAGTGTGCGTCTGCAACTAGACTGCATCATAGCGAAAAGCTTCGGCAGTGTGTCTCGCAGGGAGATAGCTTAAGAGCGCAGCGCACTTATGCCTCCCTTGTCCAGAAACACGATTTTACTGCACACTCCAAAAACACTGCCCTTTCCAGGGCAATATATAAGCTGCTTTCTGACGGCCGTGATCTTTCGATTACTCTTGCCCAGCTCGTTGTTGTAACGTGCACATGCCGTCCTGGCATTCAGTGCACAGTGAAAGCAATCGCAAAAGTCCAGCAGCTGCTGACTCCCAAACACAAGGCGCTGGCTAGGTTCTTGCTTCTCGACAACTCAACGCAGCCCTTCATTTCTGCAGTTGCCATCGAGGTCTCTGCATGTCGGAGCCTCAGAGGACGAGCACGAGTTTCCCAGGAAGGGC
This sequence comes from Lonchura striata, assembly GCF_050655825.1. Classification (NCBI taxonomy): domain Eukaryota; kingdom Metazoa; phylum Chordata; class Aves; order Passeriformes; family Estrildidae; genus Lonchura; species Lonchura striata. The sequence goes on along the minus strand of NC_140718.1, from coordinate 1,252,318 downwards.
TGCATCAGGACGAATTCAAAACTCAGGAAAATTGTCCTGGAACACCTTCCATAAGTATGCTAGAATAGAATTGAAGGGGCAGGCGAGCGGCCACCAGGGTCCTCTAGCAGTCCTTAGGGTGCGCGCAGAAGCCCGGTGCTCTGCGGCTTCGTTCTTCGCCCTCCTACAAGCTACCGCTCTGTCCGGCTCCCGGAGCAGGAGAAGCGGCTGCTTCGTGCACACAACAGCCGTACGCTCCGAAGCGCTGCTTCAGCCGAAAGACGCCGGCGACCGGCGCTTGGCTTCGGACAGCTCCGGAGAGCCGTAGTCTGCGTCTGCATTAGACTGCATCATAGCGAAAAGCTTTGGCAGTGTGTCTCGCAGGGAGATAGCTTAAGAGCGCAGCGCACTTATGCCTCCCTTGTCCAGAAACACGATTTTACTGCACACTCCAAAAACACTGCCCTTTCCAGGGCAATATATAAGCTGCTTTCTGACGGCCGTGATCTTTCGATTACTCTTGCCCAGCTCGTTGTTGTAACGTGCACATGCCGTCCTGGCATTCAGTGCACAGTGAAAGCAATCGCAAAAGTCCAGCAGCTGCTGACTCCCAAACATAAGGCGCTGGCTAGGTTCTTGCTTCTCGACAACTCAACGCAGCCCTTCATTTCTGCAGTTGCCATCGAGGTCTCTGCATGTCGGAGCCTCAGAGGACGAGCAGGAGTTTCCCAGGAAGGGCTGCATCAGGACGAATTCAAAACTCAGGAAAATTGTCCTGGAACACCTTCCATAAGTATGCTAGAATAGAATTGAAGGGGCAGGCGAGTGGCCACCAGGGTCCTCTAGCAGTCCTTAGGGTGCGCGCAGAAGCCCGGTGCGGCTTCGTTCTTCGCCCTCGTACAAGCTACCGCTCTGTCCGGCTCCCGGAGCAGGAGAAGCGGCTGCTTCGCGCACACAACAGCCGTACGCTCCGAAGCGCTGCTTCAGCCGAAAGACGCCGGCGACCGGCGCTTGGCTTCGGACAGCACCGGAGAGCCGTAGAGTGCGTCTGCACTAGACTGCATGATAGCGAAAAGCTTCGGCAGTGTGTCTCGCAGGGAGATAGCTTAAGAGCGCAGCGCACTTATGCCTCCCTTGTCCAGAAACACGATTTTACTGCACACTCCAAAAACACTGCTCTTTCCAGGGCAATATATAAGCTGCTTTCTGACGGCCGTGATCTTTCGATTACTCTTGCCCAGCTCGTTGTTTTAACGTGCACATGCCGTCCTGGCATTCAGTGCACAGTGAAAGCAATCGCAAAAGTCCAGCAGCTGCTGACTCCCAAACATAAGGCGCTGGCTAGGTTCTTGCTTCTCGACAACTCAACGCAGCCCTTCATTTCTGCAGTTGCCATCGAGGTCTCTGCATGTGGGAGTCTCAGAGGACGAGCAGGAGTTTCCCAGGAAGGGCTGCATCAGGACGAATTCAAAACTCAGGAAAATTGTCCTGGAACACCTTCCATAAGTATGCTAGAATAGAATTGAAGGGGCAGGCGAGCGGCCACCAGGGTCCTCTAGCAGTCCTTAGGGTGCGCGCAGAAGCCCGGTGCTCTGCGGCTTCGTTCTTCGCCCTCCTACAAGCTACCGCTCTGTCCGGCTCCCGGAGCAGGAGAAGCGGCTGCTTCGCGCACACAACAGCCGTACGCTCCGAAGCGCTGCTTCAGCCGAAAGACGCCGGCGACCGGCGCTTGGCTTCGGACAGCTCCGGAGAGCCGTAGTCTGCGTCTGCATTAGACTGCATCATAGCGAAAAGCTTTGGCAGTGTGTCTCGCAGGGAGATAGCTTAAGAGCGCAGCGCACTTATGCCTCCCTTGTCCAGAAACACGATTTTACTGCACACTCCAAAAACACTGCCCTTTCCAGGGCAATATATAAGCTGCTTTCTGACGGCCGTGATCTTTCGATTACTCTTGCCCAGCTCGTTGTTGTAACGTGCACATGCCGTCCTGGCATTCAGTGCACAGTGAAAGCAATCGCAAAAGTCCAGCAGCTGCTGACTCCCAAACATAAGGCGCTGGCTAGGTTCTTGCTTCTCGACAACTCAACGCAGCCCTTCATTTCTGCAGTTGCCATCGAGGTCTCTGCATGTCGGAGCCTCAGAGGACGAGCAGGAGTTTCCCAGGAAGGGCTGCATCAGGACGAATTCAAAACTCAGGAAAATTGTCCTGGAACACCTTCCATAAGTATGCTAGAATAGAATTGAAGGGGCAGGCGAGCGGCCACCAGGGTCCTCTAGCAGTCCTTAGGGTGCGCGCAGAAGCCCGGTGCTCTGCGGCTTCGTTCTTCGCCCTCGTACAAGCTACCGCTCTGTCCGGCTCCCGGAGCAGGAGAAGCGGCTGCTTCGTGCACACAACAGCCGTACGCTCCGAAGCGCTGCTTCAGCCGAAAGACGCCGGCGACCGGCGCTTGGCTTCGGACAGCTCCGGAGAGCCGTAGTCTGCGTCTGCATTAGACTGCATCATAGCGAAAAGCTTTGGCAGTGTGTCTCGCAGGGAGATAGCTTAAGAGCGCAGCGCACTTATGCCTCCCTTGTCCAGAAACACGATTTTACTGCACACTCTAAAAACACTGCCCTTTCCAGGGCAATATATAAGCTGCTTTCTGACGGCCGTGATCTTTCGATTACTCTTGCCCAGCTCGTTGTTTTAACGTGCACATGCCGTCCTGGCATTCAGTGCACAGTGAAAGCAATCGCAAAAGTCCAGCAGCTGCTGACTCCCAAACATAAGGCGCTGGCTAGGTTCTTGCTTCTCGACAACTCAACGCAGCCCTTCATTTCTGCAGTTGCCATCGAGGTCTCTGCATGTCGGAGCCTCAGAGGACGAGCAGGAGTTTCCCAGGAAGGGCTGCATCAGGACGAATTCAAAACTCAGGAAAATTGTCCTGGAACACCTTCCATAAGTATGCTAGAATGGAATTGAAGGGGCAGGCGAGCGGCCACCAGGGTCCTCTAGCAGTCCTTAGGGTGCGCGCAGAAGCCCGGTGCTCTGCGGCTTCGTTCTTCGCCCTCCTACAAGCTACCGCTCTGTCCGGCTCCCGGAGCAGGAGAAGCGGCTGCTTCGCGCACACAACAGCCGTACGCTCCGAAGCGCTGCTTCAGCCGAAAGACGCCGGCGACCGGCGCTTGGCTTCGGACAGCTCCGGAGAGCCGTAGTCTGCGTCTGCATTAGACTGCATCATAGCGAAAAGCTTCGGCAGTGTGTCTCGCAGGGAGATAGCTTAAGAGCGCAGCGCACTTATGCCTCCCTTGTCCAGAAACACGATTTTACTGCACACTCCAAAAACACTGCCCTTTCCAGGGCAATATATAAGCTGCTTTCTGACGGCCGTGATCTTTCGATTACTCTTGCCCAGCTCGTTGTTGTAACGTGCACATGCCGTCCTGGCATTCAGTGCACAGTGAAAGCAATCGCAAAAGTCCAGCAGCTGCTGACTCCCAAACATAAGGCGCTGGCTAGGTTCTTGCTTCTCGACAACTCAACGCAGCCCTTCATTTCTGCAGTTGCCATCGAGGTCTCTGCATGTGGGAGTCTCAGAGGACGAGCAGGAGTTTCCCAGGAAGGGCTGCATCAGGACGAATTCAAAACTCAGGAAAATTGTCCTGGAACACCTTCCATAAGTATGCTAGAATGGAATTGAAGGGGCAGGCGAGCGGCCACCAGGGTCCTCTAGCAGTCCTTAGGGTGCGCGCAGAAGCCCGGTGCTCTGCGGCTTCGTTCTTCGCCCTCCTACAAGCTACCGCTCTGTCCGGCTCCCGGAGCAGGAGAAGCGGCTGCTTCGCGCACACAACAGCCGTACGCTCCGAAGCGCTGCTTCAGCCGAAAGACGCCGGCCACCGGCGCTTGGCTTCGGACAGCTCCGGAGAGCCGTAGTCTGCGTCTGCATTAGACTGCATGATAGCGAAAAGCTTCGGCAGTGTGTCTCGCAGGGAGATAGCTTAAGAGCGCAGCGCACTTATGCCTCCCTTGTCCAGAAACACGATTTTACTGCACACTCCAAAAACACTGCTCTTTCCAGGGCAATATATAAGCTGCTTTCTGACGGCCGTGATCTTTCGATTACTCTTGCCCAGCTCGTTGTTTTAACGTGCACATGCCGTCCTGGCATTCAGTGCACAGTGAAAGCAATCGCAAAAGTCCAGCAGCTGCTGACTCCCAAACACAAGGCGCTGGCTAGGTTCTTGCTTCTCGACAACTCAACGCAGCCCTTCATTTCTGCAGTTGCCATCGAGGTCTCTGCATGTCGGAGACTCAGAGGACGAGCAGGAGTTTCCCAGGAGGGGCTACATCAGGACGAATTCAAAACTCAGGAAAATTGTCCTGGAACACCTTCCATAAGTATGCTAGAATAGAATTGAAGGGGCAGGCGAGCGGCCACCAGGGTCCTCTAGCAGTCCTTAGGGTGCGCGCAGAAGCCCGGTGCTCTGCGGCTTCGTTCTTCGCCCTCCTACAAGCTACCGCTCTGTCCGGCTCCCGGAGCAGGAGAAGCGGCTGCTTCGCGCACACAACAGCCGTACGCTCCGAAGCGCTGCTTCAGCCGAAAGACGCCGGCGACCGGCGCTTGGCTTCGGACAGCACCGGAGAGCCGTAGAGTGCGTCTGCACTAGACTGCATGATAGCGAAAAGCTTCGGCAGTGTGTCTCGCAGGGAGATAGCTTAAGAGCGCAGCGCACTTATGCCTCCCTTGTCCAGAAACACGATTTTACTGCACACTCCAAAAACACTGCTCTTTCCAGGGCAATATATAAGCTGCTTTCTGACGGCCGTGATCTTTCGATTACTCTTGCCCAGCTCGTTGTTTTAACGTGCACATGCCGTCCTGGCATTCAGTGCACAGTGAAAGCAATCGCAAAAGTCCAGCAGCTGCTGACTCCCAAACATAAGGCGCTGGCTAGGTTCTTGCTTCTCGACAACTCAACGCAGCCCTTCATTTCTGCAGTTGCCATCGAGGTCTCTGCATGTGGGAGTCTCAGAGGACGAGCAGGAGTTTCCCAGGAAGGGCTGCATCAGGACGAATTCAAAACTCAGGAAAATTGTCCTGGAACACCTTCCATAAGTATGCTAGAATAGAATTGAAGGGGCAGGCGAGCGGCCACCAGGGTCCTCTAGCAGTCCTTAGGGTGCGCGCAGAAGCCCGGTGCTCTGCGGCTTCGTTCTTCGCCCTCCTACAAGCTACCGCTCTGTCCGGCTCCCGGAGCAGGAGAAGCGGCTGCTTCGCGCACACAACAGCCGTACGCTCCGAAGCGCTGCTTCAGCCGAAAGACGCCGGCGACCGGCGCTTGGCTTCGGACAGCTCCGGAGAGCCGTAGTCTGCGTCTGCATTAGACTGCATCATAGCGAAAAGCTTTGGCAGTGTGTCTCGCAGGGAGATAGCTTAAGAGCGCAGCGCACTTATGCCTCCCTTGTCCAGAAACACGATTTTACTGCACACTCCAAAAACACTGCCCTTTCCAGGGCAATATATAAGCTGCTTTCTGACGGCCGTGATCTTTCGATTACTCTTGCCCAGCTCGTTGTTGTAACGTGCACATGCCGTCCTGGCATTCAGTGCACAGTGAAAGCAATCGCAAAAGTCCAGCAGCTGCTGACTCCCAAACATAAGGCGCTGGCTAGGTTCTTGCTTCTCGACAACTCAACGCAGCCCTTCATTTCTGCAGTTGCCATCGAGGTCTCTGCATGTCGGAGCCTCAGAGGACGAGCAGGAGTTTCCCAGGAAGGGCTGCATCAGGACGAATTCAAAACTCAGGAAAATTGTCCTGGAACACCTTCCATAAGTATGCTAGAATAGAATTGAAGGGGCAGGCGAGTGGCCACCAGGGTCCTCTAGCAGTCCTTAGGGTGCGCGCAGAAGCCCGGTGCGGCTTCGTTCTTCGCCCTCGTACAAGCTACCGCTCTGTCCGGCTCCCGGAGCAGGAGAAGCGGCTGCTTCGCGCACACAACAGCCGTACGCTCCGAAGCGCTGCTTCAGCCGAAAGACGCCGGCGACCGGCGCTTGGCTTCGGACAGCACCGGAGAGCCGTAGAGTGCGTCTGCACTAGACTGCATGATAGCGAAAAGCTTCGGCAGTGTGTCTCGCAGGGAGATAGCTTAAGAGCGCAGCGCACTTATGCCTCCCTTGTCCAGAAACACGATTTTACTGCACACTCCAAAAACACTGCTCTTTCCAGGGCAATATATAAGCTGCTTTCTGACGGCCGTGATCTTTCGATTACTCTTGCCCAGCTCGTTGTTTTAACGTGCACATGCCGTCCTGGCATTCAGTGCACAGTGAAAGCAATCGCAAAAGTCCAGCAGCTGCTGACTCCCAAACATAAGGCGCTGGCTAGGTTCTTGCTTCTCGACAACTCAACGCAGCCCTTCATTTCTGCAGTTGCCATCGAGGTCTCTGCATGTCGGAGCCTCAGAGGACGAGCACGAGTTTCCCAGGAAGGGCTGCATCAGGACGAATTCAAAACTCAGGAAAATTGTCCTGGAACACCTTCCATAAGTATGCTAGAATGGAATTGAAGGGGCAGGCGAGCGGCCACCAGGGTCCTCTAGCAGTCCTTAGGGTGCGCGCAGAAGCCCGGTGCTCTGCGGCTTCGTTCTTCGCCCTCCTACAAGCTACCGCTCTGTCCGGCTCCCGGAGCAGGAGAAGCGGCTGCTTCGCGCACACAACAGCCGTACGCTCCGAAGCGCTGCTTCAGCCGAAAGACGCCGGCGACCGGCGCTTGGCTTCGGACAGCTCCGGAGAGCCGTAGTCTGCGTCTGCATTAGACTGCATGATAGCGAAAAGCTTCGGCAGTGTGTCTCGCAGGGAGATAGCTTAAGAGCGCAGCGCACTTATGCCTCCCTTGTCCAGAAACACGATTTTACTGCACACTCCAAAAACACTGCCCTTTCCAGGGCAATATATAAGCTGCTTTCTGACGGCCGTGATCTTTCGATTACTCTTGCCCAGCTCGTTGTTGTAACGTGCACATGCCGTCCTGGCATTCAGTGCACAGTGAAAGCAATCGCAAAAGTCCAGCAGCTGCTGACTCCCAAACACAAGGCGCTGGCTAGGTTCTTGCTTCTCGACAACTCAACGCAGCCCTTCATTTCTGCAGTTGCCATCGAGGTCTCTGCATGTGGGAGTCTCAGAGGACGAGCACGAGTTTCCCAGGAAGGGCTGCATCAGGACGAATTCAAAACTCAGGAAAATTGTCCTGGAACACCTTCCATAAGTATGCTAGAATGGAATTGAAGGGGCAGGCGAGCGGCCACCAGGGTCCTCTAGCAGTCCTTAGGGTGCGCGCAGAAGCCCGGTGCTCTGCGGCTTCGTTCTTCGCCCTCCTACAAGCTACCGCTCTGTCCGGCTCCCGGAGCAGGAGAAGCGGCTGCTTCGCGCACACAACAGCCGTACGCTCCGAAGCGCTGCTTCAGCCGAAAGACGCCGGCGACCGGCGCTTGGCTTCGGACAGCACCGGAGAGCCGTAGAGTGCGTCTGCACTAGACTGCATGATAGCGAAAAGCTTCGGCAGTGTGTCTCGCAGGGAGATAGCTTAAGAGCGCAGCGCACTTATGCCTCCCTTGTCCAGAAACACGATTTTACTGCACACTCCAAAAACACTGCCCTTTCCAGGGCAATATATAAGCTGCTTTCTGACGGCCGTGATCTTTCGATTACTCTTGCCCAGCTCGTTGTTTTAACGTGCACATGCCGTCCTGGCATTCAGTGCACAGTGAAAGCAATCGCAAAAGTCCAGCAGCTGCTGACTCCCAAACACAAGGCGCTGGCTAGGTTCTTGCTTCTCGACAACTCAACGCAGCCCTTCATTTCTGCAGTTGCCATCGAGGTCTCTGCATGTCGGAGACTCAGAGGACGAGCAGGAGTTTCCCAGGAGGGGCTACATCAGGACGAATTCAAAACTCAGGAAAATTGTCCTGGAACACCTTCCATAAGTATGCTAGAATAGAATTGAAGGGGCAGGCGAGCGGCCACCAGGGTCCTCTAGCAGTCCTTAGGGTGCGCGCAGAAGCCCGGTGCTCTGCGGCTTCGTTCTTCGCCCTCCTACAAGCTACCGCTCTGTCCGGCTCCCGGAGCAGGAGAAGCGGCTGCTTCGCGCACACAACAGCCGTACGCTCCGAAGCGCTGCTTCAGCCGAAAGACGCCGGCGACCGGCGCTTGGCTTCGGACAGCACCGGAGAGCCGTAGAGTGCGTCTGCACTAGACTGCATGATAGCGAAAAGCTTCGGCAGTGTGTCTCGCAGGGAGATAGCTTAAGAGCGCAGCGCACTTATGCCTCCCTTGTCCAGAAACACGATTTTACTGCACACTCCAAAAACACTGCTCTTTCCAGGGCAATATATAAGCTGCTTTCTGACGGCCGTGATCTTTCGATTACTCTTGCCCAGCTCGTTGTTTTAACGTGCACATGCCGTCCTGGCATTCAGTGCACAGTGAAAGCAATCGCAAAAGTCCAGCAGCTGCTGACTCCCAAACATAAGGCGCTGGCTAGGTTCTTGCTTCTCGACAACTCAACGCAGCCCTTCATTTCTGCAGTTGCCATCGAGGTCTCTGCATGTGGGAGTCTCAGAGGACGAGCAGGAGTTTCCCAGGAAGGGCTGCATCAGGACGAATTCAAAACTCAGGAAAATTGTCCTGGAACACCTTCCATAAGTATGCTAGAATGGAATTGAAGGGGCAGGCGAGCGGCCACCAGGGTCCTCTAGCAGTCCTTAGGGTGCGCGCAGAAGCCCGGTGCTCTGCGGCTTCGTTCTTCGCCCTCCTACAAGCTACCGCTCTGTCCGGCTCCCGGAGCAGGAGAAGCGGCTGCTTCGCGCACACAACAGCCGTACGCTCCGAAGCGCTGCTTCAGCCGAAAGACGCCGGCGACCGGCGCTTGGCTTCGGACAGCTGCGGAGAGCCGTAGTCTGCGTCTGCATTAGACTGCATCATAGCGAAAAGCTTTGGCAGTGTGTCTCGCAGGGAGATAGCTTAAGAGCGCAGCGCACTTATGCCTCCCTTGTCCAGAAACACGATTTTACTGCACACTCCAAAAACACTGCCCTTTCCAGGGCAATATATAAGCTGCTTTCTGACGGCCGTGATCTTTCGATTACTCTTGCCCAGCTCGTTGTTGTAACGTGCACATGCCGTCCTGGCATTCAGTGCACAGTGAAAGCAATCGCAAAAGTCCAGCAGCTGCTGACTCCCAAACATAAGGCGCTGGCTAGGTTCTTGCTTCTCGACAACTCAACGCAGCCCTTCATTTCTGCAGTTGCCATCGAGGTCTCTGCATGTGGGAGTCTCAGAGGACGAGCAGGAGTTTCCCAGGAAGGGCTGCATCAGGACGAATTCAAAACTCAGGAAAATTGTCCTGGAACACCTTCCATAAGTATGCTAGAATGGAATTGAAGGGGCAGGCGAGTGGCCACCAGGGTCCTCTAGCAGTCCTTAGGGTGCGCGCAGAAGCCCGGTGCGGCTTCGTTCTTCGCCCTCCTACAAGCTACCGCTCTGTCCGGCTCCCGGAGCAGGAGAAGCGGCTGCTTCGCGCACACAACAGCCGTACGCTCCGAAGCGCTGCTTCAGCCGAAAGACGCCGGCGACCGGCGCTTGGCTTCGGACAGCTCCGGAGAGCCGTAGTCTGCGTCTGCATTACACTGCATCATAGCGAAAAGCTTTGGCAGTGTGTCTCGCAGGGAGATAGCTTAAGAGCGCAGCGCACTTATGCCTCCCTTGTCCAGAAACACGATTTTACTGCACACTCCAAAAACACTGCCCTTTCCAGGGCAATATATAAGCTGCTTTCTGACGGCCGTGATCTTTCGATTACTCTTGCCCAGCTCGTTGTTGTAACGTGCACATGCCGTCCTGGCATTCAGTGCACAGTGAAAGCAATCGCAAAAGTCCAGCAGCTGCTGACTCCCAAACATAAGGCGCTGGCTAGGTTCTTGCTTCTCGACAACTCAACGCAGCCCTTCATTTCTGCAGCTGCCATCGAGGTCTCTGCATGTCGGAGCCTCAGAGGACGAGCAGGAGTTTCCCAGGAAGGGCTGCATCAGGACGAATTCAAAACTCAGGAAAATTGTCCTGGAACACCTTCCATAAGTATGCTAGAATAGAATTGAAGGGGCAGGCGAGTGGCCACCAGGGTCCTCTAGCAGTCCTTAGGGTGCGCGCAGAAGCCCGGTGCGGCTTCGTTCTTCGCCCTCGTACAAGCTACCGCTCTGTCCGGCTCCCGGAGCAGGAGAAGCGGCTGCTTCGCGCACACAACAGCCGTACGCTCCGAAGCGCTGCTTCAGCCGAAAGACGCCGGCGACCGGCGCTTGGCTTCGGACAGCACCGGAGAGCCGTAGAGTGCGTCTGCACTAGACTGCATGATAGCGAAAAGCTTCGGCAGTGTGTCTCGCAGGGAGATAGCTTAAGAGCGCAGCGCACTTATGCCTCCCTTGTCCAGAAACACGATTTTACTGCACACTCCAAAAACACTGCTCTTTCCAGGGCAATATATAAGCTGCTTTCTGACGGCCGTGATCTTTCGATTACTCTTGCCCAGCTCGTTGTTTTAACGTGCACATGCCGTCCTGGCATTCAGTGCACAGTGAAAGCAATCGCAAAAGTCCAGCAGCTGCTGACTCCCAAACATAAGGCGCTGGCTAGGTTCTTGCTTCTCGACAACTCAACGCAGCCCTTCATTTCTGCAGTTGCCATCGAGGTCTCTGCATGTGGGAGTCTCAGAGGACGAGCAGGAGTTTCCCAGGAAGGGCTGCATCAGGACGAATTCAAAACTCAGGAAAATTGTCCTGGAACACCTTCCATAAGTATGCTAGAATGGAATTGAAGGGGCAGGCGAGCGGCCACCAGGGTCCTCTAGCAGTCCTTAGGGTGCGCGCAGAAGCCCGGTGCTCTGCGGCTTCGTTCTTCGCCCTCGTACAAGCTACCGCTCTGTCCGGCTCCCGGAGCAGGAGAAGCGGCTGCTTCGTGCACACAACAGCCGTACGCTCCGAAGCGCTGCTTCAGCCGAAAGACGCCGGCGACCGGCGCTTGGCTTCGGACAGCTCCGGAGAGCCGTAGTCTGCGTCTGCATTAGACTGCATCATAGCGAAAAGCTTTGGCAGTGTGTCTCGCAGGGAGATAGCTTAAGAGCGCAGCGCACTTATGCCTCCCTTGTCCAGAAACACGATTTTACTGCACACTCTAAAAACACTGCCCTTTCCAGGGCAATATATAAGCTGCTTTCTGACGGCCGTGATCTTTCGATTACTCTTGCCCAGCTCGTTGTTGTAACGTGCACATGCCGTCCTGGCATTCAGTGCACAGTGAAAGCAATCGCAAAAGTCCAGCAGCTGCTGACTCCCAAACATAAGGCGCTGGCTAGGTTCTTGCTTCTCGACAACTCAACGCAGCCCTTCATTTCTGCAGTTGCCATCGAGGTCTCTGCATGTCGGAGCCTCAGAGGACGAGCACGAGTTTCCCAGGAAGGGCTGCATCAGGACGAATTCAAAACTCAGGAAAATTGTCCTGGAACACCTTCCATAAGTATGCTAGAATGGAATTGAAGGGGCAGGCGAGCGGCCACCAGGGTCCTCTAGCAGTCCTTAGGGTGCGCGCAGAAGCCCGGTGCTCTGCGGCTTCGTTCTTCGCCCTCCTACAAGCTACCGCTCTGTCCGGCTCCCGGAGCAGGAGAAGCGGCTGCTTCGCGCACACAACAGCCGTACGCTCCGAAGCGCTGCTTCAGCCGAAAGACGCCGGCGACCGGCGCTTGGCTTCGGACAGCTCCGGAGAGCCGTAGTCTGCGTCTGCATTAGACTGCATCATAGCGAAAAGCTTCGGCAGTGTGTCTCGCAGGGAGATAGCTTAAGAGCGCAGCGCACTTATGCCTCCCTTGTCCAGAAACACGATTTTACTGCACACTCCAAAAACACTGCCCTTTCCAGGGCAATATATAAGCTGCTTTCTGACGGCCGTGATCTTTCGATTACTCTTGCCCAGCTCGTTGTTGTAACGTGCACATGCCGTCCTGGCATTCAGTGCACAGTGAAAGCAATCGCAAAAGTCCAGCAGCTGCTGACTCCCAAACATAAGGCGCTGGCTAGGTTCTTGCTTCTCGACAACTCAACGCAGCCCTTCATTTCTGCAGTTGCCATCGAGGTCTCTGCATGTGGGAGTCTCAGAGGACGAGCAGGAGTTTCCCAGGAAGGGCTGCATCAGGACGAATTCAAAACTCAGGAAAATTGTCCTGGAACACCTTCCATAAGTATGCTAGAATGGAATTGAAGGGGCAGGCGAGCGGCCACCAGGGTCCTCTAGCAGTCCTTAGGGTGCGCGCAGAAGCCCGGTGCTCTGCGGCTTCGTTCTTCGCCCTCGTACAAGCTACCGCTCTGTCCGGCTCCCGGAGCAGGAGAAGCGGCTGCTTCGCGCACACAACAGCCGTACGCTCCGAAGCGCTGCTTCAGCCGAAAGACGCCGGCGACCGGCGCTTGGCTTCGGACAGCTCCGGAGAGCCGTAGTCTGCGTCTGCATTAGACTGCATGATAGCGAAAAGCTTTGGCAGTGTGTCTCGCAGGGAGATAGCTTAAGAGCGCAGCGCACTTATGCCTCCCTTGTCCAGAAACACGATTTTACTGCACACTCCAAAAACACTGCCCTTTCCAGGGCAATATATAAGCTGCTTTCTGACGGCCGTGATCTTTCGATTACTCTTGCCCAGCTCGTTGTTGTAACGTGCACATGCCGTCCTGGCATTCAGTGCACAGTGAAAGCAATCGCAAAAGTCCAGCAGCTGCTGACTCCCAAACACAAGGCGCTGGCTAGGTTCTTGCTTCTCGACAACTCAACGCAGCCCTTCATTTCTGCAGTTGCCATCGAGGTCTCTGCATGTCGGAGCCTCAGAGGACGAGCACGAGTTTCCCAGGAAGGGCTGCATCAGGACGAATTCAAAACTCAGGAAAATTGTCCTGGAACACCGTCCCTAAGGATACTAGAATAGAATTGAAGGGGCAGGCGAGCGGCCACCAGGGTCCTCTAGCAGTCCTTAGGGTGCGCGCAGAAGCCCGGTGCTCTGCGGCTTCGTTCTTCGCCCTCGTACAAGCTACCGCTCTGTCCGGCTCCCGGAGCAGGAGAAGCGGCTGCTTCGCGCACACAACAGCCGTACGCTCCGAAGCGCTGCTTCAGCCGAAAGACGCCGGCGACCGGCGCTTGGCTTCGGACAGCACCGGAGAGCCGTAGAGTGCGTCTGCACTAGACTGCATGATAGCGAAAAGCTTCGGCAGTGTGTCTCGCAGGGAGATAGCTTAAGAGCGCAGCGCACTTATGCCTCCCTTGTCCAGAAACACGATTTTACTGCACACTCCAAAAACACTGCTCTTTCCAGGGCAATATATAAGCTGCTTTCTGACGGCCGTGATCTTTCGATTACTCTTGCCCAGCTCGTTGTTTTAACGTGCACATGCCGTCCTGGCATTCAGTGCACAGTGAAAGCAATCGCAAAAGTCCAGCAGCTGCTGACTCCCAAACACAAGGCGCTGGCTAGGTTCTTGCTTCTCGACAACTCAACGCAGCCCTTCATTTCTGCAGTTGCCATCGAGGTCTCTGCATGTCGGAGACTCAGAGGACGAGCAGGAGTTTCCCAGGAGGGGCTACATCAGGACGAATTCAAAACTCAGGAAAATTGTCCTGGAACACCTTCCATAAGTATGCTAGAATAGAATTGAAGGGGCAGGCGAGCGGCCACCAGGGTCCTCTAGCAGTCCTTAGGGTGCGCGCAGAAGCCCGGTGCTCTGCGGCTTCGTTCTTCGCCCTCCTACAAGCTACCGCTCTGTCCGGCTCCCGGAGCAGGAGAAGCGGCTGCTTCGCGCACACAACAGCCGTACGCTCCGAAGCGCTGCTTCAGCCGAAAGACGCCGGCGACCGGCGCTTGGCTTCGGACAGCACCGGAGAGCCGTAGAGTGCGTCTGCACTAGACTGCATGATAGCGAAAAGCTTTGGCAGTGTGTCTCGCAGGGAGATAGCTTAAGAGCGCAGCGCACTTATGCCTCCCTTGTCCAGAAACACGATTTTACTGCACACTCCAAAAACACTGCTCTTTCCAGGGCAATATATAAGCTGCTTTCTGACGGCCGTGATCTTTCGATTACTCTTGCCCAGCTCGTTGTTTTAACGTGCACATGCCGTCCTGGCATTCAGTGCACAGTGAAAGCAATCGCAAAAGTCCAGCAGCTGCTGACTCCCAAACATAAGGCGCTGGCTAGGTTCTTGCTTCTCGACAACTCAACGCAGCCCTTCATTTCTGCAGTTGCCATCGAGGTCTCTGCATGTGGGAGTCTCAGAGGACGAGCAGGAGTTTCCCAGGAAGGGCTGCATCAGGACGAATTCAAAACTCAGGAAAATTGTCCTGGAACACCTTCCATAAGTATGCTAGAATAGAATTGAAGGGGCAGGCGAGCGGCCACCAGGGTCCTCTAGCAGTCCTTAGGGTGCGCGCAGAAGCCCGGTGCTCTGCGGCTTCGTTCTTCGCCCTCCTACAAGCTACCGCTCTGTCCGGCTCCCGGAGCAGGAGAAGCGGCTGCTTCGCGCACACAACAGCCGTACGCTCCGAAGCGCTGCTTCAGCCGAAAGACGCCGGCGACCGGCGCTTGGCTTCGGACAGCTCCGGAGAGCCGTAGTCTGCGTCTGCATTAGACTGCATCATAGCGAAAAGCTTTGGCAGTGTGTCTCGCAGGGAGATAGCTTAAGAGCGCAGCGCACTTATGCCTCCCTTGTCCAGAAACACGATTTTACTGCACACTCCAAAAACACTGCCCTTTCCAGGGCAATATATAAGCTGCTTTCTGACGGCCGTGATCTTTCGATTACTCTTGCCCAGCTCGTTGTTGTAACGTGCACATGCCGTCCTGGCATTCAGTGCACAGTGAAAGCAATCGCAAAAGTCCAGCAGCTGCTGACTCCCAAACATAAGGCGCTGGCTAGGTTCTTGCTTCTCGACAACTCAACGCAGCCCTTCATTTCTGCAGTTGCCATCGAGGTCTCTGCATGTCGGAGCCTCAGAGGACGAGCAGGAGTTTCCCAGGAAGGGCTGCATCAGGACGAATTCAAAACTCAGGAAAATTGTCCTGGAACACCTTCCATAAGTATGCTAGAATAGAATTGAAGGGGCAGGCGAGTGGCCACCAGGGTCCTCTAGCAGTCCTTAGGGTGCGCGCAGAAGCCCGGTGCGGCTTCGTTCTTCGCCCTCGTACAAGCTACCGCTCTGTCCGGCTCCCGGAGCAGGAGAAGCGGCTGCTTCGCGCACACAACAGCCGTACGCTCCGAAGCGCTGCTTCAGCCGAAAGACGCCGGCGACCGGCGCTTGGCTTCGGACAGCACCGGAGAGCCGTAGAGTGCGTCTGCACTAGACTGCATGATAGCGAAAAGCTTCGGCAGTGTGTCTCGCAGGGAGATAGCTTAAGAGCGCAGCGCACTTATGCCTCCCTTGTCCAGAAACACGATTTTACTGCACACTCCAAAAACACTGCTCTTTCCAGGGCAATATATAAGCTGCTTTCTGACGGCCGTGATCTTTCGATTACTCTTGCCCAGCTCGTTGTTTTAACGTGCACATGCCGTCCTGGCATTCAGTGCACAGTGAAAGCAATCGCAAAAGTCCAGCAGCTGCTGACTCCCAAACATAAGGCGCTGGCTAGGTTCTTGCTTCTCGACAACTCAACGCAGCCCTTCATTTCTGCAGTTGCCATCGAGGTCTCTGCATGTGGGAGTCTCAGAGGACGAGCAGGAGTTTCCCAGGAAGGGCTGCATCAGGACGAATTCAAAACTCAGGAAAATTGTCCTGGAACACCTTCCATAAGTATGCTAGAATGGAATTGAAGGGGCAGGCGAGCGGCCACCAGGGTCCTCTAGCAGTCCTTAGGGTGCGCGCAGAAGCCCGGTGCTCTGCGGCTTCGTTCTTCGCCCTCCTACAAGCTACCGCTCTGTCCGGCTCCCGGAGCAGGAGAAGCGGCTGCTTCGCGCACACAACAGCCGTACGCTCCGAAGCGCTGCTTCAGCCGAAAGACGCCGGCGACCGGCGCTTGGCTTCGGACAGCTCCGGAGAGCCGTAGTCTGCGTCTGCATTAGACTGCATGATAGCGAAAAGCTTTGGCAGTGTGTCTCGCAGGGAGATAGCTTAAGAGCGCAGCGCACTTATGCCTCCCTTGTCCAGAAACACGATTTTACTGCACACTCCAAAAACACTGCAGTTTCCAGGGCAATATATAAGCTGCTTTCTGACGGCCGTGATCTTTCGATTACTCTTGCCCAGCTCGTTGTTGTAACGTGCACATGCCGTCCTGGCATTCAGTGCACAGTGAAAGCAATCGCAAAAGTCCAGCAGCTGCTGACTCCCAAACATAAGGCGCTGGCTAGGTTCTTGCTTCTCGACAACTCAACGCAGCCCTTCATTTCTGCAGTTGCCATCGAGGTCTCTGCATGTCGGAGCCTCAGAGGACGAGCAGGAGTTTCCCAGGAAGGGCTGCATCAGGACGAATTCAAAACTCAGGAAAATTGTCCTGGAACACCTTCCATAAGTATGCTAGAATAGAATTGAAGGGGCAGGCGAGTGGCCACCAGGGTCCTCTAGCAGTCCTTAGGGTGCGCGCAGAAGCCCGGTGCGGCTTCGTTCTTCGCCCTCGTACAAGCTACCGCTCTGTCCGGCTCCCGGAGCAGGAGAAGCGGCTGCTTCGTGCACACAACAGCCGTACGCTCCGAAGCGCTGCTTCAGCCGAAAGACGCCGGCGACCGGCGCTTGGCTTCGGACAGCTCCGGAGAGCCGTAGTCTGCGTCTGCATTAGACTGCATCATAGCGAAAAGCTTTGGCAGTGTGTCTCGCAGGGAGATAGCTTAAGAGCGCAGCGCACTTATGCCTCCCTTGTCCAGAAACACGATTTTACTGCACACTCTAAAAACACTGCCCTTTCCAGGGCAATATATAAGCTGCTTTCTGACGGCCGTGATCTTTCGATTACTCTTGCCCAGCTCGTTGTTTTAACGTGCACATGCCGTCCTGGCATTCAGTGCACAGTGAAAGCAATCGCAAAAGTCCAGCAGCTGCTGACTCCCAAACATAAGGCGCTGGCTAGGTTCTTGCTTCTCGACAACTCAACGCAGCCCTTCATTTCTGCAGTTGCCATCGAGGTCTCTGCATGTCGGAGCCTCAGAGGACGAGCACGAGTTTCCCAGGAAGGGCTGCATCAGGACGAATTCAAAACTCAGGAAAATTGTCCTGGAACACCTTCCATAAGTATGCTAGAATGGAATTGAAGGGGCAGGCGAGCGGCCACCAGGGTCCTCTAGCAGTCCTTAGGGTGCGCGCAGAAGCCCGGTGCTCTGCGGCTTCGTTCTTCGCCCTCCTACAAGCTACCGCTCTGTCCGGCTCCCGGAGCAGGAGAAGCGGCTGCTTCGCGCACACAACAGCCGTACGCTCCGAAGCGCTGCTTCAGCCGAAAGACGCCGGCGACCGGCGCTTGGCTTCGGACAGCACCGGAGAGCCGTAGAGTGCGTCTGCACTAGACTGCATGATAGCGAAAAGCTTCGGCAGTGTGTCTCGCAGGGAGATAGCTTAAGAGCGCAGCGCACTTATGCCTCCCTTGTCCAGAAACACGATTTTACTGCACACTCCAAAAACACTGCCCTTTCCAGGGCAATATATAAGCTGCTTTCTGACGGCCGTGATCTTTCGATTACTCTTGCCCAGCTCGTTGTTTTAACGTGCACATGCCGTCCTGGCATTCAGTGCACAGTGAAAGCAATCGCAAAAGTCCAGCAGCTGCTGACTCCCAAACACAAGGCGCTGGCTAGGTTCTTGCTTCTCGACAACTCAACGCAGCCCTTCATTTCTGCAGTTGCCATCGAGGTCTCTGCATGTCGGAGACTCAGAGGACGAGCAGGAGTTTCCCAGGAGGGGCTACATCAGGACGAATTCAAAACTCAGGAAAATTGTCCTGGAACACCTTCCATAAGTATGCTAGAATAGAATTGAAGGGGCAGGCGAGCGGCCACCAGGGTCCTCTAGCAGTCCTTAGGGTGCGCGCAGAAGCCCGGTGCTCTGCGGCTTCGTTCTTCGCCCTCCTACAAGCTACCGCTCTGTCCGGCTCCCGGAGCAGGAGAAGCGGCTGCTTCGCGCACACAACAGCCGTACGCTCCGAAGCGCTGCTTCAGCCGAAAGACGCCGGCGACCGGCGCTTGGCTTCGGACAGCACCGGAGAGCCGTAGAGTGCGTCTGCACTAGACTGCATGATAGCGAAAAGCTTCGGCAGTGTGTCTCGCAGGGAGATAGCTTAAGAGCGCAGCGCACTTATGCCTCCCTTGTCCAGAAACACGATTTTACTGCACACTCCAAAAACACTGCTCTTTCCAGGGCAATATATAAGCTGCTTTCTGACGGCCGTGATCTTTCGATTACTCTTGCCCAGCTCGTTGTTTTAACGTGCACATGCCGTCCTGGCATTCAGTGCACAGTGAAAGCAATCGCAAAAGTCCAGCAGCTGCTGACTCCCAAACATAAGGCGCTGGCTAGGTTCTTGCTTCTCGACAACTCAACGCAGCCCTTCATTTCTGCAGTTGCCATCGAGGTCTCTGCATGTGGGAGTCTCAGAGGACGAGCACGAGTTTCCCAGGAAGGGCTGCATCAGGACGAATTCAAAACTCAGGAAAATTGTCCTGGAACACCTTCCATAAGTATGCTAGAATGGAATTGAAGGGGCAGGCGAGCGGCCACCAGGGTCCTCTAGCAGTCCTTAGGGTGCGCGCAGAAGCCCGGTGCTCTGCGGCTTCGTTCTTCGCCCTCCTACAAGCTACCGCTCTGTCCGGCTCCCGGAGCAGGAGAAGCGGCTGCTTCGCGCACACAACAGCCGTACGCTCCGAAGCGCTGCTTCAGCCGAAAGACGCCGGCGACCGGCGCTTGGCTTCGGACAGCTCCGGAGAGCCGTAGTCTGCGTCTGCATTAGACTGCATCATAGCGAAAAGCTTTGGCAGTGTGTCTCGCAGGGAGATAGCTTAAGAGCGCAGCGCACTTATGCCTCCCTTGTCCAGAAACACGATTTTACTGCACACTCCAAAAACACTGCCCTTTCCAGGGCAATATATAAGCTGCTTTCTGACGGCCGTGATCTTTCGATTACTCTTGCCCAGCTCGTTGTTGTAACGTGCACATGCCGTCCTGGCATTCAGTGCACAGTGAAAGCAATCGCAAAAGTCCAGCAGCTGCTGACTCCCAAACATAAGGCGCTGGCTAGGTTCTTGCTTCTCGACAACTCAACGCAGCCCTTCATTTCTGCAGTTGCCATCGAGGTCTCTGCATGTGGGAGTCTCAGAGGACGAGCAGGAGTTTCCCAGGAAGGGCTGCATCAGGACGAATTCAAAACTCAGGAAAATTGTCCTGGAACACCTTCCATAAGTATGCTAGAATGGAATTGAAGGGGCAGGCGAGTGGCCACCAGGGTCCTCTAGCAGTCCTTAGGGTGCGCGCAGAAGCCCGGTGCGGCTTCGTTCTTCGCCCTCCTACAAGCTACCGCTCTGTCCGGCTCCCGGAGCAGGAGAAGCGGCTGCTTCGCGCACACAACAGCCGTACGCTCCGAAGCGCTGCTTCAGCCGAAAGACGCCGGCGACCGGCGCTTGGCTTCGGACAGCTCCGGAGAGCCGTAGTCTGCGTCTGCATTACACTGCATCATAGCGAAAAGCTTTGGCAGTGTGTCTCGCAGGGAGATAGCTTAAGAGCGCAGCGCACTTATGCCTCCCTTGTCCAGAAACACGATTTTACTGCACACTCCAAAAACACTGCCCTTTCCAGGGCAATATATAAGCTGCTTTCTGACGGCCGTGATCTTTCGATTACTCTTGCCCAGCTCGTTGTTGTAACGTGCACATGCCGTCCTGGCATTCAGTGCACAGTGAAAGCAATCGCAAAAGTCCAGCAGCTGCTGACTCCCAAACATAAGGCGCTGGCTAGGTTCTTGCTTCTCGACAACTCAACGCAGCCCTTCATTTCTGCAGCTGCCATCGAGGTCTCTGCATGTCGGAGCCTCAGAGGACGAGCAGGAGTTTCCCAGGAAGGGCTGCATCAGGACGAATTCAAAACTCAGGAAAATTGTCCTGGAACACCTTCCATAAGTATGCTAGAATAGAATTGAAGGGGCAGGCGAGTGGCCACCAGGGTCCTCTAGCAGTCCTTAGGGTGCGCGCAGAAGCCCGGTGCGGCTTCGTTCTTCGCCCTCGTACAAGCTACCGCTCTGTCCGGCTCCCGGAGCAGGAGAAGCGGCTGCTTCGCGCACACAACAGCCGTACGCTCCGAAGCGCTGCTTCAGCCGAAAGACGCCGGCGACCGGCGCTTGGCTTCGGACAGCACCGGAGAGCCGTAGAGTGCGTCTGCACTAGACTGCATGATAGCGAAAAGCTTCGGCAGTGTGTCTCGCAGGGAGATAGCTTAAGAGCGCAGCGCACTTATGCCTCCCTTGTCCAGAAACACGATTTTACTGCACACTCCAAAAACACTGCTCTTTCCAGGGCAATATATAAGCTGCTTTCTGACGGCCGTGATCTTTCGATTACTCTTGCCCAGCTCGTTGTTTTAACGTGCACATGCCGTCCTGGCATTCAGTGCACAGTGAAAGCAATCGCAAAAGTCCAGCAGCTGCTGACTCCCAAACATAAGGCGCTGGCTAGGTTCTTGCTTCTCGACAACTCAACGCAGCCCTTCATTTCTGCAGTTGCCATCGAGGTCTCTGCATGTGGGAGTCTCAGAGGACGAGCAGGAGTTTCCCAGGAAGGGCTGCATCAGGACGAATTCAAAACTCAGGAAAATTGTCCTGGAACACCTTCCATAAGTATGCTAGAATGGAATTGAAGGGGCAGGCGAGCGGCCACCAGGGTCCTCTAGCAGTCCTTAGGGTGCGCGCAGAAGCCCGGTGCTCTGCGGCTTCGTTCTTCGCC
The DNA here is from genome assembly GCF_050655825.1 of Lonchura striata. Classification (NCBI taxonomy): domain Eukaryota; kingdom Metazoa; phylum Chordata; class Aves; order Passeriformes; family Estrildidae; genus Lonchura; species Lonchura striata. Next base: position 1,231,376 of record NC_140718.1, on the reverse strand, counting down.
CTCGTACAAGCTACCGCTCTGTCCGGCTCCCGGAGCAGGAGAAGCGGCTGCTTCGTGCACACAACAGCCGTACGCTCCGAAGCGCTGCTTCAGCCGAAAGACGCCGGCGACCGGCGCTTGGCTTCGGACAGCTCCGGAGAGCCGTAGTCTGCGTCTGCATTAGACTGCATCATAGCGAAAAGCTTTGGCAGTGTGTCTCGCAGGGAGATAGCTTAAGAGCGCAGCGCACTTATGCCTCCCTTGTCCAGAAACACGATTTTACTGCACACTCTAAAAACACTGCCCTTTCCAGGGCAATATATAAGCTGCTTTCTGACGGCCGTGATCTTTCGATTACTCTTGCCCAGCTCGTTGTTGTAACGTGCACATGCCGTCCTGGCATTCAGTGCACAGTGAAAGCAATCGCAAAAGTCCAGCAGCTGCTGACTCCCAAACATAAGGCGCTGGCTAGGTTCTTGCTTCTCGACAACTCAACGCAGCCCTTCATTTCTGCAGTTGCCATCGAGGTCTCTGCATGTCGGAGCCTCAGAGGACGAGCACGAGTTTCCCAGGAAGGGCTGCATCAGGACGAATTCAAAACTCAGGAAAATTGTCCTGGAACACCTTCCATAAGTATGCTAGAATGGAATTGAAGGGGCAGGCGAGCGGCCACCAGGGTCCTCTAGCAGTCCTTAGGGTGCGCGCAGAAGCCCGGTGCTCTGCGGCTTCGTTCTTCGCCCTCCTACAAGCTACCGCTCTGTCCGGCTCCCGGAGCAGGAGAAGCGGCTGCTTCGCGCACACAACAGCCGTACGCTCCGAAGCGCTGCTTCAGCCGAAAGACGCCGGCGACCGGCGCTTGGCTTCGGACAGCTCCGGAGAGCCGTAGTCTGCGTCTGCATTAGACTGCATCATAGCGAAAAGCTTCGGCAGTGTGTCTCGCAGGGAGATAGCTTAAGAGCGCAGCGCACTTATGCCTCCCTTGTCCAGAAACACGATTTTACTGCACACTCCAAAAACACTGCCCTTTCCAGGGCAATATATAAGCTGCTTTCTGACGGCCGTGATCTTTCGATTACTCTTGCCCAGCTCGTTGTTGTAACGTGCACATGCCGTCCTGGCATTCAGTGCACAGTGAAAGCAATCGCAAAAGTCCAGCAGCTGCTGACTCCCAAACATAAGGCGCTGGCTAGGTTCTTGCTTCTCGACAACTCAACGCAGCCCTTCATTTCTGCAGTTGCCATCGAGGTCTCTGCATGTGGGAGTCTCAGAGGACGAGCAGGAGTTTCCCAGGAAGGGCTGCATCAGGACGAATTCAAAACTCAGGAAAATTGTCCTGGAACACCTTCCATAAGTATGCTAGAATGGAATTGAAGGGGCAGGCGAGCGGCCACCAGGGTCCTCTAGCAGTCCTTAGGGTGCGCGCAGAAGCCCGGTGCGGCTTCGTTCTTCGCCCTCGTACAAGCTACCGCTCTGTCCGGCTCCCGGAGCAGGAGAAGCGGCTGCTTCGCGCACACAACAGCCGTACGCTCCGAAGCGCTGCTTCAGCCGAAAGACGCCGGCGACCGGCGCTTGGCTTCGGACAGCTCCGGAGAGCCGTAGTCTGCGTCTGCATTAGACTGCATGATAGCGAAAAGCTTTGGCAGTGTGTCTCGCAGGGAGATAGCTTAAGAGCGCAGCGCACTTATGCCTCCCTTGTCCAGAAACACGATTTTACTGCACACTCCAAAAACACTGCCCTTTCCAGGGCAATATATAAGCTGCTTTCTGACGGCCGTGATCTTTCGATTACTCTTGCCCAGCTCGTTGTTGTAACGTGCACATGCCGTCCTGGCATTCAGTGCACAGTGAAAGCAATCGCAAAAGTCCAGCAGCTGCTGACTCCCAAACACAAGGCGCTGGCTAGGTTCTTGCTTCTCGACAACTCAACGCAGCCCTTCATTTCTGCAGTTGCCATCGAGGTCTCTGCATGTCGGAGCCTCAGAGGACGAGCACGAGTTTCCCAGGAAGGGCTGCATCAGGACGAATTCAAAACTCAGGAAAATTGTCCTGGAACACCGTCCCTAAGGATACTAGAATAGAATTGAAGGGGCAGGCGAGCGGCCACCAGGGTCCTCTAGCAGTCCTTAGGGTGCGCGCAGAAGCCCGGTGCTCTGCGGCTTCGTTCTTCGCCCTCGTACAAGCTACCGCTCTGTCCGGCTCCCGGAGCAGGAGAAGCGGCTGCTTCGCGCACACAACAGCCGTACGCTCCGAAGCGCTGCTTCAGCCGAAAGACGCCGGCGACCGGCGCTTGGCTTCGGACAGCACCGGAGAGCCGTAGAGTGCGTCTGCACTAGACTGCATGATAGCGAAAAGCTTCGGCAGTGTGTCTCGCAGGGAGATAGCTTAAGAGCGCAGCGCACTTATGCCTCCCTTGTCCAGAAACACGATTTTACTGCACACTCCAAAAACACTGCTCTTTCCAGGGCAATATATAAGCTGCTTTCTGACGGCCGTGATCTTTCGATTACTCTTGCCCAGCTCGTTGTTTTAACGTGCACATGCCGTCCTGGCATTCAGTGCACAGTGAAAGCAATCGCAAAAGTCCAGCAGCTGCTGACTCCCAAACACAAGGCGCTGGCTAGGTTCTTGCTTCTCGACAACTCAACGCAGCCCTTCATTTCTGCAGTTGCCATCGAGGTCTCTGCATGTCGGAGACTCAGAGGACGAGCAGGAGTTTCCCAGGAGGGGCTACATCAGGACGAATTCAAAACTCAGGAAAATTGTCCTGGAACACCTTCCATAAGTATGCTAGAATAGAATTGAAGGGGCAGGCGAGCGGCCACCAGGGTCCTCTAGCAGTCCTTAGGGTGCGCGCAGAAGCCCGGTGCTCTGCGGCTTCGTTCTTCGCCCTCCTACAAGCTACCGCTCTGTCCGGCTCCCGGAGCAGGAGAAGCGGCTGCTTCGCGCACACAACAGCCGTACGCTCCGAAGCGCTGCTTCAGCCGAAAGACGCCGGCGACCGGCGCTTGGCTTCGGACAGCACCGGAGAGCCGTAGAGTGCGTCTGCACTAGACTGCATGATAGCGAAAAGCTTCGGCAGTGTGTCTCGCAGGGAGATAGCTTAAGAGCGCAGCGCACTTATGCCTCCCTTGTCCAGAAACACGATTTTACTGCACACTCCAAAAACACTGCCCTTTCCAGGGCAATATATAAGCTGCTTTCTGACGGCCGTGATCTTTCGATTACTCTTGCCCAGCTCGTTGTTGTAACGTGCACATGCCGTCCTGGCATTCAGTGCACAGTGAAAGCAATCGCAAAAGTCCAGCAGCTGCTGACTCCCAAACACAAGGCGCTGGCTAGGTTCTTGCTTCTCGACAACTCAACGCAGCCCTTCATTTCTGCAGTTGCCATCGAGGTCTCTGCATGTGGGAGTCTCAGAGGACGAGCACGAGTTTCCCAGGAAGGGCTGCATCAGGACGAATTCAAAACTCAGGAAAATTGTCCTGGAACACCTTCCATAAGTATGCTAGAATGGAATTGAAGGGGCAGGCGAGCGGCCACCAGGGTCCTCTAGCAGTCCTTAGGGTGCGCGCAGAAGCCCGGTGCTCTGCGGCTTCGTTCTTCGCCCTCCTACAAGCTACCGCTCTGTCCGGCTCCCGGAGCAGGAGAAGCGGCTGCTTCGCGCACACAACAGCCGTACGCTCCGAAGCGCTGCTTCAGCCGAAAGACGCCGGCGACCGGCGCTTGGCTTCGGACAGCACCGGAGAGCCGTAGAGTGCGTCTGCACTAGACTGCATGATAGCGAAAAGCTTCGGCAGTGTGTCTCGCAGGGAGATAGCTTAAGAGCGCAGCGCACTTATGCCTCCCTTGTCCAGAAACACGATTTTACTGCACACTCCAAAAACACTGCCCTTTCCAGGGCAATATATAAGCTGCTTTCTGACGGCCGTGATCTTTCGATTACTCTTGCCCAGCTCGTTGTTTTAACGTGCACATGCCGTCCTGGCATTCAGTGCACAGTGAAAGCAATCGCAAAAGTCCAGCAGCTGCTGACTCCCAAACACAAGGCGCTGGCTAGGTTCTTGCTTCTCGACAACTCAACGCAGCCCTTCATTTCTGCAGTTGCCATCGAGGTCTCTGCATGTCGGAGACTCAGAGGACGAGCAGGAGTTTCCCAGGAGGGGCTACATCAGGACGAATTCAAAACTCAGGAAAATTGTCCTGGAACACCTTCCATAAGTATGCTAGAATAGAATTGAAGGGGCAGGCGAGCGGCCACCAGGGTCCTCTAGCAGTCCTTAGGGTGCGCGCAGAAGCCCGGTGCTCTGCGGCTTCGTTCTTCGCCCTCCTACAAGCTACCGCTCTGTCCGGCTCCCGGAGCAGGAGAAGCGGCTGCTTCGCGCACACAACAGCCGTACGCTCCGAAGCGCTGCTTCAGCCGAAAGACGCCGGCGACCGGCGCTTGGCTTCGGACAGCTCCGGAGAGCCGTAGAGTGCGTCTGCACTAGACTGCATGATAGCGAAAAGCTTCGGCAGTGTGTCTCGCAGGGAGATAGCTTAAGAGCGCAGCGCACTTATGCCTCCCTTGTCCAGAAACACGATTTTACTGCACACTCCAAAAACACTGCTCTTTCCAGGGCAATATATAAGCTGCTTTCTGACGGCCGTGATCTTTCGATTACTCTTGCCCAGCTCGTTGTTTTAACGTGCACATGCCGTCCTGGCATTCAGTGCACAGTGAAAGCAATCGCAAAAGTCCAGCAGCTGCTGACTCCCAAACATAAGGCGCTGGCTAGGTTCTTGCTTCTCGACAACTCAACGCAGCCCTTCATTTCTGCAGTTGCCATCGAGGTCTCTGCATGTGGGAGTCTCAGAGGACGAGCAGGAGTTTCCCAGGAAGGGCTGCATCAGGACGAATTCAAAACTCAGGAAAATTGTCCTGGAACACCTTCCATAAGTATGCTAGAATGGAATTGAAGGGGCAGGCGAGCGGCCACCAGGGTCCTCTAGCAGTCCTTAGGGTGCGCGCAGAAGCCCGGTGCTCTGCGGCTTCGTTCTTCGCCCTCCTACAAGCTACCGCTCTGTCCGGCTCCCGGAGCAGGAGAAGCGGCTGCTTCGCGCACACAACAGCCGTACGCTCCGAAGCGCTGCTTCAGCCGAAAGACGCCGGCGACCGGCGCTTGGCTTCGGACAGCTCCGGAGAGCCGTAGTCTGCGTCTGCATTAGACTGCATCATAGCGAAAAGCTTTGGCAGTGTGTCTCGCAGGGAGATAGCTTAAGAGCGCAGCGCACTTATGCCTCCCTTGTCCAGAAACACGATTTTACTGCACACTCCAAAAACACTGCCCTTTCCAGGGCAATATATAAGCTGCTTTCTGACGGCCGTGATCTTTCGATTACTCTTGCCCAGCTCGTTGTTGTAACGTGCACATGCCGTCCTGGCATTCAGTGCACAGTGAAAGCAATCGCAAAAGTCCAGCAGCTGCTGACTCCCAAACATAAGGCGCTGGCTAGGTTCTTGCTTCTCGACAACTCAACGCAGCCCTTCATTTCTGCAGTTGCCATCGAGGTCTCTGCATGTGGGAGTCTCAGAGGACGAGCAGGAGTTTCCCAGGAAGGGCTGCATCAGGACGAATTCAAAACTCAGGAAAATTGTCCTGGAACACCTTCCATAAGTATGCTAGAATGGAATTGAAGGGGCAGGCGAGTGGCCACCAGGGTCCTCTAGCAGTCCTTAGGGTGCGCGCAGAAGCCCGGTGCGGCTTCGTTCTTCGCCCTCCTACAAGCTACCGCTCTGTCCGGCTCCCGGAGCAGGAGAAGCGGCTGCTTCGCGCACACAACAGCCGTACGCTCCGAAGCGCTGCTTCAGCCGAAAGACGCCGGCGACCGGCGCTTGGCTTCGGACAGCTCCGGAGAGCCGTAGTCTGCGTCTGCATTACACTGCATCATAGCGAAAAGCTTTGGCAGTGTGTCTCGCAGGGAGATAGCTTAAGAGCGCAGCGCACTTATGCCTCCCTTGTCCAGAAACACGATTTTACTGCACACTCCAAAAACACTGCCCTTTCCAGGGCAATATATAAGCTGCTTTCTGACGGCCGTGATCTTTCGATTACTCTTGCCCAGCTCGTTGTTGTAACGTGCACATGCCGTCCTGGCATTCAGTGCACAGTGAAAGCAATCGCAAAAGTCCAGCAGCTGCTGACTCCCAAACATAAGGCGCTGGCTAGGTTCTTGCTTCTCGACAACTCAACGCAGCCCTTCATTTCTGCAGCTGCCATCGAGGTCTCTGCATGTCGGAGCCTCAGAGGACGAGCAGGAGTTTCCCAGGAAGGGCTGCATCAGGACGAATTCAAAACTCAGGAAAATTGTCCTGGAACACCTTCCATAAGTATGCTAGAATAGAATTGAAGGGGCAGGCGAGTGGCCACCAGGGTCCTCTAGCAGTCCTTAGGGTGCGCGCAGAAGCCCGGTGCGGCTTCGTTCTTCGCCCTCGTACAAGCTACCGCTCTGTCCGGCTCCCGGAGCAGGAGAAGCGGCTGCTTCGCGCACACAACAGCCGTACGCTCCGAAGCGCTGCTTCAGCCGAAAGACGCCGGCGACCGGCGCTTGGCTTCGGACAGCACCGGAGAGCCGTAGAGTGCGTCTGCACTAGACTGCATGATAGCGAAAAGCTTCGGCAGTGTGTCTCGCAGGGAGATAGCTTAAGAGCGCAGCGCACTTATGCCTCCCTTGTCCAGAAACACGATTTTACTGCACACTCCAAAAACACTGCTCTTTCCAGGGCAATATATAAGCTGCTTTCTGACGGCCGTGATCTTTCGATTACTCTTGCCCAGCTCGTTGTTTTAACGTGCACATGCCGTCCTGGCATTCAGTGCACAGTGAAAGCAATCGCAAAAGTCCAGCAGCTGCTGACTCCCAAACATAAGGCGCTGGCTAGGTTCTTGCTTCTCGACAACTCAACGCAGCCCTTCATTTCTGCAGTTGCCATCGAGGTCTCTGCATGTGGGAGTCTCAGAGGACGAGCAGGAGTTTCCCAGGAAGGGCTGCATCAGGACGAATTCAAAACTCAGGAAAATTGTCCTGGAACACCTTCCATAAGTATGCTAGAATGGAATTGAAGGGGCAGGCGAGCGGCCACCAGGGTCCTCTAGCAGTCCTTAGGGTGCGCGCAGAAGCCCGGTGCTCTGCGGCTTCGTTCTTCGCCCTCGTACAAGCTACCGCTCTGTCCGGCTCCCGGAGCAGGAGAAGCGGCTGCTTCGTGCACACAACAGCCGTACGCTCCGAAGCGCTGCTTCAGCCGAAAGACGCCGGCGACCGGCGCTTGGCTTCGGACAGCTCCGGAGAGCCGTAGTCTGCGTCTGCATTAGACTGCATCATAGCGAAAAGCTTTGGCAGTGTGTCTCGCAGGGAGATAGCTTAAGAGCGCAGCGCACTTATGCCTCCCTTGTCCAGAAACACGATTTTACTGCACACTCTAAAAACACTGCCCTTTCCAGGGCAATATATAAGCTGCTTTCTGACGGCCGTGATCTTTCGATTACTCTTGCCCAGCTCGTTGTTGTAACGTGCACATGCCGTCCTGGCATTCAGTGCACAGTGAAAGCAATCGCAAAAGTCCAGCAGCTGCTGACTCCCAAACATAAGGCACTGGCTAGGTTCTTGCTTCTCGACAACTCAACGCAGCCCTTCATTTCTGCAGTTGCCATCGAGGTCTCTGCATGTCGGAGCCTCAGAGGACGAGCACGAGTTTCCCAGGAAGGGCTGCATCAGGACGAATTCAAAACTCAGGAAAATTGTCCTGGAACACCTTCCATAAGTATGCTAGAATGGAATTGAAGGGGCAGGCGAGCGGCCACCAGGGTCCTCTAGCAGTCCTTAGGGTGCGCGCAGAAGCCCGGTGCTCTGCGGCTTCGTTCTTCGCCCTCCTACAAGCTACCGCTCTGTCCGGCTCCCGGAGCAGGAGAAGCGGCTGCTTCGCGCACACAACAGCCGTACGCTCCGAAGCGCTGCTTCAGCCGAAAGACGCCGGCGACCGGCGCTTGGCTTCGGACAGCTCCGGAGAGCCGTAGTCTGCGTCTGCATTAGACTGCATCATAGCGAAAAGCTTTGGCAGTGTGTCTCGCAGGGAGATAGCTTAAGAGCGCAGCGCACTTATGCCTCCCTTGTCCAGAAACACGATTTTACTGCACACTCCAAAAACACTGCCCTTTCCAGGGCAATATATAAGCTGCTTTCTGACGGCCGTGATCTTTCGATTACTCTTGCCCAGCTCGTTGTTGTAACGTGCACATGCCGTCCTGGCATTCAGTGCACAGTGAAAGCAATCGCAAAAGTCCAGCAGCTGCTGACTCCCAAACATAAGGCGCTGGCTAGGTTCTTGCTTCTCGACAACTCAACGCAGCCCTTCATTTCTGCAGTTGCCATCGAGGTCTCTGCATGTGGGAGTCTCAGAGGACGAGCAGGAGTTTCCCAGGAAGGGCTGCATCAGGACGAATTCAAAACTCAGGAAAATTGTCCTGGAACACCTTCCATAAGTATGCTAGAATGGAATTGAAGGGGCAGGCGAGCGGCCACCAGGGTCCTCTAGCAGTCCTTAGGGTGCGCGCAGAAGCCCGGTGCTCTGCGGCTTCGTTCTTCGCCCTCGTACAAGCTACCGCTCTGTCCGGCTCCCGGAGCAGGAGAAGCGGCTGCTTCGCGCACACAACAGCCGTACGCTCCGAAGCGCTGCTTCAGCCGAAAGACGCCGGCGACCGGCGCTTGGCTTCGGACAGCTCCGGAGAGCCGTAGTCTGCGTCTGCATTAGACTGCATGATAGCGAAAAGCTTTGGCAGTGTGTCTCGCAGGGAGATAGCTTAAGAGCGCAGCGCACTTATGCCTCCCTTGTCCAGAAACACGATTTTACTGCACACTCCAAAAACACTGCCCTTTCCAGGGCAATATATAAGCTGCTTTCTGACGGCCGTGATCTTTCGATTACTCTTGCCCAGCTCGTTGTTGTAACGTGCACATGCCGTCCTGGCATTCAGTGCACAGTGAAAGCAATCGCAAAAGTCCAGCAGCTGCTGACTCCCAAACACAAGGCGCTGGCTAGGTTCTTGCTTCTCGACAACTCAACGCAGCCCTTCATTTCTGCAGTTGCCATCGAGGTCTCTGCATGTCGGAGCCTCAGAGGACGAGCACGAGTTTCCCAGGAAGGGCTGCATCAGGACGAATTCAAAACTCAGGAAAATTGTCCTGGAACACCGTCCCTAAGGATACTAGAATAGAATTGAAGGGGCAGGCGAGCGGCCACCAGGGTCCTCTAGCAGTCCTTAGGGTGCGCGCAGAAGCCCGGTGCTCTGCGGCTTCGTTCTTCGCCCTCGTACAAGCTACCGCTCTGTCCGGCTCCCGGAGCAGGAGAAGCGGCTGCTTCGCGCACACAACAGCCGTACGCTCCGAAGCGCTGCTTCAGCCGAAAGACGCCGGCGACCGGCGCTTGGCTTCGGACAGCACCGGAGAGCCGTAGAGTGCGTCTGCACTAGACTGCATGATAGCGAAAAGCTTCGGCAGTGTGTCTCGCAGGGAGATAGCTTAAGAGCGCAGCGCACTTATGCCTCCCTTGTCCAGAAACACGATTTTACTGCACACTCCAAAAACACTGCTCTTTCCAGGGCAATATATAAGCTGCTTTCTGACGGCCGTGATCTTTCGATTACTCTTGCCCAGCTCGTTGTTTTAACGTGCACATGCCGTCCTGGCATTCAGTGCACAGTGAAAGCAATCGCAAAAGTCCAGCAGCTGCTGACTCCCAAACACAAGGCGCTGGCTAGGTTCTTGCTTCTCGACAACTCAACGCAGCCCTTCATTTCTGCAGTTGCCATCGAGGTCTCTGCATGTCGGAGACTCAGAGGACGAGCAGGAGTTTCCCAGGAGGGGCTACATCAGGACGAATTCAAAACTCAGGAAAATTGTCCTGGAACACCTTCCATAAGTATGCTAGAATAGAATTGAAGGGGCAGGCGAGCGGCCACCAGGGTCCTCTAGCAGTCCTTAGGGTGCGCGCAGAAGCCCGGTGCTCTGCGGCTTCGTTCTTCGCCCTCCTACAAGCTACCGCTCTGTCCGGCTCCCGGAGCAGGAGAAGCGGCTGCTTCGCGCACACAACAGCCGTACGCTCCGAAGCGCTGCTTCAGCCGAAAGACGCCGGCGACCGGCGCTTGGCTTCGGACAGCACCGGAGAGCCGTAGAGTGCGTCTGCACTAGACTGCATGATAGCGAAAAGCTTCGGCAGTGTGTCTCGCAGGGAGATAGCTTAAGAGCGCAGCGCACTTATGCCTCCCTTGTCCAGAAACACGATTTTACTGCACACTCCAAAAACACTGCTCTTTCCAGGGCAATATATAAGCTGCTTTCTGACGGCCGTGATCTTTCGATTACTCTTGCCCAGCTCGTTGTTTTAACGTGCACATGCCGTCCTGGCATTCAGTGCACAGTGAAAGCAATCGCAAAAGTCCAGCAGCTGCTGACTCCCAAACATAAGGCGCTGGCTAGGTTCTTGCTTCTCGACAACTCAACGCAGCCCTTCATTTCTGCAGTTGCCATCGAGGTCTCTGCATGTGGGAGTCTCAGAGGACGAGCAGGAGTTTCCCAGGAAGGGCTGCATCAGGACGAATTCAAAACTCAGGAAAATTGTCCTGGAACACCTTCCATAAGTATGCTAGAATAGAATTGAAGGGGCAGGCGAGCGGCCACCAGGGTCCTCTAGCAGTCCTTAGGGTGCGCGCAGAAGCCCGGTGCTCTGCGGCTTCGTTCTTCGCCCTCCTACAAGCTACCGCTCTGTCCGGCTCCCGGAGCAGGAGAAGCGGCTGCTTCGCGCACACAACAGCCGTACGCTCCGAAGCGCTGCTTCAGCCGAAAGACGCCGGCGACCGGCGCTTGGCTTCGGACAGCTCCGGAGAGCCGTAGTCTGCGTCTGCATTAGACTGCATCATAGCGAAAAGCTTTGGCAGTGTGTCTCGCAGGGAGATAGCTTAAGAGCGCAGCGCACTTATGCCTCCCTTGTCCAGAAACACGATTTTACTGCACACTCCAAAAACACTGCCCTTTCCAGGGCAATATATAAGCTGCTTTCTGACGGCCGTGATCTTTCGATTACTCTTGCCCAGCTCGTTGTTGTAACGTGCACATGCCGTCCTGGCATTCAGTGCACAGTGAAAGCAATCGCAAAAGTCCAGCAGCTGCTGACTCCCAAACATAAGGCGCTGGCTAGGTTCTTGCTTCTCGACAACTCAACGCAGCCCTTCATTTCTGCAGTTGCCATCGAGGTCTCTGCATGTCGGAGCCTCAGAGGACGAGCAGGAGTTTCCCAGGAAGGGCTGCATCAGGACGAATTCAAAACTCAGGAAAATTGTCCTGGAACACCTTCCATAAGTATGCTAGAATAGAATTGAAGGGGCAGGCGAGTGGCCACCAGGGTCCTCTAGCAGTCCTTAGGGTGCGCGCAGAAGCCCGGTGCGGCTTCGTTCTTCGCCCTCGTACAAGCTACCGCTCTGTCCGGCTCCCGGAGCAGGAGAAGCGGCTGCTTCGCGCACACAACAGCCGTACGCTCCGAAGCGCTGCTTCAGCCGAAAGACGCCGGCGACCGGCGCTTGGCTTCGGACAGCACCGGAGAGCCGTAGAGTGCGTCTGCACTAGACTGCATGATAGCGAAAAGCTTCGGCAGTGTGTCTCGCAGGGAGAAAGCATAGCAGCGCAGCGCACTTATGCCTCCCTTGTCCAGAAACACGATTTTACTGCACACTCCAAAAACACTGCTCTTTCCAGGGCAATATATAAGCTGCTTTCTGACGGCCGTGATCTTTCGATTACTCTTGCCCAGCTCGTTGTTTTAACGTGCACATGCCGTCCTGGCATTCAGTGCACAGTGAAAGCAATCGCAAAAGTCCAGCAGCTGCTGACTCCCAAACATAAGGCGCTGGCTAGGTTCTTGCTTCTCGACAACTCAACGCAGCCCTTCATTTCTGCAGTTGCCATCGAGGTCTCTGCATGTGGGAGTCTCAGAGGACGAGCAGGAGTTTCCCAGGAAGGGCTGCATCAGGACGAATTCAAAACTCAGGAAAATTGTCCTGGAACACCTTCCATAAGTATGCTAGAATGGAATTGAAGGGGCAGGCGAGCGGCCACCAGGGTCCTCTAGCAGTCCTTAGGGTGCGCGCAGAAGCCCGGTGCTCTGCGGCTTCGTTCTTCGCCCTCCTACAAGCTACCGCTCTGTCCGGCTCCCGGAGCAGGAGAAGCGGCTGCTTCGCGCACACAACAGCCGTACGCTCCGAAGCGCTGCTTCAGCCGAAAGACGCCGGCGACCGGCGCTTGGCTTCGGACAGCTCCGGAGAGCCGTAGTCTGCGTCTGCATTAGACTGCATGATAGCGAAAAGCTTTGGCAGTGTGTCTCGCAGGGAGATAGCTTAAGAGCGCAGCGCACTTATGCCTCCCTTGTCCAGAAACACGATTTTACTGCACACTCCAAAAACACTGCAGTTTCCAGGGCAATATATAAGCTGCTTTCTGACGGCCGTGATCTTTCGATTACTCTTGCCCAGCTCGTTGTTGTAACGTGCACATGCCGTCCTGGCATTCAGTGCACAGTGAAAGCAATCGCAAAAGTCCAGCAGCTGCTGACTCCCAAACATAAGGCGCTGGCTAGGTTCTTGCTTCTCGACAACTCAACGCAGCCCTTCATTTCTGCAGTTGCCATCGAGGTCTCTGCATGTCGGAGCCTCAGAGGACGAGCAGGAGTTTCCCAGGAAGGGCTGCATCAGGACGAATTCAAAACTCAGGAAAATTGTCCTGGAACACCTTCCATAAGTATGCTAGAATAGAATTGAAGGGGCAGGCGAGTGGCCACCAGGGTCCTCTAGCAGTCCTTAGGGTGCGCGCAGAAGCCCGGTGCGGCTTCGTTCTTCGCCCTCGTACAAGCTACCGCTCTGTCCGGCTCCCGGAGCAGGAGAAGCGGCTGCTTCGTGCACACAACAGCCGTACGCTCCGAAGCGCTGCTTCAGCCGAAAGACGCCGGCGACCGGCGCTTGGCTTCGGACAGCTCCGGAGAGCCGTAGTCTGCGTCTGCATTAGACTGCATCATAGCGAAAAGCTTTGGCAGTGTGTCTCGCAGGGAGATAGCTTAAGAGCGCAGCGCACTTATGCCTCCCTTGTCCAGAAACACGATTTTACTGCACACTCTAAAAACACTGCCCTTTCCAGGGCAATATATAAGCTGCTTTCTGACGGCCGTGATCTTTCGATTACTCTTGCCCAGCTCGTTGTTTTAACGTGCACATGCCGTCCTGGCATTCAGTGCACAGTGAAAGCAATCGCAAAAGTCCAGCAGCTGCTGACTCCCAAACATAAGGCGCTGGCTAGGTTCTTGCTTCTCGACAACTCAACGCAGCCCTTCATTTCTGCAGTTGCCATCGAGGTCTCTGCATGTCGGAGCCTCAGAGGACGAGCACGAGTTTCCCAGGAAGGGCTGCATCAGGACGAATTCAAAACTCAGGAAAATTGTCCTGGAACACCTTCCATAAGTATGCTAGAATGGAATTGAAGGGGCAGGCGAGCGGCCACCAGGGTCCTCTAGCAGTCCTTAGGGTGCGCGCAGAAGCCCGGTGCTCTGCGGCTTCGTTCTTCGCCCTCCTACAAGCTACCGCTCTGTCCGGCTCCCGGAGCAGGAGAAGCGGCTGCTTCGCGCACACAACAGCCGTACGCTCCGAAGCGCTGCTTCAGCCGAAAGACGCCGGCGACCGGCGCTTGGCTTCGGACAGCTCCGGAGAGCCGTAGTCTGCGTCTGCATTAGACTGTATCATAGCGAAAAGCTTCGGCAGTGTGTCTCGCAGGGAGATAGCTTAAGAGCGCAGCGCACTTATGCCTCCCTTGTCCAGAAACACGATTTTACTGCACACTCCAAAAACACTGCCCTTTCCAGGGCAATATATAAGCTGCTTTCTGACGGCCGTGATCTTTCGATTACTCTTGCCCAGCTCGTTGTTGTAACGTGCACATGCCGTCCTGGCATTCAGTGCACAGTGAAAGCAATCGCAAAAGTCCAGCAGCTGCTGACTCCCAAACATAAGGCGCTGGCTAGGTTCTTGCTTCTCGACAACTCAACGCAGCCCTTCATTTCTGCAGTTGCCATCGAGGTCTCTGCATGTGGGAGTCTCAGAGGACGAGCAGGAGTTTCCCAGGAAGGGCTGCATCAGGACGAATTCAAAACTCAGGAAAATTGTCCTGGAACACCTTCCATAAGTATGCTAGAATAGAATTGAAGGGGCAGGCGAGCGGCCACCAGGGTCCTCTAGCAGTCCTTAGGGTGCGCGCAGAAGCCCGGTGCTCTGCGGCTTCGTTCTTCGCCCTCCTACAAGCTACCGCTCTGTCCGGCTCCCGGAGCAGGAGAAGCGGCTGCTTCGCGCACACAACAGCCGTACGCTCCGAAGCGCTGCTTCAGCCGAAAGACGCCGGCGACCGGCGCTTGGCTTCGGACAGCACCGGAGAGCCGTAGAGTGCGTCTGCACTAGACTGCATGATAGCGAAAAGCTTCGGCAGTGTGTCTCGCAGGGAGATAGCTTAAGAGCGCAGCGCACTTATGCCTCCCTTGTCCAGAAACACGATTTTACTGCACACTCCAAAAACACTGCTCTTTCCAGGGCAATATATAAGCTGCTTTCTGACGGCCGTGATCTTTCGATTACTCTTGCCCAGCTCGTTGTTTTAACGTGCACATGCCGTCCTGGCATTCAGTGCACAGTGAAAGCAATCGCAAAAGTCCAGCAGCTGCTGACTCCCAAACATAAGGCGCTGGCTAGGTTCTTGCTTCTCGACAACTCAACGCAGCCCTTCATTTCTGCAGTTGCCATCGAGGTCTCTGCATGTGGGAGTCTCAGAGGACGAGCAGGAGTTTCCCAGGAAGGGCTGCATCAGGACGAATTCAAAACTCAGGAAAATTGTCCTGGAACACCTTCCATAAGTATGCTAGAATAGAATTGAAGGGGCAGGCGAGCGGCCACCAGGGTCCTCTAGC
Organism: Lonchura striata; assembly: GCF_050655825.1. Lineage (NCBI taxonomy): Eukaryota > Metazoa > Chordata > Aves > Passeriformes > Estrildidae > Lonchura > Lonchura striata. The sequence goes on along the minus strand of NC_140718.1, from coordinate 1,216,375 downwards.
AGTCCTTAGGGTGCGCGCAGAAGCCCGGTGCTCTGCGGCTTCGTTCTTCGCCCTCCTACAAGCTACCGCTCTGTCCGGCTCCCGGAGCAGGAGAAGCGGCTGCTTCGCGCACACAACAGCCGTACGCTCCGAAGCGCTGCTTCAGCCGAAAGACGCCGGCGACCGGCGCTTGGCTTCGGACAGCTCCGGAGAGCCGTAGTCTGCGTCTGCATTAGACTGCATCATAGCGAAAAGCTTTGGCAGTGTGTCTCGCAGGGAGATAGCTTAAGAGCGCAGCGCACTTATGCCTCCCTTGTCCAGAAACACGATTTTACTGCACACTCCAAAAACACTGCCCTTTCCAGGGCAATATATAAGCTGCTTTCTGACGGCCGTGATCTTTCGATTACTCTTGCCCAGCTCGTTGTTGTAACGTGCACATGCCGTCCTGGCATTCAGTGCACAGTGAAAGCAATCGCAAAAGTCCAGCAGCTGCTGACTCCCAAACATAAGGCGCTGGCTAGGTTCTTGCTTCTCGACAACTCAACGCAGCCCTTCATTTCTGCAGTTGCCATCGAGGTCTCTGCATGTCGGAGCCTCAGAGGACGAGCAGGAGTTTCCCAGGAAGGGCTGCATCAGGACGAATTCAAAACTCAGGAAAATTGTCCTGGAACACCTTCCATAAGTATGCTAGAATAGAATTGAAGGGGCAGGCGAGTGGCCACCAGGGTCCTCTAGCAGTCCTTAGGGTGCGCGCAGAAGCCCGGTGCGGCTTCGTTCTTCGCCCTCGTACAAGCTACCGCTCTGTCCGGCTCCCGGAGCAGGAGAAGCGGCTGCTTCGCGCACACAACAGCCGTACGCTCCGAAGCGCTGCTTCAGCCGAAAGACGCCGGCGACCGGCGCTTGGCTTCGGACAGCACCGGAGAGCCGTAGAGTGCGTCTGCACTAGACTGCATGATAGCGAAAAGCTTCGGCAGTGTGTCTCGCAGGGAGATAGCTTAAGAGCGCAGCGCACTTATGCCTCCCTTGTCCAGAAACACGATTTTACTGCACACTCCAAAAACACTGCTCTTTCCAGGGCAATATATAAGCTGCTTTCTGACGGCCGTGATCTTTCGATTACTCTTGCCCAGCTCGTTGTTTTAACGTGCACATGCCGTCCTGGCATTCAGTGCACAGTGAAAGCAATCGCAAAAGTCCAGCAGCTGCTGACTCCCAAACATAAGGCGCTGGCTAGGTTCTTGCTTCTCGACAACTCAACGCAGCCCTTCATTTCTGCAGTTGCCATCGAGGTCTCTGCATGTGGGAGTCTCAGAGGACGAGCAGGAGTTTCCCAGGAAGGGCTGCATCAGGACGAATTCAAAACTCAGGAAAATTGTCCTGGAACACCTTCCAT